>NC_064634.1:88940510-90293843 GCF_023864275.1 Schistocerca cancellata | reverse complement strand
TTGGGCTCAACAAAATATTTTCGCATTCGGAAGAGAAAGTTGGTGACTGAAATTTCGAGAATAGATCTCGCCGCGACGAAAAACGTCTTTGCTTTAATGACTTCCATCCCAATTCGCGTATCATATCTGCCACACTCTCTCCCCTATTACGTGATAATACAAAACGAGCTGCCCTTTTTTGCACCCTTTCGATGTCCTCCGTCAATCCCACCTGGGAAGCATCCCACACAGCGCTGCAATATTCTAACAGAGGACGAACGAGTGTAGTGTAAGCTGTCTCTTTAGTGGACTTGTTGCATCTTCTAAGTGTCCTGCCAATGAAACGCAACCTTTGGCTCCCCTTCCCCACAATATTATGTATGTGATCTTTCCAACTGAAGTTGTTCGTAATTTTAACACCCAGGTATTTAGTTGAATTGACAGCCTTGAGAATTGTACTGTTATCGAGTAATCGAATTCCAACGGCTTTCTTTTGGAACTCATGTGGATCACCTCACACTTTTCGTTATTTAGCGTCAACTGCCACCTGCCACACCATACAGAAATCTTTTCTAAATCGCTTTGCAACTGATACTGGTCTTCGGATGACCTTACTAGACGGTAAATTACAGCATCATCTGCGAACAACCTAAGAGAACTGCTCAGATTGTCACCCAGGTCATTTATATAGATCAGGAACAGCAGAGGTCCCAGGACGCTTCCCTGGGGAACACCTGATATTACTTCAGTTTTACTCGATGATTTGCCGTCTATTACTACGAACTGCGACCTTCCTGACAGGAAATCACGAATCCAGTCGCACAACTGAAACGATACCCTATAGGCCCGCAGCTTGATTAGAAGTCGCTTGTGAGGAACGGTGTCAAAAGCTTTCCGGAAATCTATAAATGCGGAATCAAATTGAGATCCCCTGTCGATAGCGGCCATTACTTCATGCGAATAAAGAGCTAGCTGCGTTGCACAAGAACGATGTTTTCTGAAACCAGGCTGATTACGTATCAATAGATCGTTCCCTTCGAGGTGATTCATAATGTTTGAATACAGTATATGCTCCAAAACCCTACTGCAAACCGACGTCAATGATATAGGTCTGTAGTTAGATGGATTACTCCTACTACCCTTCTTAAACACTGGTGCGACCTGCGCAATTTTCCAATCTGGTGGTACAGATCTATCGGTGAGCGAGCGGTTGTATATGATTGCTAAGTAGGGAGCTATTGTATCAGCGTAATCTGAAAGGAACCTAATCGGTATACAATTTGGACCTGAAGACTTTCCCGTATCAAGCGATTTGAGTTGCTTCGCAACCCCTAAGGTATCTACTTCTAAGAAACTCATGCTAGCAGCTGTTTGTGTTTCAAATTCTGGAATATTGCATTCGTCTTCCATGGTGAAGGAATTTCGGAAAACTGCGTTCAATAACTCCGCTTTCGCGTCACAGTCGTCGGTAACACTACCATCGGCACTGCGCAGCGAAGGTATTGACTGCGTCTTGCCGCTTGTGTACTTTACATACGACCAGAATTTCTTCGGATTTTCTACCAAATTTCGAGACAATGTTTAGTTGTGGAACCTATTAAAGGCATCTCGCATTGAAGTCCGTGTCAATTTTCGCGCGTCTGTAAATTTTAGCCAATCTTCGGGATTCCGCGTTCTTCTGAACTTCGCATGCTTTTTCCGTTGCCTCTCCCAACAGCGTTCGGACCTGTTTTGTGTACCACGGGGAATCAGTTCCATCTCTTACCAATTTATGAGGTATGAATCCCTCAATTGCTGTTGCTACTATATCTTTGAATTTGAGCCACATCTCGTCTACATTTGCATAGTCAGTTAGAAAGGAATGGAGATTGTCTCTTAGGAAGGCTTCTAGTGACGCTTTATCCACTTTTTTAAATAAAATTATTTTGCGTTTGTTTCTGGTGGATTTGGAAGAAACGGTATTGAGCCTAGCTACAACGACCTTGTGATCACTAATCCGTGTATCAGTCATGATGCTCTCTATAAGCTCTGGATTGTTTGTGGCTAAGAGGTCAAGTGAGTTTTCGCAACCATTTACAATTCGCGTGGGTTCGTGGACTAACTGTTCGAAATAATTTTCGGAGAAAGCATTTAGGACAATCTCGGAAGATGTTTTCTGCTACCACCGGTTTTGAACAAGTATTTTTGCCAACATATCGAGGGAACGTTGAAGTCCCCACCAACTATAACCGTATGAGTGCAGTATTTATTTGTTACGAGACTCAAATTTTCTCGGAAGTGTTCAGCAACTATATCATCGGAGTCTGGGGGTCGGTAGAAGGAGCCAATTATTAACTTAGTTCGGCTGTTAGGTATAACCTCCACCCACACCAATTCGCACGGAGTATCTACTTCGACTTCACTACAAGATAAACCACTACTGACAGACACAAACACTCCACCACCAATTCTGCCTAATCTATCTTTCCTGAACACAGCCTGAGACTTCGTAAAAATTTCTGCAGAACTTATTGGAGGCTTTAGCCAGCTTTCTGTACCTATAACGATTTCAGCTTTTGTGCTTTCTATTAGCGCTTGAAGCTCAGGGACTTTCCCAGCACAACTACAACAATTTACAACTACAATTCCGACTGTTCCTTGATCCAAGCACGTCCTGTATTTGCCATGCACCCTTTGAGATTGTAGCCCACCCTGTACTTTCCCGAGGCCTTCTAACCTAAAAAACCGCCCAGTCCACGCCACACAGCCTCCGCTACCCGTGTAGCCGCCAGCTGAGTGTAGTGAACTCCTGACCTATTCAGCGGAACCCGAAACCCCACCACCCTATGGCGCAAGTCAAGGAATCTGCAGCCAACACGGTCGCAAAACCGTCTGAGCCTCTGATTCAGACCCTCCACCCGGCTCTGCACCAAAGGTGCGCAGACGGTTCTGTCAACGATGCTGCAGATGGTGAGCTCTGCCTTCATCTCGTAAGCAAGACCGGCAGCCTTCACCAAATGAGATAGCCGCTGGAACCCAGAGAGAATTTCCTCAGATCCAAAGCGACATACGTCATTAGTGCTGACATGTGCCACCACCTGCAGCTGGTTGCACCCTGTGCTCTTCATGGCATCTGGAAGGACCCTTTCCACATCAGAAATGAATCCAACCGGAATGCACACGGAGTGCACACTGGATTTCTTCCCCTTCTTAGCCGCCATATCCCTAAGGGGCCCCATTACGCGCCTAACATTGGAGCTCCCAACTGCCAATAAGCCCACCCTCTGTGATTGCCCGGACCTTGAAGGCTGAGAATCATCCTCTGAAACAGGGCAGGCAGCTGCATCTGACTCAGCCAGAGACAGTGCCTGAAACCTGTTTGTCAGACGCACCGGGGAGGCCTTCTGATCAGCCTCCGGGGACGACTTTCGCTGCCTGCCACGCCTTGGAACGACCTCCCAATCAACAGGCGAGGTCTCAGCCCCACTGCGGGCAGCAACCGGGGCAACCACAGCGGCAGACCGATCTGGGGAGAGATGGGACGAGGTTGACATCCCCGTGATACCCAAGGCCGACTCCCCACAGTGGTGCCCATTGGCAACAGCATCAAGCTGCACGACCGAAGTCAGCGCCGCTTGCAGCTGTGAGCGAAGGGATGCCAACTCAGCCCTCATCCGAACACAGCAATCACAGTCCCTTTCCATTCTAATCGATGTTGAACAACAGTTACTGAAACACGAGTCCGTGCCTAGATAACGCAAGGGAAACACGCAAAGAATGAATTAACTAACCTGTACAAATGCCTAATTCATACCATATGTGAGTAAAGGAAGAAAGTTTAGGTTTTAATGCCCCTTGTACGTTGAGATTATTACTGTAGAGTGTACTGATGACACAACTGTATTAATCTGAGGTCGAAACTCTGCCCAGAAGACACAGCCCAGATCGTAGTCTGGATAACAAGTTAAAATAAAGTTACCACATGGGTTAAACAAAAGAAGAAGCTCAGTTCAATTTTTATGCCTTCGGACGCATCTCCAATTGTGTTGACCTAAAGGTAACAGTGTGGGGTTATTCTGCTTATTTTAACTCACGATTGTCTTACGGAATTATCCTCTGAGCTAGTGCATCTAATGTAAATAAAGTGTTCGTTCTGTGGAAGTGGGCAGTAAGAATAATGTATAAAATAGATGACTGTGCGTCTTACAGAATCCTTTTTAAGTAACTTGGAATTCTTACACTCACCAACACATTTACTCTTTAAGGGGGGTACAAAAGATGGTATGGATATAAAATGTCGAAATTCACTGTTTTGAATAGACAATTGGTTTTTGGAGTTTTCTCTATTTTGAAGCATGTTCCGATTTTGGATGAGTAAGTATTTTCCATTTATTTTGAAATAATTTATTGCGCAAGTAATTTCTACATGTTCTATAAGGACATGCTCTGTTACAAGATATCTCAGGAAATGTGAAATGTTTACTCTAGAAGGCTGTGGTGTATGTTGATTTACGGTAAACATCCTGGTGCGTATGTTGGCTACCTTGGTTGCTGCTATGTCACATCCTGTTTGTGATATAACGCATGATATCATCCGCGTCTTGTGAGGCGCATTACACCTTCCGTTGTGTCTATTTGGATCTGTTGCTCATTCACTTGTATTTCACTCTTAAATTCGACTCCAGCAAAAAGAATATTTAACAAGGGAAGAAATAAGGGAAAAAGATTCTACAGAGCTTGTGCTATTGGAGGTTTACATACAGAGCACGAGGCTAGGACAAGCAACACTGAGCAAAGTTCTTCACAACTAAGTGCTTCCAAGAAGAAACTTGGGGACAATAATGAAGTATATAGTGAAACCAGTGTCAGTGATAGTTTAAGTGTACTAGGAACAAAGTTTAATAAAAACTGCATGCTGCAATTTGTGCGGTGAACAGATGATAATTTCTGAGAATGTTTTAAAGTGAAATAGTTTAGTTCTTAGTTTGTAAGTCCCTTGTTTGAGTTATGAGAGTACGAAAGACATTTTGGACATCTGAAAAATGTAAAAACAGTAACGCTTCTGAGACGAACGTCACATATGTGCATCGGCAAGGGCCCTGCAGCTGGAATAATTTCGTGTCCTCTACTGAATCTGTCTCGCCCCCTGCTAATGTTTCAAGATACACAGGTTGTTCAGGGTAAACCGTGAAAGTAACTGCAAATGAATCAAAGAAATCTGCAACAGTGGAATTGGATGAAGAAAATGATTGTAACAGCGACGTTTGCATAGTATTTGACGTATCATGGTAAAAAAGAAGCCACTAGTCTAAAAATTCTTGTGCAACTGACGTAAGTGTTGACAGTGGGAAGGTGCTTGATATCGAAGTATTGTTAAAACATTGGCATGAGTGCACAAAAATTGGTTCCAAAAACAATGAAAAGAAACAGCTGCTGGAACACAACTGTCGGAAAACGTATGAGGGCTCCAATGGAGGAATAGAAAGTGCCTCAGCTGTGAAAATCTTTCAGCGCTCTCAAGCATCGCGTGGGATCTGCTTTGCTATTCAAAACAATAATTGAGAGCAGGCTCTGTGATGAACTAACACAACACAAGTTAGAATGTGTTTTTAATGTGCAGAAAGCCGACTGCATAAAATAAAAAATTTGAAGATGACAAGTCTATTAGAGGACGTTTGACTAACAAACAAATCAGCAAAGTGAATACTATGACCAAGCTATTAGAAAGAATACAAAAAAATTTAAAGAAATGGGAAGAGTAGCAAGGAAAATTTTTTTCCACAAGACGGCAACTGTTGAGATGTCACTACCCAACATGTGTTCAGTTGACTGGTGTAAAGACCCCAAAATTGAGGGAGCAGGAAGCGAATATCCCCATAGATAAACCATCACTGAAGCCGTTGGAGCAGCAGTAAAGCCATTATATACAGATCTGGCACATCCAGTTCTTCTGAAAGCAAATGTATCTCCCAACAATGTAATCCTGACGAGGGTGACCAGAAATGCCGGGTGATTAAAAAGTCAGTATAAATTTGAAAACTTAATAAACCACGGAATAACGTAGATATAGAGTTAAAAATTGACACACATGCTAGGAATGACATGGGGTTTTATTAGAAAAAAATACCCCATATTGCTAGACGCGTGATAGATCTCTTGCGCGCGTCGTTTGGAGATGATCGTGTGCTCAGCCGCCACTTTCGTCATGGTTGGCCTCCCAGGTCCCCAGACCTCAGTTCGTGCGATTATTGGCTTGGGGTTACCGGAAGTTGCGTGTATCGTGATCGACCGACATCTCTAGGGATGCTGGAAGACAACATCCGACGCCAATGCCTCACCATAACTCCGGACATGCTTTACAGTGCTGTTCACAACATTATCCTCGATTACAGCTATTGTTGAGGAATGATGGTGGACATATTGAGCATTTCCTGTGAAGAAAATCATCTTTGCTTTGTCTTACTTTGTTATGCTAATTATTGCTATTCTGATCAGAGGAAGCGCCATCTTTCGGACATTTTTTGAACTTTTGTATATTTTTGGTTCTAATAAAACCCCATGTCATTCCAAGCATGTGTGTCAATTTGTACCTCTCTATCTACATTATTCCGTGATTTATTCAGTTTTCAAATTTATGCTGGATATTTGATCACCTGGTATATTTATGGGCTTGAAAACAATGAAGATTGTGTTCAATAATGTTGTGATGACCTTCAGTGATGGAAACGCAAGCACTATAAAGGTTCTTATTAGGAAATAAGTTCTTGCCATTACGCAGAAGCAGTTCTACTATAACTCGATAAACAGCGAGTCTCAACGGCAGAAATTATGATCAAGAAGACAACGGAAGCAGCAAGATCCCTCAGACGGAGAAAGATACTGCATTTGGTTGATCCTCAAGAAGATAAAGAGTGCAAAAGTGGAGAGCTTTAGGCTGTCTCTTCATCCAGTACCTTCAGGTGCTATTACTCAAAAACTCCTTTTTTTTGCATATGTTGCCCATTATCTCAGAAACTGCATAAGCTAAACTCTGAAATTATTACCTCATATTAACAGCGGTTTATGTCCATGTAGATTTACAATGGTAGAGACAGAACTAATAGATTGACGATAAAAAATACTGTTTTAAAAATTACATAATTTTTAAATACTTCCATTAAAAGTTCACATCTTTATTTGTAACAAAATTAGATACTTGGTAGTAGAACAGCGAAGGCATAAGATATGACTCTATCCTGGAAAAGGTTTGTTTTATTACCTCGGATAGTTCCTGACAAAACTGGATATAAGTATGTTAACTTTAACAATATTAGGATAAGTCCCTGATAATCTTCTTCTGTTGCCTACAGTAACAATCAGTTTCAACTTAACAGTGGTATATGCAGCCCCAATATGAGATACGAGGATAATCTTCATGTGAAATTGGCCTCCTTGGCCAGAATCCAAAATGGAGTTATGTACTCTGGTGGTAAGATAGTCAAAAAGGTCCCATATAAAATAAAGTAAGAAATTGGGAGTCCGTGCGAATTCAAAATAAAATTAAAAGTGTACCTCATGAATAAATAGAATAATGACATAGAAGCATATAACGAACGACAGAAAACGTGAAAATTACGATAGAAATTGTAACATGTTGAACATAAGTAGGTTATAAGACTTGTTATTGTATGGGTATATATATATATATATATATATATATATATATATATATATATATATATATATATATATATATGGTACCCCATTTATCTTATTTATCTTGACCACCCTAAATAATTGTTTGTCCAGATGCAAATTACAAAATGTTTCAAGCAAATGTTCTTTAGCCGTCAGGGGGACATCAATCAGCATGATTGACTTCGTTGTAGCTTTGTTATTTTACAGAGATATGAACAGCGGTATGACTTTTTTAAAAGGCACCCTGTATTTTTTAGTTGCCAATTCATTTACTCTCCTAAAGACCTATTCAAGAATGTATTACAGTGTACCATTCACTGAAACACAACGTTATTAATTACATAACACAACATTGACGTTGACACTCTCAGCACTTAGTGCAGGTACTCGGGGTAATGGAACACATCCTCGTGCTGACGTTGACAGAGGACAAATGTAAACATAAGTAGAATGCACACCCGTCATTCCGTCAACCACCGTCAGTTGAAGAGTTATGTTAGAATGCACACCAACGAAGAGAAAGTAGAGATGTTACTCATTTATGGGAAATGAAAGTTAGCAGAACAGTAATTGCAATACTGTTTTCTTATGTACAGCTACATTTAGTACAGTAGTTTAGTGCTTTTAAATACTGTTGTGTAGATTATTCATACACTAAAGGCTGTCCTTCCTACAAACTGCATCGACATAAAGTTTCTTTTATTGTTATTGTTGTTGAGGTAGCTGAAATGCTACGCAGGCAGCGGAACTGTACAGAGAGCGATATCCTGACAAGGACCCACCATCCCAACGGAAGTTTTCTCGTCTTGTTGTGACGCTTGACGAAACGGGAAGTTTCAACCAAAGACAACGCAATCGTCGTAGCACTCGCACAGACGAAGCTGCCGAAGTTACTGTTCTCGCTTCCGTTGCTATGAATCCACATGTGAGCACACGACAGCTTGAACACGAGATTGGCATTCCTAAAACCAGTATACATCGTATTCTTACACGTCACCGGTTCCATCCTTACCATGTACACCTACATCAAGCATTGCATGGGGATGATTTCCAGAATCGTGTACAGTTCTGTCAGTGGGCACAGCAGCAAATCCTCTCCAACCCGAACTTCTTTGCAGTGTTCTATTTAACGGTGAATGTTCCTTCTCAAACAAAGGACAGGTAAATACAAGTAAGATGCATGATTGGTCCAGGGACAACCCACGATGGCTTAGACAGGTGGAACATCAGAGTCAATTGAGAGTTAACATCTGGTGTGGGATGCTTGGCACCACAATTATGGGCCCTTATTTCATCAACGGTAGTCTACACGGCACAGCGTATGCCAACTTCCTCAGACGATTTCTTCCTCCTTTCCTGGATGAAGTGCTGCTAACAACGTGGTATAAACACGATGGGTGTCCAGCACACAATGCCTTGCGTGCACGTCGTGTTCTGAACCAAAGGTATCCTGCTTGATGGATTGGTCGAGAAGGAACAGTTATTTGGCCTGCTGGGTTTCCTGATTTAAATCCTCTGGACTTTTTTTTTTGGAGATGCATTAAAGACGTTGTCTATCGCGATATTACAGCAACTGCAGAGTACATGCAGGAACGTATCGTGCTTACTTGTAATTCTCTTCAGCAGGCAACACAGGAAGCAGTAATTAATTCTTTCATTCAACGAGTGCACAAGTGTATCGGTGTTCAGGGTCACCACTTTGAGCACCTTTGAATGTTCTACTACTGGGAGATGGTACAGGAGAGACAAATTCAATTTTGTGTTACGTTTTTACTTGGTTTTGATTTGTTTTCTGACAACTCCAGCTAGTGGACGAGTTTGTAATCCCGGGCTCAAAGTCAGTATTGTGTTATGTAATTAATAACGTTGTGTTTCAATGAATGGTACACTGTGATGCGTTTCTGGATAGGTGTTTAGGAGAGGAAATGAATTACTGTATAAAAACACAGGGTGCCATTTAAAAGTCACGCCACTGTTCATATCTTTGTAAAAAACAAAGCTACAACGAAGGCAATCATGCTGATTGATGTACCCCTAACGGCTAAAGAACAATTGCTTGAAACATATTGTAATTTGTATCTGGACAAACAGTTATTTAGGGTGGTCAAGATAAATGGGACACCCTGTATATATGTATATATATCGCGAAAACACCGCGAAAGTAAAATTTAGAGAGATTCTGACTCAAATGGAAACTTACCAAATTCTTCTCCCCCCGCACTTTTCACGACTGGAGAACGGGAGTGGGGTTGACTAACGATGATACACAAAGTAACCTCTGGCAAACGGCATAAAAGCGCTTGCGGAGTAAGTTATAGATGGAGATCTAAGTAATTAATCGTAACAAATTGAACCAACACGCATACTCTGAACTGTCAGAGAAACTGGTACACCTGCGTAATATCGTGTAGGGCCCCAGCGAGCACACAGGAGTGCCGCAACACGACGTTGCGTGGTCGCGGCTAATTTTTGAAGTAGTGCTGGAGGAAACTGACACCATAAATCCTGCAGGGCTGTCAATAAATCCGAAAGAGTAGGTGGGGGAGAAGCTCTCTTCTGAACTGCATGTTGCAAGGCATCCCAGATATTTACATCTACATTTATACACCGCAAGCCACCCAACGGTGTGTGGCGGACGGCATTTTACGTGCCACTGTCATTACCTCCCTTTCCTGTTCCAGTCGCGTATGGTTTGCGGGAAGAACGACTGTCTGAAAGCCTCCGTGCGCGCTCTAATCTCTCTAATTTTACATTCGTGATCTCCTCGGGAGGTATAAGTAGGGGGAAGCAATATATTCGATACCTCATCCAGAAACGCACCCTCTCGAAACCTGACGAGCAAGCTACACCGCGATGCAGAGCGCCTCTCTTGCAGAGTCTGCCACTTAGGTTTGTTAAACATCTCTGTAACGCTATCACGGTTACCAAATAACCCTGTGACAAAACGCGCCGTTCTTCTTTGGATCTTCTCTATCTCCTCCGTCAACCCGATCTGGTAGGGATCCCACACTGATGCGCGATACTCAAGTATAGGTCGAACGAGTGTTTTGTAAGCCACCTCCTTTGTTGATGGACTACATTTTCTAAGGACTCTCCCAATGAATCTCAACCTGGTACCCGCCTTAGCAACAATTAATTTTATATGATCATTCCACTTCACGCATACTCCCAGATATTTTACAGAAGTAACTGCTACCGGTGTTTGTTCCGCTATCATATAATCGTACAATAAAGGATCCTTCTTTCTATGCATTCGCAATACATTACATTTGTCTATGTTAAGGGTCAGTTGCCACTCCCTGCACCAAGTGCCTATCCGCTGCAGATCTTCCTGCATTTCGCTACAATTTTCTAATACTGCAACTTCTCTGTATACTACAGCATCATCTGCGAAAAGCCGCATGGAACTTCCGACACTATCTACTAGGTCATTTATATGTATTGTGAAAAGCAATGGTCCCATAACACTCCCCTGTGGCACGCCAGAGGTTACTTTAACGTCTGTAGACGTCTCTCCATTGATAACAACATGCTGTGTTCTGTTTGCTAAAAACTCTTCAATCCAGCCACACAGCTGGTCTGATATTCCGTAGGCTCTTATTTTGTTTGTCAGGCGACAGTGCGGAACTGTATCGAACGCCTTCCGGAAGTCAAGGAAAATAGCATCTACCTGGGAGCCTGTATCTAATATTTTCTGGGTCTCATGAACA
This sequence comes from Schistocerca cancellata, assembly GCF_023864275.1. NCBI lineage: Eukaryota > Metazoa > Arthropoda > Insecta > Orthoptera > Acrididae > Schistocerca > Schistocerca cancellata. The sequence continues at coordinate 90,282,498 of NC_064634.1, read as the reverse complement.
AATAAAGCGAGTTGGGTCTCACACGATCGCTGTTTCCGGAATCCATGTTGATTCCTACATAGTAGATTCTGGGTTCCCAAAAACGACATGATACTCGAGCAAAAAACATGTTCTAAAATTCTACAACAGATCGACGTCAGAGATATAGATCTATAGTTTTGCGCATCTGCTCGACGACCCTTCTTGAAGACTGGGACTACCTGTGCTCTTTTCCCATCATTTGGAACCTTCCGTTCCTCTAGAGACTTGCGGTACACGGCTGTTAGAAGGGGGGCAAGTTCTTTCATGTACTCTGTGTAGAATCGAATTGGTATCCCGTCAGGTCCAGTGGACTTTCCTCTGTTGAGTGATTCCAGTTGCTTTTCTATTCCTTGGACACTTATTTCGATGTCGGCCATTTTTTCGTTTGTGCGAGGATTTAGAGAAGGAACTGCAATGCAGTCTTCCTCTGTGAAACAGCTTTGGAAAAAGGTGTTTAGTATTTCAGCTTTACTCGTGTCATCCTCTGCTTCAATGCCTTCATCATCCCGGAGTGTCTGGATATGCTGTTTCGAGCCACTTACTGATTTAACGTAAGACCAGAACTTCCTAGGATTTTCTGTCAAGTGGGTACATAGAATTTTACTTTCGAATTCACTGAACGCTTCACGCACAGCCCTCCTTACGCTAACTTTGACATCGTTTTGCTTCTGTTTGTCTGAGAGGTTTTGGCTGCGTTTAAACTTGCAGTGAAGCTCTCTTTGCTTTCGCAGTAGTTTCCTAACTTTGTTGTTGTACCACGGTGGGTTTTTCCCGTCCCTCACAGTTTTACTCGGCGCGTACCTGTCTAAAATGCATTTTACGATTGCCTTGAACTTTTTCCATAAACACTCAACATTGTCAGTGTCGGAACAGAAATTTTCGCTTTGATCTGTTAGGTAGTCTGAAATCTGCCTTCTATTACTCTTGCTAAACAGATAAACCTTCCTCCCTTTTTTTATATTCCTATTAACTTCCATATTCAGGGATGCTGCAACGGCCTTATGATCACTGATTCCCTGTTCTGCACATACAGAGTCGAAAAGTTCGGATCTGTTTGTTATCAGTAGCTCCAAGATGTTATCTCCACGAGTCGGTTCTCTGTTTAATTGCTCGAGGTAATTTTCGGATAGTGCACTCAGTATAATGTCACTCGATGCTCTGTCCCTACCACCCGTCCTAAACATCTGAGTGTCCCAGTCTATATCTGGTACCTCCACCTAAGACTATAACATGCTAAGGGATTTTATGTGAAATGTATTCCAGATTTTCTCTCAGTTGTTCTGCCACTAATGCTGCTGAGTCGATAGGTCGGTAAAAGGATCCAATTATTAACCTAGCTTAGTTGTTGAGTATAACCTCCACCCATAATAATTCACAGGAACTATCCACTTCTATTTCACTTCAGGATAAACTACTACTAACGGCGACAGACACTCCACCACCGGTTGCATGCAATCTATCCTTTCTAAACATCGTCTGTACCTTTGTAAAAATTTCGGCAGAATTTATCTCTGGCTTCAGCCAGCTTTCTGTACCTGTAACGATTTCAGCTTCGGTGCTTTCTATCGGCGCTTGAAGTTCCGGTACATTACCAACGCAGCTTCGACAGTTTACAATTACAATACCGATTGCTGCTTGGTCCCTGCATGTCCTGACTTTGCCCCGCACCCGTTGAGGCTGTTTCCCTTTCTGTACTTGCCCGAGGACATCTAACCTAAAAAACCGCCCAGCCCACGCCACACAACCCCTGCTACCCGTGTAGCCGCTTGTTGCGTGTAGTGGACTCCTGACCTATCCAGCGGAACCCGAAACCCCACCACCCTATGGCGCAAGTCGAGGAATCTGCAGCCCACACCGTCGCAGAACCGTTTCAACCTCTGATTCAGACCCTCCACTCGGCTCTGCACCAAAGGTCCGCAGTCAGTCCTGTCGACGATGCTGCAAATGGTGAGCTCTGCATTCATCCCGCTAGCGAGACTGGCAGTCTTCACCAAATCAGATAGCCGCCGGAAGCCAGAGAGGATTTCCTCCGATCCATAGCGACACACATCATTGGTGCCGACATGAGCGACCACCTGCAGATGGGTGCACCGTGTACCCTTCATGGCATCCGGAAGAACCCTTTCCACATCTGGAATGACTCCCCCCGGTATGCACACGGAGTGCACATTGGTTTTCTTCCCCTCTCTTGCTGCCATATCCCTAAGGGGCCCCATTACGCGCCTGACGTTGGAGCTCCCAACTACCAGTAAGCCCACCCTCTGAGACCGCCCGGATCTTGCAGACTGAGGGGCAACCTCTGGAACAGGACAAGCAGCCGTGTCAGGCCGAAGATCAGTATCAGCCTGAGACAGAGCCTGAAACCGGTTCGTCAGACAAACTGGAGAGGCCTTCCGTTCAGCCCTCCGGAATGTCTTTCGCCCCCTGCCACACCTTGAGACGACCTCCCACTATAACCACAGGTGAGGGATCAGCCTTAATGTGGGTTGTATCCCGGGCAACCACAGTCGTAGTCCGATCGGGGGATGCGTGGGACGAGCTGGCCGTCCCCGACAAACCCCCATCCGGACCCCCACAGTGATGCCCATTGGCAACAGCCTCAAGCTGTGTGACCGAAGCCAGCACTGCCTGAAGCTGGGAGCGAAGGAATGCCAACTCAGCCTGCATCCGAACACAGCAGTTGCAGTCCCTATCCATGCTAAAAACTGTTGTGCAAAGAACGTCTGAACTAATCTACAGAGAGCGCAAACGAATCGACACAAAATTTAAACGGTTATTAAAATACAAGATTGCCTAGTAAATGCAGTAAATGCTGCTACATGCGCACTGCTGACACACTGATCGGCGGCGGAAGGAGACTACGCGATTTTACACTATTCAGGTACTAAAACGCGATGCTACAACTCTCAAATACTATAATACGCCCGAAATTTATGAATTAAACAATGCAAGTACCAAAAACACGCAAAGAAATTAAGAATTAAACTATGTAACAAATGAGTGAGCTAGGAGTATACGACTTGCTGCTGCATCTGCTTATCCAACGGCGGCAGGGAGCACACTGACTGTGACCAACCGACACTGGCCGTTCAAAACAAAAATAGAAGACAGACGACTACGCGAATTTACACTATTCAGGTACTAAAACGCGATGCTACAACTCTCGAATACTATAATACGCCCGAAATTTATGAATTAAACAATGCAAGTACCAAAAACACGCAAAGAAATTAAGAATTAAACTGTGTAACAAATGAGTGAGCTAGGAGCTCAGTAATGTTGCTGTCTGGGGAATTTGGTGGCCAGCGGAAGTGTTTAAACTCAGAAGTGTGTTCCTGGAGCCACTCTGTAGCAATTCTGGACGTTTTGCGTATAGAATTGTCCTGCTGGAATTGCCCAAGTCCGTTTGAATGCACAACGGACATGAATGGATGCCGGTGTTTAGACAAGATGCTGACTTACGTGTCATCAGTCAGAGTCGTATCTAGACGTATCAGGGGTCCTGTATGACTACAACCACACACGCCCAATACCATTACAGAAGGTTCAACAACAAGAACAGTCCGCTGATGACACACAGTGTCATTGGATTAATTAGGTGGTTTTCATACCCGTACACGTCCATCCATTCCATACAATTTGGGATTTGTCTGACCGCGCAACACGTTTCCATTCCCAACAGTCCAATGGAGGTGTTGACGTGCACAGGCGAGTCGTAAAGCTTTGTGTCGTGTGGTCATCAAGGGTACACGAGTAGACGTTCGGCTCCAAAAGCCCATGTCGATGATGTTTCGTTGAATGGTTCGCACGCTGCCACTTGTTGGTGGCCCAGCATTGATATACGCAACGATTTGTGGAAGGATTGCACTTCTGTCACGTTGAACGATTTTCTTCAGTCGTCGTTGGTCCCGTTCTTGCATGATCTTTTTCCGGCCGCAGCGATGTCGGAGATATGATGTTTTACCGAATTCCTGATATTCACGGTACACGCCTGAAATTTACGTACGGGTAAATTCCCACATCATCGCTGTCTCGGAGAAGCTGCGTCCCATTGCTCGTGCACCGACTACAACACCACGTTCAGACGCACTTAAATCTTGATAACCTGCAGCAGTAACCCATCTAACAACTGCACCAGCCGGCCGCGGTGGTCTAGCGGTTCTGGCGCTGCAGTCCGGAACCGCGGGACTGCTACGGTCGCAGGTTCGAATCCTGCCTCGGGCATGGGTGTGTGTGATGTCCTTAGGTTAGTTAGGTTTAATAGTTCTAAGTTCTAGGGGACTTATGACTAAGATGTTGAGTCCCATAGTGCTCAGAGCCATTTGAACCAACTGCACCAGACACTTGCTGTCTTATATTGGAGTTGACGACCGCAGCGCCGTATTTTACTTGTTTACAATATCTGTATTTCTATAAGCGTGCCTATACCAGTTTCTTTGGGCTTCAGTGTAGCGTGAGCAGCGTACCATTGAGTTGTGCCAGCGGAACTCGGTTCCAAGGCCGATCTGCGGCAAGTGGAGGCTCACTGCAGAAGGTCGTGGGAGGCGTGGGTCGTCGGTCCCTGCGGCACCGCGACAAAAACAGACCGGCCGCGGTGCCCGGCCATGACTCAGCTGCCGGAAACGAGGCGATGGCGGCAGTGCGGGCACCGGGTGACGTCACCAGGATCAGGCGACTGCTGCAGTGTCCGGCCGGCCTCCAGCGGTGCAAGAGCACTGTGGGTCCAACAGAGGCGAGCGATGTGCGCCAGCGGGCGCCGGTGGACACCGGCGCACGACACGCGAATCTGGGAACTATAACAGCCGTTATTTGTCGCGGCCATCTGCCTGTCTGAGGTGCTATCCAATAGTTTTCGAAATACGTTAACTAAAATTATTAAGGTACTGGGCCCAAATATCGTCATCTTCCTAGGTTAGGAGCTGTGTAAGTCCTGAAAGTCTATGGAAAGGGCAACAAATTGGTATATGCATTCCCGAATTTATTCTCGATTTGTAAGCAACTTACAACTAAATTTTTATAACATATTAAAACCAGAATTTGACATAAACGTTAACACTGCAAAAACGGAAATAGAAAAAAATTGTACTCATAAAAATTCTCAAAAATATAACTAACTTAAATATATTTTCTCCATTACAACATTGCTTTCAAGTTATTTTCAGCCTTCTAAACGTGCTTCACATACAAAAATTTCTCATTTATTCATCCGGGTGGCGTCGTCCACAGAGTCGGCATCCATCAGAGATCAATCAGACACAAGGAACGCCTGTAGATGGCAAGAAGTCAGCTTGCCGAAATATCTCGCCTGTTGGACTACACCATCCAGCTAAATACCCGAGAAACTTTCAAGATTTCCGTACCCTGGGAAAACCTCGTATCACAAATGTGTCGCATATGAATGTGCGTGTCTAGGTAGATGAAGAGGATGTTTCGTGATAAGAAACCAAGCTTTTTGCGTAACGAATCCGTTTCTCTTGCCTTTTTCGAGAGGAAAAAGTAAAATACTGACTATTAATAGCAATTAAACTGCAGTTTTAATAAAAGTTCCAAATTTCGTATCCAGGGCGAAAATAGGTACCGCAAGGGGGGACGTAAGTACGAACATCCCCAGACTAATTATAGTGGCTGCTAGAGCAATATAGACCAAACCGTTGACAATAGCGTTTACTAGCCAGAGCCACATACACGACTTAAAAAAATGCCAATACTTGAACAAAAACCAGCATTTAGACTGGGAATAGCAAGCTGTAACGTTGACTGCTGCAATAGTTCACTTCAGTACGAAAATAGTAATTCTCTCGTACACCAAAGTCAAACGTACTGCACACAGTAGACTCTCTTAACTAAGCTATGGGCTGTGGTCACGCTTGCATGCTCAGTTAAGCATTCCTTACCAACTGTGGAAACCGGAAATTCCTAGGGGGACTAAATCAGGAGCAGGGACGATGTTAGCCTCATTCTTATTCTTCACCATCACCCGCAAAGTAGTTCCCTTGGGAGCGAATACACAGATCCCATCGTTATCACAGTCGATCTTTGCCCGTTTTCAATCGCTTATACAGTACGAAAATCTGTGGTTGCCCTAACTTACTTCCATATCTAGTGCATTTCTGCAATAGTTTACCCAAATGTAAAACAAAGCTTTATACAGATACGCATGTCTTCCAAGACAGCCTTCGCAAAACCAAAAACTCACGGACACACGACAGTCGAAATGTGCTCAGCAACTAACAGAATGAGAGTTCGAAGCCAATAGTCACACTGGTAGAAGGATGTTGTTTGACTATGAGCGAAAGCAAAGAACAATGGCTTCAGTAAGAGTTGTTCCTGCCATCAGTCACACTGACTGAAGGGTGTATGGAGAGATATCCTCACATGTCTCAGTGTACTTGGAGTCATTTGCATACAAGATTAGAATTTCGATGACTTTTGCACTCCATTTCGTATCTAAATGTTGGCATCGGAGAAAAAAATCACAAGAATGTGACACCATGTATTGATTGCCTCCGAAGACACAGAAGTCAGTGTCTTCATTCAATAGTTGTTTGAGTATGGCAACAGTGGTTTCATTAAGCGTTGCTCCTGACAGCCCTGAAGGGCGAATTTTAATACGATTCTTGCTTGCAAAAGAATTCACAGCTACTCAAATTTGTTAGGAGCTATAACTCGTTTATGGGTCTGAAATGACGAGTGGATGAGAGATTAGGCAATGGTGTCAACACTTCTGAAGTTGCCATGCAAATGAGGAGGATGAAGAGCTACATTCAACAAGGGGACAAGAAACTGCAAACAGATCGACAGTTGGCGTTTGGTGTCCTGGCTCATGAATGTCCTCGTGTTTGTCCCACCAATTATAAAAGTTTTGCTCGGATCTGTTTATGTCGCAGCGCCTTGGAACAATGAGCAACTCCTGCTACATTGGTCCCCACATTTTTTCAAGTTATTATGAAAATAATTATGCGAAGGAACGTTCTTAGGTTCACTAACTAGTAATATAAAAACAATTTATTTTATCACGACACAGCATCGTTGCGAGTTTCTTCCCCAACGTATTCTCCCCATAACTGATTATGGTGATCTTATTCTTCAAGGAATTTCGTATGTGAGCTCTCTCCGGCTTGAACTGGTGATGAATACTTATGTGCTATTCATTTGACCATACCACAGAAATACTCGTTCTCAACAAAGTAAAATCCTCTCTATACCTCTACATAACACAGCCATCTTCTCAAAATCTGCAATGAGAACCATACTATGGACATCAGAGAAATTAAATTCATTTCAAATTTAAAAAGACAGCTGGTTTTCCAGCTTCTATTATGGCATATTTGTATCTTTCGTATACTTGTCTGTAGTCCGTTCTTATCAACTTCCATCCCCATCACCCCCCGCCCCTCCCCCTGTTAGTCTACAGAGTCCTATTATTCTCGCAACTGCGGTTGTTATTTGCCGTTACCTGCATGGCTAATGCATGACCTAATTTGTTGACTAGTAACAATTAACAGCGCTCCGTCATGGACCGTCCTTTACAGCACCTACATTTGTTACTGCACTGCTCAATAAAATTAAGGCGTCGCTTTCCCAAACGCCGTAATTGTCTCCCATTGCGATACAAAAGTTTCGAATTTGGCTGAATGGTGTCTTCTTTCTCTGTACTGTTTCAAAAATGTGGCGCCCGGCGACGTAGATCTCGAGTTCTGTAACGCCTCAAGCAGTAAGATGTCAACACGCGAAAAACAGGCCGGAGCTCAGATGTTCACGTAAGGTGTAAGGTATGTTAATGATATCGCATTGGCACCAAATTCCACCACAATTCCACCTAACGCCACCGTGGACACGTCAAACGAAGGAACGGTCGTCATCGCCTCCTTTTATTCAAATTTTCTTTTGTCGCTTCTACGATGGAGGTCAGAATCATGTCGCCCAGCGTTGATATCACGTCGATTTATTGTGGGTGGCCGAGAAAAACATTTTAGACCCATCGACCCGTAGAATCAACACAAAAAACCCGGGGGTGGAATAAATGGCGGCAATGAAATGACCCCTCCATTGAGGCGACGTTTCCCACACATATCGCAGTCGAAAACGACAGTTTGCAGAGCTGTGAGCAACATGACTACATTATTGACAATCTTCGATACTTTTGACAGATACCGGAAACTATAGCCTTTCTCTAAGGACATTGTTGGCCGACAACCCCACTGAACGTGATAACATACCTTTGGAATGCAGTGAGATCGCAATAATTGCTCTGATGTACACAATGGAACCATCAGGGACTACCCAGAACTTTTCGACCAAATATGACGGTGATCCAAAGTAGCAAAGACTGGTTATGCTTTCCCAGCCCTGCTACGGTGTTATCATTAACGGATGTAATACTGATAGATGCATGAATAAATCAGCAAAGGATTGCTCTAAGACACTTCTTTCAGTTCATAAGCACCCTTGGCGCCACCCACCAGCCTTTGGTGAGTACTTTAAATGTGTACCTCAATATATGACGAAGTTCCAAGCCCTTGCAGACAGGCAACCCCTTCGATATCACTCCGATTCTGGATAGCGTACTAGCAGGCGCAACAGGTTACCCTATCTGTAGTCACCTAGGACTCTCGTCACGAGTTCTGTCTGTAAAGATACATTTTTAAGGTGCTCAACAAAGGTAGTTGGGTGACACGGAGAATGTTGCGAACTGGGTGGTTATAGAGGGACCATTCACCGTTTTATTTACGTATCTGTCAATGTTGCATCACACTGAGATCACGCCAGTGGAGGGTGTGAAGCAGGAGGGCTGGAAAAACATAGACACCCTTTGCTGCTTTGCATCATGTTCAGATTTCGTCTAACGATTTTGAACGTTCCCTATAGGTTCTGTCCTGTAAGCCAGAGTAAAAACTGCAGTCGCACTGTAGTCCAAAGGGGTGTGATGACGTTCAGTGAGTTTTCCGGTCGAAAATGTCCTTAGGTGAAGGGTTAAACGTCTGCGAGGTATCAGCAGTGTTAAATTGTCAAGAACATTGTGCTGTTGCTCATCGCAAGGACAGCTGTCATTTTCGACCACAAAATATGTGGGACTCAAGGCTCCAAGGCAGGGGGTGTAAGAGGTCCATGACTAAGGTATTTATTGCTAGCGCACTCCAGCAGATGTAACTTCGGTGAATTGCTCATGCGCTACCTGCGATATGTATGCTTCAACAGAATCCCTCTTAGAGAGCAGTGTCGGCAGCAGTAAGAGTAGTAGGTCGCAGTCGAGCGGTGGGGATCAGGTCGCTCTTAGAGAGCAGTTGTCTAGCTGTATAGCTCACAGAGAGCACTTTTGTCCTGTATGGGATTACCAAGGCCGGTCGTGTAGAACGATGGCGCTGCCTGAGCGATGTAGTATAACGTAAAAGCAAAAAAATATTATCACTTATTTCCGCACGCATATGTAATTTGCAACAACTCATTTTGTACTACTGTTATATCAAAGTCACATGTAAATAATTTTCAATAATTTTTCAATAATAATCTTTCGTATAAAGATAACTTTTGACAGTCATTCATCTGAATTTGAAGTTTTTACTAATTTCTCCTATCCATAGTCATGGCAATTATCGTAAAATCTGTAATTTATTTTATACATAACAAACTCTAGTGGCCAGCATTGCACTGGGCTGTGCCAGAAAAATTTCTTATAGGAGCAGATATATATGCGTGTTATCCGGCGACATAATTGAGGTAAGAATCTTCACTTTAATCAGAATGACTTTTTAGAGCCATGACGCAGTATTGCTGACGTCTAGATTTTCCAGTTTAGATTCACAGTCAGTTAATAATTGAAAGGTTATATATGAGTCACATTTTTGTTGCGAGGTTACGGAATTAATCTGTTGCGAGGTTACAGGGGTGGTTTCATTAACTCGCTTTTTGCAACTAATTAGGACTTCTTGTGTCGATTCAGAGGGGCGGTGTGTCTGAAATGTTTTCCCCCTCACCGCTCGAAAGAAAACCTCGTGACATCAACGCTTGGCGTTGCAGTTCTAACGTCCTTTGCAGAGACAACGAAAGAGGAGGTGAAATGTAGGTACCAGGGGACGCGGGTGACTACCTTTCCATCGAGTGCCCGTGACCCAATAGGCTTTTTTTTGCTGTCATGTGAGAGAGAGAGATTACCCAGAGAGCATCCCAGAGTGCCCCAGAGGTGGTTACAACACTAAACAACATGTTTAAGACACTTCCTTATTCACAGCAAAACACTTCAATGCAGTTGCGTAGCTCTAAGCTACATGCTGTTGCCTCACCAAAGAGCTTAAACACAGACAGACTCAAAGATAAAGCACTTCTCCAAGAGAGAGAGAGCGACAGAGGAAGTGCCAGTGATAAGAGCTTGAAATCAGAGTGCAGCGAAATCAAGTTACTTCCTATCCTCGCCCATAAGAATAACATGAGAGGAACTTGAATTTAGTGCTCGCGGCGGCTCGTTAAATTATATATAGGGCTTCAGAAATTAGCACTGAAGTCCCCGATGGCGTTGGGTCGAACTGTTGTGAAATTTGGTGCCACTGTGGCAACATTAACCCTTCTTACACCACACGTGAACTTTCGAGCTCTGACCTTTTTTCGCATGTGTCGATGTCTTGCTGTTTGAACAATCGCTGCCTCCAGCGTGACGTCACAAGGTGCCATGTTTTTGCACCATTAGAGATGAAGGCTGTAGACACCTTTGAGCCAAATTATGAAACTTACGTGTCGCAATGGGAGACAATTACGGCGTTTCGGAAAGAAAGTGGTACTTCAGTTGTGTTGCGCAGTGCGTTTCCTGCCTGTTGTAGTGGACAAGCGGACCTTGAAACTATAACTGCGAGGGGACTACAAAAAGTAAGCTACACATTAGCACGGCAGGCCAGCTAACATTTACTGATTGTTGCACTACATTTGAAAGTGTCACACCTACATGACACTGTTTTCCATGATAATCACCAAGTGTCTGTAAACAGCAGTCGGGACGTTCTACCAATGGTTCAGATCCTCGACAGTAGAAATTCGTTCCTTGGTCACTGAGCTATTCTAAGCCTGCTGTGTGAACTCATTCATCATCGGAAAAGCGGATCAGTTCAGTTCCTCGATTACCTGGACACTGTCGTTTGCAGTCAATATCGATGGCCTTCCTTCCAGATCAGCGTCAATCGCGTCTTTGCGGTCTTAGTGATATCGCTGGCGCAGCTTCGCTACATCTTGACACGACACTGCATTTGGCCCACCTACCACCAGAATTTCACGGTGATTCTCTGTGTAATATAGATGTTTTTCCCACAACAATTGTACTGTCCCACGGACTTCAGCTTTGGAGTATGTTTCCAGCGGGTGCTCGAAATCACTCTCGCACCGTGATGCCCTTGTTGTAATACACTCCTTAGCCAACGCGCCACTCTTGCTCCACAGTAGTCTTAGTGCGGGCCAGCGTTTGCAACTTACTGTCCTCGTACTTCATGTTTTATAGAAAACGGTGTTATTAATTATTTCTAGATATGGTTCCAGTACTCGTTTTGAGTAGTGGCTGTTCTTCCTGTCATCTCCATATTTGATGTAAATTCCTGGTATGACTTCGAATAGTGCTCATTGTCCCTCTGACTCGTGAACTCCTCTTCCTCTTTTACATTGAATATCTTAGAAATTTTGATGTTCGAACTTTATTCCAACAATCTCTTTGTTAGTCCCTACGTTTTCTCCTTCCGTCTACCTACTCCACCAACATTCTTACAGATACCTTCCCTTACTGTCTGTGTCTCATTCGGAACCAGCTCCTAACTTTTCAGTTTATATTCTGTAGGTTAGACCTCCTTAAATTCCTGTCCGACACGCCCCTGGGGTTTTTGCTTGTACCTCACTATGTCGCTTAAATTCTCTTATTCGTTAAATAGGATCTCTTTCCTTCCTCGTCTGTTTCTCTTTTTATATTCAATTACTCTTCTTTAAAACTACATTGGTGTCCAAAATTAAAGCAACAAACCGCTATGTCCCCTTCCTGTGCCTAATTCACGATATAATCATGCAAACTGTCCATACGATTGTGTTCTCACGGAACACGACATTCCGGTCAATGTACAACCATGCCAGCGATGACGTCAGCGCACCTGACAAACGAGGTAGTGTTTGCCGCCGGGTAGCCCCACATCCACAATCGCTGTGTACTCGATCACAGACGATGCAGTATGGCACAGAGAAGACGCCTATCAGACTCTCTGCGTGGATTCCTACAGGAAGAATGGAACCAAGACAGTCGCAAACTGATGTGGCCCGATGGCTTAAAGTGAAACATTCTGTTGTTTATCGGATGTGGCGACAGTTTATAGAGGCCGAAACTGTATCCCAAAGACCGGGGCAGGGCCGACCATGTGTGGCATCCGAAAGAGAAACCATTATTTGGTTGCAAGGGTACAACGACACCATCTTAGTACTGCATGGTAACTGGTATCTGACCTCGCAGCATCCAGTGGTCGTGTTCTGTCAAGGTAACGCTGTACAGAAGGCTTCAGCAGAGTAGCCTTTATGTCGGGGACTTCATGTATGTCTACCTATGAGGATTTTTCAGAAAAGGGAACGTCTAGAGAGCAGTCATCAACATGCCACCTGGACGCTCGAACAGTGGTCCAATGTTCTTCCCATAGACGAGTCCCGATTTGGTCTGGAGAGTGATTCTCGACTGATTCGCCTCTGGAGGGAACATGGAATACAATTTCTGGACACAACCATTGTGGAAAGAGATCGATACTGAGGAAGAGCTCTAAAAGTGTTCACAGGGATTATGATGACCACTCGAACAGCCTTTCACGAAATTATATGGGTGAATCGGTAAGGTTCAGCTGCTATGAGGTATCGTGACGAGATCTTGGGACCTCATGTGCGTTTGTTGCAAGGTGCTGGGAGCCCAGAATTTTTATTGATGGACAATAAGGCTTGAAGTGATAGAGCACGGGTGATTGATATTTTCTTGGGAACGGAAAATATTGCACGCATGTCGTGGCCTGCTCGCTCTTTCGATTAGAATCCCACAGAGTATGTATGGGATGCACTGCGGAGACAGGTTGCATCACGTCAGCATCCACCAATCATTCCCCAAGACTTGAGAGCAGCTCTGCAGGAGGAATGGGCTTTATTGTCTCAACATGACGCTGATGACGTTATTCACAACATGCTCCGTCGTTGTCAGGCCTGTATTGGTGCGAGAGGTGTTCACTCCCCATAGTGTGTGCATTAACCAGTTGTCGGAATGTGTGTGCAAATCCATTGAGTTGAAAAAAACGAAGAACATTTTTGTCTACCGTTACACATCTACTAGTTTACATTCTTTCTACTTTACTATAAAATGTTTATGCTGTTTTATGGCAAAATAAACGCACTCTCGCAAAAATTCCGTTTGTTGCTTTCATCTAGGACACCAGTGTATTTGTCATTCCGTCTTTTTCTCAGTGTACTTCTTCCCACTTCCAGTTCCCAATATAACTCAGCAGTTTATTTACTCCTACTACACTATTTGCTTTTCTTAAGAGCAATACCAGTTTTATCATGAAAGAATAACAGAATAGTATGAGAACGCATAGCTTGCATCCCAAAACACAAAACAGGAGAATAAGACACCTGGAAACAGCTCGGGAAGTCGTGCACACTGTGACGGTACGTCACATAAATACTGACATTTTTATCGGTTGCGCATTTGAAGTATTTTATGAATATAATTAGTGTAAAAGATATAGTTAATGTTCTTGAAACAACTGATATGCAGCGATAATTTAAGAGTAGCATCTTTATTTAATGTCTATGAAAATAAACAAGGGTGGAAAGAAACGCGATTGTACGTCCGAGGAGGAAGGGTGTATTTTATGGTACACACACTGTTTTGTTTCGCGATACGGAAGGCAGCCATTGAGCGGCTACACATATTTTATGTAAGTTATTCTGTATTCTACTAAAATAAAAGTAATTATTATTATCACAAAATGAATTTATTTGTCATAGTTGTCACCTCAAATGCTCGCAGTGGATAATTATTTTTAATAAGCATTTTTTCAGTAATTGCGCTGCGAGAAGCTCATCTTCCAATGCAGCCTCTGGTCGGCCATTACGCGCCGAAGTATTAATTTATTATTCAAAGTGTTAACAGTACATGTAAAGGCGAGAGATTTCGTTGTAAGAACCTCTGTAAATTGCAACAGATAATTAATTTACGTTAAAGTTCATTTTTTAAATTATACAGATTCCATAAGTTCATTAAGTTTTATCTTGGCCGCTCCTCGACAACAATCGAAATTCTCTCGAGCCTTGCTTTGCAATCAATAAACAGAAATTACCAAAATTACAGTCAACCATAATTTAGTCATTACGTTCAAAATATAAAGTTGGTACATGAATAACAGCGGCCCTTTAAGAACCCGTTTCTTACTTACTTATGCACGTAAGTAAAAGTGATAAGAAAAGATAATATCCCTGAGAGAAAGAGTCATGCTCAAACAAGCTCAAATAAAAGAACAATTCATGCTGACAATTCCGTGACAACTCTTTATTTGTACTCACCTTCGTGTCGATCAGCTGGTGTTCTGTATATCTCAAAAATTTTCGAAACTTTCTTGCTATGGGGCCAAAGCTATGTCACTCACACGAATTGCCATCATACCCTGTCTCTCTTCTTTCACTTCTCTTCTTCATCGTTTCCTTTACGAGATTTGTGAAATCCTCAAATGTTGCACATCCTACAAGTGCCTTCACTGCACATTTTCGAGCATCCCCAGAGATCAATTTCTTACCATGAAGAGAAGTGTACATTATAATTTAAGAGCACAGCGCCGTTAAAACGTTATCCACACTGAGAAGAATCTTGTGGTTCTGAGTTGATCGGTAAGTCCTGGTTGTTCGTTTAACGTTTAGGTTTCCACAAAAATAAACATGAAAAGAACAACAAATCAATTAATAATGTATTCTTCTCTGTTTACAGCTTCTTCCCAACGTGCAACAAGCTGTTCAATGCTTGACAGTGGAAGTCATCTGGTTTTCACTCGAAGAAATCGTCCAACCAAACACTCAATTCCATGTCATCATTGAGCGAAACGGCACACATTGCGTTCGAGTGGGATCGGAAGATGGAAATCCAAAGGCGCCAAGTCGGGAGAACAAGAAGGATGTGGCTTCCTTGACGTCGTGAGGGCGCTGTCGTGTTGTAGAAGAACGCCATGTCGCGGATTTGTATTTGTTGGACGTAATTTTCCGCATTCACTATTTGGTTCCGCTCAAGCAGCACATTTCTTTGAGCCCAAAATTGCCGTCTTTGAATTGTTTAAATAAATTCTGACCCACCCTAAGAGGCATCACTCCTTCGCCACACACCTCACAAATCTCTTGAGTAGCGTCTGTAGCTTTGGTACCGTACCTCAAGTAAACGCAGAAAGCAGAAAGAGTCGAAAATGCTCTTTTGCGTCGACTAGACCCTCCGTTTTAATGACCTGAAAAGAACAAAATATGTCGGCATATAAAAATTAAAGACGCAGTTTTGTACAACATATAATTCTGTATCGAATAAAATAAAACGCATTACCAATACATTTTACTTTCCACGCAAAATTTTTGCTTCATGAACGCCAGGACTTACTGAAAAACCCAACTTTCATTCGGAGAGTGAAAGCTGTAACTTCATGAAACTGTTGTCTAATATGTTTTAAACCACGTATGTAAAACAACATTGTTACAACGTCATATATAGAAACTGAGAGAACTTACCTGGTTGGCAGGTTTATGTAGATACTATATACATTACAAAAATTAGAAGACAAAAGCGGTAGATAAGTTATTAACGATATGTGAAAAAATAAACCTAAGTTTACTGGACACTTACACAGAAACTGTTGCCTTAGAGAAATATTTATGTAGGCGAAGTCATTGTGTAACTGCAGCTGTCCAGAGAGATTTTCACTAAACTGCAGTT
The DNA here is from genome assembly GCF_023864275.1 of Schistocerca cancellata. Taxonomy (NCBI): domain Eukaryota; kingdom Metazoa; phylum Arthropoda; class Insecta; order Orthoptera; family Acrididae; genus Schistocerca; species Schistocerca cancellata. The sequence goes on along the minus strand of NC_064634.1, from coordinate 90,266,525 downwards.
GCAGCTCAAATAAGGGCACAGTGGTTGCCCTGAACAGAATGCTATGGCGGCAGAGATAGCACTTCACCCACAAACATTAGGTTTATTGTTACATGTGTAAACACCATCTGACATAAGTAAGATCATCATGATTCAAAAATTAAAACTTGGTATGAGGTCGACAATATCTCCAATAAGCCACTACAAAGTTGTGGCCCTTTAATATGTAATAGTTACATAATTCATCATTACTTCATTGTGTTTTCTCAGTCAAATGGAAATACGAGTATATCATAGTTAGGCCTCTCTACAAGAAATTCAACTCCTCAAATGTCGATACCTATCACCCAGTGTCTCTCCTAACATCATTTTCTAAGACGCTGAGAAGGTAATATAGTTCAGTAAAGGCATATCTGTCCAACCACCTGGATTTCAAAAGGGCTACTAAAGTGAGTCAGCTACAGATTTTCTGAGCACATAATAACAATCTTTAAACGTTAAAAATATCACCAGTTGGATTCTTCTGTGAATTACCGAAGGCATATGTATCGCTCATAATAATATAATATTAGAGAAGGTAAGTTTTATGGAATATGTAATTCAGTACATGACTGTTTAGTTCTCATTTCGGAAACACAAACAGAAGTTTACTCTATGCTGTCAGAGAACAACAAAGAGGGACGCCACAACATCTGCGTGGTGAGAAATTTCCTTAAGATTCCAACAGGGTTGTATCATTGGCCCACCAGTGTTCTTGCTTTAATGAGCTGCCATTTTATTTGAATGACGAGGCGGAATGAGTCCTGTCTGCAGAACAACCGATTTTTTGCTGTTGAGCATTACAGATTAGTTTTCCACAAATGAGCTCACTCATCTAGCACTACGCAGTCAAAAATATCGCAACATCTGTTAAGCTAGTATACTACAAAGAAATAATAAAGAGAACATAGTGTCCCAAGTCGTTGATTGCGCATAATGATGACGACTTAAAGTGGAAAAACGGTGTAGTAGATCTGTTAAAACGTTCGAGTTTGCCTACTTTTGAAATAGAAGTAAATTAGTTAGTTAGTTACGTGTTCCATTGATCAATAGCACGGAAAACCATTATGATGTGGAACGTGTCAAATGCACAAGAAATGCGCACAGAAAACAAGTTTTTTTGTTTTTTGTTTACATTATTGTGTAATACCTAAATATTTCTATTATCTATCTCATTTCCTTAAATTGCACAAAATGCATATATTATATCTCCAGATTTATTTACTCATATTCAAGAATTCATCTATGGTATAGAAGGAGTTGTCAAGGAGGTATGATTTCAGCTTGTTTTTGAAACCATTACAGCAGTCTGTCAGACTTTTTTTTCATCTGGTAATTTATCAGAAAGTTTTATAGCAGCATATTTTACCTCTTTCTGTGCCAAAGATAGGTTAAGTGAAGGATAGTGTAGGTCTTTCTTTTTTTTCTGGTATTGTGATCATGAATATCACTGATGATTTTAAACTGGTCCATGTTGTTGAGAAAAAATTTCATTACTGAGTAAATATACTGTGAAGCAGTTGTAAGAGTTTCTAACCTTTTAGACAGATGTCTACAAGATTATTCTAACTACTTTCTTTTGAGCAGTGAATACATTTTGCCCAAGTGTTGAGTTGCCCCAGAATATTATTCCGTATGACATCACAGAGTGGAAGTATGCAAAGTATGTTAGCTTACTAATTTCTACATCCTCAAAATTGGCAATTATTCTGATTGCAAAAATTGCCTAACCTAGTCGCTAGACCGTAGCGGTCACGCGGTTCCAGACTGAAGCGCCTTTAACCGCACAGCCACACTGGCCGGCTCTATATGTACACCCAAAAACTTAATATCCTCAACCCTGGCTACTGTCTTCTTTTGATGTGTTATGTTTATTGAAGGAATTATACTTTCTGCAGCAGAAAATTGGATGTACTGTGTTTTTTCAAAGTTCAGAGCAAGCCCATTCGCAGAAAACCAATTAATAACTTTTCCAAAGACCTTATTTGTATCATTTTGTATCACACTTTCTTTTACTCGATTAATAATTATGCTTGTATCATCAGCAAACTGTGTCAGTTCAGCATCTTGTTTCACATAAAAAGAGAGGTCATTCACGTATATCAAGAACAGGAGGGAACCCTTGATCAAACCTTGTGGAACACCTAATGTAATTTCACCCCAGTTATATGAAATGGCAAACTCCCTTGAATCACTTTAAGCATATAAAGAGACTTTTTGCTCCCTGTTCTGTAGATATGACTTAAACCACTCATATGTTGTTCCATTTACACCATAGAATTGTAATTTCTCTAACAGAATGTCATGGTTCACACAATCAAATGCTTTGGATAAGTCACAGAATATTCCTACTGGTGACATTTTACTATTTAAGGACTCTATTATGTGGACAGTGAAATTGTATGTTGCTGTCTCAGTGGAACAGCATTTCTGATATCTGAACTGTGATTTAGTAAGTATCCCATTACTGTTAAGATGGGTAACACCTCTTGAGTACATTACTTTCTCAAAGATTTTTGAAAATGCTGTAAGCAAGGATACTGCCCAGTAATTATTGACATCTGTGTTTTCCCCCTTTTTGTAGAGAGACCTGACAATGGCATATTTTAACCTGCCTGGAAAAATATTCAAATGGTTCAAATGGCTCTGAGCACTATGGGACTCAACTGCTGAGGTCATTAGTCCCCTAGAACTTAGAACTAGTTAAACCTAACTAACCTAAGGACATCACAAACATCCATGCCCGAGGCAGGATTCGAACCTGCGACCGTAGCGGTCTCGCGGTTCCAGACTGCAGCGCCTTTAACCGCACGGCCACTTCGGCCAGCGGAAAAATATCCTGAGTCAGTGATGCATTACATATGTGATTCAAAACGTCAGCTGTAATTGCTCCACATTGTTTTAATAACTTGTTACAGATGTCATCTACTCCAACAGAACATTCAGTTTTCAAAGATTTAACAATTTTCTTTATTTCACAAGAGGTTTTAGATGAAAGTTAATCTGATTAAAATTTTTCAAAACTGACTTCCATTTACTGCCTGGCTTTTTCTTTTGAACTAATCTCACCAGTTATTTCTCCTACACTTAAGAAGTGATTATTAAATACATTGGCTACCTGTGTTCTGTTGGTTAAGATGGTCTCATTCTCTTTAACAGTAATACTACCTACCCTAGTGGTTACTTTTCCTGTCTCCCTTCTAACCACATTCTATATTGATTTGATTTTGTTGCTGGAGTTGTTAATTGCTTCTCTAACATACATATTTATTGATTTCCTCACAACTTTTCTCAGTATGTTACAATAATTTTTATAGTATAAAACTACTTCTGGATCTTTACTGGTTCTTGCTGTCTCATACAGTTTTCTTTTTCTTTCTGAAGACACTTTAATACCTTTAGAAATCCAAGATTTCTTTGAATAGTTTTCGGTGTTATTTACTTAGTAATTTTCTTTGGAAAAAAATATAAATTTATCAAGCAATATTCTGCATTTATCTTTAGCATTTGGCTCATTGTATACATCTTCCCAGTTTACATTTCAAAACTGTCTCTGAAGTGTTCTATAGATACCGGGTTGAGCACCATCACACTTTCACTTAATGGTTTCTGAAGTGTACCCCCTGTTAGGTTTTGTAAGTTAATCAGTTGTGCATCATGGTCAGATAATCCATTTACCACAGGGAAAGCATGTGTTTGTTCTACATCCTCTTGCTGTACAAATATATTATCTATTAGAGTACTACTGACCTAAGCTATAAATGTAGGGAAATTGATCACTAAGTTATATGTTGTTAACAACACTTCTAGTTCACTTTTCCTATTAGAATTTCTTAGAAAGTTAACACTGAAATCACCACAGGTTAATAACTTCTTCTTTTCGTCTGACAGACAGCATAATAGGGAGTCAAACTTTTTTATGAATACCTCCCAATCTCCTAGTGGAGACCTATACACTGTTTCTAATATCAACATAACATTATCTAGCTGAAGTTCACATGCACAAACCTCAAAGTACTGATCAACACAAAATTTGCTTACTTCAACAGTCTGTATTTATACTCTTGTTTTACGAAAACGGCAACTCCTCTTTTATTCATACTAGATCTATAAGTGTAAGATGCTAAATTATACCCATTTATGCTGACATTTTCCAACCCCACAGTTACATGGTGTTAAGACAGACAAAGTATATCAATCTCAATCTTATTTTTGAGATCATCTAAACACGTTATCAGCTCAGCTACTTTATTTTTTATTCCCCGGATATTTTGGTGAAGTAAGTAGATACCACCCTTAGCTTTATCCCTATTTGCTGTGCATGAAGTATCATTTCTTCTATTTTCATTGGTTGTTGTCTGTCTGGAAATTGGCTTCAACCTAAAAAACCTGTCTGCCTGGTCCCAATAACGACAGGTATCACTCCTTGTGTGACTGTGGCCCTCCTTACAGTATCTGCTAATAGAGAAGCTAACTTATCTTTCCCCTTCCTGTTAAGGTGCAGGCGATGTGTAGTGTAACCCCACCTACCAGTAGTATCAAATGGAACAACACTCATGTGCGACTTTGCCGGTGTCTGGAGCATCCCATTCAGCTCAGTGTTAACACGCCTTACAGCAGTGTTTATCCAGGGCTGACTATGGCGCTGAAAGACCTTCACAAACCACACATTCATGTGCCCAGTTTCTGCTCCTATTTTATCCAGGTCGCTCCTAATACTATATCTTGGATACGTAACCAGGCTGTTTCCTGCTTCCCCAACTATAATTACCTGATCTTCCTTCTCAAAGTCCTTGCATAGCTAACCTAAGTTTTCTGTCACCTGGCTAAGGTTAGCACTTGGTTTCACAAAACTTGTAACCTGGTACTCTGTCCCTAATTTCTCCTGAAACTGTTGGCTCACAACCCTCCCTGACTGCTACCTATAAGCAGAAATCTTCTTTTCCTATTCTGGTTTGATCCCGACGTTTCTTTTTTCTTTAAGCTAGTATTCTGCTTCAACCTACATTCAATTACATCTGAATGAGGCCCTTCCTCCACTACTTCAGATAGCAAGGCAAACTGATTTGCTAACTGAATTTCAGAAGTTTTATCAATTGTTTCCCTTCATCGCCCTTTGCTTGCTACCTTTTCCCAGCGCCCAGAGTCCGTTTCCTCCCTTAGCTTGCATAATTCCAAATTCGCGATTTCTAATTCAGCCTTAAGGGCACAAATCTTTGCCTCCTGTTCCGCGATTTTTCTGTCCTTTCTACATAACCTACATAGCCATACAAGAGCCTCATTATCTACCCTCATTTCCTCTCCGCTGCACTCGCCCCAATGAAACCACAACCTACAGTCTATACAGAACGTACCCTCTTTCAAATTTCTGCGGCAACCACTAAACTTGTCACACATGGTTTGATAGTAAAATGTAACACAAAAGCAGAAAATAACTTCAACAACACAATAGTTTCGTAACCTGTACTAATACGTAACTAAACACTGATGTAAACAAACTGTAAGTAGGCTGTTTAGGTTTTCTTATTGGCAACGTTACGTAGCGCCCTGTATGAAAATCACTGGCTGTGCTGTGTGCAGTCTGTGGCTAGTTTGCATTGTTGTCTGCCATTGTAGTGTTGGGCAGCGGCAGCTGGATGTGAACAGCGCGTAGCGTTGCGCAGTTGGAGGTGAGCCGCCAGCAGTGGTGGATGTGGGGAGAGAAATGGCGGAGATTTGAAATTTGTAAGAATGGATGTTATGAACTCCTATATATATTATGACTTTTGATGATATTAAGGTAAATACATCGTTTGTTCTCTATTAAAATCTTTCATTTGCTAACTATGCCTATCAGTAGTTAGTGCCTTCCGTAGTTTGAATCTTTTATTTAGCTGGCAGTAGTGGCGCTCGCTGTATTGCAGTAGTTCGAGTAAGGAAGATTGTTGTAAGTAGGCTGTTTAGGTTTTCTTATTGGCAACGTTACGTAGCGCCCTGTATGAAAATCACTGGCTGTGCTGTGTGCAGTCTGTGGCTAGTTTGCATTGTTGTCTGCCATTGAAGTGTTGGGCAGCGGCAGCTGGATGTGAACAGCGCGTAGCGTTGCGAAGTTGGAGGTGAGCCGCCAGCAGTGGTGGATGTGGGGAGAGAAATGGCGGCGATTTGAAATTTGTAAGAATGGATGTTATGAACTCCTATATATATTATGAATATACCTGAAGATAATGTCAACATCTCTAAGAAAATGTCCAAGAAAACAAAAGACATGGAGATCTCCTATACAACAAATAGGCGAGTTTCAAATAGATCATGTGGCGATTTCATACCCAGTACAAAAAGAAATTTACGACGTCCAAGTACGCAGAGGAGCAAACATTGATTCAGACCATTACCTAACTAGAATTAAAATCAAGTTTACAGCACGAAGAAGTCATCAGAAGAAAACAGAAATACAGAAATATGACACCAAGAAGATTAAAGAATCTAAAGTAAAAGAAGAATGGGAGAAGGAAAAGGCAAACACATGGGAAGAATTTCATTCTAAAATCACGCGAGTAGCTAAGGAAACTATTCCCTTGAAAAAGATATTCAAACACCCTTGGTGGGATTCAGACTGTGAAAATGCATTGGAAAGGAGAAAAAAGGCATTTCAAGAATATAACAGTAAAAAATCACAAGAAAGTCTACATTTATTTAACGAGGTTAGGAAACAGGTTTCAAAATCTATTAGGCAAGCAAAAAGGAAGTACACAAAGGCACAACTGGATGGCATAGAAGAAAATTTCCAAAACTATAATACAAGAGACTTCTACAGAACTTTCGCAGATAAAATACGAGGATATATCCCTCAAAATTTATGTTTCAGAAAACCAGATGGTACATTAGCCCTAACAAACCAGGAAAACTGTCAAGTATTGGCTCAATATTTTTCTAACCTACTAAATTGCCCAGAACCTAGTTTAAGGTTTCCCAAAGAAATCAGTGCCAACGCTCAACCGGATTCATTACCACCAACACAGGAAGAAATCAAATGTCACATTAAAAACTTAAAAAATAATAGAACATCTGGCGAAGATGGCATTGTTGCAGAGCTATTAAAAAACCTAGGACCAAAGACGTTGCAAGAGCTCACAAAAAGAATAACAAAAATATGGGAAACAGAAAAATTACCAGAGGATTGGAAATGTGCCCTTATTCACCCGTTACATAAAAAAGGAGACAGAACAAATGTCAATAACAACAGGGGAATCTCACTTGTACAAGTCACCTACAAAATTCTCTCAACATGCCTGCTGAAAAGAACACAAGAGCAGCTGGAACGCCAAATTGGTGATTATCAAGCAGGCTTCCACCCCGGTCGCTCATGCATAGAACAAATATTTAATTTAAAGACAATATTAAAACACAAAGCAATTAGAAATGCCCCCATAATTTGTACATTTGTAGATTTTAAGAAAGCCTATGACTCAATTGACCGGCAATCTTTGTTTAACATTTTAGAGGAACTTGGACTTGACTCCAAAACACTAAGGCTTATCAAAGAATCACTGACAGACACTGTATCTAAAGTTAAATTCAGGGGAGAAATCTCTGAACCTTTTCTCATAAAAACTGGAGTACGTCAAGGTGACGGGCTATCTCCACTTCTGTTTAATATAGTCCTGGATAAAGTCATTAAGGAATGGGAAAAAGAATTAAAAAATCAATCCTACTGGCAACCAATCCATCTTGGTAGAACCAAAGACAACGTGGAGGTATCTTGTTTAGCATTCGCGGACGACTTGGCCCTACTTGCAGATGATGATGAAATCGCCACCAAACAAATAGAGATTCTTAAGGAATGCGCGGATAAAGTAGGTTTACAAATTTCGTTTCAAAAGACAGAATTTTTCTGTACGAAATTCCATATACACAGTTTGAACACAAAATATGGAAAAATAAATAGAGTAAAACATTTTAAATACCTAGGTGAAATTTTTGAGCCAACCGGAGGAGAGAAAGTTGCACAGAAGATCAGACAACAGAAAATGAAGGGAGCATAAGGTATGACACATGAAATATACAATAAAAAATGCATCTCCTCGAACACAAAAATCAGACACTACTGCGCAGTAATTAAGCCAGCAGCACTATATGCTAGTGAAACGCTCACACTCCACACAAAATGTGACTTAGAAAAAATACTAAAAGAAGAACGCAAAATTATGAGAAAGATTTTAGGTCCAAAATTAACAGAAGAAGGATACCGGATACAATCAAGAAGAACCACAGAAACTATATCAAACCTGGCAGCAGACATAAGAAGGCGAAGATTAAAATTTTATGGACATGTCACTAGACTTCCCCCACACGACTCACCAACAATTCTCACTTACATAGAAAAAGTCAAATCAACAACACCATGGATTAGCCAAGTAAAATTAGATTTACAAAAAGCAAATATTGAACTTAAAGATGTCAAAGATAGAAAAACTTTTAGAAATAAGGTGGAAAAGTGGATTGTATTGTCGGAGAAGGAAGCACTAAAGAGACCAGGAACATAATGGACAGAAGAAAGAAAAAGAAAACATGGAGAACGAATGAAAGAAGTATGGAAGAAACGACGTCAGAAAGCTTTGCGTGATCCTTCTGGGTCCATTCGCGATAAGTAAGTAAGTAAGTAAGTTTTATGAGTTTTGATGATATTAAGGTAAATACATTGTTTGTTCTCTATTAAAATCTTTCATTTGCTAACTATGCCACCGAGCGAGGTGGCGCAGTGGTAGCACACTGGACTCGCATTCGGGAGGACGACGGTTCAATCCCGCGTCCGGCCATCCTGATTTAGGTTTTCCGTGATTTCCCTAAATCGCTCCAGGCAAATGCTGGGATGGTTCCTTTGAAAGGGCACGGCCGAATTCCTTCCCCATCCTTCCCTAATTCGATGAGACCGATGACCTCGCTGTTTGGTCTCTTCCCCCAAACAATCCAATCAATCTAACTATGACTATCAGTAGTTAGTGCCTTCCGTAGTTTGAATCTTTTATTTAGCTGGCAGTAGTGTCGCTCGCTGTATTGCAGTAGTTCGAGTAAGGAAGATTTTTGGTGAGGTAAGTGATTTGTGAAACGTATAGGTTAATGTTAGTCAGGGCCATTCTTTTGTAGGGATTATTGAAAGTCAGATTGCGTTGCGCTAAAAATATTGTGTGTCAGTTTAAGCACAGTCGTGTATAATTGTTCTAAGGGGACGTTTCAAAACTTAGAAACTTGCTTCAGAAACTTTTAATTCACCACACAAATTCTGGATGAGAGACAGGAATTAATTTAACTTTGAAGCGCTAAGTCTAGTCAAAAACAAATATCTACGCTCGTACGAAATTTACGCCTAAGTAAGTTAATATATTCAGCTTATATTCATTTACTGAAGTCCTATGGGATGGTACTATTGGGATAACTCCTCAGATAAGCAGAACGCAATCACTGCATGAAAGAAAGTAATTATGTGTAGCGTTACTGCACCAGAGGAGACATCGGATTTTTTGCGCTCTCGTAAAGATAAATTAATTAGATTGTAATAACAGTTAATTTAGTAGAAATTACTCACTAAATATTTGCATAAGTGCCTTTTTAAGCTTGCTAGTGAATGTATCATTTTCCTTTACGTATTAGTCCAGAAAACGCGAAAAGATTGTAAGGTCGTAATGTAATCTTATATTTATTTACGTATTGACACAATTTAGAGAATCCCACTTGTGATTAAGATAATTTAACAGATACTGCAGTTGAGTGAGTGCTAAGTTCTTATTGTAAGGGGAAACGAATAAATTCTTAGGTTATACCATACACCTGAAGTGTTGACCTGGCCTAATTTTTGCAGCTCGCAAGTAACGATAAGTCGTGTAGTGTAAAGCGTATTAAGCGACTGACTTCTATTTCTATGCGAGTAATCTGTTTTTCAGTGCGTGATAAGTATGGATATTGCCATAGGATAGCCAAAGAAGGAGTGGTATGTGTAGACTGTGGAGAACTGAATGGGTAACTTAACGAGGTTCCCTCATGGAACTGCAGGCATTGCAAAAAAAGACAAGAGAACCGCTGAGCAGGAGGCAAGGAGTTGTGACTTCCAGGCTGAATTAGATCACGCGAAATTTTAGCTGAATGGGATGAAGGAGGAAAAAGATCTTGGGAACTAGGTAAATGTAACGAGCTCCATCTACATTTGAGCAAGCAGTAAAGAATAAATTTGAATTGTTACATGAAGTAGGATGGGAAGAGCCTCAGCCAGCTGTAGGGCACAGTAGGGTGGAGCAGACGAGGTCACTGTAGGTCGGTACCAAAAGAGAGTGGGAAGAAAAGACTCTTGCCGCTAGGTAATAGTCGTGGGAGGGGTGTAGGTCAGGTGTTACAGGACAAATTCATGACAGTGTACCAGCCCACAAGTATCGTGAACCAAAGCGTTAACGTTAGCCAGGTGACAGAGTACATGGGGAACACGTGCGAAGGTTTTGGCGAAGAATATCACGATATTGTAGTTGAAGGAGCAGGGAACAGCCTGGCTACGAACATTAATTACAGCATTAGGAGTGACCTCCATGAAATAGGAGTAGCAACTACACACTCAAACACGAGTTTTATGTAGGTGCTGCAGCGCCCTGATCTGCCGTGGGAAAACACTGCTGTGAGACGCGTGGACCCTGAGTTGAGTTGGCTGCAGCAGTCTGAGACGAAATCTCATGTGAGTACAGTGTCAGTTACCAGAATATATTAGACATAGCCTACACTTGAATAGGAGAAGGGAAGGTAGGTTGACTGATCTTCTTGCAGGTAACGTACAGGGGGCCGCTGTCACACATAGCAACATCTCTGTGGTTACTGGTGACAGAGGAGCACTTTTCTTAGGTTACAGTTGGGTTCAGACATCATCTTTTGAAAGCAGCGAAAATGAAAGAAGAGACTCACAAAATGCTTAATAATGTACAGAAAAGTAAGGTTAGCTTATTTCATCAAAATATTAGAGGACTCAGTAGTAAGGCATGACATTTATATAACCACACGGTTAGATAAGTTACATGTAAAAGATTACGCTGTAGCAGCTTACTCATGCAAAAATGACATGGGAAAAGAGGAGTTGTTACATACGTCAATACAGAAAACAAGGTCAAAAACATTAAGACAAGTAGATTTTGTAGTGAACAACACGTAGAAGTGTGTGCTTGTGAGTTAATGCTGAAAAATAGTTCACTTGTAATTGTGACTGTGTATAGATCCAATGGGGAAGTTTTAAACTATTTATGAGGAATCTGGATTCCTTACTGTGCTATCTGTTAGGTAGCAGCAAGTAGTTAATAGTCTGTGGTGACTTCAATGTAATTTTATAAAGGATACTGATAATAAAAATGATCTGAAAACCTTACTTTGATCTTACAATTTAGTCTCAATAATTAACTTCCCAACATGAGTGGATAAAGGCAGTAGGACCCTAACTGATAACGCTTTCTTTGACGAAGCTGAAAGCAAGAAAATAACTTACCCAGTAAGAAATGCCTTCTCTAACCATGATTCACAGCTAGGATAAATGACATAGCCCGTTACAGTATGACTCCAGGACAAATGTTTACAGGAGATGACACAGTATGTAATTTATGATGAACCAAACACAAACATAAAATTTAATCTGTTCCATAAGCTAATCAGAAAAGACACTTCACAGCTATTTAAAAAAAGTCATTAGAGGGATAAAAGTACCTTGTGAAAAGAAAAGAGGAATGTATCTTTTGGCAAGAACAAGTAGGGCCCCTGCAGTAGTTGGCTCTGAGCACTATGGGGCTTAACTTCTTTGGTCATCAGTCCCCTAGAACTTAAAACTACTTAAACCTTACTAACCTAAGCACATCACACCCATCCACGCCCGAGGCAGGATTCGAACCTGTGACCGTAGCGGTCGCGCAGTACCAAATTGTAGTGCCTAGAACCGCTCGGTCACTTCGGCCGGCCCCCTGCAGTAGTTGTACAACACAAAAACTACTCAAAATTACTGATTACAGCTATTAAAAAAATCAAGGAACATGCATATTATGTCAGAAATCAGTACCTACGACAGCAGACTGAAGGCTACGTGGAATGTAGTGAAACGGGAGACAGGACAACCAGCTACAGAGCAAGATAATATCACAATTGAACGGCATGGAAGGACTATAAATGACGAGTTCATAAAATTCCATCATATGAACGTATCACCAACTTCTTCTGAATTTAAAAAAATTTTTTATTCTCTCCAAAATAAAAGTTCATCTACTTTTGATGGCGTCTCCAACACAGCACAAAAAAAATTGTTTCCATGTAGTAAACACTTATCTGAAATATCTAATGCTTCACTAACTCAAGACCGTCTTTAAGAAAGGTGATAAGACAGATGTCACCGCGCGGAGTGGCCGCCAGGTTAGAGGCGCCATATCATGGTTTACGCAGCCTCTCCTGCCGGAGGTTCTAGTCCTCCCTCGGGCATGGGTGTGTGTGTTGTTCAAGTAGTGTGTAAGTCTAGGGACCGATGACCTTAGCAGTTTCGTCCCTTAGGAATTCACACACACATTAGACAGTTGTCAATAACTACCGACCTGTTTCACCGCTGACGTCATTCTATAAAACATTTTAGAAGATAATATATTCTAGAGTAGTATCTTGCCTTAGCAACTATAGTATTCATAAAATCACAGTTGGGCTTCAGAAATGTTGCTCTACTGAGAATGTCATTTACATGTTGTCTCACGAGATTTTTCAAGCATAAAGTAATAAAACAGCCCAATTGGTATTTTCTGAGACCTCTTTAAGGCATTTGACTCTATAAATTCATATCTAACCAAAAGAATTCAGAAAGTTGTGCTTCGTAATTCAAGCGATACGGTCCAGGGACATATTTCTGGCTTGGGAGAAGTAAGGTGTAGGGTTCCCCAAGATTCAGTGTTCCTGATATACACTCCTGGAAATGGAAAAAAGAACACATTGACACCGGTGTGTCAGACCCACCATACTTGCTCCGGACACTGCGAGAGGGCTGTACAAGCAATGATCACACGCACGGGACAGCGGACACACCAGGAACCGCAGTGTTGGCCGTCGAATGGCGCTAGCTGCGCAGCATTTGTGCACCGCCGCCGTCAGTGTCAGCCACTTTGCCGTGGCATACGGAGCTCCATCGCAGTCTTTAACACTGGTAGCATGCCGCGACAGCGTGGACGTGAACCGTATGTGCAGTTGACGGACTTTGAGCGAGGGCGTATAGTGGGCATGCGGGAGGCCGGGTGGACGTACCGCCGAATTGCTCAACACGTGGGGCGTGAGGTCTCCACAGTACATCGATGTTGTCGCCAGTGGTCGGCGGAAGGAGCACGTGCCCGTCGACCTGGGACCGGACCGCAGCGACGCACGGATGCACGCCAAGACCGTAGGATCCTACGCAGTGCCGTAGGGGACCGCACCGCCACTTCCCGGCAAATTAGGGACACTGTTGCTCCTGGGGTATCGGCGAGGACCATTCGCAACCGTATCCATGAAGCTGGGCTACGGTCCCGCATGCCGTTAGGCCGTCTTCCGCTCACGCCCCAACATCGTGCAGCCCGCCTCCAGTGGTGTCGCGACAGGCGTGAATGGAGGGACGAATGGAGACGTGTCGTCTTCAGCGATGAGAGTCGCTTCTGCCTTGGTACCAATGATGATCGTATGCGTGTTTGGCGCCGTGCAGGTGAGCGCCACAATCAGGACTGCATACGACCGAGGCACACAGGGCCAACACCCGGCATCATGGTGTGGGGAGCGATCTCCTACACTGGCCGTACACCACTGGTGATCGTCGAGGGGACACTGAATAGTGCACGGTACATCCAAACCCTCATCGAACCCATCGTTCTACCATTCCTAGACCGGCAAGGGAACTTGCTGTTCCAACAGGACAATGCACGTCCGCATGTATCCCGTGCCACCCAACGTGCTCTAGAAGGTGTAAGTCAACTACCCTGGCCAGCAAGATCTCCGGATCTGTCCCCCAATTGAGCATGTTTGGGACTGGATGAAGCGTCGTCTTACGCGGTCTGCACGTCCAGCACGAACGCTGGTCCAACTGAGGCGCCAGGTGGAAATGGCATGGCAAGCCGTTCCACAGGACTACATCCAGCATCTCTACGATCGTCTCCATGGGAGAATAGCAGCCTGCATTGCTGCGAAAGGTGGATATACACTGTACTAGTGCCGACATTGTGCATGCTCTGTTGCCTGTGTCTATGTGCCTGTGGTTCTGTCAGTGTGATCATGTGATGTATCTGACCCCAGGAATGTGTCAATAAAGTTTCCCCTTCCTGGGACAATGAATTCACGGTGTTCTTATTTCAATTTCCAGGAGTGTATGTAAAGGATCTTCTGTGTAGTATACAAAAAGCAGACTTAGCTCTTATTGCAAATGACGCTAGTATATGTACAGTAACAGACATTGACTGCTTTCCTGCGAATGGTCTCACACTCAAATTGAAAAAGACACATCATTTCATTTCTGCTTATCTAGACGTGCTATACCTATAATAAGTGTAACGCATGGTGAGGAAATAATAAATAGGATGGAAACTTCAAAATTCTTAGGGGTCCATATTGACAAGTATTTAAACTGGAGGGAACACATTTTGGAACTTCTAAAACTGCCACATTTACACGTAGAATCATCGAAAATCTTGGTGAGATACGAATCAGTAAGTCGACATATTTTGCGTATTTTCATTCTATAATATCATATGGAATAATGTTCTGGGTCAATTCATGCTTAAGAAATAAATTCATTACACGAAAACGTGCAGTAAGAATACCATGTAATGCTCACCGACCATCATCCTATAGACATCCGTTTAATGAGCTGAACATTCTGACTACTGCTTCAAAGTATATTTATTCCCTCATGAAGTTTGTTGCAAAGAATCCACTACAATCCAAAAGGAACGAAAGGTAAATAGTTACAATTCTGGAAGGAAAAATGACGTTCATTACTTCACATTAAGGTTGTCTGTAGCACAAAAGGGATGCAAAATGCTGAAATAACAATTTTCATGACTTACACACTGGTATAAAATCCCTGATAGGCAGCAAAGTAAATTTTAACAACAAAAAGAAAGTTTCTCCTTAAACAACTACCTCTACTTCATAGAAGGGTTTCTAATACTATAATGTATAAAAGGTGGTGGGTGGGAATTGCTAACTCACACCTGTTTATATTTTTACCTGTTTGTAAAAAAAAGTAAGAAAAGAAACTTAGAAATGTTCAATATGTAAACGTATCTACAAATTAATTTGCGATGTGAATTTAAAATGACTGGTTCCACATCATTACGATCTATCGTGCAAAATGGTCCATAGCAGATGTAAGTAACTAACTAATTAACTGTAGTAGATGTTGACAGAACGAATGTTTATGTTCCAAATTATTTTCTTTTCTGAAGAGTGTTATTTACGTCACGTCATTCTCAAAACAAGTGGTGCCATTTTTGCCATCTTAATTCTTATCTTTGTTCGTGGGCCTGAGTCTTTACAACATTTTGCTTACTTTTTATATCACTACAAAATGTTTCTTAATTTTTCGTGTATTGACTACATTGTATGATATTATTCCACCAAATGCTTCTTTATTCCTTAAAGCTGAGTAACCTCAGTGAGATTGCATTTTTGTATGGCTGAATTGGAATATAGGTTACTTTACGACGAAAGTCGTTCATTTGTCAGCAGCTCCTTTGCATTGCCATAATTTTTATCAGAAGCTGTTTGTTATATTTGCCTTTCTCAATATTCTCCATATCTTAAATTATTTTATGAGTTCTTATTTTGATCAATGTTTTTCATTTTCTAAACCTTAACTGACCTTTTGCCATACAACAAGTATACGCTTTTTTTAAAGTACTTTCTTGAAATGCGAGAGAAATAAAATCCAAAAAATGAGTAGCGCTGTGTGTTGTGAATCTGGTGGTGGCCTCTGTAGTCCACAATGAAAAGGCTTGTTGAAAAACTGCTTCTCAGCTTCAAAATATTCCTGACAATCGACTCGTCCTTTATAACAATCTAAATATACCCTTTTCCCATAAACCTGCATTCAATCAGTTTCATTTCTAGCTATGCCCACCCTGGAGCAACAGTACACAGGAAACGGCTTTCAGTGCCAATGAAAAGCGTGCGAGAGCTTTGCAAACTGCCACACTCACTCAGTTGGTACACTCAACCATCGCAGTAAAGAAAAACAACGTTATCACTTTAACTCTGATAAATGACTCATCGTACTCTTTATTTGAATAGTGCCACGCGTGTGTAGTGTCATTCAGACGCTCATAAAATCAAATTTCCTTACGAGTTTGCATTTTAATTCTACCCGATAACATACAGTAAATAATTCGGAATTCGAATCAAGAACAGCTACGAGTCATTTAGAAGCAGATATTCTCGATGTAGCTACACAAATTCTCGATGTAGCTACACAATTTGTCACTTAATAAACCTTTCGATCCCGACTGCATGCCGAAGTTGCTTTCGAAGTATGCTAATGAATAGTCTCCATTTCTGGCAGTCATATACAACTTCTCGGTAGAAAAAGTTCCGTACCTAAGGACTCGAATGCTTTACAGATCACGCTGATACACAAGCAAGGAAATAGTAATAATCCACTGACCCACATCACTGAGAGAGATCTTCTGTAGGATTTTTTAAGATATACATGATTTCAACAGCATGAAAAAAATATGTTTGCACGTAACCACCACGGACTAAGAAAGCATCGTTCTTCTGAAACGCAAATGGTTCTTAAATCACACGGAGTGATGAGTGCTAACGAAGGGGCATTTCAGGCTGATTTCTGCATTTCGAGGAGGGTTTTTGACACCGATCGTCACAAGCAGCTTCTAATCTAATTGTGTGGTTATGGAGAATCGACTCAGTTTTATGGCTTTATTCGAGATGTCCAATTACATAGTGACTGACGAAACCGAAGTAATATCTGGGGTTCCCAAAGGAAGTGTTGTAGGCCCTGCGGTGTTCTTGAAATTCGGATATATAATCGATTTAGAGGACAACTTGAGCAGCTCTCTTAGATTATTTGCAGATGATGCTGTCGTGTACTGTCTGATAAAGTCATCAAGATATGAAAACGATTTGATAAATTATTTACAATGATCACTGCATAGTGCTAAAAATGGCACTTTGCCCTAAACAATAAAAACATGAGGCCCTCCAAATGAGTTGTAAATTAATTCCTTTATATTTCGGTTACACAATAAGCGACACAAGTGCAGTTAAACATCAAGTGATTAAAATTACAACAACTTAAACTGGAACCATCACATAGAAAACATAGTAAGGAAGGAGAAGCAAAGATTGAGTTTTATTGGCAGACAATCTTAGAAAATGCAGCAAGTGTAGTAAAGTGACTGCCTATACTGCGCTTGTCTGTCCTCTTCAGGGGTACTGCTGACGGGAAACATCGAAAGAATTCAAATAAGGACAGCCGGATTACTATTATCCCGAAAGAGAGATTAGAGTGTCGCGGACATGATATGCAAACTGGGTGGCTGTTATTAAAACAAAGACATATTTCGTTGCGACAACATCTTTTTGCGAAATTTGAGTAAAAATTTCTACTCCGAATGCCAAGGCATTTTACTAACTCTCGTTTACTAAGGGAGAATTCTCCATCACAATAAACGAAAGCAGACCTCGTACGGTAAGATTTAGGTGTTCATTTCTCAGACGTGCCTTTTGAGAGTAGAACGGTCTACACATAGTCGGAA
Source organism: Schistocerca cancellata (assembly GCF_023864275.1). Lineage (NCBI taxonomy): Eukaryota > Metazoa > Arthropoda > Insecta > Orthoptera > Acrididae > Schistocerca > Schistocerca cancellata. The sequence goes on along the minus strand of NC_064634.1, from coordinate 90,248,748 downwards.
AACGGCTCTGCGCATTTTGTCTAGGTGACATGTTTCAGTGATTAACACTTTAAGATGACAGGTTACTTTAAGCGAAAGCTACGCCATTGAAAATGTGAAATGCGGGTAAAATAATAACTGCTGTAAACGCCGTAATGTTGAATGCAAGCGTGCAAACATGCATTAATTGTGTTGTACAGGTGGCGGATGTCATTTTTGTGCGTTGGAGATCCATGCCTGTTCCACTTTATCAATGAGGGGACGGTAAAAGCGGTTTATGGATGACGCTGAAGGTTTCTTCAGATGGTATCAAATATGTCCTCGATTGGAGACAGATCTGGTGATTGAGCAGGCCAACGCGACATTTCGGCACTCAGTACAGCATGTTGGTTTACGACAGCTGTGCGTGGGCAAGCGTTATCCTGCTGAAGAACACCCTCTGGTATGCTGTACATAAATGGCAGAACAACACGTCGAATCACCTGACTGACACACAGTTTTGCTGTCAGGATGCATCGGATAACCACGAGAGTGCTCCTAGTGTCATACGAAATTGCACCTCAGACCAGGTGTAGGTCCATTGTGTTTAGCACATAGACAGACAGGTTGCAAGAAGTTAACTAGCCTCCTTATAATCAACACACAGACACCACTGGCACCGGGGCAGATATAGCTTTCATCAGAAAACACAACAGACCTGCACCCTGCCCTCCCATGAGATCTCTTTTGACATTACAGAAGTCGCAACTGACGGTGGTTCGGGGTGCGTGGATTTCAGGCTACGGAGGCGTCTGGTTCTAAGCTGCCTTCAATTGACAGATCTGTGACCGTTCGTTATGTCACTGTGGTACCAACTGCTGGTCGAATTGCTGCTGCTGGTGCAGCACGATGCACCAGATCCACAAACCGAAGTAGACGTGTTTTGCCCGTTCTGGCTCATTAGCTCACCCTCTAGCTCAATACCGCAATTTCTGACTAACGTCATCGATTCTTTGGATTCCGACTATTTTACCTCATACCACCGATTTCTGAGCTCTATATCAGTACCTCAGTTTCTGACTAACTCCACCGATTTTAGCTATTTACCTCATTCTTTCGCTCACCACCCTATTTTTGAGTTATTTTTTTCATATAAAAGGTGAACGTAAGGAAAAAAGTGCACGTCAAATTAAACCTTTTTTACTTCTTTCTATAAAAGATGTACGTAAGAAAATAATTGAAGTGAATCGGTTAACGAAGGTAAATTATTCGAATTCACATCATGAACTCTATATCATGAAATACACTATTTTTATCTTTAAGTTTCTTCATTCCTTTATATTACAGTTTCATTTGTCCTTCTCCAATTATTTCAAAATCCCAACCATTAATTAATTTGGAATATCTGACTGTCAAAATAACTTTAAAATCATTATTAAGCTCCATACAAATTTTATCCCCATGTCTAGTATTTAAATATTCACATCCAGTAACATTATATAAAACATTTGTCGCTGGCTCACATATTTTTAATCTCTTTCGAGACAGTGACATTGTTGAGCTTCTTGATTAGAGTCTCCATTTATATACAAAGCATTTTATTAGATTTTTATAATTGTAATGTCCATATGGTAATGTATCTACTCGATTTTCCAGGACATGACTTTTGTTGTCATGTGGGCTCAGTGCCTTCTTGTTTATTTCAGCTGTGTAGATTCCGTGTCTTTCACTTCGTATCATATTAATCCTTCTGTACTGTTCTCTATCGTTGGACAGGCAGTCTTTATAATCTTCTAAGCTGATTCTATTTTTGATCACACAATTCTTAACTCCTTTTGATTTCTTCTCCACCTTGTCACCAACCTTGTAGGCGTACATTTACGCCCTTAGGCCACAGAACTCTTCCATAATTCTTCCATTGCACTCAGCCTTCATTTTTCCACAACATACATACACACTGGTGTACTCGAGGAATACCGTAGATGTTGTCCTTTGAATAGTCATCGTATCAAATCACTCGAGCATCGATTTCATGTCCTCATAGAAGTCTTCTGTCTGAATGTTGTATACGTAGCTGTCCGTGTCTTGGTAGCACAGCTAAACATTTTCCCCATACTTTGGCTTCATTGTCCTGTAGTGAAAATCATACATCACTTCTTTAGACAGATGGAGTATAATAGGCTTATTAAATGTAATTTTTGTTTTATTCATATGGATAGCAGCAAGATTTTCATTAAATATAGTTCTAACTTTATAATTTGTCTCTTTCTCGAAGTCGTTCGTAGCCTTGGTCCTCATCTGTATGTTGAAGTATTTATATTTCTTTAGCCAGTCACATTGCTTAAATTTAAAAACTCTGTGTATTTTTGTAAGCTTCATCCCAAGAGAGAGGCACTGTTTGAGACTTCTATAGTGAACTACACACTTCCGTTTGTCGTTCACCGTAGTCAACAACTTCCTCTCATTTGTGCCAGGTATAATCTTATTTTCAGGTGCAAGCGGCAAATCTCTATGTAAATCATGCAGTTCCTTCGGAATCTCGCTTATTTTTGCAGAATCAAAATTATTTAGTTCATCCCATTCAAATCTACCATATGGTAAATATTGACACATAGCATAACCATATAAATTGTTTGCATCTAAAAAACGGAAGTAGTTTGATGTCTTAGTCACATCATAATCACTCAGATATTTGTTGTTTGCTTTTACATATCTCTTTCAACATTATGATGTTCCTCCTCGTATACCCTTTTCAACCATTAAAATCATATCATAATAATGTAGTAAATCAAGCGGTTGTTTAGTCATTTTCAACCTTGCATCCCAAGATAAACGTCGAGCTGTAGAATACCAAGATGGATCATGAACTTTATCATCTGGTGGCAATTTGTACTCACGTAATTAATTGAAATTAATCTTCAAACCACAATGTGCTCTCGGGTTGTCTTTCATAATGTTCAGAATGTTCGACTTCACTACAGTCAAGAAATGATCAGATTCAACTGAGTTTATGCTGTTTTCAAAATCTATAGTTTGTAATCTGCTTGCAAATGCTTTTTTTTTTTTTTTTTGGTCATCAGTCTACTGACTGGTTTGATGCGGCCCGCCACGAATTCCTTTCCTGTGCTAACCTCTTCATCTCAGAGTAGCACTTGCAACCTACGTCCTCAATTATTTGCTTGACGTATTCCAATCTCTGTCTTCCTCCACAGTTTTTGCCCTCTACAGCTTCCTCTAGTACCATGGAAGTCATTCCCTCATGTCTTAGCAGATGTCCTATCATCCTATCCCTTCTCCTTATCAGTGTTTTCCACATATTCCTTTCCTCTCCGATTCTGCGTAGAACCACCTCATTCCTTACCTTATAAGTCCACCTAATTTTCAACATTCGTCTATAGCACCACATCTCAAATGCTTCGATTCTCTTCTGTTCCGGTTTTCCCACAGTCCATGTTTCACTACCATACAATGCTGTACTCCAGACGTACATCCTCAGACATTTCTTCCTCAAATTAAGGCCGGTATTTGATATTAGTAGACTTCTTTTGGCCAGAAATGCCTTTTTTGCCATAGCGAGTCTGCTTTTGATGTTCTCCTTGCTCCGTCCGTCATTGGTTATTTTACTGCCTAGGTAGCAGAATTCCTTAACTTCATAGACTTCGTGACCATCAATCCTGATGTTAAGTTTCTCGCTGTTCTCATTTCTACTACTTCTCATTACCTTCGTCTTTCTCCGATTTACTCTCAAACCGTACAGTGTACTCATTAGACTGTTCATTCCGTTCAGCAGAACATTTAATTCTTCTTCACTTTCACTCAGGATAGCAATGTCATCAGCGAATCGTATCATTGATATCCTTTCACCTTGTATTTTAATTCCACTCCTGAACCTTTCTTTTATTTATATCGTTGCTTCCTCGATGTACAGATTGAAGAGTAGGGGTGAAAGGCTACAGCCTTGTCTTACACCCTTCTTAATACGAGCACTTCGTTCTTGATCGTCCACTCTTATTATTCTCTCTTGGTTGTTGTACATATAGTATATGACCCGTCTCTCCCTATAGCTTACCCCTACTTTTTTCAGAATCTCGAACAGCTTGCACCATTTTATATTGTCGAACGCTTTTTCCAGGTCGACAAATCCTATGAAAGTGTCGTGATTTTTCTTTAGCCTTGCTTCCATTATTAGCCGTAACGTCAGAATTGCCTCTCTCGTCCCTTTACTTTTCCTAAAGCCAAACTGATCGTCACTTAGCGCATTCTCAATTTTCTTTTCCATTCTTCTGTATATTATTCTTGTAAGCAGCTTCGAAGCATGAGCTGTTAAGGTGATTGTGCGATAATTCTCGCACTTGTAGCTCTTGCCGTCTTCGGAATTGTGTGGATGATGCTTTTCCGAAAGTCAGATGGTATATCGCCAGACTCATATATTCCACACACCAACGTGAATAGTCGTTTTGTTGCCACTTCCGCCAATGATTTTAGAAATTCTGATGGAATGTTATCTATCCATTCTGTCTTATTTGACCGTAAGTCCTCCAAAGCACTTTTAAATTCCGATTCTAATACTGGATCCCCTATCTCTTCTAAATCGATTCCTGTTTCTTCTTCTATCTTATCAGACAAATCTTAACCCTCATAGAGGCTTTCAGTGTATTCTTTCCACCTATCTGCTCTCTCCTCTGCATTTAACAGTGGAATTTCAGTTGCACTCTTAATGTTACCACCGTTGCTTTTAATGTCACCAAAGGTTGTTTTGACTTTCCTGTATCCTGAGTCTGTCCTTCCGACAATCATATCTTTTTCGATGTCTTCACATTTTTCCTGCAGCCATTTCGTCTTAGCTTCCCTGCACTTCCTATGTATTTCATTCCTCAGCGACTTGTATTTCTGTATTCCTGATTTTCCCGGAACATGTTTGTACTTCCTCCTTTCATCAATCAACTGAAGTATTTCTCCTGTTACCCATGGTTTCTTCGCAGCTAACTTCTTTGTACCTATGTTTTCCTTCCCAACTTCTGTGATGGCCCTTTTTAGAGATGTCCATTCCTCTTCAACTGTACTGCCCACTGCGCTATTCCTTATTGCTGTATCTATAGCGTTAGAGAACTTCAAACGTATCTCGTCATTCCTTAGTGCTTCCGTATCCCACTTCTTTGCGTATTGATTCTTCCTGACTAATGTCTTGAAGTTCAGCCTACTCTTCATCACTACTATATTGTGATCTGAGTCTATATCTGCTCCTGGGTACGCCTTACAATTCAGTATCTGATTTCGGAATCTCTGTCTGACCATGATGTAATCTAATTGAAATCTTCCCGTATCTCCCGGCCTTTTCCAAGTATACCTCCTCCTCTTGTGATTCTTGAACAGGGTATTCGCTATTACTAGCTGAAACTTGTTACAGAACTCAATTAGTCTTTCTCCTCTTTCATTCCTTGTTCCAAGCCCATATTTTCCTGTAACCTTTTCTTCTACTCCTTCCCCTACAACTGCATTCCAGTCGCGCATGACTATTAGATTTTCGTCCCCCTTTACATACTGCATTACGCTTTCAGTATCCTCATACACTTTCTCTATCTGTTCATCTTCAGGTTGCGACGTCGGCATATATACCTGAACTATCGTAGTCGGTGTTGGTCCGCTGTCGATTCTGATTAGAACAACCCGGTCATTGAACTGTTCACAGTAACACACCCTCTGCCCTACATTCCTATTCATAACGAATCCTACACCTGTTACACCATTTTCTGCTGCTGTTGATATTACCCGATACTCATCTGACCATAAATCCTTGTCTTCCTTCCACTTCACTTCACAGATACCTACTATATCTAGATTGAGCCTTTGCATTTCCATTTTCAGATTTTCTAGTTTCCCTACCACGTTCAAGCTTCTGACATTAAACGCCCCGACTCGTAGAACTTTATCCTTTCGTAGATTATTCAATTTTTTTTCTCATGGTATCCTCCTCCTTGGCAGTCCCCTCCAGGAGATCCGAATGGGGGAATATTCCGGAATCTTTTGCCAATGGAGAGATCATCATGACACTTCTTCAATTACAGGCTACATGTCCTGTGGATACACGTTACGTGTCTTTAATGCAGTGGTTTCCATTGCCTTCTGCATCCTCATGTCGTTGATCATTGCTGATTCTTCCGCCTTTAGGGGCAATTTGCCACCCCTAGGACAAGAGAGTGCCCTGAACCTCTATCCTCTCCTCCGCCCTCTTTGACAAGTCCGTTGGCAGAATGAGGCTGACTTCTTATGCCGGAAGTCTTCGGTCGCCAATGCTGCGTATTTATCAAAATTTAGGCAGTGGCGGGGATCAAACCCGGGACCGAAGACGTTTCGATTATGAATCAAAGACGCTACACCTAGATCACGGGTGCAAATGCTTTGTCAACTACATAATCTCTAACGGTTTTCGTGTCTCTTGGTTTCTCAAATAAATCAGTGTAAAAGGGAAATAAGCTCGCATACGATGAAATATTAGAAACACGAGCCAAGTGGATTCCGCTACTACATCAAATACGTGAATGGACACTATAAAGACCCCATAGTGTACAGAGGGCTGAACTGCCTTAAAAATATTCATGGAATGCATGAAAACAGAGGCTGAAGAGATTGGAAGAATTTATTCGGAAATCGAAGAAGTGAAACCATTTACACCTGAAGAACAATCAAGACATAACGTATCTAAAGACTGTACACTGTGTAAAAGTAATTACTCATAGAAAAATAAAAAGGTTCATCGTCATGATCATTTGACTGGAAAATGTTGTTGTTGTGGTCTTCAGTCCTGAGACTCGTTTGATGCAGCTCTCCATGCTACTCTATCCTGTGCAAGTTTCTTCATCTCCCGGTACCTACTGCAACCTACATCCTTCTGAATCTGCTTAGTGTATTCATCTCTTCGTCTCCCCCTACGATTTTTACCCTCCACGCTGCACTCCATTACTAAATTGGTGATCCCTTGATGCATCAGAACATGTCCTACCAACCGATCGCTTCTTCTAGTCAATTTCTGCCACAAATTTCTCTTCTCCCCAATCTTATTCATTACCTCCTCATTAGTTATGTGATCTACCCATCTAATCTTCAGCATTTTTCTGTAGCACCACATTTCGAAAGCTTCTATTCTCTTCATGTCTAAACTATTTATCGTCCATGTTTCACATCCATACATGGCTACACTCCATACAAATACTTTCAGAAATGACTTCCTGACACTGAAATCTATACTCGATGTTAACAAATTTCTCTTCTCCAGAAAGGCTTTCCTTGCCATTGCTAGTCTACATTTTATATCCTCTCTACTTCGACCATCATCAGTTATTTTGCTCCCCAAATAGGAAAACTCCTTTACTACTTTAAGTGTCTCATTTCCTAATCTAATTCCCTCAGCATCACACGACTTAATTCGACTACATTCCATTATCCTCGTTTTGCTTTTGTTGATGTTCATCTTGTATCCTCCCTTCAAGGCACTATCCATTCCGTTCAACTGCTCTTCCAAGTCCTTTGCTGTCTCTGACAGAATTACAATGTCAGCGGCGAACCTTAAAGTTTTTATTTCTTCTCCATGGGTTTTAATTCCTACACCGAATTTTTCTTTTGTTTCCTTCACTGCTTGCTCAATATACAGATTGTATAACATCGGGGAGAGGCTACAACCCTGTCTCACTCCCTTCCCAACCACTGCTTCTCTTTCATGCCTCTCTACTCTTACAACTGCCATCTGGTTTCTGTACAAATTGTAAATAGCCTTTCGCTCCTTGTATTTTACTCCTGCTACCTTCAGAATTAGAAAGAGAGTATTCCAGTCAACATTGTCAAAAGCTTTCTTGAAGTCTACAAATGCTAGAAATGTAGGTTTTTCTTTCCTTAATCTAGCTTCTAAGATAAGTCGTAGGGTCAGTATTGCATCACGTGTTCCAATATTTTTACGGAATCCAAACTGATCTTCCCCGAGGTCCGCTTCTACCAGTTTTTCCATTCGTCTGTAAAGAATTCGCGTTAGCATTTTGCAGCTGTGATTTATTAAACTGATAGTTCGGTAATTTTCACATCTGTCAACACCTGCTTTCTTTGGGATTGGAATTGTTACATTCTTCTTGAAGTCTGAGGGTATTTCACTTGTCTCATACATCTTGTTCACCATATGGTAAAGTTTTGTCAGGACTGGCTCTCGCAAGGCCGTTAGTAGTTGTAATGGAATGTTGTTTACTCCCGGGGCCTTGTTCCGACTCACGTCTTTCAGTGCTCTGTCAAACTCTTCACGCAGTATCGTATCTCTTATTTCATCTTCATCTACATCCTCTTCCATTTCCATAATATTGTCCTCAAGTACATCGCCCTTGTATAGCCCCTCTATATACTCCTTCCACCTCTCTGCTTTCTTTTCTTTGCTTAGAACTGGGTTTCCACCTGAGCTCTTGAAATTCATACATGTGGTTCTGTTCTCTCCAAAGGTCTCTTTAATTTTTCTATAGGCAGTATCTGTCTTACCCCTAGTGAGATAAGCCTCTACATCCCTACATTTGTCTTCTACCTATCCCTGCTTAGCCATTTTTAACTTTCTGTCGATCTCATTTTCGAGACGTTTGTATTCCTTTTTGTCTGCTTCATTTACTGCATTTTTATATTTTCTCCCTTCATCAGTTAAATTCAATATTTCTTCTGTTACCCAAGGATTTCTACTAGCCGTCGTTTTTTTACCTATTTTATCCTCTGCTGCTTTCACTACTTCATCCCTGAAAGCAACCCATTCCTCTTCCACTGTATTTCTTTCCCCCATTCTGTCTATTGATCCCTTATACTCTCCCTGAAACACTGAACAACCTCTGGTTTAGTCAGTTTATCTAGGTCCCATCTTAAATTCCCACATTTTTGAAGTTTCTTCAGTTTTAATCTACAGTTCATAACCAATAGATTGTGGTTAGAGTCCACATCTGCCCCTGGATATGTCTTACAATTTAAATCCTGGTTCCTAAATCTCTGTCTTACCATTATATAATCTATCTGAAACCTGTCAATATCTCCAGGCTTCTGCCATGTATACAATCTTCTTTTATGATTCTTTAACCAAGTGTTACCTATGATTAAGATGTGCTCTGTGCCAAATTTTACCACGAGGCTTCCTCTTTCATTTCTTACCCTCAATCCATAGTCACCTACTATGTTTCCTTCTCTCCCTTTTCCTACTACCGAATTCCAGTCACCCATGACTTTTAAATTTTTGTCTCCCTTCACTATCTGAATAGTTTCTTTTATTTCATCATACATTTCTTCAATTTCTTCGTCATCGGCAGAGCTAGTTGGCATATAAACTTGTACTACTGTAGTAGGCGTGGGCGTTGTGTCTATCTTGGCCACAATAATTAGTTCACTATGATGTTTGTAGTAGCTTACCCGCACTCCTATTTTTTATTCATTATTAAACCATCTCCTGCATTACCCCTATTTGATTTTGTATTTATAACCCTGTATTCACCTGACCAAAAGTCTTGTTCCTCCCGCCTCCGAACTTCACTAATTTCCACTATAACTTTAACCTATCCATTTCCATTTTTAAATTTTCTATCCTACCTGCCCGATTAAGGGATCTGGTGAATCCATAGTGCAATAATTGTAATCTGCTAGTAAAGCATCCTAGCACTGTTCCCTTTTATTTACATAATTTATCTGGATATGATTCTTACCTCTTTGTGTAAGAACTTGGCTGCAATGAGAAGGAGATAGACCTAATCCCACACAATGAAGATAGATACATCAGTTTTAGGAAGAGAACAGAATGTTTGAAAATGAGCTTTATTGGCACATTTAAATTTATATCTTTGTCATTTGATATACTTTCATCAAATTTTAAAAACAATCAAATGGCAAACACTAGGAAATTTTTCTCAGCAGATTTGTTTGAGCTAGTGATCAGAAAAGGTGTATATCCATATGATTAAACGGATTCTTGGAAGTAATTTGAAGAGACAGAGTTACAAGCAAAAGAAAAAATTTACAATAAACCGAAAGACTGGGACAGTTTACATACATACAAAATTGGTTTGGGAAAAATTCAATATGAAAAATATTGGTGAATATCATGATCTCTATCTGAAAACTGATGTCTTGTTATTGGCTGAATTGTTTGAAAACTTTAGAAAAACTTGTATTAAAGCTGAGGATTCGGATCCATCTTGGTATTTTGTTACACAACATAAATGAAGGGTACTCAGTTTGATAGTATATCAAACAGGAAATCCGTTACCTATGATATTCTGTAGTTCAATTATTTATTGCATTAATAAACAAGTTTGATGGACAACACTCTATGCCAGTGATTGTGTTTTCCACTATAATGTTTTGTTACCCAAGAACCTGTCTCACTTGCAGACGATAGTCAGTTTTCCCTTATGATGACCGATAAGCCCAAAACTACCTGTAGTTCGAAATAAACAAACATCACAAGAACAAAAAGAGTGTACTTGTTATTCAACCTTAAAAATAAAGTAACGTAATACCTTAATACTGTTATGTCTAATAAATGAGTATAGATCAGAGTGAGAACTGTGTCTGTACAGAGAACGAATCACACTCTCAGGAGAAAATTGTGAAGTTCAACTAGCCAGTTCATGGTACTGGCATACAAGAAATGTTCTACGATAACTTAGTTGTTTGAAGAGGGCGTTATTTTAATATCTATGGATTTTATAAATTAGTTCATTTAATAAATTTTTCATGAAAGCTGCTAAGTTGTGACTGGTTAAAGGTGAAAGACGGGGAATTGCTTGGTTGAAATCTGATATTGGCTTGGCTCTGATTTTGCTCCGCTAGAGAACAGTATTTTCTCGCGCATTTTGTGGGCTAAAGAATTGCTATGTGACGTCTAAGGGGAAGTTCGAAGGTGAGTTTCACCATGTTCGGCCGCACGTGTTACCATCTCGGAACAGAGGTGGTAATTTTGCGGAAATATGAGTTAAGCGCGACCGTGGAGTGCCGCAGAGTGAACGAGAACGAGTGAAAAAGACGAAGGTGCGGAATTTTGATTTTTTAAGTGTAAACTGTGATTTTAGAGTTAACCAAAATCCGTCTGGTGAGTTATAAAAGTGGTAAGAGCGAAATGAACATTCGTAGCGGTCAAATTGTGCAATATGTGAGTGAGGATTCTGTCACAGACAATTCGTTTTGTGATCGATTCTTGAATTAGATTTGATTCGATATTATATTACAGACGAATGGAAAAACTAATAGAAGCCGACCTCGGGGAAGATCAGTTTGGATTCCGTAGAAATACTGGAACACGTGAGGCAATACTGACCTTACGACTGTAAGTAGGCTGTTTATGTTTTCTTTATGTAATTAGGCTGTTTATGTTTTCTTATTGGCAACGTTACGTAGCGCTCTATATGAAAATCTCTGGCTGTGCTGTGTGCAGTCTGTGGCTAGTTTGCATTGTTGTCTGCCATTGTAGTGTTGGGCAACGGCAGCTGGATGTGAACAGCGCGTAGCGTTGCGCAGTTGGAGGTGAGCCGCCAGCAGTGGTGGATGTGGGAAATAAGATGGCGGATTTTTGAGTACTGAATGGATATTATGAACTGCTATGTATATTATGCTTTTTCAACACTATTAAGGTAAATACATTGTTTGTTCTCTATTAAAATCTTTCATTTGCTAACTATGCCTATCAGTAGTTAGTGCCTTCCGTAGTTTGAATCTTTTATTTAGCTGGCAGTAGTGGCGCTCGCTGTATTGCAGTAGTTCGAGTAACCAAGATTTTTGGTGAGGTAAGTGATTTGTGAAAGGTATAGATTAATGTTAGTCAGGGCCATTCTTTTGCAGGGATTTTTGAAAGTCAGATTGCGTTGCGCTAAAACCATTGTGTGTCAGTTTAAGCACAGTCGTGTACAATTGTTCTAAGGGGACGTTTCACGACTTATCTTAGAAGAAAGATTAAGGAAAGGCAAACCGACGTTTCTAGCATTTGTAGACTTAGAGAAAGCTTTTGACAATGTTGACTGGAATACTCTCTTTCAGATTCTAAAGGTAGCAGGGGTAAAATGCAGGGAGCGAAAGCCTATTTACAATTTGTACAGAAACCAGATGGCAGTTATAAGAGTCGAGGGACATGAAAGGGAAGCAGTGGTTGGGAAGGGAGTAAGACAGGGTTGTAGCCTCTCCCCGATGTTATTCAATCTGTATATTGAGCAAGCAGTAAAGGAAACAAAAGAAAAGTTCGGAGTAGGCATTGAAGTCCATGGAGAAGAAATAAAAACTTTGAGGTTCGCCGATGACATTGTAATTCTGTCAGAGACAGCAAAGGACTTGGAAGAGCAGTTGAACGGAATGGATGGTGTCTTGAAGGGAGGATATAAGATGGACATCAACAAAAGCAAAACGAGGATAATGGAATGTAGTCGAATTAAGTCGGGTGATGTTGAGGGTGTTAGATTAAGAAATGAGACACTTAAAGTAGTAAAGGAGTTTTGCTATTTGGGGAGCAAAATAACTGATGATGGTCGAAGTAGAGAGGATATAAAATGTAGACTGGCAATGGCAAGGAAAGCCTTTCTGAAGAAGAGAAATTTGTTAACATCGAGTATAGATTTAAGTGTCAGGAAGTTATTTCTGAAAGTATTTGTATGGAGTGTAGCCATGTATGGAAGTGAAGCATGGACGGTAAATAGTTTGGACAAGAAGAGAGTAGAAGCTTTCGAAATGTGGTGCTACAGAAGAATGCTGAAGATTAGATGGGTAGATCACATAACTAATGAGGAAGTATTGAATAGGATTGGGGAGAAGAGAAGTTTGTGGCACAACTTGACCAGAAGAAGGGATCGGTTAGTAGGACATTTTCTGAGGCATCAAGGGATCACCAATTTAGTATTGGAGGGAAGCGTGGAGGGTAAAAATCGTAGAGGGAGACCAAGAGATTAATACACTAAGCAGATTCAGAAGGATGTAGGTTGCAGTGGGTACTGGGAGATGAAGAAGCTAGCACAGGATAGAGTAGCATGGAGAGCTGCATCAAACCAGTCTCAGGACTGAAGACCACAACAACAACAACAACAACTATAAGCTGGTTATTGTGTGCAATTGCGAATGTGTGTGAGTGTCGAAACTGTAACTTAAGATTAGTACGGTATCGGCAGTGTTTCGTATCAAACAATGGACAATATATAAACGTTTTCACTCAGAAACTATCTATCCTTTACCAGCTCAGTTAACTTGGTACCAAAGAACGTTGCTGCACCCTTCAGACTAGTGTAATGCTACTGGTTCCTACTGCGAGTATTTCAGCAGAGGAACATTGATTTGTTTGTAGCGCGGCTGACTTATAGACTGGACTGCAGAAGAAGAAACTCACTGCAGGAGGAAGATTAAAACCGCGCTTTTGCACGTGGCAACTGAAACATTATGACTTTCTCTGGCACGTTGTCCAACTACATACTGACACACATTCTGTAACATCGCTGACAAAAGGGGGTGTAGACGGGGGGTGGGGGGTGATTCTGGCTGTTTCAGCTGTGAACGCGAGCACCGTCGAGCGACGGTCGCGTGGAGCCCTGCATTAATACAGAGATCACGTATTGTTGCGGTGGCGACCCCAGCTAATGCATCTGTACCGCGGTGATGAATATTCACGTGCCGCGGATCAGCCTGCTGTCGGAATTCCGCCCGGAATCCGATGCACTGCACAGGCCGCCGGCCACGCACTGTTTGTGGTGCTGTTGTGGTGGCGGAGGCTGTCCCTCGCTGCGTTTACGAGCGCGTGTTTCCTGGATGCCTGACGCGGGTTTATCGACATGTCTGTACCTGTACATTCCGGCACGAACGTCACAGCCATTTTGCTGCCAACATGTAGGGAATACTCGAGTCCATGTCACGTCGATACCCGACATACTTCCGGCCTTGAGCGGTTTTATCTGCAAATGTGCACCGCACATCGCTGCACGACGGTGACAAGCATTCCGCTGCCCATATTTAGGGGGTGTGAGTTGGCTTCCATCTCCGCCAACCAAACGAATTCCGAAGCAGTTTAATAATGCACGTTGTAATTGTCCCAGATCGGTATGTGGACCTATGGAATTTTTGAAAATGAAAATTGCGTATCGTGATCACTCTAGGCTGTGTGATTGGTGAAAATTGTCGGACTTCTCCTTCGAAAGATGGCTCAGGTTGCATGATAAGAGAAAAATATACTGGAAATTAGTAACAAAGTCACTCCAATGGTGGACCGGTGCCACGTCGAACTGTGGCGTCTCTCCCACAACAAGAGCTGAAAGTCTAAATAGTAGCACAATCATTATTAACATAAATATGTGGACCAGTATTTGAATAAAGTATTCAGACACATTTCGAATTAAATTTAGGTTAATACACCACTGGCCATTAAAATTGCTACACCAAGAACAAATGCAGACGATAAACGGGTATTCATTTGACAAATATATTATACTAGAACTGACATGTGATAACATTTTCACGCAATTTGGGTGCTTAGATCCTGAGAAATCAGTACCCAGAACAACCACCTCTGGCCGTAAAAACGGCCGTGATAGGCCTAGGCACTGAGTCAAACAGAGCTTGGATGGCGTGTGCAGGTACAGCTGCCCATGCAGCTTCAACACGATACCACAGTTCATCAAGAGTAGTGACTGGTATATTGTGACAAGCCAGTTGATTGGCCACCATTGACCAGACGTTTTATATTGGTGAGAGATGTCAAGAATGTGCTGGCCAGGACAGGAGCCGAACATTTTCTGTATCCAGAAAGGCCCGTAAAGGACCTGCATCATGTGGTCGTGCATTACACTGCTGAAATGTATGGTTTCGCAGGGATCGAATGAAGGGTAGAGCCACGGGTCGTAACACATCTGAAATTTAAAGTCTACTGTTCAAAGTGCCGCCAATGCGAACAAGAGGAGACCAAGACGGGTAACCAGTGGCACCCCACACCATGACGCCTGGTGATACGCCAGTATCGCGATGACGAATACACGCCTCCAATGTGCGTTCACCGCGATGTCGCCAAACCCGGATGCGATCATCATGATGCTGTAAACAGAACCTGGATTCATCCGAAAAATTGACGTTTGGCCATTCGTACACCCAGGTTCGTCGTTGAGTACACCATCGCAGGCGCTCCCGTCTGTGATGCAGCGTCAAGGGTAACCGCAGCCATGGTCTCCGAGCTGATAGTCCATGCTGCTGCAGACGTCGTGGAACTATTAGTGCAGATGGTTGTTGTCTTGCAAACGTTCCCATCTGCTGACTCAGGGATCGAGACGTGGCTGCACGATCCGTTACAGCCATGCGGATAAAATGCCTGTCGTCTCGACTGCTAGTGATACGAGGCCGTTGGGATCCAGCACTGCGTTCCGTATTACCCTTCTGAACCCACCGATTCCATATTCTGCTAACAGTCATTGGATCTCGACCAACGCGAGCAGCAATGTCGCGATACGATAAACCGCAATCGGGATAGGCTACAATACGACCTTTATCAAATTCGGAAACGTGATGAAACGCATTTCTCCTCCTTACACGAGGCATCACAACAACGTTTCACCAGGCAACGCCGGTCAACTGCTGTTTGTGTATGAGAAATCGGTTGGAAACTTTCCTCATGTCAGTACGTTGTAGGTATCGCCACCGGCGCCAACCTTGTGTGAATGCTCTGCAAAGCTAATCATTTGAATATCACAGCATCTTCTTCCTGTCGGTTAAATTTCGCGTTTGTAGCACGTCATCTTCGTGGTGTAGCAATTTTAATTGGCAGTAGTGTAGTAACTATTCAGAGCTACAGACAACGATGCTTATATGACAAGTGCAGGATAGTAAAGAACATAAGAGGACAGACATGCGTCTCCTACCTGCCCTCGAAGAAAATGTTGAAGGCCGTGCCCTCGTTTACTTGTACACGTAGTACGTTTATTACCGTTCGGACTCTTTGGTCCTCAATCGGCATAGCAAATATATCTTCCTTTGCACAAGTATATACAAAATTTTACACAGTGAAAATGATCTATAGAAAAGGAGTCTTCCAGGGGGAACTCATAAAGCTTATACTTATGGAACTCCCCACGCTCCGCGAAAAAAAAAAAAAATATCGATCTGCACCACGAAATTTGGTGGTAGTCATTCTCTAATTCTCTAATGTGTCACGGTTGGCACAATCACTCGATACGATCACTGAGGCAGAAATATAGAAGAGGACCACGGGACTTCGCCATGTGGTGTTTGGTGCGAAGAGAGAGAGAGCAAGAGCGGTAAGTGACTTCTGGGCACTCGGACGGGTACTCTGTCGAATGCGGCAGCAATGCAGTTCTTTATTCTACCCAGTCAATTGACTGCATAGTGTGCAGCACACGCTCCTTCCCGGAGAGACTGCATGTTAGGCACACGTACCGACGCGAATGCTAAGAGTAGTTGATTTTGCGAGCGAGCTTAAGAGCCACCGTGACGGGTAATTTCTGTGGGAACGCCGCGTAACGTACCACTGTGCGTGAACTGTGCTGTGGCGTGTGAGAATCACTTGTCTGTTCATTTTTTAAAATATTTATGTTACAGGGAACGGTCTGCATGTGAATCTCAAGTACATTCATTTGTGAAAGGGGCATGGCTATAAAACCGACTACATGTTCATGTGCTGTGGAAAAAATGGTGCTGACCGTATGACTTCAGCAGCCGTGCCAGAATAGTGATCACATGTCAAATACACTCCTGGAAATGGAAAAAAGAACACATTGACACCGGTGTGTCAGACCCACCTTACTTGCTCCGGACACTGCGAGAGGGCTGTACAAGCAATGATCACACGCACGGCACAGCGGACACACCAGGAACCGCGGTGTTGGCCGTCGAATGGCGCTAGCTGCGCAGCTTTTGTGCACCGCCGCCGTCAGTGTCAGCCAGTTTGCCGTGGCATACGGAGCTCCATCGCAGTCTTTAACACTGGTAGCATGCCGCGACAGCGTGGACGTGAACCGTATGTGCAGTTCACGGACTTTGAGCGAGGGCGTATAGTGGGCATGCGGGAGGCCGGGTGGACGTACCGCCGAATTGCTCAACACGTGGGGCGTGAGGTCTCCACAGTACGTCGATGTTGTCGCCAGAGGTCGGCGGAAGGTGCACGTGCCCGTCGATCTGGGACCGGACCGCAGCGACGCACGGATGCACGCCAAGACCGTAGGATCCTACGCAGTGCCGTAGGGGACCGCACCGCCACTTCCCAGCAAATTAGGGACTCTGTTGCTCCTGGGGTATCGGCGAAGACCATTCGCAACCGTCTCCATGAAGCTGGGCTACGGTCCCGCACACCGTTAGGCCGTCTTCCGCTCACGCCCCAACATCGTGCAGCCCGCCTCCAGTGGTGTCGCGACAGGCGTGAATGGAGGGACGAATGGAGACGTGTCGTCTTCAGCGATGAGAGTCGCTTCTGCCTTGGTGCCAAGGATGGTCGTATGCGTGTTTGGCGCCGTGCAGGTGAGCGCCACAATCAGGACTGCATACGACCGAGGCACACAGGGCCAACACCCGGCATCATGGTGTGGGGAGCGATCTCCTACACTGGCCGTACACCACTGGTGATCGTCGAGGGGACACTGAATAGTGCACGGTACATCCAAACCGTCATCGAACCCATCGTTCTACCATTCCTAGACCGGCAAGGGAACTTGCTGTTCCAACAGGACAATGCACGTCCGCATGTATCCCGTGCCACCCAACGTGCTCTAGAAGGTGTAAGTCAACTACCCTGGCCAGCAAGATCTCCGGATCTGTCCCCCATTGAGCATGTTTGGGACTGGATGAAGCGTCGTCTCACGCGGTCTGCACGTCCAGCACGAACGCTGGTCCAACTGAGGCGCCAGGTGGAAATGGCATGGCAAGCCGTTCCACAGGACTACATCCAGCATCTCTACGATCGTCTCCATGGGAGAATAGCAGCCTGCATTGCTGCGAAAGGTGGATATACACTGTACTAGTGCCGACATTGTGCATGCTCTGTTGCCTGTGTCTATGTGCCTGTGGTTCTGTCAGTGTGATCATGTGATGTATCTGACCCCAGGAATGTGTCAATAAAGTTTCTCCTTCCTGGGACAATGAATTCACGGTGTTCTTATTTCAATTTCCAGGAGTGTATTTAACAGAACTGTTCACCGCCCCACCTCATTTTAGGTCATTTCAGTTTAATTCATTTCAATTTACATAATCGTAAAAGCATTTCCTTATAAGACTTTTCTAAAGAAAGAAAAGTTTTTGGTTTTCTGTAAGTTTTATGTTCTTGTGAAATAAGAATTTAGAACGCAGTATTGTCATTAAACGAATGGATTCGTATTTTAATTTAAGTAAGAAGGTTTTTTTATGTGAAAATCGTCCCAATATTTAGCGTATTTTAGCTGGTGTGATTTCTTCATGCTGTGCTGCTGCTGCTGATTATCGTGTAATTTTTCAGGTGAGATCTTTCTCATATTTTTTTGGTTCTTTCGTTTCCCATCTCATGTTTCCACTGCACTGATTCTAAGCAGTTTCTTTATAACGGGTCAATGAAAGGTGTGAGTTTCATAGTGTTGCTACGAAATTTCAGTACTTAAATTTTTTTGAGCAGTGCACAGTTTGATTATGGTAGTGGATTTTGAGTAACAGATTTGATATAACTTCAGCCCGTAACTGCGCTGCTTCTACTGTCGCAGGTTCGAATCCTGCCTCGGGCATGGGTGTGTGTGATGTCCTTAGGTTAGTTCGGCGTACGTAGTTCTAAGTCTTGGGGACTGATGACCTCAGATGATAAGTCTCACAGTGCTTAGAGCCATTTGAACCATTTGATATAATTTACTGCTGTAAAAGTAAGCTACTTGAATCTTCGTTGCGTGTTTTGGCTTTCCCCAGTCACTGCCAGCAGGGATTGGTACCAGTACTGCACTCTTTAATACGACACATTTTTTCCTAACGATGGATGCCTGGAGGGATACCTTCGTTGTACAAGCCTGCATTCTGGCATTTTAGGAATCGATCAAAATCAAACGTTACCTCTCAATGACTTTGCATAAGACTGCTACCCACAGATTTATTCATCCGAGGAAAGGGCAAGAAATCACTAGTTGCTATGTTACAAGAATAAAGGGGAGGGGCGAGTGAGTCGAAATTTGGTAGCTCAAAGAAGTTTTCGTGCCGTTTCATATTGACAGCCTACCGTAGAATCATCGTATCCCAGTAGAGGTAGCTCCGAAAAAAGGAGTATCTTGTGTGTGTTATTCTTCTAGCGAAAAATTCAAGTTTTAGACTTTCTCCCCCTTGTGCGCCAGCCGCCAACTTGAAAAAACCGCTAAGAAACTGGACTTTTTCAGTTGTTCTTCAGCAACTTCCTTCCAGTGCAGGTTAGGCAGAAATACACCATTATCAGTTTTGACGACTGATGTAAAGAGCTTCAAATTACCTCCAAGTTTCATAATACCATGTTGGAAAATTCGAAACAGCAACTGCAATACGGGGCTGTGAAAATCTACAAAAATATCAAGAAATCGCAAAAACTTAAATATATTAGGGGTTTCCCTTTAATTAACTTTATTTAGTGCAGTTTTATGCACAATGTGTAACAAACAGTGCTGCAGAAGATTTAATTTCCTTCAAGATTCATACAAAATGTGTGTAATTACTCCGTATACACACCGATAAATGTTGCATTAAGCATCTCAGTGACATTGGACTCAAAACTGAAAATGCCAACCTTTGTCAAAAGTAGTATTTCTGAATGTAATATCACCTTTCCACTAGTACATATGTACGGAATGGTTTCGTGGAAGGGTTGATGGATGATCAATATTATGAAACATCAAAAATTGCTTGTATCCCATTTATGTTCCCCGCCACGTAATTATGATACAGTGTTAACTTCTCTGCTTCAAGCCACCAAAAACGCGTGGCTCCTGAACATAAATGTTGTGTGGTAACATTTCACCAACCTTTCTATTTAAAGGCACGTGACATAGTGTCTAGTGGTCCAGAATCAATATTGAATACTGGCACTGTTCGTCTCGGAGGGTTTCACACAACAGTGCCCTTTATAGGAACGGTAGGCTACACTATGGCAACCTACGGCCTGAGAGAACTCCTGTCATGTATTCATTCGGAAAAATGATGTCTGATCATGCCTATGTTCGAGCTTTGACAACTCACGTTTTAGTTCATCGATCTTTATCCAGCTTAATATCTGATGCTATTCGAATTACCCGTGATGAAGTTGCTGGTTTGAACAACATGATTTACGATAATGAGAGAAGTGTTATCCTATCCGTACAAGACAAGCCACATTTCCGCAGTGTCAGTGCAAAGTTTTAATTAAGAACTGTAAATAGTATACAAAACAGTCAGACTTTGGATTCAGTATCCGGATGGTCACATTGGGAAACCACTCTGAAACCTGGTAGTCAAGGAAGGCAGGATTCGGTTACGATTGTGGACGGGTCGTAATCAGTTACTACTGGTTCCCTTTTGCAATTACACACATTTATTTTTTAAACGGTAATTCCAGACTCAGCAATAAATAAAGATATCACACGTTATTAATGAAGGAATAAACAAATTTGTAATTAATGGTGCTTTTAGTGAGTTACAATTTCCAAATGAGCATAAAATACAGACACAGCAAATAATGTTTTAAGAACAAGAAAATGTGATCCCAATTAGAATTTTAAGGCAAGGAACCAAAGTCATGGCTGAATGCCTGTAACACCAAGAACGGCAGTTATAAAAAAAAAAAATTAAGAAACATACTCTGAACCAGCAATGCAATAGCAAAGGTTAATTTAAAAAGATACGCTACTGATCACCAAACCTGTGAGACAAAATGATGGTATACTTGGTAGCACAACCATTTAAAGCTGCTGTAATGCCAAGAACGGCAATTATATAAAACAAAATTAAAAAAACATGCCGTAAAACTGCAAATACAACAGCAAAGGTTAATTTAAAAGGACGAGCAACTGATCACCAAACAGGTGAGACAAAATGATGGTAAACTTGATATCACAATCATTTAAACCTTGTGTAACGCCAAGAATGGCAATTATATAAAAAAATTAGAAACATATAGTAAAATAGCAATTAAAAACTACAGAAAGCATATAAACTCACGTGGAACTATTATAACAAAAAGTCTATATCCATTAACGCAAAATTGAGGCACTACAACACTGTCGTACTTCCGGAGGCACTGTATGCATCTGAAACAACACAAATAGGTGGACAAACTAAAATCAAAGAAATAGAGAAACAAGAAAGGAAAATTGTGAGGAAAATTTTTGGCGCGATACAAGAGCAAGGACTCCGGATAAAGTGACCAACATCAGAATTATACAAATACACAGACAAAATTACGGATACAATAAGGAAAAGAAGAATGTAGTTCTACGGAAATATCCACAGGATGAATGAAAACAGAATTTCAAAGCGAATTCTTAAAGTCATCAACTCAGGCAGAGGAAAAACAAAATGGATAAAAGAAGTTGAAGACGACCTCAGACAAGCACACATAACAGTAAACGATGCAGAAAATAGAACTGAATTCAGGAACATCATCAAAAAACATAAATTTGGCACCACAACACGAAAGAAACCAGGATGCAAATGGACAGCGGAGCGAAAGAAACAACACAGTGAACACACGAAGAAAATTTGGGCTCAGAAAAAAATAAACAATCATCATAAAGGAATTCAAGTTCAAACGCTCTCTTAAATGGGAATAATCGAAAATAATAATAATAAAATAGCAAATACCATAATAAAGCACAAGGGCCATTCACAGACGGTGCACCAGGAATCGACCTCTGAGTAGGTCTGGCAAAAAACACTTTTGCGAGCGATGAGATAGGCAGCCAAGAGTTGCATTCACTTCACAAGATGATAACTCAGACTAGTGGCAGTGTCGCGAATGACTAATGATAATCTTGCTGAGGCTACCTGGCGTCCAATAAACCAAATGCAAAGATGTAAAAAATACGCCAAAGCCGGAAAAATACTGCTAGTTGAACTTAACAAATAGTAACAAACTGAACGCAATAAATGGTAATTAGAAGTCCAGGAAAGCTACTACGATCCGCCTTCCCCAAGGACTCCACTTTCTGCTCTTCGCCTTGGCAACACTACGAGCAGCAACAAGGACCCAAATCACTGGAGAATCGCAAGATCTCACAACGGTGGAGGTTTCGCTACTTGAATCCAAATGCACTCAACTTAAAGCTTGCTGGATCCGGTTTACGACGAGGTCGTGCACCTTCGTGACCACAGCCCTTCCATCCGGCAGTCTATGCTCGCCGCCAGCGGTCCCGGCGTGTTACCGCACTGCGCGGACCTAGCTCCTCCTAAATCACAAACAGAACTGCACACTGACACGACCCGGGAGAACAACAACGTCACCGCAAAGATAGGGCCACAGTTACTACATACCGATAACCGCAGCTGTTGTCTCTAGCGGACGGGCAACGCTTGCGGAACAATGTGGCGCCAGTCAACACGAGAAGAAGACGAACAACCGCAACCACGTCAACTAAGCGATACGGTCTGGCCTCCAGGCCAGGACGGAAACCTACAAACAGCACCAATGCGAGCCGCAGCACTTCTCGCACTCCGTTAAAGTCGAAAGGATGGGATACTGGCAGCTTCATCTTGACACCGATCGCAAAATGGTTCCGTACGTTTCGCACTGGTGGACACTTGTAGAGCGTCAAATGTGCTCACCAATATGTACAAGATATGCTGACAGATGAAGATGAAATGGACGCGTTAGAATTTCCAAAATTCAGAACTGGCGGCTATTTCACAATCAGACGCTCTGACAAGTTTTGGTCTGTGTTATGGTCGATAAGAAAACGGGGAAACCTTCGTGAAAGCAATGAAGACTTCTTGTGGGCTGCCTCGTGGACGAGGTATAACGGACAGCGTTTTCACTCGCTGGTCGCTGGTCCCTGCGGTCAGCTGCATTAGAAAATATTTGTGATGAAATTGTGGACTTCCACAGTGGTGAAGCAGCTACTACGCAACAACATACTGACACGAGACCTTCCCGCTTCTCCAGGGATAACAATGGCGTTAATGAACTACTAACTCCGTTATTTTCCAGTTACAGTTACCAACTGTTAAATACTTAATGCCAATAAGTAATCGAGTGATCTGAGGTGAAGACGTCAGCTACCATCGCTCCTTGGAGGTTGGTTCTAGAGGAATTAACTGAACTGTGAGCAGCTATCTTGAGAACATGCATTTCCGAAGTCAAGATGCAGTGGTGTGTCTGTCAATAGTTGCCAAACAAATAAACCAGAAAGGAAATTTAGCTCTGGGTCGTCCCATGCTTTTCCACAGGATAATAGTCTCTGAGCAGTCTGAAAAAATACTTCGAGTACGAATTTGCTACCTTTACAGTGTCCCTTTTTCTAAGGAAGGAATTCACAAAGGAGCGAAGTCCACAATTGAAGCTGATTTCACGCCATTACCAAGTGACATAGAAATGGGAAAGAGTTCACGTAGTAGATGGTGGTTACCTCCTACACAGAGTTCACTGGAATCGGAGCGAATGTTTTTCTTAGGTTAAAATCAAAAGTCGAGATCGCAATGAAATTTGCTTATTGACCGGTTTCAGCAGCAAATGCATCTGCAGAAAAGCCACCCTTAGATTTTTGCGCCCCATATGGCTGATGCTGGCGGGTCCTCGGTTTTTCACGTGATACCACCATCCCACACTGTACTGAGAGTATAGGGGGCCCAAAAATCTAAGGATGGCTTTCATATCAACCGAAATTAGTCAATAAACAAATGTTATTGCGATCTCGACTGTTGATCTTAACCCAAGTGTAGGACCAGATCGCTGCGCTCTACAGACAATGTTGTCTAAATTTATGAATGTTTTTCTGCTATTTTTAAGAGACTTGTGACATACGTACACCGATGTCATGGTCAAAATGCTGTGGTGTTATTCGATGGGTACCCCACAGAAGAAAATAAAAAGAGAACAAAAAGCACCGAAAGAGCTTGTTGTTCCAGGCTAAAATATTGTGCAGCAGTTCACTTTCATGGTATCATATTTTCGCAGATGCCAAACGATAAATTGTTATAAAAAAAGGTCCAGCTTCATCTCATTGCTTCGGAAGAAATTCAGGAAGCACAAATGTTCACCAGGTAGGTTATAGAAGAAGCACATGTGTTAATCGTAAAACTGCCATTTCGTTGCCTTCCGTACACTATTCTGTTGATGTGAGACCTTAACTTTTCCCGGCGA
Organism: Schistocerca cancellata; assembly: GCF_023864275.1. NCBI lineage: Eukaryota > Metazoa > Arthropoda > Insecta > Orthoptera > Acrididae > Schistocerca > Schistocerca cancellata. The sequence continues at coordinate 90,224,525 of NC_064634.1, read as the reverse complement.
ATTGAATGTTCAAATAACCCGTAAGGTATTTGAATATTCTGTTGTTATTAACGGGGAAGACATTGGTCTTCCGGTTTTTGCGATTACTCTAATGTCAGACAATGTGCTCTTTTTCATATCTGGAAGTGGAAACATAGGAGATGTGCTGTGTTCCGAAACATCCTCCAGATTTAAAGATACTATGGAAAACATCATATTTTCCTTTGCCTTTAGGGGTTACGACACCAACTCCATTTTGTTTGGACAGGAGAAAACTAAATTTTGCACCATACTTGAGAGTGATGCTTCCTACAGTAAAAGTGTTTCTATTTAGAAAGATTCAGCTGCAGAAAAAGAGAAGATTTCCTGGTACCAATTTATGGGTGTATTTCGCACACTTCTATAGATGAGTTGCGATATCTTCGCTTTCCTAAGGCTGCTGCAGACATCAAATTCGATTTAGCAAGCCTACCTCCAACAAGGGAGGTTCATGCATATAGAGCTTATCTGGAAGTTCAAATTTGGATGGGGTACGAGAAAGACGCCCGCAAATGGGATTGGAACAAGGATATTGGTGGTCTAACTCCAGTGTCAATGAATAAAGAACCAGTTCCACAGGCATTTCTGAATATGATTTCATGCCAATTCAGAAAGATTTTCGGCAGCAAATGCATCTGCACAAAAGCGGGACTTCGACGGTCCATTGTATGTGTTCTCTGTGGATTCGAATGATGCGGTAATGTAACAGATGTTCAGTTCAAAACGGAAGAAGACGACTTATATGATCCACAGGCTATTGGTGAAAGTGATGAATTGTACACATCAACCACGTCTAAACCAAAGGAACATAAACTGACTAGTTTTTAACTTAAACTTTTCATTTATCATTAAAATAAAATTTAAGACCAATTTTTAAACTGTGCCTTGTTGAAATATAAGTACACGTCAAAGTGTTGAAAAATTGTGGTTTAGTTTTTCAAAAATACTTATTACCCAGAAATTAAATGAATCTCGAACACTGCATGTATATATTGCGTACATAATGGCTTAAAAATGATTTTACATTCAGGAATACTATTTCAGTTTCGAGTACGCTTTCACTAAAATTGTTGAAGCAACATATTTATACAAATATTTTGTATGAATCTTTACAAAACTAATTACTTTGTCTTGTGCACAGAACTGCACTACAAAAAAGCCAATAAGGCGAAATCACTGACGTACCTAACTTTTAGCGATTTCTTGACATTTTGTAGATTTTTACAGCCTCGTATCTCAGTAGCTTGTCTGAATTTTCCAATATGCTATGTGTGAAACGTGGAGATAATTTGAAGCTCTTTAAAACTGATACTGGCAGCGAGTTACTGAGAAAGAACTGGAAAAAACACCATTTCTTAGCGGTTTCTTCAAAATGGCCGACAACACACAAGGGGGAGAAGGTCTAACAGTTGGATTTTTCACGAGACGAGAAATACATTGAGCTTACTTGATATCGAAAATACTCCACATTTTGCAGACCGAAATGTTATCTGTATTTGGTTATCAGGAGATTTCCGTAGTATGCTCCTGTGGCGATCACACGTGATGTGGTAAAACCACGCCACGGCAGTCCCTAAAACTACAAAGCATCACCTCGCCCAATGATAGATCGGTCTTAACTTTTTCCTTCGATGGTTAATCCACAAGTTTCCAATGCTTGTCTTTCCCTTGGGATCATAGTGCGGCACCCAGCACTCGTCAGTAGTGAATACGGGGCTGAAGAAGTCATCTGAATTGCCATCACCCAGCCGCAACACCTCCCTGCTGCCTCGGATCGGAACGGAAGTGAGCAGTCGCGACGTATCTCTAGCGATTCATCTCTCTTCATAGGCAGATAGTCTGTCTGATGGTCAGATTATGCGCCATCTGACCTCTGCGCCGTGTGATGGTGTATGGTTGCCTTGCACTTTCACCAACTCAGCAGAATTTCACGAATTACAGAGAGATACTCTAATTTCTTTTGTGGGCTGCGCGGCTTTGTTCAGGCATCTTTAGCGAAGTGCTTGGGGATTTCCGTGTGTACCAGGACTGCGAACATGCACCTGGAAACAAACAAGGAAATAGTTTCGTAACATTATGTTTTGAGGGTGTAAGTTAAAATTCGAAATTTCCAGTTGAACAATGTACGCCTGTAACGTTCGAAGAACGGATTCATACTAAGATGAGAATATTTGCTAAAATATGCACATACTTTGAGAGACATTAAACAAGCACTGCACCTAGATAATACATAATAAAAACAGTTCTATACTGCAGAAGACCTGGTCACATTTTGCAGCTTCAAAGTGGCTGCATTCAGTACACTGGAAGTATGAATTGAAAAACGGCTTCAGTCACTAATTTTTGTCTTTTATTAAATACACGACGCCCACAGGGTGCATCCTCAGGTGTAAGTTCTCTTAATACATGATTTATTTTTGCTCTTGAATGAGGTGAAATGCATGTTCATGTCACCAAATCTTTTCAAGACAGGAACATGCACTTCACCTCACTCAAGAGGAAAACTAAATTATATTTTAAGACACCTTACACTGAGGATGTATCGTGTATTTATTGAAGCACTGAAATTTGTGACTGAAGGCGTTTTTTAATTCATGCTTCCAGTGCATTAGACATAATACATTAGGATGAATAAATAAAACAGAACATTCTAAATTCTTAAGTGTTTATATTGATAAGAGCGTGAACTGGAAATCACATGATACAGAATTCCTTAAACGTATATGAAAATTTCAAAAGGTTGACGCGGGTTTTCTTTTCTCACTCACTGACGTCTTAATAACATCATATTCTGGGGCAAGTAATTACAGAGGAACAGAGTGATTGTTCCACAGAAGCGTTAAATGCGAATAATATGTGGTCACTTTGTAACCTTTTGTAGATAGCTCTTTAAGCAGTTGGACACAGTGACAATATCCCCACACTGCGTCTACTCGTTTGTGTGAATTGATGTCAACAATGAACTACAATCGAAATCAACATAAACAAAACGACTTACACTGCCCTTCACTAAGCCTTAGTATGGCGCAGAAGGGAACGAGATATTCAGCCATAGAAACGCTTGACCACGTATCCAGTCATACAAAGAATACAGTAGATTAACGTATTCTCAGGCGTAAAGTGAAATCATATCTCCTTGACATTCAGTTCTGTTCAGTAGATGAGTTACGGGAAGTTTATAAACGTAGAGGGTTTCATAAGTACGTAAACATACTCTATTTTTATCTTTTCTAACACCGTGTTTTATTTCTTTCAGACGTATCAATAATCATGGCTAGTAGTTTAAGCAACGATCGACGGAAGTGGATGAATACACAGAACTGGAAGACAGAATGCCGAAAAGGATCGACAAAAGTGGACAGGAGAATTCAGTGCACTTCCACCAAGCAGTCTATCAGTTTACAGGTTGCGCGACACACATGATCGAACTGGGTCCCATATGCAGTGCGCCAAAGCGTGGTCGACCAGTGAGCGTCTTTACCCATGAAAATGAGATGGTAGTTGCGCAGGCATTTGTCCAAAGGCCAAAGAAATTTGAAAGGAGAGCCTGTCTTAAACATTTTCCGTAGATCCTCGGGTCGTCTAAGGCAACGTTTGGTTTTGCAAGCGTATCGGCCAAGATTACTTCAAGGTTTACTAGACCCTGATCACCATTTAGAAGTCTGCGAAATTCTTTTGAATGAGGATATGTACGGTCATAATATAGTTCGAAAATTTTTTGGGTCTGACGAAATGAATTTTAAGTTGTCAAGTCCTTCTAATAGGCATAACTATGTGTACTACAGCACAGAAAACTCTCATACTGTAATTCAAAGCCGGTCGGAGTGGCCGAGCGGTTCTAGGGGCTACAGTCTGGAACCGCGCGACCGCTAAGGTCGCAGGTTCGAATCCTGCCTCGGGCATGGATGCGTGTGATGTCCTTAGGTTAGTTAGGTTTTCAGTAGTTCTAAGTTCTAGGGGACTGATGACCTTAGACGTTATGTCCCGTAGTGCTCAGAGCCATTTTTTTTTAAATTCAAAAACAACTGAATCAGCTTAGTGCTACAGTTTTGACATGTCTTTCAAGGGTTCATTGGACCTGTTTTCTTTATTTTTTCATTAAAACTGTTACCGACGACGCCTGTCTTAACGAGCTGCCGTTTACTGGTATTTCAAAATTATGTCTACAGTGCTGTAATGAAGAGTTCTGATTCCAGCAAGAGGGAGCTCCATCCCTTTATGCTTTAACAGTGTGTGGGTTTCTTGACAACGAATTACCAGACAGGTCGAGAGGCCGACGAGCGCCAATTGAATGGCACCACGATGCCAGACCTTACTCCAACGTCCTTGTTTTGGGTGCTGTCAACGACAAAGTGTCTGCAAGAAAACAACGCGCTGTTGATGACACGTGTCAGTTCGTAAGAGAACAAGCCAGGATATTGATAACAATAAAGAATTCTGTGCCAAAGTGTGCCTGAATGTACAAAAAACAGACCACAGGAATGGGTAAATGCTGAAGGCTGGAAATTTGAACAGTTAAAACATAGAAACTTCCAAGACATTGTTCTTGTTGTGACTTCAAATACATATTTTCTGTAATTTTCTATAGTACATTTTTCATTCTCATTTCATTACCAACCGATATTCTGTAATACATAACAATAATAATGATAAAGCCTACTGTATACCTACTTACGCACTACCTCCCATATAACGTGTGTTTCTCTCTCTCTCTCTCTCTCTCTCTCTCTCTCTCTCTGTGTGTGTGTGTGTGTGTGTGTGTATGAGAGAGAGAGACAGAGGAATGAACATAGTCAATCAGAATTCGTTGTACGTTAAAAAGAATACTTTAAGAGAATCATGTAATTTTTCCGCATGTTACACTGGGAAAGTATACTATAATAACTGTGAAGCTGTCTTGTCCCCACCACCCACACCATAGCTATCGGTCACAATGTAAGGCATGGAACACGAGAGAAGAAAACTAACTATACCAAAGTAAGTAATGCAGTCGACGAATTTCTTTAGTGATATAAAAAACTTTTTAAATGTAAAAAAATAGATTAACTAAGTGATTAACAGTGAAATTCCAGGTAACAATAATAAAAGTAACAGAAATACTGAGTATAAATTAGTTTTTTCAAATCATTCAAATATAGTTCATGACTTTATTTAAAAGTCTTCAAGAAATGTCAGATCTTGGACGTTTCCAACAATGTTTTAGGAGGACACCAAGGCCAAGTATTGTTGAAGGCTATTCAGAATTCATGTGGTACAGTGTTTCACACTTGTTTGACGAGTACCTAATGATATGATTATACCTCTGGCTTTTGTTCACTGAATGACTGCTGCTGTTCCCTTTAAATAGATGAATGTTGTTCGGAAGGTAAGGTCCGATTAGTCACGAAATGAAAAACCCATGTGAAAATAAAAAAAATGTTTTAATTGAAACAGTTAGCTACGCCTTGTAGCAACATATCCACATAGTCGCCGCTTCGACTTCGACATTTGTCATATAGTCCAGTCAAATAGTAGATATACCTTGCGAAAGGTGGGGTAGAAGAGTTTATTTTTTCAACTCGTTCATATGGTTGGAAAGATTAGAGAACAGAGTTTTGCCAACAAAATTTCACTTGGGAAAACTTTCTCCAGTCAAAAAACTTCGAAAGTTTCGAACTTTTTTCAGTTTTTTCAAAATTTCTCAGTTTCATTTGCTTCTATCACTTTAACGTCTATTTTCTTTTTTAAAGAGCACAAAAGTCTCTACAAATTTGATTCTTGCCATTTTTTTTCTACTCACAATATCTAAGGCGCTACAGCGCCTCAAAAAATACCAATTTTTCAAATTTTGAGCATAGTGGCAAGATACCTAATTTTTGAACACTATTTTTTCAGTTTCTGTTCTTGTAGTATAAATACATTATACAACATGTTATATGTTGGAATTCGCCACCTCACTTTCAGGTATTCAATTTCTCTGTAGCAACATGAGGATTGCTGGGCACCCAACTATTGTGATTCTTACATCACTACCTGAGGTTCACTATGGGCCACCTCAGCCCTGGTATTTGTAAAACTGTAAATATAAAAATACATCATTAAGAGACATAAACACACACACACACACACACACACACATACACACACACACACATTCACACGCACACAAAATAAATTGTCTCAGGAATCTGAACTATAATTAGCTGCATTAGGCAACCTAATTAGGTAGGTAATTATTCTTGTGTATAAAAGCCACACAGTTGACATTAAAAATAAGTAGCTTTATTACAATTAAAATGCATTGTCAGTTACTAAAAAATGTTGACGGTTCTGGGTGTGTAATACTTGTAATACTGCACTTAAGCGCACTTGAGACAGATATGAGCATCACTTCCAACGTTTTGATGCGCCAGGTTCCTCAGTGTCACCAGAAATACCGTGAGTTACGGATTCAGGGTCTGTACATAGAGTTGAGCCCAGATTGACCTCTTCTTTAAACAGCGAGTCAGCCTCAGCAAGTTCGTTGGTTTCGTCAGCGGTTTCCTCAACATCCTCCATAACATCTTCTTCACTGTCTTCATATAAAAATTTTGGCACGTTTTCACAGTTGACCCCAATACATTACTTGCAAATTGAAGAACATTTCAAACCCACTTTTCTGCAGGAGCACGCTCCGTCACAGTTCAGCTTGCATGAGCATGAAACAATGTGAAGAAGTGCTTCAGGTGCTGGATCTTGGCTCATTATAACGGGTATTGGACCGTGGTCACTGTGATTCCAGCCCCATTTATCAGGAGGTTTCCAGTTTCCCATCCAACTTTGGACTTGTTGGTAAGTCCGCAACGAATGATGTGCAGCATCTTGTGTAGGTGGCAACCGTGCAAGAATCAGTTTGCTTTTTGTGGCAGACTTGACGAATAGCTGGTACAGCAAATAGTCTAGTGTGTGGGAACTGCTGACACCTCCACTATACAATGCGATAGTAACCTGTTCTCCTGCAGTTATTATTTCTTCACGGGTAGCATGTGGTTTATTGAATATGCAAAGCGCTGAGGTTAGGTGTTCATTTTTCGCAACAATATTGCAGCACTTAATTTTTCCTTGACCAAAAAAAGCAGATGTTGTATCACATCCGCTAAAGGCGTGAGTGAACAGAATATATTCACTGTCAAACTTGTAAGATGCAGTGGAAAACCACTTGTCTTCTGCATTTCCTCTTCCTGGCTTTAACAAAAGTAAGTTTTCAATGCCTTGCCCCAAACCGGTCATGAGCACAAGCAGGTCAACATCTTCTCCTACAATAACAATACTTCTAAAATCTTTGGTTCTTGTAATGGCAGATGTTACACTTATAACGTCAGCATCTTCTTGTGCCTGGTGCACTTCAATGCTACACTCCAGAAATTCCATTTTAAGAAGTGTGGTCAAACGCATCTTGTTTCGTTCGTTGTACAAGAACTTGTCCTGAGGGACTTGGTTCGCCATCTCTGATTCAACCACAACGTCAACCGAAGAATGTTGTTTGGCCCTACGAATCCTTTCAGCACTCTTTGTGCTACATTTGTCTCCTTCACATGGATACCCATCAAATACAATAGCAAATTGAGATCCAAAATTACGTTGCAGGTAAGAAACATAGCTTTGGGCTATTGACTTGAAGCAAACATTTCGAGTCCAAGTCACTTTGTGGATAAGGTACCCCCCCATTAATGACAAAAAATGTACTCGGTCCACCTGACTTCACATCTTCCACTGGAACGAAGGCATTGTAGAATGAAGATTTTTTTCCTTTTCGCATGCCTTTTTCTGAAAATAGGAACACTGGGTAAGAAGCAAGTTCATATTTCAGAAAGGCTTTTAACTCTTCTTCACTTTGTTTCATTAAACAAATCCTTTGGAAATGAGTTAAAGGATCAACAGGAGTAATTTTAGTACTCTCAGCTTTTACAGAATTGAACGCAGAAAAGAGAGTCACAACTTTGTCTTTCCTGCGGAACTTTACATCGTGGAAATTGTCAGCAACTTTTCTTTGCTCGCAATTTGAAAAATTGGTATTTTTTGACGCGCTGTAGCGCCTTAGATATTGGGAGTAGAAAAAAATAGAATTTTGTGCTCATTAAAAAAGAAAATAGACGTCAAAGCGATAGGAGCAAATAAAACTGAGATATTTTGAAAAAAACTGAAAAAAGTCCGAAATTTTCCAAGTTTTTTGACTGGAGAAAGTTTTCCCAAGAGAAATTTTGTTGGAAAAACTTGCTTTTCTAACCTTTCCAACAATATGAACGAGTTAAAAAAATAAAATCTTCTATCCCACCTTTTGCAAGGTACAGGATTTTTTTTCTGACTGTTTCACTGGACTAATTGCGTTGTACCAACTTTCCAATACTCTCGTTGTAGAAGGCAGCCGGTTGTGCTTTCCGCAAATTCTCTCCGCTGCTCTAAAGCTCGTTGTGTGTGGCGAAATGCTGTCCTCAAACGCAGTGGTTCATATAGTTGGAGATAAAGATCAGAGGGAGCTAATTATGGGCTGTCTTGTGTCTCATCGAAATTCTTCTTTGCCCTTCCGGAGTGCGGCCCAGAATTGTCATGAAGAAGGAAGTGCATGACAGTTGCGTTATGTGGGCTGCATGGGAGCAGGCGAAATGTCACGCCAGGCTCTCATACTTGGCGGGAGACATTATTGTTCTAAGCATCTTTACGTGCTCACTGATCGATCGGAATTGAAAACAGCAACATGACGCGTTCAGCGGGCATACTAGAGACACTGGCTGGCACACCTGTGTAAAACTTCGTCGGATTTTTACGGTGGTTTCCATTCCGGCCCCGTTTGGAACTTACGTTCCTAATACCTTTCGTATTATGTTGTTGTTGTTGTGGACTTCAGTCCTGACACTGGTTTGATGCAGCTCTCCATGCTACTCTATCCTGTGTAAGCCTCTCTATCTCCCAGTACTTACTGCAACCTACATCCTTCTGAATCTGCTTAGTGTATTCATCTCTTGGTCTCCCTCTACGATTTTTACCCACCACGCTGCCCTCCAATGCTAAATTTGTGATCCCTTGAGGCCTCAGAACATGCCCTACCAACCGGTCCCTTCCTCTTTTCAAGTTGTGCCACAAACTCCTCTTCTCCCCTATTCTATTCAATATCTCCTCATTAGTTACGTGATCCACCCATCTAATCTTCAGCATTCTTCTGTAGCACCACATTTCGAAAGCTTCTATTCTCTTCTTGTCCAAACTATTTATCGTCCATGTTTCACTTCCATACATGGCTACGCTCCATCCAAATACTTTCAGAAACGACTTCCTGACACTTAACTCTATACTTGATGTTAACAAATTCGTCTTCTTCAGAAACGCTTTCCTTGCCAGTGTACATTTTATATCCTCTCTACTTCGACCATCATCAGTTATTTTTCTCCCCAAATAGCAAAACTCCTTTGCTACATTAAGTGTCGCATTTCCTAATCTAATTCCCTCAGCATCACCCGACTTAATTCGACTACATTCCATGATCCTCGTTTTGCTTTTGTTGATGTTCATCTTATATCCTCCTTTCAATACACTGTCCATTCCGTTCAACTGCTCTTCCAAGTCCTTTGCTGTCTCTGACAGAATTGTAATGTCATCGGCGAACCTCAAAGGTTTTATTTCTTCTCCATGGATTTTAATACCTACTCCGAACTTTTCTTTTGTTTCCTTTACTGCTTGCTCAATATACAGATTGAATAACATCGGGGAGAGGCTACAACCCTGTCTCACTCCCTTCCCCACCACTGCTTCCCTTCCACGCCCCCCGCCTCATATAACTGCCATCTGGTTTCTGTACAAATTGTAAATAGCCTTTCGCTCCCTATATTTTACCCCTGCCACCTTCAGAATTTGAAAGAGAGTATTCCAGTCAACATTGTCAAAAGCTTTCTCTAAGTCTACAAATTCTAGAAATGTAGGTTTGCCTTTCCTTAATCTTTCTTCTAAGTTAAGGCGTAAGGTCAGTATTGCCTCACGTGTTCCAACATTTCTAAGAAATCCAAACTGATCTTCCCCAAGGTCGGCTTCTACCAGTTTTTGCATTCGTCTGTGAAAAACTTGCGTTAGTATTATGCAGCTGTGACTTATCAAACTGATACTTCGGTAATTTTCACATCTGGAAACACCTGCTTCCTTTGGGATGGGAGAGCAGCTGGAGCTTATTTGGAGAAATTGGATGAGAAGACACAACTTCTCAGGCATGTTCTCACCTCTACGTATTTTCTGTTTAATGGATAACACGGTGAACAAACGAAAGGTATCATAGTGGGCCGCCCACTCTCGCCTGTGAGATTGGAATTCTTATATTCTTCTTGAAGCCAAGATAGATTATGTTATCCCCTGCAAATCTCATAAGTGATTAGAGTACTTGAGGTCCACGCCAGCGTATGAAGCATGTCTCATAAAGTAGAACCATACATGAACTTGGCGGCTTAACACTGCATATGGTTGAGACAGGTCATGTCTAAATTAACAATATACTTTTTTTTTGTCTAACGTGAATCGAGAACATCGACATATCACTGGCGATGGACAGCACATGTACTCATCCATGTGCCACACGTGCTGACCATACTCGGAGGCTGGAGGACTGATCGCAGTGTAGCACTTGGGTGGGAGGAAGTGTGGGTGGGAGGGTTGGGGTGGGGGCAGTAATTGGCAAACAGGAGGGGCGCGCAGTGTGTGCTGTGCGCTGTTTGCAGAGCGTCCCTCGGATGGCCAGTGAATTCTGGCGTGAGCCCATCAGCCGCTTGGCTTCACCAGACAGCAGCTTACCACGAGGATCTCCCTCACCACGAGAGCGTACCTTAGCGAGGGAGGTGGCGTGAAGAAATATGCGCAGCTGGCCATTACAACTGCGGCATCGTGATGCAGGCTTACAAGAAACGTGAAGTTGGCTTGGAGTGTACTGCATGCTCAAATACGCAAATTATTAGTACTTCATTGCAATCGACCACACAAAGTAGGTAGTGCCGCACTGTGGAGAGGGAGCTGAAAACAGGACAATTACCTGCGACTGCGGAGCGGTGTGGAGACCTGTGGATTCTTCATCAGGTGCTAAAAAGCCTGAAGAAGGAAGCCAATAAGCTACTAGTGATACGTTTTGTCAGTTAGATAACTCAGCAGGTTACAGGCAAGATTTGGAGTTAAAGTTTGTAGACAGATGTAGAGTCATAAAAAGACCATGTGAGGCATTCTACTCAAAGACTACTATCACCTACTGCTCCATCACACAACGATGGCTCTACAGTATTCTCCCTGACTGCCTGACGATTGACGACTACTGGGTCCTTCGTCACTGCAACCCTCGAGTATCTGTCCAGTGACGTGTGCTCTTTGCGTCACGTCCCAGAGCCCACACCCTCGCGTTTCTTCGAGAAATTTCCATTGCCATTTCAAATAACGTGTAAGTGGTCCTGTGAGCCCGTATACATCGCTCTTGCTCATCCCTGAATACTTGCTCATTTACTGCTTCTGTCTATCCGGTGTTACCTTTTAAACGTTTTCCCCCGATTCTTTATTCGCCACAGCACGACTAACGCCATGTTCCAGTATAAAACGTGTAACGCCGGAAATGCATATCCTCCTATTTCCATCTATTGTACTATAATTTTTCTCCTTGCTTTGTTACCTCAAGATATGACATTTCTGTCTCTTTATATATTGTAACTGTTTTACTGTTATATATATATATATATATATATATATATATATATATATATGCATTTATGTTGGTTTGTTTCGTAAATATTATTTGTATTTTTACGCTGGGTCTTGCCTAGGGAAAACTGCTATCGAACGATTACATCGATAGGTCGTGTGAAGAATCAAAGTGTGTAGGATCTTTGGTAGTGTTAACTCTGTCGCGTGGAGCGCGGGCAGAGAGGGAGAGTCGGGCTGGAGTAGCGAGTGGAGCAGGTGTGTTGTGTGAAGATCCCGCGAGTTGCCGCGCTTTCGCGGTTTGGCAGCATGTAATTGCGCTCGACTTGCGATGATAGTTTCTGACATGGTGTCGCGGACGGGAAGCATTAGCTGGCGCACATCAAGAGCCCGTTTCGCCTGGTGACCGTGTCGAGAAGAAGGCGCGCCAACATCCAGCTTCTGCAACAGCGACGGCCGACAATGAGTGACTGTCGCCACCTCCTCGATCGACGGCTTCAAACCTTCAATCAACCAACAAGGAAGTCTGGAAGCACGTAAAGTTTTAGAACTGTATGGCAGACCTCAGCTTTTCAAACTGTTCCATTTTCGTAACCAAAATTACGGCAACTTAGCATGAACCTTTGTTGCTCATTGTCCCAATTACATTGCCAAGCAGGGTCCCTTCCTTTTCCGAAATGAACCCGAGTGTCGTTGAAATTCAAACGCCAGCATTAAAGTAACATAATTCAATTTCGCTGCTTTAATTTCAAAGTTCAGTTAAAGTATTCATAGCTGGCTACAATATCTAGATTACACAAGCACAAATTAAGAGTGCGAGTTTTGTTACCGTATTTTAGCTTACCAGTGACTGCAGCTCAGCTTGGTACGTACTAAATTTTACTATTGTTAATTGTTCAGAATCATTTAATTCAAGTTCAAAATTAAATCTCTTATTTCTAAATTGCGTAGATTCAAGTAGCTTTTGAAATGAGGTAGTGAATTTCGATGTGCTTCAGAAAGAAAGCTCACTATTAACTTCAGTCACAAAATTAACTTTAGATTTTTCGGTTTTATTAATTCTTTTGCTAAATTAAGTCAGAGTGTAGCGAAATTTATTACTTCTGACAAACTTTCAGTTTTCACACTACACTTGTCAACCTTCAGTTGCCACGCTTCTAGTGCTAATTATATGTGTAATAATCTTTCTTCTTCAGTTACTATAGTATTTGTCCTTAGGACTGGCGACCGTAATTTCCCCCAAATCTCAAATATCTAATTACCGCTAGTTGATTGTTAACGTAACGGCCCCACATTTACTTTCTTTATTAACTTTACCCCTATTTCAAAATTAATTTCCACCAGTTTCATTGGCATTTTTCCTTTCATTTAGATGTAACCCTTTCCTCCCTCTTTACCGACAGATTAACTTCGGTGACGATTGCTTTTCCCAAATTTCCATTAGGTACACGCGGTTTAATTTATCACTGTCATTAAGGTCGATAAGTGAGGGGGAGGTTACAAACGAAAGGTTATTCTGCTGGTTTTTCAATCAGAAATCGCATTCGAACGATGGCTGTTTCTGAAAAGATAGTGCTATGTCTCGTATAATCCAGATGAAATAGGATCCCCAGGACACATAATCTGTGTCATTTACTACAGCCTTACAGGACGACAGTTCTTCGTGAGGAAGCAGACAAGTCCAGCCAGACACAGCAGATTGAGGCAGGTCCCGTCCTTTATACTGTATACACGAATGACGTTCCGGAGCAGATCGGCGGAGAGATTGCTCACTATGCCGATGACACCGGTGCTTACAAAAGTAGTTGCAGCGTCTTAAAAATACATTGAAACCTGCAATATCACATGGACAACATTGTCCAGTGGTGTAATCGATGGAAGATCAAGACCAACCGAGCCAAGTGTCAGGCCATCTGTTTTACCCCAAAGTCAAGCTCCCTTATCGTCAACTCGCCATTGATGGCACGTAATTGGTTTGAAGAAACATGATCACATACCTGGGCCTTCAAACTGATGGACACCTAACGTGGAACATACATCTCACCATTGCAGCAAACAAAGGCTGCGCACTTTTCTACAGCTTGTGTCCCCTTCTGAAAGGTGACGGAATAGGCGTTCAGTGCAAACACCTCCTCTGAAGCCAACTCATACTTCTCATCATCTTGCATGGCCCAGAAGTGTGATCTAAGGCGTCGGACACAGCACTAAAGGACTGCAGCGTCTCCAACGCAAAATATTCCGCATCTCAGGAGTTGGCAGATACGCCCGCAACACACGTATGAGAGACCTTTTAGGCCACCCAACAATCGACACACTTATTCAGGATAAATCTACAACATTTTGCAAAACAACACAAACTTCGCCCCACATTCTCATACAAAATTTAGGACACGAACCACCAGAAGATTCTCACAAACGCCAATAAATAGACCTTAAGCGCAACTTAGGGAACAATAACACACATCCAGAACAAAGCACAAGCCTACATCCTGAAAACACGCACACTTCTTCACGAAATCCCCTACCGCATTTGAAGTCAGAAAGGCGCAGCCCGGTGGCACTTCGTCTACAACATAGCACAACCATACACTACATCTCCTCGTATAATAAGAAAACACCTCTACCAGCACGTGGCAGAATTCGGTAGCAGCTGGACCGTGGCCTATAGAGACTTCAATTCACCGTTCGCAATATTGCTGCTCGCCTCGGGTGGGACCCTAGCACGCTCACGCAAATATATAATCGATGGTTAACGAGAGCCATATATAAACCACGCAGCATCTCGACGCCAACAAGCGACTAGCGTTGAGAGGACAGTCATGTTAATCTCTCTGGCATGCAACAACCCATCGTCACTACACATACGTTCAGTCACGAAATGGACCTGTTCGTAGTAAGACACTGTCCACACGGATACTGCGGCGACACCTGGAACGCCATGCAGTCTCAGCGCGGTGACCGTTGTCGCGGCTTCTCTTGCTGCAGAAGCAGAGTGCTGTGGAGCACCCATCAGTAACACTAGACACACTAGACTACCACGCCGTCTTTCCAGACTAGTCGCGCATCTGTGTACACCATTACGATAAAGCTAGCCATTTGTGGAGGTTCCGAGGAGAACTTCTCGCATTTGTGATCGTCATACGTGCCTAGTACCTGACGTGATGGTATGGACTGACACTGGGTCGACAAAAAGATTGGCTGTTGCTCACATAGCCTGTACTTTAGACAATAAGTTTTACATTTCTCACCCATTAATTAAGGTGATAACGTTGTGACATTATGTCATTAGCACCATTAACCCACTAGTAGAGGTGCCATCTCATCAGAACCCCCAGGGTCATTATATGTGACGCTTAAGTCAGCCATTTCCGATTGTTTATCATGTCATCTTCTTACGACTTCCGCTGATGGCGTCCACGACAAGTCTCAATCATCCCCAGCCAATCCCCGACCGTTTTCCTTTTTTCATGTACAACTGACATACATACCAAGTTCGGCTCAAATCGCTCCACGAGCCCCAGAGTTTTCTACAGCGTCAGCTTCCTCACAACAACAAACAGAGGTGCGAAGCGTCTTAGCCCCCTCTCCCCCTTCCCATACACTGTGATTGTACTCGCTTTCGTTGAACGTTCTCCACGTTCACTTCTGTCTCGGGCTCTTCGACCGACGTTCATCTCATGATTTTTCTGACGTTTTGCTGCACGAGTGGTTGGCATTGTCAAAGCTTCACCCTCTATGGCTTGTGTTGGTCTGGAGCCATAATCGCGGCCCCAAAGTGTGTGTACCTGGCGCGCCATCGTCCAAGGGCTTCTCCGCGGTCATTTCCGGTGCGGTTTTCCTGCTACCTGCGACGGTCATTCGCTGCAGCATGGGAAGCAAGGATCGGTTTACCTTGAGGCTTTCTTCTTTCTTGTTGTTGTTGTTGTGGTCTTCCGTCCTGAGACTGGTTTGATGCAGCTCTCCATTCTACTCTATCCTGTGCAAGCTTCTTCATCTCCCAGTATCTACTGCAGCCTACATCCTTCTGAATCTGCTTAGTGTATTCATCTCTTGGTCTCCTCTACGATTTTTACCCTCCACGCTGCCATCCAATACTAAATTCGTGATCCCTCGATGTCTCAGAACATGTCCTACCACCCGATCCGTTCTTCTAGTCAAGTTGTGCCACAAGATCCTCTTCTCCCCAATTCTATTCAATACCTCCTCATTAGTTGTGTGATCTACCCATCTGATCTTCAGCATTCTTCTGTAGCACCACATTTCGAAAGCTTCTATTCTCTTCTTGCCTAAACTATTTATCGTCCACGTTTCACTTCCATACATGGCTACACTCCATACAAATACTTTCAGAAACGACTTCCTCACACTTAAATCTATACCCGACGTTAACAAATTTCTCTTCTTCAGAAACGCTTTCCTTGCCATTGCCAGTCTACATTTTATATCCTCTCTACTTCGACCATCATCAGTTATTTTGCTCCCCAAATAGCAAAACTCCTTTACTACTTTAAGTGTCTCATTTCCTAATCTAATTCCCTCAGCATCATCTGACTTAATTCGACTACATTCCATATCCTCGTTTTGCTTTTGTTGATGTTCATCTTATACCCTCTTTTCAAGACACTGTCCATTTCGTTCAACTGCTCTTCAAAGTCCTTTGCTGTCTCTGACAGAATTCCAATGTCATCGGCGAACCTCAAAGTTTTTACTTCTTCTCCATGGATTTTAATACCTACTCCGAACTTTTCTTTTGTTTCCTTTATTGCTTGCTCAATATACAGATTGAATAACACCGGGGATAGGCTACAACCATGTCTCACTCCCTTCCCAACCACTGCTTCCCTTTCATGTCCCTCGACTCTTATAACTGCCATCTGGTTTCTGTACAAATTGTAAATAGCCTTTCGCTCCCTGTATTTTACCCCTGCCACCTTCAGAATTTGAAAGAGAGTATTCCAGTCAACATTGACAAAAGCACTCTCTAATTCTACAAATGCTAGAAACGTAGGTTTGCCTTTCCTTAATCTAGCTTCTAAGATAAGCCTCACGTGTTCCAATATTTCTACGGAATCCAAACTGATCTTCCCCAAGGTCAGCTTCTACTACTTTTTCCATTCATCTGTAAAGAATTCGCGTTAGTATTTTGGAGCTGTGACTTATTAAACTGATAGTTCGGTAATTTTCACATCTGTCAACACCTGCTTTCTTTGGGATTGGAATTATTATATTCTTCTTGAAATCTGAGGGTATTTCGCCTGTCTCATACATCTTGCTCACCAGATGGTAGAGATTTTTTCGAGACTGGCTCTCCCAAGGCTGTCAGAAGTTCTAATGGAATGTTGTCTAGTCCGGGGGCCTTGTTTCGACTCAGGTCTTTCAGTGCTCTGTCAAACTCTTCACGCAGTATCATATCTCCCACTTCATCTCCATCTACATCCTCTTCCATTTCCATAATATTGTCCTCAAGTACATCGCCCTTGTATAGACCTTCTATATACTCCTTCCACATTTCTGCTTTCCCTTCTTTGCTTAGAACTGGGTTCCATCAAAGCTCTTGATATTGATGCAAGTGGTTCTCCTTTTTCCAAAGGTCTCTTAATTTTCCTTTAGGCAGTATCTATCTTACCCCTAGTGAGATAAGCCTCTACATACTTACATTTGTCCTCTAGCCATCCCTGCTTAGCCATTTTGCACTTCCTGTCGATCTCATTTTTGAGATGTTTGTATTCCTTTTTGCCTGCTTCATTTACTGGATTTTTATATTTTCTCCTTTCATCAGTTAAATTCAATATTTCTTCTGTTACCCAAGGATTTCTACTAGCCCTCGTCTTTTTACCTACTTGATCCTCTGCTGCCTTCACTACTTCATCCCTCAAAGCTACCCATTATTCTTCTACTGTATTTCTTTCCCCCATTCGTGCCAATTGTTCTCTTATGTTCTCCCTGAAACTCTGTACAACCTCTGGTTCTTTCAGTTTATCCAGGTCCCATCTCCTTAAATTCTCACTTTTTGCAGTTTCTTCAGTTTTAATCTACAGGTCATAACCAATAGATTGTGGTCAGAGTCCACATCTGCCCCTGGAAATGTCTTACAATTTAAAACATGGTTCCTAAATCTCTGTCTTACCATAAATATAATCTATCTGATACAGTTTAGTATCTCCAGGGTTCTTCCATGTATACAACCTTCTTTCATGATTCTTGAACCATTTGTTAGCTATGATTAATTTATGCTCTGCACAAAATTCAACCAGGCGGCTTCCTCTTTCATTTCTCTCCCCCAATCCATATTCACCTACTATGTATCCTTCTCTCTATTTTCCTACTCTCGAATTCCAGTCAGCCATGACTATTAAATTTTCGTCTCCCTTCACTACCCGAATAATTTCTTTTATCTCATCATACATTTCATCAATTTCTCATCATCTGCAGAGCTAGTTGGCATATAAACTTGTACTACTGTAGTAGGCGTGGGCTTCGTGTCTATCTTGGTCACAATAATGCGTTCACTATGCTGTTTGTAGGAGCTTACCCGTACTCCTATTTTTTATTCATTATTGAACCTACTCCTGCATTACCCCTATTTGATTTTGTATTTATAACCCTGTATTCACCTGACCAAAAGGCTTGTTCCTCCTGCCACCGAACTTCATTAATTCCCACTATATCTAACTTTAATCTATCCATTTACCTTTTAAAATTTTCTAACCTACCTGCCCGATTTTGGGATCTGACATTCCACGCTCCGATCCGTAGAAGACCAGTTTTCTTTCTCGTGATAACGACGTTCTCTTGAGTAGTCCCCGCCCGGAGATCCGAATGGGGGACTATTGTACCTCCGAAATATTTTATGCAAAAGGACGCCATCATCATTTAATCGTACAGTAAAGCTACATGCCCTCGGGAAAAATTACGGCTGTAGTTTCCTCTTGCTTTCAGCCGTTCGCAGTACCAGAACAGCAAGGCCATTTTGATTAGTGTTACAAGGCCAGATCAGTCAATCATCCAGACTGTTGCCCCTGCAACTATTGAACAGGCTGCTGCCCCTCATCAGGAACCACACGTTTGTCTGGCCTCTCAACAGATACCTCTCCACTGTGGTTGCACCTACGGTACGGCTATCTGTATCGTTGAGGCACGCAAACCTCCCCATCAACGGGAAGGTCCATGGTTCATGGGGGGGGGTCTTCTTTCTTGTTGAAACTAATCTCGTGTTTGTGTATTTCTACGTCTCCTCTAAAAAAGTGTGTGTAATAGTTCTTCTCTGCAGCCAGAACTTCCGTGTCGGCGAACTTTACTACATAATCGGTCTCACTCAGCGGGTGCTCCATCCCCCTACGTGCATTGTCGTTTATATTCTGTTATCATTGTGTTGATTGATCATCCGCTCATTCCAAAATAAACTTTTCCGCATGTGCATGGTATACGGTAGACCCCAGACATTGCAAGTGAGTCCCTTTTCTCTTTTACCGATCTCAGACACTCTTCGATCTTCTTCATCAGTTTATAAATAGGCTGCACTAGGTGTTTGCGAAATATGCTTCTGATTCCGTCCGTCACTCTGCGAATGTATGGCAGAAAGGCCATAACCGACATTTCTTTTTCTGATTTGTACTTCGCATAGTGTTTGGTTCTGTTATGGTTCTAATACAACTTATGGAGTTTTATGGAGTATCCACTGATCAAAAATGGTTCAAATGGCTCTGAGCACTATGGGACTTAACAGCTCAGGTCATCAGTCCCCTAGAACTTAGAACTACTTAAACCTAACTAACCTAAGGACGGCACACACATCTATGCCCGAGGCAGGATTCGAACCTGCGACCGTAGCGGTCGCGCGGTTCCAGACTGAAGCGCCTAGAACCGCTCGGCCACTCCGGCCGGCGTACGCACTAATCCTCAGAACACTTTTCAGGTGTTGTATTTTGCGACAGAGGAGCTGAGGCTCACATATTCGTCTTGCTCGTGTTGCGAGCGTGTTAATCATGCCTCTTTCTTGTTTCTGTGTTGTGCAGGTTCCTCTGTATGTCCACCGGCAGAGAAGAAGCCTTGATTGACCGATTCGTATTGCATATGGCACGCTGCCTCGGATCTGCGCTTATTTTTCGGTACGTCTTCGGATCTGATAGGTCCCAGATCTTCTGCTCATAATCTTAGATCTTCAGGATACTGCACTGAGAAAAACCACCAGCTAGCAACGCGGAGAAAGGAGAGGTACAAGCTATTAAGAACCTTAACGCCGACGACAATAGTATATTCGTACTGCCTGTCGACAAGAGAAACGCGACCGTCGTAATGCAGACCGAAGGTTACGAGCAGAAGGTCCGGGTTCTATTAGATCCGACAACGTATCGAAAACTAAGCACAGATCCGACGCAGCGTGTCACACGGAATACGAATCGGTTAGTCAAGACGCCTTCTCTGCCGGCGGACATACATGGGAACCTGCGCAGCACAAAAGCCTTACCACCTCGGCTGTATAAATTACCTAAGATCCATAAGAACAATGTTCCACTAAGACCGATTGTTAGCGCTCCTGGCTCACCGACCTATAAACTGGAAAAATACGTGGGCTCTCTGCTCCAGCCGCACGTCGGGAAGACTGACGCAAACATAAAAAACTCAGGAGATTTCACTGAGAAGCTGAAGAAACTAAAACTCACACCAAACGACATCCTGGTCAGATCTGATGTTGTTCCTTTGTTTACGAAAGTGCCACTCAGTGACTCTCTGGAGCAAATCGGTTCCATTTTCCCGAAAACATGCCTCACCACGAGCTATTTCATGTGGAATGACAACTTCTACGAACAACTGGAAGGCTTAGCCATGGGTAGTCCTCTTAGTCCAGAGGTGGCCAACTTCTTCATGGAATATTTCGAAGCACAGGCACTTGACTTGGTACCTTGTAAACCTAAGCTGTGGTACAGATACATGGATGATACCTTCATTGTGTGGAGTCATTGTGATGAACAGCTCGGTGACGTCCTAAGACACCTCAACAGCCTCCATGGCTACATAAAACATACGATGGAGATAGACGTGCTGGTCACAAGGGATGGTGAAAAATAGGAACACAACTTCTGCTGAGCCATGCCTAATGTTCACACAGACCGATACCTGTACAGACTATCAATTCACCAGCCGAGCCAGAAAAAAGGCATGGTTATCAATCCCGTAACGCCAGCAAGACGAATACGTGAGCCGCAGCACGTCTGACGCGACAGACAACACTTGGAAAGTGTTCTGAGGAGCAGTGGGTACTCGACGTGTTATATTAGAATAGAGCCAAACACTGGGTCAAGTACAAATCACAAAAAGAAATGTCGATTATGGCCTTTCTGCCATACATTCTCAGAGTGACGGGCAGAATCGGCAGTATATTGTGCAAACACCTCGTGAAGACTATTTTCAAACCGACAAAGAAACCAAAGAGTGCCTGAGATCGGTTAAGGAGAAACGGGACCCACTTGCAATGTCGGGGCTATACCGCATACCCATGCATATGCGGAAAAGTTTATGCTGGAATGAGCGGACGATCTATCAACACCAGGATCACAGAACATAAGCGACATTGCAGGTTTGGGCATGTGGAGCAATCGGCTGTGGCAGAGCACGCGCTGTGTGAGACAGACCACGTAGTAAAGTTCGCCGACACGGAAGTTCTGGCTGTAGAGAAGCACTATTACAGCCACTTGTTCAGAGAAGACGTAGAAATACATTGCACGTTTGGGCATGTGGAGCAATCGGCTGTGGCAGAGCACGCACTGTGTGAGACAGACCACGTAGGAAAGTTCGCCGACACGGATGTTCTGGCTGTAGAGAAGCACTATTACAGCCACTTGTTCAGAGAATACGTAGAAATACACAAACACGAGAACTGTTTCAACAAGAAAGAAGAAAATCCCAAGGTAAACTGATCCTGGATTCACGTGCTGCAGCGAACGACCGTCGCACGTAACAAGAGAACCGCACCGGAAATGACCGCGGAAATGCCATTGGACGATGGAGCTCCAGGTAAATATAGTTTGGCTCCGCGGGCATGGCTCCAATCCACGACAAGCAGTGGATGGTGTAACTTTGACAATGACAGCCACTCGTGCTGGGGAAACGTCAGAAAAATCATCAGATGAACGTCGACCGAAGAATCCGAGACAGAAGCCAACAGGCAGTTTGTCAACAAGTGGCCACGAAAGCCTTAACAATTCTCCATGTATTCCAGAAATCTGCAAAATATATAAACACTACAACACAACACATTGCCGTGCCTAATACGGTGTAGGAACGAGGCTGGCATTCAAAACGACTTCCAGTCGTGTCGGAATAGATAAATACAGGTCCTGGGTTGCGACTTTCTAGAGTACTCATGGAGTCAATGGAATACCACGAGATGGCTGCCCAAATCGTCACCGAAGTCGCACAATGTTACACTATGGGACATAAACTCGGCTTTAAGTTGGAATCAGTGTGCAAGCAGATTCATCCGAGCAAATGACTTTCTGCCATTGTTCCATAGACCTGGTTATATGAGTTTGGCACCAAATTTTCCTATTACTGGTATTGGCATCACTGATGAATGGCTTTGGGATTCCAGCTCGCCCTGAAATTCACAGAAAATTAGCCCCCTTCATCTTGGTTTGGTGGCGACAGGTTTCATGCGTGCGACATTCATTTCTGCAGCGACTCTAGCGCCGTCGTCCGCCTATTTTTCGCCACACTCGTCCTCAGTGACCGTCCGTTACAGTCAGCCAATACACACTTGCATCCGCGTTGTGACTCAGCACATGATGTTTTCTCGCTGCCCCTGTGTGCAGTATAGATGTTTGATACGGTGCCTCTTGAAACACCAAACACCATATAGCCCCTATGGGGATCCAGGAGGTTTTGGCGGAGAACCAAGCTTACATTCATTATTTCGTCGTGAACAAATGCCCTTCTACACACACCTATCTTCTTAACTACACTGTACAGCTCCAAAACAAATGGATGGGGATGGGAAGTTACTATACCACAAAACACTGCAAAATTCGGTTGCAAGTTTCTGGCTGCATACACAAACACACCACACTTGCTTTTCTTCTATATACTGATTTTTCTAATACGGCTTATTGCATTGTAATACTACAAGTGTTAAGTTGGCTTACAACGATACCTGTAAATACTAGTCTAAAAGATTATACAATTCACGTAGCCGCATTAGCTGTCTTACTTTTCTAATACAAAATTAAAATGCTTCAGGTCTTCCGTTTGTATATGAATCTACACGAGCCTTTGTTTATGGATACGAGTGAGAGTCAAAAGAAAATCTTAAACATTTTTACAAATTTTTATTGAACGGTACTGAAACACGTTTTTCGATATAGTCTTCCTGTCACTGAACACTCATTCTCCAGGGCACAGGAAATTGTGGGGCGGAGGGAGGAATTTATTTTGTTATTTAAATGTAGAATAAATGCAGAAAAGAATGCATTTCCCTGCCGCTTAACCATATGCAGGTGGAATTAATTGTTATATAAATGTTCCTATTATTTATGCTGTCTTTTGCCGTTCTCAACACTGGCTCTCTAACTACAACATTGGCAACCAGAAAGTGATTAGCAATACTTGAAGCCTGTAATTAGAATTCCTAGTGCCCACTTCATCTGAGAAATACACTTATAGCTACAGCTTATAGCTCTGAGGAATTAGGAGATTGTCTGGGATTCATAATCAAAAACGATCGTGAAAAAAAAAATGTTCTCTGTATTCTGAAAGTCACAGATGAAAAAAAAAAAAAAAGAAAATCCACACAATCTGACTGACAGAGCACTTCAGAGTCTAATGCGCTGATGCAACTATAACTGTCCAAATTAAGTGTTTAAGTGAATACTCGCCATAATTTGATGATAATGTTCATCAAACGCCACGCTAAATAATGGTAGAATGTCTGTCCCGCGGCGGCACGCGAAATAACGACATACGCAAACTGAAGATAGATTATTAAAGTCATCCCAGAATTAACACCTCACTCGAAAATGATTTCAAGGTTACGCATATCCCGAGTAACTTAATACGGCATCCGAGGCTGTATATAGCAATGATACGGACGCAACGCGACTCCCGACACAGATGATGTGCTATTCAGTGTCTGGAGAGAACTGGGGCCTTGCTTCCTCGCGCAGCGTTCTTATATATAAAGCCGCGGTGCGGACGGCTAAGGGAACGCCTGATCAAATCGGCTCTCCCAACTAGCCGCGGGGTAGTAATGCACCACTTTAAGTCATTGAATAATTCATAGCTTCTTTTGCTGATGGCCGATGAAGCTCTCAATTTAAATGTGCATTCAGCACACAGGTAGGTAATCATAATAAAAGTCTGACGTGCCTAAGTCAAATACACTCCTGGAAATGGAAAAAAGAACACATTGACACCGGTGTGTGAGACCCACCATACTTGCTCCGGACACTGCGAGAGGGCTGTACAAGCAATGATCACACGCACGGCACAGCGGACACACCAGGAACCGCGGTGTTGGCCGTCGAATGGCGCTAGCTGCGCAGCATTTGTGCACCGCCGCCGTCAGTGTCAGCCAGTTTGCCGTGGCATACGGAGCTCCATCGCAGTCTTTAACACTGGTAGCATGCCGCGACAGCGTGGACGTGAACCGTATGTGCAGTTGACGGACTTTGAGCGAGGGCGTATAGTGGGCATGCGGGAGGCCGGGTGGACGTACCGCCGAATTGCTCAACACGTGGGGCGTGAGGTCTCCACAGTACATCGATGTTGTCGCCAGTGGTCGGCGGAAGGTGCACGTGCCCGTCGACCTGGGACCGGACCGCAGCGACGCACGGATGCACGCCAAGACCGTAGGATCCTACGCAGTGCCGTAGGGGACCGCACCGCCACTTCCCAGGAAATTAGGGACACTGTTGCTCCTGGGGTATCGGCGAGGACCATTCGCAACCGTCTCCATGAAGCTGGGCTACGGTCCCGCACACTGTTAGGCCGTCTTCCACTCACGCCCCAACATCGTGCAGCCCACCTCCAGTGGTGTCGCGACAAGCGTGAATGGAGGGACGAATGGAGACGTGTCGTCTTCAGCGATGAGAGTCGCTTCTGCCTTGGTGTCAATGATGGTCGTATGCGTGATTGGCGCCGTGCAGGTGAGCGCCACAATCAGGACTGCATACGACCGAGGCACACAGGGCCAACACCCGGCATCATGGTGTGGGGAGCGATCTCCTACACTGGCCGTACACCACTGGTGATTGTCGAGGGGACACTGAATAGTGCACGGTACATCCAAACCGTCATCGAACCCATCGTTCTGCCATTCCTAGACCGGCAAGGGAACTTGCTGTTCCAACAGGACAATGCACGTCCGCATGTATCCCGTGCCACCCACGTGCTCTAGAAGGTGTAAGTCAACTACCCTGGCCAGCAAGATCTCCTGATCTGTCCCCCATTGAGCATGTTTGGGACTGGATGAAGCGTCGTCTCACGCGGTCTGCACGTCCAGCACGAACGCTGGTCCAACTGAGGCGCCAGGTGGAAATGGCATGGCAAGCCGTTCCACAGGACTACATCCAGCATCTCTACGATCGTCTCCATGGGAGAATAGCAGCCTGCATTGCTGCGAAAGGTGGATATACACTGTACTAGTGCCGACATTGTGCATGCTCTGTTGCCTGTGTCTATGTACCTGTGGTTCTGTCAGTGTGATCTTGTGATGTATCTGACCCCAGGAATGTGTCAATAAAGTTTCCCCTTCCTGGGACAATGAATTCACGGTGTTCTTATTTCAATTTCCAGGAGTGTATTTTGGGCGAGAGAATTAATTTAATTACACTACACGCAGTAGACGAGCTCTGAACTTGCCCTTTGGAGATACGCTATCGCTATAGTTATATAATTATTCAATTGAAGCTTCTCACATCTTTATGATTATAGCGGATCTCCATTCTACTTAAATATAAACATCCTAGCCTTATTTATTAGCCTACTTAATCTATCTTGCTTCCTTAATTTTTAAGACAAAAACCAAAAAATTATTGAATTTCAACTAAAATCTTAATTTGCAAGATCCAAACTACTGTTTCTATTAAATTATTATGAAAAAGGAATCTAAATATAAATTGTTAAGTCTCTAGCTCTTTTCTGTTGCGCCAATGATTTTTACAGAAAAACGTCCAATTTTCGAAAATGGTTAAAGTTATCGAACTGATATTCAACACATATTAATTTAGTATTACTCCTGACATGCTAGAACCGTTTCAGGTTATTTACTTGATTTTTAAAGTATTGCGCAACATTCATGACGTCAGAGCTAGTTACAGCGGATTCGGCTGGCACACAATGGAAAGACTGATGTGAATTTATTACGGCGTGAGTAGGCTGCTTCCCTACAAAATGCACGGATTCCACTGAAAAAAAAAGAAGATATCTTTTCGTCGTGTGCGCACCTGTTTGTGCACTGCCTGTGGCATCTCCTCATCTGAACGAAATTTCTTTTCTCCCACCGCCTCTTTGAGCGATCCTCACTCGGTGCGAGCTCTTATGATTATAACAAATGCGGCAGAGTATAACTGCCGGTCATCGATGGTTGTCAACGTTGTACGGGCAGGAGGAGGCCGAGAATTGTCATGTAACTCTTGCAATCACAAGTCCACATAGCTTTGATGTTATTGCCGGCTTCATATGACTTTTTAACACATTAGAAGATGACGCACTGGTGATGGTATTTCCGCTAGTCGTGTAGTTTTGAAAGACAACGCCTCGTTCGTCCCAAAAGAGCGTCAGCAAAACTTTCCCCGCAGATGATTGTGTCTGGAACTGCACGGGGTGTGGTGATGAAGGTTCCTTGCTTGTTCTCTTTGCTTTGAGGTGATGGTAATGTACCGAAATTTCGCGTCCTCTAACGATTCTCACGAAGAAGTCATCACCTTCTCCTTCAAAGTTCCAGTAAAGTTCTTCACAGACATCAGCGCTTCTCTGTTTCAGTTTTGGACTGAGCTGGCATGGCATCCATCTTGCAGACACTTTGCGAAATTTATGTACTCCACGAATGACATTATGTGCTGAACAATGCCTGATGTTCACATCTGCGGCTGTTCCGTCCACCGTCACACGGCAGATCTCCATCACAATGGCTTCAGCTGCTGCAGAAAACTGATGTCGCAATGCGGTGTACCTGACTGGGCGCTAAGCGTCTGTCACAGAAGGCACCAAGTCCGAACTCTCTACTCCACTCGTACACTTGCTGCTCCTTTGAACTGGTATTGCGGTCGCATTCGCTCCTCTGTAGTATTCTGCCGCCCGTCCTTATACCATGGGTAAAAGTACTGCCAACTTGAAGAACAACGACGCGAAATGTCTATTTCTAATTTAATTTAAGGTTTTCACTTGACTCATTCTCGTATGATTTAAATTAACAGTAACCTATGGGTATGTACAGTTTCTTCTTCGACACAATCTAGGTTTTAGGGATGTGTTAGCCTGATATCATTATCAAGAGTTTTTGAAGTATATTGTCTTACTGGGACCAGTGTATTTGTATATTTCACGAATTTCGTATTGCTTTAAATAATTATTGTCTTCTGTTCTTTTAGGTGTTACATAAAACACCACAGAACTTTTTCGATTTGTTTATCTACTTGTATGAAAACCTCTCAGTTTGGATTCCGTAGAAATACTGGAACACGTGAGGCAATACTGACCTTACGACTTATCTTAGAAGAAAGATTAAGGAAAGGCAAACCTACATTTCTAGCATTTGTAGACTTAGAGAAAGCTTTTGACAATGTTGACTGGAATACTCTCTTTCAAATTCTAAACGTGGCAGGGGTAAAATACAGGGAGCGAAAGGCTATTTACAATTTGTACAGAAACCAGGTGGCACTTATAAGAGTCGGGGGACATGAAAGGGAAGCAGTGGTTGGGAATGGAGTAAGACAGGGTTGTAGCCTCTCCCCGATGTTATTCAATCTGTATATTGAGCAAGCAGTAAAGGAAACAAAAGAAAAATACGGAGTAGGTATTAAAATCCATGGAGAAGAAATAAAAACTTTGAGGTTCGCCGATGACATTGTAATTCTGTCAGAGGCCGATGACATTGTAATTCTGTCAGAGGCAGCAAAGGACTTGGAAGAGCAGTTCAACGGAATGGATGGTGTCTTGAAGGGAGGATATAAGATGAACATCAACATAAGCAAAACGAGGATAATGGAATGTAGTCGAATTAAATCGGGTGATGTTGAGGGTATTAGATTAGGAAATGAGACACTTAAAGTAGTAAAGGAGTTTTGCTATTTGGGGAGCAAAATAACTGATGATGGTCGAAGTAGAGAGGATATAAAATGTAGACTGGCAATGGCAAGGAGAGCGCTTCTGAAGAAGAGATATTTGTTAACATCGAGTATAGATTTAAGTGTCAGGAAGTCATTTCTGAAAGTATTTGTATGGAGTGTAGCCTTGTATTGAAGTGAAACCTGGACGTTAAATAGTTTGGACAAGAAGAGAATAGAAGCTTTTCAAATGTGGTGCTACAGAAGAATGCTGAAGATTAGGTGGGTAGATGTCATAACTACTGAAAAAGTATTGAACAGGATTGGGGAGAAGAGAAGTTTGTGGCACAACTTGACCAGAAGAAAGGATCGGTTGGTAGGACATGTTCTGAGGCATCAAGGGATCACCAATTTGGTATTGGAGGGCAGCATGGGGGGTAAAAATCGTAGGGGGAGACCAAGAGATGAATACACTAAGCAGATTCAGAAGGATGTAGGTTGCAGTAGGTACTGGGAGATGAAGAAGCTTGCACAGGATAGAGTAGCATGGAGAGCAGCATCAAACCAGTCTCAGGACTGAAGACCACAACAACAACAACATGAAAACCTCTATCAGGTTATTAGTAACTGCCAAGAAGGCTTGAGATTTATTTGCATGCATCCGTGTGTACTGTACGGTGTACAAACAGAGAAAACATAATTAAATGAAAACTTAAATATCTCAGCTTGAATAATAATACTTCAGTTTGTGATTATCGTAACAATTAACTGCAGGTACTCGTGAACATTGTCTGAATAACAATACGTTTGCTGAGAGGCGTACTTTGTTAACAGACGTCTTATTGCGCCTCTCTATGACTACACAGTGCTCCGTAACACACTTTAAAGAACATTACACAAGACTAAAACATGAGTGAGTTTTTAAATAATAATCAGGTTTACTACGACTAAGAAATGACCCTGCTGAAGCAGTACATGATTCTTTTGCCCTTTGCTTATTAATTCCATTCGAGATAACAAGTTACACTTGTAGTGATCATTATAATAATCTAGTCTAGATATGTAGTCTAATCGCATCGGTTTGCCCAAAGGCTGACGAGAGAAGAACTGCAGAGGAACAATAAAAAAATTAAAGTCACACAAGACGTACGATATACGAATTTAAATGAGAGTGCGTTTGTATTACCTTTTACTGTATCTGCTAATTACTAGAGTGCCCGATATAAATACTAGATGTATGTAATCAAAATACTACATAGCTCCTAACGACTAGCTGTAATTTATTTTAACCAGTTAGGGGGTTCTTCAAAATAAGTATCATATCTAGCCGCGAATTTGTCATAGTGGATACAGTTTCTATTACACTTTACCTTTGGCTGCACCTTTTTCTATTCTTCTGCACACCTCTTTCACCGTTGATTTATTAACGGTACTGTGAGTCGTTTTTCCCGATACGTATCTTCTGGTGCGAAATGACATCTACAATGGTTAATTTCCAATCATTCCCTATTGAGAATGCAAGTACGCTAAATGTGATTTGTTTCCCCAGCTTCCATTCAGACTGTGTAATCAGCTGCCTTACAATTTTCTTGAATACATCTAAGTTTATACTTGCCGTGCACGTACCTTTTCATATTTAATGCAGAGTAATATAGCGTCTCTCCAAGCTCAGCGCAATATCTTTATTTCCCCAGCGTCCTATTTCTGTCCTGACGCTTCTTCGGTGGCCAAGAATTAAGTGTCTTGGTTCAGTACGGACCTAACTGCCGTTTTATGTATTATATCACTCGTTGGGACGGGCCAGTATACTGTTTCTCCACAATTCACATGTTCGTACTATGTGTTCAGCCTGTCCAATTGTGTGTCAATGCACCTACTTACGAGAGGACAGCTGCGGTAATTGTTCGAAGCACTCTGTGTAAATATGAATACATAACAGGTACCTGGTAAGAATCACATCATCAAAATTCCGAAAATCACGAATATCTTTATTGTTACAAAGCACAGACCTGTTAAATATTAACCCCCCTTTATGACTTTTGACCATATCTTCGGTATGGGAGTTCAAACTGTGTGGTGAACGAAAACCTAGTTGATGTGACTACGCCATTTGCATTTCGACAGCACCAAGGAGCTGGATGTGGAATGCTGCACATGAATTCTTAGAACCGGCACATGACAACGCCGTTTATGCTGTACTACGGGCTGGGATCAGAGGCTATTTAAAAAGTTTTTACCTTATATTGTCTTCTCCCTAGGCTGCGACAGTGAACTGCCTTTTCCAGGTGGGCAACACTAGCAACAACCTACGTCCTACTAGGTATCATGAGCAGTTCCTTTTTCCAATAACCATGAGTAGTATTGTGGTAACCATACTTTCGCTGTATTGTCCTATAATAAGCAATGCAAAATATAGCTACCAAGGCCAGATGGTACAGTTATTTCTCGGCAGACAGTACAGTTCAACGCTTATTGGGCTGCCATGGTTAGTGCTAAGATTATCATCATAAGGAGAAAATTGTGGCGGCTGGAGTGGCCGAGCGGTTCTTGGCGCTACAGTCTGGAACGGCGCGACCGATACGGTCGCAGGTTCGAATCCTGCCTCGGGCAAGGATGTGTGTGATGTCCTTAGGTTAGTTAGGTTTAAGCAGTTCTAAGTTCTAGGGGACTGATAACCTCAGAAGTTAAGTTCCATAGTGCTCAGAGCCATTTGAACCTTTTAAGAAAATGGTCACAGGAACAACAGAGCCATTGGAACCTTTTGAGAAAATTGTCACAGGAACATAGCACAGATATCTTCTGACCAATATACGGTATGTTCTCAAGATGCGGTGGGATTGGACAAAAATATGAAAACAATGTGAGAAACCACGCTTGAACCTACATGCGATGCTAGCCAAGTCTGCCGATTGCGCTCTTGTATTTGACTATGAATGATCTCTGTACAGTGTCCTCAATATGTAACAAGAGTCAGTCGTGGCCAGAACAGTGTTCTAAGTAAATATGAGTGCATTATGTCGGAACTAAGTGAATTCAAACTTGGGCAAATAGGTGGTTCTCGTATGATGCCGTAACCGAAAATTATTTCCTTAACTAATTTGGTTTGGCTACAAGTCTGTAATAGGTGGTACAGTTATTTCTCGGCAGACAGTACAGTGTTTGACACTTAGCCCGCTGTTGTGATTGCAATGCTTAAGAAGCCTAAATTACTGTCCAAATACAATGTAGTGGTTTCGTTCATACCTGACGTCTCGCCAGTAGTGCGTCATGTCCGGCACCATAAAGTCACAATGGAGGCAGGTAGTATCTGACATCATCAATGGTTCGGTGTTAGCTCCTCTACTCCTCTCATTTTGTGTCAATGGAATGACAGTAAACCTGAAGACAGCCATCGAAATCTCAATGCCAACCTGTGTACACTATCAAAATGGGCGCAGGATATGCTCAACCCATCCTAAACCCAAATGGTAGTAGTTGGTTATTCTTGGCTCATTATACCGAAATGTTGGAAATCTCTACCATCTTGAATCCCAAATAGGACAAATATCAATTTCTCTCCTTCAGCAAAGAGTCTGGGAGTAGTAATAGTTAAAAAATATAAATTGGATTGAGCATGCAACTGTAATGTGCAAGAAGCCATCGGCGTCTCTCCATGCTCTCCAAACATATAAAAAGCTCTTCCTTCTTTACCTGAAGATGAAGTTTTTACGAACGCTTATAATTCCAGTTATTGATTACAGCAATGCTATCCTGCAAGGCCTTTGTTAGGTAAGAGCACTGCTCCTGGAACTGGTTTTATCTGGCTGTGTTGATAATGTCTGTGACTTTTGACTCTTAGATCATATTCACCATCACATACACAGCTATTCTGGCTGCGTGCAGACAAGCGCAGAGATTTCTATACCCTCTCTCTTCTCTACTGATTTTCTATGTACACTGTCCCTCACGTTTCTCCTCTACCTTAACGCTCTTGTCTGAACAACATGGCGGAAACACCCGTTTCCATCGAGACCAAAATCCCTTCTGCCCCACTCCATCGTTAAACCACTTTCTCGAAGCCCTTTTCAGTAGCAGGAACCAGACTCAGCAATAAACTCCGGCATTATGTTAGAGAACTGAGTAACATCTTCAGCTTCAGAAGACAGTTAACGACATACGTACCAAAACAATAATACTGATACCCGCCATCTCTGTACGCGCTCGTTACCCCTGTTCATACTTCTTTCCAACCAGACCTTCGTCAATCCCCAGTATTCTTGAATGTCCTTTCCTCAGAACTCGGTATATTAGCGTTTTCTACACCTGTAAATTCTCTTTATATCTACCACTAACATTACTGTAATTATTGTTATTATTATTATTATCACTATTGTCAGTATTACAGATAGCAGCATTAGTAGTACTTGTACTGCCAGTGTTAACTTTATTGAATCACAGTCAGCATTATTTAATCACATTGTCACTAAAGGCACTCACATCAGTTTAATACAGTTCGTCATATTAAGATTGTTATTTCTTAGGTAACTATGATATAAAAATGTTACTGTAAATGAGAAAACATGGTTCGGCGTAAGAGAGGGCCTGACAGCCCTAATCACATCAGGTTAAATAAATAAATAAAAATAAGTAGATAAATATCATGTACGTAATTTTGTTTCCGAAAGTGTTGGTAACTAGTGAGATACGTGTTCGTCTACAGTAGTTGAAAACGGAATAAGATTCCAAGCAGCGACCAGTTGCTCATAAATAGTTAGACAGACAGTTTATAAGTAAACAGGCTTCACACAACGTCGACTCATTTGTCTCGAGAGCTTCCCTAATTTTGATGATGTTTGCAGTTTATCGTTTACTTTGCTCTCTCAGTTGCACAGTTATGTTTAAGAAATGGCTAGTTTCGATCAATGCTGATCATCTTCAGGTATATGTAGTTGCTTAAGTAACACGCAGCATCCATATGGAACTACACATGCGAAAACTGTTCACACATCTGAAGATGATCGACATTGATCGAAGCCACTCACATCATAAAAATAAGTGTGCAATTGGGACAGCAGAATAATAGGCAAATTTTAAACAGCTTAGTAAAACCCAATAACACTGATACTATTATTGGAAAAGTAAAAAGACTGCACAAACGGGTATTTGTCGTTCAAGTCTTACACTGCACCCTGTAAGCATTATTTATCAGCTACATCAGCAAATTTAGAGAGTTTATTCACTCAACTGCACACCATCTCTTAAGTGACTTTTAGT
This sequence comes from Schistocerca cancellata, assembly GCF_023864275.1. Classification (NCBI taxonomy): domain Eukaryota; kingdom Metazoa; phylum Arthropoda; class Insecta; order Orthoptera; family Acrididae; genus Schistocerca; species Schistocerca cancellata. The sequence goes on along the minus strand of NC_064634.1, from coordinate 90,191,322 downwards.
CCAAACTTTGGTTCTAGATAGCAACAGTATAACATCCGATTTACAAACGATTAATGGAATGTTTTATTATTCTATGAGCTCTACCGTTTGCAACAGGGTACATCGCGCAGAGTTTTAGCGATGTGAATAATACCACAATACACGCGTCCCAAATTGAACTGCGTCAGTTAAATAAAATAATCGCTTCATAATATCGACATTCCTGTCAAGAAAAAAAAATAACGCAAAATATTTACGGCATCTGGGCGAAGCTCACTCCTTTGATCAAACGCAGTTGATAGAAATTTTAATTTAATCGAGTTTTCGTTTGTCTCGCATTTTTTTATAAATCTGTCACAGGCAACATCCAAATCCACTGTTTTCTCCAGCAGGGCGACGGTGAATCGCAGGACGGGGGTTTAATTAATGAAACCGAAGCTCCTGATCGTCGTCTGCTTTGAATGAAACACGTATCGACAGGCCATCAAGTCTCACGCACATGGCCTCGACGCAATGTTCTCAATCACTGCTGATCATTTAGCGCTCTCTCTAATGAATTAGTTTTTTGGCGAGCAGTCGTTCTTTTTTATGTATAGCGGTTGTATCATTGCGACAGTTTTCGTTGGTTTGGTTGTCAATTTTCTGGCTGCTTCACACCTGTCTTTCGTTTTCCTGCTTGTTTCAATGCAGACTGGTTGGTTTCCCTGTCTACAATAAACCCTTTCCGGAGCCCAATGTTTACTATCGGCAACATGAAATATAGCAATATAAGCTAGTTACGAATGAAATTAATGGTAAGTACAGGGAAGGTGAAGCGAAACAGCTGCAGGAAGAATGGTAAGAAGCCGAAAAGGAAATGAGTGTTGGAAGCGCGGATTCAGTATACAGAAAAGCAGAAATAAGTTCAACCGAAGCCAGCCTTTTCACATGTGAGACCCATGCAAGAGCGCTCATGCGATGTCTAAGAACAAATAAAGTTCTCGTTTTTAATTAAATTGAAATCTATGTTCCTAAGGAATATTGATCCACTCATTACAATTAACACTCTGCTGTATTTCATTTTATAAAAATAACTCCACTTTTATGTAGATTTGTATAACGTAATCTTTATACAGCCTAATGGTACACGAGATGCTGGTCTACGATGCCATCATTATGAGGAAACGTAGTACTTTCTGCGAAAGGGCGACAATCGCTATAATTAGCGAAACAGTAAATGACTACTTTTTCCTGAAAAAGTATAGGAATGATGGGAAACCTCTGAGGAACGATGGTATTAGCTGCTTTCTACATTGACAGAAAAAAAAGTAGGGTAACGAAATTTCGGACATATTTTACTCTACGTAATATATTCAAGTGATTAACATAGCAAAATGACAAGCTAATGTAAGTGCAAGATAAAATCCTCCCTACCAATGGAGCAAGCAGGTTTTAGGCCTAAAAGATATTGCTGTGACGAAGTCCTTGCCCTCACAACCTTTATCGAAAAGGGCTATCAGGATAAGAAGAAAACTGGCGTTGTCCTGTTGGACCTAACCTCAGCACATGATACAGTGTGGAGGGATGGCCTACTTCATAAACGGGTAGAAAAAATTCAGAGGATGCAGATCTACAAACTTATGAAGAACATTTCAACTGGAATAAAAATTAGAATAACTCTTAATGAAAAAAACCAGCAGATGCATAGCCATCAACAACGGACTCCCGTAGGGCTCGGTAATAGACCCCTTATTTTTTAACTTTTACACTGCGGATATCCCAGAAACAACGTCTCGTAAGTTTATATACGCGGACGATATGGTAACAGCTTATCAAAGCAAATCTTTTGAAAAAATAGAGCAGAAATTGAAAGAAGATATAAACCTGGTGCACCAGTACTACACCAAATGGCATCTACAACATAATCCAGACAAGATCGTAAGTGTAAACATGCATCTTAATAACAGAGAAGCCAAGATAAACCGGAACATCTGCATGAATAATAAGACCATTAAAGAAGAAGACAATCCTCCGTACCTTGGAGTAAAGCTCCACCGGTCCCTAACGTACAGGGCCCATCTAGAGGATACAAAACAAAACCTGAAATCTAGAAATCCCATTCTTGCCGAACTCAGCGGAACCACCTGGGGATGTGATCCAAATACCTCGAGAACTTCAGCCTTGGCACTGATATACAGCGTGACCGAGTATTGTGCACTTGTATGGGTCAGAAGTGTGCATACATCAAAAATCGATATCCAGCTAAGAGAAACAATGAGAATAATATTGGGAGCACTGAGACCTACACCTATAGATTGGCTACCCGTATTGTCTAACATAGCACCACCTGAAATCAGAAGACATCATCTTCTATCCAGAGAATACAGCAAAATACTAGCAAACCTAAACCTTACAATACACCAGGACCTGAAACCAAAGAAAAGCCGCCTGAAATCAAAGTCATCTCTATGGAAAACAGGTGAAGAGGTGTTTCCCTTCGACCCAGAAAATGAATGGAAAAGTTTATGGAGTAGAAGCACAATAAAGAACAGAAAACTGTTTGCTGACCCAAACATACCAATAGAAGGCTTTAAGCTTCCCAGAAGAGTGTGGACTACGCTGTAACGTGTGAGGACGGGTGTCGGAAGATGCAGGGATATGACGACAACATGGGGCCTCGCGAACGACCTTCAATGCGAATGTGGACTCAACCATTCAATGGCTCACTTGATTTAAAGTACTGTGCACGGTTTTAATGGTAAACTGGAGGATATACATAACGTCACGGGCAATGCCATTGAATGGCTTAAAAAATAAGTCATATTGTATAAAATCTTGTATTTTTTATTATGTCATTAAGTACTGATGAATGTGTCATTCTGATGCTGTAATGTCCTAGTTTCATATTTCGCCCTGTAAATGCCGATCGATTAAATAAATAAACAAAAGCGGTATGTCGAAGAGAGCTGGCCTGTTGGAATGTACCCCTTCCCCCCTAATGCTGCTCATGAACAGGTCGAATCACCAGATTCACGTCCGATTTTGCAGTTAGGCTGCAAGGGGTAGCCTCAAGAGCGCTCCTGTTGTAATATCAAATGACACCCCAGAGCATAACTCCATGTTTAGGTCCTGCATGTCTAGCACACAGACAGGTAGCTTCCAGGACCTCAACTGGTCTTCTTCTAACCAACACACAGCCGTGACTGGCACCGGGGAAGAACCCCCACCAGAAAACACGACTGACTTCCACCCTACCCTCCAATCAGCTCTCGCTTAACGCCACTGAAATAGCAAATGGCGATGGTTTCAAGCCAGTGGAACGCACGCCACAGGACCTCTAGCTCGGAGCTGTCCTTGGGGTAACTGATTTGCCACTGTTGGTTGCATCACTTTGCTGCCAACGGCTGTTAAAATTGCTGCTGCAGGTGCAGTACGATGCCACAGAGCCATAGGCCGAACACAACAGTCTTCCCTCTCGGTAGTGCCACGTGTCCGTCGGGAGTCTGGTCGTCTTACGACTGTACTGCATATCCTCGTGGTCACCGTTGCCAGCAATCACGTACAGATGCCACAGTCCTGCCATGTGTTACCCCAGTTTTGTGGATGGAACATTCAGCTTCTCCCAGCCGTATTACACGATGTCGCTGAAGCTCAGTGAGTTGTTGATAATGGCGTCTTTTTCCCCTTAAAAGCATTCTTACCTAACATCAACGCACCACGTCCAATCTCAAGGGTAACTAACGCTCAGTCCCACTGCAGTTTGTATTTAAAGCAGACCTGATTTACATTCTCCAGAATGAGATGTTCACTCTGCAGCGGAGTGTGCGCTGATATGAAACTTCCTGGCAGATTAAAACTGTGTGCCCGACCGAGACTCCAACTTGGGACCTTTGCCTTTCCCGGGCAAGTACTCTACCATCTGAGCTACCGAAGCACGACTTACGCCCTCTCCTCACAGCTTTACTTCTGCCAGTATCTCGTCTCCTACCTTCCAAACTTTACAGAAGCTCTCCTGCGAACCTTGCAGAACTAGCACTCCTGAAGGAAAGGATACTGCGGAGACATGGCTTAGCCACAGCCTGGGGGATGTTTCCAGAATGAGATTTTCGCTCTGCAGCGGAGTGTGCGCTGATACGAAACTTCCTGGCACATTAAAACTGTGTGCCCGACCGAGACTCGAACTCGGGACCTTTGCCTATCGCGGGCAACTACTGTACCATCTGAGCTACCGAAGCACGTCTTACGCCCGGTACTCACAGCTTTACTTCTGCCAGTATCTCGTCTCCTCTGTAAAGTTTGGAAGGTAGGAGACGAGATACTGGCAGAAGTAAAGCTGTGAGTACTGGGCGTAAGTCGTGCTTCGGTAGCTCAGACGGTAGAGTACTTGCCCGCAGAAGGCAAAGGTTCCGAGTTCGAGTCTCGGTCGGGCACACAGTTTTAATCTGCCAGGAAGTTACTGATTTACATCCTCATTGTGGAGCTATTGGCGCCAGTATTATGCGACTGGCGCGAAATTTGAAGAGACATCCTGCTTCACGTCTAACAACTATCATTAATGTCCCACAACTCCTTCTTGGTGCTACAATTTTTTCCCATCAGTTTATTTTTGATAAAGGCACTAAAGTACACTCCGTTCGAACAGGCCATGAAAGCACAAAGGTAACGACCGGCCGCCGTGTCATCCTCAGACCACAGGCATAATTGGATGTGGATATGAAGGGACATGTGGTCAGCTCACCACTATCCCGTCAGGTTAGCCGAGAGCGCTAATGCGCTGCTTCCTGGACTCGGGTAGGCTCGCCGGCCCCAGATCGAATCCGCCCGTCGGATTAACGGAGAGGACTGGTGTGCCGGCCAGCCTGGATGTGGTTTTTAGGTGGTTTTCCACATACCTCTAGGTGAAAACTGGGCTGGTCCCCACGTCCCGCCTCAGTTACATGACTCACAGACATTTGAACCACATCCGCACTTTTCCATGGTTTACATAGACGCAGACTGATGGCGTACTCTGATTCTGTCCCAGGGGGTACGGGGTGGCGGCAGGAAGGGCATCCGGCCAACCCTTCACATTAACGTGCCAAATCCGAATTACCTACGCCAACCCCGCGTACTATGCAGCACGAAGGCGAAAGAAATAGATAGATAGTGGTCAGCACACCACCCTCCCGGCCGTACGTCAGCTTAAGAGACCGGAGCAGCTGCTTCTCAATCAAGTAGCTCCTCAGTTTGCCTCGCAAGGGCTGAGTGCACCCTGTTTGCCAGCAGCGCTCGAGCAGACCGGATGGTCACCCATCCAAGTGCTAGCCCAGACCGACAGCGCTTAACTTCGGTGATCTGACGAGAACCGGTGTTACCACTGCGGCAAGGCCGTTGGCTTTTGGTACAGACACGGAAAACACATATTAAAATGTCTTCTACTACAGCGAATGAACACAATTTTTCCGGGTGCACAAGAAATCAGCAGGGTTTCTAAGAACAAAGCGAAGCAGGATGACATTGAAAAAAAAAAAAATCTTTCTTCCAACGGTCTGGATACAAATCGGGTGTAATGCAACATTTCGGTAAATGCAGGTGCCGAGAACTGGCGATATACGGTTGAATGCATTTTCGTAGCATCGTTTCGCGAAGCAATTTCATGTTCGTTGTGAACCAGCTGTGAACAAGTTCTAAGGCCCTTGATAAAGTTTTTAGCTTGTCTATAGAAACAGAAGTCGCATAAATTTTGTTGTAATAATAAAAAAATAGTAAACAGCCAAATAACGTTGGAAATTCAATAAACGTTAATGCAGCATACACATGTCTTTTCATCATATTACCTTTCAAGTATAATATTCAGAGGAAATAACGACGAGTATTGGAAAAAAATATAAATTAAAAAGAATTAGTAGGAGTCGATCCAGCGATTCACCGAGTACGGAGTTTGAACACTAACCAAACTACTGCCGGCAGCTCTTGTCCACGGTCGCGTAAAACATTTATTACGATTTTCTTGAATTTGCTTAAGTACGACATCTTACTACTTGCGCATTATGTTGTGCTAATAGAGTGTAAAAAGCGTTCAAAGTTTGAAGTAAATCAGTGATCCGAACGTCCTGATATCCCCTTGTAAGTTTTATTCACCGAAAGCTTTCCCCAACAATACAGGGTGCGCCAAAAACACGTATATACACTTTGAACTGTCATAGACAATTTATTTCCCGTTCTACAAGGTTAAATATCTGTGAGAAAGTAATGTCATGATTCTTCAACTGGTGGCAGCAGTGGCAAGGAAGTAACTGCAACATGGCGGACGTACTTTTGAGCTTTGAAGCGCGGAAGCAGATAATTAAGTATTACTGGAAGTTTGAGAATGTAGCTGCGGTTCGAAGACAGTGTAGAACTCAGTATGGTACAGAACCACCTTCAAGGTTAACAGTTACACGTCTACGAGACAAATTCGAAATTCATGGAACAGTGTGTGATGTGCATAAAGGTCAATCAGGGCGACCTCGTACAGCTGCAAGTGATGATTCCACAACTGCAGTCTTGGAACTGTTTCAGTGTTCGCCTCAAAAATCTTCAAGGCAAGCGGCACGTGAGAGTAATGTAAGTGCTAGTAGTGTGCTACGCATTCTGAAGAAAGGCAAGTTTCAGGTGTACATTCCAAGGCTGGTGCAACAGCTAAGTGATGACGATCCAGATCGATGGTTAGAATTTTGTGTATGGGTTCAGGAGATGGTGAGACGTGAAATGGGATTTATGGGTAGCATAATTTGGTCGGATGCAGCCCAATTCAAACTCAATGGAACTATCAATAGGCACAATTGTGTGTATTGAGCTGAAGATAATCCTCACATTACAGTTGAGAAGGCTGTGAATTTGCCTGTTGTAAATGTGTGGTGTGGTTTGTCTGCTAGGGGACTCATTGGGCCTTTCCGCTTTGAAGGTACTGTTACTGGAGAAACGTACCTAACAATGCTTGCTGACTCCGTATTCCCTGCCATTCGTGCATTATACGGTAATGATGAGTTTTATTTCCAACAATATGGCGCCCCGCCACACTTTCATAGGGACGTACGAGCATACCTGGATCACAATGTGCCAGGCCAGTGGATAGGACGCAGGGGACCAATCGAGTTTCCTGCACACTCTCCAGACCTCACGCCGCTGGATTTCTTCTTATGGGACACAGTAAAAGATAAGGTGTACAAACGTAAACCACGTAACCTGGACACACTTTGGAATGAGATTAAGTCGATGTGCGCAGAAATCTCATTGGACACTTTGGTACGATGTGCGGAATCAGTGGTGACTCGTACTCAGAAATGTATTAATGCTGAAGGCCACCAGTCTGAACATTAATGACATTTGCAAAGTGCATTTATTTTTCTAATTTGACTTTTAACCTTTCCATTTCCGAAATTTAACATTGTAGAACGGGAAATGAATTTTCTATGACGCTTCAAAGTGTGTATACATTTTTTTGACGCACCCTGTATTTACACTGTAGAGGTTAAACTTATGTTAAGAGCGTGCCGGGTGATTACATGTCCGTCGGTCTGTATTGGCGCATTTATGGAGTTTGGCGGTGATTCGTTGGTGCCGCAGGCGCGCGGAGAGGTTCCGTAGAGTCACGTGACCGCTCGTGGCCGTGGAGGCGTGCCCAGTGGCTTGGGGTCTCTCTGCGTTGCGTGGTGTGACAGCGCGAGCAACGCCTGCAGGACAGAGAATATTGTCGGCCGTGAGGGTTCAAATGGCTCTGAGCACTATGTGACTTAACATCTGAGGTCATCAGTCCCCTAGAATGTAGAACTACTTAAACCTAACTAACCTAAGGACATCACACACATCCATGACCGAGGCAGGATTCGAACCTGCGACAGTAGCGGTCGCCCCGTTCCAGACTGAAGCACCTAAAACCGGTCGGCCACACTGGACGGCGGCTGTGAGGGCCAGAGGCGACTTACCTGTACGTCTTTTCAGTCTGGATGTCGCATAACCTGTAGGATTCTTACGGTTGTGTGACTACATGGACAATGGATTCTTGCAGGGATTTCATTGATGAAAAGAACGAACATCGATTTGGAATCATGGATGTGTTCGTCTCTCGCCTTGACTGTTTCCATTGTAGGTTGCTGCTGTCCGTTGAATTGAGATCTGAGTCGATACTTTGATTATGATGTTTACACACGCTCAGTGGGTAGGGAAAAATAGGTACAAAGAAGGTAATTGCGAAGAAACTATGGGTAACAGAAGAAATACATTATCTGATTGATGAAAGAAGGAATTACAAAAATATTCAGGGAAATTGAGGAATAAAGATATAGAAGTCGAAGAGGAATATAATAAATACGGAGTCCAGGGAAGCTAAGACAATAAGGCTACGTGAAAAACGTGAAGAAATCGAAAAAGAAACAATTGTCGGAAGGACTGAGTCATCATATAAGAAATTCAAAACTACCTTCGGTGAAATTAAAAGCAAGGATGGTAAAATTAAGAGTCCAATGGCAATTCCATTGCTAAATGCAGAGGAGAGAGCGGACAGAAGAAAAGAGTACATTGAAGACCTCCATGAAGCGGAAGATATGTCTGATTTGATAGAAGAAAAAACACGAGTCGATTTAGAAGAGGGAGGGAATCCATTATTACAATCAGAGTTTAAAAGAGCTTTGGAGGACTTAAGATCAAATAAGACAGAAGGGATGGATAACATCCATCAGAATTTCTAAAGTCATCGGGGGAAGTTAAAACAAAGTGACTATTCACGTTGGTGTGTGGATTGTATGAGTCTGGCGACGTACCATTCGACTTTCGGAAAAAATTACATCCACACAATTCCGAAAAATGCAATAGCCGAGAAGTGTGAGAATTGTCGCACAATCAGCTTAACAGCTCATGTATCCAAGTTGCTGACTAGAGTAATATACAGAAGAATGGAAAAGAAAATTGAGGATGTGTTAGATGATGATCAGTTTGGCTTTAGGAGAGATAAAGACACCAGAGAGGCAATTCTGACGTTGCAGTTGATAATGGAAGCAAGACTAAGAAAAAATCAAAACACGTTCATAGGATCTGTCGACCTGCAAAAAGCGTTGGACAATGTAAAATGGTGCAATACGTTCCAAATTCTGAAAAAAATAGGAGTAAGCTGTAGGAAGAGATGGGTAAAATACAATATGTACAAGAACTGAGAGGGGCTGATAAGAATAGACGACCAAGAGGAAGGTGCTCGGATTAAAAAGGGGGTAAGACAAGGATGTACTCTTTCGCCCCTACTGTTCAATCTGTACGTTGAAGAAGCAATGACAGATATAACACAAAGGTTCACGAGTGGAATTAAAATTCAAGGTGAAAGGATATAAATGATACGATTCACTGATGACATTGCTATCCTAAGTAAAAGGGGAGAAGAATTAGACGATGTGCTGAATGGAATGAAGAATCTAATGAGAAGAGAATGTGGACTGAGTGTAAATCGAAGAACGACGAAGGTAATGAGAACTAGCAGAAATGAGAACAGTGAGAAACTTAACATCAGGATTGATGGTCATGAAGTGGACGAAGTTAAGGAATTCCGCTATCTAAACAGTAAAATAACCAATGACGGACGGAGCAAAAAGGACATCAAAAGCAGACTATCACTGGCAAGAAGGGCATTCCTCCCCAAGATAAGTCTACTAGTATCAAAAACAGGCGTTAATTTAAGGAAGAAATTTCTGAGGATGTACGTTTGGAGCAGAGCATTGTATGGTAGTAGTGAAACATGGACTGTGGTAAAAGGGGAACGGAAGGTAATCGAAGCATTTGAGATGTGGCGCTACAGACGAACGTTGAAAATTAAGTGGGCTGGTAAGGTAAGAAATGGGGAGGTTCTGCACAGAATTTAAGAGGAAAGGAATATGTAGAAAGCACTGGCAGGGAAAAGGGGCAAAATGGTAGAGCATCTCTTGAGACATCAGGGAATAACTTCCACGGTACCAGAGGGAGCAGCTGAGGACACAAACTGTTAAGAAAGACAGAGACTGGAATACATCCAGCAAATAACTGAGGACGTAGGTTGCAACAGCTACTTTGAAGTAAAGGGGTTGGCGCAGAAGAGGAATTAGAGGCGAGCTGCTTCAAACCAGTCAGAAAACTGAAGACTCAAAAAAAGAAAAGGAAAGAAAAAAAACTCACTCAGGTTTAGGCTTCATGTGCGTTCGGCTAAAACTGTGACCGTCTTACTGAGGAGGCTTGTGCATTGGCCAGATATTCAGTAAACTGTTGATTGTTTGCTGTGTTCGGGTGCCACGTTACCTTCCTTCTACAATGATGAATCGTCTTGCGGTGAAGGATGACGGTTTTATAGTCTGTTTTGTGTTGATGTTTGAAGATTTAAGTTAATACTTCTTATGTGTAGCTGAATAATGTTGAGATATCTGTGAGCCCTGTGGGTGTGCCCGAACACTGGCTTAGGTTTCAGTGCTAGCTACTGCGAAGGCTGTTAGTAATCACCCTTATGGTTGTTGATTTGGTTAGACGTAATAAAACGCCAGCTTTCTGGTTCCGTAATGTAAGTTACAAGTACTGTGGTCATGCTCAGACACTTTAAGTGGACTTTGTAGTTATAGGCTAGGGTAAACTGCTAGTGTGAGATCTGAAGGGTGAATAGGGCTAAAAAAATGGTTAAAATGGCTCTGAGCACTATGGGACATAACATCTGAGGTCATCAGTCCCCTAGAACTTAGAACTACTTAAACCTAACTAACCTAAGGACATCACACACATCTATGCCCGTGGCAGAATTCGAACCTGTGACCGTAGCGGTCTCGCGGTTCCAGACTGAAGCGCCTAGAACCACTCAGCCACACCGACCGGTGAATAGGGCTGAAGCCTGAGCAGTTATTAAGGGATTATATATTGCGGGTTTCACTCAGAAGGCTGGGCAGGTTACTACCTGCTTACATTACTATAAACGCCAGTGCTGAAAACGTACGGCTGCCTGAAACTAAGTTATTCGTATGCCGCGCTGGAAAGTACACATAGTGCTTTCACTCTGTGGTTACGAATAATAGCGCACCAGATTGATAAGTGTAATAGCCCGACACTGGGTGTCGTTTGAGTGGCTGGTATAATTGGTTATCTGTGACGTCACGTGTATGTTACGCCGTCGTGGTGTCGTTTATATGTTTTTGTGGTTGTGGCTGATCAACGACATATATAGATACATATTTTTCGTATCAGTTCGAATATATTTAACTTTCTTGAGACAGGAAATCTTATATCGAAGAATTAGCATGGTTTTAGGAAGCATCGCTTGTGTGAAACTCAGCTTGCCCTTTACTCACGTGATGAACTACGGATGAAGAGTAAGAGGCAGAGCCGCGCGGGATTAGCCGAACGGTCTAAGGGGCTGCAGCCATGGACTGTGCGGCTGGTCCCGGTGGAGGTTCGAGTCCTCCCTCGGGCATGGGTGTGTGTGTTTGTCCGTAGGATAATTTAGGTTAAGTAGTGTGTAAGCTTACGGACTGATGACCTTAGCAGTTCAGTCCCATAAGATTTCACACACATTTTAAGAGGCAGATGCCATATCATTAGATTATCGGAAGGCGTTTGACGCGGTGCCCCATTGCAGGTTGCTGACGAAGGTAAAGTTCATGCAATAAGTTCACAGATATGTGAGTGGTTTGAAGTCTTCTTAAGCAAGAAAACCCAGTATATTGCCCTCGACGGCGAGTGTTCATAAGAGACAAGCGTACTGTCAGGAATGCCGCAGGGAAGTGATTTCATTTCATTGATTGCATAGTAAAAGACCTACTACCTATCTTTTTTTAAAAAAAACGTGTCGTACATTTTACAATTTTACATGTTACAATGAAGTGTTCCATATTTCTAACTTTTTTTTCCTTGAGAAATAAAACAAGAGTAACAATGAGTAGCTATTTGAATAAAATGAACATAAATTGAGGAAAAGAAAACAGAAACAATTTAAAAATTTAAGAAGATAGTTGATAGGACAGATTTTTTATGGAAGAAAATGTCCCACTGCCTAGTTGTTCCAGATCAGAGGGCATCGGAACAACTTCGATCCAGTCCCAGATGGAGCAGCAATTTGCTTAGATCTAAGTACAAATGATATTAATATATTAATTACAGTTTTTCATTAAATATAATAAATTAGTATACATTTATCATAGTAATTTTACTCATACAATTAAGGCTTTCACGACCGGATGTTTCAGCTGCCGAGAATTCTTCCGGGCTGTATGGCTGTGGTCCATGGAAGTCTTCCATCCCTGACGTTTCGTCCAAAGCTACGTTGAACATCTTCGGAGGTGCTCCTGGTTGTGCTGAGTCTTGCCGACTGCCGGGTCGGACGTCGAAGAACGGCCTAAATACCGTGGAAAGTGGGCGTGGTCTGGATTTCACGTGACAACAGAGATAAACCTTGTGAAGGATAAAACATAAATATCTATCATAGTACGTCAAAGATATAAACTTCTCATCATTCTGTAGCGCCACTGTCCATATACACTCCTGGTAATGGAAAAAAGAACACATTGACACCGGTGTGTCAGACCCACCATACTTGCTCCGGACACTGCGAGAGGGCTGTACAAGCAATGATCACACGCACGGCACAGCGGACACACCAGGAACCGCGGTGTTGGCCGTCGAATGGCGCTAGCTGCGCAGCATTTGTGCACCGCCGCCGTCAGTGTCAGCCAGTTTGCCGTGGCATACGGAGCTCCATCGCAGTCTTTAACACTGGTAGCATGCCGCGACAGCGTGGACGTGAACCGTATGTGCAGTTGACGGACTTTGAGCAAGGGCGTATAGTGGGCATGCGGGAGGCCGGGTGGACGTACCGCCGAATTGCTCAACACGTGGGGCGTGAGGTCTCCACAGTACATCGATGTTGTCGCCAGTGGTCGGCGGAAGGTGCACGTGCCCGTCGACCTGGGACCGGACCGCAGCGACGCACGGATGCACGCCAAGACCGTAGGATCCTACGCAGTGCCGTAGGGGTCCGCACCGCCACTTCCCAGCAAATTAGGGACACTGTTGCTCCTGGGGTATCGGCGAGGACCATTCGCAACCGTCTCCATGAAGCTTGGCTACGGTCCTGCACACCGTTAGGCCGTCTTCCGCTCACGCCCCAACATCGTGCAGCCCGCCTCCAGTGGTGTCGCGACAGGCGTGAATGGAGGGACGAATGGAGACGTGTCGTCTTCAGCGATGAGAGTCGCTTCTGCCTTGGTGCCAATGATGGTCGTATGCGTGTTTGGCGCCGTGCAGGTGAGCGCCACAATCAGGACTGCATACGACCGAGGCACACAGGGCCAACACCCGGCATCATGGTGTGGGGAGCGATCTCCTACACTGGCCGTACACCACTGGTGATCGTCGAGGGGACACTGAATAGTGCACGGTACATCCAAACCGTCATCGAACCCATCGTTCTACCATTCCTAGACCGGCTAGGGAACTTGCTGTTCCAACAGGACAATGCACGTCCGCATGTATCCCGTGCCACCCAACGTGCTCTAGAAGGTGTAAGTCAACTACCCTGGCCAGTAAGATCTCCGGATCTGTCCCCCATTGAGCATGTTTGGGACTGGATGAAGCATCGTCTCACGCGGTCTGCACGTCCAGCACGAACGCTGGTCCAACTGAGGCGCCAGGTGGAAATGGCATGGCAAGCCGTTCCACAGGACTACATCCAGCATCTCTACGATCGTCTCCATGGGGGAATAGCAGCCTGCATTGCTGCGAAAGGTGGATATACACTGTACTAGTGCCGACATTGTGCATGCTCTGTTGCCTGTGTCTATGTGCCTGTGGTTCTGTCAGTGTGATCATGTGATGTATCTGACCCCAGGAATGTGTCAATAAAGTTTCCCCTTCCTGGGACAATGAATTCACGGTGTTCTTATTTCAATTTCCAGGAGTGTATATTGCTGAGTCTCATAGCTTCTTCTTCTTTTCTGTTAAAACTATCCCCATGTTTATATATTTCGATGGTTTCTCTGTACAGCCGGGGATAATAGTTCGTCATAGTACATAAAACTTCAGTTTCTGAAAATTTCACAACATGATCACCCGGCTGCACAGCCTGTTCCGCCGCGGCTGACTTGTCTGTTTTTCCTAGTCGGCAAAGACTTTTATGTTCCTTCAACCGTGTATTCACACTTCTGTTCGTAGTTACAATGTACACGGAATCTTGTATACACCACTTGCAGACAGAGGGGTACGTTTATCCTTAACGAAGTGCTTGGCCTATTTTCTTAGTTGGTCTGAAAATCGGTCGAACGCTATGTTTCCTTAAAATCTTTCCGATCTGATATGTTACTTTTTTGATGAAGGCTAGAGAAACCGTGTTCTTCCATCGCGGTGTCCTATCGATATCCTTAGGCCTCCTGTTATTCGGTTCGCAAAACTCTATTTATTTCCTTATTAGAGTACCTATTCTTCTCAAAAGCATGCTTTAGATGTTTTAACTCGGCGTCCAGGTATTCCGGAGCACAAATCGTTTTAGCTCTGTCCACTAGACTTTTAATTACACCCCTTTTCTGTTGTGGGTGATGATTGGAATACTTATGCAAGTATCTGTCGGTATGTATAACTTTCCGAAAGACTTTATGTTTCAAGCTGCCATCAGTCTGTCTCATAACGAAGACATCCAAGAAGGATATTGCATTGTCTTTTTCCATTTCCACGTTAAACTTGATTTTAGAATGTGTACTATTCAAATAACAAAAGAATTCCTCTAAAGCATTTCTGCCATGTGACCAAACTACAAACGTTTCATCCACGTATCGACACTATCGACACGGTTTCTTATTCGCTTTTTCCAGAGCTAATTGTTCGAATTTTTCCACGTAGAAATAGGCGATCGTAGGACTCAATGGGTTACCCATGGTCACACCATCAACCTGTGGTTGTTAATGGCTGGCAATGTCATGGCTTTTCCTGTGGGTGGGGTGCCTGGGAAGTGCGTTGAGCCTCGCCTCTGCAGGAAGTTTCAGCTCTGTGTGTTTCTGTAACGTACGCCGTTATGAGGTTAAATGTAGTAATTATTTACATGTTACTTATCTACAGTTACAATCCTTATACATTTTAGACCTTTTTATACATTTCCTATCGTCGGATAATGTTCAATGTATGCAGGGTGATTATAATTAAAGTTAAATTTTCAAACCGCTGCAGGAATAACGCCACTGGTCAGAATGACGTCAAACTGCAACAGAATATTATCGAACAAGGGGAAAACATGAGCCAGTAGAAAAATAAATAGTTACGAAATGTACCAATAGATGGCGCTGTAAGCATCATACTTTAATAGTGGTCGACTACAAATGACAAATGAATCATACAACAATGCCTAAGGTGTACGTTTGACATTAAACAAACTTTACCACTCAGTGTGCATGGGTGTACAGGTGTGATAATGCAAGTTACGTAAGCTCTTCCACCACGGCAAGGGAATATCACATCGGATGGGAAAAATCGGTTTTTAATTGTCCTGAGGTCAAAAACCGCATAGAAACATCAATCACTTCGGTTTTTAATTGTCTTGAGGCTAAAAACCGCATAAAAAGCGTCAATCAAAATCAAATCGGATTATTATTTTCCGCGTGACTGGTGCAAAACATGTTCAATGTGCTGTTCACAGTTTTCTGCAACAAGCTGAAATCGAGGAGCAGCATGTTCCACAACTGATCGAAGTGTTTTCGCAGTCACGTTCAGAATATGTTGCGCAATGCGTGCCTTCAATGCAGCTAAGTTTTCAGTCGGAACACTGAGCACAACATCTTTCAGATAGCCCCAAAGCCACAAATCATACGGATTAAGGTCAGGTGATGGGTGCGGTCAGGCTGTAGGGAAATGGCGGCTGGTAAGTCTAGCATTTCCGAAATGGGGCTTCAGCGGCTGCTTAACTGGATTTGTGACGTGCGGAGGTGCGACATCTTGCATAAAAATGATCCCATCTACACATACACGCTGTTCGAGAGCTGGAATGACGCGGCTGCGCAAAAGTCACCCATAGCGCTCACCAGTGACGGTACAGGTAACGGGACCGGAAGCACCTGACTCTTCGAAAAAATATGGCCCTGTGATAAATGATGCCGTAAACCCGCAACAAACAGTGACCTTTTCAGGATGAAGTGGTACTGGTTGATTTGTGTTTGGATTTTCCGTTGCCACAATTCGACAATTTTGTGTATTGACATATCCTGTCAGATGAAAGTGGGCTTCGTCTGTCTACAAAATCTTCCATGACCAATCGTTTTCCACTTCCATGAGAGCAAGAAATTCTAAAGCAATGGTCTCTCTTGCTGACCGGTCAATAGTAAGCAACTCGTGCACATGGGTAATTTTGAATGGATAGCAAAGAAGAAAGTTTCGTAGGATTTCACTCACCGTGCTCACGGGTGTGTCCAATGTCCGGGCAATTCTCTGTGCACTTCACGTTTGCACACCACCACTCGTCTCCTGGTGCATTGCTGTGGCCACTGCTTCCACTGACGTCGAATCAATTCGTTTCCTCGCTCTACCAGGTTGCACACCGAAAGAACCCCTCTTTTCGAATTTCGGAATCATTTTCTCCAGACCCACGGCAGTCATCGGACCAACGCCTTTATTCAAACCCTGCAGTGTCAGGAACTTCTGCAGAGCGACGTGTGCGCAGTCATCATTATTGTAATAGAACTTTACAAGCAGAGCGCGATCCTGCATTGAGACAGTCATGGCGAACGTGGCAGATGCGAAAGAGAGGAAAATCCGTGCACCCGGCATGTTTATACCATCTTCAGTGCGCATGACAGGTGTTTTCATTTACATATTCTGACACACACAGCCCCATCTATTGACCAATTTTCACACTATATTTACTCTTCTGCCGTACGTTTTCCCTCTTCTCCGATATTATCCCGTTGCAGTTTGACGTCATTCTGGCCAGTGGTGTTATTTCTACAGCGTTTTGAAAATTTAACTTTAATTGTAATCACCCTGTACTTTTTTCATTATTCTTATTTTTTGTATAATCCTATGAATCCATATTGTCTTGTTCTGTGTTTCTTGAGGCATGCGAGTCAGTGGTTGTGTCGTTGTCTGAATCGTTTCATGTGTTGTCTTGTGGGGTGATTTCCTATTCTCATGTATGGTCGTTCGTGTCTGTATGCTGTGTGGGGTGCTTGTGAAATTTTGTCAGAGGTGGTGTTTAGCCCTAACCAGTCATCTGGCTATGTTATCCTTTGTTGTATGTCATTCTGCTGTTGAGGTCGTACATGTACAAACATGTCGCAATATAATGTTATGTTCCGCATTGCATATGTCTGTGCCACTTATTCAACACGATGGAGATGTTGTGGGTACGGTCCTTGTCCCATAATAAAGTGTCGCATACCACGTGTCGGACCGACATATTTCATACTCATTCGCTCTCGGATGTACTCTGCATCCTTTTTCTGTTGCGTCCCATTCAGTTTTCCAAGTATCATTTCACCTTTCATTAATTTGTTTCTTGTCAGTTATTTACTTCCAGTAATTTCCTGTACTTTGTTCTATCGTCCCTTTTTTATCCAGTATGCTACAACTCTGAAACGTAGTGTAATGTCTATTGGGTACACACCCAGGACGGATCGTCATGCCCGATATGCTTTGTCCCAAACACTCCTGACACTCTTAAAAGGATGCTGCTCTGTCCGCCTCTTACTGTGGTTTTGTGTGATGTGAGGCAGAGGCGATGGGTCCATGCGCTGGCTGCAAAGCTCAAAATGTGCTGCGATATGGTAGGTGGATATCATCTGCAGTGTTGAGTCTGGCTAGTTTATACATCAGTTTCGTCGGTTTATATAATTTGTATAATTTGGAGTCCATTGTTAATGGTGTCATCTATAGATTTGTGTGGTATAAACCCGAACTGGTGGGGACTAATGCTGAAGAGCTGTCTGTGCGACTGGAGCCTGTCGCACAGGAGTCTCTGCTGAACATTAGCCAACGTGTTTATCAAGCAGAATGGTCTATGTGTCTTCGGATCCGTGGGGTGTGTGTCTTCAATCTTCTTGATGATTACTGCACCTGCTGATTTCCATTGTGTGGGTGCCTTGTGTTGTTGTAAGGCGTCATCCAGTAATGCAGTCAGAAATGATATGTTCTGCGGTACACAATTCCTGACAGTTTCTGTGCGTATTCCGTCCGGTCGTGGGCCTTTTTTTGGGCTTGAGTTTGTTAATTGCCACGTAAACTTCCTCCTGAGCGAAAAGGATGACTACTTCCTCATTTCTTCTTCTTCTTCTTCTTCTTCTTCTTCTTCCAGTGTTCAACCCTGAGGTTGGTTTGCAGCAGAGCGCCATTCATCTCTTCTCCCTTCCTCTTCGTTTCCACATATTTGTCACATCCAACGTCATTCATGATCTGTTGCATGTATGATATCCTTGGTCGCCCACGCCGATTTCTTCGCTCAATAGCTCCTTCTGCTTTTGTTCCATGAAGCTGTTGTGTCGTAGGGTGTGCCTTACAAGCTTGTCTCTTCTTGTTTGGATGTGCCTACACAGAGGTTTCCTGTACTCTTCTAAGCACCTATTCATTTGTTACTTTGCCTCTCCATCTGATCTTCATCATCCTTCTATAGCATCACATCTGCAGGGCCCCTAGCCATCTTCTGTCTTCTCTCCCAACTGTACGAGCTTCACATCCTACAGGGCCACACTCCAAACGAAAGCTTTCGTGATACGTTTCCTTATTTTCAGACTGATGTTCTCACTGATGAGTAAGGTCCTCCTGTGATTAATGCAATTTTATCCTTTTGTATTCTGCTCACAATTTCTTCCCGGCTTCTACCATCTCTTGTGATTTTGGAAGTCAGTACCAAGACTAAGTTATCTGTGCACCGTTCAATCTTTCGACCAACTTTGTTGTATGGGAGCGAAAGCTGGGTGGATTCAGGTTACCTTATGAACAAGGTTGAGGTTTCGGATATGAAAGTAGCTAGGATGATTGCAGGTACTAGTAGATGGGAACAATGGCAGGAGGGTGTCCACAATGAGGAGATCAAAGAAAAACTGGGAATGAACTCTATAGATGTAGCAGTCAGGGCGAACAGGCTTAGATGGTGGGGTCATGTTACACGCATGGGAGAAGCAAGGTTACCCAAGAGACTCATGGATTCAGCAGTAGAGGGTAGGAGGAGTCGGGGCAGACCGAGGAGAAGGTACCTGGATTCGGTTAAGAATGATTTTGAAGTAATAGGTTTAACATCAGAAGAGGCATCAATGTTAGCCCTTAATAGGGGATCATGGAGGAACTGTATAAGGGGGGCTATGCTCCAGACTGAACGCTGAAAGGCATAATCAGTCTTAAATGATGATGATGATGATGATGATGATGATGGTAAGTAATTTTCTCTATCACTTCCAGCTCCTCTCTTCCAATTCTCATTCTGAGACGTTCATGTAGGAACTATGATGCATTTCTGGAAGTCTGCCGGTATCTCTCGTGTGTTATAGGTGGACTTAATAACTTCAAGCAACATCGTTTTCATGTTGTCACCAGCGATCTTTAATAGTTCTGCAGGGATGTCATCAATACCCGTTGTTTTGTTGTCCCGTAGTTATTTTAGAGTTTTGTCAAATTCTTCTTGCAGAATGTCATTTCGCTTGTCATCTTCGTCTACTTGGTCTTCTCTTCCTATTACCTCATCCGAAAGAGCTGTTCCACCATACAACTCCTCTATGTTTTCTTTCCATCTCTTCACCATGTCATCACCAAACAGCATTTTCCCCTCTTTATTTTCTATTGTGCCTGAGACTGCCGTTTTACGTTTGTTAAAAAACTGATTTGCTGTTCTGTAGGCTAAATCAGTTCTTCCGTTTTGCATATTTTCTTCCGCTTCCTTGCACATTTCATCAAGAACATTTTCTTTTCCTTTCCTAGCTTCTCTATTGACTAAATTCCTTAGTCTTCTGTACTCAGCTTTTCCTTGTTCATCAGTTGCATTTTTATATAATCTCCTGTTTTCTATAAGCTTAGTAACATCCAACTATCTTTTCTGCTCCTCTGTATTTGCCAGATTTAATTTGATCCCAGTCTTCATTTACTCCACCATGTTGAAAATTTTTAGCTAGGTTGTCTGTTTCGTGAGCCTAGCGCTTTGCCAGTTCCGCAGTTGTAAGTTTTTCTAGTTCCCATTTAAGTTTTACTGGCTTCTTCTTCAAACATCTGAATCTGTGTGAACTTCTCATCAGGAACAGGTTATGGTCACTGCCTATGTCTGCAGATGGATAGCTCCTGGAATCTTTTACCTGGTTCCTAAAACATGCTTTCGCTAGAATGTAATCAATCTGTTGTCTCCTCAGGTCTCCAGGGGCCTTCCATTTGTATCTTCTTCGTTTGTGATGCTGGAAAAGTGTGTTTGCAACAACTAATTGGTGCCTCGAGCAGAACTCGATTAATCGATCTCGTCTTTCATTTCTTCTTTTATTTCCATATTTGCCAACAATTCCTTTCTCCGGTTTTTCACCCACAACCGAATTCCAGTCCCCCATGGCATTCAGGTTTTCATCTCCCTAAACATTTCTCATCGCGTTACATATTTTTTCGTATATTTCGTCAAGGACTGCATCTTCTTCTTCTGATGTTGGCATATGTATTTGTATTATCACAGTGTCCTTTGGTTTAGTTTCAAATTTGACTAGTATCATTCGAGAACTATTTGGCACACATCCCTTGACAAGTGAGCCATAGTTTTCCTCAAAATTGTTTCAACTCCTCCCATTCCTGGCCTATCTTCGTCCGGTCCGGTGTGAATGACTCTGTATTCTACAGACCAGAAATCACCTAGTTGGAGCCATCTCATCTCCAACGTGCGTAGGATATCGAAGTCAAGTCGTTCCATATCAAGTTTTAGATTTTCTAGCTTGCTACACTGAAGCAGTGTTCTCACATTCGAAGTGGCTATGTTAAAATTGGGATTCTCTTCCGTCTCCTTCTCTGTATCTTTTGCAGTCTCTACCCAGAGATCCGACTGGGTGACTATTTTATCTCCAGAAAATTTTACAGAAAATACTGCCATGGGTTACTTTAATGTGGTGGTTTCTCGTTGCCTTCCACATCCTATGCCGTTGACTATTAGCTGGTTCTTCCACCTTTGGAAATGATTTCTCTTTTCTAGGGCAAGATGGTCCCCTGCCCAGCAAATGCTGGGGTGACGACTTATCCCGGTCATCCCTCGGTCCTTGTCTACGTTAGCCATCACATGAAGTGACGTTGCCCACTCTCTACGGCGTGGAGGTGTAGATCAGGAGTTTCCCTTCATCGGATATTTCCTAGTCCACTCCAGTACTTCAGAGAGCACTTGGATGGTAGCGTAGTTAATGACAATTAGTCGGCGGAGACTGATAAGTTGTTGTTGGGGTCCTGAGTTCGGTAATCGTCTGGGAGAAGCTTTCGAAGAAGGTAATCTGCAGAGCTTCTCCTTCCTCGCGTAGTGAAACCGTCTGGACGTCTCGGTGTCGCAGTAAAGGGGTGGTTTGCTTTTGTCAGTCCTCAGTTTGCACGGTTCTCCCCAGATATTATTTTCCAACTGAGTTCGCAAAGAGTTGTCCCAGTCATCCTGTCTTCCACATCGACATCTACATACATACTCCGCAATCCACCATACGGTGCGTGGCGGAGGTACCTCGTACCAAAATTAGTATCTTCTCTCCTTGTTCCACTCCCAAACAGAACTAGGGAAAAATGACTGCCTATATGCCTCTGTACGAGCCCTAATCTCTCTTATGTTATCTTTGTGGTCTTTCCGCGAAATGTAAGTTGGCGGCAGTAAAATTGTACTGCAATCAGCCTCAAATGCTGGTTCTCTAAATTTCCTCAGCAGCGATTCATGAAAAGAACGCCTCCTTTCCTCCAGAGACTCCCACCCGAGTTCCTGAAGCATTTCCGTAACACTCGCGTGATGATCAAACCTACCAGTAACAAATCTAGCAGCCCGCCTCTGAATTGTTTCTATGTCCTCTCTCAATCCGACCTGATGGGGATCCCAAATGCTCGAGCAGTACTCAAGAATAGGTCGTGTTAGTGTTTTATAAGCGGTCTCCTTTACAGAAGAACCACATCTTCCCAAAATTCTACCAATGAACCGAAGACTACTATCCGCCTTCCCCACGATTGCCATTACATGCTTGTCCCATTTCATATCGCTCTGCAATGTTGCGCCCAAATATTTAATCGACGTGACTGTGTCAGGCGCTACACTATTGATGGAGTATTCAAACGTTACGGGATTCTTTTTCCTATTCATCTGCATTAATTTACATTTACCTATATTTAGAGCTAGGTGCCATTCTCAGACACCAATCCTGTCCAAGTCATGTTGTATCCTCCTACAGACACTCAACGACGACACCTTCCCGTACACCACAGCATCATCAGCAAACAGCCGCACATTGCTATCCACTCTATCCAAAAGATCATTTACGTAGATAGAAAACATCAGAGGACCTACCACACTTCCCTGGGGCACTCCAGATGATACCCTCATCTCCGATGAACACTCAACATCGAGGACAACGTACTGTGTTCTATTACTTACTACTACTTGTTCGGTTTTATACCTGTCTTTAGCGTCGCGACAGATTTGGAGTATAATTTCTATTCTCGTACTCTTTTTTGCCTTTGATATTATTGTCTTTGGTCTCGTGTGTCTTTGTGGGGTCTGGTCAGCGTTGTGGACCATGACGTTCTCCGTATGCGTCCATCGTTTGCTGCTGGTATGGCAGCTGCTTGACCTTTCTATGATGTATGTGTAAGTGTGTAAGGTCTAAAATTAATGCCAACGTATGTGGTACAGAGACATGAGTTATTGACCTCCTTTCTGAGGTTGCCATTTTCTCTGTGTAGCAGCAACCGTGGGTGCTGTGTTGTGTCAGTAGTGGTTACTAGTGCGAGACCATCCGTTGCGATCGCTATGTGTAACTTTGCATAGGACGTGCCAATTTAGAATGTGCGTGAGTGATTTTTCATTTGCAATGACAATATTACTGGTTCCATCTGCATATCCACAGAAGGTCGATGGTTGTCCTGCTTCATTCGTATGAAAAGGTTGCATTCGTTTACTGTGTCTACAACGTCCTGCCCTCTGGCGCCCGTTCTATCGGCATGGCAGATGGTCGAGCGAGCATTGATGTCGGTGCGTATCAGTAAGTGTCTGCCTCCTGCGAAATGTTCAAAAATGGTTCAAATGGCTCTCAGCACTATGCGACTTAACTTCTGAGGCCATCAGTATCCTAGAACTTAGAACTAATTAAACCTAACTAACCTACGGACATCACACACATCCATGCCCGAGGCAGGATTCGATCCTGCGACCGTAGCGGTCTCTCGGTTCCAGACTGAAGCGCCTAGAACCGCAAGGCCACTCCTTCCGGCCTGCGAAATGTGTTATCTTCCTTATTTTATTTGTGAAAGGTTCTATTTCGAGTGACCTCTGAGCACACATGGAGGAGGTTACCCAGTGTTCCCTGCCTAGTTTGATTTTTATTGTTATCGACAGATGCGTGTTCAGCTGTGTAATTTCTGTGACTGTTATCTCTTTGTTTGACACCACGATTGCTGCCTTTGTAGCTGAAGACCCTGTGATTACAGTGTATTGCATCGGAATGCAAAGTATTTTCCCACTCAGCATGTATGGTTCCTGCAGGCAAATTACATCAGCTGCTTCGTCCTCTGTTAGTGTAATTATTTCTGTTCCCATTAAGTCACTACTCACGCAGTTTAGTTGGATACGTTTCATGTTGTTGGTGGATATTATGCGTAGACGTAGCTTTTTGTCCTGTCTCTTTAGGGTCATAGTACACACGCCCATGTGCTCTTAGAAAATCCTCGTAAATTCGCTTCCAGTCTGTTCCTTAACCCCTTCTTGAGCATGCCTGTCCCAGGAATTTAAGATGTGGTGGCTGTCGGGAGATTTGCCGTTTGGAGTATCATTCTATCTATTTGATTAATGTGGTTGGAAAACATATTTTACCTCCTTCTGGATATCTCATACGTATTACAATTCCTGATGCTGTTTGGAAAATATATTTATTTTCTAGTCTACTAAGAGACAAGTTTCTTTCAGATTCTTTATACATTAACTCTCTGTACTTTGTTTGTCGTCTTTATTACGTGACGCTTCGTTTCTCGTTGCGTTTCTGTTCGTTGTACGGGTGTCTTCATCTAGTTTTGTTTGAGTCGGGTATTTATCCCTGTCTGTGAGTGTATTTGATGTGGGTGATACACTGTCTGGTTGTGTTCCTAAAGCGGATGTGTTTGCCTTTCGTTCTTGTGTGATATTTTTTGGTTGTGTGGTGTTTTTGAGATCTTGTTGTCTCCATTGATAGCATTTGTGTTTACTTTGAGTGCTGATGTACCTTGTGTAGTGCGTTGGACGTTTTTTTTCTGTCATTTGTTTATCTGGGCTGCCTGCGTGTATAAAACGTAATGGTTTTATTCTGTTTTTACATTTTGTCGTATTATGTTCTTTTTTTTTTTTTTTTTCTGCATTTTCATATTGTGTGTTAGTGGCCTGGGTATTCCTTTGACTCATTTGATCCTGCTCGTTGTTATACGTATGTGCTGCCCGTGCACTACACTGGAAGTGTCATGGTATCGCTGTAGTTCTCTACATACTTAAATGAATTGTCAGACGGGATGGGTAGTAATCTGCGGCTGTTTGCTAGTGATACTGTGTACGGTAAGGTGTCGAATTAATTGACTGTAGGAAGATATAAGTCGATTTGGTCAAAATTTCTAGCTGGTGTGTTGAATGAGAAGTAGCTCTAAATGTGGAAAAGTGTAAGTTAATGAGGATGAGTAGGAAGAACAAACCAGTAATGTTCGATACAGTATTACTAGTGTCCTACTTGGCACACTCAAGTCGTTTAAGTAACTGGGCGTAGCGTTGCAAAGCGATGTGAAACGGAACGACTATGTGACGATTGTGACAGGGAAGGCGAAAGGTGTGTTTCGGTTTACTGAGAGAGTTTTAGGAAAGAGTGGTTCGCCTGTAAAGGAGACAGCATACAGGACGCTGGTGCCACATATTCCTGAGTACTGCTCCAGTGTTTGGGATCCGTACCAGGTCGGACTGAAGGAATACATCGAAGTACACTCCTGGAAATGGAAAAAAGAACACATTGACACCGGTGTGTCAGACCCACCATACTTGCTCCGGACACTGCGAGAGGGCTGTACAAGCAATGATCACACACACTGCACAGCGGACACACCAGGAACCGCGGTGTTGGCCGTCGAATGGCGCTAGCTGCGCAGCATTTGTGCACCGCCGCCGTCAGTGTCAGCCAGGTTGCCGTGGCATACGGAGCTCCATCGCAGTCTTTAACACTGGTAGCGTGCCGCGACAGCGTGGACGTGAACCGTATGTGCAGTTGACGGACTTTGAGCGAGGGCGTATAGTGGGCATGTGGGAGGCCGGGTGGACGTACCACCGAATTGCTCAACACGTGGGGCGTGAGGTCTCCACAGTACATCGATGTTGTCGCCAGTGGTCGGCGGAAGGTGCACGTGCCCGTCGACCTGGGACCGGACCGCAGCGACGCACGGTTGCACGACAAGACCGTAGCATCCTACGCAGTGCCGTAGGGGACCGCACCGCCACTTCCCAGCAAATTAGGGACACTGTTGCTCCTGGGGTATCGGCGAGGACCATTCGCAACCGTCTCCATGAAGCTGGGCTACGGTCCCACACACCGTTAGGCCGTCTTCCGCTCACGCCCCAACATCGTGCAGCCCGCCTCCAGTGGTGTCGCGACAGGCGTGAATGGAGGGACGAATGGAGGCGTCTCGTCTTCAGCGATGAGAGTCGCTTCTGCCTTGGTGCCAATGATGGTCGTATGCGTGTTTGGCGCCGTGCAGGTGAGCGCCACACTCAGGACTGCATACGACCGAGGCACACAGGGCCAACACCCGGCATCATGGTGTGGGGAGCGATCTCCTACACTGGCCGTACACCACTGGTGATCGTCGAGGGGACACTGAATAGTGCACGGTACATCCAAACCGTCATCGAACCCATCGTTCTACCATTCCTAGACCGGCAAGGGAACTTGCTGTTCCAACAGGACAATGCACGTCCGCATGTATCCCGTGCCACCCAACGTGCTCTAGAAGGTGTAAATCAACTACCCTGGCCAGCAAGATCTCCGGATCTGTCCCCCATTGAGCATGTTTGGGACTGGATGAAGCGTCGTCTCACGCAGTCTGCACGTCCAGCACGAACGCTGGTCCAACTGAGGCGCCAGGTGGAAATGGCATGGCAAGCCGTTCCACAGGACTACATCCAGCATCTCTACGATCGTCTCCATGGGAGAATAGCAGCCTGCATTGCTGCGTAAGGTGGATATACACTGTACTAGTGCCGACATTGTGCATGCTCTGTTGCCTGTGTCTATGTGCCTGTGGTTCTGTCAGTGTGATCATGTGATGTATCTGACCCCAGGAATGTGTCAATAAAGTTTCCCCTTCCTGGGACAATGATTTCACGGTGTTCTTTTTTCAATTTCCAGGAGTGTTACATTTAAAACTTTAACGCTTAAGTCATTTAAAACAATTAAAATTGTTGTAGATCTTATGATACACCTTCTAGCCGTAGATTTCCTTTTAAATTATTGGAACATTTTAAAGCTTGCAGCGCACTTTACACTAACAAAATTTTCGGTCATAAAATTTAGATCTTAATATCGCAATCAGTTTAGAAGTCGCGTTATTGTAATATTGAGTTATTTCAACCTGCGGAGAGTCTAAGATTGGTAAGTCACAATATTTTGGAAAATAACGTAAACCTGCCTCCTCCCTTGTGTGGCAGACAGCAGAAAATAAACTGTTGTTGCCGCTACCAGTCGAAGGTTTTCGACTTTCACGGATCTCTCTTTCAGAACCCACTTCTGGTCCTTCTCGCAATAGTCTATTACAGCTGACTCCGTGTGGTGCTGTTACTCGCTGCTAGAAAGAAGAAGTGCCAGAAGCTCCCCGTGTATTCTACTGCTTTTACCAACAAATAAATGTAAAATTGGGGCAACCACAGCCAAAATATTTTTGCATGATTGCTTGAAAATTCATACAGTGAAAAGTTTTTTATTTTAAATAGAGATGTTAAAACTTCTAAAATGAAACTGAATGAAGTATCCAATGGTCCGCTGTAGTTGTATTTGTTCATGTCGCTTATAAACCCTCACAACCGGTTACGCAAATTTTTAAGTTGCATTTTTTGGTCCAAATATAAATGATATGTCACAGGTTACAGAATAGCGCAGAGCATTTTCTGTGAAAATTTTTAAGCCGTCCTCAATTGATAAAACCTTCGTCGGTTGATAAAAAGACCATCGTCAATGGTGAGTGTCATGTCGATGTTAAGTCTCGAACTGCAGGCTATCCGATTAAAATATGCTCCTGTAGGCCTATGTCAAGCCACGAAATGCCCCTTATAGTTGTCATTCAGGGCGTGTCGGCCTTTGTCAATACAGGGCCCAGTAGTTCCCAGAATAACATCCATAAGGGCCATTTCATTGCTTGACAAAGGCCGACAGGAGCATATTTTAACAGGAAAATGTACAGGCAGGACACTCACCAGTGATGCTAGTCTTTTTATCAACTGTTGAAGTTTTTTTTTATCAGTTGGCGAGGGCTGAAAACTTTACGTAACCACGAAAACTTTTACTCTGCGACATTCTGTAACCTACGACATAGCATTTATATTTTCACCAGAAGATGCAACTTAAAACTTGCGAAACCCGTTGTGTGGGTTTATACCTGACCTGAACAAATGCAGCTGCAGGGGACCATTGGAAATTTCACTCAGTTTCATGTTAATAGTTGTAACACCCCTATCAAGGAAAATAAAAAAAAAATGTTCTCTGTATGAATTGTCGTGCAGTCATGTATGTTTTACCTAATTTCCTCCCGCTCCTTAAACATTATTCGTCACAAGAATAAAGTTTGTGAGTAGGTGTGGTGGAACATTGCATTAGCGATCGGTGGCCGATGAGCACGGCGTATCGAATTTTGCATTAAGCCAAATGCGTGTGAAATTATTATGAGATGACCTAGTCTCGTTCGTCGTAAGTTGCTAGCACAAGTGTGATGCATGGCGCAGGCAAGGCAAGGCAATGTCTCAATCATCATTAACCTCTTCATAAAAAATCAGGAACTCCGCTGTCCCATCTCATAGAAAAAAAAACAAGGAAATAGTGGTTGCCAGGGATTTTAATGTGGATTTATTGAAGAGCTATGTCAGTGAACACTTATTGCAGTCAGTCACACTATCATTCAGGTTAGTTCCTACTGTGAACTTTGCTACTAAGATATGTAAATACTCTGAGACCGCTGCTGATAATACCTTTGTAGACAAATCTAGGGAAAAAGTCATATTATAAAACCAATAGTAAATGGGTTATCTGATCATAACTTGCAGCATTTTGTGTTAAATGTTGAAACGTCAGAATTCAGGAAATTGTTCAAAGACACTGGATACATGTTTACAAAACGTCTGACTCAAATGAAAAATAAAAAGCATTAATTAATAAAGTTACCCCTATTTTGAAAACTGTTTTCCCCTAAAAGTAACTCAAATCACGCAGAAGTCAAAAAATTAACCGTGGATTACACAAGGAATAAAGATATCATGTAGGACAACAAGGAGATTGTATGTATTATCTAAGAACAGCTCTGATGTTAGAATTGTTATGTATTGCAAAGAGTGGCCGAGCGGTTCTAGGCGCTACAGTCTGGAACCGCGCGACCGTACGGTCGCAGATTCGAATCCTGGCTCGGGCATGGATGTGTGTGATGTCCTTAGGTTAGTTAGGTTTAAGTAGTTCTAAGTTCTAGGGGACTGATGACCTCAGAAGTTAACTCCCATAGTGCTCAGAGCCATTTGAACCATTTTTTTTATTGCAAAGAATTCTGGAATTCTGCAAAGTATTGAAGCAAGTAATCCAGAAGTCGAAACAGCTGTATTACGCGAACAAGATAATTACATCACGCAACAAAATAAAAATTGTATGGGACAATGTGACGACAGAGGCAGGTGGGGCCAAAAAGGAAGATAGCTCTAAAATAAATGAGACTTTGGTAACAAGTACACGTAATGTTGCAAACCTCTTAAACAAGTACTTCATTTCTGTTCTTGGGGTTATCAGGATCGGTGAACAGTGCAATGGAGTATCTGAGACTATTGTTTAAAAAGCTACTTCAGTAAAATGGAAATGACACGTCTCCCAAAGCAGTAGCATCCATTATAAAATCCTTAAAATCTAAGTATTCCAGTGGGTGTGATAACATATCAACAAAGTTAACATAAGAATGCTCACGCGAGTTAGGTTCTATCTTAAGTTATTTGTGTAATCAATGAGCGGAACATTTCCAGACTGGCTAAAATATGCTGAAGTTAAGTCTCTTCACAAGAGGGGGGATAAAGAGATGCCATCAAAATATCGACCAATTTAACTTTTGCCAGCTTTCTCAAAAATATTTGAAAAGATTATGTTCAAGTGTCTCCTTAAGCATCTTACTGCAAATAATACATTGTCCAAGTCACAATTTGGATTTCTCAAGGGTTCTGATATAGAGAAAGCTGTTTAAACTTACAGTGAGAACTAGGAATAGGAAAAATCTACATAAACGTGAAGATTCAAATCTACATAAAGACCTAAAATCCCTTACCTTGGTCCAAAAAGGGGTCCATTATTCAGGAACACACATTTTCAATAAATTGCCAGCAACCATTAGAAACTTGCTTTCTTATAAAGCACTGTTTAAACAGAGTTTGAAAGACTTTTTGATAGGCAGCTCCTTCTTCTCCATAGATGAATATCTTAACAGAGACTGTTAAGCCAGCGTAAGTAAGAATATCTCTTGGATTTCAGTTTTGACAACAGTTGGTCACAGCAGTCAAGATTAAGTATTTTGTGTATAATAAATTTATTAATAGTGCATAACAGTGTTTCATTCTGACAGTGTGTTAATTCTGTAAATATTAGCTGTTCCAGTTCACTGCGTTGTATTAACTTATTTCGCCTAAGTCTTGTCAAATGATCAGGGTAGTAAGTATTACATTCAAATGTTTTATGTTTTTATGTTATACTTCGTCATGTTCCACACCCACGAGAATCATCTTACTTTTTGGGTCTATGGAACGAAAACTGAATCTAATCCAATCTGATCTAATCATCGGAGTTCCGTGGTGTTGCCGAATACATGACCAGGAGCGGAGCATCAGCACAACAAGTGCGCTTCCATTTGGAGTAAGTAACTGCTGATTTTGTAGCAGACTAATCCGCAGTCCAGCAGTACCTTTGGGATGCAGGTGCACTGAATGTGAGGCTAAGCTCTGAAAGCGGCTCCTTAAGAAGAAGCGCAAGCCAGCCAGAGCCTCAGCCAGTGGTGTCATGTGAATGTAACGTCCTCTCGTGACGTATAGGTTAGGCGCCACCTTCCGGAGAAAAATTAGTAACGGAAGAGCGAACTCGCCCGGCGCCCTGCTGGCTGGAGGTTTTAAAAATGCCATCTCTAGCGGACGTGTGAGCGGCGTGCTTCGCTCTGGGTGCGGTCGATAAAGACGCCGTCGATACTGCAGCTATAAATACTTTTGTCGTACAGCCCTAATACGTCATTATGTATAAGTGAAACGTAGTCGAGATACTACGGAAAGATACTGAGTGAAATTGGTAGGTACTCCATACGTGAAACTGTCGCTGTTTACGAGGTGCATTCAAGTCCTAAGGCCTCCGATTTTTTTCCTAATTAACTACTCACCCGAAATCGATGAAACTGGCGTTACTTCTCGACGTAATTGCCCTGCAGACTTACACATTTTTCACAACGCTGACGCCATGATTCCATGGCAGTGGCGAAGGCTTCTTTAGGAGTCTGTTTTGACCACTGGAAAATCGCTGAGGCAATAGCAGCACGGCTGGTGAATGTGCGGCCACGGAGAGTGTCTTTCTTTGTTGGAAAAAGCCAAAAGTCACTAGGAGCGAGGTCAGGTGAGTAGGGAGCGTGAGGAATCACTTCAAAGTTGTTATCACGAAGAAACTGTTGCGTAACGTAGCTCGATGTGCGGGTGCGTTGTCTTGGTGAAACAGCTCACGCGCAGCCCTTCCCGGACGTTTTTGTTGCAGTGCAGGAAGTCATTTCTTCTTCAAAACATTTTCGTAGGATGCACCTGTTACCGTAATGCCCTTTGGAACGGAATGGGTAAGGATTACGCCCTCGCTGTCCCAGAACATGGACACCATCATTTTTTCAGCACTGGTGGTTACCCGAAATTTTTTTGGTGGCGGTGAATCTGTGTGCTTCCATTGAGGTGACTGGCGCTTTGTTTCTGGATTGAAAAATAGCATCCACGTCTCATCCATTGTCACAACCGACGAAAAGAAAGTGCTGTCGTTGCGCGTCAACATTGCTCGGCAACATGCCACACGGACAGCCATGTGGTCGTCCGTCAGCATTCGTGGCACACACCTGGATGACACTTTTCTCAATTTCAGGTCGTCATGCAGGATTGTGTGTACAGAACCCACAGAAATGCCAACTCTGGAGGCGTTCTGTTCAACAGTCATTCGGCGATCCCCCAAAACAATTCTCAACACATTCTCGATCATGTCGCCAGACCGGCTTGTGCGAGCCCGAGGTTGTTTCGGTTTGTTGTCACACGATGTTCTGCCTTCATTAAACTGTCGCACCCACGAACGCACTTTCGACACATCCATAACTCCATCACCATATGTCTCCTTCAACTTTCGATGAATTTCAATTGGTTTCACACCACGCAAATTCAGAAAACGAATGATTGCACGCAGTTCAAGTAAGGAAAACGTCGCCATTTTAAGTATTTAAAACAGTTCTCATTCTCGCCGCTGGCGGTAAAATTCCATCTGCCGTACGGTGCTGCCATCTCTGGGACGTATTGACAATGAACGCGGCCTCATTTTAAAACAATGCGCATGTTTCTATCTCTTTCCAGTCCGGAGAAAAGAATCGGAGGCCTTAGAACTTGAATGCACCTCGTATGACTGGCTGAGTGTGCACAGAATAACTTGGTCTGTACCTGCGCAGACGACTTAGATTGTGGTGTCACCGCCAGACACCACACTTCCTAGGTGGTAGCCTTTAAATCGGCCGCGGTCCGTTAGTATACGTCGGACCCGCGTGTCACCACTATCAGTGATTGCAGACCGAGCGCGGCAGGTCTAGTCTAGAGAGACTCCCTAGCACTCGCCCCAGTTGGACAGCCGACTTTACTAGCGATGGTTCACTGTCTACATACGCTCTCATTTGCCGAGACAGTTTAGCATAGCCTTCAGCTACGTCAATTGCTACGACCTAACAAGGCACCATATTCATTTACTATTCTGAACAGATAATATTGTGAATCATGTACCGTCAAGAGCGACGTTCATCATTAATGGATTAAAGTTAAGTAGCAAACTAATTACGTCCGCTTTCTGAATTCTAATTCCTTGTCATGTTCCAGACCTTACGTCAGTGTAGTCCTACCCTCCTCCCGCCAGCCTGCGTGAGCTAAAACGCGTGCATTTCGGCCTCCTCTAGTATCACGGTGTTGGCTCCTCAGCCAACACAACATTGATAGAGCAGGGTATTGCGCTAGTAAGGGGAGTTAGTTCACGGACGACCACCGCACGATAAGGAAGGCGCAGTTCGACAGCTGAAGTCTACGCAGAAACGTATTGCACAACTTTAAACTTAAGCTTAGAGAGTCTGTGGATGCTAGAAGTAGCATTTGATGTCACTTCGACTAATAATTCTACAAATACGGGCGTTTAAAGTCAGTGGTCTCTCACCAGAGTAAAACAAAACAAAGATAGTAGCATAAACTAAGGACCAACCACATCAAAACAACATGAACCACGAACTGCCAGAAGAAAATCTCATAAAACAAAAAAGAGATAAAGAGTGTAGTATAGTGGATAACGTTGCTTAATACAGTCTGACGGATCCACTGGTACGTGCAGTCCGATTTTGTAGTATAATTCATGAAAAACGACCTCAAATGGTTGTCATATGTAGAAGATTTTGTATTTTTGATGCCACTGAACCAAATATGTTGCCTGAGTGGCAGAATCGATTGTAAGTAGGAGGGCGAGAAGCGAAGTGGCAGTTGCCGTTGCACTCTGTTATAGGTGGGATGTAAGACTTAAAGCTAGTGGCTAACTGTGAGAATTTCGATGTTGGTCTGTGGACGCAGCGTAACACAGTTGTTATAAAATGAAGTGATGAATGATATTGTTTGTGCTCACACAGAGCCAGTAAATGTTATGCCGCAGTTATTTCTAGGATAGTGCAAAGTGTGTATTTTTAATTTGTCAGGCTGCAAGATTATCAAGAATTGAAGTGATACTGATTGTTAACAAACAGTAATGACTTTATACTGTAACTGAAAGGGAAAACAACTGGAACAAATTCGTAAGGTAATGAAAAAAAAGCACTCCGATGTCAGGCCACGAGTGGCCTACCGGGACCATCCGACCGCCGTGTCATCCTCAGAGGAGGTTGCGGATAGGAGGGGTGTGGGGTCAGCACACCGCTCTCCTGGTCGTAATGATGGTATTCTTGACCGAAGCCCCTACTATTCGGTCGAGTAGCTCCTCAATTGGCATCACGAGGCTGAGTGCACCCCGATAAATGACACTAGCGCATGGCGGCTGGATGGTCACCCATCCAAGTGCCGGCAACGCCCAACACCGCTTAACTTCGGTGATCTCACGGGAACCGGTGTAGCCGCTGCGGCAAGGCCGGTGCCCGTAAGGTAAAGAAGCTTTGCAGCAACGCGATATATGGATTTGGTTGAATTTTACAATACTGACCCTTGGATGCAGGAATCAAGTATTTCCCATCAGGTTTAATATATAGGTTGATTAGGCATGTCCGATTTGTAACATTTTGTGCGTCTTGTAGTCCTGATGGAGAGAAGTTAAATTTTGCAATCTATTTTATCAAAGGATGTTAGCTTTTTCTCGTGTAACAATCTAAGTGTTTTTATTTACGGCAGTAAATGAGAATTGTAGAACAGTTGAGAAGTTCGTTGATTTTGAAGTTAATGTAAAAGGTTTCATATCAGATTTTATGAAGTGAAAATTTATTTTGAATACAATTTTCAAAATGAACCATTCGGTCTGAGCATATCCCCTTATCCGTACCTCATTCTCTTCCATGTCGTGTTTATTTAAAGTCAATGAATATTTTTTTCTAAAAGAAATCTTATTTGAATCAGAAAAATGTTAACGTGACAGAATCAGAAAACTATTAATGTTTGTAACAGCTACAGTGCGGGCACCACTGCACAGCGCTGAGCCAGTATGCAGTATTTTCACTGAACATTTGCAAGGTTATTCATTTTCAGCCAATCTTCTGATATTTATTGTATGACTGTATTTTACGACCGGTATTCCACTTCACTGTGCCAAGATGGAATATTTTCTATGGCTACTGTGGAGAGAACAGAATACCGAGATTATACTCGTTGCGACTCTAGAGCTAAGGAAAATTTGTTTCATTGCCTACAGGTATTTGCACATGGAATTTAGTCAGTCTACTGTGCAGCGCCATAGAACTCGATGCTCACGAGAATGGGTAAATTTCAGAGGGACTGAATTCATTACAGGCATTGCGTATTGGTTTTCTACATTAACTTGTTTAATTTCTTTTGGATTACAGTAAAACTGATTAAGCACACCATTTTCTCAACAACATATCACACAGTAAACTTGTGTAACTCAAACATTACGCATTTCATATTCGTGCCAAACAAACATATAATATTTTAATGGATGTTACATTTTTATAAAGAACATTACAACAGTACTGACAATGTAAAGTAAAGAATATACGTCACATGAGAATTATGGACCTGACAATCTGTTCAGAAATAATGCCTAAAAATTTAATTTTCTTCTCCTTCTTCCGCATTGTTTATAAGTAGTGAAGTCTTGGAAAGTACTTCTAGCTCCTCTTCATTCTCTTTGTTAAGAAGTTCGATAAGCTAGTGGTTCCTGAAAAACCTCTATAGCACACATTTTAATGAGACATTGGCTTCCTCTTTCGGCTCTTCCAGTAAAAATTTAATGGCACTGCACTGCATACAACGTACGTGCCAGGTTATGAAGGACATTCCCTGCATCTACTGTGCGTGAAGATTCTCACGCTATGCAGTAAGGGACAGAATTTGGACTTTAAATGTGGAGGTCAGCAGGGGGAAGTCAGCTCAGGTGGACACCCCTAGGAACATGGACGTGGAACCATCTGGTACTTATAACGAGAATTCATTTCTGTGCCAGAGCTGCGTTATTTTGCGCGAGCACTGCACGAATCTCCGAAAAAATGTTTAGCACGTTCCAAACATCTCCCTCATTATTCTGAAAATTTGTTCTATAAAATAAATATTATCACTGTAATAAACTGTGAGATTAAGGTTCGAGTGAAGAGGGTTTCGACTGAATGCATCTGATGTGAAAGAGTATGTTGGTTCCTAAATGAAACTCTGCCTATGAATAATCTGATTACACTCATGTGTACAGCAATGAAATAAAGATAATGGAAGCGCACGTAAGGTCATGTTTGTAAATTTTGAAGCATGACCTGACGGACTTCCAACGTCGTTATGTGACACGTCGGTTCATTAACTCCCTGTCCACGCCATTTCTTAAATTTGGTTGTAACTGATCTGTTTCATAGCCTCAACGAAATTTCCTGACAGATTAAAACTGCGTATCACACCACAGGTAATGCTCTCACTAACTGAATTACCTGTGTGCATCTCTGAAAGCCTACCATACACTTTCAAACTGGCATGAAGTTTCAATGGACACCTCACTTGGAGAGGCTACAAGTGCCGCAAATGGTTGTATGTAGAGTTCTAAAGAAATATCTTGCTCAAGAGAACACAGAAATTGAGGTTCAGCATGTTCAAATGTATGACGTTTTCAATGAATGTCACATTGAGAAGTAATTTTTTATTTTGTTTCACCTAACAAAATTTCATTTACTTGATGTTTTTACCAAAATTTTTCAAAAATTGCCGTATGTCTTGAGAAATAATGTGTTAAAAAAAGTAAAGGTAGTGCGGCTTCAATAACCATATAGGTTGTGATGTACACTGCTGGCCACCTTAAATGCAACACCCTGAAGGAAGCATCCGAATCAAGTGAAATTTACACCATGAGTTTGCAGCGATGAGATATGCAACTGATTAGAATTTCAGCGCAGACGCACATCACGCGCGCCTGTGGCGCCACCTCATAGCGCCATTTAAGGCTTGGCGATTTCGACGAGTGTACGTTCGGCACGTGTGTTTACCTTGTGGTTGTTTCACAAGACGAGCAGTTATGCCTCGTAGAAAACAGCGAACATCTTTTGATCAAGTATCCGAGTTCGACAGAGGAAGGATAGTGGCTTACCGAGATTGTGGATTATCATACAGAGAAATCGCTAGTCGTGTTGGACGAAACCAAACAACTGTAATGCGGATATGTGACCGTTGGATGCAGGAGGGTACGACGGACCGACGTGGTCGATCGCATTCACCTCGGTGCACCACTGCACGTGCTGATAGGCAAATTGTGCGCATGGCAGTGACGGATCGCTCAGTGACATCCCGAACCATAGCACAGCACATTGCGTCTGTAACGCATCATCCAGTGACTACGCGTACCATTCGACGCCGTTTACAGCAGAGTGGTCTGTCCGCAAGACGTCCATTGCTTCGTCTACCATTGACGCAGAACCACAGACGTCTCCGTCCCCAATGGTGTG
Source organism: Schistocerca cancellata (assembly GCF_023864275.1). Taxonomy (NCBI): domain Eukaryota; kingdom Metazoa; phylum Arthropoda; class Insecta; order Orthoptera; family Acrididae; genus Schistocerca; species Schistocerca cancellata. Next base: position 90,154,578 of record NC_064634.1, on the reverse strand, counting down.
ATGACAGACGGATGTGGACGGCAGAATGGAATGACGTTGTCTTTACTGACGAGGCACGCTTCTGTCTGCAGCCCCACGATGGTCGGATTCGAGTGTGGATACACCGTGGAGAGAGGATGCTGGACAGCTGCATTATGCACCGCCACACTGGTCTTGCACCGGGTATTATGGTATGGGGCGGTATTGGATATTACTCTCGCACGCCTCTAGTACGCATTGCCGGTACTGTAAATAGCCGGCGCTACATATCCGAGGTGCTGGAGCCAGTTGTCCTTCCTTACCTTCAGGGCTCGGCCACAGCCATATTTCAACAGGATAATGCGCGACCACACGCATTGTCCAAAGGTTCTTCGTCAATAACCAGATTGAATTGCTTCCCTGGCCGGCTCGCTCTCCGGATCTTTCGCCGATAGAAAACATGTGGTCCATGGTTGCTCAACGAGTGACCCAGATTACATCCCCAGCTGCCACACCAGATGATCTTTGGCAACGTGTGGAAGCTGTTTGGGCTGCTGTACCCCAGGAACACATCCAACGTCTCTTTGACTCAATGCCGAGACGTGTGGCAGCGGTGATCTCCAACAATGGCGGCTACTCTGGCTACTGATTCTGGCAGGAACCACATGTCACAGACGTCTGTAAACGTAATCATTTGATACTTGGTCAATATGTTATCTACAAAATAAATTTTGTTGTGCTACCTCTTGTCTTTCTTGGTGTTACATTTACGGTGGCCAGCAGTGTACTTCATTGCTTTCTGCTGTTACTTCCAGTTTTATGCATCCTGTGAGTCCTGCCATATTTTTCGGTGCCGAAGATGTAGCAATTTTTTACTGGCACCACAGAGTGTTGTTGTAACGATAGCCTTGTCTACAGACACTGCTTCCAAGATTTTATTGCAGGATTCCTATTACACACAATGTCTCTCCGCCTTGAAACTGCTCCGGTGTAGCGCTTCCGATACTACGATTCCCTGCAGATTTATATGTCATTCTCGGTGTTAGAGTCAATGCCAATAAACACGGAACAGCAGTATCGAGAAAGCTGTCGTCTATTTTATGCTGAGACGAAAATGCCTCTGGCAGCGGGATTCTGGGAATTCTCGATAATGGCATACGTGTAGATTAAAAACGTTTGATCTGCATTTCACTCAAACATTCTTTCAGTCTACCTGTTAGGAATACTCTAAACAAAATCTCAGATTTAAAACAACCCTGTCGATGTATCTGTATGTCCAACGTACATATAGTAATACTCACGAAACTTCTGCAGTACCTCTTTATCATAAACAACGTTATAAAGCAAAAAATGAGGAAAAAATCGGAGGAAACAAAGGTATAATAATATATTTGTCATTAATTTTGGGATATATCTCTGATTTGCTTGGGTGTCACTGGTCTGCTTTTTTAAACGAGTGTTTGGCCCGAAACCAAACTTCTTTCAGCTGGTCTCTCCAAGCATTATAAGTTCAGATTTTCTATATGTCATTAAAACACCGTGCATTTATAAGCAGTGTCAACATTGCTTCTTTCGGAGGAAAAATAGATCCACACCAGGAGAACAAAAAGGTTTCTACCGTTACAGAAAAGAAAAAGTGAACTGCAAACTTCGTTACATTGTCGTGTCCTAAGAGACGATAGAGCGACGACAGACGACAATAAGTCACTCTACACATTTCGAGCGGTTAGGAACAATTGCACAAAAACTTACGGTGATGGCAGGCTGATTGCTTGGTTCACCATAAAACATTGTCACAGGGCATGTACGAGAGGCGCGCATTTTGGGACTCTACAGGAAACAAAAAACTTTTAGTAGGAATTAAAGTCCAGGGAGCAGAAATACAAACTTTGAGGTTTACCGATGAGATTTTAATTCTGTCAGAGACAGCAAAGGACTTGGAAGAGCAGTTGAGCGGAATGGGCAGTATCTTGAAAGGAAGATATAAGGTGAACATCAACAAAAGCAAAACGAGGATGATGGTGAGGGAATGAGATTAGGAAATGAGACACTTAAAGTAGTAGATGAGTTTTGCTATTTGAGAAGCAAAATAACTGATGATGTTCGAACTAGGGGGATATAAAATGTAGACTGGCAATGGGAAGGAAAGCATTTCTGAAGAAAAGAAATTTGTTAAATTCGAGTATAGATTCGCAAGGGAATCCTTTCTGAAAGTATTTATATGGAGAGTAGCCACTTGTGGAAGTGAAACGTACACGATAAACAGTTTAGATAAGAAGAGAATAGAAGCTTTTGAAATGTGATGCTGCAGAAGAATGCTGAGGATTGGATGGATAGATCACGTAACTATTGAGGAGGTACTGAATAGAATTGGGGAGAAGACGAATTTATGGCACAACTTGACTAGAAGAAGGAATCGGTTGGTAGGACACATTCTGAGCCACCAAAGGATACTGGAGAGAAGCGTGGGGCGTAAAAATCGTAGAGGGAGACCAAGAGATGAATACAGTAGGCAGATTCGGAGGGATGTAGGTTGCGGTAGTTTCTCGGAGATGAAGACGCTTGAACAGGACAGACTAGCATGGAGAGCTGTATCAAACCAGTCTTTGGACTGAAGTCCACAACAGCACACAGGATTTTCGCAACAGGAAACTCACGGATCTGAATAACACCACATATTTGCATTCAGGCTATTACAATGAAGGGTAATTCCCGACAGTAGAAAGAGCAAAGGATGCAACTGGTTGCACAACATAAGTCAGCAAGTCCGTGTGGTGTGAGTTAACAGAAATGGCGTCACTAGCAGCATTGTGAAGTAAGAACTTACAAAGCAGCACTCCAAGTGATAAAAACAGATTTGTCGGAACTTACGTGAGGCTGGCTACGAAACAGAAGGATCTGGTGTCCCGACGTCTGACTGAGAACTCCTCTGAATACAAAAAAGTGTGTTTTTAATGGATTACGGCTGCGAAATATATTTCCCTATCTTTTGTAGGCCTGCCAATCCACCGCCACTTTACAGACATCACCCAAACTGACGTGGGGCTCTACATCACCCTGATGCTTCTGGCCAACCCGGTTTACATTCTTTCCCTTCTCCTGCTTTGGAGGTTCGGATGTTTCTGGCTTTTGCATTAACAAATTCCAAGTTTGATAGCAACAGCGTGCAGCTGAAAGCTAAACATCATTGACCAGCATTTTATGGCTAGTAACAACATTGCTTTATGTCAATTGACCTCGCCCTGCGACCTTTCGTGAGCAGGGACCGCTGTAGCAGCAATTTTGACAATTTCCCATCTTACTCTAACCTATGCAAACCCATTGACTTCGCGGTTCTTTGGCGTAAGTATCAAGTTTGCTGCCTATGCTAAGACGTGCCTGCTTGTGACCATCTTCTGCAGTGACGCCACACGACAGCGTCAGGCAGTGAATGGAGTTACCAGTTAATCTTCTGAAGTTAAACTTCTACTTTGGGACAGCTGCCCAAAGCGTCTGCTGTTAGAGTGCTATAGCGTTAGTGTTTATCCCTAGTAACCTAAACGACAACACATCTGACTGCTCTCTGCATTGTGTCTCTGATTCCGTATCTCTGAGTGTTCTGGCTGGCTTCCGACAGCCTTAAGCTTGACAGTATTCAAGTCAGTAAATCGTCAATATGCGATAACGTTCTTTACGAACATCAACAAGAGAGACCCCGGCTCTCTTTAAGCTGAGGTTGTCAGTACTGGCAAAGCTTCTTGAGGCAAACGAACAAAATTGGAGGAATGATGTCTTGCATCTCTCATTACAAACTGCTGTTAAAAAAACACTTCACTGAGAAAACGTTTTCATTCCCGAGTACGTTCTTGTTTTCAGTCTAAACAGGAGCTCTTTCTGAACAGATCTGTCGTATTAACAGTTCTCGGTACACTAATGCGATTAATTTTTAATGCAAATCGAAACTTCCGACAGTAAGGACTATTCTCCTTCTTGATACTTCCGAAAAAAAAGTGGAGTCATTGGGTACGACGGTACTTCAATTTGTGATCGCAGGAACTAAGTTTAGTGAGCAGGTCGAGTTGTTACCATGTGTGGGTGAGGGGTATTCGGTGATTCTCGGACTGGACTTCCTTGACAAACATCGTGCGAAGATAGATCTTTGACAACAAACAGCGGAACACAGAGGAACAATGTTTTGCATGCGGGAAACGGTTGCAAATGGACGAATGTCGCAAGGCGCACTTAACGCGGAGGTGACGCCAGCTAAACTGCGAACGGATTCATTAAGGTTGATCAGCAGGATAACATACCGACAGGTACAGGAAAGGTAGTCTGGGTTACGGTAAATGCGAACTTACCAATGGAGACATTGTACATGGTGGATCCACTCTCACGTAATGAGGAGTTGGATAATGCGCATGCGCGGAGGAGTTTAGCTCACGCAAGTTATGTGGAAGGAGATTATAGGTTTCCTGTAAGTATAGATAACTTCGGCAGAGCGGATTTTAGCTTGTCGAAAGGATTGTTACTGGTCACATTGGGAGTTTTTGATGAAGGTGACCGCCGGCCGAAGTAGCCGTGCGGTTAAAGGCGCTGCAGTCTGGAACCGCAAGACCGCTACGGTCGCAGGTTCGAATCCTGCCTCGGGCATGGATGTTTGTGATGTCCTTAGGTTAGTTAGGTTTAACTAGTTCTAAGTTCTAGGGGACTAATGACCTCAGCAGTTGAGTCCCATAGTGCTCAGAGCCATTTGAACCATTTAGCCATGAAGGTGACCTCGACAGGGAGGATTTAAAGGCGAGCCACAAGCAAAACATCGATGCATTGCAGTGGAGGGGACAATTGCAGCATTTGCAGAGAGACGACAGGGTCGCGTTGAAGGAATTGTTATTGACATTTAGCAATTTCTTCGGAACGGAGAGTAGGTTACCGGCAACACCGATTACGAAGCATCACATAACAACGGAGGATAATACACCAGTGCTTAGGAAACCGTATAGGGTAGCTCGTCATATGCAACCGCCACTAGAGGAGTTTATACAACAACCACTACGGGATGGAATCATAGAGCATAGCGATAGTCCGTATTCAAGCAATGTAGTTCTCGTACCTAAGAAGATGGTACAAGGAAATATAGGTTTTGTTGTGATTATAGGTTTCTGAATGCGAAAGCCCTTTCGGACGCATATCCGATTCCGAATATCACGGACACGTTAGATAATCTGGGTCAATGTAAGTATTTTACGGCGATGGATTTACGGAGTAGATACCATCAGTTGGAAGTAGCGCCAGAGGACAGGGCAAAGACAGCTTTTACTGTTCCTGTGGGAAATATCAGTATATACGTATACCGTTCGGGTTGAAGAATGCACCGGCAACCTTTCAGCGATTACTAGATGGGATTTTAAGGGTATTGAAACCAAAGACATGTATGGTTTACCTAAATGACATTACAGTATTTTCGAAGGATATACCAGAACATGTATCGCGTTTAAGAGATGTCCTTAGAAGATTGCGAACGCCTCGGTTAACATTACGTTTAGAAAAATGTAATTTTGTGCAGACGCAGGTCAAATATTTAGGTCATGTAGTCAGTGAACAAGGGGAGCAAACTGATCCTCCGTTAAGAAGAGGCAGTTCAGAATTTTCTGACACCACGTACAACGAAGCAATTACAATCGTATATTGGGGTATGTTCATATTATCGTAAATTTTTAAAGAATTTTGCTAAAATAGTGGAGTCCCTAACAAAGCTTTTAAAGAAAGGAGTTAAATTTTAATGGATGGAGGAATGCCAGCAAGCTTTCAATTAAATAAAAATGAGATTAGTTTCCGGTCCAATGTTGGTGTTTCCGAATTTTGAAGAAGACTTCATCTTACCATGTGAAGCTTCTTATGGAGACGTAGGATGTATTCTGGGGCGAATGGTAAAGGCACAGGAGCATCCGGTGGCGTATGCTTCCCCCGTTAAATAGGGCAGAGATGAATTATTCCACAACGGAAAAGGAGATGTTGGCTGTAATATTTGGAGTAACGTATTTTCGTTGTTACCTTTATGGTAGGAAGTTTAAGGTCGTGACAGATAATGCAGCGTTGAGATGGTTACTGGGACTCAAGGATCCTTCTAGTCGGTTAACACGGTGGGCTCTAAAATGAAATTGGTTTGACTTTGAAGTATTTCATAAGACAGGGAAGAAACACGGGAATGCATATGCATTAAGTCGCAAGTCAGACGCATTAGAAGTAATGGGTAAGAGTGTCGCGGAATGGCAAACGACACAAGCAGAGGATGAGGAGTGCCAGGGTTTTAGAACTCAACCACATTTCATTGTGGAGGGAAATTTGTTGTGTAGAGTTACCAGGTGTGGACCACGGGTAGTGGTACCAAAGAGTTTGAGAGAGGAAATCTTAAAGCAGGCCCACGATCATGTGCTTTCAGGGCATGTCGTTGAGCAATGGAAAGACGAGAAGCAGAACGATTTTGGTGGCGCACTCGGAGAAGGGATGTGGAGCAATACGTAGCAAATTGTGTAACGTGTGCTCAGCGAGCGGATGTGACGCGCGCAAGAATTCCATTGCAACGGTTACCAGAGGCTTCGAAACCTTTCGAGTTTAACGTGCTACATATCTGCGGGCCATATAACAAAACATCGACAGGGAATTGTTACGTTCTAACTATAATTGATCACTTTTCGCGGTTTCTAGCCATGGTCGCAATACCAGACCAACAGGCAAGTGTGGTAGCACAATCTTTAGTCAATAACTGGTTATTGTAGTTTGGGGTGCCTGATACCATAATTACGGATCAGGGGACGAACTCCATGTCCGAATTAACGACACAGTTGTGTCGGTTATTGAGAATTAAAAAATTACGGACCAGTCCATTTCATCCACAGGCGAATGGGAGAACGGAGCGAGTACATAAGACAATTTCAAAAATGCTAAGTTATTATGTGAATGGATGAGGTCCCATACACCGAAGAGCGTAGGGGACGATGCGGGAGACCCGCACCGCTGTACTGGGCAGGGTTCTAGAAGTGGTGGTTTGGAAACCATGAAAACTGGGAAGTTTATCTTCCATACGTGGTATCGAGTTATAACACCAAAATACATTCGGGAGTCGGAATGTCACCGTTCGAGGTGGTCTATGGAAGAATGGGACTTTTCTCTGATCAATTCTTGGAGCACTGTCTGTGGATCACTCCCTTCTTTATTTGGTCTGATTGTGTCAATTGTTAAAAAATAATATTTGTTTAAAATATTCCTAGTGCTTGTGGACTTCAGTCGACAAATAATTTGAATTCTTCTTAATAAGGCCTTCAGCCTTCAGTGTAGCTTGTGTTATAGTCAATTTTTTAATGATTGTTTTAAAAATTATTTGCGTATTTTTAATGTGTAATTGTCTTCTTCACTTGTAATTCAGGCCTTCAGCCGCTAATTGTTCTGAAATTTTGCTTGTGGCCTTCAGCCGACAAATAATTTTTAATTCTTTCTTAACAAGGCCTTCAGCCGTCAGTGTAGCTTGTGTTACAGTCAAAATTTAAAAAAAAAAGATTTAAAAAAATGTTTCCTTAAATAAAGTATATGTGTTTACTGTGCAACCAACGGTGACTGATTAGGCCGTGTCAACACCTTTTCCTGCTTTCCATAAGTCCCATGTTTCAGATTACAGCTGGTTCAAATGGCTCTAAGCACTGTGCGACTTAACATCTTAGATCATCAGTCCCCTAGACTTAGAACTACTTAAACCTAACTAACCTAAGGAGATGAAACACATCCATGCCCGATGCAGGATTCGAACCTGCGACCGTAGCGGAAGCGCGGTTCCGGGCTGAAGCGCCTAGAATCGCTCGGCCACAGCGGCCGGCTTACAGCTGGTAACGGTAGCTACTTTGTACTGATTAAAGTACTTAAAGCAACAAAGTAACTGATTAAAGCACTTAAAGCAACACACCTTAGTAGGAATCTGAAGCTGCAGCGTATCATACAGTAGTAAGACCAGTGGTGATGTGTTGTTCGGAGACTTGGACAATGCTGCAAAATGCTGAGGAGTTGTTGTAGAGATGGAAAAAGGAAGATCTTCGGGAAAGTGAATGAATGGGGGTTTTGGTGAATCAGAAATAATAAGGTGATCAGAGAGTTGTACAACAAACCAGCTTTCGTAACAGAAATAAAGGCTAATGACTACGTTGGCTGGGACATGTAGAAATAATGGTGGAGATCAGCACAATCAAGAAAGTTTTCGAAGAAAAATCAGGTGGATACGGTATAAGGAGCAGACAAAGGACCAGTTGGCTAGACAACGTGGAGGAGGATTTGAGAAGAATGGGAGTTAGAAGATGGAGAGCCAAGGTCACAGCCAGGGAAGAGTGGGCGAAGATTGCCCAGGAGACCAAGGCCCTTCGCGGGCTGTAGCGCCAAGGAATTATTAAGTGTGTAAATAAGTAAACGGATAAACAGACATCTGACTCAAGTAATGCGAGATGGTATAGGGGGAGGAGCCTGTGAAATTAAGTTACCTACATGGTGGCTATTCTGGAAGTCGTCATCTTCGATGCCAATCATAGTTCTACAGGTAGAAATGCACATATGGAACATTAGACTGATAGAGATTTACTCGAGGAAAACAGTGATGCTTTCCATTAGAGCATGGTTTTATTCATTCTATACTTACGAAGGGTTTTGTATAGAACCAGGCGAATGCCGATGGTAACATGTGAAGGCTATAGGATGTGCTGAAAGTGTTGTCCAGCAGGTGGTACGGTTGTTGTTTTCACTTCTCATATTGGGCAAGGGCTTCAATCAACACGTCTACCGGAATGCGAGCATATGCTGCGACAATCAGCTCCGTGAGATGTACAAGATTTCTGATCTTATCCGGATACAACACGTACACAGATGTTGCCACAGATAGAAAAGTCATGGTATAAGCTCCGGGGAATGTGGTGGCCGCTCCAGGAGACATCTACGAACTATCCGTCTCCGGGGAAACTGCATATCCAGGTATTCTGAGACAGCTATCTCGCAACGACGTGTGGCACCATCGTGCTTGGAGAATATAAGAAATATCCTCATCTCAAGCAGCAGCGAGACCCCGCCCCCCTCCAAATCCCACAGCAGACCATTACTTTCGATGAGGCAACTACTTCCGATAGATCCATCCAGGGAGGGTTGACAGCTGACGAGTATTTGTAATTCTTCTTACTTTCCTCTACGTAGATACTGAAATTAGCTTAATGTGTAAGCAGCACGTCGTAGTGTAAACTATGGTTTTCGTCCAGCTTACATGTCGTCTATTCTGCAAACTGAACCCGGAGATTCGGATCGTACACGTTGAGATATAATATGTGCATTTTGTTAAGTGTGTCATACGCATGTGTTGCAAGCATTCTGTTTCTTTATGTACGTTTCCCTCCAGAAGTGGGAAGTACTGTGCTCTGGACGCTTACAGAACGATGCTACCACAGCGTTTGATTTTGCTACGCAATTACCAACTTCCGATCATCCAGATTTCAGTTTGTCTGCGACAGAGTCAGTTTTTAGGAATTTCGCGATATATATTTTTTACCTTGCTGTGGGTTATGAGTATCTGTCTGGGAGATGTTGGCTGAAATCGTCTGAGGTAACTCTGGTGCTAGCCGGCCGAGGTGGCCGAGCGGTTAAATGCGCTACAGTCTGGAACCGCACGACCGCTACGGTCGCAGGTTCGAATCCTGCCTCGGGCATGGATGTGTGTGATGTCCTTAGGTTAGTTAGGTTTAAGTAGTTCGAAGTTCTAGGGGACTTATGACCACAGCAGTTGAGTCCCATAGTGCTCAGAGCCATTTGAACCAACACTGGTGCTTCTCGCCTCCGGTCTCGCGTTCAGCATGTGTTAATGTTATTGGCTTTCACGTCAGCAGTAAGGAAGAATCGTCCTCACAACTTGAGTATGCATGAAGCTATTCTCAAAATTTTATTGTGTAATTCTGTATTGTTTTAAGGTGCCGCATGACCCCCTACCCAGTTGAAAATTAAGAACTGTATCAAAGATAATATTTTCCTAATCGACTTATACATTTTATCCGTCTACCAGCCCCCATCTCGTTATAGGTTCATGCGTTAGTCGTGCTAGTCTGTAGGTATGGTTCCATACCTACAGACTAGCACAACTGTCGCATGAACCGATAACGATTATAATTCAAGTAACTTCAGTGGAAGCACTATACTCTACGCAAAGGAACCCTCCCGTTAAACGTTAGCCCCATACCCAAGGAAATGAGCGTACGGGGCAGATTAGGAAATCCCACATTTCTGTCGTGGGTAAGGCCTTACTGGTGGTGGTTTCCCATTTTTTCCTGGAAACTATTATGGAGTGTCAAGTTAGTATTAATGTCTTATATATTAATGAGTTGAGCGATATATAACATTTTATTGTGTGTGTCTTCATTCTTCTGAGGGATTTGATGCGGTCTGCCATGGATTCCTCTCCTGCGCACCTATTCACCCTAGAGTAATACTTGCGCCCTCCGTCTGCCGCCATTTGTTATTTGTATTCTTATCTCTGTCTTCCCATATAGTGTTTACCTTTTGCGGTTTGCATGAGGCGTGACACATGTTTTACCATTCTTCTTCTTGTCAACGTTTTCCACATATTTCTTTCCTCGCCGATTCTGCGTAGAACGTCCCTATTCCTTACCTTATCAGTCCACCTAATTATCAACATTCTTCTGTACCACCACATCTACAGTGCTTCGATTCTCTTTCGTTCCGGTTGTCCCAAAGCCCACGTTGAACTACCAAATTACATTGTGCTCCAAACGTACTTTCTCAGAAAAGTATTCCTCAAATTAAGATCGATATTCGATACCAGTAGATTTCTTTTGGCCAGGATTCCTTTTTTGTTCGTTGTAATTTGATTTTATGTCTTTCCTGCTGCTTTCATCAGGCCTTATGTTGCTTCCGCGGTATCAGTATTTCTGCACTTCGTCTATTTTACGGTCCTCGGTTTTGCTCTTAAGCGTCTCGCTATTCTCATTTCTGCTATTCCTCATTAGTTTTCTCTTTTTTCGGTTTCCTTTCTATGGACGTTCTGCGTTCGGCAGACTTTCCATTCCATTCAGTAATTCTTCCTCGCTGCTACTAAGGATAAGAATGTCATCAGTGAGTCTTACCACTGGTACTCTTTCCCCCTAAATTTTAATCCCACTCCTGAACCATTGTTTTATTTACGTCATTGCTTCTCCGATGTATAGATTTAACAGCAGCGGTGTAAGTCTCCATTCCTGTCTTACATGCTTTTCAATCTGAGCACTTCGTTACTGGTCTTCCATCCCTATTGTCAGTTCTTGGTTCTTATACATATTGGATAATAACCGTCTTTCCCTGCTGCTTACAAGTATTTTTCTGAGAATTCTGAGAATTTCGAACGTCTTCTAGGAGTTTACACTGTCGAACATCATTCCTAAAGCGTTAATCCTATGAAGGTCCCTCGATTTTTCTTATGTCTTGTTTCAATTATCAAGAACAACGTCAGAACTGCCTCTGTTGTGCCGTTTATCTTCCCTAAAAACGAACTTATCGTTATGTAAAAGGTCCTTATTTTTGTCTTTCAGTCTTTTGTACGAGTATATTATTCCTCTCAACAGACTGGAAGTATCAGCTGTTAAGCTGATTATACGATTATTCTCGTACTTATATGCCCTTGTTTTGTTGAAAACCTGAGCATGATATTTTTCTGAATGTGTAACGGTATGTCTTCAGTCTCGTAGATTCTACGCAGCAGTTTCAATAGTGGTTTCGTTGCCATTGCCGCAATGATTTTAGAAATTCAGAAGGATGTTATCCATGCCTTCTGCTGTATTTGACCGCGAATTTTGCAAAGCTCTGTCAAACTCTGACTGCAACACTGGGTCACTGATGTATTTGATATCAAAATCCATTTCTTCTTGCATCACGTCAGGAGACAGTTCCTCACCCACGCCCACCTCAGAGGTTTTCAGTGTATTCTTTCCAACTGTCTGCTCTCTCTCTCTCTCTCTCTTTCTTGAAGGTTTAACAGTATTTTCTGCTACACTCCTTATATTAACACTTTTGATTTTGATTTCATCAAAGATTGTTTTGACCTTTTTACCTGCTGAATCTTTCATTCTGAACACTATTTCTTCGATGGGCACGTTAATCTCTTCTATCGCCTTACTGTCGTCAGACAGGCAGTTAGTCACGCCCTTACTACATGAGACAATGTGGAGAATTTCTGAATTATCCAGTTCATTGACGCGACGTTAAATGATAACGATCTTAACGCAGCCTGCTTCCCTCGCCTTGAGGGAAAACATTTCTTTCACCATCGCAGTTAGAACAATCTTTGTCCGCGTAAAATGTCATAGGACAAATGTTCTGTACCAAGCCCATGATCTAAGAACATACTGTGCTGAAATTACAAGTATGTACCCGGTGTCCCACCTGACTCGGCCACCTGATGTATTTCCGAAACGAAACACAATGTGAAAAATGTGCCGTCAGAGACGAGCAGGTTGTGTACCAGCACCTTCATACGTAACAACACGAACACATCACTACACTGAACAGAGAATAAAAAAAGTACAAAAAATCCGGGGAAAAAGACAGGAATACGGCCATATACGTCACTTAGGAATGAAATAAATATGAAGTGCAGGGGAGCTACGTTGGAAATGCTGCAAAAAGAATATGTGAGGGACTGAAACAATTGGCAGGAATGCACAATTCCTGTAAGTAAACGAACATCACTTTCACTACAAAGTTATTATTATTATTATTATTATTATTTTTCTTTCTTTTCTCAGACGTTATGTCTGGTCAAAAATAAAAGTGACACGGACCTTGATCAAGCGTGACTTCCTTTTAACTGTACAGTATATGTTACATTGCATTTAGGAACTTTCGGGTTATTGAACATGTATCAATAATTACGGATTTCTGTAGTTGTATATATATGTTTGGATGTAGCTGTATTGCGTTGATGTACTGGTGGATATTGTGCGGTATGACTCCTGTAGTTGATAGTATAATTGGTATAATGTCAACTTTATCCTGATGCCACATCTCCTTGGCTTCCTCAGCCAGTTGGATGTATTTTTCAATTTTTTCTCCTGTTTTCTTCTGTATATTTGTTGTATTGCGTATGGATATTTCGATTAGTTGTGTTAATTTCTTCTTTTTATTGGTGAGTATGATGTCAGGTTTATTATGTGGTGTTGTTTTATCTATTATAATGGTTCTGTTCCAGTATAATTTGTATTCATCATTCTCCAGTACATTGTGTGGTGCATACTTGTATGTGGGAACGTGTTGTTTTATTAGTTAATGTTTTATGGCAAGTTGTTGATGTATTATTTTTGCTACATTGTCATGTCTTCTGGGGTATTCTGTATTTGCTAGTATTGTACATCCGCTGTTGATGTGATCTACTGTTTCTATTTGTTGTTTGCAAAGTCTGCATTTATCTGTTGTGATATTGGGATCTTTAATAATATGCTTGCTGTAATATCTGGTGTTTATTGTTTGATCCTGTATTGCAATCATGAATCCTTCCGTCTCACTGTAAATATTGCCTTTTCTTAGCCGTGTGTTGGATGTGTCTTGATCGATGTGTGGCTGTGTTAGATGATACGGATGCTTGCCATGTAGTGTTTTCTTTTTCCAATTTACTTTCTTCGTATCTGTTGATGTTATGTGATCTAAAGGGTTGTAGAAGTGGTTATGAAATTGCAGTGGTGTAGCCGATGTATTTATATGAGTGATTGCTTTGTGTATTTTGCTAGTTTCTGCTCGTTCTAGAAAGAATTTTCTTAAATTGTCTACCTGTCCATAATGTAGGTTTTTTATGTCAATGAATCCCCTTCCTCCTTTCTTTTTGCTTAATGTGAATCTTTCTGTTGCTGAATGTATGTGATGTATTCTATATTTGTGGCATTGTGATCGTGTAAGTGTATTGAGTGCTTCTAGGTCTGTGTTACTCCATTTCACTACTCCAAATGAGTAGGTCAATATTGGTATAGCATGGGTATTTATAGCTTTTGTCTTGTTTCTTGCTGTCAATTCTGTTTTCAGTATTTTTGTAGTCTTTGTCTATGTTTTTCTTTTAGTTCTTCTTTAATATTTGTATTATCTATTCCTATTTTTTGTCTGTATCCTAGATATTTATAGGCATCTGTTTTTTCCATCGCTTCTATGGAGTCACTGTGGTTATTCAAGATGTAATCTTCTTGTTTAGTGTGTTTTCCCTTGACTATGCTATTTTTCTTACATTTGTCTGTTCCAAAAGCCATATTTATATCATTGCTGAATACTTCTGTTATCTTTAGTAATTGGTTGAGTTGTTGATTGGTTGCTGCCAGTAGTTTTAGATCATCCATGTATAGCAAATGTGTGATTTTGTGTGGGTATGTTCCAGTAATATTATATCCATAATTTGTATTATTTAGCATGTTGGATAGTGGGTTCAGAGCAAGACAGAAACAGAAAGGACTTAATGAGTCTCCTTCGCATATTCCACACTTAATTTGTATTGGCTGTGATGTGATATTATCCGAATTTGTTTGGATATTAAGTGTGGTTTTCCAGTTTTTCATTACTATGTTTAGGAACTGTATAAATTTAGGATCTACTTTGTATATTTCCAATATCTGTAGTAACCATGAGTGGGGTACACTATCAAAAGCTTTTTGGTAATCAATGTATGCGTAGTGTAGCGACCTTTGTTTAGCTTTAGCTTGATATGTCACCTCTGTATCTATTATCAGTTGCTCTTTACATCCTCGTGCTCCTTTGCAGCAGCCTTTTTGTTCCTCATTTATAATTTTGTTCTGTGTTGTATGTGTCATTAATTTCTGTGTAATGACTGAAGTTAATATTTTTTAGATGGTTGTTAGGCATGTTATGGAGCGATATTTAGCTGGGTTTGCTGTGTCTGCTTGATCTTTAGGTTTCAGATAGGTTATTCCATGTGTAAGTGTATCAGGGAATGTGTATGGGTCTGCAATGTAACTGTTACATAATTTAGTTAGATGTGAATGTGTTGAGGTGAACTTCTTTAGCCAGAAATTTGCTATTTTATCATTTCCAGGGGCTTTCCAATTACGCGTAGAATTAATTGCTTGGGTGACTTCATGTTGCAAAATTATCACTTCAGGCATTTGTGGTATCATCTTGTATGAGTCTGTTTCTGCTTGTATCCACTGTGCATGCCTGTTACGTTGTACCGGGTTTGACCATATGTTGCTCCAGAAGTGTTCCATGTCTGTTAAGTTTGGTGAATTGTCTATTTTAATGTGTGTGTTATCTATTGTTTGGTAAAATCTCTTTTGGTTTGTGTTGAATGTTTGGTTTTGTTTCCTTCTATTTTCACTTTTTTTTGGTATCTTCTAAGTTGTTTGGCCAATGCTTTTAATTTCTGCTTCTTTTCATCTAATTGCTCTACTGCTTCTTGTTGTGAGATTTTACCTAACCTTTTTCGTTTTTTGTCTGATATTTCATTTCTTATAAATTGTTTTAGCTGTCCGATGTCTTTTCTCAGTTTTTCTATTCTGATCTGTAGCCTGTGTTGCCATGCTGGTTTTGTGGGTTTCTTCTGTGTGTTGGTTGGTTCTGATCTCTGCCTAGTGTGTATATTTAGTGTAGTGAGTGCTCCTACATAAACCAGTAGTTGTAACTCTTCCATAATTGTGTTTTCATTTATTTTGTTGTGTATGATTGTGTTGATAGTTGTTATTGTTGTTTCAACTTGTGGGTTATTTGGTGGTCTATGCAAGAATGGTCTAATGTCTGTATTTGTGTCTTTGTATTCTATATATATCAACTGAAATTTTTCTTCTATATCTAACATGTGTGTCACTTCATGTTCTATATGTGCTTGTTCTGGTGGCTGTCTTAAGATTTCGTTTTCCTCTGATTGTTTAATTGACGCATTTTCTTCTTTGTTTGTTTTCTCTGGGATGTTTGAGTCCATTACTGTATTTTCTTCTTCTTCTAATTGCACATAATTTTGTTCCAGTATTTGTTGTACTTGTTGTTTGATGTTTTCTAATTCTGGCTGGGGTATCCTGTTATTTTTTATTATTACACGGATCTGATCAGCTAGTCGTTGTTCTGTTAAAAATTTTAATTCCGGGTATCTGGTAATAAATGTTGTGTATACTTGTGATCTGTATCCAGTTGTGTTGGTTCCTAGGTTTGTTGCTTGGTAATAACAGAACATGACCATCTCATCCTCTGTCTTTGTTTTCTTTCTAGGGTGGTTGCAGGAAGCATATCCTGCAAAACACCTCTATTTGGATTTAAATCATTTTCCAGTTGGCTAGCAGTGTCGTTACCATTGTGGGCGGGCATAGGGTTCAAGCGTCGTCCCCGACCATGACGGCGCTTGTCCGAGGCTTCTTTAGTTCTGTCCTGAACCAAGTAATCACACTAAAAGGGGGGTTAGCCCTATTAGTGGTTTGTTCTTTTCGTCGCCTTTTACGACTGGCAGAACATACCGGAGGCCTATTCTTTTCCTAGGCCTCCACAGGATTATTATTATTATTATTATTATTATTATTATTATTATTATTATTACCAGGCGTATTCGGAAACTAAGGTTCGATTAGGTGTGAAATGGAAACCACTGTGAAAATCTGATGGAACTTGGCCCAGGTGTGTTGGACGGTGCTGTTAGTGTGCCTGTCGATCGCTTCACGTCGCTCTTTTCAGTTAAGAACGCATAGTGATCACGTAGAAATGCCTAAACCAACAGTGTCTCCCGCCAAGTATGTGGGTCTGGCGAGAGACTTCGCCTGAAGCTATGCTGCCCACAATACATAAACGTCATGCGTTTCTTTCTTCAAGACAATTTTCATCCGCATTTTGCAGAGGCAATGAAGACGCTCCTGCAGCGTTTTCGATGGGAAGTGTTTGATCACCCACAAAACAGCCCTCAAGTGGCTCACCCCGTTATTCATCTCTGCTCACATGAACCACTGGCTACGAAGGCAACATTTTGGCACAAACAACGAAACGCAGACCAGCCTTGGGATTTGACAGAGAGCACAGGCGGCTACTTTTTGTGACGAGGGCACTGGAAAGTTTGTACAACAGCACGGCAAATGTCTAAGTCGCAGCTGCCACTATTTCCAGAGGTAGCTGGAGGGTGTGACTAATTGTTGCGATCAAAAAGTCACTATAAATTTGAAAACTTAATAAACCACGGAATAATGTAAATAGAGAAGTAAAAATTGACACGCATGCTAGGAACGACATGGGGTTTTATTAGACCAAAAAAAAAACAATGTTCACAAAATCTCAGACAGATGCCGCTGGACAGCAAAACGTCAGTGACTGCGCATGACAATCGTGTATAAAAGGAGCTGTAATGAGAGAGAGAATCAGATGCGCCAGCAGTCGCAGCATGTTGACGTTACCTGAAAAGGCGCTTTTAGTGAAGCTGTATTATCAGAATGGGGAATGTGCTAGTTCAGCGTTACGATCCTATCGCCATAGGAAGGGGATTCGAACGGGTAAAGGTCCGTTGACAAATTCAGCTGTGGCGAGAATGATTTCGAAGTTCGAAGCCACGGGTTGTTTAGACAATAGACCCCGTAGTGGATGGCCGAGCACAAGGCGTAACGCTGCTGAGACAGTTCAGGAAGAAATGGAGACTGTAGTGGGTTCGTCTATGCACAGGGAAGTCAGCGCTCGAGCAGTCGTACGTCGCACCGGCATTCCATACACTTAGGCGTACCCTCCGATGCTATCCGTACAAAATCCATCGGTATCATGAACTATTGGCTCTGGCTCTGAGCACTATGGGACTCAACATCTTAGGTCATAAGTCCCCTAGAACTTAGAACTACTTAAACCTAACTAACCTAAGGACATCACACACACCCATGCCCGAGGCAGGATTCGAACCTGCGACCGTAGCAGTCCCGCGGTTCCGGACTGCATGAACTATTACCTGGCGATTTAATGAAGCGGATGGCATTTCCGGTGTGGCGTTTCAAAACATGGCGGAAGATGACGATTGGTTGAGTAACGTGTTGTGAACCGACGAAGCTCATTTAACGCTCCGTGGATCTGTCAACGCCCACAACTGCAGAATTTGGGCTACCGAAAATCCTAGAACTGTCGTGGAAACTCCATTGCACGACGCGAAAGTCATGATATGGGTTGGATTTATCACATCTACCATTATCGGGCCTTTTTTCTTCGAGGAAATGCGTGATTCTGGTTTTGTAACAGCTACCGTGACGGGTAAAAGGTACGCCGATATGTTACAGAATCGCATCATCCCCACCCTGGCTGATAAACACCTGCTGGAACGTACGATGTTTATGCAGGATGGCGCTCAAACCCATATTGCTAGACGCGTGAAAGATCTCTTGGCGCGTCGTTTGGTGATGATCGTGTGCTCAGCCGCCACTTTCGTCATGCTTGGCCTCCCAGGTCCCCAGACCTCAGTCCGTGCGATTATTGGCTTTGCGGTTACCTGAAGTTGGAAGTGTATCGTGATCGACCGACATCTCTAGGGATGCTAAAAGACAACATCCGACGCCAATGCCTCACCATAACTCCGGACATGCTTACAGTGCTGTTCACAACATTATTCCTCGACTGCAGCTATTGTTGAGGAATGATGGTGGACATATTGAGCATGTCCTGTAAAGAACATCACCTTTGCTTTGTCTTACTTTGTTATGGTAATTATTGCTATTCTGATCAGATGAAGCGCTATCTGTCAGACATTTTTTGAACTTTTGTATTTTTTGGTTCTAATAAAACCCCATGTCATTCCAAGCATGTGTGTCAATTTGTACCTCTCTATCTACATTATTCCGTGATTTTTTTAGTTTTCAAATTTAAACTGACTTTTTGATCACCCGGTATGTTCTTCTATGAAAATGAAGAGTACAATTAGTGAAAGCAGATTTGGTTTTACTGCTCTAAACCTAGAACCTTCTGGAATACTTACACTTTAAGTATGGTAAATGCCACAGTTCCTGCTTTACTGCTGATTTGCCGTAATACGGGTTGCGTGGTCTGTTCTGAAGCCTGATGTAGGCCACACTATCTCTATGCATTTCGATGGAAAATGTGTCACCATTGCCTTCTTTTAAAGAATTCATATTTCAGACAGTATGAAGTTTAGAATAGTGAAAACAAGTCTGCCGTCACTTTGTACCTCTACTTTGAATTTCTGTAGAAAAAAATATCCAAGTGCCATTTAAAAAAGGTAACTTTGTGTTGAAATTGATATTAGTTTATTTGTAGAGCTTTTGAGCCATTGACATACGCGCATCTCCGGCCAAATGCATTTTCCACATATAGTTTCATTTCAGAAGTATATGAGATGTCAAAGTTAGACGGGGCACAATCCACTTGTTAAAGAAGAAATATTTGAGATACAAACGTCTGACGAAACAAGTGCGCGCAAATGAGAGAATTGTGTGTTCTTTTATCCCTTTAAATTTTGTGGTCATCAGTCTTCTCACTGGTTTGTTGCAGCTTCTCCTGTGCCAATCTCTTCGTCCCAGAGTAGCATTTGAAACCTACGCCCTCAATTATTTGCTGGTTGTATTCCAATCTCTGTCTTCCTCAATAGTTATTGTCCTCTAAGGCTCCCTCCATTACCATGGAAGTTATTCCCTGAAATGTTATCAGATTTCCTTCCATCCTGTTCCTTCTTCTTGTCAGTGTTTTCCATATATTCCTTTCCTCGCCGATTCTGCGGAGAACCTCTATATTTCTACCTTATCAGTGCACATAACTTTCAACACACCTATTTAGCAACACCTTCCAAATGCTTCGATTCTCTTCTGACCCAGTTTTCCCACGATCCATGTTTCACTACCATACAATGTCGTGCTCCACACAAATATTCTCAGAAATTTCTTCCTCAAATTATGGCCTATGTTTAATACTGGTAGTCTTCTCTTGGCCAGGAATACCCTTTTAGTCAGTGCTAGCCTGCTTTCGATGTCCTTCTTGCTGCTTCCGTCACTGGTTATTTTGCTGCCCAGGTTGTAGAATTCCCTAATTTCATCTACATCGTGACCATCAGTCCTGGTGCTAAGTTTCTCGCTGTTCTCCTTTCACCTTGAATTTCGGTACCACCGATGAACCTACCTTTTAATTCAATCATTGCCTCTTAGATGTACAGATTGAACAGAAGGGGCGAAAGATACATCCTTGTCTAGCACCTTTCTTAATCGGAGCACTTCTTTCTAGGTCGTCACTCTTATTATTCCCTCTTGTCTGTTCTACATATTCTATACTACCCGTCTCTCCCTATAGCTTACCCCTATTTTTCTCAGAATTCCGAACATCTTGCACCATTTTACATTGCCGAACGCTTTTTTCTTTAGTCTTGCTTCCATTATTAACCCCCACGTCAGAATTGCCTCTCTGGTACCTTTACCTTCCAAAAGCCAAACTGATCTTCATTTAACACATTCTCAATTTTCTTTCCCAGTCTTCCCTGTATTAATCTTGTCAGCAACTTGGAAGCATGAGCTGTTATCGTGATTCTGCGATAATCCTCGCACCTGTCAGCTCTCGCAGTCTTCGGAATTATGTGGATGATATTTTTCCGAAAGTGAGATGGTATGTCACCAGACTCATACGTTCCACACACCCTTGTGAATAGTCGTTTTGTTGGCACTTCCCCCAGTGACTTTAGAAATTCTGATGGAATGTTTCCCATCCCTTCTGCCTCATTTGTTCCTAAGTCGTCCAAAGCTCTCTTACATTCTGATTCTAGTACTGGATCCGCTATCTCTTCTAAATCGACTATTGTTTCTTCTTCTATCACATCAGCCAAATTTTACCCCTCGTAGAAGTCTTCAATGTACTCTTTCGACATATCCGCTCTATTCTCTGCGTTTAACAGTGGAATTCTCGTTGCACTCTAACTTTTACCATGCTCGCTTTTAATTTCACCGAATTTTGACTTTTCTTTATGCTGAGTTATCCTTCTCACAATCATATCTTTTTCAGTTTCTTCATATATTTCATGTAGCCATTTCCTCTTAGCTTCCCTGCACTTCCTATTTATTTCAATCCTCTGCGACTTGTATTTCTGTATTAATGAATTTCGCTGAACATTTTTGTATTTTCTCCTTTCATCGATCAACTGAAGTATTTCTTCTGTTACCTATGATTTCTTTTTACCAATGTTTTTCTTTCCAACTTCTGTGATTGTTCTTTTTAGAGAACTTCACTCCTCTTCAACTGTACTGCCTGCTGAGATATTCCTTATTGCTGCATCTATAGCCTTAGAGAACTTCAAGCATATCTCGTCATTTCTTAGTACATCCGTATCCCGTTTCTTTGAGTTTTGATTCCTTCTGACTAATCTCTTAAACTTCAGCCTACTTTTCAACACCACTACATTGTGATCTGAGCCTTTATCTGCCCCTCGGTATCCTTTACAATCCAGTAACCGTTTCAGAATCTCTGTCTGATTACGATGTAATCTAACTGAAATCTTCCCGTATCACCTGGCCTTTTCTCAGTACCTCCTCCTCTTGTGGTTCTTGAACGAATATTCGCTATTATTAGCTGAAATTTATTACAGAACTCAATTAGTCTTTTCCTTATCTCATTCCTTGCCCAAAGCCCATGTTGTCCTGTATTCTTTTTTTCTATCCTCCCCCCCCCCCCCAACTGGTTTCCAGTCCCTCATGACTTCAGATTTTCATCTTCCTTTATGTACTATATTACCCTTTCAATATCCTCATATACTTTCTCTATCTCTTCAGCTTCATCTTGCGACATCGGCATGTATTCCTGAACTACTATTATCGATGTTCATTTGCTATCGATTATGATAAGAATAACTGTATCACTGAAATGTTCACAGTAACACACTTTCTGCCCTATCTTCCTATTCATAACGAATACTACTCCCGTTATACCATTTTATATTACCTGTACTTACCTGACCAGAAACCCTTGTCTTCTTTGCATTTCATCTCACTATCTCCTACTGTACCTAGATTGAGCCTTTCCATTTCTTTTTTCATTTTTTTATAGCTTCCCTACCACGTTCAAGCTTCTGACATTACACTCCACGACTAGTAGAACGTTATGCTTCCGTTGTTTATTCAATCTTTTTCTCATGGTCCCCATTGGCAGTCCTCTCCCAGACAACCGAATGGTGGACTATTCCGGAAACTTTTGCCAACGAAGAGATAATCATGACACTTTTTCAATTACAGGTCCCATGTGCTGTGGACACACGTTAAGTGTCTTTAATGCAGTTGTTTCCATTGCCTTCTGCCCACTCATGCCGGTGATTATTGCTGATTCTTCCGCCTTTACAGACAGTTTCCCACTCAAGGGCAAGAGAGTGCGCTGAACTTCTGTCCGCTCCTCCGTTTGCAGAATAAAGGTGGCTTCTTATGCTGGATGTCTCCGGCCGCCAATGCTGATTATTAGTCGAAAGTCAAGTAGTGGCTTGTTTCGAACCCGGGATTTAGAACTTCTTGATTATCAATCAAAGACGCTACTAGTGGATCACTAAGTCTTCTACTAACTGCGCTCAAATTTCACCCATGGACATGTCGCGAAGCTGTTGAACGGGGTACTGGCATATTTTGCTGCTGATGTAAGTTAATGTGTAACACGTCGATATGGTCTAAGATGGGTAAGTCGAGCAGGTCGTGTAAGCTTGTGATCCCAGGTATCTCATCTCATTTTAAAGAAAATAGTTCTTATTATAGGAAACAGCGATCTATAAATATCATAAATGAACTGGAAACAGTCTTATCGCCTAAATTTTAATAAGGAATTATGCGATCAAGACTGTTTCCAGTTTATTTATAACTCATCTCAGTCCTCGGGATGTTTAAGTCTGACGTCGTCTCAAAAACGAATAGCATATTCCCACTGCTGGGACTGAAGAGCTACAGCAGTGAATTTTGCAGTATTATGATCAACAGGAGTCTAAAAGAATAGTACTGTATCCAAATATGAGGACGTAATGCAGAAATCCTTTAACAGGTACTAGTGTACAATAAATGTCGACGAGTAACGTGCTGAAACAATATTGTACTTATATCTTGTTAAGGTATGTCATGATTGAAATTGGAGCCCAACTATATGGCGATTTATGCGTTTATTTTTAGTTCTGAGTCATCAGTCTTGTGACTGGTGTAACGTGGTCCACCACGAATTTCTCTCCTGTGCCAACCTCTTCACCTCAGAGTAGCACTTGCGTCTTACATCCTCAGTTATTTACTGGACATATCCCAGTCTGTGCATTCCTAACATCGTCTACGGTTTTCACACTCTACGGTTCCCTCTAGTACCATGGAAGTTACTCCCCGATGAGTTAACAGATGTCCTACCATCCTGTCCCTTCTTCTTGTCAGTGTTTTCCACATATTCATTTCCTCACCGATCATTCACCCGTAGCGCTACATCTCAGATACTCCTCTCTTCTCTTGTTGTGGTTTTCCCAAAGTCCGTGTCTCACTACTATACAATGCTGTGTCCCAAACGTACATTCTTAGAAATTTCTTCCTCAAATTAACACGTGTGTTTGATATTAGTAGACTTCTCTTGGCCAGGAATTCCGTTTTTGCTAGTCCAGTGCTAGTCTGCTTTTTATGTGCTCCTTTCTCAGTCCGCCATCGGATATTTTGCTACCCTGGTAGCAACATTCCTGAACTTCATCTACTTCATGATGTGAGTTAACGAGCATTTCGCTCTCATTTAAGTATATGGCCGAAAGAGTCAGCCTTCAGGAATTGTGAAACAAGCCCTGTCGTCCAGGACCGTGTGTCACAGAGAGCGCAGACTCGCCACGAGACAGAGACGCCCACACTCCGCATATTGGGCAGAAAGCGTAAATTTTATTTACTCTCTCCCAAGTGCATTGGGCAAAGGAGAATCAGAGCCTACTCGGGACTAACTTTTCACTCACAAAACTTGCGCGGATGAACTGCGTCTCCGTTTGTCCTGGTGATGACTTTATTCAGGAAAAATCGTCTACAGCTTTACCAGTGTTTGATTTGCAAATTTGTTGTAAGGTCTTATGGGACCAAACTGCTGAGGTCATCGGTCACCAAGCTTACGCACTACTTAATCTAACTTAAACTTACGCTAAGGACCACACACACACACTCACCAATGCCCGACGGAGGACTCGAACCTCCGACGGGGAGAGCCGCGCAACCGTGCAAGGTTCCTCAGACCACGCAGCTATCCGGGGCGGCCTGACTTTTATGTTCTTATTTGTGGGACTGATCCGCTCGTTCATTAGAGGGTAAAGTTTCTCTCCTTTTCAGGAGATAAATGGGCATAACTCTTAATTTTATTATTGATATTCTGGAACAAGAAAGTATATGAAGATTAATTAAATGTAATACAGGCAGGCTTAACATCACCAAAGAGGGAATAAAAAATGTTCACGAAGAAATTAAAGTAACTAAATCACGTCACCGGGAATAAATATCGAAAGAAATCAACAGGGCAGCAGAAAATGTATTTGGAACAACAAATTGAAGAAGAAGGTTGGTGGAATGAAGTACGTGAAGAAGCAGTTACAGAAAGAACAAAACAGTGGAAGGAGTCTAAATGTTTTGGGAAGCCTGATCACCTTGATGAATTTAGAATGCAAAGGAAAGAAACAGCAAGATAACAAAGAGTGCTAAAAGATCTTTGGAGAAATCACAACTTCTTGACATACAAAACAACTTTGTAAGAAATAACTCCCGGAACTTCTATCAGATGTTTAAAAGTCGTCTAAAGGGCTACCAAGCTTCAAGTATTTGCTTCACAGATGAAAATGGTAAAGTAGGCCTAAACAACAGCCAAAATTGTGAAATACTTAGAAAGTACTTTGAAAAATTATTGAACTGTTAGGACACCAAACTGTAAGCTAGAATTTGCGGATCTCTTTGAAAATACAGAAGCAGATCCACCACCTACAGGTGAAGAAATTGAAAAAGGAATAAGTACCCAGAAAAACAACAAAGCCAGTGGGGAAGACTATCACAGCTGAACTTATTAAATGGTCTCAACCAAAAATTATAACTAACCTTCAGCTCATGTTTAAAGAAATATGAGAAACTGACAAGATACCAGAAGACTGGAAAGTGGCTCTCATCCATCCCTTGCACAAGAAAGGTGACAAGCAAAATGTGAATATCTACAGAGGTATGTCTTTGTTGCCAGTGGGCTATAAAATTTTTTCAGTAATACTACTAAACAAGGTAGAAATAACACTTGATAGCCATTCGGGAGAATATCAGTGAGGATTTAGAAAGGGCATATCTTGCTCAGAACAGATTTTCAACCTAAAGCCCATAATTCGCCTCAGACTGACAAACTCCAAAGATGTAGCTGTAACATTTATAGAGTTTAAAAAGGCATTTGACTCGGTTGATAGGGAAACACTAGATAAAGTGATCAGAGAATTTCGCACCAACTCTAAATTAGTAAACCTTATTCGTGAAACTTTCACAGACACCAAATCAAAAGTAAATTTTCGGGGTTAAATATCGGAGGCATTCAACAGAATAACAGATGTAAGGCGAGGTGATGGCCTGTCTCCACTCCTCTTTAACTGCGTACTAGAGAAAACAGTAAGAGAATGGAAACAAAAAGTAAAAGAACAGAAGCTATCACCAATCAGACTGGGAACTAAAAGCAAAGATATTGAAATTCACTGTTTAGCATTTGCGGATGATTTTTCCATTCTTTCTGAAAACCTAACAAATGCTGGAATACAAATCAATCTCTTAGAAGAAGTAGCCAACAAAGCAAGCTTAAGAATATCTGCAGAAAGAACAAAATTTACGACAAATATCCCTAACAACAGATATTGGGCAGTTAAAGAGGATAAATAAATTTAAATATTTGGGAGAAATTATCCAAGAAAATGACTTATAAAAATTCGCTGTAGAATATAGAGAACATAAAGCGGAGAGAGCTTATGGAATAAGTAGGAATGGCTAAAACAAAAGGTTTGCTTCAAAACTCTGAAGATACAGCTCTACAACACAGTAGTAAAACCAGAATGTCTTTATGCAAGCGAATGTTTAGTATTGAACTAGAAAGAAAAATCATCCAAAAAATACTTGGGCCGCTAAAAAACACAGAGGTATGGAAATTAAGAAGCAATGATGAAGTTTATCGCAACGTAGAAAGCATAAATGAAACACGACGAAAGAGGCGACAGCTATTTTTTGAACACTTATACAGAATGAACAGGAACAAGTTAACCAATCCTATTTTTAAATTTCTTTGGGACGAGAAGTCTACAATAGCCTGGATTCAAGAAGTAAGGAAAGATTTGAAAAGAAACAACATTGTCCGCAGCTCGTGGTCGTGCGGTAGCGTTCTCGCTTCCCACGACCGGGTTCCCGGGTTCGATTCCCGGCGGGGTCAGGGATTTTCCCTGCCTCGTGATGACTGGGTGTTGTGTGATGTCCTTAGGTTAGTTAGGTTTAAGTAGTTCTGCATTCTAGGGGACTGATGACCATAGATGTTAAGTCCCATAGTGCTCAGAGCCATTTTTTTGAAACAACATAAGTGGAAAAGATGCAACAGTATTAAACAAGTATTAAAAATGGAAGGATTCGAAGGTAGGAGGGAGAAGAAGTCAGGGTCAAAGTGGTCCGAGGAGAGAAAAAGGATACATAGTGAAAAGATGAAAGAATACTGAAGGAAAAAGAAATAACAACAAAGAAGGAAGCTTTGAAATTGGTGCTTCGCCCTTAGATAACACAAACGAAGAAATAAGAAGAAAAAGAATATGGTCTAACAAGTCAATATTAGGAAAATGGAGTTCTTCTTGAAACACAAATGCATGAAAAATGGTTCAAATGGCTCTGAGCACCATGGAACTTAACATCTATGGTCATCAGTCCCCTAGAACTTAGAACTACTTAAACCTAACTAACCTAAGGACATCACATAACACCCAGTCATCACGAGGCAGAGAAAATCCCTGACCCCGCCGGGAATCGAACCCGGGAACCTGGGCGCGGGAAGCGAGAACGCTGCCGCACGACCACGAGCTGCGGACAAAACTGCATCAAATATATGTGCCCATGTTGTATGGAAATTGGTAAGGTGGCGGACATAAAATCCAGGTAATGCAAACTTGAAGGAGCTTGTACTCTTCACATGCTTACCGATAGGGAAAAGGCTCAGGGGACCGGCAAGATTGTACCATACACCACCAAGGGATGGCCTGAAGAAGGGGTTACAAGGATAAAATATCATCAAACGCTTTGTCGTTGCGATAAACGGAATGAGTATGAACAGGCAGCGAGAGGGAAAGAGATTAAACGTCTTATGGACACTCAGACTGCATCCGTGGGGCAATCGTTTTAGACGTCGGTAAGAAATGACGACACTGATTCATTCAAAAAATTTGGAGGAGAAAAGAACTAAACGTCACCGGTAAATTAACAGCAAGGAAGCAGCTACATCTGAGCACTAAGAATGACGCTAATATCTGCCATTATCACTCATCGTGAAACATGGCCCAACGAACAAGCTCTCGACTTAGAACTGCAATACTGGACTTCTCATCAAAATTCCTCACGCAAAACTAACATCACACGAATCATTGTAAAAAGGCAGCCAATGGTGCTGATACCATCAACATAGTTTGATTTCTGGCGTTCTCAACACACTGCACTCACACCCCGACGGCTGGAACAACTGTGTCTTAAAATGGCCTCTTCTGACTCCCCTTAAAGAGTGAGGCCGTTCTTTCTCCCGCGCTGCTCGGAGAGGTCGCTGACTAAGAACTAGTCAGTGAGGGCGCACTGGACTAGGGGGCCAGAAACCGAATTTTTACCAACAGTAACAGCGCAACACGGCATGTAATTCACTAGTTGTGTCTGAGTAAGCAACTTAAGGGCAGTAAAGAGATGAGGCGAAATAAGCGCTGTATCACTGAGATGAGACAGAGGTGAGACAATGTGCCGGGGCCCATCCCAGTTCACTAATTCCAGCGGCACGTCATCATAAAGTGTCTGTGCTTAACATACAAAGGACTGCACCATAATCAAAGAGTGAAACTGAAAATTAAAGTAACTTCGTCAATGTGTGCTTCTGTATATTAATGTTAACATTTTAAGTTCACAGGATGATCAAATGGGCATGTTAGGCAAAATATACGATGTAAAGAGAAAAAAAAAGTGACGAGGTTATTTTCCACTTCTAAGGCGTGCAATAAAATTTTGGTGATAGACCATTTACTTCGAATTTCCACTAGAGGTCGCCTCTGAACTGTTAATAGTGCTGTTCCCGATAGGTATATTGGATAGAATACTAAGATTTATATTTTGTTCAAAATGGCTCTGAGCACTATGGGACTTAACTTCTATGGTCATCAGTCCCCTAGAACTTAGAACTACTTAAACCTAACTAACCTAAGGACAGCACACAACACCAGCCATCACGAGGCAGAGAAAATCCCTGACCCCGACGGGAATCGAACCCGTTATATTTTATGCTTTTGAATATTTTGTGCTTTTGAATATAACAATCAGTTAAAATCAAACCTTTTATTTATAGTCATAATCCCTGACCCCACTGAGTAAATAGCCATTAGGAACATTTTCGTTTAGTGAGCAGCAAGAGTAATGTGGACTGGCAGACTGGAGATTTCGGTCAGCTCGTTCTCCACCGCTCTCTGGCTGACCGCAAAAATAGTTCCCAGGCTCTTGTCAAGGTAAGTGTAAAGCACGCAGTGACAATTTATGAATCTCTTCATAAAGACATAACGAAGTAACGATAATTTGGATAATTACCCGCCGGCCTACAGAGACAATAAAAGGAAAGCAACCAGGTTGGCAGTACTACGTAGAAGAGCTGGAAAAGGATCGTATTTGGCTGAAGGAAAAAGTTTTAAGCTAACCTCCCGTTACCACCGCACAGAAAAGGGCGGGAGGAGGCAACCACGGTGGAAGTCCAGTGCCTGTCCTCCATCAGACCAACAAAAGTAAATGAAGAACCCAAAACATTCCTTAGTGTGAGCAGGGACTACCAGAAACCTTTAAAGGTAGAAAATAAGGTTCACAGTGAAAAATTCTACAAACGTAAAATAATAACAAAAAAATACTCCACGTAAGAAGGGATTACAGCATCCTTCTTACGAGGTCACTGGTGCTTTAACTACATAGTCACAATTATTTAATTGAAAGCGGAGGGAGCATAAAGAAAGGAAAAGGGAAGGATCTGATGAAAGCAGCTGCTTCGGGCTTTATGCGAAATCAGCAGCAACGAATGAAACGGACCAGGACTCGAACGGGGGATCTCCTGTTTACGAAGCAGTTGGGTTAAACACTGAGCCATCCAGACGCAATGCTTATCAGCAATATGTGGACTATCCCGACAACCTCCCTGGCCGAGTTACTCTCCCAGCCAGAGCCACAGTCGGACAAGCCCGAAAGAACAGACACCACGCATTCATATAACAATCACAATTACCTTTCAGACCCACTTTAACAGCAACGTTTTGGCTTCTATGTATTATCATGTGCTTCCACCCGAGTCAGTTTTCGCTATTAATTATAGTCTAGTCTTTATAAACATACAGCATGTTTCATTTAACATGTATTCCAATGCTGCTTTCAAAACGTTAAGTGAAATGAGTACTTATTTAGAGATGAAAACTTAATAAAAGCTAGTTTTTCTCTCTGTGGAATAAACAAAGACGTGATGCCATTCAATCAGGTCAGGAGGACCAACACAAAGAGCGGCTTGCAGTATGTGGTACAACAACAAGATTGGTTGAGTCATAAACAATCAAGAAATCAGACTTGTCTTCCAGCCTTTCTTTTCTTTTCTTTTGCTTGTGCCTTCTTCCCACAGTGACGCAGGGTCGGCAAGGTTAAGCGGATTTGGTAAGGTTAAGTTAAGGGGTGGCCAGATGCCCTTCCTGCCATCACCCCGTAACCCCCGGGACGAAATTAGTGTGCCCCAACTGTCTGTCTCTAGTGTAATCCATGGAACAGTGCGAATGTGTTCAGATGTTTGCGAGCCGTATAACTAAGGTTGGCGAGGGGACCAGCCCCGTATTCACCTAGTGTGATGTGGAAAACCGCCTAAAAACCACATCCAGGCTGGCCGGCACACCGGCCTCCGTCGTTAAGCCGCTGGGCGGATTCGATCTGGGGCCGGCGAGACTACCCGAGTCCAGGAAGCAGCGCATTAGCGCTCTCGGCTAACCTGGCGTATCAGACCTGTCTTCCAGCGACCTGGGAAAATTAATGTTAAAGACCTGTTAGAGATAATCTGTGCCTGACACTACAAGAGGTTTACAACATGCCTTGTGAATTTGGCAGCAGTTACGTGATTGCGTATTAGGCTTATTACAGATCCTTCTGTTAAACTTCAACCTCCTCTTAGTTACGGAGATTTTGGAAAATTTGCGGTTGCCGTACACATCTACTTAATAAAAATGTTTCAAATGGCTCTAAGCACTATGGAACTTAACATCTGAGGTCATCAGTCCCCTAGACTTAGAACTACTTAAACCTAACTAACCTAAGGACATCACAGACATCCGTGCCCGAGGCAGGATTCGAACCTGCGACTGCAGCAGCGGCGCGGATCCGGACTGAAGTGCCTAGAACCACTCGGCCAGAGCGGCCGGCTCTACTCAATAAGGTCGGGATTATGTTTGAACATACACTATCTGATCAGAAGCATCCGGACACCTCTATGTAATGCGGAATTCCCCCACTAGATGTCAGGACAGGCGGGTCCGCCAGTATAAAAGGAGGTGAGAGGTATTGTGTGGGTATTGTGTGGCCAGTACCGAAGCAGTAACAGTAGACTGGATCTGGCAGCAGAGCTCATTGACTTCTAGCGCGGAAGAGTCATTGCATGTCAGCTAAATAACGGTTCTATCGGGGACATTTAGACCCCCCTACAGCTGCGTGGGTCGACTATTGGCGATGTGATTATGAACTGTAAACAAGAAGGAACATCCACAGCTTAACCAAGACCAGGCGGACCCTATGCACTGATGGACAGAAGTACGAAGGACGGTTGAAAACAATTACATGAAATCAGGGAAAGGAATCGCTCGTGAGTTTCAGAGTCCTACCAGAGGTCCGTCTAGCACAATATCTGTGTGTAGGGAGTTAAAAAGAATGGCCAACCAGCTCCTCATACGCAACATACTTCTGTAAGTTTTAAGCGTGGCAGACACACCCCGTATTAATGTAAACCAATAGGTGTCCAGATAGTGTATGGACGCAGAGGGTGCCACCACAGAACGCTCCATCTCCGCCGAGTCATCATGACGTAAACTAGCCAAACAAATGCCGTCTGCAAGGCATAAAAGCTCCTCTCGGCAGTTACACTGCATTCAGACTTTTCCTCTGACGACGATAATGGAGGCTGTCACTGACAAGTTGGGATTTTCTCCAAATCTGACGCGGTGAGTTAATCGAGACCTTTTAATCGTAAGATTGTCGCGGAAGACTGTTTAGCTATATTCGTAACATCTATCGTAATTTTCTCAAGCGAAGGTACAAAGTGTGAGGGCGTCACGGTTTTATTGATGTTTGTCCTTCATATCTTCTAACAAACGCACTGCATTATAAATTCCCAGCTTTCTGACACAGATTAGTATTGTTCTGTGGCTCTTGGGAAACAATTTTGAATTGTTTCATGAGATTCTTTATGCTTTGTATGCTGGTAATGTTAGATATTGTATGCGTGCAGTTATGGTTTATGTCATTCTATACCACATTTCGTTTTCATTTTCTTTCTCACTCTGTGTTGTTCCTGTTATTGTGTCTCGTATGTTTGTTTGTGAAGGATACTTTCCTCGTGTTTTTGGTTGTCGGCTGTTTACTTTTCCTTGTTTTATGATTTTGTTTTTCAGCTTTGTTACTAAGTATTTTATCCATTGTTTCTAGCTATTTGTACCATGGTATTTATTTGTTTTGTGTAGCTGTCTGTAACAAGTATTTCTATGTTTAATTTGTGGGGCATGTATGTAATTGCTGCTCATACGTTTGAGTTCTGATTTGATGTCTGCCGTATAATTGTATCTGTTGATGTGGGTTTTCTGTGTATCGTGGGCGTCTGGAGTCATTATTGTAATGTCCAAGAAATTTAAGTGGACGTTTCGTACTTTTTCCATTGTAAAATTTAGATCAAGTTTATCCATTGCTGATGTTTTAGAACCCTTCCCTGTATGCTGAATGTGCATACAGAAAACTGCAACCAGTCATTTTTTGAAATATTCATTCATTCCATTAACTAGTTTCCGAATCTTTCCAAGTTCATCTCCAGATAGTGCAAATAGAAGTTACATCTTTGTTTCCAAAAGGTGATGCTGGGTGCTGGCTTGCAACAGCATGGTCAGCTTTGTAATTTATTTGTATTCACCTGCGAGTGTTCATTGTGATTGCCAATGTGTATAATATAAAGGCATCTATTCATTTAAAACAGTTGTTGCTCTTAAGTAACACATACAATACAATAAAATATGTCGAAGACTTACGCAGACTAGAAACGTTGCTCACATTCTGAGCGTCTCTGCTGGCCTTCAACAACTTACTGTGTAACGAATTCAAATCACATAATAATGACCTGCTAAGAAATCGAAATCAGTTATTCATGATACCATTTCTGTTACCTGCGACTGCTTAGTAGCAATTAGTGAGTGTATGTTACACTGATGACTACGCAAGCTTGGAAATACGTCGAACAATCCGCTCATGAAGGAAAATAACTCGTACGAAAATAAGTCGAAGGATCTCGAAAAGGCATAATCTGTTTCTTTATATTAGATACATAGAAATGAAGACTGCGGGCTGGAAGACTCAGGGTCGAATGAAAGTCAGTCGATACGGGTGCTCCATCTCATAAAATCCGACAGATTCTTCGCCATTGCTCTCATTCAACGCTGTTTCTCTATTTCCCTAGACTTATTTTATGGAAAAAGACTGATGATACGATTTTCAGCCACGAGCGGAAATTGCTGCCGAAAGGGGAAGAGAGTGGGGTATTACTTTTTATCATTTGTTTTTAGCTCCCTCACTACAACAGATGATGTCAGAGGTTGTAAAATAACTTGGTCGACCCGTCACGATTTGTCTTAACCGCTGTGATATAACAGAATACCTGTGTCAGGTGGCTCTCAGGAAGAACGCAGAAACCAAAGTCGAATTGACTTCATAAGCCCCCCCCCCCCCTCCCCCCCCCACACACACACTCATAGTGTGCGTTGTAGTTAAGTCCCTTGAAGTAATATTAAACGACTTTATGCAGCGAGTCCTCTCGTGAGATGAGATTACACCAACGAGAAAAATGCGTTACGCTGTTCATAGGAGGATATGAAATGCAGCAGTTTCCGCTGACCTGATGCCCTTCCACTTTGTCCTGTTCCTCTCTCTATCTTTTTCTGTACCTTTCTGTCTCTTTTTCTCTACGCACACACACACACACACACACACACACACACACACATACATGGAAAACAGAGTAAGCTCCCCCTCCAATTCTCTACTTACTTTTGCTGTATATCCCACCATTCCTCTCTGCCCCTCTCTTTGCCACACACACATACACACACACACACACACACACACACACACACACATTTTAGACTGGGCAGAGGGTTGGTCCCACCATACCTTCCGACTTTTTGAGTTAATGAAACAATTCCTCTCTCCGACGTTATATCCGGTGACATTTCCTGCTAGGCGGAAGCGCGCTAGAAAATTTGTCGACTTAATGCGGAGACAAATGAACTGTCAACGACACTGCCGTTGCGGAAACTGGAGAAGCGGAAGGGAAAAAAAGGGGAGCTGAGGGAACAGCGTGCAGGCAAAAAACGTCGCACGCCAGCGCAGCGTCCCCGTTACTGTGCGCCACCGGCGCTGCTGCAGCTGCTGTCTCATGGTTTTCAGTGGTCGGGGCTGGACATCGACCTCTGTCAATGTCGTGACCACCTGCGGCGTCATGTTGTCAGACTGATGGCTTTCAATCTAGCCAAACCAGTTCCTTTCTGACATAAAAGAAAATAAAAATGCTATTCGCCGATCATAGGCGCAATGAGTACCTGTCGATGCACGTTCCATATCCTACCCATTTACTAAAAATACGGCAACGCCCCACAGACACCTGTGAATGTGCATGTGGTAAGCTTACTGTGAGACCTTCAGTACACACACCATCAGATTATTTGACTTGTCGCTCTAACGAAGTAGGCGAGTGTCTCGTGGTCTTCTCGTGGCGTGTTTATCTTCTGCCGTTAGGACAGACGATATAAATGCCACTTGAACGCTTAGAGTAACAGATTGACGGTGACCAACTTTAAACAGAACTTGGTTAATTTTCACATTATTAAAATAATAACAAGCATAAAAATTACTTAATTTGGTTCTGGATGTTATTTACAATTGACAATCTGAAGTTCCTTTGGTATTGGTACGTTAATTTTATTCTCACATATATCTCTGATACCTGACAAAAGGTATCAGATAGATTCAAGGTATCAGATAGGTTATATAATGGTAAGACAGAGATTTAGGAACAAGGTTTTAAATTGTAGGACATTTTCAGGGGCAGATGTGGACTCTGACCACAATCTATTGGTTATGAACTGTAGATTAAAACTGAAGAAATTGCAAAAAGGTGGGAATTTAAGGAGATGGGACCTGGATAAACTGAAAGAACCAGAGGTTGTACAGAGTTTCAGGGAGAGCATGAGGGAACAATTGACAGGAATGGGGGAAAGAAATACAGAAGAAGACGAATGGGTGGCTTTGAGGGATGAAGTAGTCAAGGCAGCAGAGGATCAAGTAGGTGAAAAGACGAGGGCTAGTAGAAATCCTTGGGTAATAGAAGAAATATTGAATTTAATTTATGAAAGGAGAAAATATAAAAATGCAGTAGATGAAGCAGGTAAAAAGAAATACAAACGTCCCATAAATGAGATCGACAGGAAGTGCAAAATGGCTAAGCAGGCATGGCTAGAGGACAAATGTAAGGATGTGGAGGCTTATCTCACTAGGGGTAAGATAGATACAGCCTACGGAAAATTAAAGAGACCTTTGGAGAAAAGAGAGCCACTTGTATGAATATCAAGAGCTCAGATGGAAACCCAGTTCTAAGAAAAGAAGGGAAAGCAGAAAGGTGGAAGGAGTATATAGAGGGACTATACAAGGGCGATGTACTTGAGGACAATATTATGGAAATGGAAGAGGATGTAGATGAAGATGAAATGGGAGATACGATACTGCGTGAAGAGCTTGGCAGAGCACTGAAAGATCTGAGTCGAAACAAGGCCCCGATAGTAGACAACATTCTATTAGAACTACTGACGGCCTTGGGAGAGCCAGTCCTGACAAAACTCTACCATCTGGTGAGCAAGATGTACGGGACAGGTGAAATACCGTCAGACTTCAAGAAGAATTTAATAATTCCAATCCCTAAGAAAGCAGATGTTGACAGATGTGAAAATTACCGAACTATCAGTTTAATAAGTCACGGATGCAAAATACTAACACGAATTATTTACAGACGAATGGAAAACTGGTAGAAGCCGACCTCGGGGAAGATCAGTTTGGATTCCGTAGAAATATGGGAATATGTGAGGCAATACTGACCTTACGACTTATCATAGAAGAAAGATTAAGGAAAGGCAAACCTACGTTTCGAGCATTTGTAGACTTAGAGAAAGCTTTTTACAATGTTGACTGGAATACTCTCTTTCAAATTCTAAAGGTGATAGGGGTAAAATACAAGGAGCGAAAGGCTATTTACAATCTGTACAGAAACCAGATGGCAGTTATAAGAGTCGAGGGGCATGAAAGGGAAGCAGTGGTGGGGAAGGGAGTGAGACAGGGTTGTAGCCTCTCCCCAATGTTATTCAATCTGTATATTGAGCAAGCAATAAAGGAAACAAAAGAAAAATTTGGAGTAGGTATTAAAATCCAGGGAGGAGAAATAAAAACTTCGAGGTTCGCCCATGACATTGTAATTCTGTCAGACAGCAAACGACTTGGAAGAGCAGTTGAATGGAATGGACAGTGTCTTCAAAGTAGGATATAAGATGAACTTCAACAAAATCAAAACCAGGATAATTGAATGTAGTCGAATTAAGTCGGGAAATTCTACGGGAATTAGATTAGGAAATGAGACACTTAAAGTAGTAAAGGAGTTTTGCTATTTGGGGAGCAAAATAACTGATGATGCTCGACGTAGAGAGGATATAGAATGTAGACTGGCAATGACAAGGAAACCGTTTCTGAAGAAGAGAAATTAGTTAACATCGAGTATAGATTTAAGTGTCAGGAAGTCGTTTCTGAAAGTATTTGTATGGAGTGTAGCCATGTATGGAAGTGAAACATGGACAATAAATATTTTGGACAAGAAGAGAATAGAAGCTTTCGAAATGTGGTGCTACAGAAGAATGTTGAAGATTAGGTGGGTAGATCACGTAACTAATGAGGAGGTATTGAATAGAATTGTGGAGAAGGGAAGACTGTGGCACAACTTGACTAGAAGAAGGGATCGGTTGGTAGGACATGTTCTGAGACATCGAGAGATCACCAATTTAGTATTGGATGGCAGCGTGGAGGGTAAAAAACATAGAGAGAGACCAAGAGATGAATACACTAAGCAGATTCAGAAGGATGTAGGTTGCAGTAGGTACTGGGAGATGAAGGAGCTTGCACAGGATACATTAGCATGGAGAGCTGCATCAAACCAGTCTCAGGACTGAAGCCCACAACAACAACAACCTGACAAAATTGTCTATACATTTATCTTCATTTCTATGTACAGGAATATGTTAATCTTATTAGGCGCAGACTGAAACTTGACTATAGACTGGTACAGACAAATGTAGAACTGGTACAGACTAATGCAGACTGGTATAGACTGGTGCAGACAAATGCAGACTGACTAATCGGAAGTCCGTACACTCGTTATAATACCTCGTGCGTTCATGTATCACTGCGCGAGTGTGATCCGTGAGCAGAAATGGTTCTACGTTAGCTGCAATATCATTGGCTGCATTACATATTAATACGCGGATCGGCGGAAGCAGAATTTGATCCGTCTCTATGGCAGCGCCATCTCGTAGTGCGGAGACAGACGAGAGCTGCGCCTTTGCTGTTGTGCTTAGCGGGGCGCGCACTAGTGGGAAAGTTATGTACTCGCTGACTACGCGGAACTATGTACACAACAGTGCAGCTATCTGCATCCCGGACCAAATAGTCAGAGAGTGTGTCAACATAAAAGACGTTACAGAACAGTATATGAAAGTCTTCTGTAAACACACCATGAAATGGAGGAGGCATGATTCAGGTTTACGTTTTTAAAAATGATTCAATTGGACCTGAGCACTATGGGACTTAACAGCTGAGGTCATCAGTCCCCTAGAACTTAGAACTGCTTAAACCTAATTAACCTAAGGACATCACACACATCCATGCCCGAGGCAGGATTCGAACCTGCGACCGTAGCGGTCGCGCGGTTCCAGACAGAAACGCCTAGAACCGCATGGCCAATAGTTTTTTT
Source organism: Schistocerca cancellata (assembly GCF_023864275.1). Lineage (NCBI taxonomy): Eukaryota > Metazoa > Arthropoda > Insecta > Orthoptera > Acrididae > Schistocerca > Schistocerca cancellata. The sequence continues at coordinate 90,117,126 of NC_064634.1, read as the reverse complement.
TTTAATTTGTGTAAAGAATTGCAAAATGGTGTTAATTTAAGGAGATGAGACCTGGATAAACTGACTAAACCAGAGGTTGTACAGAGTTTCAGGGAGAGAATAAGGGAACAATTGACAGGAATGGTGGAAGAAATACAGTAGAAGAACAATGGGTAGCTTTGAGGGATGAAGTAGTGAAGGCAGCAGAGGATCAAGTAGGTAAAAAGACGAGGGCTAGTAGAAATCCTTGGGTAACAGAAGAAATGTTGAATTTAATTGATTAAAGGAGAAAATATAAAAATGCAGTTGATGAAGCAGGCAAAAAGAAATACAAACGTCTCAAAAATGAGATCGAAAGGAAGTGCAAAATGGCTAAGCAGGCATGGCTAAAGGACAAATGTAAGGATGTAGAGGCTTATCACACTAGATGTAGGATAGATACTGCCTACAGGAAAATTAAAGAGACCTTTGGAGAAAAGAGAGCCACTTGTATGAATATCAAGAGTGCAGATGGAAACCCAGTTCTAAGCAAAGAAGGGAAAGCAGGAAGGTGGAAGGAGAACATAGAGGGACTATACAAGGGCGATGTACTTGAGGACAATTTTATGGAAATGGAAGAGGATGTAGATGACGATGACATGGGAGATACGATGCTGCGTGAAGAGCTTGGCAGAGCACTGAAAGATCTGAGTCGAAACAAGGCCACAGGAGTAGACAACATTCCATTAGAACTACTGACGGCCTTGGGAGAGCCAGTCCTGACAAAACTCTACCATCTGGTGAGCAAGATGTACGGGACAGGTGAAATACCGTCAGACTTCAAGAAGAATTTAATAATTCCAATCCCTAAGAAAGCAGGTGTTGACAGATGTGAAAATTACCGAACTATCAGTTTAATAAGTCACGGATGCAAAATACTAACACGAATTATTTACAGACGAATGGAAAAACTGGTAGAAGCCGACCTCGGGGAAGATCAGTTTGGATTCCGTAGAAATATGGGAATATGTGAGGCAATACTGACCTTACGTCTTATCTTAGAAGAAAGATTAAGAAAAGGCAAACCTACGTTTCGAACATTTGTAGACTTAGAGAAAGCTTTTGACAATGTTGACTGGAATACTCTCTTTCAAATTCTAAATGTGGCAGAGGGTAAATACAGAAACCAGATGGCAGTTATAAGAGTCGAGGGGCATGAAAGGGAAGCAGCAGTTGGGAAGGGAGTGAGACAGGGTTGTAGTCTGTCCTCGATGTTATTCAATCTGTATATGGAGCAAGGAGTAAAGGAAACAAAAGAAAAATTCGGAGTAGGTATAAAAGTCCATGGAGAAGAAGTAAAAACCTTGAGGTTCGCCGATGACATTGTAATTCTGTCAGAGACAGCAAAGGACTTGGAAGAGCTGTTGACCGGAATGGACAGTGTCTTGAAAGGAGGATATAAGATGACCATCAACAAAAGCAAAACGAGGATAATGGAATGTAGTCGAATTAAGTCGGGTGACGCTGACGGAATTAGATTAGGAAATGAGACACCTAAAGCCGTAAATGGCTTTCGCTATTTGGGGAGCAAAATAACTGATGATGGTCGAAGTAGAGAGCATATAAAATGTAGACTGGCAATGGGAAGGAAAGCGTTTCTGAAGAAGAGAAATTTGTTAACGTCGGGTATAGATTTAAGTGTGAGGAAGTCGTTTCTGAAAGTATTTGTATGGAGTGTAGCCATGTATGGAAGTGAAACATGGACGATAAATAGTTTTGACAAGAAGAGAATAGAAGCTTTCGAAATGTGGTGCTACAGAAGAATGTTGAAAATTATGTGGGTAGATCACATAACTAATGAGGTGGTATTGAAGAGAATTGAGGAGGAGTTTGTGGCACAACTTGACAAGAAGAAGGGACCGTTTGGTAGGACATGTTCTGAGGCATTAAGGGATCACAAATTTAGCACTGGAGGGCAGCGTGGAGGGTAAAAATCGTAGAGGGAGACCAAGAGATGAATACACTAAGCAGATTCAGAAGGATGTAGGTTGCAGTAAGTACTGGGAGATGAAGAAGCTTGCACAGGATAGAGTAGCATGGAAAGCTGCATCAAACCAGTCTCAGGACTGAAGACAACAGCAACAACATAGAGAATTCTAAGGCCTTTGAGATATGTGTGGAGGGTAGAACATCGAACAGCTGCTATTGTTACGTCGAGCTGAAACACTACTCCCATTAATTTCTTGTAAAGTAACGACCGCGGAAGCTACCGCTTTACCTCGTCTCTTCTTAACAGTAGCAGCTCCGGAATCTTCTTCTGGGGCTTTCCTCTTACTAGAAAAATAAATTTCTTCTGGCCAGGTCGCAGCAATAACGCGTCGTCTTAGAAATAAAAAAATGTCGTAGTAGGAATCTTGGCAGAACTAGGCTTTTCCTCGTACTAAACAAAACCCCAAACTTGCGCTAAACACTGTACTGAATACTTTTTGATACAAGTTTACATTTTCTTCTCCACACAAAAGACTGGGCGTCTCCATAAAGCATTGTACCGTGGAGGCGTCCGAAACAAGAGCAGTGATTCATAAAAAAAAGCTGTTTCATTATTCTCGAGTCAGAAACACACAAATTTACAGTAGCCATACACATCAATAGATATGTACACACACACACACACACACACACACACACACGTATATATACACTCCTGGAAATGGAAAAAAGAACACATTGACACCGGTGTGTCAGACCCACCATACTTGCTCCGGACACTGCGAGAGGGTTGTACAAGCAATGATCACACGCACGGCACAGCGGACACACCAGGAACCGCGGTGTTGGCCGTCGAATGGCGCTAGCTGCGCAGCATTTGTTCACCGCCGCCGTCAGTGTCAGCCAGTTTGCCGTGGCATACGGAGCTCCATCGCAGTCTTTAACACTGGTAGCATGCCGCGACAGTGTGGACGTGAACCGTATGTGCAGTTGACGGACTTTGAGCGAGGGCGTATAGTGGGCATGCGGGAGGCCGGATGGACGTACCGCCGAATTGCTCAACACGTGGGGCGTGAGGTCTCCACAGTACATCGATGTTGTCGCCAGTGGTCGGCGGAAGGTGCACGTGCCCGTCGACCTGGGACCGGACCGCAGCGACGCACGGATGCACGCCAAGACCGTAGGATCCTACGCAGTGCCGTAGGGGACCGCACCGCCACTTCCCAGCAAATTAGGGACACTGTTGCTCCTGGGGTATCGGCGAGGACCATTCGCAACCGTCTCCATGAAGCTGGGATACGGTCCCGCACACCGTTAGGCCGTCTTCCGCTCACGCCCCAACATCGTGCAGCCCGCCTCCAGTGGTGTCGCGACAGGCGTGAATGGAGGGACGAATGGAGACGTGTCGTCTTCAGCGATGAGAGTCGCTTCTGCCTTGGTGCCAATGATGGTCGTATGCGTGTTTGGCGCCGTGCAGGTGAGCGCCACAATCAGGACTGCATACGATCGAGGCACACAGGGCCAACACCCGGCATCATGGTGTGGGGAGCGATCTCCTACACTGGCCGTACACCACTGGTGATCGTCGAGGGGACACTGAATAGTGCACGGTACATCCAAACCGTCATCGAACCCATCGTTCTACCATTCCTAGACCGGCAAGGGAACTTGCTGTTCCAACAGGACAATGCACGTCCGCATGTATCCCGTGCCACCCAACGTGCTCTAGAAGGTGTAAGTCAACTACCCTGGCCAGCAAGATCTCCGGATCTGTCCCCCATTGAGCATGTTTGGGACTGGATGAAGCGTCGTCTCACGCGGTCTGCACGTCCAGCACGAACACTGGTCCAACTGATGCGCCAGGTGGAAATGGCATGGCAAGCCGTTCCACAGGACTACATCCAGCATCTCTACGATCGTCTCCATGGGAAAATAGCAGCCTGCATTGCTGCGAAAGGTGGATATACACTGTACTAGTACCGACATTGTGCATGCTCTGTTGCCTGTGTCTATGTGCCTGTGGTTCTGTCAGTGTGATCATGTGATGTATCTGACCCCAGGAATGTGTCAATGAAGTTTCCCCTTCCTGGGACAATGAATTCACGGTGTTCTTATTTCAATTTCCAGGAGTGTATATATATATATATATATACCAACTGATCAAAAAGTAAGTATAAATTTGAAAACTGAATAACATCACGGAATAATGTAGATAGGGAGGTAGAAATTGACACACATGCTTAGAATGACATGGGGTTTTAGTAGAACCAAAAACATACATAAGTTCAAAAAAGTATATTGCTAGACGCGTGAAAGATCTCTTGCGTGCGTCGTTTGGTGATGATCGTGTGCTCAGCCGCCACTTTCGTCATGCTTGGCCTCCCAGGTCCCCAGACCTCAGTCCGTGCGATTATTGGCTTTGGGGTTACCTGAAGTCGCAAGTGTCTCGTGATCGACCGACATCTCTAGGGATACTTAAAGACAACATTGGACGCCAATGCCCCACCATAACTCCGGACATGCTTTACAGTGCTATTCACAACATTATTCCTCGACTACAGCTATTGTTGAGTAATGATGGTGGACATATTAAGCATTTCCTGTTAAGAACATCATCTTTGCTTTGTCTTACTTTGTTATGCTAATTATTGCTATTCTGATCAGATGAAGCGCCATCTGTCGGACATTTTTTGAACTTTTGTATTTTTTTGGTTCTAATAAAACCCCATATCATTCCAAGCATGTGTGTCAATTTGTACCTCTCTATCTACAATATTCCGTGATTTATTCAGTTTTCTGTAATACATGTGCCCAGTACTTTGCAACCTCCAAGGCGCTTGGAGTGGCTTGCAGATCAATCTTCGTGCAGGATGTAGGGCACAGAATGCACTGGAGCATAGTCCTTGATAGGAGCCTCCACGAAGATTGCAATGATTTGCGTCCAAGATAAGACTTTATCGGGCGTACCTTGGGCGTCAGCTTTCTCTGGCGGCTGGTCCTTTCACAACAGAAACATCGTCGATGAATATAGAAAAATGCTGTTGACAAATAAACATTAAAAAAATTGAAATTACTAAGGTAACATTGATTCTATGCTATATTTTGTGTAATCTTGTTAATCTTATCTTCCCATGAATAACTACAAACAGAGACACAAACAATTTAAAAAATACAGTCTTTAGTGTATCCCAAGTTAGGTACGCTACAACCGTTCTTTAGCGCAATAACGAAAGAGGTTTCACCGGCAGATTAAAAATGTGTGCCAGACCGTGACTAGAGACTGGGACCTTTGCGTTTCGCGCGAAAATAACAGATGCTGTACTGCCATCCTCCACTTACACCGAGTCCATGGCTCACCAAAATTGCCTTCATTGGAGCCGGCTTTATCTGTCGTCCTGCACTTTTCATTGCTGTTCCATATATGTTGCTGAAAAGTACATCCGTCATCATCATCGATGCCCTTCCGCCGGTGCTGACGGCCGTCCTTGTTGACGTGATTTCAGGTTGTTGCAATTAAAGGAATTTGCTCTTAAAATTAAACAAAATAACATATCCATATCTTAGCAAGCTCAATTCTTGAAACTGCGCAGCCCTCCTACTGCTATTTGAGTAGCTCGCCTCTGTCCAAAGCAGGCTGTAGCGAAACGAATTATGACGCAGGACCATAAAGTCGCTAATTCTCTTCTGTATTTGGTGAAAAGTGAACTGAAAGGGGAGGGGGGCGTAAGAAAGAACATGTAGATGGGAAAAGTATGATGGTGGAGTAAGGTATGCACATTATGATGCGGATGAAGTAACAAAAAGTAGGTTTGTATCTCGTTCGCCGACGCCTCACTAGATGCAAGTGACGATTTTCAAGATGCACCCTGAAGTTTTCGAGATCACGTTTTGCATTCTGTAGAGCAAAGCACGCGAAGACGCCAGTCTGCCACATGTAGCTGTAACGTTTGGTAGGTGGAAAAAATTCCCAGTCCTATTGGATACATGTCCTTTCGTGGTTGTGTGAGGCGCCGTCCTATTGATGAAAGCCAGTTCCTTTTCCGGACGATTTTAAGTAACGTTGATGTTTAGTTGTACACGGAATTGAGCAATGATTGCAGCACGGACTCTGTTCAAGGTTGGCTCGGTTTGTATTCTCAAGTGTAGGCACGGTGTTGGTAACAGTTTCATAACACATTGCCTCTACGAAGATTGTGTCATTGGATGGGAAATGTTATTCAATACTGTGGAAAAATTGAACTTTAGAAATCTGCTGACTAGGTGGTGCAGCTTAGGAGGGCTAAGCAAACTATTGTTTATGAATGACGTGGAGTTGCGAAACAATCCCTTGCCCAGTTCTTTCAGGGCTTGGTAGTGAGCGGCTAAGTATTTTGGTACAACATTCCTCGGGGAAAGATACGTAGATGTACTCGTATTTAGGTATAGCGTCGTCAGTATTGCTTATGATTCTATGCTCCTTTTCTAGAAGAATCGTTGTGCAGTGGATTCCTGGATTTTTAAGTCCAATTCCCCCTAACTTGCTGGGTGTGGCGGTGTTTCTAAAAGTTAATTTGAAGTATTGTATTTCCATACGTACCAAGATGGAAATTTGGAAATTTGCGATAAGTTCCTATGCGACCAAACTGCTGAGGTCATCGGTCCCTAGGCTTACACACTACTTAATGTAACTTGAACTAACTTACGCGAAGGACAACACACACACCAATGCCCGAGGGTGGACTCGAACCTCCAGCGGGGAGAGCCACGCGAACCGTCGCAGTGCGCCCCAGACCTCGCGGATACCCCGCGCGGCGTACCAGGATGTTGACGCCATGACTTGCTGGACGATCGCGTGAGGAATGGGCAGTATTGCTGCTATATACTGCAGACGTGTGAGAATGTACTGAGTGACGAAGATTCTTGGAGACTATCGACGTACCTCTTGTTTTTCCTACATATCGTGCTTGTATGTCAGGTGGCTATAATTAAACTAAAGCTACTCGTGGAGTCCAGTGTGTGCTGTAATTATCGTATGGTAGCGAAACTTCGTAGATATGTTAATGTGTGGTGTTTGGTTTGTGGGGCGCTCAACTGCGTGGTTATCAGCGCCCATACAGTTACCCAATCTTTGCTCAGTCCAATTTCGCCACTTTCCTGGATGATGATGAAATGATGAGGACAACACATACACCCAGTCATCTCGAGGCAGGTGAAAATCCCTGACCCCGCCGGGAATCGAACCCGGGACCCCGTGCTCGGGAAGCGAGAACGCTACCGCGAGACCACGAGCGGCGGACAGATATGTTAATGTATTCAAGCGGAACAGATGTATGCGGGAAAAAATTAGTACCAATTTTGGCCGCCAGGTGCAAAACTAGCGCTGTACAGCATCTCGTCACTGTCTCTGGTTCACATATTGAACAAACTGTTCCAGCGGCAGTTAATAACAAAATCAACATTATGCCTTTGTCGCTTCTTTGACCTTTTTTTTTGCCTACATTCCGTTCCTAATTCATTACATGTGGAAATATTTCTCTATGTCTTTCGTCCATTTACAGCGCCAGATTTGCACCTCGTGGTCAAAATTAAAACTATTTTTTTCAGTGTAGGTCAATTCTTCATCAATGCATTAGACTACCTACCAAGTTTTACTGCCAAGTGACCAATCCAGCTCGCACTAGACCTCTGTCAGTAGCTGCCTTTTAATTGAAACCATCCAGTATTTTGCACCTTAGCTATCCATTGATGTTGGTTGGTGTTCATAATGTGTGGTTGCCTAATAGGGGACAGTTTCTGCCAAGATACAGTGATTTCGAGTCATTGCACTGACAAGTCCGACCGCATGTTATGCATTTCCAAAGACTATAAAGTTATACACCTGAAGATGGGATTTTGAGATCCCAAAACCAGATGTGGTTTGAAAAATTGTTTGTACAACTGAAGCGGATCTCTTTAAATTAATTAAACACGCCTTTCAGTTGTGGACGTCCTACATACCAAATCTCGTGCTTGCCAGGAGATCATTTGACAATGGATGCAAAAACCATGTAAGTGTACGGAGGTACAGAATGGATTATTTAACCCTTGTCGAACATTTACACCGACACCAACATAAAATTACCTGCACAGACACAAGCCTGGGAATCATAAGAGAGCCGTGGTGCGATTGACTTTGCCACAGTGTGAGCAGTTACCTTTTTCCGATGTCTTGCGCTAGTTTCGGGGGTTCTGATCACTGGTTGCGGTTGGTAAAAACAATGAGCACGGTGGCGATAGGGGAGCCAGTGAGACCAACGCGTTGGGGGGATGCAGTTGAAGGCAGGGGCGTGGAGCGCGGATAGCGCAACTTGAGAATGAACGCTCTTCTCAACTGCGAGTAGACGTGGAGGCACTGAGTGATTAGCAGTACGCCACAGAGCAGCTTGTTGTGTCCGTGTGGACTCAAGGTTCTAGGTGCCTATCTTGGGCTGTGCCAGGAGGAACGGTTTACACAGCTAAATGGATTCGCAATTGCGAATATGGACAACCATTAGCTGTAGAATAGAACGAAGCCAATGAAAATTTGTGCCGGAACGGCACTCGAAGTCGGATTTCCAGCTTACCACGAGCGGTTGTCTTACCATTAGGCTTTCCGTGCACGACTTGAGGATCAGATCCAAGCTTCCACACATCGTCAACCACTCGTCTAGTTTCATTGAGGTTGAGCCGTGCACTGCTCGTGTTCATGCCATTTATTGTTTGTCATCTACTATTACTGTACTGCCGCCTCGTTTTCTTATTCCATTTACTGGCGTCGCTAACTTCCTGCCCTACTTGCCCGTGAGCGGCAGCAGCAGCGCGTGTCGATAAGTGCACTATCGTACAACCTCTGGAGTGACCGATAGTATTTCCGGGTCGTCGTGTGTCTGGCAGTCAGTTGGAGACGGACCAGCAGTGCAGTCGGGACGCAGCAGCCGTGAAGTCGGGGACGGAGCGCCGGCAGCTAGTGCTCGCCGACCGCTGGCGACACACATGAACTGTCCGGCGGAGGGAGATTGGAGCGGAACGACCGTTGGTTGGTCGTCTCATCGGCCGACGTATATTTGGTCCTTCGACCGTTTCCGGGCCTGGGCAGGTGGTCGGTTGGCGTGGAGCAGCGAGGAAGTCTCCGTGGCGCGTGTCTGGCCGGGGCATGGCGCCTTCCACGCGCGGTCGGAGTGTGAGGGGCTGTTCCCATTGGTACGATGTCCGTAGCTCACCGATCCCGGACACGAAAGATATGTTATCCTGTCGCTTAGTCCGTTGACTGTCTGTCGGTTCTGTTGTCGTCGGATCGTGAATGGTTGGCTCGACTGCCTGTCTCACGTAAGCGAGCATCAGTGTTTGAATTCCAGGCCGAACCTCGAATATCGGAGCGCCCTCGGGTCTACTGACTTCTCTTTATTTGTTCTTGTTGTTTGTACTTGTATTTTTTTTTTAATTCAGGTGGTTTTGCCCTTAAGGCGTAAGATTCCTTAGGCCTTCAGCATAATTTAAAGAACTGTTTCTTGCAAGGCGTTTCGTATTTAAAAAATTAATGTTATGGAGTTTTAAGTGTTAGGCCTTCAGCCGATTTGAATTTAACTTGTTTCCTCTTGAACTGTCTGATTCTTTGGGCCTTCAGCCTAACTAAAGAAGTGTCGTAAGATAAGGCGTTGCCTTTTAAATTTCTGTTTTGGTTGAGTTTCGCCTAATTAAGAACTGTTTTACTTAAGGCCTTTGTTTTTTTTTTTAAATTTTAATGTTGTTTGGCCTTAGGTGTTGGGCTTTCAGCCGATTTTGAATTCAAATTGTTTGCTCTGAAAATCTCAGATTCTTTGGGCCTTCAGCCTAAATAAATAACTTTTGTATGATAAGGCTTGCCTTGTAAATTTCTGATTTTGCTTGCGTGTTTAGTTATTGGACTTCAGCCGTTTTTAAATGAAAGTGGCTTTCAGCCGGTAACTAAGTCACAAAGATTAAAGCTGTGTGTTTAAAAAAATTTTTTTTGGGCTCTTGTAATGTTGATCAAATAGTAAAGTTGTATGTTCGAGTGTAACTGACAGCCCCTTGTTCTAGCCCCTTATGTATTACATAACGACTGCAGTATCTGTTTCTTTGCTCATGCATGCATGTACAACGGAACTTTGCATCGTATTCGGAATAACACAGGCAGCACAATATCGTATTCATCCGCAGACACTGGGCAAACGACTTTCAAGTAAAAGGTCTCGCCTGTACGGGAATATACGCAATGGATGTACAAGTACAGGTTGTTGGTTGCCGATTTGGGGGATGAAAACAAACAGCGATGTCATCGGTCCAGTCGGATTAGGGAAGGACAGGGAAGGAAGCAGGCCGTGCCCTTTCAAAGGAACCATCCCAGCATTTGCCTGAGTGGAGGTTGTCGACAAATAGTTGACGTCACGTGAAAGCTTGTGTCTGGCCGTGAGTCATGTACGGATTGCCAAACGGTGAGACGACTGTTCGCGATAATGGGGAAATCCGGGTTCGACTCCCAGTCTGTTACAAATTTTTGTCGTCGTCATTCCATTCTACATGCTTACATGTCCAAAGGAACTTTGCAAAATACTCGCAACAACACAGGCAGTGTAATATCGAAGTACACAATGTCTCCGTACCTACACGTGGCGTGTGTTACCTTGGCTTACTTCGGAGAGGGGATCGCCATTCAAAACAATTGCTGTTTGTTCCCTATTGAAGGCACTGCTGAAGGTGAAGCTCGCCGAATAAGTTATTACCTACACTTCAGAAAAATTACTAGTGCGTCGAGGGATAGAACCCATAAAACATTCTGTTCCTTTATGATAAGAGGTTTGGCAAAAACAAAGTGCCGGGATATTGGTACTTAATTACTAAGACACAATGAGAGGATGGATTACATGTAGTTTATATGTTAAGTAAAAGTTTCCCACTGATGGCAAGAGTCTGTCCTCATGAGAGGAGGATTGCGACTAAAAATTTTTGCTTTTGCCTGTGTACAGAGCAGGCTCATTTAGTTGCTTAACAAAATAGTTTCATATGTTTTGTAATGGGACATTTATGAGAAATTGACATGTCAACTATTTTTGTTTTTCTTAATGAAAACTTAGTAGTATGCAACTGTGTTCACTGAAAGAAAGATACTTCTTTTCCTTTCTAATAAAGTCTTAGCGCAGGGCAGACTTCTTTAATTTTAAAAGTAAAAGTATTCGAAGAAAATTCTTGTTCATTCTAAAGTTTAGAAGTTTAGTAATGCTGTTGGTGGTGAGAGGGGATGCCATCGATGGTGATGGTGGTGCGGGCGTAAGGGGTGGGGTGGGGGGTAGGGTCTTGCTGCTATATGACTGCATTAGGCGTAATGGTCTCAGAAATGTCGGGAACCACTGATGTAGAAGTATCGGATGAATATTCCTGAAATAACCTGTACACTATTGGCAAGACACACACGCGTGGATGCGCTCCCCATGCGAATCCCGAACGAACGCCTTTCGTAAGTCAACTACGACTGCATTAACTCAGGTTCCACTACTGCAGTTTTTATGTCCAGTCAGCGAACCGAAATCGCTGGGCTTCAGAACATCGGAGGCGATGGAATCAATGAGAGATTGTACGTTAGGGATAGGCAAAACCGGCCCGTTTAAACCGATATCGGTATTTGAGATCTGAATAACTGATATTTTTCGGCGTTTGTTTGCTATTTTTTACTAACAGCCCGAAAAAAACTTGTACATTAATTTGCTGCAATAGAAATTGTGCAATGTTTTGGTTTTAAACATATAAATATTTTTTTGAAGCGAGTAATATACGATTGCATTGTTTCGCGGTGGTAGGCCTATATCCTGATAAAATTGTCTCGGGCTCCAGCCGCTACAGTGTTTTAAAGTCACGAGCTTTCGGCCGAGTTCTCCTCGGCCGAGAGGTCGTTGATATCAAACCACTGCACGCGGCTGGAGCCCGAGACTATTTTATCAAAGACGAGTGACGTTTACTCATAAAATTTCCATTGATTTGAAATATTGGCCTATTATACAAAATTGGAAAAGTGATCATTGCAGTTTTAATAACAAGGCCAACAGAAATTAACAAGAGACATATTCTAACGTCCTCTTAGAAAAATTATAAATGACAGTGCTGCTAAACTATGTTATTCGATACAAAGACAGCTGAGTGAAACTGAGCATACTGAGATATTTCTCTCTTTACTTATTCTGATCATCACTAAACTGACACACAATATTTTTTTTTAGCGTAGCGCAGTCTGACTTTCAATAATCCCTACAAAAGAATGACCTCGACTAACAATTACCTATACCTTTCATGAGTCACTTACCTCATAAAAATCTTCATTACTCGAACTACTGGAATACAGCGAGCGCCAATACTGCCAGCTAAATGAAAGATTCGAACTACTGAAGGCACTAATTACTGACAGGCATAGTTAGCAAATGAAAGATTTCGATAGAGAACAAACAATTTATTTACCTTAATAGTGTTCAAAAGTCATAACATATATAGCAGTTCATGACATCCAGTCTTACAAATTTAATTTTCTGACGGGCACACGTCCAGATCGTCCGCTCTCAAAACTCTGCCATCTGTCTCCCCACATCCACCACTGCCGGTGGCTCACCTCGAACTGCAAAATGCTACACGCTGTTCACATGCAACTGCCCAACACTACAATGGTGAATATTCCAACAACGCCAACCAGCCACAGACTGCACACAGCACAGTCAGTGATTTTCATACAGAGCCCTACGTGGCGTTACCAGCATAAAAATCTAAACAGCCTACTTACATAGCCCCCATGCTTCCCACAAAAATTTTACAGATTGTTTTGGGCAGTGACCAATACATATTTCTTTAAAAAAATTTTATATTCACGCTAAGAAATATATCAAATGCACACTATTATTGATACACTGTTGGTCAAAAGCAAATATTATCCACTCTCCATAAAGACAGTCCTGATCATTCATCACAGTAGTAATTACATTGTACAAAGTCTGATCAGTAAAAGAAAATGCACACGGAAGTAGTGGATTTCCATGTAGTCTTGATGAAGTAGTGTTGTCATTCCATCTCTTAACATGCAGACAGGTAATGGGATACAACAGAGCAAACCTACAGCAGAGTCAGTCGAAGTTTTGAAGAATATTGGTAGGTAAGTCATCACAGAGCAGATCCACTGTTGTCCTGGTAGAGATTATGGTATTGGTGGGCCACCAAAGGTGCAGACCCACTGCAGTCCTTGTAGAGATAATGGTATTGGTGGGTCATCAAAGGTGTAGACCCACTGTAGTCTTTGTAGAAATAATGGTATTGGTGGGCTATCAATGGTGCAGACCCACTATAGTCCTTGTAGAGATAGCCAGCAGCCATGTGTTGCGACTGTGCTGGTGCACAATCACCATCGAAGAGTCTTGCGGGCAATATAGCAAGTCCATAAACCACCACTTGTGAACTCACAAAAAAAAAGTTTTTAAATGTCCTTAGAACCAGCAATGCTGTTAACCAGTCCGTTGCTGAATTATCAACATACGCTGAGCAATAACATTCCTGTTTTTTCTCACATTTTGTGCATATACTATAACCGACAGAAACGTGTGCAGTGAAATGAAACTTAAATTGAACTGGTGTCTATACAATTGCAAATTTATGACATGAGAATACAATTACAAAGGTACAAAGCACATCATTATAGAAAATAATAATACAGGTCACATTTGTAGTAATATAGGCTTTACAAAAGAATAGAACTAAACGTGTACATCAGTTTTACAAGAATTATGACATAATTAAATACATAAAAAATTAGAATATCTTTCGAAACATTAACTTTACACATGAGCGTTAAAACAGAACAGAATAGATAATGACTACACATCTTTACAAAGTAAATAACATATTATTAATGCAAGTATTATTTGAGGATAACTGTATTCCTCATCATTGTGAATGTAGCTTAGTATTAGAAAAATTCTACAGCATAAATCTTATCAGATAAACACTTAAAGACAGGAAGACACAAATACACAAGGGTACACAAACACATAGCGGAATACCACAAAAGGAAAGGACAGGGTTTGTTTTCAGTATGACGTTTGGTACTGCAGTATTTATCGTATTTGATTTGCAAACAAAACTTTCTTTACTTCTTGGAGATCTCCGTTAGTTTATCATTATCCCCAAAAGTCCTATCTATACCCCTGTTGTACCTAAACCCTACTTTTTTGTTCATATCCTCCTTCAAACTAATTTTCCTTCATTCCAAACTACTTATTTTCCCAAACTTTTTTCCTATAACTTCTCAACGCATTTCTTCCAATTCATCGCAACTCATTGTCTTATATAGCCTACCCCACCTTAAACTAACTTAAATATACTGATCTCAGATGCATAAACTAAGGGATGAGGCAATGTAGCAGCACAGAACAATTAACACAAACAGCAACGACAAAAAATACAAATTTGCCAAGCAAGCAGCAGTATAGCTAAATCAGCAAAGAAAATGAAACATTACAAGTAATATGAGCCAATGTGCAGCAACAAGAAAAATAAATTAGTAGTAAAACTCGCTTAATACAATGTAAAATTCAGTAGAACTATGCCTAGAAAACAGCAGCAGCAAATGCAATAACTTATACCCAAACATGACAAACCTCAAGCAGAAAAATATTACAGTCAAGATAGGAAATGTTTAATACCTATGTCAGATCTGAACACTAGAGTGATGCATCACAATAACTTACACTATCAAAAAAGTTACCAAATCGTTGAAACATTATGTATGCAATTCCTGTAATGGGAAATGTCTATTTGTGTTCCTTTTTTTAAGAAAGTAGATCATAAAATTATTATTTAATGGATCTGTAGGCATAAAATAGTGATATTACTACATCTATTAAATTTTAGTTTAACCAATGCTGCAGTGCAACAAGAAATAGATATTGAACAAAATAGGCAAATATATACATAAAGCAAGGCATGAAATATCATTCACTAGCCACATGGCATTTCATAAGGCAGTAAAATATCTTTCAACGACAAAGACATTAGTCATAATTGGGTGTATAGACATATAATATTTTTCATCATTGTATAGGCATTTCAGTAAATATCAGAAAGTACAAGTTCCAAAATGTAATCATATGTTTTCATGTTTCAGCGTGTCGTATTTGCAAAGATTTCTACAAAGAAATGTCAATATCGAGGTTAATGGCCTCGTTTTTCTCCACCTGTCTCTCTGAAAGATACACACTAATGAATTTTTTTTCCCGGCAACTGCCGCGCAGCTGGGCGCCCACAGCACATTGTGTCAAGGTCACTTACCTCCCTTACTGACATATTTACAACAGCAGTTTCCGCTACAGTGACAGTCTTATACAAGTAACATTTCACACGTCGAGAAATTACAGTAGAAATGTGTAGAAACGAAATCTCATGAATAGCAGTGTTTTGATACTCACATTCACACATGTACACACATTTTATAACTCGTAAAGTACGATTCTTTGTTTTCAACATCCTTTTTCACAAATAAGAGTCACTAACCACTACCCATTATTCCTTACCTTATTACACATATGCATATTCGTCGACACTTCTTCAACCTTTCATCATAATAAATATGTAGCATAATCAAAATCCTCATATAGCATGAGCTTATTGATCATAAACATATGTCAACAACATAGTAAATATTGTCATCATAATAACATCATCAATGCAGCTTCTATCAATAATTTCAAAACAGAAAAAAAATTCTCTGCTCATTTCAATAAGGTCATCTGCCTCAAACATACTTCGTAAATCATGATCCCAAACCAAATACATCATTCAAAGCTCTCATAGTATCACAATGGTTCTGAAAAGAGTTCACAAAGTACAGACAAAATACAATTTCTTAAGTGTGAAGTAATCCAGCTATGTAGTTGCATAAACATGTGTCACTGACACAGTAAAAAAAAAATGTTTGTCTCTATGAGTTAAATGGTCAGATAGCTGTGTAATTCAGTATCAGAGAAATATGGTACCGATGTGTAAAGTTGTATAAGCAAATACCATATTAGCTAGGCCTCCTAGCGCTTGCCACATGCTTAGTACATAAGTAGGCGTGTACCCACTGAGGATAAATGTAATTATCTCCTGAGATGTTACAGATTTCAGAAATCGAAAGAATTGTATCACTAAAAACCTTCTTTGTCTCTTTGTAATTCAAAAATGTTTAAAAATAAATGTTTTAAGTACAAAATTAATCACTCAAATACGTGTACTGTAGCGCTAAACTGTGCGTCTTGTTGTAAGATATTCTCTATCATTACCTTAGTGTAAAAATGTGCTAAGTGTCGTAATTATCATCGTCTGTAAGCAAAGTTCTGTAGAAGTCAATGTACTTACCTCGTAATAAACAAAAGTGAAATGCTCTGCATTTAGATATCGTAGTTATTATGTACATTACTGTGATCCAGAAAGTACTATACTGTAACGTATTGCTGTGCTATAGAAAAGGCTGTCTCATTGTAGCTATACCACAAAAGTTACTACTAAAACATGTTTTACTTTCCAGAAGAATTCAGGAAAACTGTGTAGATATAAAACAGATACAGCACAAAAGTAATAATATAAATTGTGTCATTCATTAGTAGCATCGTGATATAATCGTGTAGCTGTCAAATAAACTAACCACTGTGTCATTTGGTATCTCTCAGGAAGTACTATAAATCCCGAATGTATTTTCAAGTAAACCAAAATGTTGCATTAAAATCTCATTAGCAGTACTAGTATATGTTCTAAGTATGCAAGCCTTATAGTTGTTACGCAATCCTGCAACTAACAAGCAAGAATGTACGCACAATAACACTGTGTCACCTGTTCACTACAAAAATCCATTCGTAATTACTGTCTAAATAATTTCCCTAGGTTCTTGACTGGATAGTTAACTTCAAAACATTGTTGCATGTTAACAGTTTCTAATTGTGACAAAGCATACTAGTAAAGTGAAGTGAAAAATTTTATGGCAAAGACTTAGTTAAAAAGCAGATCATTTCTCAATTAACGGTTTTACATGTCAAATGTTGTGTAATCCTGTACCTTTCCTCAGTACGCAGCATATCAACTTAAACGCAATTATCATGCGGTGTATGTTGGTAAAGAATACTGGAATTTTTCTCAAGGTTAGCTTATGTTATTTTTCTCAAGCCCAGCCAGCGCACGTGGCCGCCTGTGGTGCGAGTCATTCTCTGTTAACTTTGTTGTCGTGCGTCGTTACTGGGATTTTGAGATCTAACTTCTACAAATTCTCCTTGCCAAGAGGGCCCGACCATGTTTGAATCCCGCCAGTTCTGATGAAATTATGTTATGATTATATCTTCTGTCGTCATGTCGTTAGTTTCTGTAATTTCTTTTTTGTCGGTCATGTGATGGAGAATTTCTCCCAAAATCGTAACTACGAGGTCAACGGTTGCGTCTGAAGTTACTATGTCTCCCTTGATAATGATTATTTTGGTTCCCATATTGTCTGTTTCTCTGATTGTCTCTGTTATAGTCATTACCACGGAAATGCGATCTTTCTGTGCAATTATTATTACTCTGCCAACAGTTGTCATACGGGTGGTGTCTGTTTTGGTCACGACCGTCCGGAGGTGCTACAGTCTGGAACCGCGCGACCGCTACAGTCGCAGGTTCGAATCCTGCCTCAGGCACGGATGTGTGTGATGTCCTTAGGTTGGTTAGGTTTAAGTAGTTCTAAGCTCTAGGGGACTGATGACCTCAGAAGTCAAGTCCCTTAGTGCTCAAGGCCATTTGAACCATTTTTTGTTTTGGTCACGATTTGTGTTGTAAGAATAGCCTTGTCGTGTCAAGTTATTATTTCTGTCATTGCGGAATTGTGACGGATGTGACTAGTAATTGTTGTGTCCTGTTTTCGCGTGCCGCGATTGTCAGTGTCAATTTCCATTTGGGTAACTGTCCCTGAAAAGCTTCGATGCCATCTTTGCAACGTCCTGCCGAAATAATACACTCCTGGAAATTGAAATAAGAACACCGTGAATTCATTGTCCCAGGAAGGGGAAACTTTATTGACACATTCCTGGGGTCAGATACATCACATGATCACACTGACAGAACCACAGGCACATAGACACAGGCAACAGAGCATGCACAATGCCGGCACTAGTACAGTGATATCCACCTTTCGCAGCAATGCAGGCTGCTATTCTCCCATGGAGACGATCGTAGAGATGCTGGATGTAGTCCTGTGGAACGGCTTGCCATGCCATTTCCACCTGGCGCCTCAGTTGGACCAGCGTTCGTGCTGGACGTGCAGACCGCGTGAGACGACGCTTCATCCAGTCCCAAACATGCTCAATGGGGGACAGATCCGGAGATCTTGCTGGCCAGTGTAGTTGACTTACACCTTCTAGAGCACGTTGGGTGGCACGGGATACATGCGGACGTGCATTGTCCTGTTGGAACAGCAAGTTCCCTTGCCGGTCTAGGAATGGTAGAACGATGGGTTCGATGACGGTTTGGATGTACCGTGTACTATTCAGTGTCCCCTCGACGATCACCAGTGGTGTACGGCCAGTGTAGGAGATCGCTCCCCACACCATGATGCCGGGTGTTGGCCCTGTGTGCCTCGGTCGTA
Source organism: Schistocerca cancellata (assembly GCF_023864275.1). Lineage (NCBI taxonomy): Eukaryota > Metazoa > Arthropoda > Insecta > Orthoptera > Acrididae > Schistocerca > Schistocerca cancellata. The sequence continues at coordinate 90,098,552 of NC_064634.1, read as the reverse complement.
TGCAGTCCTGATTGTGGCGCTCACCTGCACGGCGCCAAACACGCATACGACCATCATTGGCACCAAGGCAGAAGCGACTCTCATCGCTGAAGACGACACGTCTCCATTCGTCCCTCCATTCACGGCTGTCGCGACACCACTGGAGGCGGGCTGCACGATGTTGGGGCGTGAGCGGAAGACGGCCTAACGGTGTGCGGGACCGTAGCCTAGCTTCATGGAGACGGTTGCGAATGGTCCTCGCCGATACCCCAGGAGCAACAGTGTCCCTAATTTGCTGGGAAGTGGCGGTGCGGTCCCCTACGGCACTGCGTAGGATCCTACGGTCTTGGCGTGCATCCGTGCGTCTCTGCGGTCCGGTCCCAGGTCGACGGGCACGTGCACCTTCCGCCGACCACTGGCGACAACATCGATGTACTGTGGAGACCTCACGCCCCACGTGTTGAGCAATTCGGCGGTACGTCCACCCGGCCTCCCGCATGCCCACTATACGCCCTCGCTCAAAGTTCGTCATCTGCACATACGGTTCACGTCCACGCTGTCGCGGCATGCTACCAGTGTTAAAGACTGCGACGGAGCCCCGTATGCCACGGCAAACTGGCTGACACTGACGGCGGCGGTGCAAAAATGCTGCGCAGCTAGCGCCATTCGACGGCCAACACCGCGGTTCGTGGTGTGTCCGCTGTGCCGTGCGTGTGATCATTGCTTGTACAGCCCTCTCGCAGTGTCCGGAGCAAGTATGGTGGGTCTGACACACCGGTGTCAATGTGTTCTTTTTTCCATTTCCAGGAGTGTATGTCGTAAATTTTCAGGGAATTTGATTAAGCAAATGCAATTAAGTTCTTAGGGGCTGTATGGGTTTGACAGATACTGATACCTATGTAAGATGTCTTCAAAATATTTGACAAGACTGGAAAATTCAGATTTTTCGAAATGTTTCATCATTTTTATGTTATGTTTACATGATCTTGAGGAGCTTGAGACCAATATGCTGAGAGAAAGACATGATAAAATTCTCCTTCACTGCGACAATTGTGAATGACCGAGTGCATTCTTACAGCTGTTTCATTCTCTAAGTAGCCACACATAAATTCTAATCTGTGCTCCAATGACCAGTTGGGAGGAAAACAATGAGAGAATTGATGAAGCCACACCTGCGGATGAATGTCGTTGCTGGAATTCTTAAATGTTTTTTTTTTTTTTTAGTGTGATTTCATTCCCCTGCCCCATGTGGGCAGGGGAGGGCTACAGCGGCACAATCCGCTGCTCTTCAGCCGAGTGACACGACAACTGAAACACGAATAAAATGATACATTCATAAGGAGATAAAAAAGGGGAACATAAAACAGAGTAAGGGGAGAAAATGTAGATAAAATATACACTGAGATGGAGACGTTCATGGGGGACAGTTAAAAAAGTCACCAGAAAGTTAAAAAAACACAGTTGGCGATTCTTAAAACACAGAGAAAACACTGAATGCGCATGCACAGGTTAAAAGTCGGCAACAGTATTAAAAACACTCCGGAACAACACATTTAAAACACACTTGGAGCACACACTGTGTTCGTTCCTGATTTTGTTCCACTGTGTCTAACTTTTGAAGATGTTGCTGTGTTTGTTTCTGACTTTGTTAAATTTTTTTTTATTTTTTTTCATTTGCTGCATTAATTGCAATAATAATGTATTAGTTTTGGAATTTGTTCCTCTTTACTTTTCGGCAGTGCATTTGCACCGGCAACATTCACATTTTGAAAAGGAGAAAATGTGTCTTGACTTAATTGAGAAAAATGTGAGGACGCAAAACCTGAATCTACGGTATTTGCAAGATTGTGTCCTGTCATTTCGGATTCCTGGGGCGAGCTGTTGCCGACCGATCGAATTATAATATTACCCTGTTCAGTGGCTGTTTCGCTGTCTACACGATTATTTATTGCCTGGTCCATTCCCCTATGCACAATCAGCAGATTACTATATTGAACGTTAGTTAATTCATTACACGGTGGCGCTAAAACACTACTCTCGTCTTCACTGTCCTTTCTCAGTTTACTTTGGAGCCCAGTATTACGTTTTTCACACGCTATAATTGTCACAATATTTCACACGATAACACAGAAAAGCACAATTTGAAGAGAGAAACAAGAAAAGACATTAAAAAGCTCTGAAAATAACAGCCAGTTAATTGAAAGCGCTTCTGCGAAATACTTGGTAAAAATCTACATGCATGCCACAACTGTTTTACAGTATAACAATGAAAAACTACAACTACAAAGGAGATTTATCTACAATAACGCGCTAGCAATAAACAATAACTACACTAATTACACAAGCTACATGAAAAAACCATAAGATTCCAGTGAGGTATCCTCAGCTAAGGGTCGACATATGTAACGTCCCCTTAGAAAACTTGCAAATGACAGTGCTGGTAAACTTCTACGTTATTTGATACAAAGACAGCTGAGTAAAACTGAACGTACTCAGACATTTCTCTCTTTACTTATTCTGATCATCACTAAACTGACACACAATTTTTTTTTAGCCCAACGCAGTCTGACTTTCAATAATCTCTACAAAAGAATGGCCCAGACTAACAATAACCTATACCTTTCATGAATCACTTACCTCATAAAAATCTTCATTACTCGAACTACTGCAATACAGCGAGCGCCAATACTGCCAGCTAAATGTAAGATTCGAACTACTGAAGGCGCTAACTACTGTCAGGCATAGTTAGCAAATGAAAGATTTTGATAGAGAACAAACAATTTATTTACCTTAATAGTGTTCAAAAGTCATAATATATATAGCAGTTCATGACATCCAGTCTCACAAATTTCCTTTTTGTGACGGACACACGTCCAGATCGTCCGCTCTCAAAACTCTGCCATCTCTCACACCACACCCACCACTGCTGGCGGCTCACCTCCAACTGCACAATGCTACGCGCTGTTCACATCCAACTGCCCAACACTACAATAGTGAATATTCCAACAATGCCAACCAGCCACAGACTGCACACAGCACAGTCAGTGATTTTCATACAGAGCGCTATGTGGCGTTACCAACATAAAAACCCAAACAGCCTATTAACAATATGACACAAAAATCGGTAGACCATTTTTGAAACAATAATTCAGATGTGAGGCATGGCCAGTTAAAAGACATGCGTACACGTGCAGTGTACAGCTTTTGCCCACACTGGGTCTATCATTGCTGAAACAATGAGTTATTCATATTTTATAATAAAAATAGAAAGTAGCTATTAGCTGCCTGTCTTTATGTAGTGTGTTTTTTCCTGCTTGTAGTTAGAGTGAAGTACGATCAAGACACGTTCATAGGCTTTGTCGACCTGGAAAAAAGTTGGACAATGTAAATTGATGAACGATGTTCGAAACTCTGAGAAAAATAAGGGTAAGATGTAGGGAAAGACGGATGATACACAATATGAGGAAGAGCAAGTAGGTCACAACTAGAATGGAAGACTATGAAAGAAATGCTCGGATTAGAAATGGTGTAATACAAGAACGTACTCTTTCGCCCCTACTGTTGAATCAATACATGGAAGAAACAATGGCAGAAATAAAAGGAAGGTTCATGAGTTAGATTAAAATTCAAGTTGACAGGAGGATATCAATGATAATATTCCCTGATAACATTACTATCCTCAGTGAAAGTGAAGAACTGCATGCAATGAATAATCTAATGAGTGCAGAACATGGATTGAGAGTTATTCGAAGAAAGACGAAAGTAATCAATAGTAGCAGAAATGAGAACAGCGAATGCCTCACTTATTTTCGAGACAAGCAGTGAACGGCGGACAGACAAAATTTTCTTTTATTCACTTATTTTATTTGATATTTTCACTCTACGGGTCTTGAAAGGTGTAATGCAAAAATATGTGGGATCCTTAGAGATTTTCAGTATGTGTGTGTCGGTGTCTACGTAATACCGGAGGTAACAACAATTAAAGAGCTCAAATCGGATACACCTCCTGTACGCTCTCCAAAATGGTGCCACATTGAAACGCAGAGAGGATTACACGAATTTACATCTGAAGTTTATAACACAACCCATTAATTCAACATGTCTGCCCCACGGCCGCCAGGTTGCGAAGAGAACGGACTCTTAACTTACAAGGGAAACTCTCCATCGTCCCCCCCCCCCCCCCCCCAAGCTCAAGATGTGCTACAATTAGCGAATTGTAAGAACAACGACGTCATGGTTGTGTTGTCACCGCGTTTGAGTGCAAAGAGGGAGATCCGTGTTCAAATCTCCCTCGCGGTCCCTTTTTTTTTCACAAAATTATGACATTTCCGTCCGGCCATTGACGTGCCTGGTCTTCTTCTGTAGTCTTCACAATTATGATACTGTACATTTGTTACTGAATATGAATCATGTGGTAAGAATATATTTGCGTCGTACGTAAATGTGATGACTAGAGAGAGCAGGCGACACGCTTCAATAGACCTCTCACAGAAATGAAAACAATAAATAAACAGGTGTGAACCACGTTACAACAAAGGAATTCAAGAGTCAAAACTTACAAAACGGAACGCAAGAGTCATAACATGTGGTACTTATACAGAAAAAATAAGAGGTACGTGTGTGTGATGGTCCCTTCCTTACACTTCACTGTTCAGACGGACGTTACATAACGGCACAGATACAAGTGTGAATACAGTAAAGGACTCGTCAGTGACCAGACGGACAATGCATAACTTTATGAAAAAAAAAAGAATCGGGCACTAGAGGAATTTGGATTTCGCAATCCAACAGCAGGATCACATAACCACGACGCCGCAGACTATTGCTAATCGCTCGATGTTGCACATCTTGGTATTGGGTCATTCACTCATTCTACTTTGCTTCTTTTTTCACAATTAAGTACACCTTCTTCCTGTTTTCATGCGTTCAGTTTTTTACAGGCTGTCCACTGATCCATCTTACCACTTCATCTGACGGGGTTGCAATGGCGAGTTACCCTTGTAAACAGCGAAGCGACCGCCAGGTGCCTCGCACCAGCAATCACTCCGGGCAATGACCGACCAGATGATTTCATACAAATAGAGCTCGACTCGCAAAACATGCAAATAACGAAAAAAACCAATTCCAGAATTTGCATTGTAACGAAGAGAAGGTGCGGGGGCGGAAGGGAGGACCCCCACTCACCACATCGCCCATCCTCTCAAAGTAGCAAACGCAATTTCGGAAATCAATATGCATCGTCCCTCTGGGTTAGAGAGGCGGGCGGCCTGTTCGTTTATTTTCGGGCGGTGGCGTGCTGATCGTGTTTCACGACCAATTTATTGGTTTATTTGTTTATTGATTTATTTTCGTCGTGACCCACTGGAAAATGTGATTACCTTTTGGGAGCGGCAAATCGAAACCGTAGCAATATTCGGCTCCTATATTAGTAACCTGGTTACTGTCGGCTATTAGTTCGACGCTCTTAGCGCCCGCCTGCTGCCGGCGCCATGTGACGCGGCGTTTGTACGCGCAAGGAGAGCGAATCATGCGACACTTGGCGGTAAACGACACAGACGTCCTGCTAAAACAGTGTGGCTCACGTCTTACTCCCATTAAAGTAATCCGCCCGTCTACCGAGATTTCCGTTAATTCGACGGTATCATTGTCTTTCTTCCTTCATTTACACGCTGAAGAGAACGGGAGTTGTACCATCATGAAGACATGGACCAATTTTCTTCAATAGTTCCGCTGATGTTCACCACCACCACAAAAAGGCGAACGAACTCATGTCCATCGTCATCAGTATGAGATGCGATCCTCATTAGGATGAAAACTGTACATACACATCTACATTTACTCCGCAGTTCACAGGTAAGTACCTGGCAGTGGGTTCATCGAACCACCTTTAGGCTACTTCTCTATCACTCCACTCTCGAATGGCGCGCGGGAGAAACGGACACTTAAATGATTCCGTGCTGGTTCTGGTTTCTCTTTTTATTAGGATGATCATTTCTTTCTAAGTTGGTGGGCGCCAAGAAAATATTTTCACACTCTGAGGAGAAATGCGGTGATTGAAATTTCATGAGAAGGTCTTGCCGCACCGAAAAACGCCTTTGTGTAAGGACTGCCATCCCAGCACATGCATCATATCCCTGGCACTCTCTCTCTTATTTCGCAATAATACAAAACGAGCTACAGGCCGATGTGGCCGTGCGGTTCTAGGCGCTACAGTCTAGAACCGCGTGACCGCTACGGTCGCAGGTTCGAATCCTGCCTCGGGCATGGATGTGTGTGGCGTCCTTAGGTTAGTTAGGTTTAAGTAGTTCTAAGTTCTAGGGGACTGATGACCACAGATGTTAAGTCCCATAATGCTCAGAGCCAATTGAACCATTTGAACCTTAACGAGCTGCCCTTCTTCGAACTTTTTGATGTGCTCCGTCAATCCTATCTTATACGGGTCCCAAACCGCGTAACAATACTTCAGAACAAGGCAGACAAGCGTAGCGTACGCAGGCTGTTTAGTAGATCTGTTAGATTTTCTAAGTGTTCTGAAAATGAATGCCAGTCTTTGGATTGCTTTCGTCACAACATTATCCATGTGATCGTTCCAATTTAAGTTATTCGTAATCGCAATCCTTGAGTATTTTGTTGAGTTTACCGCCTTTAGCTTTATGTGATTTATTATGTAACTGAAATTTGGTGCTCTTGCGGGTAACTTCACGCTTTTCGTTTCTTCCAGTCTATTACTACTTTCTGGACAATAGAGATACCTTGTCTACATCATTTTGCAACTCTATTTGGTCACTGATGACCGTACATGACGGTAAATGACAGATGATCTGAAAACATGTAAGAAAGCTGTTCAGATTGTCTCCTGAATTGTTCATACAGGACAGTAACAGCAGAGGGCCTATAACATTTTCCTGCGGAGCACCAGATATTACTTATGTTTTACTCAGTGGCTTTCCTTCAGTTACTAAAAACAATGACGTCTATGACAGGAAATCACGAATCCAGTCGCACAAATGGGCGATACTCCAGAGACACGACGCCGAGACGAGGAACGGCGTCGAAAGCCTTCTGTAAATCTAAAAACATTTTAATCAATTTCACATCCCCTGTCGATAGCACTTATTACTTAGTGAAACCGAGCGGGGTGGCGCAGTGGTTAGACACTGGACTCGCATTCGGGAGGACGACGGTTCAATCCCGCGTCCAGCCATCCTGATTTAGGTTTTCCGTGATTTCCCTAAATCACTGCAGGCAAATGCCGGGATGCTTCCTCTGAAAGGGCACGGCCGACTTCCTTCCCAATCCTTCCCTAATCCGATGAGACCGAGGACCACGCTGTCTGGTCTCCTTCCCCAAACCAACCACCCAACCAACTTAGTGAGAATAAAGAACTTCCAGAATGAAATTTTCACTCTGCAGCGAAGTGTGGGCTGATATGAAACTTCCTGGCAGATTAAACTTCAAACCAGCGCACGCTCCACTGCAGAGTGAAAATTTCATTCTGAAAACATCCCCCAGGCAGTGGCAAAGCCATGTCTTTAGAGTATCCTTCCTTCCAGGACTGCTAGTTCTGCAAGTTTCGCAGGAGAGCTTCTGTGAAGGTTGTAAGGCAGGAGACGAGGTGCTGCCGGAAGTAAAAGCTGTGAGGACGGGCCGTGAGTCGTGTAAGAGTAGCTCAGTTGGTACCGGTACCATAGCTCAGCGAGTTCGGTCAGAGGGCTGCTTGCTATGATAAAAAACTGATTAAAAGGAATCAACGAGCAACTTGAACGGATGTCTTGTGACGTCCGCCCATACCAAACGCAACTAACTAAAAAAAAAAAAAAAAAGCAAGCTTGGTCGAGCACTTGCTCGCGAAAGACAAAGGTCCCGACTCCGACTCTCGGTACAGCACACACTTGCAATCTTCCAAGAAGTTTCAATAAAGAACTTGTTGTGTTTCATGAGAACGATATTTTCTGAATTCATGTTGGCTGTTTCTCAACAAATTGTTTTCTTTGAGGTGATTCATAATATTCTAGCACAGTATATGTTTCGTATTCTACTGCAAATCGACTTTAGCTATATGGGTGTGTAATTCAGCGGATTACTCCTATTTCCTTTCTTGGGTATCGGCGTGACTTGTACGGCTTTCCAAAACTTGGGTACTTATCTTTCTACGAGCGAGTGGTTGTTTGCTGAATACGGATGTACTGTATAAGCATACACTGAAATGAACCTGAACTTAGAACGTCACCAGGAGGAATGTTTTGTAATGCCCGAAACACATGCATTGTCATTTCGTCAAGAATGCTGGCAAAAGTCTGGTATGAAAGCACAATCCTCCCAGCGCGTCCCAGACATGTTCTTTGAGTGACCATTGGCAGGGCTGAGGCAGCGGGTCAAGGATCCGCAGATTCCTCAAGGCGTTTGTAGTCAGGACTGCAGACTGGGGTCTTCCATTACCCTGTTGGAATATGCTGTTTGGTACCCTGATCACGAATGATATGACAACACAGTCTACTATTCTTGCCACGTACTGGTGAGTTTCACTTGTCCTTCAACAATGATCAAATCAGTACTGCGTTAATATTCAATAGTTCCGCAAACCATAATTCTAGAACTTGGAGAGGTATGTGTCTGAATCCTACGATCTTTCACCAGCTGGTCTATCGACAGGTTGGCGTCGATCAGACCTCCAAATTGAGGAGCGAGAGCCTACGGAATATCAGACCAGCTGTGTGGCTGGATTGAAGAGTTTTTAGCAAACAGAACACAGCATGTTGTTATCAACGGAGAGACGTCTACAGACGTTAAAGTAACCTCTGGCGTGCCACAGGGGAGTGTTATGGGACCATTGCTTTTCACAATATATATAAATTACCTAGTAGATAGTGTCGGAAGTTCCATGCGGCTTTTCGCGGATGATGCTGTAGTATACAGAGAAGTTGCAGCATTAGAAAATTGTAGCGAAATGCAGGAAGATCTGCAGCGGATAGGCACTTGGTGCAGGGAGTGGCAACTGACCCTTAATATAGACAAATGTAATGTATTGCGAATACATAGAAAGAAGGATCCTTTATTGTATGATTATATGATAGCGGAACAAACACTGGTAGCAGTTACTTCTGTAAAATATCTGGGAGTATGCGTGCGGAACGATTTGAAGTGGAATGATCATATAAAATTAATTGTTGGTAAGGCGGGTACCAGGTTGAGATTCATTGGGAGAGTCCTTAGAAAATGTAGTCCATCAACAAAGGAGGTGGCTTACAAAACACTCGTTCGACCTATACTTGAGTATTGCTCATCAGTGTGGGATCCGTACCAGATCGGGTTGACGGAGGAGATAGAGAAGATCCAAAGAAGAGCGGCGCGTTTCGTCACAGGGTTATTTGGTAACCGTGATAGCGTTACGGAGATGTTTAACAAACTCAAGTGGCAGACTCTGCAAGAGAGGCGCTCTGCATCGCGGTGTAGCTTGCTCGCCAGGTTTGGAGAGGGTGCGTTTCTGGATGAGGTATCGAATATATTGCTTCCCCCTACATATACCTCCCGAGGAGATCACGAATGTAAAATTAGAGAGATTAGAACGCGCACAGAGGCTTTCAGACAGTCGTTCTTCCCGCGAACCATACGCGACTGGAACAGGAAAGGGAGATAATGACAGTGGCACGTAAAGTGCCCTCCGCCACACACCGTTGGGTGGCTTGCGGAGTATAAATGTAGATGTAGATGTAGATCCCTGAAAAGAACAGCTTGCCATTCAATGTCACAGCTGACTGTGGTATCTGCCTGCTGTAAAATACGCGTGCCAACTCTGGATATCAACTTACTATCTAGTTATGTGTTATTGGTGGTTAGTGATGATGCTTTGAATGTAACCTCAACCTGTTGTTATCTTTATATTCGTCAGAGCCAACTCGTGATGCTGTCTTTGTGGCCGCTCTTGCCGAAGTGTCGTTCTGAGGCCATCTCGTTAGCGCTCGTTCTACAGTCATCGCAACACAACGACCTATCTGTGCGACTTGTCGGTGTGATGCTGCCGTGTCCTTCCTGCAAAATACTTCTCTGATATCTGTAACAGTCTACAGATCCCATCTAGATAACTTTCAACAATTTATGGGAAGTCTAAATGCGCAATTGAGCTACGTATCAGACCAGATGAAACAGTAGTTTGTGCAGATTTCAGTGAAGAATTCTTAAAAGACTCGGGCAGAAAAAATTGAACTAGGGTTATTATTTGGGTGTTTTAATCTAAATTCAGTAGTCAGTTTTCCAAAACGTGTGCAGAAAAGTAGTAGGACAATGATTCTTATAGTGCTCAGGATGAAACAATTAGTATGTAGTCAGTTGCTAATGGACTATCTGAGCATGCTGCAAAAGTACAGGAAAGAGGAGTTTCGCACCTTACAACATTGAACACTGGGGAAGGTTCATACAAAACAGTGAGGGACATTAATGAGAAGATGATACAGTATTTTCCGAGTAAGTTAAAAGCGGGCCGTGCGGGATTAGCAGAGCGGTCTAAAGGCGCTGCAGTCTTGGACTGTGCGGCTGATCCCGGCGGAGGTTCGAGTCCTCCCTCGGTCATGGGTGTGTGTGTGTGTGTGTGTGTGTGTGTGTGTGTGTGTTTGCCCTTAGGATAATTTAGGTTAAGTAGGGTGTAAGCTTAGGGACTGATGACCTTAGCAGTTAAGTCCCGTAAGATTTCACACACATTTGCACATTTTTTTGAGTTAAAAGTGGCAATATGGGATAAGTACATGTAGAAAAATCTGAAGAGCTGCCAAATTGAATTTATTAGGTACTAAATTTTTGTCATTTGCCAGTTGCTTTCCTAAAAAAATATCAAGAAGATAAAAAAAGATAACTAAGGCAATTAATATCGCATGTAAGAGGAAGAGGGAAACTGATGTAAAGGCAAGAGGAAGTCAAGATCCGACGTTACTTGCTGCCGTGTCCTTCCTGCAAAATACTTCTCTGATATCTGTAACAGTCTACAGATCCCATCTAGGTAACTTTCAACAATTTATGGGAAGTCTAGATGCGCAATTGAGCTACGTATCAGACCAGATGAAACAGTAGTTGGTGCAGATTTCAGTGAAGAATTCTTAAAAGACTCGGGCAGAAAAAATGAACTGGGTTATTATTTGGGTGTTTTAATCTAAATTCAGTAGTCAGTTTTCCAAAACGTGTGCAGAAAAATAGTAGGACAATGATTCTTATAGTGCTCAGGATGAAACAATAAAAAAAAAACTGTAGTATTTTAAGGAAAGTCATTAAAAAGTCTAGAGGTACGCACGTCTTGACAGAAATAAATAGATAATGCCGATAACAAGATTAAAACTATATGGGAATATTAAAACGAAAGAGAGAACAGCCAGAAAGTGTACCAGATTCCGTAACAGAATAAATGATAATATTGTGACTGATAATTTACAAGTTGCAAGTGATTTTAACAATCACTTTCTATACGAGCAGAAAATGTTGGATTTAATGGTTCAGTTGAAGGATCAAGAGAATATATTTAAAATTTCATTTAACAAAGCTTTAAGAAACTAGAAGTAACTCCGAAATCGTTTACTGAAATTAATGCAGTTAGAAAAATTGTAAGGAAACTACAGCTCATGTGGGCTCGGAATTTCAAACAGAACTCTGAAAAGTCGCTCCAGTTTAATAAATAATGTCCTTAGTGATATATTCAATGCCTCACTGCCACAGGGAAATTTTACAGGTGGGTTGTTCTAAGCAATTATTAAACCAGTTTATAAGAAAAGTCACAAGACAGGCTCAAAAAATATTCGTCCAGTTTCCTTGCTGATATATTTTTCTAAAGTATTCGAAAACGTAATGTTCTCAAGAGTACTCGCACACTTGAGTGGAAAGAATTTCCTCAGCATACCACAGCTTGGATTCCAGAAGGACTTATAAACTTATAAAGATATCATACATTCACTCATCGAATAGAAGAGGCGCAAATATTAGTATAAAGCCATTTGGTATTTTTTTATTTTTACAAGGCGTTTGATTGTGTGGATCACGATGTTCTCTTAGGAACACTCTAGTTTTATGGAACTGATGGCTTTACACTCAGCTAGTTTGAATCAAGAATTAGAAAGAAAAATATTGCCATTAATAATTCACACAATCGTACTGAGTGAGTCAGAGAATGTCGGAAAGATAGAAAATTTTATCGACTGGGGTAAATTCTCAAAGGGAGTCCAATAGCGTTCAATTCTCGGTCCACTCCTATTCTTTATATATGTCAATAACCTTCCATTTAACGTTCAATGAGCAAAATAGATACTTTATGCAGAGGCTACTTCTGTTATAATAAATCCGATTAGAGAGAAACCAACAGAAGAATTAATAAATGATATTATCCAAAGAATTATTAAGTAGTTCTCTGAATATGGACTCTCTCTAAATTTTGGAAAATCACATTACATTCAGTTCTGTACAACAAGTGGGATCATACCAGCAATTTATGTAGCACATGAGCTGCAGTCAGTAAGCAGATTAGAATGCTCTAAATTACTGCGCGGACATACCGATAAAAACTTGAAGTGGAAGAAGCGCATTACTAAGCTTCTCAAACAGTTACATTCAGCTACTTTTGCTCCACGTACTGGTGCTAATCTTGGAACAAACGTATCAACCTCCACACATATTTTGCTTATTTCCACGCAGCAATGTCCTATGGAATAATTTTATGGAATAAATCGTCACTTACAAGGAAAGTATTGATTGCACAAAATCGTTCCTTCACTGACGTCAAGTAGGTACCTCTTCAAGGAGCTAGGTATTTTACCTGCGCCATCACAGTACATATATTTGCTAATAAAAATCTCCGTAAACAGCGTATCACCATTAGAGAAGAACAGCGATGTTCGTACCTAGAGGAAGAAATTACCTTTATTACCCACTGTTTAAGTTGTCAGTAGCTCCAACAGGAGATCAATACGCAGCAATAAAAATTTTTGACCATTTGCCCAGAAACATACTGGAGCGAAGGAAGTTTTACGTGTATTTTAAAATATTCTTCTGGAAAACTCCTTGTATTCTATTCATGAATTTGTACTTAAAAAGTGGTAGCCACAAAAAAGCGTAGTTACATAAGTAGGACTAAAAATGATAGTGTGTTCATTAATGTTAACACTAATCATGTATGCATATCCTGTAAACTGACTCGCTACGCATCATTTTGATAGAGGAATCGTTCAAATGATCTATGTAACATGAAACTAACTAACTATGGGAGCATGATGTGATCGTTATCTAAAAAGTTTCAGTGACGTCAGACAATCCCGGTAGCCATCACGCACTCTTCACCTGTAGGAATGAATTTTTTTCTGTACTGAAAATAAACTAGTGTCAGGATGGAATTATAATCAAAACATCCTGAGGGCATGAGAATACTGAAATATAACACTGCAAAAAGTTGGCAGTTTAAGGAGATGGGATGTTGATAAACTGGCAGAACTAGAGGTTGTAGAGAGTTTCAGGGACAGCATAAGGGAACGCTTGACACAAATGGGGGAAATAAATACAATAGAAGAAGAATGGGTAGCTTTGAGGGATGAAATAGTGAAGGTAGCAGAGGACAAAGTGAGTAAAAAGACGAGGGCTTGTAGAAATCCTTGGGTAACAGAAGAAATATTGAAAGAAATTGATGAAAGGAGAAAATAAAAAATAAAGTAAATGAAGCAGGCAAAAAGGAATACAAATGTCTCAAAAATGGGATCGACAGGAATTGCAAAATGGCTTAGCAGGAATGGCTATAGGACAAATGTAAGGATGTAGAGGCATATATCACTAGGGGTAAGATATATATACAGGCTACAGGAAAATTAAAGAGACCTTTGGAGAAAAGAGAACCACCTGTATGAATATCAAGAGCTCATATGGAAACCTTGTTCTAAGCAAAGAATGGAAAGCAGAAAGGTGGAAGGAGTATAGAGATCTGTACAACGGCGATGTACTTGAGGGCAATATTATCGAAATAGAAGACGACGTAGGGAACAAGAAATTGGAGATACCCTTCATTCGATCCCTGTGAAACCCTACATTTCAGCAGGATAATGCACGACAGCATGTTGCATGTCCTGTACGGGCCTTTCTGGATACAGAAAATGTACGACAGCTGCCCTGGCCAGCACATTCTCCAGATCTCTCACCAATGGAAAATGTCTCGTCAGTGATGGCCGAACAACTGGCTCGTCACAATACGCCAGTCACTGCTCTTGAACTGTGGTATCGTGTTTAAGCTACATGGGCAGCTGTACCTATACACGCCGTCCACGCTCTGTTTGACTCAATGCCCAGGCGTATCAAGCCCGTTATTACGGCCAGAGCTGGTTGTTCTGGGTACTGATTTCTCGGGATCTATGCACCAAAATTGGGTGAAAATATAATCACATGTCAGTTTATCATCTGCATTTATTCTTGGTGTAGCAGTTTTAATGGCCAGTAGTGTAACTGATGATGGTCAAAGTAGAGAGGACATAAAATGTAGACTGGAAATGGCAAGGAAAGCGTTTCTGAAGAAGAGAAATTTGTTAACATCGAGTATAGATTTAAGTGTCAGGAAGTCGTATCTGAAAGTATTTGTATGGAGTGTACCACGTATGGAAGTGAAACATGGTCGATAAATAGTTTGGACAAGAAGAGAATAGAAGCTTTCGAAATGTGGTGCTACAGAAGAATGCTGAAGGTTAGATGGATAGATCACATAACTAATGAGGAGGTATTGAATAGAATTGGGGAGAAAAGTAATTTGTGGCACAACTTGACTAGCAGAAGGGATCGGTTGGTAGGACATGTTCTGAGGCATGAAGGGATCCCCAATTTAGTTTTGGAGGGCAGCGTGGAGGGTAAAAATCGTTGAGGGAGGCCAAGAGATGAATACGCTATGCAGATTCAAAGGGATGTAGGTTGCATTAGGTACTGGGAGATGAAGAAGGTTGCACAGGATAGGGTAGCATGGAGAGCTGCATCAAACCAGTCTCAGGACTGAAGACCACAACTAAAACAACTACAACAGCATTCCGTCAAGCTGTTCCACTTTCCCTTAGTGTACTTTCTTCCCAAACTGTACGGTTTTTCTGCGTTTTATAATAAATTTAGTTTATGGTGTCGTGCATTTTGAATATCTATTGAAGCCGTCTTGATTGATGAAGAGGTAGGTGGTGTCACTCGGAAGTCCTAGAGAGAATGGATGCAAGGACTTTACTAAAGTGTGAGATAATGCTGAAAAGTGGATCGGAAGAGGTTTACTGTATTTTAGGTAGATGAGAATTATGTGGGTCTTCACGATATTGTCCGTAATGACAGACTTTCTATAGGGAGCACTGTTGAAAGTGTCGGCCGTAATTGGGGGTTACATTTCTTTCCACTATTGCCGTCTACATTATGTGCTGTAATTGGTGTGTTTAGACGTGTTGGTAGAGTTCAGTTTATGTTCAGGGCGTCGTGAGCAAAAGCAATGACAGGTGTGTTATGCCATCATTTATGTAAGCTTTCATAATGTGCTTAAAAATATTAGGAACTAGTGGTCTGCCCCAGCTACTCAAGGGGTTGCACTATCAATGACATGACAACTTGTTGGCGTAGTGGTAAATAATTATTTACCAGTGGAAAAGGTATCAAAACGCATTAAGTACTTCATGAGAGTAGCCTGCACATGCAGACACATAATAACGTGGGGGAGTTTAATTCACCGCAGTTCAGGCAAGATGCACAATAAATATATGTGCAAATGGTGAATATTAGTAAAATACTTGTAGTCAATAGGTCAGGTCATTCTTTAAAATTAAAAAAGATGATGAACAGAAGCAGATGTTTGCAACTTTGACAGAATTTTCATGGCATGTTTAGTGAAGTCTTTTTCTATTTTTTTCTTTAAATAATATTATTTATGTTGCCTGAAGGTTATATATTTGTAGGTAAGTGCAGTACATGTATAACTAACCTAAGCACATCACACACACCCATGCCCGAGGCAGGATTCGAACCTGCGACCGTAGCGGTCGCGCGGTTCCAGACTGTAGCGCCTAAAACAGCTCGGCCCCCCCGACCGGCTTCTGTTTGTAGTACAAAAACAAACAGAATGACAGTGGTGTGCATAAAAGTGTGTCGTGCAGACCATAAGACATGCATAGTGCGGCAGAAGAACGCCGTGTAGTAGGTTGTTTAGGTTTTTATATTGGTAGGCGTCACCTAGTGCTCCGTATGAAAATCACTAGCTGTGCTGTGTGCAGTCTGTGGCTGGTTGGCATTGTTATAATATTCGCTATTGTAGTGTTGGGCAGTTGGATGTGAATAGCGTGTAGCGTTGCGCAGTTGAAGGTGAGCCGCCAGCAGTGGTGGATATGGGGAGAGAGATGGCGGAGTTTTGCGAGCGAATGATCTGGACGTGTGTCCATCAGAGACAGTAAATTTGTAAGACTGGATGTCATGAACTGATATATATATATGATGACTTTTGGACATTGTTAAGGTAAATACATTGTTTGTTCTCTATCAAAATCTTTCATTTGCTTAGTACTCCTATCAGTAGTTAGTGTAGCGTTGGCAGAAGAGCCAACACTGTGTTGCAAGAGGAGGCCGAAATGCACGCGTCAACTCACGCAGGTGGCGCTAGGTCTGAAACAGGATACGTAATGAATGCTATAAAGAAAAGTACGTAGCTGCTGGAATACTTAACTTTAATCCATCATTTGTATACAGCATTCTTGATGATACAAGTGAGACTCTCTCTAGAAATGGTTAATGGCGCCTTGCTAGGTCGTAGCCATGGACTTAGCTGAAGGCTATTCTAACTACACTCCTGGAAATGGAAAAAAGAACACATTGACACCGGTGTGTCAGACCCACCATACTTGCTCCGGACACTACGAGAGGGCTGTACAAGCAATGATCACACGCACGGCACAGCGGACACACCAGGAACCGCGGTGTTGGCCGTCGAATGGCGCTAGCTGCGCAGCATTTGTGCACCGCCGCCGTCAGTGTCAGCCAGTTTGCCGTGGCATACGGAGCTCCATCGCAGTCTTTAACACTGGTAGCATGCCGCGACAGCGTGGACGTGAACCGTATGTGCAGTTGACGGACTTTGAGCGAGGGCGTATAGTGGGCATGCGGGAGGCCGGGTGGACGTACCGCCGAATTGCTCAACACGTGGGGCGTGAGGTCTCCACAGTACATCGATGTTGTCGCCAGTGGTCGGCGGAAGGTGCACGTGCCCGTCGACCTGGGACCGGACCGCAGCGACGCACGGATGCACGCCAAGACCGTAGGATCCTACGCAGTGCCGTAGGGGACCGCACCGCCACTTCCCAGCAAATTAGGGACACTGTTGCTCCTGGGGTATCGGCGAGGACCATTCGCAACCGTCTCCATGAAGCTGGGCTACGGTCCCGCACACCGTTAGGCCGTCTTCCGCTCACGCCCCTACATCGTGCAGCCCGCCTCCAGTGGTGTCGCGACAGGCGTGAATGGAGGGACGAATGGAGACGTGTCGTCTTCAGCGATGAGAGTCGCTTCTGCCTTGGTGCCAATGATGGTCGTATGCGTGTTTGGCGCCGTGCAGGTGAGCGCCACAATCAGGACTGCATACGACCGAGGCACACAGGGCCAACACCCGGCATCATGGTGTGGGGAGCGATCTCCTACACTGGCCGTACACCACTGGTGATCGTCGAGGGGACACTGAATAGTGCACGGTACATCCAAACCGTCATCGAACCCATCGTTCTACCATTCCTAGACCGGCAAGGGAACTTGCTGTTCCTACAGGACAATGCACGTCCGCATGTATCCCGTGCCACCCAACGTGCTCTAGAAGGTGTAAGTCAACTACCCTGGCCAGCAAGATCTCCGGATCTGTCCCCCATTGAGCATGTTTGGGACTGGATGAAGCGTCGTCTCACGCGGTCTGCACGTCCAGCACGAACGCTGGTCCAACTGAGGCGCCAGGTGGAAATGGCATGGCAAGCCGTTCCACAGGACTACATCCAGCATCTCTACGATCGTCTCCATGGGAGAATAGCAGCCTGCATTGCTGCGAAAGGTGGATATACACTGTACTAGTGCCGACATTGTGCATGCTCTGTTGCCTGTGTCTATGTGCCTGTGGTTCTGTCAGTGTGATCATGTGATGTACCTGACCCCAGGAATGTGTCAATAAAGTTTCCCCTTCCTGGGACAATGAATTCACGGTGTTCTTATTTCAATTTCCAGGAGTGTATCTCTCGGCAAATGAGAGAAAGGCTTCGTCAGTGTAGTCGCTAGCAAAGTCGTCCGTACAACTGGGGCGAGTGCTAGTAAGTCTCTCTAGACCTGCCGTGTGGTGGCGCTCGGTCTGCAATTACTGACAGTGGCGACACGCGAGTTCGATATGTACTAATGGACCGCGGCCGATTTAAAGCTACCACCTAGCAAGTGTGGTGTCTGGCGGTGACACCACAGTTAGTGCCTTCAGTAGTTCGAAACTTTTATTTAGCTGGCAGTAGTGGCGCTCGCTGTGTTGCAGTAGCTCGAGTAACGAAGATTTTTGTGAGGTAAGTGATTCAGGGATTATTGAAAGTCATATGGCGTTGCGCTAAAAATATTGTGTGTCAGTTTAGTGCTGATCGGAATAAATAAAGAGAGAAATGTCTGAGTACGTTCTGTTCCGCTCAGCTGTTTGAATATCAAATAACGCAATAGGTTTACCAGCATAGTACTTCACCAATTTTTCTATGGGGACGTTTCAGCAGCAAGTAAACTCCAGTGATGTTCCTTCTAAAAAGCTGCTGCTCCTACTCCGTCTTCCATGACATTAGAAACATTTTTACCAGTTCTTCGTATTAGTGCCTCATATCAGAACTCTGAAAGTAGGACTAAGCTCTTATTTGTCTGCAAGGCATGTTTTTAAGAAAGTGTAAGCTTGTTATGTCCTGAAAGTGTTCTTCAGAACACGAGAGAGCACGAGCTCCTGCTTACAAGAATCCATTCTGTGGCCTCCACTCGGCCGCAAGGCAAGACTCGGTCGTAAACGCACAGTAGATGATACCTGCCCCCGTGGCTGGGCTGGCTCAGCGAACTTCATGTAGCCAACACCAGAGGCTGCCCGCGTTTCCCGATGCCAGGGGCCGCTTTTCTCGCTACCTCACTCACCGATTTGCCTGCCCTAACGTCCAGCGTGCTTCCCATTCCTACCCACACGCAGAAAGCGTAGAGGAGACACAAGGAAGTTCGTCCACCTTGTTAACAAATCTTTCAAGATGTTAGAAGAGAGTACATACAGCAATTGTATTACAATTCACTTTAATAAAACATTCTTATCGTATTTTGCTCCATCATTTTCCTCTAAATGGGGTGTTATCCTCACATTAAATGAAAAGGGGCACGACAAATGCCTTGCTGTTTTTCAACATACTTGATCCACATTGTACGAACATCATAATGTCATATCATAGCATCAGTCGAAGTTTACCAGACCAAAGTACACAAGAGCATCAATAATTATTTTAGTGTACATTAGCATAAAACCAAGGAAGGCACAACGTCATCATAGCAAAATCAGTGAAGGCAGAGACTTAATAAATTCTAAGCTTATACAGGGTGGTCCATTGATAGTGACCGGGCCAAATATCTCACTAAATAAGCGTCTAACGAAAAAACTTCAAAGAACGAAACTCGTTTTGCTTGAAGGGGGAAACCAGATGGCGTTATGGTTGGCCCGCTAGATGGCGCTGCCATAGCAAAAACGGATATCAACTGCGTTTTTTTAAAAATAGGAACCCCCATTTTTATTACATATTCGTGTAGTACGTAAAGAAATATGAATATTTAGTTGGACCACTTTTTTCGCTTTGAGATAGATGGCGCTGTAATAGTCACGAACATATAAGTACGTGGTATCACGTAACATTCCGCCAGTGCGAATGGTATTTGCTTCGTGATACATTACCCTTGTTAAAATGGACCGATTACCAATTGCGGAAAAGGCAGATATCGTGTTGATGTATGGCTCTTGTGATCAAAATGCCCAACGGGCGTGTGCTATGCTGCTCGGTATCCTGGACGACATCATCCAAGTACTCGAACCGTTCGCCGGATGGTTAAGTTACTTAAGGAAACAGGAAGTGTTCAGCGACATGTGAACCGTCAACCACGACCAGCTACAAATGATGATGCCCAAGTAGGTGTTTTAGCTGCTGTCGCGGCTAATCAGCACATCAGTAGACGAAAACTTGCGCAAGAATCGGGAATCTCAAAAACGTCGGTGTTGAGAATACTACATCAACATCGATTGCAACCGTACCATATCTCTATGCACCAGGAATTGCATGGCGACGACTTTGAAGGTCGTGTACAGTTCTCCCACTGGGCACAAGAGAAATTACGGGACGATGACAGATTTTTTGCACGCATTCTATTTAGCGACGAAGGGTCATTCACCAATAGCGGTAACGTAAACCGGAATAAAATGCACTATTGGGCAACGGAAAATCCACGATGGCTGCGACAAGTGGAACATCATCGACCTTGGCGGGTTAAAGTTTGGTGCGGCATTATGGGAGGAAGGGTAATTGGCCCCCATTTTATCGATGGCAATCTAAAGGGGCGATGTATGCTGATTTCCTACGTAATGTTCTACCGATGTTACTACAAGATGTTTCACTGCATGGCAGAATGGCGATGTACTTACATGATGGATGTCCGGCACATAGCTCACGTGCGGTTGAAGCGGTACTGAATAGCATATTTCACGACAGGTGGTTTTGTCGTCGAAGCACTATACCATGGCCCGCACGTTCACCGGATCTGACGTCCCCGGATTTCTTTCTGTGGGGAAAGTTGAAGGATATTTGGTATCGTGATCCACCGACAACGCCTGAGAACATGCGTCAGCGCATTGTCAATGCATGCGCGAACATTACGGAAGGCGAACTACTCGTTGTTGAGGGGAATGTCGTTACTCGTATTGTCAAATGCATTGAGGTTGACGGACATCATTTTGAGCATTTATTGCATTAATGTGGTATTTACAGGTAATCACGCTGTATAAGCATGCGTTCTCAGAAATGATAAGTTCACAAAGGTACACGTATCTCTTTCGCACAACCGAAATAAAATGTTCAAATGTACCTACGTTCTGTATTTTATTTTAAAAATCCACCTGTTACCAACTGTTCGTCTAAAATTGTACGCCATATGTCATATGTATGTGACTATTACAGCGCCGTCTATCACAAAGCGAAAAATGTGGTCCAACTAAAACATTCATATTTCTTCACGTACTACACGAATATGTAATAAAAAATGGGGGTTCCTATTTTAAAAAACGCAGTTGATAACCTTTTGACTTATTGCAGCGCCATCTAGCGGGACAACCATAGCTCCATCTGGTTTCCCTCTTCAAGCTAGACAAGTTTCCTTTGTGGTTTTTTCGTTTGACGCTTATTTCGTGAGATATTTGGCCCGGTCACGATCAATGGACCACCCTGTATACTTGGGCATCGAAAAAGATTGACAGTAAAAGTGGACAAATAGAAAAGTGTCACGAACGCACAGTAAAAAACGAAATACAGTTTAAGTGTATTCCTTTCCTTATCTAGCAAAATAGAGTTATATTATACACCCCCGGAAAAAAGTACATTGGTACACGCTTTCAGAGGTTTCCTATTTGTGGCGGGGTGGGATCGGTCGTCTTCGTCCTCTCTCTGAATTATCGAAAGTCCACCCACCTCGATATTCCTTCCTTCCGACGTCCCTTCACTTTGTAGTAACAGATACGTGTTAGGCAGTGTAAAGCAGCGTTGATGAAACCCCTACCTAATACCTACCACACAGAGGCCGCGTAACTCGAGTTGAAAGTCAGTTCCCGAAAGTTCAAAAAAATGGTTCAAATGGCTCTGAGCACTATGGGACTCAACATCTGTGGTCATAAGTCTCCTAGAACTTAGAACTACTTAAACATAACTAACCTAAGGACATCACACACATCCATGCCCGAGGCAGGATTCGAACCTGCGACCGTAGCGGTCACGCGGCCCGAAAGTTCATATTTAAAAAATTTGGCGTTCGGAGGATATAGTCTACTTGCACAAAACATTTAAGATTTAGATTGAATCTGCTTTTTATTCATACGGAAACACATGAAATGGCTATCAAATCCGTATTTAATATGGTAAACTTTATCCTTCAAAATTCACTGTCTGTACAACGCATTATTACTCGAAAAGCAGCCAGAATTTTTGCAAGTCCGACCTGACTAATTTTCACTATCTAACAGTCACAGATCCACCACTCTTCGCGAGTTAAACATTCGGTCGTTTTAGTGATCTTCTTAGTAAGAGGTACTCGCCAAAGTATTCCGTACAGAGCACGAAATATGCCACGCGGAATTGTTACTACGACCAGAAAGTTCATACGCTCATAAATCTCCAACTATTTAATTTAGAAGCTCCAAACTTTCATTAGAATGTTAGTAACTCCAGTCGCTAGAGTCACGACACGTTCTAACAGAATTGAACTTGCTAGTTCTTCATCTTACAGACTATTTTTACGGAGCTATCTGACATGGTGTTATCCGTAGGTCGGTTAGCAAGCGACTCTCTCGATTTATTCTACTCACTCTCCACTTTACTATGGTCGCCCGGTAACAGTTAAATTCTGATAGGCTGTTGATCTAAACGACCAATCAGAATGTTTCTTCCAGATCATTCTCGCGACAAAACTTGCCTTAACCAATCACTAATCTGCTACTAATTAATGTCATTAGAACTTCAATTTCTAGTATACTACTTAATCAAAATAAGCGAAGTTCACAATATTCTCCAAATTGATAAGTAAACTTATTCCGCCTCTAACTTTCATTCTGTCTGCTCTTATACAGAAGCAAGCTCACACCGACATACGTCATCTGAATCGTGGTTGCACCATAACTTTCCCACGGTTCGTTTGTAAAAGGTCTTACATAAAGTGACATTAAGTTTTAACGTATGTCCCACATACACTATCTCAATCATTCTCATGCACTCACACACCACAATTATAACCAAATAATAATTTTGAGCGTTTTTTGTATTACGTAATGTAAAGTAACTAAATTTTTGAGAAGGAAATTCTGATTAATTGATTTTATGCCTTGATGCCTTTGTAATGGCTTCAAATGATAATGAAAGTCAATTTGTTATTGTTCCTAACTGTGTTTTAAAACATAAGCGTCGGTTTTAGCACTTTTAGTAATTTTCATTATCTCTGGAACTATAATAAATAAAAATCTGAAATTTTGACAGCATCATTCTATTAATAATAAAAGGCTGTGTACCAAATTTGAACATAATCGAATAATAACTAATATGGATTATTTAGATTTGTAGAGGGTACGAATTTTCGCACCGACTGAATGTTACTCTATGCAGTTCTCACGGCAGGGAGCGTCAGCTGCGCTGTGAGCAAAGTGAAAAAAAACGTAGCCGTCCTTTAGTCATCTTACCAAACGTCTTACAGCAACGAATGTCATCTCGTAGTAACTTGCTACGTTGCAAATTCAGTCGAGATTTGTTGTATCAACAGTGCATACGGAGTATATGAAATGATTATGTTTACATATTAATGGCACAAGCGGTTCTGAGGTACCCATGCTGAAACACACGTATTAGTACTTGACGGTGTAGGTGCTGACTCTCTTCCAGTCGGTTGCACAAGTGGGAAATACTGTGCTGGAATAAATTATGCCGCGCCTTCTCAACATGTCCACGTAGTTCTGTAAGAGCTGTTGGCTGACGAGACGCACGTATCACTTCTCATTCCATCATATCCCACACGTGCTCGACTGCAGACGAGTACAGAGATTGTGCTGGCTAGGGAAGATGCTGCACGTCTTACTGAGCACATCGTGTTGCACAGGCAGTGTGTGGACGAGCATTATCCTGGTGGAACAGCACATCACGACAAAAGAACGGATCTGGCATCATTCTGC
Organism: Schistocerca cancellata; assembly: GCF_023864275.1. Taxonomy (NCBI): domain Eukaryota; kingdom Metazoa; phylum Arthropoda; class Insecta; order Orthoptera; family Acrididae; genus Schistocerca; species Schistocerca cancellata. The sequence goes on along the minus strand of NC_064634.1, from coordinate 90,074,623 downwards.
ACGTACCGAGCGCTGGTTAGCGTCCCCTCCAGAAACACCCAACGTGAACGAGAGTTGTAGCTTGTAGAATCCTGGACCGTAAGGCCTGTGAGATGGGCCAGTGTGTCTTGGACGAATGTACTCTACGAGACAGCACTCGCCAAGTCTACGTCGTACGCGCAGACAATGATCACTTGGCGTGCAGGCAGAATACGCTTTCATCGCTCAGTACCAGGGTACGCCATTCCATCTTCCAAGTCCAGGTATGCACATCGATGCTGTGGCGTGAGTGGAAGACGGGCTAGAGGTGTGGGGGCCTGTAGTCCCAATGCTAATAACCGGTTCGCAACACTTTGTGTTGACACGTCTGGGACCACAAGCCCCTTTACCTATGCTGTGGCAACAGTACGATATGCCCCTGCTGCTCTTACGACGATCTGTTGCCTATTAGATGATCTCATCCATTATCCTGAAAACTATGTAACTACTGTTTCAGAAACATGAAAAGCAGTTGTACTTTGCATCAGGCAGTCTATACCGTTATTACACTCCAGATATCAGTCTTCAGATTGTTGGGGCGTGATAAACACACTACTAGTCATTAAAATTGCTACGCCACGAAGATGACGTGATACAGACGCGAAATTTAACCGACAGCGAGAAGATGCTGTGATATGCAAATGATTAGTTTTTCAGACCATTTCACACAAGGTTGGGCGACGGTGGCGACACCTACAACGAGCTGACTTGAGGAAAATTTCCAACCGATTTCTCATACTCAAACAGCAGCTGACCGGCGTTGGTGGTGAAACATTGATGTGAAGCCTCGTGTAAGGAGGAGAAATGCGTACCAGCACGTTTCCGACTTTGATCAAGGACGGATTATAGTCTATCGCGATTGCGGTTTATCGTATCGCGACATTGGTGCTCGCATTGGTCGGGATCCAATGACTGTTAGCAGAATATGGAATCGGTGGGTTCAGGAAGGTACTACGGAACGCCGTGCTGGATCCCAACGGCCTCGTATCACTAGCAGTCGAGATGACAGGCACCTTATCCGCATGGCTATAACGGATCGTGCAGCCACGTCTCATTTCCTGAGTCAACAGATGGGGACGTTTTCTAGACAACAACCATCTGCACGAACAGATCGATGACGTTTGCAGCAGTATGGACTATCAGCTCGGAGAGCATGGCTGCGGTTACCCTTGACGCTACATCACAGACAGGAGCGCCTTCGACGGTGTACTCAACGACGAACCTGGGTGCACGAATAACAAAATGTCATTTTTTCGAATGAATCCAGGTTCTGTTTACAGCATCATGATGGTCGCATCCGTGTTTAGCGACATTGCGGTGAACGCACGTTGGAAGCGTGTATTCGTCATCTCAATACTGGCATATCACCCGGCGTGATGGTATGGGATACCATTGGTTACACGTCTCGGTCACCTCTTGTTCACATTGACGGCAATTTGAACAGTGGACGTTACATTTCAGATGTGTTACGACCCGTGGCTCTACCCTTCATTCGATCCCTGCGAAACCCTACATTTCAGCAGGATAATGCACGACCGCATGTTGCAGGTCCTGTATGGGCCTTTCAGGATACAGTCAACTGGTGCCCTGGCCAGCACATTCTCCAGATCTCTCACCAATTGAAAACGTCTGGTCAATGATGGCCGAGCAACTGGCTCGTCACAGTACGACAGTCACTTCTCTTGATGAACTGTGGTATCGTGTTGAGGCTGCATGGGCGGCTGTACCTGTACACGCCATCCAAGCTCTGTTTGACTCAATGTCCAGGCGTATCAAGGCCGTTAATACGGCCAGAGGTGGTTGTTCTGGGTACTGATTTCTCAGGATCTATGGACCCAAATAGCGTGAAAATGTAATCACTTGTCAGTGCTAGTATAATATATTTGTCCAATGAATACCCGTTTATCATCTGCATTTCTTCTTGGTGTAGCAGTTTTAATGGCCAGTAGTGCATGTATTTTCGTGATATGACACTGCGCCGCTGGTCGAATTTGGATTATATACTTTCATACAGGTCTGCACTGAATGTGGTTAACTTTTACATAGATCATATGTCAACTGTATTTCCTGGTGCGTTACAGGCCGATTGCTGTCGGCATGGGTAACACCACGCCTGACACAGCCGGCCGAAGTGGCCGTGCGGTTAAAGGCGCTGCAGTCTGGAACCGCAAGACCGCTCCGGTCGCAGGTTCGAATCCTGCCTCGGGCATGGATGTTTGTGATGTCCTTAGGTTAGTTAGGTTTAACTAGTTCTAAGTTCTAGGGGACTAATGACCTCAGCAGTTGAGTCCCATAGTGCTCAGAGCCATTTGAACCATTTTTTTGAAACACGCCTGACACTGGCCTCCACATGCAGCATAGGGAACAAAAGGTTATGAGCTGACTTATCACAGTTGTTGTTATCTAGTATAGTTTTAATGTTGTTACAGTCTAACATTACAAAGATAATTTATGAACAACCTGTGGATCCGGAACGAGTAAATAAATCGCAATATGGTTTTTGATAAGTTGAAGCAGACAAAGTCGTGAGTTTTCTGACGTACGCTGCTTATTTTAACATTAATAACTGCCGAATTATGTCACTAACCTTCGTTTAATGGAACGATGTAGTTTTTCCGTGACACTGGAAAGTGATTACTACGTACCATGGGAGGAACTTAATGAAATAGTAACAATATAGCAGCTCCGATACAGTACTAAACCGCAATTACTCGCTTTTCCTTTTTCCCTTTCTTTGTCACAAGTATTATGATTGGTTCCATGCGGCCCACAACGAATTCCTCTCCTGTGCCCCCTTCTTCATCTTAAAGCAGCACTTGCAACCTGTGTCTTCAATTTTTTGCTGGACGTATTCCAATTTCTGTTTACAGTTTTTCGCCTCTACATGTTCTTGTACCACCATGTACGTTATTCTGTTATCCTAACAACCTGTCTCTTCTTCTTGCCAGTGTTTTCCATATATTCCTTTCCTCGGCGGTTCTGTGGAGAACCTCCTCATTTCTTACTTCATAGTCCATCTAATTTTCAACATTCTTCTGTAGCACCGTATCTCAAATGCTTCGATTCTCTTCTTTTGCAGTTTCACGTGTCAGTAGCATACAATCCTGTGTTCCAAACGTACATTCTCAGAAATTTATCCTCAACTTAGGGCCTCTGTTTGACAGTACTAGACTTTTCTTGGTCAGGAACTCCCTTTCTGCCAGTACTAGTCTGTTTTTTTCATCCTGCTTGTTCCGTCCGTCATGGGTTATGTTGCTGACTAGGTAGCAGAGTTCCTCAAATTCATCTCCTTTGCGTCCGCCCATGGTAGCTTGTAACGGAACTGAAATGATGGTGGGCTGACAGTAATTTGGAGCCCGCGTGTCGGAAACGGGCGCGCTTGTGTGAGACTGCCAGGGAGTGCACCCTGATGCCATCTATTGGCGAAACTGGGAATTAGCGCTACCTGTCAGACAATGCACTAAGCTCTCGGAGTCAAATGTATTCTTTTTCTTGGTAATTATAAGTTATTACTGTATAATTTAATGTTGTAAAGCGCTAGTAGTAAATCATTATGACTGGTATGAACTCCAACGTAATAAATATAAATATTCTTAAATACTAAATGATTTCGGTAAAAAGGTGGTAGGGGAACGCCCCCACTCTTGGTGATACGAGTGTAGCTAGGGGTAGCTGGAGACACAGGGACTGAACAGTTGAGTGACCTGGGGAGTGTGGACGTGATCGCACGTGTGTAACTGTGCTCACGCAAAAGTGATTGTGCAACAGAGAAGAGGCGAATATCGTCGCCATTTTTGGAGTGAAACGCGACGAATGGTTGTTGAAGCCGCCTCTATGCCACTGGGGCTGATTGTAAGAGTTCCTGCGCCCAGATTTTATGGCGGACGTGCAGTAGCTTATACGAGTGCTACAGCTCATAGTTCCAGCCGCCATTAAGGGCATGAGGCGTGAAGAGCTGCGTTAGCCACATGCATCTCACCACCAGCACCGACACGTCTACCCAAGGCAAGACTGCTTGCAATTGTTAAGTCGAACATTGTATACATGTAAAAGGAGAATACCAGTTTTCTTTTATGCAAGTGCAGAGGACAGAATATAGTAATGAGTAAAATTACGACCCATGTTGTTCATTGTAAAGTGTAGTAACCTCAAACACAGTACAGTGAAATCAGACTGAGGCCACCATCGCCTCTTTCATTTACAATTCTTTTGGTTGTAGAATACTTTAGCGTATAAGAATGTTGAAAAGAGCAATGGTCACACCAGAAAGAGTCGCTTATTTATAGTTGCCGGCCGAAGTGGCCGTGCGGTTAAAGGCGCTGCAGTCTGGAACCGCAAGACCGCTACGGTCGCAGGTTCGAATCCTGCCTCGGGCATGGATGTTTGTGATGTCCTTAGGTTAGTTAGGTTTAACTAGTTCTAAGTTCTAGGGGACTAATGACCTCAGCAGTTGAGTCCCATAGTGCTCAGAGCCATTTGAACCATATTTATAGTTACTTAAATTTTTCTGAGTAACCTTTCAGGTAAAGTCACTTAACTAATTCTGTATCAATTGTCCAAAGAGTAATATCCAAAATCATTAAATAAGTTGAAGGATAGAATTTTGTTAACCCAAGTTACATAAACTGTCTTGGTAGTAATTACCAAGCCAACTCACAGAAATTGAGAGAGTATTTGCTTTGTAGAATCATCTAGAATGATCAGAAATAGTAATATTCAGAATTAAGTTTAAATTCAACTCAAGCCATTTCATTTTGAAACGAGCCAAAAATTGATTTATTCTTTTGCTCCTTCAGAGCTGGCGACCGTAGTTATAAGTATTTTCAGGAGGATTCGACGGTAAGTCTGCTGCTCTCGTCGTGCTGATAGGATTATCCACTGCTGCTAGCAGTGGTGATTGGATACATAAGCTCACTACCAAGTTAAGTGGGTCAGGTAGGCAGTGTTACCGTGTGAACTGTAGGGCACTGTAGGCCGTGGATCGAACCCGTTCAATCATCACAGCTCTTAGGGGAATAGTCCGGTTAGGAGTGTACTAATCATTAGGTAAATACTGGCGAGTAACGGTCAAAAATGTATACGCAAGTGAATTTAGCAAGGTCCACGTAGCACCTAGTTAATGTGGTGCAATGGCGAGGGTAGGAGTGGAGTAAAAGTGAGCTGAGCTTGTGGCAGCTGTGCTGTATTCAAATATTAACAACGTGAATTCACTACTACCTTTTACCATTAGGACTGAGCTATTTACAGTTAAAATACGTAGCAGTAAGCGCAAAGGCGTGACAGCTACAAGTCCGTATTGGTTTTATACATACGGAATTAGGGAGCGGGTCATTCCGTCAGTGGAGGGGGTTAAAAACAACCGAGTCAGTTGAGAACATACCCCATTTACTGATGGAAAGATTCGGCGGTTCGGTCGCAAGCTGAGTGGTCAGCGCGACGGAATGTCGTACCTAACGGCCCGGGTTCGATTCCCAGCTGGGTCGGAGATTTTCTCCGCTTAGGGACAGAATGTTGTGCTGTTCTTATCATCATCATTTCATCCCCATCGACATGCAAGTCGCCAAAGTGGCGTCCACTCGCAAGACTTGCACCGGGTGAACGGTTTACTAGACGGGAGGCCCTAGCCACATGGCATTATTTATCTACGTTGTGATCACCAATCATGGTGTTAAGGTTCTTGCTGTCTCATTCCTGAGACTTCCAATTACTTTCCTCTTTCTTCAATTTACTCTCGGTCCATATACTATACTCATTAGACTCTCCATTTCATTCAGCAGGTCCTGCAATTCTTTTTCACTTTCACTGAGGGTAGAAACGTCGTCAGCGAATCTTATCATCGATATCCTTAAACCACGGATTTTAACCCCAGTCTTGAACCTTTCTTTTATTTCCATCATTGCTTCTTCTCTGTACAGGTTAAAAAGTAGGGGCGAAAGAAACCATCCCTGTCTTACATCCTTCTTAATTCGAGCACTGCTTTCTTGGTCTCCCACTGTTATTGTTCCCTCTTGGTTCTTGTATATACTGTATATTACCCGTCTTTCCATATATAGCTTGCTTCTACTTTTTTCAGAACTTCAAATATCTTACTCCACTGGACATGGTCGAACTCTTCTGCACATTATTCTTGTCAGCCCTTAAGCTGATTGCTCGATAATTTTCACACTTGTCGGCTCTTGCTGTCTTCGGTATTGTGTGGATGTCGCTCCGGAAGTCAGATGGTACGTGGCTAGACTCAGACATTCTACACACCAAGTTGATTAGTCATTTCGTGCCCACTTCTCCCAATGGTCTTAGAAATTCTGACAGAATGTTACCTATCCCTGCTTCTGTATTCGATCTTACGTCTTCCAAAGCTCTTTTAAATCCTGAATTTAATACTGGATCCCCTATATTTTCCATATAGACTCCTGTTTCTTCTTCTGCCACGTCATCAGACAAGGTCTTCCCCTGACAGAGGCCTTCAACGTACTCTTTTCACCTATTCGCACTCTCATCTGCATTTAACAGTGGCATTTCCGTTGCACTCTTAACTTTGCCACCATTGCTTTTAATGTCACGGAAGGTTGTTTTGACTTTTCTGTATGCTGAGCCAGTCCTTGCGACAGTCATTTATTTTCAGTTTCTTCACATATTTCGTGCAACCTTTCCACCTTAGCTTTCGGTGCACTTACTATTTATTTCATCCCTAAGTGACTTGTATTCTTGTATTCCTGAATTTCCCTCATCATTTTTGTACGTCCACTAGCTCAAGTGTTTCTTCTGTTGACCACTGATTCCTTGCAGTTACCTTCCCTGTACCTACATTTTTCTCTCCACCTTCTCTGATTGCCATTTTTAGAAATGACCATTCCTCGTGAAATGAGCTGCTTACAGAGCCATTCATTATCGCATACCTATTGCTTCAGAGAACTTCAAGCGTAACTCTTCATTCCTTAGTACTTCCGTACCCCACTTCTTTAGGCATTGACTGTTCCTGAATAATTTCGTAAACTTTAGCCTACTCGTCATCGTTATGAAATTCTGATCTTATACTATCTCTGCCCCTGGGTAGACCTTACAGTACAATATCTGGTTTAGGAATCTCTGCCTGACGAGAATGTAATGTAACTGAGCTCTATCTGTATTTTCTGGCCTTTTCCAAGTATACTTCTCCCTTTTGTGATTTTTGAACAGGTATTTGCTATTACCAATTGAAGTTTATTGCAGAACTCAATTAATGTTTCTCCTGCCTTATTCTTAGTACCAAGCCTATTTACTTCGGTGACCGTTTCTTCTACTTCTTCTCCTCTAAACGCATTCCAATCACCCATGACTATTAGATTTTAATCTCCCTTTAAGTACTGAATTATCTGTTAAATATCCTTATATACACTCCTGGAAATTGAAATAAGAACACCGTGAATTCATTGTCCCAGGAAGGGGAAACTTTATTGACACATCCCTGGGGTCAGATACATCACATGATCACACTGACAGAACCACAGGCAACAGAGCATGCACAATGTCGGCACTAGTACAGTGTATATCCACCTTTCGCAGCAATGCAGGCTGCTATTCTCCCATGGAGACGATCGTAGAGATGCTGGATGTAGTCCTGTGGAACGGCTTGCCATGCCATTTCCACCTGGCGCCTCAGTTGGACCAGCGTTCGTGCTGGACGTGCAGACCGCGTGAGACGACGCTTCATCCAGTCCCAAACATGCTCAATGGGGGACAGATCCGGAGATCTTGCTGGCCAGGGTAGTTGACTTACACCTTCTAGAGCACGTTGGGTGGCACGGGATACATGCAGACGTGCATTGTCCTGTTGGAACAGCAAGTTCCCTTGCCGGTCTAGGAATGGTAGAACGATGGGTTCGATGACGGTTTGGATGGGCCGTGCACTATTCAGTGTCCCCTCGACGATCACCAGTGGTGTACGGCCAGTGTAGGAGATCGCTCCCCACACCATGATGCCGGGTGTTGGCCCTGTGTGCCTCGGTCGTATGCAGTCCTGATTGTGGCGCTCACCTGCACGGCGCCAAACACGCATACGACCATCATTGGCACCAAGGCAGAAGCGACTCTCATCGCTGAAGACGACACGTCTCCATTCGTCCCTCCATTCACGCCTGTAGCGACACCACTGGAGGCGGGCTGCACGATGTTGGGGCGTGAGCGGAAGACGGCCTAACGGTGTGCGGGACCGTAGCCCAGCTTCATGGAGACGGTTGCGAATGGTCCTCGCCGATACGCCAGGAGCAACAGTGTCCCTAATTTGCTGGGAAGTGGCGGTGCGGTCCCCTATGGCACTGCGTAGGATCCTACTGTCTTGGCGTGCATCCGTGCGTCGCTGCGGTCCGGTCCCAGGTCGACGGGCAGGTGCACCTTCCGCCGACCACTGGCGACAACATCGATGTACTGTGGAGACCTCACGCCCCACGTGTTGAGCAATTCGGCGGTACGTCCACCCGGCCTCCCGCATGCCCACTATACGCCCTCGCTCAAAGTCCGTCAACTGCACATACGGTTCACGTCCACGCTGTCACGGCATGCTACCAGTGTTAAAGACTGCGATGGAGCTCCGTATGCCACGGCAAACCGGCTGACACTGACGGCGGCGGTGCACAAATGCTGCGCAGCTAGCGCCATTCGACGGCCAACACGGCGGTTCCTGGTGTGTCCGCTGTGCCGTGCGTATGATCATTGCTTGTACAGCCCTCTCGTAGTGTCCGGAGCAAGTATGGTGGGTCTGACACACCGGTATCAATGTGTTCTTTTTTCCATTTCCAGGAGTGTATTTTCTCTGTTTCTTCATCTTCGGTTTGTGACGTCGGCCTGTATTCTTGAACTATCGTTGTCGGTGTTGGTTTGCTGTCGATTGTGATAACAATACTATCACTAAACTGTTCATAGTACGACACTCTCTGCCCTACCTTCCTATTCATAACGAATCATACTCCCGTTATACCATTTCCTGGTGCTGTTGATTCTATCCTATACTCATCTGACCAGAAATCCTTGTCTTCTTTCGATTTCATTTCACTGACCCCTACTATATCTAGATTGAGTCTTTGCATTTCTCTTTTCATTTTTTATAGCTTTCCTATCACGTTCAAGATGTTGACATTACACGCCCCGACTACTAGAACGTTATTCTTATGCTGGTTATTCAATCTTTTTCTCATAGTCACCTCCTCTTTGGCAGTCTGCCCCCCTCCCCCTTTGAGATCGGAATGGGGGACTAGTTCGGAATCTTTTGCTAATGTAGAAATCATCATGACGTTTTTTGAATTACGGGCCACATGTCATGTGGATGTACATTATGTGCCTTTGATGCTGTGGTTTTCATTGCCTTCTGCATCCTAATGCTGTTGATGATTGCTAATTTTTCTACATTATTTTCCAATTCCTAGGGCAAGAGGGTGCCCTATACCTCTGTGTTATCCTCCGTCCCCTTCGACAAGGCCGTGGGCAGGACATGGATTATTTTCTATGCCGGTAGTCTTCTGCAGCCATTGTTCACGATTTTTATTCAAAATATAAGCGGTGGCTTGATTCAAACCCTGAATAAGGACGTTGTGATTAATCAAAGACGCTACCCCTAGCCCATGGGTGCCCAGTCAATCCGTTATCATATAATGAAAAGCGAAACTAGTATATTCACTCATTCTCGATGTATTTAGGATGGCGTGTCTTAATAGTCTCGCCCTGTATACCTGTAACACAATATTTATTGATGTTTTGGCATGTGCGCCCATGATATCGAACGTGAAAAATTCAATTCTCTTCAATTTCTTCCCACGTGCTCGTCGTTTCAACCCCTTTTCTCGAATTTTCTTAGGGATCTTGGTGTGTTCACGGTTATCTGAACACTCAGTGCGCAGAGTGATCAGCTAGCTCGCAACTGTAGAATATCCTGAAGACGATCCTGGCAGCGCGGTCGAAACAGCGATCATACGAGAAGAATTTGAAGAGCCGCAGGCTTCTATTCATCAGAGCGTTCTGACGGAAGAGAAAATGGTTATGAGCACTTAACATCTGAGGTCATGAGTTCCCTACAACTTAGAACTACTTAAACCTAACTAACCTAAGGACATCACACACATCCCTGCCCGAGGCAGGATTCGAACCTGCGACTGTAGCGGTCACGTGGTTCCAGACTGAAGTGCCTAGAACCGCTCGGCCACACCGGCCTGCTCTGACGGAAGAGAGTTGGCCATGGGAATCACTACTAATTCGTGCGGAGTGTCACACATTGCTGTGTTTATCAGTGATATCACGGACAAGATGATATTTTTACAATATGACGCCGAAATGCTTCCACAGGTTATTGGTGAGAGGCCGCTGCCCTCATCAGCGCGGTACCAATGGCCTTTCCAGCAGGTCTGTTTGCGGGAAGCTGAGTGGCTTTTCCCTGAAGCTGAGTGGGTGCAGGGAATTACGCTGAAAGTTGAAACAGGCCTCCATGGAGTGATTGCGGAAACTCTGCCCCGGTTCCAATTAGCAGGCGGGCTCTCTCCGCTTCCGCTGCTTATCAGGTATCTCATGAATGAAACGTTTCCACCGGCGTATCGATCGATCGCTTAACGTACGAGCAGTGATCTGCATTAAGCTCAGACTTGCCGTTGTTCCTCGCACACAGGCTGTGTATTGGCGCACCTGTTTCTGATTTTGCGTGACTCAGCCCACCCCCCTCTCCCTCAGCCCCACCCCTGTGTTTCACTTGTCATTCATAACTTCGCTTTGCGAAGTTTCTGATCCCGTCAAACGTTGCAGAATGTCTGATATTATCGAACATGTAAGCGTTTTCGAAATTATATTTTCTTGCGGTAATACTGGAACAGTTTTTACACTACACAATACTGTGATGCATTACTTAATATCGTAGAGCAGAAGTTCGCAGATTTTTTTTATATTCTCTCCATCTGCGGAATTTTATTCGTTTAAATGTTTGGCAGTTCGTATCTGACACGAAATTGTAATTTGTAAAAATTCAAAAGTTTCAATCGGATTGCAATTGTTATAAGCTTGAAATTGTTCATCAGCTCACCTATTTTATCAATCTATCTGCCAATATGGTCCTTGCTGAAACCTGCTGCTCCCTGTAAACTCATGGAGTCATCTGCGCTCCGCCTTATATCACAGGATCTTCCTATAAAGTCGTAGTAAAAGCCTTACCCACTTTCATTTTTGTCTTGAGGGACCGATGTTTTCAGCTTCTCAACGTATTTATCCACTCTTCTTTAATCAAAGTCATATGCAGGCTACCTGTACCTTTACCTTCACTGTCCAATACTTGTTCCTGCTCCGATAGTCTCTCGTTACGCCTGATCTTCACGCCTGTGTGGAGGATACGGCTGTCGATGTTCCCCTGTCCTGACTTCATCTATCCTGATTACAACCCTTGTGCCATTGTCGAACCATTCCGATAGTCTTTTCTTATGTCTCCTCCATTCGTTGTTGATCTTGTGGTGTTGACGATGTTCCAGTATCACTTCCATGACTTCAGGTTCTTTGCATGTGACGCCGCTGTTCCTGTTTCGAATGGTGTTGCTGTCAATTCAACCTACTGGCCCTTGACATTTGCAGCGCTTTGCGACGTCTGAGCCATGTTATTGTTAATTTGCTACTAAATGCTCTCGGCACTAATACCCGAAATCTGCCACGAACGCCAAGTACGCGGCCTGGCTGGAATGAAGTCGGTAGGCTACGAAAGAGTTTATTCGCATGACGACCGTAGCCTGTACCATCTACCAGCAAATTTCAACACAGATTTGTCCTCCCTCAGAGGCATGCCGCTATACTAAAATTCTAGTAATATAAATTTCAACACAAAGGAAATTAGTGGCTACCATAACATCGGTCAAGGCAACATTGTTTTAGTGAACTTCAACTTCATTTTGCAACTGCTCTTCCTCACTGTTCATACGTAGCTTTTATACATGAAACTGAGTAATTTTCACAATCAAACTACGCAGATCTCCTGATCTCCTACTCGTGAGCATAATTACGATCTTCCCAGTTCAGTCCACATGCTGTGGCAGGTGTACGCGGACGTAAGTTTGTATCCCGCATGATTTCGCTTACTAGGAACTATGCACTATTATGCGACAGGAATGTGTACACACACTTTTACCACAAAGATCAACTCTTTTGGCCTCGCATAACATTCAGCGCTCCAAAGACGGAGTTAGCTCCACTCACTAAAAATGTAAATGTCGTGTGACTAGGGCCTCCCGTCGGGTAGACCGTCCGCCGAGTGCAAGCCTTTCGATTTGACGCCACTTCAGCGACTTGTGCGTCGATGGGTATGAAATGACGATGATTAGGACAACACAACAACCATTCCCTGAGCGAAGAAAACCTACGAGCCATGCGGGTATCGAACCGTGGCCCTTAGAATTGACATGCTGTCGCGCTGACCACTCAGCTGCCGGGGGCGGTCGCCGCACTCATTGGTTGTCGGTGAACCGCAACAGACATTTCGTGCGCCAACCACCATCGCTTATGCGTCAAGGAAAACACACGCAACGCCAACGGCGCTAATACGGTTATCGACGCAAACGATATGTAGGTTAGGCATCAGCCAGAACATTATGACCACCTACCTAATAGACTGTATGTCCATATTTGGTACGGATAACAGAGCTGACGGGTTGTGGAATGGAAGCAATGAGGCCTTGGTGGGTCGCTGGATGGAATGGGCACCGCATCTGCACACACAACTTACCCAATTCCCTTAAGTTTGAGGGAGGGGGCGATGAATTCTGACTTTACTTTCAATCACATCCCAGATGTGTTCGATCGAATTCATATCTGGCGAGTTGGGGGACCAGCAAATCGACTAGAACTTTCCACTGTGTTCCTCGAGCCACTCTATCACGCTTCAGGCCTTGCGACACGGCGCATTATCTTGTTGAAATATGCCACTGCCGCAGGGGAAACGTGGTTGTGGTGAAGGGGTGTCGTCATCGGCTGATACTCGTATCCGAGTTTTCATTTCTCTCCTGAGATATCCTTTGTCACGGTTCAGGCGTGGAAGTGTCGTTGATGGCTTAGCAATCCAATCCCAGCGTGGAACAGGCGGCCACAGACATTACAGCTGATGGAAGGTGGAGGACGTGGCTGAACCTGGAGGAGTTTACGTCTCCGGCGTTTGTCATTCTCCATTCTTCGACGTTCCAGCTCAAAGTTTTGAAGAGCATTTGAGGTAGCTGAGCGCCAGCGACTTCGGTCTTCTGCTATTGTGGACCAGTTACTCGGATAGATGTTCAAGTTTTTCAGATTTTTCTTGTACTGATCCTTATAACGTTTGAGAGGGGCACCTCGTGGCCTTTTACCTGTGCTCACTTCGTTGTACAGCATTTGGCGTGGAAGTCTGTCATTTTTCATCCGCTGGACATGTCCGACCCATCTGAGTTGATGCCCAATGATAAGAGCTTCCATGCTATATATTTTTGCTTTCTCAAGAACAGCCATGTTGGATATGAAGTCATCCCATTTCAGGTTCATGATATATCATAGCTTCTGTTGGTTGAAGCGTTCTAGTTTCTTCAGATAACAGCGATATAACGTCCAAGTTTCGCAACCATATAGCAGGGTGGAAATGACTACAGCTTCGTACACCATCAGTTTCGTGTACAGTGTTAGGTCTTTATTCAGGAAGACACGCTTTGTAAGACGTCCAAATGCTACATGGGCAGCACGTAATCTATTCTCCACATCTTTTTCAGATGAGCAGGTAGATGACAGTATGCTTCCCAGGTAGAGGAAATGGTCCACTTGTTCCAAGGGTGTATCATAAATGGATATGGTGAAGGCAGGAACGAAGGAGCCAGGAATTGGTTGCGCCATCACCTTTGTCTTTGGAATATTGATGGAGAGACCAAATCGTTCGTACGCCCTGCTGAAGGAATCAACTGACAGCTGCAAATCTGCAGGTGAATGGGCTGGAGAAGCATTGTCATCAGCATACTGCAGTCTGTCACACGAGTGGTACTGGTGAACCTTTTTGAATGGAGTCTGGACTGGTTGAATAATCCTCCATGAAACCTGTACTTTAGTCCTATCCCTGCATTGCTTACGGTTGTCTCGTAAAGCATAGCTGCCAGATACAAAGCAAATAATGTTGGTGCAAGAACGCATCCTTGTTTAAGTCCGCTTGTTATTGGGAATTCACCAGTCGTTTCATTCTGGCAGAGGACCTGTCCAGTCATATCATCGTGGAGAGCTTCAATCAGGTCAACAAAATGTTCAGGGCAGCCGAAGCCTCATGGCTTCTCTGGGAACTGTATCAAAGGCCTTTTCTAGATCGTAGAAAACAAGTAGTAAAGGCTTTTGCTGTTCTCTGCACTTCTCCTGTAGTTGTCGTGCACAGAAAATCATGTCAATTGTCCCTCTTGAAGGTCGAAACACGTATTGAGACTCAGGTAGTATAGTCTCTGAAAGTGTCTGGAGGCGATCCAAAAGGATTCCTGCAAAAATTTTGCCAGTGACAGAGAGAAGAGATATTCCCTGGTAGTTACCACAGACGCTTCTGTCGCCCTTCTTGAAGATGGTGACAATTGTGGAGTTCTTCAAGTCAGCTGCTACCTTGCGGGTTTCCCACATTAATAGAATGAGTGTGAAAAGTCTAGTTTTTAGAGGCAAGCCGCCACCCTCAGTAAGCTCCATCGGGATGCTGTCAGGCCCAGGAGTCTTCCCAGGTTTCACACTCTTGAGTGCCTTGCAAAATTCTAGAAAAGTTGGAGGATCAGCCATCCAGGGTTTTGGAGGGTACTGTGGGACATTTTTGAGGAAAATCTCCAGCGGCAGTAGAAGGGCGGATTAACAGTGAGATGAAGTGGTCTTTCCAACGATTTAAGATGTCCTGACTTTCAGTAAGAATGGTGGAGTTGTCAGCAGCTTTCAGTGTTCCTGATGAGGAGCGGATAGGTCCATACAGCTCTTTAATACCAGCGTAGAAGCCACGCAGGTTCCTTGCATCGGAAAGATTTTGGAGTAAGTAAGGGGTGTAAGTAGTTTATAACCAGTGTACGATACTCCTTGGCCGTCATGGTTCCTTGCACGAGCTCCACTGGACACATGGATGCCCACGTGCATGATCCTCACAGCATAATGGAGCCGTCGCCAGCTTGTCTCCGTCCCGCAGTACAGGTGTCAAGGAGCTGTTCTCCTGGAAGATGACAGACTCGCGACCACCCGTCGGCATGCTGAATAAGGTACCTGGATTCATCAGACCGTGCAGCGCTCAGACACTGCGCCAATGAGCAGTGCTGGCGATCACGTTTCCATATCAGGAGCAGTTGCCGATGTCGTGGTGTTAACATTGGCACATGCGAGGGTCGTCAGCTGCGGAAGCCAATGATTATCGGCGTCAGTGCACTGTGTTTTCGGACACGACTGTACTCTGCCTAGCGTTAACGTCTGATGTTAGTTACACAACAGTTTGCTTCCTGTTCTGTTTTGCCCGGCCGGCCAGCCTACGACGTCCGACATCTGAAAAGAGGGGTGGTCGCCCAAACCCACGACGTCTGGACGTGGTTTCACCTTGGCTTCGTCAAGCGTTCCACTCACCGCAGCACCTCTGAAACACCCTAAAAGTCATTTTTTTTTTTTGGGCATCAGTCTACTGACTGGTTTAATGCGGCCCGCCACGAATTCCTTTCCTGTGCCAACCTCTTCATCTCAGAGTAGCACTTGCAACCTACGTCCTCAATTATTTGCTTGACTATTCCAATCTCTGTCTTCCTCTACAGGTTTTGCCCTCTACAGCTCCCTATAGTACCATGGAAGTCATTCCCTCATGTCTTAGCAGATGTCCTATCATCCTGTCCCTTCTCCTTATCAGTGTTTTCCACATATTCCTTTCCTCTCCGATTCTGCGTAGAACCTCCTCATTCCTTACCTTATCAGTCCACCTAATTTTCAACATTCGTCTATAGCACCACATCTCAAATGCTTCGATTCTCTTCTGTTCCGGTTTTCCCACAGTCCATGTTTCACTACCATACAATGCTGTACAATGCTGTATATCCTCAGAAATTTCTTCCTCAAATTAAGGCCGGTATTTGATATTAGTAGACTTCTCTTGGCCAGAAATGCCTTTTTCGACATAGCGAGTCTGCTTTTGATGTCCTCCTTGCTCCGTCCGTCATTGGTTATTTCACTGCCTAGGTAGCAGAATTCCTTAACTTCATTGACTTCGTGACCATCAATCCTGATGTTAAGTTTCTCGCTGTTCTCATTTCTACTACTTCTCATTACCTTCGTCTTTCTCCGATTTACTCTCAAACAATACTGTGTACTCACTATACTGTTCATTCCGTTCCGCAGGTCATTTCATTCTTCTTCACTTTCACTCAGGATAGCAATGTCATCAGCGAATCGTATCATTGATATCCTTTCACCTTGTATTTTAATTCCACTCCTGAACCTTTCTTTTATTTCCATCATTGCTTCCTCGATGTACAGATTGAAGAGTAGGGGCGAAAGGCTACAACCTTGTCTTACACCCTTCTTAATACGAGCACTTCGTTCTTGATCGTCCACTCTTATTATTCCCTCTTGGTTGTTGTACATATTGTATATGACCCGTCTCTCCCTATAGCTTACCCCTACTTTTTTCAGAATCTCGAACAGCTTGCACCATTTTATATTGTCGAACGCTTTTTCCAGGTCGACAAATCCTATGAAAGTGTCTTGATTTTTCTTTAGCCTTGCCTCCATTATTAGCCGTAACGTCAGAATTGCCTCTCTCGTCCCTTTACTTTTCCTAAAGCCAAACTGATCGTCACCTAGCGCATTCTCTACTTTCTTTTCCATTCTTCTGCATATTATTCTTGTAAGAATCTTCGATGCTTGAGCTGTTAAGCTGATTGTGCGATAATTGTCGCACTTGTCAGCTCTTGCCGTCTTCGGAATTGTGTGGATGATGCTTTTCCGAAAGTCAGAAGGTATATCGCCAGACTCATATATTCTACACACCAACGTGAATAGTCGTTTTGTTGCCACTTCCCCCAATGATTTTAGAAATTCTGATGGAATGTTATCTATCCCTTCTGCCTTATATGACCATAAGTCCTCCAAAGCTCTTTTAAATCCCGATTCTAATACTGGATCCCCTATCTCTTCTAAATCGACTTCTGTTTCTTCTTCTATCACATCAGACAAATCTTCACTCTCATAGAGGCTTTCAATGTATTCTTTCCACCTATCTGCTCTCTCCTCTGCATTTAACAGTGGAATTCCCGTTGCACTCTTAATGTTACCACCGTTGCTTTTAATGTCACCAAATGTTGTTTTGACTTTCCTGTATGCTGAGTCTGTCCTTCCGACAGTCATATCGTTTTCGATGTCTTCACATTTTTCCTGCAGCCAATTCGTCTTAGCTTCCCTGCACTTCCTATTTATTTCATTCCTCAGCGACTTGTATTTCTGTATTCGTGATTTTCCCGGAACATGTTTGTACTTCCTCCTTTCATCAATCAACTGAAGTATTTCCTCTGTTACCCATGGTTTCTTCGCAGCTACCTTCTTTGTACCTATGTTTTCCTTCCCAACTTCTGTGATGGCCCTTTTTAGAGACGTCCATTCCTCTTCAACTGTACTGCCTACTGCGCTATTCATTGCTATATCTATAGCGTTAGAGAACTTGAAACGTATCTCATCATTTCTTAGTACTTCCGTATCCCACTTCTTTGCGTGTTGATTCTTCTTGACTAATGTCTTGAACTTCAGCCAACTCTTCATCATTACTATATTGTGATCTGAGTCTATATCTGCTCCTGGGTACGCCTTACACTCCAGTATCTGATTTCGGAATCTTTGTCTGACCATGATGTAATCTAATTGAAATCTTCTCGTATCTCCCGGCCTTTTCCAAGTATACCTCCTCCTCTTGTGATTCTTGAACAGGGTATTCGCTATTACTAGCTGAAATTTGTTACAGAACTCAATTAGTCTTTCTCCTCTTTCATTCCTTGTCCCAAGCCCATATTCTCCTGTAACCTTTTCTTCTACTCCTTACCCTACAACTGCATTCCAGTCGCCCATGGCTATTAGATTTTCGTCCCCCTTTACATACTGCATTACCCTTTCATTATCCTCATACACTTTCTCTAAAAGTCAAGCAGTTTACGAAATGGTCAGGCCGAGCTTCCGTGCCATCACAGTCTGCCCTCTGTTACATTCAGATGGATCGCGCGTCTTCTCGCTTCTACACATGGACAGCACGCTTACTGGTACTACATGCACAGTGCGTGTGTCTGATCAGCAGTCAGTCCTCGCCAGATAACGCTGCTATCGCCTGAACGGGTTTATGTTTATAGTAGGTAGGTGGTTACAATATTATGGCTAATCACTGTATGTTGGTCGCTGAAAATGTTCAGCAGAACTTATTATTCGCAAAACAGGTTTAATGGTAGTCGCGTTGTTTTTGTCTAAAGCTTTAAGCTTATCTATATAAATAAAATTTAAATGTTCCTTTGTAGAAAATCGTAAAACTCCGAAAGTTCTTCACCGACTGATTTTGAATTTTGACACATGTTCCATTCAAATACCCACGCGTATCGCATAATAGTGCATAGTGCTTAGCAAGCGAATTCATGCGGGATACAAACTTATGTCGGTGTACATCTGCCACAGCACATGGACTGAACTAGAAAGATCGTAATTATGCTCACGAGTGGCCAATCAGGACATTTGCTTAGTACCTACTGGAGCGATATACAGGATGAGTCAGGAGGAAAGCTACATGCTTTGACCTATTGCGAATGGTTTCCGAGATGGAACGCGTTTACTATCACCTATGTACGTTTTTCTTTAATAAATGGAAAACCGCACACTCCAACGAAAACGAGTCTCAGTACACAATTACACTAAATTAAATTTACTACAAAAAATGTACTATTTATTTTTTTTGTCTAGGACTAACAGTTTGCGCGGAGAGTTCGCAGCAATGTTGAAAATCTCGCGTGACGCCCGCGCGCTGTAGTTTAGGTACTTCTCGTAGGCCAGTTCGAGGTAGGTACTTTTCCGACTTGATAGACCACAAGCGTCCAATATCAAAATGTTCTTCTCAACTTCCTCTATATTACTGTGGCACGTTGTGTACAATGACAATGAATAATACAGAAAATAAATAGGAATGAACATTAAAAGTGTACTACCTCGGAAACCAATTGCAACAGGGCATATGACCATATCAAGTTTTCTGTTCAGAATCAGTAATGCTGTCACCCATCAAAACTCGTCCCATTCGTCCTGACTCACCCTGTATATGAGGTACTTTGTTAGCAGATATCATGATCGTTTGTTCAAGATCTTAAACCCCAGAAGTTCTCCACCGATTGCTTTTGAAAATTTGACACAAAACTGCATGCGGTAAATGCCTGTTTTTGAATATATATAACAAATAAATATTTAATATGCAAGAGAGAGAGGTTGTTACCAAAAACCTCGGATAGAGCATGATCGATATACTTGAAACTTACGCGATTCTCTATTGAATATTCGGAGGGACATTGATCATATTCCCAAAACCCAAAAAGTACTTGTCCGATCTGCTTGAAATTTAGAACGATACTCCTACTAAACGTAAAAGCGGTTTTTTTTTTATCTTAAATGGACTTGTAGTCCGAGGTAATAGGTTACAATACAGCATCACCGATCTGTTGCGGTCTGTGTTGGTGGGCCGGTAGGCCATACAACATAATAATAATGTGTATGTATAGCACCGACTGCGAGAAAGAAAATGCTCTGCTTCAAAAATATGAGGTTTCGTTCGCTTTGTCTCAGCCAGTTGTAATTACGATAGCAGAGCATTTAAACCATTAGACAAATGTTTCTCCCACATACATTCTTTGTCATTACATATACTTTTAAAAGTAGACTCTTCACGCAAAAATTTACTGTTTTGCTTTCTTCCTCACAGCCAGTTTTCACAGAGAACAGAAAAGTTGTATTCCTGGCTTATCGGCTTACGATTAGAATACCACTACATAATGTGAATTTGCGACAGTGGCACAAATAAGGATCAAGGTGAGAGAGAGGGGGGGGGGAAGAAGTAGTGGACAGACGGAGGGGAGGACGTTGACAGCGGAAAGGAGACGGGCAAAGAGAGGAGGGAGAGGGGGCTGTTCAAAGAGATGGGAAGGAGCAGATGTATAATGTCTCTAAAAATGTTGTTGTTGATAAGAAAATGTTTTAATGATTACTGATTTATTATATACCTTTTTAAGTTTGCCGTTTTCGAAGTTCATTAATATCAATTTCGACTAAAGTATCTTCGTTGGGTTTGTGGCTATAGGATTATTTCACCGAGTCTCGTAATGAATCATTCCTATTAATAATAGTTTCCGCCTCAGCTATCATAACAGCATGACTGTAGAATCATGGGATGACACACATCTATGGTTAGTCATAACGTAGACAGACATAATAACACAAAATTCAGTGTGAAATCTGTCACCAAAAATTAAACAGCAAAGAGTTTGGGTCAACCTCAGTTCTCATTTAGTTGCTCTCATACCACTTAACTGAGAAAGTAATTTTAATGGCTCTTCGCTACACGTAACCTTTCCAGCAACACAAAAAATTATTTAAACTCCACCTAATTCAAAAACCATAAAATATTGGCTGTGCCACGTCCTCCTAGTCCTGTGAAAGAAAGTATTAGTATTTGTTGCGCTAATATGAGCGCTGCTGGAAAGGAAAATTTTTAATTCACTGTCACTTAATGGCGGCGATCTGGTGATCAGGCGCTGTTAGTTTTGCCGTAGGGCTGCTATGAATGCTGAAATAATGCAGATATTTGACACAGGGAATACAGAGCTACGGAATAAAGGTTTGAAATATCCAGTTTTAAGCAATTATCTATTTTAACAGTTAATTCATCACATATACGGCTACAGACCTGATACAGCTACGTTAGGTGTTATCACAACTACGAGAACAACGGAAGAAGAGAAGATGAGAGACGACGAACAAGAGAAGGGGGGCATTTATTCTCTCGTACCTATATAGTAAAATCATGGATAATAATTCTCATTAATATAATTACCATAACATGTGTATGCGACGCATATCGTCTGTGAATCGCTATATCAGTAAGTTTTACAAAATTAATCAGTTTTGGTTACAGGTTTGTTCATACCTCCACGTGGCATGTTCTGCTAATTTCATACAGTCTCATATGTATTTCGTCGAATGGCATTTTATGACACCATGTCGGGAAGCCACAGATGGACAGAGATAGGGGCTATAAAGAGGTTAGGACATGTTAGAAACTGTACTTCCCCTTTTCTTTCTTTTCCATTTAATCAAACCGAGCTACAGCAAAACGTGGTAGGATACAGGCAGTTACTTATATGGGCATCCGTAACTGAGATTGGGGGGGAGGGGGTTGTCAAGAGGACGAAAATGGGCATTTTCCCTACCCTGGAATCTGGGTAAAGCCTTTCCAACCGTTGTCGAAGGCTCTTGATTGCTGGCAATCATCTTCTTGGACCACACTAACCAGCAGCGACTAGAAGCTCTGCAGCTTTAGCAATCACTGTATCATGGGTTTCCATATTTTTCTCACGCAAAATTATGGGGATTCCTAGCAGCGGCACCAGTAGATCTAAAAAGGAAATCTATGGTGACTTGCAGATTCTGCATTCGGTTTTATACACCAGAGTTGTTGCACGCTCGGATAAACACTTCCGTGCTATGTTATAGGTGTGTACAAATCTATACTGAATCCCAACCACATCAGTCGAAAAAAGAAGGACACCATTTTCCGTGATAGAAGAGAAGATAAAAGAGTGTGAAGTTTCAAGGAGGAGGAAAAATATGGTCTCCAGAACTGCTACTTTCTGAAAGGCCATGAGTGCAACACAGCCCCAAATGCATATACAGTGCTGCACAGTAATCTGCACACTGGAGAAACGAGTATTACATTGGTTCAGTGCTAGGGTGTGTGGCGTCTCTCTTCTAGATTTAAGTTATTTTATGTATTTTATTCACGTTTTATTTCTTAGCCGGCCGGTGTGGCCGTGCGGTTAAAGGCGCTTCAGTCTGGAACCGCGTGACCGCTACGGTCGCAGGTTCGAATCCGGCCTCGGTCATGGATGTGTGTGATGTCCTTAGGTTAGTTAGGTTTAAGTTGTTCTAAGTTCTAGGGAACTTATGACCACAGATGTTGAGTCCCATAGTGCTCAGAGCCATTTATTTCTTAGGAGTAACAAAGGGGCAAAATCTCGGAGATAGTAAAGTAACGGAGCAAAGAATTATACTTTAAACAGAGACATGAGGCAGAATACGTGAACACATCATAACAGGTTTAAACTGTTTCTTTTGTAAAAGTATAAATGTGATGAAACAAGATGAAATCATTCATTCTTCTTTACTGATACATGTAAGTGTATTCAAATTGAGTCGCGTGCATTATTAAAATATTTTGGATCATATTTCATTTCAAATAATTACTGGAAGTGACCTTCGGCATTGTAATAATTGAAGCTTTCGTGGGAGAAATTTTTAGTCGGCTCCACAGACAGTGAGCGAATCAATTTCATCTGCAAAACGGGATCTGCATCTCTTCCAAATTACATTAAAGGAGTCCGATAATTTTTCTACAGGGTAGTAGGCGATTATCCACTTTCTAATTTCAAAGAAATTCCGCAAGCCGAGGTTACTCCAACTTTGGCTTGGAGTAGACTTGTTAGAAATAGAACAAAATAAGTTTCATAATAAAATATACAAAATTACAGTGTGAAAGCATTTATGAGTATTTAGACTTTTTACACCATCGAGTTTTCTGTGCTTCACACAAATAATAGACATAATTAAATAAAATACCTGCAGTCTCCAATATGAAAAATAAATTTTATTTAGTTATGGGTGCTAAAATTTGATTTCGCCGGCTAGTTTGGGAATGGTTTCCGGATCTTTCCCACATTATTCGTGTATTGGCCCTGGACTACGCTTTACCTAACCACGCCAAATAAATCTAACTTTCCAAAAACGTTGCGTTTAATTTCAGTTATGCCAGAGGACAGTGAAAAATATAAATCATGAAAGAAATGTAACAGATGTGGAGTTCAATAAGCAAATAAAATGTCGTAGATGGCATCAGAATTGAATAAGCCTTTTTTTAAAGTTCGTTCCCCGTTTCTACACTTCGTAGAGTATGTGGCATTTTTGTCTTTTTTTATATCCAGCAAACGTTTCTCAGTCAGTCTGACTTTTTCAACCCATTTCAGATTTTTAAGTTTCTGTGTCAACCCAATATTGTGGAAAAATAAGTAAATTATTTTCGTGAATTTTTTCTGCCTTTATTTCATCACTCGTTTGATACCCTGAATTTTTTCGTATCAGGATGTAATTTCAGATCCTTGAATCGAAAAGGTGACATTCCTATTCATGTTAATAACATTAATTGATGTGCTTTATATATACCATTGAAACATGGTTACCATTTACGTACCAAAGTAAGATACCTAAAAATGCTAAGTAGATAACTGTTAGGCATCTGAGATACATTAAGTTTTGTATACTTCTCGTCAAATTTAGTCCTTTGGTCACGACAGGTCTTCAGACCCACAGAATCATTTGTATAAATCTTGAACCTTTAGAATCTTGTCCCACCTTGGACAAACATCTGCGGACGTCCAAGATCACCTGTAAGTAGGCTGTTTATGTTTTCTTTATGTAAATTTGCTGTTTATGTTTTTTATTGGCAACGTTACATAGCACTCTGTATGAAAATCACTGGCTGTGCTGTGTGCAGTATGTGGCTAGTTTGCATTGTTGCCTGCCATTGTTGTCATGAACTGCTATAGCTGGATGTGAACAGCAGATAGCGTTGGGCAGTTGGAGGTGAGCCGCCAGCAGTGGTGGACGTGGGGAGAGAGATGGCGGAGTTTTGATAATCTGTAAGACTGAATGTCAATTATGAATATTAAGGTAAATACATTGTTTGTTCTCTATTAATATCTTTCATTTGCTAACTATCCCTATCAGTAGTTAGTACCTTCAGTAGTTTGAATCTTTTATTTAGCTGGCAGTAGTGGCGCTCGCTGTTTTGCAGTAGCTTGAGTAGCGAAGATTTTTGTGAGGTAAGTGATTTGTAAAAGGTATAGGTTAAAGTTAGTCAGGGCCATTGTTTTGTAGGGGTTATTGAAAGTCAGATTGCGTTGCGCTAAATAATATTGTGTGTCAGGTTAAGCACAGGCTTGTAAAATTGTTCTAAGTGGACGTTTCACATGTAAAATTGTTCTAAGGGGACGTTTCATATGTCGACCCTTAGCCTAGGATACCTCACTGGAATCTTCTGATTTTTTTCTTGTAGTTTGTGTAATTAGTGTAGATTTTGTTTATTGATAGTGCGTAATTGTAGAGGGAATCTCCTTTGTAGTTGCAGCCTTTCATTGTTGTACTGTAAAACAGTTGTGGCATGCATGTAGATTTGCACCAAGTATTTCGCAGCTGCAATTAACTAGATATTATTTTCAGTGCTATGTTAATGTGTTCTCCTATTTTTGCTCTTCAAATTGTGTTTTTCTGTGTTATCGTGTGAAATATTGTCACAATAATGGCGTGTGAAAAACGTAACACTCGGCTCCAAAGTAAACTGAGAAACGACAGTGAAGACGAAAGCAATGTGTTAGCGCCACTGTGTAATGAGTTAACTAATGTTCAAAGTAGTAATTTGGTAACTGTGCATAGGGAAATGGAGCGGACGTCAAACAATGGCGTAGACAGTCAAACAGGTAGTGAACAGGGAAGCATTATCGATCGGTCGGTCGGCAACAGCTCGCCTCAGGAATCCGAAATGATAGGACACAATATTGCAAATACTGTAGATTCAGGTTTTGCGTCCTCACCGTTTTCTCAAATAAGTCAAGACACATTTTCAGCTTGTCAAAATGTGAATGTTGCCGGCGCAAATGCACTGCCGAAAAGAGTAGAGGAACAGATTCCAGACACTAATGCATTGTTATTACAACTAATGCAACAAATGGAACAAAATCAGAGACAGATGGGACAAAATCTTCAAAAGTTAGACACAATGGAACAAAATCTTAAAAAGTTAGACACAATGGAACAAAATCTTCGGAAGTTAGACACCACACTTGAACAAACACGTGAAGATTTAACTACTGAGTTACATAACATTGAATCGAAATGTCAAAAAGTCTGTAATGACGTAAAAACACAAATTTGTGAGCATTTTCAGCCTATTTTTTCGCGGCATGAAAATGCATTACAGAATCACGAAGCAGCCATAAAAGAGCTGCAAACTATTGTTCATGAAAATCATGAGACCTTGCAAGCTAAAATGGACTCAGTTGCATCTACCGATTCGGTTACGCAACTTGCAAAAACTCAGGAAAACTTAAAGGACACAGTAGAAAGACACATGGGGGAAATTAGTTCATTATCAGAGAAAGTAGCCGAACTTTCGGATCAGGTCACTAACTTATCTACAAAGGTAGATGATGATCTGAATGACACAAGACCCATAGCCTTCACTGACACAGAAGAGTATGAACAAATTAGAAAATTCAAACAAAATCAAAATCAAATCAATACACAGTACAAAAGAGAAATCCGGGAAGTACAAGATCAGTTGACACAGGTAATACAAGAATTACATATTTCAGAGGATACTCGCGCTCCAACACGGGAAGAGGGACATAGAAATACGGAAAAGCCACAATATAATAACACAGAGCATTTCGGTAATTATGAAAGGAATTGGCAAGGTGCACCGAATTTTGAGATGGAACCGCCGACACGACGTAACAATGACCGATATGTGACTCGCCGACATGATGATTTTGACTATAAGCTGTTCATTACTACACGTAAATTCAAAACATTCAAGAATTCTGCCAACGACATTCATCCACAAGCGTGGCTCCATCAATTCTCTCATTGTTTTCCTCCCAACTGGTCATTAGAACACAGATTAGAATTTATGTGTGGCTACTTAGAAAATGAACCAGCTGTAAGAATGCGATCGGTCATTCACGATTGTCACAGTGAAGGAGAATTTTACCATGCGTTCCTCTCAGCATATTGGTCACAAGCTACACAAGATCGCGTAAAACATAGCATCATGATGATGAAACACTTTGAACAATCTGAATTTTCCAGTCTTGTCAAATATTTTGAAGACATGTTGCACAAGAATCAGTACCTGTCAAACCCATACAGCCCCTCAGAACTCATCCGCATTTGCTTAATCAAACTGCCTGAACATTTACGACATATTATTTTGGCAGGACGTTGCAAAGACGACATTGAAGCTTTTCAGGGACTGTTGCAAGAATTAGAAATTGACACAGAAAGTCGCGGGATGCGAAAACAGGAAAACAATCACTACAGGTCACATCCGTCACAATTCCGTGACGACAGAAACGATAACTGGACGCGCCGAGGCTATTCTCACCACACAAATCGTGACCAAAATAGACACCACCCGTATGACAACCGTTGGCAGAGTAATAGTTACAGGGAAAGATCACCTTTCCGCGGTAATGACTATCACAGAGACAATCAGAGAAACAGACAATATGGGAACCAATATAACTATTATCAAGGGAGACAGAATAACTTTAGACGCAACGGTCCAGCACGCAGTTACGACTCAGGCAGAAATTCTCCACCACGTGACAGACAAGAAAGAAACTATCGAACCTACCGACATGACGACAGACGATATGATCGTAACGACAGACCTGAATTGCATCAGAACTGGCGAGATTTAAACAGAGCTGGGCCCTCTCGGCAAGGCGAATTTGTGGAAGTTAGGCCTCCAAATCCCAATAACGACGCGCGCCAACAAAGAGACAATAGGCGATGACTCACACCAATGGCAGCCACAAGACGTACTTATGAAACTGATGACGCAGCTGCCGTAGCTAGTAATTACGTAAAAATGGAAGACATTAGGGACATCTTACTCCAGGAACACGACGTAACACGTAACAACATTGCATATCCTGTGATTCACATTACTGTAAATGACGTAAAATTTACGGCAGTACTTGACTCTGGCAGTCCCATTTCAGTAATTAGCGAAACAGCTTTTAGCAAATGCAACAAAGCGAACGATTGCCCCACACTTCCGTTACGTAAGATTAAATTACAAGGTGCAATCTTTGGAAAAAGTGTAGATGTACGCCAACAAACCAATTTAGAATTCTTTTGTCAAAGCCACAGCTTCTCTATGAACTTCCTTATTGTTCCATTATTGTCGACGGAAATTATACTGGGAGTAGACTTTTTGAATGAATATAAAGCAATCTTAAGTTTTCACGATGCTGAAACAAGCTTAGAGAAAGAAGGTAAGTCAATAGCTTTGAAATTTGAAGACTGGCTCTCAAACCATGATGAGGAAATTAATCGGCTTTACCTTCTGTTAGATAACAGTTCGGAATTTTCTACGGAACTAGACACTAACAATCACTCTGCAAGTACTGACAGGGATGACATCGACGGCATATTTGAAATTAATGAGTTAATTCAGAATAAAATTCAAACAATTGAGAATTGTAATGACACTGATAGGCAGGACCTTTTTGAGATTTTACAAGCACATTCCACAGTTTTTACTCACAAAACAGGAACAATCAAGGGATTTCAATACCAATTTCGTGTTCGTGAGCATACTAAATTTTGTGTTAGACCATACGTAATTCCGGCGCATTATAGGG
Organism: Schistocerca cancellata; assembly: GCF_023864275.1. NCBI lineage: Eukaryota > Metazoa > Arthropoda > Insecta > Orthoptera > Acrididae > Schistocerca > Schistocerca cancellata. The sequence continues at coordinate 90,046,913 of NC_064634.1, read as the reverse complement.
ACCGTGTTAGAACAGAAATACAATCTATGCTTGACGAGGGCATTATTGAGCCTGCAGTAAGCTCATACAACAATCCGTTACATGTTGTTGAGAAGAAAAATGGATCGATCAGACTTGTCTTAGATTCGAGACAAATCAATACTATCATTATTCCTGAAACAGACAGGCCGCAGACGATGGAAGAACTTCTTCAAAATTTTAATGGTGTAAAAGTGTTGTCTTCCATTGATCTCAGATCCAGCTTTTATCAGATCGAACTTCATCCAGAATGTAGAAAATACACAGCTTTCCTTTGTTTCGGCGTTTGTTATCAGTTTCGGAAACTTCCTTTTGGTTTGAACATTTCTTCAGCAGCATTCATTCGCGGGTTAAATTCCATATTACCTGAGTTCTTAAAACGTCACATCACCTTATATGTGGACGATATTCTAATAGCAGAAGCTTCATGGGAACAACATAACCGCATACTCAACAGTTTGTTACGTATTTTTGCAGAATCTGGAATTACAGTTAACTTGGAAAAGTCTGAATTCAGTAGGACAAAGGTGAAGTTTTTGGGACATATTATTTCTTCTGAAGGCATTCAGCCGGATCCTGAAAAGTTAGAAGCAATTAGAGCCATTCCAGTTCCATCCACAAAAAAACAAGTCCGCAGTTTTCTAGGTCTCGTAAATTTTTACCGTCGTTTTCTGAATATGCAAATTCTAGTTACACCAAAACTTTGTTCTCTCACTGGAAAAAATACTATTTGGAACTGGGACGAACAAGCACAGTTGGAATTCAATTCTTTGAAAGAAGCGTTACTTCACGCGCCAATACTAGCTCATCCAGATCTGTCACAAGATTTCTGCCTTAGCGCGGATTCTTCCAAAGTTGGTCTTGGTGCCCATTTATTTCAAGAAGCCATAGAAAATGACACTACCATACAGAAAACCATTGCTTTTGCTAGCCGAGTGCTAACAAAATCTGAAAAAAATTATTCCGTTACTGAATTAGAAGCTTTAGCTATCGTTTGGACATTTAACAAATTTCGTTTCTTTCTTTCTGGTAAGCACGTAAAAGTATACAGTGATCATCGTGCATTACAGTTTCTTATGTCTTCAAAATTAAATCATGATAGGTTAAAACGTTGGGCATTGTTTCTGCAAGAATTCCGCTTCACAATAGTCTACATTCCCGGCAAGGTGAACATTGTTGCGGACGCGCTGTCACGCGCACCGGCTGGGCTTGAGAAAAGTAACACAGAAAGCAACCTCGAGAAAAATTTCAGTATTCTTTACATTCAGAAAGTCGCCTTTGAAAACTTCATCACCACATCTTTAAAGGACATTGCTCATGAACAAGATAAAGATCCGATTTGGAAAGATATCAAAAGTAAATGGCATGAAAAGACACACACTCAGATTCGGCATTATTACCTGGTTAGAAACAACATACTCTTCAAACGCTGCACTGTTGATGACAAGCTATGGGTACTTTGCATTCCAGACGATTTTGTTAATAAGCTCATTTGGTACATTCATTTCAGCTACGCACATTTTGGTCCACGAAAATGTTATCATATTCTTCGAACGACTTGTTATTTTAACAATATGGAAAAGCGAATTCGAAGAGTCTTGTCTATTTGTAAACTTTGTCAAAAGGCGAAACCATCTACTATCTCACATCGTGCTCCGTTGTTTCCTATTATTCCTTCCAAATTAAAAGAATTTGCTGCTGTTGATCTCTTGGGACCCCTTGTCACAACATCGAATGGATTTTCGTACGTTCTCGTCGCTGTTGAACTTACTTCAAAATTTGTTTCTTTCACTCCGTTACGTAAAGCCACTGGACGGTCTGTATCCAACGCCTTTGTTAAAAATTTCTTACGTGAAGTGGGACACGTTAGTAAAGTCATTTCAGATAACGGACCGCAATTCAGATCTGCTGTTTGGTCACGCATGCTTCGGAATCATAAAATCAAACCTGTTTTTATTTCATTGTATTCACCACACTGTAACCCGTCTGAACGGATTATGAAAGAAATCAATAAGCTTTGCAGACTTTATTGTCACAGAAAGCATCAGCATTGGGACAGATATTTACACTTATTTCAAAATGTGCTGAATGAAATGCCTCATGATTCCACTGCTTTACCACCTACTCTTGTTCTAAAGAATGAAGAACCACCGAACAGAATCAGAGAGCTTGTACCTTTCCCGAATACACGTAAACTTCGACACAAAGACATAATTGATTTGGCTCTTAAAAATATAAAATCTGCAGCAGACAAAAGGAGAAAACTACACGGTAAAGCAAATGCAAAGAAATTATATATTGGTCAGAAAGTTCTCATTAAAGCTCATTCATTGTCACATAAGAAGAAACACTTGAGTCACAAATTCTTTCTAGTTTACAATGGACCTTACAGAATCCGACGTATACCTCATGATAATTGCGTTGAAGTTGAAACTCTGCGTACTAGGAAGAGTAAAGGTTTACACCACATTTCTCATGTAAAACCATTTATTGACAGATAATCTGCTTTTTAACTTAGTCTTTGCAATTTTCACTTCACGCTACTTGTACAATTTGTCACACTGAGAAACTGTTAACATGCAACTATGTTTTAAAGCTAACTAACCATCCAGTCAAGAACATAGGTAACTTAGACAAGTAACTGCGAATGCATTGTTATTGCGAACAGACGACACAGTGTTGTTATTTATACATTCCTCCTTGTTAGTTGCACGATTACGTAACGAATATACGGCTTACATACTTAGAACATATACCAGCACTGCTAATGAGATTTTCATGCAACATTTTGGTTTGCTTGAGAGTGGATTCTGGATTTGAGGTGCTTTCTGTGAAATGCCAGATGACATAGTGGTTAGTTTATGTGACAGCTACACGATTTTATCACGACGCTGCTAATGCGTGACAATTTACAATGTTGCTTTTGCGGTGTATCTGTTTTATATCTGCACAGTTTTTTCTGAATTCTTCTATAAAGTGAGACATGTTTTAGTGGTGACTTTTGTGGTGTAGCTACAAGGAGACAACCTTTTCTGTAGCACAACAATACGTTACAGCACAGTACTTTCTTCATCACGGCAATAAGCGTAATAACTAAGTTATCTATACGCAAAGCATTTCACTTTTGTGTATCATGAGGTAAGTACATTGACTTCTGCAGAACTTAGCTTTCGGAGGACAATAACTACGACACTTCCCAGAGATTATCTTACAGCAAGACGCACATTTAGCGCTACAGGACACGTATTTGAGTGATTAATTTTGTACTTAAAACATTTATTGTTAAAGATTTTTGAATTACAAAGAAAGTTTTTCGTGATACATTTCATTCCATTGCTGTAATCTGTAACACCTGAGGGTATAATTACAATAAACCTCAGGGGGGTACACGCCTACTTTGTGTACCATGTGTTTGGCAAGCACAAGGAGCCCTAGCTAATATGGTATTTGCTTATACAACTTTACACATCGGTACCATATTTCTCTAACACATAAATTACACAGCTATCTGATCATTTAACAGAGAAACAAACATCTTTTTACTATGTCAGTGACACATGTTTACGCAATTACAGAGTTGGATTACTTCACACTTAAGAAATTGTACTTTGTCTGCACTTTGTGAACTGTTCATAATTTTTTTGAAACCATTGTGATACTATGAGAACTTTGAATGATGTATTTGGTAAGGGAGTATGATTTTAAAGTACGTTGGAGGCAGGTGACACTTTTGACATGAGCAGAGAATTTTGTTAGGTTTTGAAATTATTGGAGGAAGCTACGACGATTTTGAGATTTGACTGAGGTTTTATGATGTTATTTTTACGACGACGATGTGTATTATGCTGTTGCGGTAAGTTTATGATCCATAAGCTGATGCTATATGAGTTATTTGATTATGCTATGTATCTGTTATGATGAAATATGGAAAAAGTGTCGACGAATAAGGTAAGGAGTAATGAATAGTGGTTAGGGACTCTTGACTTGTGAAAAAGGATGTTGGAAACCAAGAATCGTACTTTAAGAGTTATGAGATGTGTGTGTAAATGCGTGAATGTATCACAATGCAAGCGAAAATTTTTTGGACACTGTCATATCAATAGCATTTTGTTTCTACAGATTTGTAACGCAAATTCTTGACCTGTAAATATTTTTACATGAGACTGTCACTGTAGCGGAAACTGCTGTCGTAAATATTTCCGTAAGAAAGTTAAGTGACCACCTGCACATAATGCGACGTGGGCACCCAGGTGTGTCAGACACCTGGAGAACAAGCCTTTTCAGACGCTCAGGTAGAAAAGAAAGCCATTAGGGTGTGCCAGAGGCACAGGTGGAAGAGAAGGACAAAGAGAGGCCTATTCCTCTGTTAATGACATTCCTTTGTAGAGGGCATCGCTAATGCGACACGCTCGTTACTTGAAAACATATGATTTTTGTAATGCGTTGTGGGCACACAGCTGTGTCAAACACCTGGAGAACAAGCCATTAGGGGCGTGCCTTTCATCGTTAATGCGACACCCTCGTTACTTAAAAACATATGATTACTCGCACTTTGTGCTAATTATTGAAATGCTTATGAATTGATGGGAAATATTCATACATCTGCTCACCTGATTATGGCAAGTGTCTTTCTACGAGAGTTGAGAGCCATTAACTTATGAAATGAAATGTCATATGACTACTGAATGATATTTTTATGCTTTGGTTTGCGTAATTGCTTATTTCATTTGATGTCTGGTTTCCAGCTGTGTTGCAGCATTGCTTTTATAAAATAAAATGCATTTGCTAATGTGAACACTTTCTGTCAACAGATCTATTAAATAATTATTTTATGATCCACATTCTTTAAAAAGGAGCACTTGGAAAGGAAAGAACAATACGAAGGAACTCGTAACAGTAAAACATAATTTTCTTTTCAAGTACATGGTAATATTTTTTTACAATCAGTTGTTGTGGTGCACCACTTTAATTACATAGACATTAAGATGTGAATATGCATTTCCCTTGTCTGCATTGTTGTTTTTACTGTAATATTTTTTCTGCTTGAGCTATGTCATGTTTAGGTATAAGTTGCTGCTGTTTGCCAGGCATAGTGTTACTGAATTTGACTTTGTGTTACTCTTCTAAGCTAGTTTTTCTTGTTTCCTGCATTGCCTTATATTAGTTGTAATATTGCACTTGCTTTGCTAATTTATGCTGCTTGCTTTGCCATTTCTATTTTTTGTCATTGATGTTTGTGTTAATTATTTTTTTTTGCTGCATTGCCTCGTCCCTTGGTATATATATCTGAGCTCAGTAGATTTAAGTTAGCTTAAGAGGGGGTAGACTATATAAGAAACTGACTATGGAGAATAGGTAAAGAATGCATTGCGAAGAAAGATTTGGGCCCCAATGAGTATTGTACAATCAGAAATAATTATTTTGAAAGAAATATGAATAGAATACAAGAACGAGGTATAGGTAGGATTTTCTTGGAAATAAATGATGAGGTAAGCAATGTGTGAACATATAAATACAGAAAGCATGCTTAGATAGAATTTTTTGGTGGAAGCAAAGGTTGAAATAAGACGAACGATCTATGGAATGAAGGGAGATCTCCAAGCAAAATACTGCAGTAAAAGAAACCCTGTCCTTTCCTCTTTGTTGCTTTTTCCCAATATGTAATTGTGTGTTGTCCTTTCCTTTTGGTGTTATCCCACTATGTGTTTGTGTACCCTTGTGTATTTGTGTTTTTTTCCTGTCTTTATGTGTTTAGCTGATGAGAGCTATGTTGTAGAATTTTTCTAATATTCTGTTATTTTCTTTGTAAAGATGCTTAGACATTATTTATTCTGTGTTGTTTTCATGCTCATGTGTGAAGTTGACGTTTCAAAAGTGATTCTGATCTTTTATATATGTGCTCATGTCATCATTCCTGTAACACTGATGTATATGTTTATTTCTATTCTTTTGTAAAGCCTGTACTACAAATGTTATCTGTATTGTTATGTTTTTAATGATGTTTTTTGTACCTTTGTTATTGTATTCTTATGTTATATAATTGTAATTGACACCAGTTACTCAAATTAAGTAACTTGTAAGCATTCATTTCACTGCACACATTTCTGTTGGTCATAGTATATGGACAATATGTGAGAAGTAGGGACTGTTAGTGTTTGCACGTGTGTTAATAATTCAGCAAGGGACTGGATAACAGCATTGCTGGTTCTAAGGACAATTCCCAAAAACTTTGTGAATGCACAAGTGGTGGTTATGGACTTGCTCTATTATCCGCAAGACTCTTCAATGGTGATTGTGCACCTGCACAGTCACAACAGATGGCTGCTGGCCATCTCTACAACGACTACAGTGGATCTGCATCTTTGATGGCCCACCAATACAATTATCTCTACAAGGACTACTGTGGGTCTGCATCTCTGGTGGCCCACCAATACCATACTCTCTACCAGGACTGCAGTGGGTCTGCTCAGTGATGACCTACCTACCAATATTCGTCAGAACTTCGAATGACTCTGCTGTGGGTTTGCTCCATTGTGGCCCATTACCTGTCAGCATTTCAAGAGTCAGCACTGTCTTTCCGTTGGAAGGACAACACTACTTCTTCAAGACTGCATGGAAATCCACTACTTCTATGTGCAATTTCTTTTACTAATGAGACTTTGTGAAAAACAAAAACTGTAATTACTATTATGATGAACAATCTGGACTGTCTTTATTGACTGTGAAAAAAAATTTTAGCTGTTGACCAACATTGTATCAATAAGTGTGTGCATTTGATATCTTTGTTAGTGTAATTATGAAAAATTTTATCAAATCATTATTGGCCACTGGCCAAAAACATTTGTAAAATTTTTTGTGGGGAGCATGGGGGCTATGTAAGTAGGCTGTTTATGTTTTCTTTATGTAAGTTTGCTGTTTATGTTTTTTATTGGCAACGTTACATAGCACTCTGTATGAAAATCACTGGCTGTGCTGTGTGCAGTATGTGGCTAGTTTGCATTGTTGCCTGCCATTGTTGTCATGAACTGCTATAGCTGGATGTGAACAGCAGATAGCGTTGGGCAGTTGGAGGTGAGCCGCTAGCAGTGGTGGACGTGGGGAGAGAGATGGCGGAGTTTTGATAATCTGTAAGACTGAATGTCAATTATGAATATTAAGGTAAATACATTGTTTGTTCTCTATTAATATCTTTCATTTGCTAACTATCCCTATCAGTAGTTAGTACCTTCAGTAGTTTGAATCTTTTATTTAGCTGGCAGTAGTGGCGCTCGCTGTTTTGCAGTAGCTTGAGTAGCGAAGATTTTTGTGAGGTAAGTGATTTGTAAAAGGTATAGGTTAAAGTTAGTCAGGGCCATTGTTTTGTAGGGGTTATTGAAAGTCAGATTGCGTTGCGCTAAATAATATTGTGTGTCAGGTTAAGCACAGGCTTGTAAAATTGTTCTAAGTGGACGTTTCACATGTAAAATTGTTCTAAGGGGACGTTTCACACCTAATGTACTTCTTGGAACACACACTCGCTTTCCTGACTGTTATTTCAATGTCTGACTTTTTTACGGCTCTCTTCGTGTTATTTTCATTCCATTTATGTCCTGACTCCTCCATCTTTGCCTGTTACGTGTACGTGTCGAGAAGCGCAGAAACTATCATAACCTGTGTTTGCTCTACCGTGTTCGCTATCATTGCACTTCCTGTTATCTGCAACTCTTACACTACTATCTGAACAGCACAACAGAAATAGTTGTTTTGAACAAAACAAGATCCTTGTGCCATACAGTTGTCAAGGATAAGGACCATATCGATGATGTTTCGTTGAATGGTTCGCATGCTGACACTTGTTGATTGCCCAGCATTGAAATCTGAAGCAATTTGCGGAAGGGTTGCACTTCTGATACGCTGAACGATTCCCGTCAATCATCGTTGGTCCCGTTCTTGCAGGATCTTTCTCCGGCTGCAGGGATATTGGAGATTTGATGTTTTACAGGATTCCTGATATTCACGGTACATTCGTGAAAAGGTCGTACGGAAAATTCCCACTTCATCGCTACCTCGGAGATGCTGTATCCCATTGCTCGTGAGCCGATTGTAACACCACATTCAAACGCACTTAACTTCTGATAACCTGCAATTGTAGCAGCAGTAACCGATCCAACAACTGCGCCAGACACTTGTTGTCTTATATAGGCGATGCCTACCGCAGCGCCGTATTCTGCTTGTTTACACATCTCTGTAATACACATGCCCATACCAGTTTCTTTGGCGCTTCATTGGACATTCCAGATGTTTTAGACTAAGATTAAAGAAGAAGCAGTGTCAAAGCAGCGTACTAAGTGACAGAAATTTACCGTTATTGCTATTTAATTTTGTTACATCTTTTACCAAACCACTACTCTGTATTACATACGTAATCCCTTCACTGAACAGAACGCATTGCGTAATAGGTACTTTTAACTTGATTTATAAATGAATTCGTTGTAGCAACCTCTTCAGCCTCTTCAGGCAATTTATTTTGCTGTTTATTCCTTGGAAGAAAATGTTGGTTTTTAGTTTTACGTTTATTCGTTCTTGATAACTGGAAATTCAGTCTAGATGTTGTTCCATGGTTATGAAATTCTTACGGTAGTTTTCTGTAGTTTGAGAACTTCGTCCATGTTTCTTGCAATTCGTTCCCCCAAAACGAAATCCATAGCTAAAATCGGAGTATACAAATGAACAGCATGTACCTAAAAGATACTGACTATTACGCACTGATGATATGATTCTGAGGGCAGTGTATGTCTCTTAAAACTTTTACAGTGTATGTGATCAATATTTGGATCGCTGTTCTATCGCCAGGTCATACTTTGTGCATCCCGCAATATTACATCGAGGTAACGACTCGATATTGTCATTTCGTGATTACTTGTTACTGATTCCATGTAGCAACATCAAACAAAATTTGTCCATTGTGTGAGTGGTATAAATGTTTGCGATGCGCTTGGTCAGCAAAACCATTTAAAATCTCACTGATAATAGCTATTTCTTTTACTGACAGTGTGCTCTATTGAGTGAAAGCATCACTGATTGGTGTTTTCTTTGTAAATTATTCTGTAATATTTTCCTGCGACAGTTGTAGGCCTATCTGATAACATTATTGCATATGAATTTCTATCTTAACATTCTGTCAGAGAGGTGAAAGCAATCATTTATGATAACATGTTGTATATTATTCCTGACTGAAAAATTTTCGTATTTCAATAACGATAGCATTGTTTTTCAGCCCATCAGTATAACAGATCGGAATGCGAGGCTTGCAGAACATTCATATGTTATTAGCTACAACGTTCAAAGATCAAGTCATGTGGGTAACTTGTAGTCCTATTAAAACCAGTTGCTACCTCGCCAGCAGTAACCAAAAGCCAACACCTGGCAATGTGGAGTAGCTGTTTCGCAGAAGTATTGTGTTATACACAAAACGTGATCACGTAGCACCCCTGGGAACCATATATTGATCCCGAAATGTAGTCATTAATGTGTATTGGTTACCATTTGTTCCTGGATTATTTCAGTGGCTGGTTAATGATACAACACAAAATTCCAAGAGAGTAAAAACAGGCCATATAGAAATCAATCAGGATTTTCGTATCGTGGTATTATCTTACACCCACTCTTGTTAACATTTGTATCCAAGAGAGTAAAAAAAAGGCTATACAAAAATCAATCATGGTTTTCGTACCGTGGTATTCTCTTCCACCATTCTTGTTAACATTTGTATTGTCAATGTTCTTACTAACTGTATGTCACATAATTATCCACAAACTAAATTAACTCATTAATTTAAGTGGACAGCTTTTTCGGGCGATGAAGTAATACGAACATGTAATTAGAGTTTGTGACACTAACATAAATTTTCAGACAATAGTCCTACCAGAATGAAATTTAAGCAGATCTTTTCTTCTTTAAACGTGTCTCTGCTTCAGTTGTTCCTACCCATCATATGAATGATAGTCATAATCTGATACATGTATGTGCAACGAAATCGCTGTATAGAGTAATTCTTACCTCTCAGATATCTGCAACTGATCTGTCAGCTCATGAAGCACTGGGTGGAATTTCCCAGAAAGTAACCACAACCGACTAGATACCGAAAGTTCAATCGCATCAATTTATCTGAACTTGCAACCGTGGCGCAAGAAACTTTGGGGGCGTCTTCTATCCCCTTCTGGGGCTTCAACGAAAAACTTTATTGGTTTACGAACTAGCTTACTCAACTAAATGGCAAATAGTCTCCTCTGAAGAAGGAAAGGTGCATCTTGCTTAACTGAAGAACTGAAATAACTCATGGATCTCAGAGAGGTTGCGCAATGGTCTAACAAACTGCACCCCACACCAAGCAGAAGCGGAACAGTCAGTCAGGCTGTGAGGAATCCAAAACTCAAGCAGGCCCATACATTAACCAACGACAAAAATAGACCAGCTATTCTAAGGATAAAGCCTTCGTGGCCTACAGGTAAAATAATAGCTGCTGCTGATCTAATTGTCTAAGCCGAAGAACTGCACTGGTACTTCAGATTACTTACAACCACAAACGGCAGAGATACTAGAATGAGATTTTCACTCTGCAGCGGAGTGTGCGCTGATATGAAACTTCCTGGCAGATTAAAACTGTGTGCCCGACCGAGACTCGAACTCGGGACCTTTGCCTTTCGCGGGCAAGTGCTCTACCAACTGAGCTACCGAAGCACGACTCACGTCCGGTACTCACAGCTTTACTTCTGCCAGTACCTCGTCTCCTACCTTCCAAACTTTACAGAAGCTCTCCTGCGAACCTTGCAGAACTAGCACTCCTGAAAGAAAGGATATTGCGGAGACATGGCTTAGCCACAGCCTGGGGGATGTTTCCAGAATGAGATTTTCACTCTGCAGCGGAGTGTGCGCTGATATGAAACTTCCTGGCAGATTAAAACCGTCTGCCCGACCGAGACTCGAACTCGGGACCTTTGCCTTTCGCGGGCAAGTGCTCTACCAACTGAGCTACCGAAGCACAACTCACGTCCGGTACTCACAGCTTTACTTCTGCCAGTAGCTCAGTTGGTAGAGCACTTGCCCGCGAAAGGCAAAGGTCCCGAGTTCGAGTCTCGGTCGGGCACACAGTTTTAATCTGGCAGAGATACTCATTGAGTGCTTTATCCACGAAAAATGCTATGGTTCAAGTGGCTCTGAGCACTATGCGACTTAACTTCTGAGGTCATCAGTCGCCTAGAACTTAGAACTAATTAAACCTAACTAACCTAAGGACATCACACGCATCCTTGTCCGATGTAGGATTCTAACCTGCGACCGTAGCGATCACTCGGTTCCAGACTGCAGCGCCTAGAACCGCACGGCCACTCCGGCTGGCTGAAAAATTCTATCTAAAGCATGTTACTTGCAAAACCGTTAAAAAGCTGTCATGTGTCTTTGATCGTCATCATCTACTGGATACGACGGCATCAGACTCCAAATGATTGTTGATCCACTACTGCTCCCTATAACAGATATCTTGAACAACTCCTTAACCACAACTGCTTTCCCTGAGGCCTCGAAGCAGGGAATAGTTAAGCCCATAAATAAGAAGGACATTGTCACAGCACCCTGTGATTACCGATCTATCTGCATTCTTCTGGCACTGTCCACGACCGACTAACAAACTACATAACTACAAACACTCAACTAGAGGAACACCTATCAGGTTCCTGTAAACATCACAGTACACTTGTCTCAGTAAATTTCTCGTAAAGTGCAGTGCAGTGGTTTCCCTCATATCTCACGTCTCGACAGCAGTGCGTCATGTTCGACTCCATTAAGTCACAGTGTGGTCACCCAGTGTTGCGTATTGGGCCCTATACTCTTTTCGTTTGTAGGTCAGCAATGTGTCATCAGTTTAGACGTGCTGCTTTTGTACTGCAAGCAGCAGACGTACGCTGATGACCGCCAATTGCATGTGTGAAACTGCAATATCAATAAACCTGGAGGCAGCTATCTAAAAGCTCAGTACCGACCTTTGTGCACTGTCAAAAAGGGCGCAGGATATAGATTTATAGCTCGACCCATCCAAAACCCAAGCGGTGCTGGTTGGTCTCTCTAGGCTCATCCGCTCGAAATATCGGGAGTCTCTGTCATCTTTAACCTAATTGGGACAATATATCAGTTTCTCTCCCGCAGCGAGGAGTCTAGGTGTAATAGTAGATGAAAATCTAAATTGGAATGGCTAGTAACCGGAACATGCAAGAAGACATCAGCGTCTCTCCACGCCCTACAAAAATATGAAAAGCTCTTCCCTCTTTACCTGAAAAAGAAACTCGTGCAAACACTTATGCTTCCAATTATTGATTACTGCGATGTTATCCTGCAAGGTATTTCTCAAAAATAGTTCAAATCGCTCTGAGCACTATGGGAGTTAACTTCTGAGGTCATCAGTCTCCTAGAACTTAGAACTGCTTAAACCTAACTAACCTAAGGACATCACACAAATCCATGCCCGAGGCAGGATTCGAACCTGCGACCGTACCGGTCGTGTGGTTCCAGACTGTAGCGCCTAGAACCACTCGGCCATCCCGGCCGGCGGCCTTTCTCAGGAAAGCTCAAGGCGGCTGGAATTGGTCTGAATCCTTCTATTCTGTTATATCTGTAATGTTCGACTATTTGATCACATTTTGACATGTGCAGCTGTCCTGGCTGCGTGCAGACAAGCTCAGACATTTACATACAATCTGTCTTCTCTACTGTCTTATCAATGTGCACTGTCCCCCATATCTTTTCTTAACCTTAACGTTGTTGTCTGCAGAACACGGTAGAAACATCCGTTCTCATCAGAACAAAGTCCCTTCTGTCCTACTCCACGGTCCAACCACTTCCTCAAAGTCCTTCTCAACAGCAGGAACCCGACTCTGCAATAACACCCGCATTATGTTACAGAACAGAATAACACCTCCAGCTTCGGAAGCCAGTTAGTGACATATCTACCAATGCAACTTGTGCACAGTCGTTACCCTTGTACAGCCTTTTCTCCAACCACATCTTCCTCATTTTCCAATACCTTCTCCTTAATTTTCCTTTCCCCAGAATCGCTCCATCAGAATACATCTATTTTATAAACCTAAAAACACTTTTCATATTTGCTACTGTGTGTGTGGATTCCCTGTCCATTGTAAGACAGCTCCTGATGGCCCTTATCAGATCAGTTAAATCAATATATATTACAAAAGTTCTGTACAATGTGCGTGCCGGTAAAACTCAGAAACTAGTCTGTGTAAGATCAAGGGAGTTATATCCTGCGGTAGTCCTCTGTCCCCATCCATGAAGAAGATACTCGTTTTTATCTCAAGTGCGTGCCTTTGAAGATATTCCAGATCACTGAGAGTATTCGAGAGCATTCCAGAACATTCCAGAATGTTAAGGAATGTTCCACAACAATCCGGGAAGTTCTGGAATGTTCAGCAATACTCTGGAACATTCGAGAAGATTCCAGAATGTTCGGGAACATCCGAAATCACTGTGGTACATTCCAGAACACTCTCGAATGTTGTGAATGTTGTGAAGTGTTCTAGAACATTGTGGGCCATTCAAAGCCTTTTGCTAAGTTCTGAAATTGGCCACTAGTGGGATTACACATTGGTACAGGTATATAAAGTGAGACCCGTCGTGGGTCTGAACGTCAGTTTCTTATCAGTGACGAAAGGAGGAACTAAAAAATTAGTGCAGTGAGTGAATAAAAACAATAGTGAAGTGTGAGTAGTCACAGTGAAGCTGTGACTGAATATAAATCGAAACTAAAGAGTGAAAAGTGTGTAAAGTGTACTTAGCGTATTTGTTAATAAAAACTTTGTTTCATTTCAGATTTTTTTTCTAATTAACTACTCACCCGAAATCGATGAAACTGGCGTTACTTCTCGACGTAATCGCCCTGCAGACGTACACATTTTTCACAACGCTGACGCCATGATTCCATGGCAGCGGCGAAGGCTTCTTTAGGAGTCTGTTTTGATCATTGGAAAATCGCTGAGGCAATAGCAGCACGGCTGGTGAATGTGCGGCCACGGAGAGTGTCTTTCATTGTTGGAAAAAGCCAAAAGTCACTAGGAGCCAGGTCAGGTGGGTAGGGAGCATAAGGAATCACTTCAAAGTTGTTATTACGAAGAAACTGTTGCGTAACGTTAGCTCGTTGTGCAGGTGCGTTGTCTTGGTGAAACAGCACACGCACAGCCCTTCCCGGACGTTTTTGTTGCAGTGCAGGAAGGAATTTGTTCTTCAAAACATTTTCGTAGGATGCACCTGTTACCGTAGTGCCCTTTGGAATGCAATGGGTAAGGATTACGGCCTCGCTGTCCCAGAACATCGACACCATCATTTTTTCAGCACTGGCGGTTACCCGAAATTTTTTTGGTGGCGGTGAATATGTATGCTTCCATTGAGCTGACTGGCGCTTTGTTTCTTTATTGAAAAATGGCATCCACGTCTCATCCATTGTCACAACCGACGAAAAGAAAGTCCCATTCATGCTGTCGTTGCGCGTCAACATTGCTCGGCAACATGCCACATGTGCAGCCATGTGGTCGTCCATCAGCATTCGTGGCACCCACCTGGATGACACTTTTCGCATTTTTAGGTCGTCATGCAAGATTGTGTGCACAGAACCCACAGAAATGCCAACTCTGGAGGCGATCTGTTCAACAGTCATTCGACGATCCCCCAAAACAATTCTCTCCACTTTCTCGATCATGTGGTCCGACTGGTTTGTGCGAGCCCGAGGTTGTTTCGGTTTGTTGTCACATGATGTTCTGCCTTCATTAAACTGTCACACCCATGAACGCACTTTAGACACATCCATAACTCCATCACCACACGTCTCCTTCAACTGTCGATGAATTTCAATTGGTTTCACACCACGCAAATTCAGAAAACGAATGATTGCACGCTGTTCAAGTAAGGAAAACGTCGCCATTTTAAGTATTTAAAACAGTTCTCATTCTCGCCGCTGGCGGTAAATTCCATCTGCCGTACGGTGCTGCCATCTCTGGGACGTATTGACAATGAACGCAGCCTCATTTTAAAACAATGCGCATGTTTCTATCTCTTTCCAGTCCGGAGAAAAAAAATCGGAGACCTTAGAACGTGAATGCACCTCATATGCAATGACAGATGTGATGTTGTGCCTCAAACCCTAATCCGTGAAGAAGGTCGATATTTAGGTTTGATATCAAAAAGCAAGTGCTAGCAATTTTTTACATTACTTGACAGCTATTGATAGTCACCTTCCAAAAATGTTCAAATTTCGTTTAATTGACTCTGTAATGACTTGAAACGTCCTTACCCCAGATGCCGACCACTCGTGGTAGCGGCCACGGTTGGGATGTAATGGGGGCCGACGTGCCGATGAAGCCGCGTGTCATTTATACCGGGCTCCGGGCAGCGGACAATTTAGGTCGTCATTCAACTGTCGCGCCATATTTTTAATTGTCGGACGTTGCTTCCAGTTACCTCCCCTACCCTCCCCACACCCATGATGCCCTCCTTCTTCTACCCATCCTCCTGTTTTATTATTTTTTTTAGGTCATTGTTTTCCCCTTCCGCGTAATGGACACAGCAGGGGGATGAATCCCGCAAAACGCCGATGACGTCGGCACTATGCATGCGGCGCGTGACTTGTTAAGCTCCACGGCTGCTGTGCGATGCGATGTGTGCCGAGTACGTAGTGTCAGTGGAGGAGAGAGAGGTCAACATGCTCGCTCGCGCTCGGAAACTGCTTCCACATTCGTATTGCATCCCTGTGCTGATTGATGACCTCGCTCGCCGGTAGCCGTGCTTTTCAGTTTCAGGAGGGACAAAACAACGTTCCACTGCACTTTCTCCAGCAGTAGCACTCAACACCAAAACCTTTCCCATACCATTGACGTTTAACTCTTTATTAATTACCTTTTTTGTTTCGGTTTCGAGCTTTCTGATTCCCGCAAGTCCTGGGTTAACGCTTAAGCCATTCCCCATACGTGATTCCACGGATAACCTCCTTTTCCAGATAATAATTTGCATCTATATTTATACTCCGGAAAACACTGCGCTCCAAATGGCAGAAGGTACAATCTATAAGTATTATCGATTTTCTTTCGTATTCCATTCGCGTTCTGAGAGGGGCAAAAATTACCATCTGTATGCCTCTGTTAGCACCGTAATTACTCTTATGTTTTTGTCGTGTTTCCCTCATGAAATGAACGACTACCACAGAATAAAGGTCGCAAAGTCTTCATCGAATCTCTGAAGTTACGCAGAGCGTTTGTGTTATACTTTCACATCAGACGCACGAACTGTTACGGACTCAGTAGGATCTTTTTGAATTCGTTAGATTAAGTGTCACGCCTGCTTCTGAAAGACTCGAAACACTGGAAGGATGTTCTATAACTGGTAGCACTAACATCTTGTATGCGATGGCCTTTCCAGGTGGACTGCATTTTCCCGTGACTCTTCCAACAATTGTGAGATCTGATAGTCAAGGGAAGGCAGGATTCGGTTACGATTGTGGACGGGACCGTAATCAGTTACTATTGGTTGCCTTTTACAGTTACACACAATATATTTTAAACTGGTAATTCCAGACTCAGCAGTAAATAAAATACCACGCGTTATTAATGAAGGAATAAACAACTGTGTAAATTATAGTGTTTTAAGTAAGCTACAATTTATCAAATCACCATTAAATACAGATACAACAGATAATGTTATAAAAAACAAGCCAATGTGATTTGGGCAGAAGGTCTCACATGCCAGGAATGGCAATAAATTAAGAATTACAGGTACTGAAATTGTGGTGTCACCGCCAGACACCACACTTGCTAGGTGGTAGCTTTTAAATCGGCCGCGGTCCGTTAGTATACGACGGACCCGCGTGTCGCCACTGTCAGTGATGGCAGACCGAGCGCCGCCACACGGCAGGTCTAGAGAGACGTACTAGCAATCGCCCCAGTTGTACAGCCGTCTTAGCCAGAGATGGATCACTGACAACTACGCTCTCATTTGCCGAGACGATAGTTAGCATAGCCTTCAGCTACGTCATCTGCTGCGACCTAGCAAGGCGCCATAGCATTTGATATTGAGATTATAACATGTACCGTCAAGAGCGATGTACACCAATTGTGGATTAAAGGTAAGTATTATATCAACTACGTACTTTATTTGCTACTATTAATTCCCTTAACTGTTCCAGACCTCACGCCAGTCATCGTGTAATTAAACGCGTGCATTTCGGCCTCCTCTAGCAACACAGTGTTGGCTCTTCTGCCAACACTTCAGAAATATTAAACGCAAGTCGCCACAAACACAGCGGAAGGCATCAGACGCCAGGAATGGCAGTAAATAAGGTTTTAAGTCTTACTGCTAAAACACAAATAGCAAATTAGAATTATAAGGCAAATTACCACAATCACAGCTGAAGGCCTCACACGCCAAGAATGGCAATAATATAAAAATTTAGAAACCTGATGTAAAACAGCAAATACAGTAGCAAATGTTAATTAAAAAAAAAACAAGCAATGATCACCAAACTGGTGAAATAAGATGATGGTAAATTTTGTAACACAAGAGGCCACAGACGGTGCTCCAGGAATCGACCTCTGAGAAGGTCCGGCAACAAACACTTTCGCGAGCGATGAGATAGGCAGCCAAGAGCTACGTTCACTTCACAAGATGGTAACTCACACTAGTGGCAGTCTAACGAATGACGAATGATAATCTTGCTGAAGCTACCTGAAATCTGATATATTAAGTGCAAAGATGGAACAATACGCCAAAGCCGTAACCAGCGATCTGCACTATGTCCCCATAATACTGTGTTTAGAGCGCCCAGAACGAGAAAGTCACCACTACCACCAGAGTAGAAAGCACTCCACTCGCTGCTCTTCGCCTTGGCGACACTACGAGCAGCAACACCAACCCAAGTCACTGGAGAATCGCGAGATATCACAATGGTGGTGTTTTCTCTACTTGGATTGAAATGCACTCATTGTAAGGCTTGCTGTATCCGGTTTACGTCGACGTCGTGCACCCTCGTGTGAGACCCAACTCGCTTTATTTGTTCATGAGACCCAAAAAATATTAGATACAGGCTGCCAGGTAGATGCTATTGTTCTTGACTTCCGGAAGGCGTTCGATACAGTTCCGCACTGTCGCCTGATAAACAGAGTAAGAGCCTACGGAATATCAGACCAGCTGTGTGGCTGGATTGAAGAGTTTTTAGCAAACAGAACACAGCATGTTGTTATCAATGGAGAGACGTCTACAGACGTTAAAGTAACCTCTGGCGTGCCACAGGGGAGTGTTATCGGACCATTGCTTTTCACAATATATATAAATGACCTAGTAGATAGTGTCGGAAGTTCCATGCGGCTTTTCGCGGATGGTGCTGTAGTATACAGAGAAGTTGCAGCATTAGAAAATTGTAGCGAAATGCAGGAAGATCTGCAGCGGATAGGCACTTGGTGCAGGGAGTGGCAACTGACCCTTAACATAGACAAATGTAATGTATTGCGAATACATAGAAAGAAGGATCCTTTATTGTATGATTATATGATAGCGGAAGAAACACTGGTAGCAGTTACTTCTGTAAAATATCTGGGAGTATGCTTACGGAACGATTTGAAGTGGAATGATCATATAAAGTTAATTGTTGGTAAGGCGGGTACCAGGTTGAGATTCATTGGGAGAGTCCTTAGAAAATGTAGTCCATCAACAAAGGAGGTGGCTTACAAAACATTCGTTCGACCTGTACTTGAGTATTGCTCATCAGTGTGGGATCCGTACCAGATCGGGTTGACGGAGGAGATAGAGAAGATCCAAAGAAGAGCGGCGCGTTTCGTCACAGGGTTATTTGGTAACCGTGATAGCGTTACGGAGATGTTTAACAAACTCAAGTGGCAGACTCTGCAAGAGAGGCGCTCTGCATCGCGGTGTAGCTTGCTCGCCAGGTTTCGAGAGGGTGCGTTTCTGGATGAGGTATCGAATATATTGCTTCCCCCTACTTATACCTCCAGAGGAGATCACGAATGTAAAATTAGAGAGATTAGAGCGCGCACGGAGGCCTTCAGACAGTCTTTCATCCCGCGAACCATACGCGACTGGAATAGGAAAGGGAGGTAATGACAGTGGCACGTAAAGTGCCCTCCGCCACACACCGTTGGGTGGCTTGCGGAGTATAAATGTAGATCTAGATGTAGATGTAGAACCACAGTCCTTCCGTCCATCAGTCCATGCGTGCCGCCAGCGGTCCCAGCGTGTTTTTGCACTGTGAGGACCTGGCTCCCCCTGAGTCCCCAACCTAACTGGCCCACTCTCATGATCCGGAAAAACAACGACGTCGCCCCAAAGACAGGGCAACAGTTACTACATATCGATAACCGCCGCTGCTGCCACTAGCAGACAGGCAACGCTCTTATCCTTTAACATGGATGCGTCTCAGAAGCCGAAACGAATTAAGAGAATAGAATCGATTCCCACAACTTATTGATCAGACAAATAATGATAGTTCGCAGAATAGTCTAATGTATGGCTGACCTCGGTTAGTGGTGATATGTAAAAGCAGAAACGCAAAATTTTACTGTTTCTGTGCAACCGAGCCGTACGCAACAACGCACTACCTCTGAGATCACGTAAAATTTATTTTTTCCCACCAAACATAACTTTCACACTGAAATCATTGGACCAGTGTATATGAAACCAACTTTCCCAAACTTTCTACCACAGAGGTATTGTTTCACTTGTGCTAGTTGACACTGAAAAAGATGAGAAGGCGTGCTTGGCGGTTTTGACCGCTATAACATGATTGATAACGTCTGGAAGTGTCAGCCTAAACACGCTTTCTAACGGCTTCAGAAAGTGTGGATTTGTAACGCAAAGAGGAAACGGGGGATAGCCATCAGAGTAGCGAGAATTAATGAATACAGTCCCGCCAGACTGAGGGTGGGAATTTCTATACAGCAGTGTAAGTTCACTTGTGGGAATTTCGTTGATATTGACGACGATATCGATGTCCAGGGTGATCTATCCGATGCTGAACTGTTGGCCTGCCAGGATGAGGATGAGGAAAATAACGAAGAAAAACCGCCAACATTGGTCACATTGACTGAGACAAAGTCATCTGTCTGCACGCTACGATTTCACGCACTCTGGACGGAAAGGAAACATGATTCCTTCTCAGCTCACATCACCATTCGATGGACAGTGCTAGATGGAAGTCGCTCTCTCAAAAGAAAATCCCCGACTGTGTTTTCAAAAAGATGTATAGCCTATTATTCCCGTTGGTATGTTTTTGATATACGGTATGTATACACATATGCATTACTTTGCACGTCATGAAAATAAATATGAATGCACATATTAAATTTTTCTCAGTCAAACTCCCGTTTATTTGAATTTTTTTTGAGTCCCTCTTGATTGTCTGAATTATTATTTTGAACTCTCCGCAATTTGAACTTTTCCCCTTGTCCTCTGAATCTCAAATTATCGAGAATCGGCTATACTGCTATTAAAACAAAACACAATTTCGGAGTCTAATTCGGGATCTACAAACGCTAAAAGCACTGAGGATGAACAACACAATTTTACATTGAACTTAAAGAAAACAATTGCCATGAATTTCAGTATGAATTTGGAAGATGGTACAATGTAATTAAATGTTGTGGTACCTCCGTAGTTTTTGTATGAAACAAAAATTTCTGGTGATTGATATTGATTCTCAGTTGAAACTATGTGACACAGAAAGATATTTGCAAACAGAATTTCAGCAGCATTTAATGCCCTCACAATCATGTCATCAGTTTGTAACAGCCAATATATTCTATTTACATGATTTAAATGCTGCGAACATGTAAGCCCAGGTTTTATCTGTGGAATTTGTTTTTGGGAAAAGAATGCACGAAATATGGACATAGTTCTCAAACCGCAGAAAAGGACCGTAAGAATGGTAACAAGAAATAGTAATATAGCGCTTTTCAAAACGTTGGGGATTTAACTGTACCATGTGAGTGCATTAGTAATCAGTTGCCCACATGAAAGACAACATTGATTATTTGTTCACAAACAGCTGTGGAACAACATATAGACTGAATTTCCAGTTATCAAGAATGAATAAACGGAAAACTAAAAACCAACATTTTCTACGAAAGAATAAACCTGAAAAATAAATTGCCCGAAGAGACTGAAGAGATTGATACAACGAACTCATTGATAAAGCACGTTAACTATGACGCGATACATTTTGTGCAGTGAAGGATTACTTATATAACACAGAGTAGGGATTTGGTAAAACATGTAACACAAATCAATCGTAATAACGATAAAATATCTCTCTCTTCGTATGTCACTTTGACACTGTTTTTTCTTTAACCTTACTCCAAAAGAACCGAAATGTAATAGTAACACTTCATCCACTTTCTGAGTTCAACATCTAACTCATCACAGAGTTATTCAGGCTTCCAAGTAGGAAGTCACGGTAGACACAATGGTCGCTACTGTCCTGATGTCACGTGATGGTTTTTGCAGAGTTGTATTGTGAAACAATGTCTCTAGAGTGTGTGCAGTGAGTGGTAGTGAGAAAAGAACGTATAGTTTTACGCTATTAAATGAGTTCTTTGTAAAACATTTTTGTACAGCAGGGAAAAACCGAATGCGTTTAGCGCTGTTTTAAAGTGGCTGGCCTTGTACCCAGAAGGATCGAGGCTACAGTCTTCAACTGTCCATCCTGATTTAAGTGGTTTGTGGTTCCCATAAATCATTATAGGCAAGTACAGGGAAGGTGTTTACTATAAGGCCACAGATGATTACCTATCTCATTCTTATCAAACAACAACTCTAAGTATGGAAATGCCATGTAACAGGTGTGCGAGAAGAGTAATGAGACTGACAACACGACAAAAAATCTGGCAACAATGTGTTGTTCCATTTGTTGCTCAGACCGAGATTTAGCTCCGTGTAGCCATCACATGATTTTTGAGAGGGTCCTCAGTGAAGCTGTGGTTTTGTTGTGTGTTACGAAAATGGAACAGTGGAATTTAGAGCAACGATATGCCATCAGGTGTGTTAAGCTTGGGAGATCACGAGTGTGACCTCTGAAAACTTGAAACAGACCTACGGGGAACATTGCTTATCAAAAACTCACAACCCATTGTCACAGCTTTACTTCTGCCAGTACCTCGTCACCGATCTTCCAAACTGCACAGATTCTCTCCTGCGAACCATGCAGAACTAGCACTCCTGGAAGAAAGGAGTCCCTAGTTCGAGTCGCCGGCCGTGGTGGTGTAGCGGTTCTGGCGCTGCAGTCCGGAACCGCGGGACTGCTACGGTCGCAGGTTCGAATCCTGCCTCGGGCATGGGTGTGTGTGATGTCCTTTGGTTAGTTAGGTTTAAGTAGTTCTAAGTTCTAGGGGACTTATGACCTAAGATGTGGAGTCCCATAGTGCTCAGCGCCATTTGAACCTAGTTCGAGTCTTGGTCCGGCACACAGTTTTTATCTGCCAGGAAGTTTCGTATTTCTGTTGTTCCACACCTGTCTCTGTTCACTTGATCTGAGTCCTTGCGACATTTTTCTTCCCCTGAAACTGAAAATGTTTTCGAACGACGTCGTTTGGGGACTCTGCTGAACATTCAAAAGAATGGGACTGACATGTCAAAGGCCCTACCAGTTAAAGCCTTTCACCGCTGAAACCATGACAGGGAACGACCACTCCGGCGATGTATAGCTGCCGAAGGGAACTACTTCTAAGGTGACGATACTGTTGTTTGAAAAAGTTAAAAAATGGCTCTGAGCACTATGGGACTTAACTTCTGAGGTAAATGGTTCTGAGCACTATGGGACTTAACTGCTGAGGTCATCAGTCCCCTAGAACTTAGAACTATTTAAACCTAACTAACCTAAGGACATCACACACATCCATGCCCGAGGCAGGATTCGAACCTGCTACCGGAGCGGTCGCGCGGTTCCAGACTGTAGCACCTAGAACCGCTCGGCCACTCCGGCCGGCGAAAAAGTTAAAACCTTAGAAGATACAAATCAGTCTCGTTACTTTTCTCACATGCCTCGTTTATTTGAATTCTGTTATTTTTGTTGTTCTTAAACTAACATGGTCAACATCCTTTCAAAAGTTTTCAAATTATTAACATAACTGCTACAACTAGTGTTACTACTACTAGTACTAAGACTGAGAATGAACAGCCCAATTTTATCGAGTAATCCTTTGTGGCTGTTTACACTGTGCCTCATTATGTTTGCTGTGAGGGTTATAGCGAACGTCGGTTCCACATGTTTTACACAGCGGATTCCTGGGCACACAAGAACTAAAGCGGGTCACAGTTCATTCCCTCACACACAGTATCCTACGGAGAGCAGCTGGAGTTACGCGTCGTCGACTGAGACACAGTCCCCGGTGGCTGTTGCGCACTTACTGAGCAGTCCTTGACTTGCATTCACTGCCAATTCATGTTGCAAATTTTGGCTTAAAGCTTTTATCGATCTGGCTCCTACATTCGCAGCTAAAAGCTTGCAATTTCGTGATAGTGATGTCTGAATGCCAACTCAGTCTTAAGTTCTTTCTGCTTTAACCCTTAAGGAATCCATTTCCCTTAAGATATATCAGACTCCACTTCCCTCCATTCACAACTTGTAGTCTGTGACAAGTGATTCTTACCTTGAGTCCAGGGAGACGTTTAGTACACCGCCTAACTCCAGAAACATTGTCATGATTTCCAACCATTTCCCTCCTGACGCGAGGTGGTGTGGTCTTCTAGGCACTGTGCTCTGTAATGAAGCTCTTCTGAATACGTCATGTTCTATGCGCCAACTTTAATTTCCGATACAAGATGTTTTATCACGCATACCCTTTATAATTTTCATAAATTTTGTAAGTACACTGAAGCGTCAAAGAAACTGCTATAGAAATGCATATTCAAATACAAAGGTATGTAAACAGGCACAATACGGCGCTGCCGTCGGCAGCGCCTATATAACAAGTGTCTGGCGCAGTTGCTAGATCGGTTACTGTTTCTGCAATGGCAGGTTATGAAGATATAAGTGAGGTTAAACGGTGTGCTGTACTTCCACTGTCTACCCCTCCCGGATGATGAGCTTCGCCCTGACATCTACCCTTCCTACCAACTCTAACCCCCTCTTCCTGCCTCCTCCTCAGGGCTCCCTCTCCTCCCCCTCCCACCTTCTGAGCGGATTTCCCCTCCTACTCCCCCTCCATCTCTTGCGCCTTCTTTCAGTGTCTCTGCGCTCCCTCCTGCCCTGTCTTCCCTTTACCTCTCCCGCCCCATGTGTCTCCTGCCTCTTCGTGAACCCACGGTTGCCCCTCCTCTCTTCCTCCCGCCGCTTCCTCAAGCTCTCCCCTCCTTTTCCATCCTCTCTGACCTTTCCCTCGGCAGGTCCCACCTGGTAGTTTTATTCTTCGTCGTGTGTGCTCCAAGTAGGTTTTAAGTGTGTTGTTTTGGAGTGTTTTTAATACTG
Organism: Schistocerca cancellata; assembly: GCF_023864275.1. Lineage (NCBI taxonomy): Eukaryota > Metazoa > Arthropoda > Insecta > Orthoptera > Acrididae > Schistocerca > Schistocerca cancellata. The sequence goes on along the minus strand of NC_064634.1, from coordinate 90,022,396 downwards.
TGGCCAACTTTTAACCTGTGCATGCGCATCCAGTGTCTTCTCTGTGTTTTAAGAATCGCCAACTGTGGTTTTTAACTTTCTGGTGACTTTTTTAACTGTTCCCCATGAACGTCTACATGTCAGTGTATTTTTACCTCCATATTCTCCCCTTACTCTGTTTTATGTTCCCCTTTTTTATCTCCTTATATATATATTATTTTATTCTTGCTTTAGTTGTCGTGTCAATCGGCTGAAGAGTGGCGGATTGTGCCACTGACAGCCCTCCCCTGCCCATATGGGGCAGGGGAATGAAATCACAGTAAAGAAAAAAAAGTGTGCTGTAGTTGGCCAATAAACGATGGGACACAGTATCTCCGAGATAGCGATAAAGTGGGGATTTTCCCATACGAGCATTTCACGAGTGTACCATGAATATCAGGAATCCGGTAAAACATTGAATCTCCGACATCGCTGCGTCCAGAAAGAGATCCTGCAAGAACGGGACCAACGACGACTGAAGAAAATCGTTCAACGTGAGAGAAGTGTAATCCTTCCGCAAGTTGCTGCAGATGTCAATGCTTATATATCGAGCGGATGGACCTGTAAGGGTATGGAGACAACCTCAAGAATCCATGGACCCAGTCTGTCAACAGGGGAGGGCTCAAGCTGATGGAGGCTCTGTAATGGTGTGGGCTGTGGGCAGTTGCAGTGATATGGGACCCCTGATATGTCAAGGTACAACTCTGACAGGTGACACTAACGTAAGCATCCTGCCTGATCACCTGCATCCATTAATGTCCATTGTGCATTCCGACGGACTTCAGCAGTTCCAGCAGGACACTGCGACACCCCCCACGTCCAGAATTGCTACCGAGTGGCTCCAGGAACATTATTCTGAGGTTAAACACTTCTGCTGGCCAACATGAGAGGCACCCACATGCCTTGCTCATACTGTGGCATCAAGCAGTCAGGCCTGCAAGATGAGTGGTCTGCCAAGCGAGTGCATTCATTCTTATTTATCGAGTAACATGAACTCTCGTACTCACAATTAAGTTACAAATTATCCTCCTGTATGAATAATACGCAACGGAAACGCACATCTGACTATCAGTGATTTACAGAACTCAGACTGTTCACTACGCACTGGCAATACCACATTTTCTTTATGTCTTTTATTTAACGGCTTTTATCAACACGTGGCCACCGTACTGAATATGAATGGCACACACATTATAAATTCGGGACATCATGACAACATACAATTCGAAGGAAAAGTCCACCAATCTTTTCCTTTTCACTATCTTATTTATTCCGATAAATTGTATAACCTAAGCGCACAAATTCTATAACCTACAATAATAACACATGAGAAATTCCGCCCAGTGGGCATGGCTTTACATTGGTGAATCTCTATATTATGGTCTCGTAATTATTTAACGCTACAGTGCACTTTCTGGATAGGATGGTGGATCTTTTATTATTTCTCACACTTCGACTCTCACGATCATCATCACGAAACTTTCCTCCAGACCGAGCGGTACAGAAGGAACAAGCATAACCCACAAATCTTTTGAATTTACCTCGCTACTCTCCCATGGAAACCACACATACCCAAATTACATGACATACACCACACTACAATATGAAATACTACACAGGTAATAGTCACAACATTATCACTTTCAGCTTTCCCACTTCAATTAATATTTATCCCAGTTTCACACGACACTGCCCCACTTCGTAATTCTACTTTCCTACTATGAACTCTGGAGATATATGCACGTCTTCCTGTGCAATGCAAGCCAAGTGGCGTTGCTGGATAGACGGCCGACTCACCTTGCTTCTCTCTCAGAGTTTGAATCTAGCGTCACACGGAATAATATCACGCAAAGTAATATTAAGAACATATTCATCACACACGCGAGTCCTCAACTGATACCATGGACGAGTACTTCTCTTTATCTTTTGTCTCATACACAGTTTGAGACTCACACAGTACTCACCACGTGGAAGTACTCGTCTCTAATTTCAAGTCCTGCACACGCCATTTCTTAAATATTTCAACTTATGGTACACACACTATTTCTTAAATATTTCAACTTATTGTACACATGCTAGTAATTCAGCTAAACTTAAGCACACGGAAGTATTTCAACTTATTGCTACACGTGGTTTCATTGTGACCGTTGGTCACTTCCGAAGATTACTACAATCCCATTAATATTACCTGCCTGACATTTAATTCTCCCCACAAAAGTTCCTGAAATAGAGAAATTATTATTTCAAACTACTCTTAAATATTCCACATGCATACCATGTCTCCACTCTTTCGTCAATTACGGAGCACAACTAAAACAGGTCATAACAGCACAAGATCCAGCGGCAGAGTGCTGAAACATGGCTGTTCTCGAGGTCCTCTCGCACCTCTGCTGAAGTGGGGGAGCACCTTGCTACCGTATTGGTCAGCCGCAATTCAGGCGCTCAAAACTCAGGTAAGTTTCATCTCTTTGGTCCCACCAAAGGTGGCCAAAGGATCGACTCAAAGATGATCATATATTCACATTCACTATCTGCGGTTAGCAGACGACCATACATTCATTCATTTCAAAAGATCTCACCAAACTGGACGTAGGGATTTATTTTGTGGGAGTGCACATGTGATCAATTAAATAAATAAATTGTCATTCTTTCCCACACTGGTATCCGGCTTCGCTGTATTAATTGAAATTGAGTTATTTTACAAAAAAAATGTGTTGTTCTGACAAAAATAATGAAGTATGTTGTACCTATTTTCAATGTCGGGCGGTACTGTACCCTTTCAAACAGACTCCCCAGACATGAACATTATTGAGAATATTTGGGATGCCTTGCAACGTGCTGTTCAGAAGAGATTTATGGACAGTCCTGCAGGATTTATGGTGTCAGTTCCCTCCAGCACTACTTCAGACTTTAGTCGAGTCCACGCCACGTTGTACTGCGGCACTTTTGCGTGCTCGCGGGGCCCTACACGATATTAGGCGCGTCTACCAGTTTCTTTGACTCTTCAGAGCATTTCTTATAAAATTTTTTTCGTGATTATTTCGATGAATGTGAATATCAGAGAAGTACGTAAGCATGCAGAAACTTAATAATCTTGAACCAGCATGTCATTATCTTGGTATTTAACAATCTATAGACAGTCAGTGGATAAATAAAGTTAATCGCTGGGGATTAGTTTGTCGAGAGTAGTGTACGGCCGCATATGGTCAAATTTGGGCGAGTGTTGCCCATTATGTCTAAACAATAATGCTCAAAAGACCTTTTTGTAATTATGGACCACAAAGAAGAAGAGTTTCTCAAAATTTCTGAAATTGGTTTCAAGAATATATCAGCAAAGTGAAAACTGAAACGGGTTCATAGTTTTCTTTAGAAACAAGATAAAACCCGTGAACCTCTGCAAATCCAAATATTTTGTCAATATTCTACAGGAGAGCGAGAAAGAAGACCCCTAGACGTGAACTACGAGGAACAACGAAGAAGAATTTTACCAGCTAAGTACCAATTACTTCGATCCACCAACATTTCTAAACTTTCCACTCTGTTTTCCTGTTTGCTGAGTGTGCTGTTACCAAGGACGAAGTATACGTCTTGGAAATCAGAACAGATAGAATTTAAATAGTTCATTTGAACCAGAAATTATAGGGGGGTGGGCTTTGTAAAAACTAGCATCCGAGAATAATAGTATTACAGTTCTCGCACTCTCGCGTTCGGATTCTTGTTTTTTTATAGTTTTTGTGACCTCTTAAAGACGACAATGAGGATGGTTTCTGTGAAAAGGACATGCCCGATATCCTTCCTCTCCCTGGTCAAACTTTGCTCTCCCTCAAAATGCACCCCATAACGATGAAGCTTTATTTACTAAGTGGGGAGACTTTCTTGGCTGCTCAGAGCTTTACCTTGGATATGACATTAAGATTCGTTTATCAAACGAATATACCTTTCGTAATGCAAAGTTTCATGCAATCTTGAGAGAACTGGAGCTGATAGGACCTATTTACAACTCCTTAAGCACCTTTTAACTTGCTCAACGGATGTATCCAGTAGGCCAGTACTTCCATAACATCCTGAAATACCTTGTCTGTCAGCAGAGGCTGGGGAAGGAGTTGTCAATCGGCTAGGTACAGGGCCCCTGGGAATTCAGGGAAATAAATTAGTGGATGCGGCAGCCAAGGAAACGCATCAGTTAAATATGTTGCCTCATGTGCTGTCTACCGACATGCTATATTCTCACTTTTGATATACCAGACTCCACTTCTCTCCAGGCAGAAGAGTGGCAGGAATTAACGGATAATAAGATGCGATAGGTAAAACGAACTACTAGGCAGTGGCGTGCCTCCTCTCGGTCACCGAGGCGACATAAAGCCATCTCACCCGCCTTGAGGTAGGATACAGTGCGGTGATGCATTGCTTCCTAGTCCTGCAGAGTGCTTGTTGTGTTCAGATTGCATTACGCCACATCTTAAGTGAATCTGTTGTATTTTATGTTACGATAACATGGTAGAGGTTAATCTGCCAACTGATCAGTCCTATATTTTAGCAAAGGAGAGAATGTGGTACGACTTTTAAGATTTTTGGAGATGTCTGACTACTCCCTAAACTTTTAGGGAAAGCACTTTGCAGTATTATAAGGGTGTAAATTAGCTGCCAGCTATGCTCTACTGAGATTTTTTTAAAACTTTAATCCTCCTGTTGGATTAGGATTTTAATATTACAAATTAACATTGACAGAGCCACAGATTTTGCGTTCTTCGTGAGTGTATATGACTATGTGAATGTGAGTGAAAACAGGAGAGGGTGCTCGTCAGTTCAAGCGAAAGTGTATTTTACTTATTTCTGTGTTAATTTCTTTTAGCCACATTCCTCTAGGACTATATTGGGAAGTGCGTTGGAACATACCCGTTGAGAGGCCTTAACTCAAAAAAACACACACGTGTATGCGGGCACGCACACGCACATAAAGGTGCGCAAAAGAACGCACGCACACGCACACATACGCTAATGGAACAGTCATCAAAGGGACATCAAAAAATAGACTTACGTTCCTCTTAAAGACACTATGCCAACGCTACTTAGAAAAATCTGAATCAGGATGATCAAGCGGGGATTTCAGTAAGTATTGTGGAGAATACGAGACCAGTTTCGAAACCACTGGGTATGTGCATGTGCATCTACATCTACATCCATTTTCTACCAAACATCGAGAAATTCGTGGCGACGGTACTTACTATGGTATAACGTTTTAGATCTTCATCCCATTGCATTAGCGTATGAAGGCCGGGGAAAAATTACTGCTTAACTGACTCTGAGCGTACTGTAATTGCTCCACTCTTGCCGTAGCCGTTCTTACGGGATCTATACACAGCGGCAACTGATCTATACATAGCGGCTATGTATATTCCTAGAGTTCTGACATCATATCGGTTCATGAAACTTCGCCACCAGGCTTTCGTGGGACACCTGGTGTCTATGGTAAAGCACCTGTCGGTTCAGATTTGCCAGCACTTCCTTGACGTTTCTCCACTAGTCAAACAAAACTGCGAAAATTGGTGCTACCCTTCTTTGCCTTCATTCAATGTATCACTGTAGTTCTATATGGTATGGGTCCAACACACTTGAGCAGTATTCTGGGATGGGTCACATGAGCGTTTTGTTACCCATACTGACTTGGAATACTAACTTCATTTTCCCAGCGTCCAACCAGTGAATCGACGTCTGTCACCTTCCTAACCAATGACTGTGCCTACCTCAGTTGGGAGGTGTTCGCATATAGCTGATGCGCCTTGGTCACACTACGAAGTGCCAGGAATGTTGAAAAATCTAACCTGGAGATAAATGCCGTCTCCAGCGATAAGCAACTTGTCGGATTCCCCTACTGACTAACTGAAATTCTGCTCACATCTCAACCATTAGTTCCTTCTACATATACATCTATACTCCACAAGCCGTCTTACAGTGCATGGTGCAGTGTACTTCTGCTACCTCTTTCCTGTTCCGTTCGCGATGCATGTGGGAAGAATAATTGTCGATAAACCTTCGTGTTGGTTCTAACTTCCCGTTGTGGTCTTTCCGGAGACGTATGTGGGAGGAACTAATATGTTGTCCGCCCCTTTCCAGAATGAAATGTCTCAGGATTTGAGTACTAAACCAATCCGTGATGAATAACGCTTCTCTTGTAAAGTCTGCCACAGGAGTTTGTTAAGCATTCTCGTATCGCTTTCGAGCTGACTAAACGATCTCGCGACGAAACGGACTGCTCTTCTTTGGATATCGTCCATCTCCTCTACAGTACCTGACCAAAAAGAATTAAATCTGCCAGGAAGGGAGGAGGAAACAAAATGAAACTTAGCGGGTTGAGAGGGTAGACGACGTTATTCCAGCGACTGCAAAATCGAGTCAAATTTATATAGAGCCAACTTAATGTGTGACTGTTATACCCCATATGGCCTGGATACATTCGCAGATTCGCTTGGTAAGGCAAGGTGGTGCACAACTAAAGTAACTGGACCATAATATCGTGGTTACTGTTACTGAGAAAGAACTGACGTCCGAGATAGTCCAACACATGTACTATCGGAGGCAGATCTGAAGATCTTGCTGGCAACAGGAATGCCTCAAAAGACAGTTCGAAGAGATACGGGACGTTTCTGGTCGCGTAGTGTCCTGCTGGAAAATGACACTTTGTTCTTGCATCAGACGTAACACATAAGGAGCAGGTTGTCAATGACGTAAGGGTGTGGCGTCAGAATTCCCTCAATCACTATCCAGCAGTTCCTTGAAGCATGAAAACCGGAGTAACTCCTCTATATCTCTCTAGAGCACTGGAGTTCACGCCCTCAGCGACAGTTAAGGCCTAAAGATGGTGCACCGAAGCAGCAATACTGGTAGCCACATAATGAATAACATCTTAAGGACGGCTGTAGGTTTTCCATTTTATTACATCAGAATTTAGTTTAGTTTAGTACACATATTTACATTAACTACCATTGTATTACCAGTGTCATTTTTCAGCCATTTGTGGGATATTCGAATCATTTCAACGTGGCACTGATCCGACAGTGGCATGATTTTGTTACTAATTTTCAATACATCGTTTTTCCTTATTGTACAGCTTGAACCAGAAGTCATTCAAAGAAGAAGTCCGAAAATTTTTAACTAATTACGGAACGTAGAGCGATTATCAAATCGTGACGCGCAATATGCATTTCAAAAATTCAGCAGGCCCCATTTTTAGTTGCGCTGCTCCCAACATCAGCTTGGGACAATTACATTGTGCACTGTTTAACAGCTTTGGCACACATTTAGTGACCGGAAATGGGAGCCACCTGATAATTCTAATCGTTTACAGACTCTCTGATGGATTGTATGTGTACATAGCTACATGGACATCTGACCATGTCTTCTAGATGCTTCCTTTTTTTTTGTCAGGCACTGTATTCATCTAACCTGGTAGAGGTCTCAGATTAATAAACAATACTTAGGAATCCGCGGAAGAAGCATTTTGTAAGTCATTTACTTCTTATCTGAATTATATTTTCTTAAAATATGTCCTACGAATCAGATATGTGCTTCTGATGGAATTTGTTTTATTTGTTCTCTACACTAGATCGCATCGAATGATTACTTCTGCGTATTTTACCGAATTTATTGCTTCTAGCATTTGCTGACAGGTTTAAATATTACTCAGCTATCAGTTTTGTAAGTCGTCGTTGCAAAATATTAACACGAATTCTCTACATAAAAATGGAACCTCGGGGGAGTTGAGTTTTGATTCCGGAGAACTGTAGGAACACGCGAGGCAATACTAACACTACACTTCAGAAATAGGTTAAGGGGAGGCGAATCTACGTTTATAGCATTTTTAGGCTTAGAGAGAGCTTTTGACAATGATGACTGGAATACTCTCTTTTAAATTCTGAAGGTAGAAGGGGTAAAATGTAGGGAGCGAAAGGCTAAAGAGGGTTCTTGAAAGGGATGGACTTGTTGAGAAAACAGTGAGACAGGGTCGTAGTCAATCGCTGATGTTGTGCAGTCTGTATATTGAGTAAGCAGTAAAGGAAACAAAAGAAAAATTTGTATAAGAAATTAAAGCACAGGGGGAACAAACAAAAATTTTGAGGTTTGGTGGTGACATTGTAATTCTGTCAGAGACAGCAAAGGATTTGGAGGAGCAGTTGAATGGAATGAACACTGTCTCCAAAGGACGGTATATGCAGAACATCAACTAAAGCAAAACGAGGGTAATGAAATGCAGTTCAATCAAATCAGGTGATGCTGAGGGAACTAATTTGCGAAATGAGACACTTAAAGTAGCAAATGACTTTCGCTAGTTGGACAGCAAAATAAATATTTTTGGGCGAAGTAGAGAGGATATAAAATGCAGACTGGCACTGACAAGGGAAGTGATTCTGAAGAGGAGGAATTTGCAAACTTCGAATGTAGATTTGTCAGGAAGGGTTTTCTGAATGTTTTTGTATAGAGTGCAGCCATGAATGGACGTTGAACATGAACGATAAACAGTTTGGACAGGAACAGGATAGAAGATTTTGAAATGTGGTGTGGCGGAAGAATATTGAAGAATATGTGGGCAGATCATGTAAATAATGAGGAAGTACTGAACAGAATTGGGGAGAAAAGGAATCTTGTGTCACAGTATGGCTAGCATATGGGATTGGTTGATAGGACACATTCTGAGAGAGATAAATACACTAAGCAGATCCACAAGAATGCAGGTCGCAGTAATTATTCAGAAATTAAGAGAATTGTACAGGGTAGAGTAACTGGAGAGCTACATCAGAACAGTTTTAGGACTGAAGAGTACAAGAACAAAACCGTTTTCACCTGTCGTGTGATAGTGGATCAGTGGATTTCTTCGGATATTAATGTGCAATATGTTACATTTATTTTCATCGGTAGTCAACTGCCAGTGTTGGTAACAATCAGCAATCCACAGATGGTTCCACTACAGTTCGATGTAGTTTTCTGGTGATTCTATATATTATGAGACTGCCACATAAGGGAGTAACTAAAGTTGTCGGCTATCTGTCTCTCAAAGACAACGCGTCACCTGGCGCTACATCAGTGAGCTGATCTCGCCAAACGGGCGCACTTAATCGCGTATTTCCTGCCCAGCTACCAGCGGGCTTTCTGCATCCGCCGGGTATTTTGACACACGTCTCTTCTGAGGACAGAGCCCGTACGCGGGTGATTGGATGCGGCAATTTCGCACCTGGTCGTATCGGAAACCGATCGTCGGCGTCGCAAACAGCTCCCGGAGCCCGCCCGACGACCAGCCGTTGCCAGATGGCGGGCTTTTAATACTGACAGCGTGCCACGTGTGTGTGTGTGTGTGTGTGTGTGTGTGTGTGTGTAGTGTGTGCCAGAAGCCTCGTGCCGCGCGCTTGTTCATTACTGCCGACATGGATGCCGTTCCTGGAGCGAGGGAGGGAGGGTGGGAGGGAGGGGGGGAATGTTTGGGGAGTGGCGGCTAGGTGGTTGGGCGGTGCCGGCCCTGGCGGGGTCGCGCGCACGCAGAGGAGCGGCGGCTTCGCCCGGCCATCAGCAGATGAGCGCGCGCCGGAAATGAGGCGCCCCTGGAATGTGGCCGGCGTGCCGTACTGCCGTCTCCTCCCTGAAGACGCCCGCCCGAGCACAGGAGGCGGTGGCGGCTGCTGCTGCTGCTGCTCGGAACGAGGCGTGGGCTGCGTGCGCTACCGATGACGATCTCGGTTTCCTCATCCACAGCTTAAAATATCCCAAAACACTGATGTTTTAATCGATGTTAAATCAAAAACTTAAACAGCAATACACAAATACAGGATATTAATAAATTATCTATACAACTTTCTTTTTTCTTTATTCTTATTTTCACATCAGATACAGGTAGGCCAGCAGCGGCATATTACGCCTCTCTTCGGCCACAGATAAAACTAAAGATACAAATGAAGACAATCGTAGAACAGACAGGGTGGATATACGAGGTGCATTCAAGTTCTAAGGCCTCCGATTTTTTTTCTCCGGACTGGAAAGAGATAGAAACATGCGCATCGTTTTAAAATGAGGCTGCGTTCATTGTCAATACGTCCCAGAGATGGCAGCACGCGTACGCCAGATGGAATTTTACCGCCAGCGGCGAGAATGAGAACTGTTTTAAATACTTAAAATGGCGACGTTTTCCATACTTGAACAGCGTGCAATCATTCGTTTTCTGAATTTGCGTGGTGTGGAACCAATTGAAATTCATCGACAGTTGAAGGAGACATGTGGTGATGGAGTTATGGACGTGTCAAAAGTGTGTTCGTGGGTGCGACAGTTTAATGAAGGCAGAACCTCGTGTGACAACAAACCGAAACAACCTCGGGCTCACACAAGCCGGTCTGACGACATGATCGAGAAAGTGGAGAGAATTGTTTTGGGGGATGGCCGAATGACTGTTGAACAGATCGCCTCCAGAGTTGGCATTTCTGTGGGTTCTGTGCACACAATCCTGCATGACGACCTGAAAATGCGGAAAGTGTCATCCAGGTGTGTGCCACGAGTGCTGACGTACGACCACACGGCTGCCCGTGTGGCATGTTGCCAAGCAATGTTGACACGCAATGACAGCATGAATGGGACTTCCTTTTCGTCGGTTGTGACAATGGATGAGACGTTGATGCCATTTTTCAATCCAGAAACAAAGCGCCAGTCAGCTCAATGGAAGCGCACAGATTCACCGCCACCAAAAAAATTTCGGGTAACCGCCAGTGCTGAAAAAATGATGGTGTCCATGTTCTGGGACAGCGAGGGCCTAATCGTTACCCATTGCGTTCCAAAGGGCACTACGGTAACAAGTGATTCCTACGAAAATGTTTTGAAGAACAAATTCCTTCCTGCACTGCAACGAAAACGTTCGGGAAGGGCTGCGCGTGTGCTGTTTCACCAAGACAACGCACCCGCACATCGAGCTAACGTTACGCAACAGTTTCTTCGTGATAACAACTTTGAAGTGATTCCTCATGCTCCCTACTCACCTGACCTGGCTCCTAGTGACTTTTGGCTTTTTCCAACAATGAAAGATACTCTCCGTGGCCGCACATTCACCAGCTGTGCTGCTATTGCCTCGCGGTTTTTCCAGTGGTCAAACATTAGGTTATGATCTCCGACGCGCGAATGTCCACGTAACGTGTGCGAGTCCGGGGACCTGCCAACAGGGGAAGAAGGGGGTGGCGGATGGGGAGAGAGCAAAGATGCCAATGGCAGAGGAGATGGTAGGAGGAATGGAGGTATGGGAGTAGGGGAAGCCAGGGGGAGGAGTTGGGAGAAAGGGAGGCGGGTGGGAAGGGGGAGAGAAGGGAGAGAGGGTGCCCAAAGGAACAAACACAAAAAGAGGGAGTGAGGATCAAAGTTGGTAGGAGGGGTAGATGGAGGGGAGGAGGGCATCATCAGGGAGGGGGAGCTGGCGGAAGCCACCTTGGGAGGGGGTATGGAGAGTGAAGAGATGGAGAGCAGGTGGGACGTGGAAATACAGCAGACAGGGGCGGGAGAGGATGGGAGAGACCAAAGGGGGAGGAGGATCGGGTTTACGAGAGGTGTAGAGGATCTGTATCCGATTAAAGGATGAGGTGGGGGAACGGAATAAGGTCGTACAGGATCGGCGTGGGGGAGGGGAGATAGATGTGAAAGCTGAGGCGAAGAGCATGGCGTTCTAGGATCTGAAGGGATTTGTAAAAGGTAGGGAGAGCGGAGATCCAGGTAGGGTGGGCGTGGCAAAGGACAGGGCGAATGAGGGATTTATAGGTATGGAGGATGGTGGAGGGGTCCAGACCCCATGTACAGCCAGAAAGGAGCTTGAGGAGAGCTTGCCTTGGCTTGGATTGTCCGGAGGTGTTGCGGGGGGGGGGGGGGAGGGGGGCCAGGAGAGGCGACGGTCGAGGATGACGCCAAGGTACTTAAGGGTGGGGGTGACGGCGACAGGATGGCCATAGATGGTGATATAGAAATAGAGGAGACGGAAGGAAGGGGTGGTTTTGCCTACAGTGATCGATCGCCTGCCTAAAGAGGCTGAAAGACTGTATACATATAGTTGGTTGGTATTGAGTGATGAAGTACTTTTGACAGCGAAAATTAGACATCTAGCGAATGAAGTTTAAATTTAATTAGTTAGTACAAACGCTCATAGATGTCTTTACTACGCTACGTACAGTTCAATATACGTAAAATGCATCCCGCATGTACAGTTTGATAAATGAAATTTGCAAGTCGCTAAATTCAGTTGCTGTAACAGGACTGTAGAATACACGAGGAGGTAAACTTCTGACGATGTGCGAGCAGTGTAGATAGAGGAGTGAGACAGAAAAACAAGTTACGCAAATTCTTCCTCCTGCCGCTCGGCAGATCGTTTGTGTTGACATGGTCAGGTATCTTTATCAGCGACCGGAGGTCAAGAAGGAACCGTGCCAACACTGACCAGAAAACCTGAGGCCGCTCCAGGGAGGAGGAGCTGTTATGCAGCTGACGCTGCTACATAGATCGATTTTTTCAAAAATTCTCAGCAAGTATTCTGTGTTGCGAATCATAAGACAGATTCTTCTTATCATACATAATCACGTATGCGACTGTATGGTTTGGAACATTTTCGTTGAAGAATGTGCATTATTTCATCGTTGTTTTTTGAGTCGTTAGGACGTTCATTCTCTTGCATATATTGATCACATACATCGGGCAATTTGCAATGAAGATTAAGGGATTCACGTTCACATCGTTGCTTAAGTGTGTTATTTTCTTAAAATCTCTGAATGCATCGTAAGCCTTCAAGAACCTATTTGGTGGCTCAACATTCCACAATTTTTGAGGAAAAACTTCGTTTCTCCCCTTTCTGACATAGATATTGTACAATTTGGCATGATCGAACAACGAAGAATCAAGCAGTTGGTTATTCTTTCGTTCGGTTTGGAAACCAAAGAAGATGATGTATGGCATGTCAAATTCAGCAGAATTTTAGTAGTTTGTGATGTCCAGCTCAAAATTTCTTTTTGCCTGTAGTCCAGAAAATTCAGTTGTTTGGGGCTCAAAGAAGTAGATTGGAGTTTTTGTGTTTTTAAGCCTTTCTTGTTCTAATTCAAGCGAATATTCTGGCTCATATCCATCAACAGTAACACGAATTTTTATGTTTGGAACTACAATTTTTCTTTCCAGAGGAAATGAACCTTTTATTTCAATTCCATCGTAATTGTAATGAGACCATCTAAGAAACACATCTCCAGCACTTGAAATCCAAGTAAAACCTATTGTTAAGTCTCTTTCCCACATGATTTCTTTGAAATCTTTAAAACAACCTCCAAGCATCGGTAGTGGATACAGTACTTCTTGTTCCTTTCTCCATATTTTTTTAGGATGTAGTATGTGTACTTCAATACAGCTCTCATCAGCAAGAGATGAAGTTAAATTTAGCAGAACTGATGAGGAAATAAAAGGATGTTCGATTCTAGACAAAATATTACTTCCCTTCTTTATAGCGATGACCTCGAACAGTTCTGCCACATAATTGTCGAGCAACTTTTTATTGGATTTCCCATCATATGTTGGAAAGTCTGACCCATCAACTTCAACAACCTCAAAGTTCATGTGTAATTGTGCATTATTTGGATGGACCCAACCATCACCAATATTGATGTTAATCTCAGTCTCCTTGCTGATGAGATTCAAGTTATTTTTTGTCTTCACATTTACGGAGAATGAGTAGAATTGATAGCTCTCGATGTCATGCATGATGTAATCTACAAACACGTTAACTGACGATGATTTCTACATCTACATCTACATGACTACTCTGCAATTCACATTTAAGTGCTTGGCAGAGGGTTCATCGAACCACAATCATACTATCTCTCTACCATTCCACTCCCGAACAGCGCGCGGGAAAAACGAACACCTAAACCTTTCTGTTCGAGCTCTCATTTCTCTTATTTTATTTTGATGATCATTCCTACCTACGTAGGTTTGGCTCAAAAAAATATTTTCGCAATCGGAAGAGAAAGCTGGTGACTGAAATTTCGTAAATAGATCTCGCCGCGACGAAAAATGTTCGATGGCCTCCGTCAATCCCACCTGGTAAGGGTCCCACACCGCGCAGCAATATTCTAACAGAGGACGAACGAGTGTAGTGTAAGCTGTCTCTTTAGTGGACTTGTTGCATCTTCTAAGTGTCCTGCTAATGAAACGTAACCTTTGGCTCGCCTTCCCCACAATATTATCTATGTGGTCTTTCCAACTGAAGTTGTTCGTAATTTTTACACCCAGGTACTTAGTTTAATTGACAGCCTTGAGAATTGTACTATTTATCGAGTAATCGAATTCCAACGGATTTCCTTTGGAACTCATGTGGATCACCTCACACTTTTCGTTATTTAGCGTCAACTGCCACCTGCCACACCATACAGCAATCTTTTCTAAATCGCTTTGCAACTGATACTGGTCTTCGGATGACCTTACTAGACGGTAAATTACAGCATCATCTACGAACAACCTAAGAGAACTGCTCAGATTGTCACCCAGGTCATTTATATAAATCACGATCAGCAGAAGTCCCAGGACGCTTCCCTGGGGAACACCTGATATCACTTCAGTTTTACTCGATGATTTGTCGTCTATTACTACGAACTGTGACCTTCCTGACTGGAAATCACGAATCCAGTCGCACAACTGAAACGATACCCCATAGGCCCACAGCTTGATTAGAAGTCGCTTGTGAGGAACGGTGTTAAAAGCTTTCCGGAAATCTAGAAATACGGAATCAACTTGAGATCCCCTGTCGATAGCGGCCATTACTTCGTGCGAATAAAGAGCTAGCTGCGTTGCACAAGAACGATGCTTTCTGAAACCATGCTGATTACGTATTAATAGATCGTTCCCTTCGAGGTGATTCATAATGTTTGAATACAGTATATGCTCCAATACCCTACTGCAAACCGACGTCAATGATATAGGTCTGTAGTTCGATGGATTACTCCTACTACCTTTCTTAAACACTGGTGCGACCTGCGCAATTTTCCAATCTGTAGGTACAAATCTATCGGTGAGCGAGCGGTTATATATGATTGCTAAGTAGGGAGCTATTGTATCAGCGTAATCTGAAAGGAACCTAATCGGTATACAATCTGGACCTGAAGACTTGCCCGTATCAAGCGATTTGAGTTGCTTCGCAACCCCTAAGGTATCTACTTCTAATAAACTCATGCTAGCAGCTGTTCGTGTTTCAAATTCTGGAATATTCCATTCGTCTTCCCTGGTGAAGGAATTTTAGAAAACTGCGTTCAATAACTCCGCTTTAGCGGCACAGTCGTCGGTAACAGTATCATCGGCACTGCGCAGCGAAGGTATTGACTGCGTCTTGCCGCTTGTGTACTTTACATACGACCAGAATTTCTTCGGATTTTCTACCAAATTTCGTGACAATGTTTCGTTGTGGAACCTATTAAAGGCATCTCGCATTGAAGTCCGTGCCAAATTTCGCGCGTCTGTAAATTTTAGCCAATCTTCGGGATTTCGCGTTCTTCTGAACTTCGCATGGTTTCTCCGTTGCCTCTGCAACAGCGTTCGGACCTGTTTTATGTACCACGGGGGATCAGTTCCATCCCTTACCAATTTATGAGGTATGAATCTCTCAATTGCTGTTGCTACTATATCTTTGAATTTGAGCGACATCTCGTTTACATTTGCATAGTCAGTTCGGAAGGAATGGAGATTGTCTCTTAGGAAGGCTTCTAGTGCCACTTTATCCGCTTTTTTAAATAAAATTATTTTGCGTATGTTTCTGGTGGATTTGGAAGAAACGGTATTAAGCCTAGCTACAACGACCTTGTGATCACTGATCCCTGTATCAGTCATTATGGTCTCTATCAGCTCTGGATTGTTTGTGGCTAAGAGGTCAAGTGTGTTTTCGGAAGAATTTACAATTCGCGTGGGTTCGTGGACCAACTGCTCGAAATAATTTTCGGAGAAAGCATTTAGGACAATCTCGGAATAGTTTTCTGCCTACCACCGGTTTTGAACAAGTATTTTTGCCAACATATCGAGGGAAGTTTGAAGTCCCCACCAACTATAACCGTATGAGTGGGGTATTTACTTGTTACGAGACTCAAAATTTCTCTGAACTGTTCAGCAACTATGTCATCGGAGTCTGGGGGTCGGTAGAAGGAACCAATTATTAACTTAGTTTGGCTGTTAAGTATAACCTCCACCCATACCAATTCGCACAGAGTATCTACTTCGACTTCGCTACAAGATAAACCACTACTGACAGACACAAACACTCCACCACCAATTCTGCCTAATCTATCTTCCCTGAACACCGTCTGAGACTTCGTAAAAATTTCTGCAGAACTTATTTCAGGCTTTAGCCAGCTTTCTGTACCTATAACGATTTCAGCTTTTGTGCTTTCTATTAGCGCTTGAAGCTCAGGGACGTTCCCATCACAAGTACCACAATTTACAACTACAATTCCGACTGTTCCTTGATCAAGCACGTCCTGTATTTGCCATGCAGCCTTTGAGATTGCAGCCCACCCCGTACTTTCCCGAGGCCTTCTAACCTAAAAAACCGCCCAGTCCACGCCACATAGCCTCCGCTACCCGTGTAGCCGCCAGCTGAGTGTAGTGAACTCCTGACCTATTCAGCGGAACCCGAAACCCCACCACCCTATGGCGCAAGTCAAGGAATCTGCAGCCAACACGGTCGCAAAACCGTCTGAGCCTCTGATTCAGACCGTCCACCCGGCTCTGCACCAAAGGTCCGCAGTCGGTTCTGTCAACGATGCTGCAGATGTTGAGCTCTGCCTTCATCTTGTAAGCAAGACCGGCAGCCTCCACCAAATCAGATAGCCACTGGAATCCAGAGAGAATTTCCTCAGATCCAAAGCGACACACGTCATTAGTGCCGACATGTGCCACCACCTTCAGCTGGCTGCACCCTGTGCTCTTCATGGCATCCGGAAGGACCCTTTCCACATCAGGAATGACTCCACCCGGAATGCACGCGGAGTGTACACTGGATTTCTTCCCCTCCTTAGCCGCCATATCCCTAATGGGCCCCATTACGCGCCTAACATTGGAGCTCCCAACTACTAATAAGCCCACCCTTTGTGATTGACCGGACCTTGAAGGCTGAGAATCAACCTCTGAAACAGGGCAGGCAGCTGCATCTGGCTCAGCCAGAGACAGTAGCTGAAACCTGTTTGTCAGACGCACCGGAGAGGCTTTCTGATCAGCCTCCGGGGACGTCTTTCGCTGCCTGCCACGCCTTGGAACGACCTCCCAATCAACCACAGGCGAGGGCTCAGCCCCACTGCGGGCAGCAACCGGGGCAACCACAGCGGCAGACCGATCTGGGGACAGATGGGACGAGGTTGACATCCCCGTGATACCGAAGTCCGGCTCCCCGCAGTGGTGCCCATTGGCAACAGCCTCAAGCTGCGCGGCCGAAGTCAGCGCCGCTTGCAGCTGTGAGCGAAGGGATGCCAACTCAGCCCTCATCCGAACACAGCAATCACAGTTGTTTACGGAAAAATTTCACTGATTCATTTTTAAAATTATGTGGACGCAGGCACCATGGAAGTCGATCAAGCGATCATTTTCGTCAGTTACAGTGACTTCTGAGTCTTGAACGATGTCAAAAATTGAAACATTTACGGGATAAGGTGGCTCATGAATAATTGGTCCTCCAAATTCTGCATTTGGCTTAAATGAGGCAATGATGTTGGTCTCTCTATGAAAATGATCTGTATGGTTGGCAAACATCCCATCAGTAAGATTGAAACTTGTATTGATCAGTTCAAATGGGAAAATTTTGGGGACATTGTTACCAACAGTGTTTCTACTGGCTTCAACAGTTTGTTCACTGAATCCAAGCACACTTCCAATACTATCTGCTACGTCGATGTTTAATTTTAAATCACTCTCAATAGTTACCCTGTTTAAAGCTTCATCTTCCTTGATGTGAATATTAGGCTTCTATCTAAATTTTTCAAACTGTATTGAGCTAGAGGAATTTCCACTGTCTCTCCGTAATAGTAAAGTTTATTGTTTTTCGACGTGATATTTGGTGTCAAAAAAGTTGAGTAGAAGCTGACCAACGAGAAAGTTTTTAAATTTCTTATTGGGACACTCAATCACTTCTTCAGAACAGACGAGGTACCACTCAATAGAAACAGACGCCAACGCTATGTTTAGACTGTGACAAGATACTCATTTAAGTCGATAAAAATTCTAATTAAATGAGTCGTAGGCAAGAGGACGTTGACAGTCGCACAGACTGGGAGCCAAAAGCGAGGATTCCAGAAAAGAAGTCAAAGAACAAACATGGTCGACTTTTGCCAAGTTCAATCCGATGAGCGATAATTGGACCGAGCGGGTGTGGAAAAACAACATTAATGATTGACAACTATATTTCGGCCCCCGTTTGGTTGAACTGGAAGAAGGTCAACCACTTGTATGTGTACTCTAAAAGTTTCAACCAGCCAAAGTACCGTGAATTTATAAAAAGATGCAGAAAATTAGAAGACCAGCGACAGCTAAAGCAGTCTAAGGACTGCGTCAAGCACAATGAGAAAATTGCCAACTTCATTGAAAACAGTGATGAAATTATTCCATTGGATGCATTCCAAGATAATTCAGTTGTAGTCGTCGACGACTTCATTCTCGAAAATCAAGACGTAGGCATAGAATATTTTACGAGAGGAAGGCATAAGGGGATAGATTGTTTTTATTTGAATCAAACATACTCAATAATGCCTAAACAGCTAGTGCTGGACAACCTAAATGTTTTGAACATTTTCAGGCAGGACGACACGAATTTGAGTCATATCTATCATGCATTTGTCGGTGGTGATTAGAAGTTTGACAACTTTAAGTAGCTGTGCAGTAGATGTTGGAATAGAGGCCAATTCGGGTTCCTTACAAATGACATGTCAAGAAAGACTAATGAGGGCCAATATAGAGAAAAAAATTAAGGATTTTTTGAACGTTGAACGTAATTGTTTAACGATAAACGTAAACGTTGAACATTGATGATGAACGCAAACAGTTGAAACAAAGAAGAAGGCGCTGAGCCCACATGACAACAAAAGACATGTCCGGGAAAATCGAGTAGATACACTGCCGTATGGACACTACTAATTATTGTTATCATCATCAGTGTAGTAACCATATTCATACTCACCGTATTCATCTTCTGATTCAAATAAAGCCATTCAAAATGGCTCTGAGCACTATGGGACTCAACATCTTAGGTCATAAGTCCCCTAGAACTTAGAACTACTTAAACCTAACTAACCTAAGGACATCACACACACCCATACCCGAGGCTGGATTCGAACCTGCGACCGTAGCAGTCCCGCGTTTCCGGACTGCAGCGCCAGAACCGCTAGACCACCGCGGCCGGCAAATAAAGCCATTAAATCATGTCTGTTGTAAATCATTTCCGTTAGCTCTTGAACAGTGTAGACTGTTGTGGAGTTGTTCTTGCTGGCGTCTATTTGTAACATATAAAATTTAATGCTGATTAAAAAAAATTTCGTGTGAGTGTGAACGACGGTGCACGAAGGTGAATGACTTCGTTAACCTGAAAATTTTTTGAGAGAAATTTGAGCTGAAGAGATTGGGTTAAAGTACATAGATTTTGTGGGTTTTGGGTAACTGGCTCAGTTTCTGACGAACCCCGACGGGCCTTGGGGTGAGCCAGAAGCCAGTGAGCCAGAACCCCCAATATGTATCTAGTTGTAATATACTTCTGATTCTGAATCTATACGCTTTATTGCAGAAACGACATTTAATACGTAATCGATGTGATAGTGTATTTATTGTTAACTGTATATAATAGATTGTGAATATAATGAAAATATTGTAAATTTCTGGACAGTAGACAAGGGAACTACAGGGTGTTACAAAAAGGTACGGCCAAACTTTTAGGAAATATTCCTCACACACAAAGAAAGAAAATATGTTATGTGGACATCTGTACGGAAACGCTTACTTTCTATGTTAGAGCTCATTTTATTACCTGGAGAATGGCGTATTGTATCACAGCCGTCCACAATACGAGCACGAAGAGTCTCTACATTTGTTACCGGGGTTGCGTAGACAAGATTTTTCAAATGCCCCCATAAATGAAAGTCAAGAGGGTTGAGGTCAGAAGAGCGTGGAGGCCATGGAATTGGTCCGCCTCTACCAATCCATCGGTCACCGAATCTGTTGTTGAGAAGCGTACGAACACTTCGACTGAAATGTGCAGGAGCTCCGTCGTGCATGAACCACATGTTGTGTCGTACTTGTAAAGGAACATGTTCTAGCAGCACAGGTAGAGTATTCCGTATGAAATCATGATAACGTGCTCCACTGAGCGTAGGTGGAAGAACATGGGGCGCAATCAAGACATCACCAACAATGCCTGCCCAAACGTTCACAGAAAATCTGTGTTGATGACGTGATTGCACAATTGCGTGCGGATTCTCGTCAGCCCACACATGTTGATTGTGAAAATTTACAATTTGATCACGTGGAATGAATCCTCATCCGTAAAGAGAACATTTGCACTGAAATGAGGATAGACACATTGTTGGATGAACCATTCGCAGAAGTGTACCCGAGGAGGCCAATCAGCTGCTGATAGTGCCTGCACACGCTGTACATGGTACGGAAACAACTTGTTCTCCCGTAGCACTCTCCATAAAGTGACGTGGTCAACGTTACCTTGTACAGCAGTAACTTGTCTGACGCTGACATTACGGTTATCGTCAACTGCACGAAGAATTGCCTCGTCCATTGCAGGTGTCCTCGTCGTTCTAGGTCTTCCCCAGTCGCGAGTCGTAGGATGGAATGTTCCGTGCTCCCTAAGACGCCGATCAATTGCTTCGAACGTCTTCCTGTCGGGACACCTTCGTTCTGGGAATTTGTCTCGATACAAACGTACCGCGCCACGGCTATTGCCCCGTGCTAATCCATACATGAAGTGGGCATCTGCCAACTCCGCATTTGTAAACATTGCACTGAGCGCAAAACCACGTTCGTGACGAACACTAACCTGTTGATGCTACGTACTGATGTGCTTGATGCTAGTACTGTAGAGCAATGAGTCGCACGTCAACACAAGCACCGAAGTCAACATTACGTTCCTTCAATTGGGCCAACTGGCGGTGAATCGAGGAAGTACAATACATACTGACGAAACTAAAATGAGCTCTAACAAGGAAATTAAGCGTTTCCGGACACATGTCCACATAACATCTTTTCTGTATTTGTGTGTGAGGAATGTTTCCTGAAAGTTTGGCCGTACCTTTTTGTAACACCCTGTATATTTACATGTATCAATAGCAACCACCAAATGTCAGTAGCTGTGCCGTTGTTTATCTTTGCGTATGGAGAGTCTCTGTCGCCCTTCGAGCAGAGAGGAGGCAGAGCAGCTTGAGTCAGGAAAGAGTGCGGAAGTTTTTGTTGGGCGCTCCGCAGATGTGGTGTGCAGCAATGCTCGCGCCAGTGTAGGCACAGCTAATTCGTTAACCTGCAAGTACTTAGAGCACGGTAGTAGTGGACAGGCGGAGGAAGCTGCAGTTCTAACAGTTGCCTGTCCCATGATTACCCGTGACTCAGGAGGCGACTCCGGGTTCTGAACCAGCAGCAGCAACAGTGGCAGCGAAGCACTGCCGTCGGCTACGTTCTTCGCCGTCCGCACAGCTAAAACATCGGCAGACCGTCAAGTGACAGCTATATGAATGTAAAGGATTCACCCAGTTGAATTTCTTTCACAAAGTATGACTAACTTGAATAATAACCTGCAACAGTTAAAACTTGTAGGGCAGCTTTGTTGCCATTGTCCTCACACATTACTACCAGACAGGGTCTGTTTTCTTTCCACGCTATCACCGGCTGTCGTAAGAATATGAAAACTGGTTAAATAATTACCGCCAGTTGTGTGTGTTTGCCAATAATCTGTTTCAGTTTAAATTTTCGGTCTCAGTAACTGTTCATTCTTGTATGGCACAACACAGGCAATTTTGAGTATTAACTTCACTCAAAGTAACGTAAGATTTCACCGGAAAAACTAATAACTAAAGATACAGCATAAATTAAGAGTGCGCAATTTCATTTATTCCATATTTAGCTTAGTGAATCACCTCTGCTAGCTTGGTATGCATATTATTTTTGTTGTTTCGAAAGTAAAATCAGGTGTTCATTCGGTTACAGTAAATTCAATTACATCTTTCAATAATCAAAGGCAAATTACTTTCATTTTTCTAAATTTTGCAGTACTTTACACTGGGGTTACTAAAAGTCATTTTTACATAACAAAGTTTAACTTAAGCCAGTCATTTATTTAGCCAGTAACTCTATTTCACTTTACTTTAAAAATTTAGTATTTCAGAATAAGTAACTTCAAACTCACTTCTTTCTGATTTATTTATTTTCTCGTGAACTGTGTGCCGTGGAAAACCGTGACAATCTTCTGTTGCCACGCCAGTGAGCATTTGCTTAAATTTCTTTGCCATTACCTTTCTCAAGATTATGGACATTCATTGCCCTGGCGGGCTGGACACTGTTTAATTATCCCGTTTTAGCTAATCATTGTTGTCTTTGTATTATCAGTAATTTTTGTAGTAAATATTACGTGGTACCATTTTCACCCTTTGGCGTGGTTCGTGAGCGATTCCACTCCACTCCACCCGTTTCAAAATTATCATCAATGTTTAGCTTAATTTTAAAATAGATTCTTCCTACAGAAGAGTCTGTTGTACACTTTCTTCCAAATAACGGCCTTACTCACTGTAACATTTCATTAGGCATATGGCGATCACGGTCAGTTATATCGCAATCCAGTAGGCAATTGGGAAGGAGGAGGTCACACGTTCACTTAATGAACGGTACCCACTTTAGCATCTCTTTGCAAAATACTCGGCTGCTGTTGCAACAGAACAGCTGCACTGCTAAATGTAAGCTTCTCACCGGCTATTGATGCAGAGATGTAAACATGCAGCTTGCGGTTCCGTGGCGGCACGTAGAGTAGAACTGTGACACAAACGACGGTCTGCAACAGCAGTCCTCAGGCCGCGATAGAAAACACCCTTCTCCCCGCTATACCGCCAGCTATGGCGGAACGTGGCCCACCCTGAACCGCCAGGTACTTGACACGCCCCAAGAGTTTTCGAGCTAGGCACTACTTGCTCTTCGGCGAGAGTGCGAGCTCTCCACAAACCCCTTAGAAGCAGCCCGCGGACACACACTAGCCAAACATAAATGCGTAAAAGAGCCTGGAGTGATGGGTCGATTGGCGAAAAACCTAACTCGATATTAACAGATAGTTTTCAACATGTGATAACATAACGTTTTGTTCCCTCATTGTGCGGATAATGTCAAGTCGGAATTCCATTTC
Source organism: Schistocerca cancellata (assembly GCF_023864275.1). Lineage (NCBI taxonomy): Eukaryota > Metazoa > Arthropoda > Insecta > Orthoptera > Acrididae > Schistocerca > Schistocerca cancellata. The sequence continues at coordinate 89,998,983 of NC_064634.1, read as the reverse complement.
TCTCCACTTACGATTCTAGATCTCACACTGACATGCTCAGATGCAATACGAATGTATGCCTTCGAGCACTGTACGTCTCTAACTTTGGTGCGCTAACTACAACCCCCAGGAAGAAGTGTAGTGGTGTGAGGTCAGGGGATCATGACGGCTATAGAAATGGGCCACCTCGTCCGATCCACCTATCTGGAAACTTTTTATCTAGAAACTTACGGAATTTATGGACCAGTGTGGTCGTTGAATATGACAACAGGTTGCAGGTGTTCCAACTGTGGCACAGCAAACTCTTTAACATGTCAGCATGTCTCGATAAACACCACTGTTGATGGCAGACTCGACGGAAAAGAATGAACGAGTGCGGCAATTGTGCACCAGCCCACACCCGACATTGACCCTGGAACGGTCTCTTTCCCTTTCACGTGTAACATGGAGGATACTGTGTATGTTTGACTTCCTTACGTACCACACTGCTGATGTCATCGGTGCATGGACTTACACCTACTTAAACTTCCTTATGGTAAGGACCAAACACACACACACACACACACCTGTTCGAGGGAGGATTCGAACCTCCGGCGGGTGGGCCCCCGCAATCTGTGACATGGTGCCTCTAACCTCGTGGCTGAGGATTCTGAGAGTACGAACGTTATGATGATTTAGTATGCCGGATACATGAAAAGTTGCCTCACCGCAGATACAATCTTTTACAAAAATTCTTTGTTTGCATCAATGTTGCCTAGCATATTCATTGCAAACTGTTCGCTCTGAGGCTTGTCCGTAGGCTTTAATGCCTGAAGCAGCTGCATCTAGGGGGGATATATCCGTAAGCTCTTATGCAAGACATTGTGCACTGTTGATTGTTTAATTTTCAAGTCTCTGGCCGCCGTAAGCACTGGTTTTGTCGGACCTCCTGCAAACACCTGCGGTACCTTGTTCATGTAGGCGTCTGCAACAGTTTTTATGGAGAACACTGTTTCTAAAAATAACGAATGTGAAGCCCGTATAGATGGTCGGGACGGTGGTTGCCCTCCATAACGTGTTAGAAAGTTTCTTTGCTCTTGGGGACTCAACAACGTCTGTATGAACCACCCCACACACTAAGCATTCTCCTGTGACACCGACATTCTGTCAGATTTTCAAACTCAATTTTGCGTCAAAATTGCTTTAGCTGGAAAGCAAAAGGAACAACGAGTTATATTTTCACATGCTGAAACTTTTTGTTATTCTAGTCTAGTTTGAAAGTTGACTTAAGTTGTAATGATAGTTTATCGACAACCTGTACTTGTGTTACCTTTCTTCTTCTTCTCGTTTCGAATGGGCCTACTTTGGGCCACGCTTCTTCAACTGTTCGCCTTTGATCTTTGCCCAGTACTCTCGCATCCGCTGCCGATGTAACTTCTTTCTTTCTTCTGTCCAGGGAGTACATTTCCTTCGGGTCTCTTCCGGAAATCCTCGGGATTCTTTCAGGATACGTCTCACAGACTGTCTGTTCTGGAGGTTATTCCCAGTTCTTTAATGCCCCTTTCAGTTTCTGTCAGCCAAGTGGTGCGAACCTCTTGTTTTGCCAGAAGGTTAACAGACGATCGGTCAATCTGTTTGAAGACAATCTTCCAACATGGTTATAGGTACGGTGATGTTTGCAGGGGGTCCGACAAAACCAGCCATATTATCTTTATCAATGAATAAATACAGCAATACTTAGCAACACACATATCACACCTTTTTTGTCTACAGACTGTAAAAATTACATTTTGAGAGACTTCAGTTACTAAAAACGGCCACGATCGCAGTATATCTCATTTTTTAAAATGATCGATTTTGGGCCCTTTAATCGACTGTTTTTAGATTATGGGCTCTGTAAAGATAGGAACGCGCTTGTAGATATGTAAAGTCAGCCTTTACATACCTTGTACAAAAGATCAGAAACACTATAACATAGTGTTCACCCATTCGGCTGCAGTTCGTGGTGTGGTGAACATCTGTGTGTCGTCACAACGGTAGCTGCTACTAGTTGGCTATTCCGCTACTGCTTTATGGTGTAAGAAGCTGCGCGTTTAGTGCATTACGTCAGCTGTAACCAATGAAAATTTAACTTACTTAAAATGCGTTATAGCGTTGAACCGTGATTTATTTTCAAAGAATATTCTTAAGAATTTATTTTATTTACAAGCGATTAATCAAGAACATTAACACATTTAATCTCACAATGTAAGCATGGAAGTAGATGCCAGGGAGTAACTGATGAAATCATAACCAAATTCCTTTTAACAAATGGGAATTTTATTCACTTTAATAGTGCCTAAAAGCATTTTTTAAAAGAAACAGATTTAGAATTATAATCACAAAGCACCCTCTAAATATCAAAGATACAATTTATTCAGAGGCAGAAAGAAACAAGTTTTGATTGTATGAGCTATCGGGCAGAGAACCTTGTCGCTCCCTTTTAACACGGCCGTAGCTACGACCGCTCACAACAGCCTCTGAAAGACTACACTGGTGCAAATCTCCAACACACCAGATAACTTTAACTAAGAGTTTTAACAATTTACACAAGCACACAAACTATGCACACCCCATAGGAGGGATGGAAATGGTACAAAACACTGACAATTAAAATATTAACCTTGCCACTTCTAAGAAAAGTCTTACGGTGAAAGAGTGGCAACTTTATATGCTAAAATGATCATTTAAATAAAAGCCGATGAAATACAATCATATATAAAATTCTACAAGGTTGGCCTACCAATAGTTAAGATGCTCTACAGTACACAGATACCGCCTCTCAAGATCATAGGCAATAATATCAAAGTTTCCAAAGATCAAAACATATTTCAGGTACTAGGCCGTTACACTCCAAGCAATAAATTCGTTAACACACCAAATCCGACAAACATGACAGTGGCAGCTACTAACGTACGGTAGATTGATTACCGAACAGCCGACCGTGGGGGCCGAGAAGTTCTAGGCGCTTCAGTCCGGAACCGTGCGACTGCTACGGTCGCAGGTTCGAATCCTGCCTCGGGCATGGATGTGTGTGATGTCCTTAGGTTAGTTAGGTTTAAATAGTTCTAAGTTCTAGGGGACTGATGACCTCCGATGTTAAGTCCTATACTGCTCAGAGCCATTTGAACCATATTTTGATTACCGAACAACCCGAACCGCAGGTTGCTCTAACCCGCCCCTGCTCCACAAAGGAAAAACGGGCCACCCAATTTATAAACAACCACTTTCCCGCAGGTGGGCAAACGGAGAAGAATGGTGAGACGACCACAAAGCAAAACGGCTGGTGACATCACCGAGAAAATAAGTAGAATTTAACAAGAGTAAATCACTTAATTCTAATAAACTGCTATTTCTCGAGAAGACCTGGCGCAGCACCTCCAAATCGCTCTCCCGAACCGTCTGCTGCCAGCCGCTTCAACGGACGCAGGAAGGCGCGCCGATCTCCCGTCTCACGGCGTCGCAGTTCGCACCGGCCAGACTGATGTCGTGGGTTGACTCCTGTTGCTCTCGTGTCGACCGCGAAGTCACTACCCCTCGCTATACGCCGCGGCCCACTGGACTCACGTGGCGACCGCACAAGCGTCGACGCTGAAGACGGACAAGTCATCTTGTGTCTCAGTGCGCGACCGATCAACCTATCGATCCAACTGCCAATGACCATTGCCTGAGCAAACTCGAGAAGACTGGCCGGCCTAACGCGCAGACTCAGATGCAGGAACTAAGCCCCGACCGGGCGACCACTCGCTGAGTTCTCTTACTGGCGGTGTGGAAAGACTCTCATTCTGCCGGCTTTAAAGGTTGATCCGAACGACAGAAATACTAGCACTCCGAACGACAGGCAGACACTTACTGCCTAACAAATGCGGACGAGAGACAAACTAGCAAGCTGGGGACGAGAGACTGACGCAGTCTGACCTACTGGCGAGCTCATAGCGCCCCTTAAATGCACGTGAACAGGCAACCCTTCCCCTTTCCCACCAGAGGGAGACACCAAAGCTGCGATTGCCACAGCGACGCCACCGCCAAAAACTGAGGGCGACTGCTTCACACTACGCGCTGCGGCGCGCTCTTCAAAACAGCAAGTTTTACCACGACTCAAGCGTGTGAATAAAACATAAAAGTAATAGCACAATTATATGTATAGCGTTGCACAAATGTAACACTTCAAACAAATGATACAAGTCTTTAATAATCTTGTGATAAGATTATGAAAGACTTTAAAATAGGAACTCCAATAAAAGCAGTTGTAGGATCGCTGAACGCCAGCTGATGGCGCTCTTGGTATTTCTAGTGACCCCGTTTGGTTGGATATATAGGCATGATGGCCACTGGTAGTCAATGACGCTATTTACATGGAGACGCTGTATAACTGGTGCTGGAGGGAACTAACATCGTGAATACTGCAGGGTTAAAATGGTGCAATTTCTCTGAGCACTATGGGACTTAATATCTGAGGTCATCAGTCCCCTAGACTTAAAACTACTTAACCATAACTAAGCTAAGGTCATCACACACATCCATGCCCGAGGCAGGATTCGAACATGCGACCGTAGCAGCAGCGCGGATCCGGACTGAAGCGCCTAGAACTGCTGAGCCACAACGGCCGTCAATACTGCACGGGTGTCCATAAATCCATTAGGGTAGAAGGGGGTAGAGATCTCTTCTGAACAGTACTTTGCAAGCCATCCAAGATATGCTCAATAATGTTCTTGTCTGAGGAGTTTGGTAGCCAGCGAAACTGTTTAAACTCAGAAAAGGGTTCCTGGAGTCACTCTGTGGCAATTCTGGACGTATGGGGTGTCGCATTGTCCTGCAGGTATTGCCCAAGATCATCGGAATTCACAATGGACATGAATGGATGCAGGTGATCAGACAGGATGTTTACGCATGTGTCACCTGTCAATATCGTATCTAGACATATCAGGGCTCCCATATGATTCCAACTGCACACGCTGCATACCTTTACACAGACTCCACCACCTTGAACAGCTCGTCCGGACTTCCAGGGTCCATGGGTTCATGAGTCTGCCTCCATACCTGCACTCTTCCATCCGCAAGAAACAATTTGAAACGAGACTCGTCCGACCAGGCAACACGTTTCCAGTCCACAGTCCGATGTGGGTGTTGACGGCCCCAGGCGAGGCGCAAAGCTTTGTGTCGTGCACTCATCAAGGGTACACTAGTGGGCCTTCGGCTCCGAAAGCCCATATCGATGGTGTTTCGTGCGCACGCTGACACTTGTTGATGGCTCAGCATTGAAATATGCAGCAATTTGCGGAAGGGTTGCACTTCTGTCACGTTGAACGATTCTTTTCAGTCGTCGTTTGTCTCGTTCGTGCAGGATCTTTTTGGCCGCAGCTACGTTGGAGATTTGATGTTTTACTGGATTCCTGATAATCATGATACAGATGTGAAACGGTCGCGTGGGAAGCTCCCCACTTCATCGCGACCTCGGAGATACTGTATCCCATCGCACGTTCACCAACTATAACACAACGTTGAAATTCACTTAAATCTTGTGATTCTTGAGTTTCTCCCGGCGTATTTGATAATCAAAATATCCACGGGTATGCTGCCGGTCTATAGTGTCCAACGGGCACAATATTTCAGCGATCGTACATGTCGCCATCATCAGGTGAACTGACTGACTGAGCTCCTGTGAACGTGCTGGCACGGAGATCCGTACGCTATGGCTGCTCAGAGGGAACTGGGTTCGGTCGCGGCGGCGGCCGATTTAAATACCCTCCGCCCGTGGCGCGCTCCCTTCGCAGTCCGAGTAATCAAGAGTAAATCGAGCAAAAGTATAGTTCTGACGACCACGGCGGACAGAGCCATCACACCGACGTCATCTCAGACGCCGTCGCAATCTGTTCCACCGCGCGACCGTGGCGCGCGGCGCGGACGGCTGAGGGAGCGCGCCGCGGGCGGAGGGTATTTAAATCGGCCGCCGCCGCGACCGAACCCACTCGCTGAGTAGCAGTCGAGGGTTGAGCATCGCTCCTCTCACTGGTGTACTGTCAGCCATAGGCCCCCGCTTGTACGGGAGTAAAAACAGGAGTGATCACCGGCTCTGTTTTTATCAAAACATTGACGGGCACTTGCGCCTAGGTCTCAGCACGGACGGCACTTGGAGAAAATTTTGCATGGCGTCGCCTGGCAGAGTTGTCGTGTCTTCTCGTCGTTGTGGAATGTCGAGCTTGGGCGACGCCTTGGGGTCGCGGCGGTCTCTTTCCGCCGACGACACGAGGCGCGCTTTCTTGTTGCCGCGGGCCGCGCGGCCGGCCGTCTCGAGCACCTCAGCTGCCGCAGAGTCAGTCTCTGCCCCCCCCAAGAATAGGGAAAAAGTAGGCCAGGACCTGGAAGCGGGCCGCGGAACCACAGAGAGGTTTTCCGCCGCCCCCGTCCAGAATTCCGCGTCTGCCATCGTGTTACTAGGGTCAGCACTGCAACCGGAAAACCCAACGGTGCCAACAAAAGTTGCAACTGACAATAACCTGGCAGCAAGCCCCCTTTCCGCGACCGACATGGCAAAACCACACAATACGCAAACAAACAAATACATCGTCAGTATTTGCGATCCCGCCCCTCCCTCCCCTCTCCTCAGCCCTCTCCTGCTTGCCAACAGCTGTGGCCTCCTTGCTGACCATATCCGTAACCTAAATGGCAAGCAGAAGCCCAGTCAACCGACAAAAATCCTTCCCAAACCCGCAACTGCCACCCAACCCCCCACCCGATCCCAGTTCCTTAAATCCCCCCCACTCAAGTCCACCACATCCAAGCAGCGGCGTGTGAGGAAGGACAAGAAGGAGAAGCACTCCAGGGGGAAAAAGCACTCCACCACCACCACCCCAGCCACTTCCACACCCTCTGAGGAGCCTGCGCCCCCGACAGCACCTGTCGTCGTCCTAGGAGGGGACCAGGAAACACGAGCACTGGAAGGGAACCGCGTAACCGGGCAGGACTCGGATGGTTTCGTGCTGGCGAAGAAAACGTTTCGCCAGCCGAGGCTTCCACCGGCCAGGGGAGTGGAACCCACCCCGAACAGGTTCCAGGCGGTGGCCGATGAGCCAGAGACACCACATGACACAACAACACAAACACAAAACCAGGTCACCCACCACCTCCCTCCGATCGTCGCGGAGTTCACTCGGAACTACGAGGAACTCTTCGAAATGTTAAAGACAGCAATCGGGGGAGGAAATTTCAAAGCAAAACCTGCTGGTGGTGACAAGATAAAAATAACATTACTGACACTTGAACACTACACCACAGTAAAAACACTTCTCAACAGCAATAACATACCCCATTACACTTTCCCCACAACAAAAACACGCAACAGAAACATTGTAATCAGGGACCTACCGAGACGAGTGGCCCCCCAGGCGATCAAAACAGACCTGACCGCCCAGGGGTACATCGTCAAGGCGGTCCAACAGATGGGAAACATAGGCAGCAAATGGCCCCTGTATCAGGTCACACTGCCAGACGTCCCACAGAACAAAAGGGACATTAAGACGATCCTGGCGGTCCCTGTGACCACTGAACCACTGCGCCGCAAAAACAAGACGGTGCAGTGCTTCAGATGCCAGGGCCTCAACCACATTGCGGCACACTGCTCAATGGCAGTGAGGTGCAGAAAATGCGCCGAGGCCCATGATACACGAACATGCAACATAAAACACACGGACCCGCAAATAAGGTGCGCGCTGTGTGGCAAAAACCACACAGCGGGTTACCAAGGTTGCGAGGTCCATAAAAGACACACACAGCAGGCAAAGGGCGCAAAGGCCGCCCCCCACACACGAAAAGAAAACACCACAAACCCATCCAGACACACAAGAAACCAAAACATAACACACACAGACAAGGCCTGGGTAAAACCAAGGCCAGACACACCAAGGGCAACATATGCGGAAGTGGTTTCTCCCCCGAGGAACCACGAAAGCATTGCCCAACCACCACAACATCAGACACCAACACAAGAACAACACCGGGAAATACACAGAAACAACGACCAGGTCCTCCTTGACGGAGGGGGCCCTAGGAAACCCCAGACACACTTCCCCCCCATGGATCAGTTGTTAGGCGTAATGGTGCAGACCATGAACCTCGTCATGGAAATGATGAAGGAATTCAGGGAAGCCCAAAAGCAGAACACACAGATCCTCGCTGCCCTTCAGGCAACAGTCCAGCAGTCGCTCCCCTCTGCGACTTCCTCAGTAGTATCAAAACCCCATCATGGATAGACGACCAAACATCCAAGGCCTGACAATGTGCGTCTTTAACGCAGACGGCATTGTTAAACAAGAGGTCGAGTTCAGAGAACTCATGAAGGAGTTCTCCATCGACATATGCATGATGGGGGAAACCCACCTAAAACCGGGAATAAAAGCGACAGTCCCCAACTATGTTAGCTATCGCAAAGACAGGCCAACCCAAGGCGGAGGGGTGGCCATATACATAAAAAGAGGGATCCCCCACCACCAGGTATTCTTACCAGCTACCAACAAGATTGAAGCAGTGGCGGTGGAAGTAACCACTGCCACTGGACCCCTAACAATTGTTGCAGTCTACCGACCCCCACAAGACCAGATAGATGAGGGAGACATAGCTGCTCTAGGGCAAATTGAAGGCAAACTCGTAATAGGGGGAGACTTCAATGCCAAACACCCTGACTGGAATTCTAGAGTAATATCCAGAGCAGGCGCCAAACTGCAACAACTAGCGCGCACCCACCACTTCGAAACATGGGGTCCAGTCGAGCCCACACATTTTCCGAAAAACGGAAGCAGGCCCGATGTGTTAGACATAGCTCTCACTAGGAGGATCGCAGGGTTTGTGACCGCAAGGACAATCAACAGAATGTCCTCCGACCACAACCCAGTGATTCTGGAGGTCGATGTGGGAGAATGGGTAGCACTCCCACGGTACCAGACGTCGTACAAACGTACAGACTGGGAGCGATACCAAGAAACTGTCGCCTCTGATATCGCTCGCGCTCCGCCACCTACTGCCGAAACAGTAGAACAAGCGCTACAAGACCTAACAGGCAGCATCTTACAGGCAGCGGAAGAAGCCACCCCTCCACAAAGGGATGGCCCACCACCGCAAATACAGCTCCCGGAACACTTGCTAGCTCAAATTCGACATAAGAACAGAGTAGCAAAAGAGTGGAAGATCACCAGAAATCAGGCCACCAGGAGGCTGCTCTATCGTCTACAGAGAGAACTGAAGGTAGCGCTCAATGAGCACAGAAACCAGCAATGGCAAAACCGCCTCACAGCTCTCAAAGTAGACGACCACACACTATGGCAAGCGACAAAACAGTTTACAAAACGACGCGCTAGGATGCCGCCACTGCATGGCGAGCGGGGACTGGTCTACAGCCATGCTGGAAAGGCCAACGCCCTCGCCGACTCCTTCGAGAAGCAGTTCCAAGCGGCAGAACCCCAGGACGACGAGCATGAAAGAGTGGTCCGTCGTCAACTGGCTGTCTTCCTCAATGCCGAGGAGGACCCAGAGGACGAACCCATACTTTTTGCCCCCGAGGACGTGGCAAGAGTAATCAGGTCTCTCCCTACAAAAAAGGCGCCAGGGCACGACAGTGTCACAAATCAGTTAGTCAAAAAACTCCCACCCACAGCGATCACACACCTCGCGAACGTCCTCAACGAGATTACTCGATCCCGTGTTTTCCCAGCTTGCTGGAAACATGCGGAGGTGGTCGCGATACACAAACCAGGGAAAGACCCTCTATTCCCGCAGCACTACAGGCCGATTAGCCTCTTGCCAACTCTCAGCAAGATCTATGAGCGCCTCCTGCTAAGACCCATACAAGAACATATTACCAGAGAGCAAATTCTGCCGGATTTCCAATTTGGCTTCCGACAGAACCACTCTGCCCCACAACAGGTCATGAGAATGGTTGAAGCAGCAACAGAGGGCTTCAACCACAGAGGCTACTGCGGGATAGTGCTACTGGACGTAGCCAAAGCCTTTGATTCAGTATGGCATAGAGGGCTACTCTACAAGTTGTACACACAAGGGTTTCCCGGGAGCATAGTTCAGCTGATCAAGAGCTACCTCACAAATAGGACTTTCTCCGTCAAAGTGGAAACTGCCACCTCCACCAGAAGGCGTATTCGTGCTGGGGTGCCACAGGGATCGGTCCTGGGGCCCGTATTGTACAGTTTGTACACTGCGGACACACCAACGGCCCCCCTGGTGCACACCGCACAGTACGCTGACGATACAGCCTTCTACACGAGAAACGCGAACAAGGACCTGGTCATCCGTAGGTTACAAAGGGTTTTAGATAACACAGAAACTTGGGCCCGTCGCTGGCGCATCACCATTAACTCTGAGAAGACGCAGGCAATGCTGATTACCCGCAGGCTCGGAAGGCGCGATCCTCCTCAACGTCCCCCCCTACACCTTCACCTAAATGGAACCCAACTCCCCTGGCGCAGAACCGCCAAGTACCTTGGCGTAACCTTGGACTCTCGTCTTACGTGGAAACCCCACATAGACGAAGTCCATAGGAAGGTCTGCGCCAGAATGTCCATCCTATATCCTATCCTGAACTCAACAAGCTCCCTTCCCTGCCCACTAGCATTAAACGTGTATCAGGCCCTGATCCGGCCAGTAATGGAGTATGCGTGCCCTGTCTGGGGATACGCGGCGAAGCAGCACCTGGACAAACTCCAGAGGCTGCAGAACCGCGCCCTCAGAAGGGCACTGCGTTTACCTCTTGGATTCCCTACAGACGACTTGCACGCCGCAGCCGAAATCCCGCTCCTGAGAGAGCGTTTCCAGGATCTGGCAAGGGCCTTCTATGAGGGTTCTTCCAGATCCAGAAACGCACTCATCCACTCCCTAGGTCGGTATGACATGTCCCGCGATAAGCACAAGCGCCCTATGACGATCTTCGACGACTAAGTCGAAGAGAAAATCCCTACACCAAATCCATCATCCTGTTCCTCCCCATATAACAACAAACTTCTCGCCCACCTCAGGCAAGTACCAGACACACTCACAACAATCATCACAAATCACAGACACCAAAAACTACAGAAAAATCACACACACACTTTCACAGGGGAGTAAAAGCCTAAAGGCTACAGACTCCCCCTCACACTTCCCCAAAGAGGGGAAAGCAAAAGATGAGAGAGAGAGAGAGAGAGACCGAACCCAGTTCCCTCTGAGCAGCCATAGCGTACGGATCTCCGTGCCGGCACGTTCACAGGAGCTCAGTCCGTCAGTTTACCTGATGATGGCGACATGTATGATCGCCGAAATATTGTGCCCGTTGGACACTATAGACCGGCAGCACACCCGTGGATATTTTGATCACTTAAATCCTGATAACCGGCCACTGTAGCAGCAGTAACCGATCTAACAACAGCGCCAGACAACTACGTTGCCGACCGCAGCGCCGTATTCTGCCTGTTTACATATCTCACTATTTGAATACACATACACGTACTAGTTTCTTTGGCACTTCAGTGCATATAGGGGACGTAATTACCACGGAGACATCGTCGAACTGGCCGTTATGGTTAAAGATGCATTTATTGGACTCTGTTCTCGTGGTGATGTGGCTGCAACAGTCGTTGACCGGAAATGTCGCAGCTGCTGTATGTTGACTTTATGCTGTATGATGCTTGAAGTTATCAGCACTACGATGCTTGAAATAACTTTGAAGATATAATTGGGTTGAAGAAAAATCGAAAAAAAGTTAATTCCAAATAAATTACCGTGTAAGAGAACTTCTGTATAGCATGAGGGGTTTTGATTAAAAGTTTTAAGCTTAATGGTTCAAATGGCTCTGAGCACTATGGGACTCAACTGCTGAGGTCATTAGTCCCCTAGAACTTAGAACTAGTTAAACCTAACTAACCTAAGGACATCACACACATCCATGCCCGAGGCAGAATTCGAACCTGCGACCGTAGCGGTCTCGCGGTTCCAGACTGCAGCGACAGAACCGCGCGGCCACTTCGGCCGGCTTTTTAAGCTTAACAAAAGCAGTAAAAATATGGACTTTTACCGGTGAAAAATTACAGAAGTACAGTAATCAGCCAGACTATTATAACCACTGACCTGCTATCGTTATAAACCCTGTCCAGGCGATAGCAGCGTCACCTGGCGAGGAATGACTGCCAGTCAGACACACGCACGGTGCATGTCGTATCAGTGAGCGTGGTGTCCGTCTGTAGAATGGGGAAGGCGCACGATTTTTTTTTTTTTTTTGGTCATCAGTCTACTGACTGGTTTGATGCGGCCCGCCACGAATACCTTTCCTGTGCTAACCTCTTCATCTCAGAGTAGCACTTGCAACCTACGTCCTCAATTGTTAGCTTGACGTATTCCAATCTCTGTCTTCCTCTACAGTTTTTGCCCTCTACAGCTCCCTCTAGTACCATGGAAGTCATTCCCTCATGTCTTAGCAGATGTCCTATCATCCTGTCCCTTATCAGTGTTTTCCACATATTCCTTTCCGATTCTGCGTAGAACCTCCTCATTTCTCACGATGTATTTGAGGTTGAAAGAGGGCAGATCGTTATCCCCCGGGGCTCGGTACGAGCATTTCGAAAACTGCACGACGTGTCGGTATTTGAGGAGTGCTGGGATGTGTCTTCAACGCCTACCGAAACCAATGTGAAACTCAAACGCCGTAAAGTTGGCCTGCCAGCCCTCTTTACAAATGTTGGACGTCGTAGATTGGGCAGACTGGAAAAAACAGTAGATGCGCCGAATTGTGGAGGAACTAACATCGACCTTTAATGGTGGACGAAGAACCTACGTCCTCAATTATTTGCTTGACGTATTCCAATCTCTGTCTTCCTCTACAGTTTTTGCCACCTACAGCTCCCTCTAGTACCATGGAAGTCATTCCCTGATGTCTCAGCAGATGTCCTGTCATCCTGTCCCTTCTCCTTATCAGTGTTTTCCACATATTCCTTTCCTCTCCGATTCTGCGTAGAACCTCCTCATTTCTTACGATGTATTTGAGGTTGAAAGAGGGCAGATCGTTATCCCCCGGGGCTCGGTACGAGCATTTCGAAAACTGCACGACTTGTCGGTATTTGAGGAGTACTGGGATGTGTCTTCAACGCCTACCGAAACCAATGTGAAACTCAAACGTCGTAGAGTTGGCCTCTCAACCCTCTTTACAAATGTTGGACGTCGTAGATAGGGCAGACTGGAAAAACAGTACATGCGCCGAATTGTGGAGGAACTAACATCGGCCTTTAATGGTGGACGGAGTGCATGTGTGTCTGACCACACAGTGCACCGAACATTCCCAACGGTGGGCCTCCACAACCGACGACCCATGCATGTGCCGATGTTAAGACCACGACATCGGCAACTACGACTGATATGAGCATGAGTCCATCGGCACTGGACGTTGTCACAGTGGCAGAGTGTTGCATGGACTGATAAATCCCGATACCTTCTTCATCATGCCGACGGATGGGCACGATTCCGTCGTCTTCCAGCTGAGTAGCTCATTGACACCTGTACTGCGGGATGGAGACAAGATGGCGGAGGCCCCATTATGCTCTCGGGAACATTCATGTGGGCATCCATGAGTCCAGTGGGGCTCGTACAAGGAACCATGACGGCCAACGAGTATCGTTCACTGGGCGCAGACCACGTACACCCCGTTTTTGACGATCATGTTTTCAAGAAGATAATGCGCCATGTCACAGGACCAGGAGAATGATGGAGTGGCCAGATGTGAACCCAATCGGACACATCTAGGATGTGATTGAACGTGGCATCAGAGCTCATCGCGTCCCTCCCCGGTATTAACGGGAGCAAGGTTACTTATGTGTAGACTGTCTAGTAAAATCATCAGACGATCTTTCCCAATTACAAAATGGTCTAGAGAGAATTTCTGTATGGTGCGAAAACTGGCAATTAGCACTAAACAAATAAAAGTGCGAGGTCATCCACGTGGATACTGAAAGAAATCCGCAAAAATTTTGGGCATACGATAAATCGCACAAATCTAAGGGCTGTCAATTCAACTAAATACCTAGGAATTACAATCAAGAGCAACTTAAATTGGAAAGACCACGTATATAGTGAGGAAGGCGAAGGCTGCGCTTTTTTGGCAAAATACTTAGAAGATGCGACAAACCCACTAAAGAGACAGCCTACACTACACTTGTCCGTCCTCTGCTGGAATGTTGCTGAGCGGTATGGGATCCTTACTAGGTAGGATAGACGGAGGACATCAAAAAAGTGCAAAGGATGGCAGCTCGTTTCGTGTTATCGCGCAATAGGGGCGAGAATGTCACTGATATGATACGCGATTTGGGGTGGCAGTCACTGAAACAAATGCGGTTTTCTTTGCGGCGAGATCTATTTACGAAATTTCAATCACCAACTTTCTCTTCAGAATGCGAAAATATTTTGTTGACACCCACCTACGTAGGGAGAAATGATCATCATAATAAAATAAGAGAAATCAGAGCTCGAACCGAAAGATTTATGTGTTCCTTATTCCCACGCGCCATTCGAGAGTAGAATGGTAGAAAAGTAGTATGAAAATGGTTCGATGAACCCTCTGCCAGGCACTTAATTGTGAACTGCAGAATAACCGTGAAGAAGTAGATGTAGATGTAGAAATGATGCCAGCTCCCTCTAGCGACGATCCAAGATCGCATTGCTTCAAAGCCACGACACGTCGCCGCTGTTATCCGCACCTGAGTTGGACGTACTCGTTAATAGGTAGGTGGTCGTAATTTTCTTGCTTATTAGTGTATATTGGGATTATAGGATGACTCAAGTGATAAAAACAATTTAGCTATTATGAGTAATTTGTTTCTAATTTGGTTAGTACTGGCAAGTACACGTGGCAACAGCAAGCTATTAATACTTATTTTCCAAAGGAAGCAAGTCAGGTGTTGAAGAGTTGATCAGTGGACGCAAAATGGTAAGTCTATACTGACAGGCAACGTCCATTTAATGGTGCAGTTATGACCGTGTAGAAAACCTCACGTAGTAAATTATGGGACGTGTTTGGGGATAGACTGTTAGACGCAGAGGAAAAATAACTATTAGACTAAAGTTGGTACGTATCAAGATACCAATGATCACCATATCTGTGCTTATACCGTAACACACTGTAAAAATGATTTTATCAAAACACTACATTAGAGTCCGATGCTTCGCTCGAGTAGACTGTATGACCTGCCGGGATTTGTTTTGTTTTCATTTCATCAAATTTCTACGTTGTTCACAAAATGCAAAGCCTTCTAAGCTTTTCACACTAATTAAGGCCATGTAAGTATGGTCCTTCAAACCAAAAAGCGATTCTAGCACATGGAGTCCAAAGTTTTTGTTAACTATGCCTTTTGCGTTCTTGTGGATATATTTCCACTTCAGCTTTCACCCCCTAACAAATGTTTTTCTATATCTAACTGAGAAGTGAAGTACCAGTTTTCTTAAGTTTAGCTTTAAATTTCTCTTAATGTAATTAAATATTTTCTTCAAAATTTTCATCCCCTATAGCAATCCCATAGGGACTGTATTCCCAGAAAGACTGAAACACATATTTTTTCATCTGCAACTGTGAAGCCAAACACCAATTTTCACAGATTTAACTTATAAAATTGTTTCGCAAAGAAATATTTTCATAAAACGTTTCACGTTCTACTCCACCCCATTACAGATCGAATTTCCAAAAACAGCGAAACACACATATTTTTACTTTTAGCTGAGATTCAAAATTTAAATTTTCATAGACTTAGCTTTAAAAATGCTTTCATAATAAAATATTTTCATAAAAAATCTCAGCCCCTATCTCACCCCCTTAGAGGTTTAATTTCCAAAAACCCTGAAACACGTATTGTTTTATTTATTACCAATATGTCAAATATCAGTGTTCATATGAGGCTTGAAAATACCTTAGTAGTTCTTTAATAATAATATATTTTCGAGAAATGCTTCCTCCACTGTTTCACCCCTAATAACGTTAAATTTCCAAAAATTCTGAAACGCGTATTTCTTTTTACTACCGAGATAGCAAATACCAGTTGCGTAGGTGTAGCTTCAAAATTGCCTTAAAAGCGACATTTTTCAAGGAAACCCTTCATCCCCTATTTCAAACCCTTAGAGTTGGAATTTCGAAAAATCCTCCTTAAACGACCCCTACCATATAAGAGCCACATCTTGTCCAAACTTCGAGCTTCTATCCTTAGCGGTTCGGGCTGGGCGATAGTGAGTCAGTCAGTCAATCAGGACATTGCTTTTTATGTACAGAGATTACATTACTGTTGCAAAAATTGCAATACGTATTATGCAATTCTCATCTGGTAACAAGACTGCGTCTTTGTGTCAGTAATACATAAACGAATGAGTAAGTGAATAGGTTTTATAAACGTTACATTACGTTATGTCACAGGCGCTATGGTAACACATATCTCAGTAGCTTATCTTAAACTGAGAGTCTTACCGTATCAGCTTTGTCTCCTTATTTCGTTTAGGGTTGTTCAAGTCTGAAAACCAGTAAGTCTCTCTTTACTCATTCCAGTAAGGTTCATTAATTATCCTGTTAATCAAGTTCGTCAAAGGTTTCAGCTTCGGTGACACGTTGGGTGATATATCTGTCGTACGTCTGTTCCCTTCTCAATGGTCTCTCAAATTAACTTCGAGTCCTATCAGCTTTAGGTTTCCGAATCTGCCAGAGTGAAACACGAATGAAAAGGAACGTATTTCAAAAGAGAAAAAGTTCAGGGAATACTGGTGTTCGCAGTGTTCTGTCACTTTCCACAGTTACATCACAGGACTCGTCGCCTTTGAAACGAATCGGAAACTTCGGAAAAAGAGATAGGCTTAAAAAAAACTTTCTTTAATAATCTAAATAACTTTACTGATTACTGCCACCGCGTCGCTGTGGAAGTCAGCTACTTGTGAAAGACTTGATCCTCTGAATGTACCATCTTGTCACTGGAAAAATGCGTAAACTACGTAACAAGTGCATGGTATTCATATCCATAAGAAAACGTAGAAGTATGTGCCAGTAGGCTACAAGCAGCAGACACACATCCGTAACGTGTGAATGTAACGCTGAGAAATACATTATGCAAAAGCAGAAACTATATATAAATCATATCTTCGTATTTTCAACTATAACGCTTACTTTCATCCACGAAGATATTCCCGAAGAGTTAACTATAGTAGTTCAGATTCAAAACTCTTACAATTAGACATGACAGAAACGACAACCGTTGGTCACTGGATTTCTTTTAATATTATTAACTAACCTGATAGTGAATAATGTAGACAAAAATACAAACATTCCAGAAAATTAGCTGCATTTTACCATACACCGATCGAGAAAATGAAATATTTTCCGAAATCAATTGACACATTCCTTTTGTAGAGGAAATATCAAGATCATGATCACTACGTTTCTAAAACAACTAACTAAATATCTGTCCTTAATGTACGAGTATTGCCGGCCGGGGTGGCCGAGCGGTTCTAGGCGCTACAGTCTGGAGCCGCGCGACCGCTACGGTCGCAGATTAGAATCCTGCCTCGGGCGTGGATGTGTGTGACGTCCTTAGGTTAGTTAGGTTTAAGTAGTTCTAGGTTCTAGGGGACTGATGACCTCAGCATTTAAGTCCCATAGTGCTCAGAGCCATTTGAACCATTTTGTACTAGTATTAGACGTCCTTTCTAACTGTTGTGTGGTTTTTAGTAGTGACGGCAGATACTGATAAACAGAAACTGGGCGAAAACAGCTGACAAACGCGAGTCTCTGGAATAGGTGGCGCACTGATAAGACATTCGATTCCTGTACCTGAGGACGGCGGTTTAAAACGATGGCCGGCCATCCAATTTAACACAAAATAACGACCGCGCACGTGTGTATGTGTATGTGTGTGTGTGTGTGTGTGTGTGTGTGTGTGTGTGTGTGTGTGTGTGTGACTTAGATTAGGATAGATTAGATTTAGTTTTCGTTCCACAGACCCAAAAAATGAGATGATTCTCCTGGGTGTGGAACATGCCAGAAAGTATAACATAAAAAACATAAAACATTTGAATGTAACACTTACTACTCTGGTCATTTTTTAGGAGATTGTCAAAATAGGTGAATACAATACAGGAAACTAGAACAGCTTATATTAATACGCTGTCGGAATGATACATTGTTATGCACTATTAATATGTTTATCATATGTACAAAATACCTAATCTTGAAGGTTGGGATAAAGTGCTGTCGAAACTGAAATCTGACAGACATTTTTACTTAAGCTGACCTAACAGTCTCTGCTAAGATATTAATCTATAGAGTAGATGGAGTTGCCTGTCAAAAAGCCTTTCAAACTGTTTAAGCCACGCTTTACCTGAAACCATATTTTTAATGGTTGCTGGCAATTTATTGAAAATGTGTTTTCCAGAATATTGGACCCTTTTTTGGACCAAGTTAATTTATATTAGGTCTCTTTGTAGATTGTTCTTATTCCTAGTGTTGATACTATGTATTGAGCTATTGATTGGAAATAAAGATATATTACTTGCAACAAATTTCATTAAGGAGTAATTATACTGAGAAGCAATGGTTAGAACAGGTTTCTACATGATATTCTTGAATTTACGCCACAATGATTCTTATTACACGCTTTTGAACGCTAAAAACGTTTACTCGGTTTTATGAGTTACCCCATAATGTGATCCCGTAAGACATAATAGAATGAAAGGCAGCAAAGTATGCAATATATATATATATATATATATATATATATAAAATCATTCTCACTGCAAATGCAGACTTGTTCAGGCGCTTAAGCAATTCTGTGTTATGGCCTCCCCAACTGAATTTATTATCGCGTTGTAACGCCAGAAATTTAACACTGTCAATCCCTTCGATCTGCATGTCTTGAAATGTTATCCTGGGGAAAGATGGCGTTATGGCACAGCAGCCAACGTTATTACCGGGTCATTCAATAGGTAAGCCGAGATGGCCAGTCAGACATACCCACTGCAAGTTTTACACAATGCTGGGACGGAGATCCCTCTAATGCTGTTGGCATGAATTAATGCCACCAACATATTTGCGCCACTATGTCACCTCAGGATGTTTGCATAGAATGAAACCAGGTTTGGATTAACAAATGCACCTACAACATTAGTTAGATTGGTTCCGTTACTTGCTTACTTACTTACTTGCATCCTAAGTATTCGGGTGAAAAATGAAGCTTCCACTGTTCTGCATTTCTCAGAGTTATAACTGAAACCCATTAAAAATGACCCTGAGATTCACATAACCCAATGGACATGTTACCACCTTCTTACTTTTTATTGCAAACTAACATGGAGTGATATTAACGGTTCTGTAATACCTTTTGTAAAATGTTGTTACAGTCAACTATCCATGATCTCAACACTGAATATTTTGTGCAACTGAAATCCATTGCTAAGCAATGTATTTAAATTCCTGTACGTGGTGCATCTTGCCATGTTACTTAGTATTAATTGCATATGTCGTATTCAGCTGCAGTAGTTTTGCATTCAGTGAATGTAATTATCATTATTTAATTTCAGACATCTGGATAACTACGTGTAATTTCGACACTATTGCCCTTATAGCTCTATATGAGCTGTGAGGAATATTCGAAATTTTCTAAGTTCTTTGCAGAGCCACCGTGAGATATATCGCAGAATATGAAAATCAACTGAAAACAAAGGTACATTTTTGATCTCGACCCTCATTACGTAACTCTTGAACGTATTCGGACATACTGGAATAAATCATCAAGTGTAGTATAGAAAATGTTCTTAAACTAAATGACTGATAATTCATTCATCTTAACTATTACAACTATTAGCATATTTAGGCATTCATCGAAATAAATCTGAAAATGCAAACTTACGAGATTTGGCTGCCAAAGCAGCTACGTTACAGTTTGATGGCTTATGCTCTTGACAGGCACCAAAAAACTTTTAAAAATATAAATTCGATTTGTCCATAAAGCTTATGACTCGCGTCGTACAAGAATAGCTTTTGTTATACCTAAGTACTCTGAAATTAAAACGAAATAGTCTTTTATTCCGTAGAATAATTTTTATTACTGCAATGTGTTAAATGTGGTGTGCAGGATTTACTTAATCACATCCGTACTTAAAATTATATAAAAAATGGAAAACTTAAACAACTTATAAGTGCTCAGCATATAGTCATAGCAGCGGAAGAAAGCACCAATAGGAGCACAATGAAGGCGAATACGCTCCTATTTAAAAAAAGACGCAGACTGAAAAGTGGGGTACCTGCTGCCTCATTCTTGCCTTCGTCAGCGCTTTTTAAAATTTACTCCAAAAATTTTGCCAGGCGACCATATTCGCGCTCTTTTCAACATGCAACTCATCTTTTACTCCCAATAGATCCCTAGCTGTAACTCATGCACATCTACTAATCCATCGCTGTAAGTCGCTCATATCCATCCACTCCCACTTGCCTGCTGACACTTACGCATTCAGTCTAACTCATTTTGGTTATTTCTTTGTGTCTCTCTGTCACTGTCTTCTGCCTCACAGCCAAAGTCTCCTTCATTCTGTCATACTACTACTTTCTCCTCTCACTGACAGTCTTCCTCTTGCTCTCTCTTACTGCTACTATCATTCATTCTTTGGTACTGCTGCTGGCGCTTCTCACTGTGACTTTATCTCTCTTCTTGATGGTCACTGCCGTAGAGGCTGTCTGTCATTATCATAGGGTCTAACCCACTTCCAATTTCTCCATCTACTTATAAATCTACCACTGGCATTGCCTACTTCACTCTTTTCCCAGCATTCTTCTGTCATTGTCATTATGTTTCACTGCCACTGTGGGCCTTTTTCTCTCACACTGCCATTGTCTTCTCCGCTCTTTCTGTACCATAACCACTGCCAAAAGCCTTCCAGTATTTGTTACTTTTCCGTCTCTTTCCTATTGACACTGTCTCCTTCTCTCTCAGCGTAAAAAAAGTGCTAAATTGTTCGCAAGCCAAGATTTCTGGGAACGTTTTTAGAGGTGCTAAAGAAAGTAGAATAACGCAGCTGGTAACCCACGTCTTATTCATCTACTAAACAGCAACAAATTCGTCTCTGTTGTACTACGATAGGAGCATATTTCCGCAGTTTCCCTTGTTTTCTCTGCGTATCACTCATATGAAAAGAACTTAACGATCAGTAAAATTTTGATAGTTTAGTTATGTGAAATTGAAATAACGCTAAACTATATAATTTCACAGGTCATACCGAGTTTTATGTGGCCAGAAAAGTCACATGTGTCTCAGTTCTATAAAAACATGACGCTCCCAGAACCCTTCTGATGATAACGGAGACACTTTACAGAATATTTCTCTGTGCTGCGTCACTTTATAAACTAGGTTTTCTCTGATACTGGATTTTACGTGGCTACTTTACGTGTGCAGGTTGGGTAACTTCGAATCTCTGTGTCTCGGAAACCGAGACAGATATCAAAAATATCTTCAAGGTTCTCTGAGACCGGGACCATGGGCATATCGAAAAAATTACACCCATTTTCTGTGTATAGCCGTCTTGGCATCCGTGGTTGGGTTTTGGTACCCGTAAACGCAGTTTTAAGGATGTTTCTCAAAAACGTAAAACAATTTTGAAAACGGTAAGATAGCACTGCTAGATAAATTCATAGAGGTTGTACGTTAAAATTCTAGCAATATTCTGCGGTTGATTGTTATTTAGAATTCGTATTTTACGTGTACATGTAATGTAACCTCGAACCTTGACACGTATCCTTGTGAGCCGTCCCATTCTACTTCGAAAGCCACGTTCGGTTTTGCCGTAGTTCTTAACGACTCACGTGTTCGGTAAGACTGTGCCTGGGGAGAAACATGGACTAGATAGTGCGTGATATTATAGAGGCATTCCTCAGCGGCACTTCAACGCCAAAGGGAGCTGTCGTTTTCAATTTTAAATTCACAGCTGTGTTCCGTGCATACCTGCGACATCGATTAGAATGTGTTCATATCATATCTTTTCTGTTTCCAATGTCGTCTGCTAGTAGGAATGTGTGGTTTGTCTGTAGCTGGCATTTCGGGTTTGCTTAGTTGCCAGCAGGCTTCCTTGGATGTTAAGGGCGCTGAGCCGTGCTGCGGCTCGCGTTGGTTCCGTTGCTAGGTTGGCATCGTTTAGTTGGTATAGTTACGGTTGTCATCTTCTTCTTTTGTTCATTGGCGCCACTCCGTTTGCAAGTGTTGTCTGTCCGCTAGTGGCAGCAGCGGCGGTTATCGATGTCTAATCACGGTGGTACTGTCTTTGGGGCGACGTTGTGGTGTTTCCGAGGGTGTGAGTCGGCAGTTCGGTTGGGGACGGACGAGCAGCCAGGTCCGCGCGGCGCGGGAACACGCCGGGACCACTGATGATGACACGCATGCACTGCCGGATGGAAGGGCTGTAGTTGCGAGGGGTACAACCTCGTCGTCAACTGGACCCAGGAAGTTTAAGTTGAGGGGACCTTAATTCAAGTAGTGAAACCTCCACCACTGTGAGATCTCGCCATTTGCTTGCGTGTTGCTGCTTGCAGTGTCGCCGAGACGAAGAGCAGCGAGTGGAGCGTTTGGGGCAGGCGAACTTAATTAACCTTACTCCACTTCCTGCTGAAGATAAGGTGGGTAGATCACGTAACTAACGAGGAGGTATTGAATAGGATTGGGGAGAAGAGAAGTTTGTGGCACAACTTGACTAGAAGAAGGGATCGGTTGGTAGGACATGTTTTGAGGCATCAAGGGATCACAAATTTAGCATTGGAGGGCAGTGTGGAGGGTAAAAATCGTAGAGGGAGACCAAGAGATGAATACACTAAGCAGATTCAGAAGGATGTAGGTTGCAGTAGATACTGGGAGATGAAGAAGCTTGCACACGATAGAGTAGCATGGAGAGCTGCATCAAACCAGTCTCAGGACTGAAGACCACAACAACACTCCACTCCCTATTATTGATTGTTGCATTCGTTATGTTATTATTTGTGAAGTTCAACCAGTGGTATTTTTGCTGTCTAGTGGCCGCTAACGCCCCAGTTACCTGCCCTGGAGCTTAGTGTATCTTACGGCAGTGTACTTTTCCTCTCCTTGCCGCTGCTGTATGGTAAGGCGTGTAGTTCGACAGCTTCCTTGATTTGTGGGCCGGGTGGTGTGTGTGTGTGTTTTTATTTTCCTATTCTGGTAGTAGTGGTTACTTTCTGCTTCCGGATGCTCTAAACATCAGAGTCTGAAGACGTCGTGCTAACCGCCGGTTCCGACTTGGGTGTTATTCGATCGTTACATTGGTCATCGGACTTTAGGTAGATTAGGCAAATGATTATTGGTCATGCGTTTTAACTACCACTAGTCTGAGTTACCATCTCGTCAAGTGAATGCAACTCTCGTATTCGTATGCTCTTTTCTATTATTTGCTTTGTTTTGCTTTACTATTATTATTATTATTTGCATAACAACGCATGTATGAACAGAGCCGCGAAATACCTTTTAGTAATGCTGTGCTATGAATTTCTTTATAATCATTAATTTTCAACAAAACAGAATATATTGGGTTCTTATTGTTCTGTATCTGACTTTCTATTAAAGGAACATTTTTTGTTACTGTAACTCACTCTAAAAGTCAACATATCTTCCCTACTTTACAGTTATTGGAAATGAAAATTACTTTGTTATGAATACTGCTGTTACAGTTCGCATGATTGTTCAACAACAAAATTTTGCAGTGGATTTTGGTTATCAGTAAAACACCATTCGGTACCACGACTAGCACAAGAACATGAGACTATTATCGGAGAAAAATACGTTTTCACTATAAGGTTTGCCAGACCAGAACCAAGCACAGCAAGATTCCTATTATATTACGAAGGTAAATTATCTTTTTGTACTGTTAGTTATATATATTATCAGCGGCCCGCGTCAACCTGCAACACATCATAAAATCTGCTGCTCTGCTCTGCAAGTCCGGAAGCTGAAAGAAATAATTTTATTTCACTATTACCTTCCCGCTTCTTTGCGGTATGATAGATTTCATTTAACGTAGTTTGAATACGCCGCGGCAGCGGCTCGTTCGTTCGCAGCGCAGCTCGGCACCACGGATAATATTTAAATAACTGAAAATGTCTCAAAAGGATGGGATAATATGCCAAGCAAGCTATTACAAATAATAATGCAGGGTTTCATTTAAATAACTCTATTCAAAACATTTAAATATATTAACTATTACACACCTTTAAAATGAGTACGTAATGGCGTCCATCTCTCAGTCTTGACAAAAGAAGGCTACGCTAGCGTACAATACAACGTCACAGGCTATCCTACTCGCTTAACTCCAAGAAGAAGACAGAGAAATTAATGTTCGCTCTGTATTATTTATACTAGTTGCACATTCTCATCTTTGTTTGATATTTATCGTCTGTGGCGGTTTCAGTACTCGCCGACACAGCTATTATCTAAAATAAATAATAAAAAAATACATAATTTTATACAATAACAAAATATGATACACAATATTTTCTCGTTACTACATAATATGTCTTTTGCTAATAGACGTTACAGTGTTATTCGATCGTTACATTGGTCATCGGACTTTAGGTAGATTAGGCAAATGATTATTGGTCATGCGTTTTAACTACCACTAGTCTGAGTTACCATCTCGTGAAGTGAATGCAACTCTTGGCTGCCTCTCTCATCACCTGCGAAGTTTCGAGGGGCTTTCCCTGGTCGATCCTTGGAGCAACGTCTGTGCCTCTCCCCCCCCCCCCCCCTCTCCCCTCGTTTCACCATGGTTTGGTCAGATGTGATGACTGTTTTTTTTTTCTTTTTTCTTTTAAATTAATAAAGTTTGAAGATGTTTAACGGGTTCTTAAAGGATTGCTAGTCAGGCCTTCAGCAGTGAAACAGTTTTGAAATTATTACTACTGGAGTCTTCGGCCAAGAAGTAGTTTGAATTTTGTCAGTAAGGCATTCGGCCGTGAGTGTTACTAGTCTTAAAATTTTAATTAGACAATTGTATTAAGGCAGTGAGATTTTGATGACTGTTCTTTTAAAAATATTTGATAACTGTAATTGCAAGTAGAAGAAGTTAACTGGTTCTTGAGACTGCTACTCAGGCCTTCAGCCGTGAAACAGTTTTAAATTATCACTATTGGAGCCTTCAGCTGAGAAATAGTTTTGAATTTCTTGTCATTAATGCTCTCAGCCGTGGAACACTTCTTAATTTATTGTCACCTTTTATTTGTTGTTGTTTCTAAATAAACTGTACGTGATTGAAAAATAAATTAACCAACAGCATTCGATTACGGTCCGTCCACAATCGTAACCCAATCCTGCCTTCCTTGGTACCAGGTCTCGAGCAATTCAAGAAACTTTTGTGTACAGCTTTGGACATCGGTTACTTTGGCCACTGGTGAACATTCATTGTGAGGTTGGCACGGGTAGATACCGCTTACGCTGTCCGCGCTAATCCAGATTTCTGTGTAGTCCTGGCAACGGGGCAGGTTACTTTTCGTCTTCCCTAGGACGACGGTGAGTAAGGCTGTCCTGAGTAGTATTTATGGTTGCTAAGCTGAACTGTGTAAGAGTTAGCTTTGTTTGAGTTTACAGTAGTTACTCTGGTGTGTGGCACTGATAATCGTGCCGCACCCGCTATTCCCGTCAGCGAATGGTATTAATTTAATTAGTATTCAGTTCATTCGATGAGATCTTTAGTGCAACTGCAACTTTGCGTGGACGTGCAGTGCGCCAGCTTTAATTAGTTTCGTATGTCGAACATGAACGTGTGGCGCCTTTGCAGAAAGCTGGTGTTAAGCCGTATTTTGCCGGCCGGGGTGGCCGAGCGGTTCTACACGCTACAGTCTGGAACCACACGACCGGTACGGACGTAGGTTCGAATCCTGCCGCGGGCATGGATGTATGTGATGTCCTTAGGTTAGTTAGGTTTAAGTAGTTCTAAGTTCTAGGGGACTGATGACCGCAGCAGTTGGGTCCCATAGTGCTCAGAGCCATTAGAACCATTTTCTTAAGCAGTATTTTATTTACCGTGCCATTTGTGTTTCATTCCCACTGACTTAGTAGGTCCTGTTCTGGTGCACCATGTGCGTTTCTTTGTAAATCATGAGGCTCAACCTCTCGGGTTCGAACTGAATACTCAGTTTCATCACATTTGGTAAACTTATTTACAAAATTACTGAGTTGCAAGAAATTTCCGAAGTGGGCTTTGCTCCCTGAAATTGACCGTCAAAGCCAGTTGCGCTTCGTCCCGGTGAGTTTACATGCGGAGCATAGAGGGTTTCTCCTAAATTTTATCTTTTATTGTGTGGGTGATCAGTGATCTTGATAAATTGTAACCGGTTATTTAGCAGACTTGCCCCCCCCCCCCCCCCCATACATGTCAGTCCAGTCGTTGCATTGTATAACGTACCATGTATCGAGATTCACTAGCCAACATTCCTAGTAACTGTGTTTTTACTTTACGTCTGAGTGTGTGAGTTACTTTTCACGAGGAAAGAAATGTTAATTATTGCTATTACATCTCACAGTTCCATTACGCGTCCTAGTGAGGATCCTTAAAAACAATCAGTTTTCACCTACCCTTAATGATTATTGTACATACAATATATGGATTGTAGTCTATTAAATTGTCAAATGATCAATGAACATGCGCCTTTGTATCAGTTTAATTAATTAATATTTGAATTAAATTGACCCAGTAATCAAAAATTTTGTTTGGTACTTGTTCTAATCAAGTGAACGTAGGCTCCACTTGCAGAACCATTTTTGGGATTTAGTAAATCAGAAAAGAGATGTTTCGCGAAGCTGATCCTACCAGTACCTCGCAGTCGTAAAAGACTACAGGTATCATTCACCCTCTGTATTTCGAAAACGGATACAGACTTCAAAAAAATTTTGAAAGTTGGTCGATATTGGGATCTTAGGAATACATCGCAAAAATTTCTGTCATTTGCTATGTCTAGGCACCTTAGACTCCGTTGCTCGATTTTGGTACGAAAAAGTGGTAAAATATCCTTTCTGGGGTGTTTTCTAAGGAACTGCCCATAAATTGACTCTTTAAGCTCCTTCAAACCCACCATGGACCACATCAGATGCAAAAGGAAATAACCGATTTCCTGCGTTGCATAATTAGGAGGATGTGTGTAACATTCACAGTTTCATCCTGTACTGCACGATAGTGACTCTTAGACGGTCCTTCAGTTGAGTATAGGAATGAGGCCTAACCCAGGTGATATACAAACAACTTGATCCTACCCTTCTATCACCAATAGAACTCGAGGCATAAGTCCCGAAAGAATTTCGTTTTTATGTGCTGCCTTTGGAGCATATCAGGTGCGCGTGTGTGCCCATTTACGAATTAATGTGCGATGTGAATGTAAAATGATCCGTTCCACGTCATTATTATTTATAGTGCAAACGATCCACGGAAAATGAAACTAACTTGCGGTCAGCTCTTGATAATTCTAAGTTCAAGGGGCCACAGAATAATTTCGATTATTTGAAAGTTCGATTTAACGAAGCTGAAGCAGGAAAATATCACAAGAAAGAGATCATGCACAAATTAAAAGTCAAAACATAGTGTCGTAATATGAATAACATTCGTATTCCTTATAAAGGATATCCTAAATTTTCGCGAATTTCTATTCAGTTTAACATTTTAGACAAAAGACATACACGAAATTCAAAAGATGCAGAACAAGGCTTCTATTCTGCAAAGATATCGACGATCTCTTCCTGCTTCTGTGATCTCGATCGTGTTTGCTCAGTCGCATTTTCTATTCTTGTGAAAGGTGAAATTACATCGTCTAGTTCCGATCTACGGATGTAAATGACATGCGGTTTTCTCTTTTCGTGATACGGTACCTTCTTTTGCTTTTTCATTGTCTTCAGAGAAGTCATTTAGAAATTTCAACCTCTGTCAACGCACTGCAGAACCCCACATGATCATCGTAATGTGCGAAATCCTCAAATGTTATAAGTGCTTCCAGATAAGGAAAATAACCGCGTGAGAGCCAGGCATTTGTGCTACTCAGTAGTCACTTTTTGGAGTTTATATTGGGAGTCTAAGAAAATCACCTAAGGTAGTACTGTTCAAAATAGAAGAAAAGTTCCAATAACGATACGTGCGGAACCCAATACCCGTTGAGATATGGGCAGCTGAACATCCGCATTTGACAGCTGTAATTTTATTTACGAGTGAGACAGGGTTCGCAAGAGATGTCAATGCAAATGACCTCAATACACTCAGGTGGGCAAATGCAAATCCTAGAGCAATCAAGGAGGTGAAGCATTAGGATCCCTGTAGTATCAATGCCTGGGCGGGAATTGTCGGTGACAGAGTCGTGGGGCCATAAACTATGACGAACAGATTAACAGGTGCCGTACGTTACCGATTTGTGCGTGATGAATCACGAGCGCTATTAGAGAACGTTACACTTGCACAAAAACAACTGCTTTGGTTTATGAACCACCACATTTTCTACAGATAGCGCGACTGTACCTCACTGCAACATTTCAGCGACGATGGACTAGTCGAAGAGTTCCAGTGCGTACAGTATCATGTCCTTTTCAGACCTGAATTTTTTGGATTTCTATCTATGGGGACATTTAGAAGGAGTGGTATATGCGGAACCTATCGACCATGTGCTGACGTGCCAGTTAGGTTTAAGTAGTTCTAAGTGTAGGGGAATGATGACCTCAGATGTTAAGTCCCATAGAGCTTTGAGCCATTCGAACCATTTTTTTGTGCTGGCGTAACAGCAGCGTGTCAGAACCGCAGGTCACGGAATCCTACAGGCGCCAGGTGTACTGAAAGACAGTGTCATTCACTGCAATGAAGGATGAGTCAACATGGAGCTCTTAACACAGTATCTACATAGTGGGCACATGGGAATAACTGGACTGATTGGTTCAAATCTCAACAGGTTCTAAGACCTTTTCCCCTAGTTTTGACTGATACTAACTCCTCTAGCAATATGTGACACTTGTTTTAAGCAATATGTGCCACTTGTTTTAAACACCTCGTATAGTGTAGTATGTTGTTGAGTATTGACTAAGTGAAGGAGTTTCACGAAGAGGTGAAAGTCTAAACAATTACCGAAATATTGGGATTATCGAGCAAAACCGGTTACCCGTTGCTAATTAGTTAGTTACATGTTCCATAGAACATTTGAATGATGTTTATTGAAATTACGTGGAACGAGTCAGTTCACAGCATATATATACACGATAGCTGTTAACATCAATAAACATTCATTATTTTTAGTTATACTCTTGGAATTAACTTATCTTTTTTCTGGTTACCAGTTTTTAAGCAGATATTTCTCAGTGGTAGAGAAGGGTTTGTCCACGAGAAATAATTTTAAATTAGATGTAAAACTTGGTTCGCTCCCTGTCAGAAATTTTATGTTGTTTGGCTAATGACCAAAAACTTTTACTTTTGCATATTGAACTCCTCTCAGATCCAGTGACAGCTTTAACAGTGAGTAATAAAGGTCATTTTTCCCGGCAGTGTTATAAGTATGTAGGTGACTGTCTTCTCAAATTGCGATTGATTATTTGTGAAGAATTTTTGTTAGAGAATGTATGCATTGTGACGCCACAGTCAAAATGCCTAGCTTCTTGTAGAGGTATGACGCCCGTGGGCGAACAGCACATATCTTACTTACTGCTCCTTATTGTCCAATCAATAATTTCTTTCTAAGCAACGAGTTATCTCAGAAGATTATTCCGTACGACATCACTGAGAAGAAATAAGCAAAATATCTCAGGAGAGTGATACGTTTGTTTTCAAGATCAGCAGTTATAAGAAGAGCAAAGGTTGCTGAAAGTAACTGTTTGAGAAGCTCATTGATATACATCTTCCTTTTCAAGATTTCATCAGTATGTAAACCCAGAAATTGGAGCATTCTACGCAACTTCCTGACTGCTAATCGTGCACTACATGAATCTATTTGTTATGGAGAACTTATGTAGTGTGTTTTCTCCAATGTTTAGGGTGACTCCATTTTCAGAGTACCATTTTCGCTTGTTGAATGTTAAGTGGATTCTCATTTGGATGTATAAGCAATAGGAGTGGACCGAAAATTGAACTCTGTGAAATTCCCTTAGTGGTTTCCCCTCCTCTCCCTCGCCCCCCCCCCCATCAAAGTTGCTAATTCATACGTTTCCGAGATTGTCTGAATTATTCTGCACAACATTTTGTCAAGTACCATTCAAACCAACTGCATGTAAAGCATCAGTTCCATAAAACTAGAGTGTTTCTAAGAGAAAATCTTGATCTACACGGTCAGACGCCTTGAAAAGATCAAAAAATGTCAACTGGATATGTATTATTATTTAAGACTTGTAATATTAGAGAAATGAATGTATAAATAGTGCTCTCCGTGGATCAACCTTACTGGAATCCGAACTGTGATACATTAAGTAAGTTGTTTACATTTAAGCGTGCGAGTAATCTTGACTACGTTACTTTTTTCGAATGTTGGAAAAAGATGTCTGTAAGGAAACTGAACGATAATTGTTTAAGTCTATCGTGTCACCTATCTTATGAAGCGGTTTAATAACTGGATATTTTAACCGGTATAGAGAAAAATTCCTGGGCCAGTGATGCATTGCATATATTACTAAGTACATTACTTGTTAAGCCGAAACCACTTTTCGGAATGCAATTAGTAGTAGGCCAACGCTTCCACCCGCCAGTCGAATCCTCGCATGATTGGATTTTCCTACAACAGCGCTAATCTCTTTTCTGCTAACTCGCTGCATTCTAATGACGTTGTGGAATAGTTGCTCGAGTTCGACGTGAACGTCCTAGGGATGGGAAAAGCCGGCCGCTTAAAACAATACAGTCTTTAGCTCTGAATAACCGATATTTTTTACGTATATCTGTGGTCTCCGTTGTAACAGGTGTTTTGATATAACCGAGTATAAAACCGAAATATTAGTTAGCCAAAGCAGCAGTACTACAACGTTTTCAAATAAACGTTGTAGCCTCTCCCTTCCTAATCGGCATACTGGATTGCGATATAACTGACCGTGATCGCATATGCCTAATGGAATTTTACAGTGAGTAACGCTATCGTTACCGAAGGAAAATAACGCCAGTTACTTGGAGGAAAGTGTATAACAGACTCTTCTGAAGGAAGAATCCATTCTAAGCTTCAACTAAATACTGACGATAATTTTGAAATGTGTGGATTATAGTGCAATAGCTCACGAACCACACTGGGAGGAAAAAAGTTACCACGTAAAATTTACTACAAAAATAGCTGGTAACACAAAGAAAACACTGATTAGGTAAAAAGGGGATAATTAAACGGTCGCCAGCCCGCTAGTGCAATGAATCTCCAGAATCTTAAGAAAGCTAATGGCAGAGAATTTAAGGAAATAATCACTGGCGTGGCAACAGAACGTTGTCACGGATTTCCAGCACAACAGTTCACGCGAAAATAAATGAATCAGAAAGGACTGAGTCTGCAGTTACTTATTCTGAAATATTCAGTTTTGAATGTAAAGTTGAATGGAGTTACTGGTTAAATAAAGGAGAGGCTGAACTTAAAATATGTTATGTAAAAATTACTTTCAGTAACCTCAGTGTACTGTAATGCAAAATTTAGAAAAGGACAAGGAATTTATTTTTGATTATTGAAAGACTGGAGTGAATTTAAGCAAAGGAGCAACTGATTTTACTTTTAATATAACAACAATAAAATACATATCCAGCCAGCAGAAGTCACTCACTACGCTAAATTCAGAATAAATGAAATTTCGCACACTCAATTCGTGTTGTGCCTTTAGTTATTAGTTTTTCCAGTGAAATTTGACCTTACTTTAAGTGACTGAAGTTAATACTGAAACTTGCAAATTAGTTCAGCCTCTGTTACGCAATACAAAAATGAACAGTTACCGAGGAAGAAAATTTAGACTGCAGCTGGTCATTAGCGAAAACACAAATCTGGCAGTAAATAGTTATCCAATTTTCATGTTCTTACGACACTTGGTGATTGCATGGAAAGGAACGGGACCCTGCCTGGCAATAATGTCTGAGGACAATGACTCCGCCGGTCGCTTTGGCCGAGCGGTTCTAGGCGCTTCAGTCCGGAACCGCGCTGCTGCCACGGGCACAGGTTCGAATCCTGCCTCGGGCATGGATGTGTGTAGTGTCCTTAGGATAGTTAGGTTTAAGTAGTTCTAAGTCTAGGGGACTGATGACCTCAGATGTTAAGTCCCATAGTGCTTGGAGCTATTTGAACTTTTACAACGTCACTGGCATAAGACTGCAAGATACAAGCGACTCAATAGCAGCTGCAACAGCCTGACTCACCACACTTGCAGCAGTCATAATTTTCACTTTTGAGAATGAAGGCAACTAAACAGCTGTCTTAGTCACTTTAGGAACTAATCTGAAACTGCGTTTATTAACACTCTCATACAGCAACACTTTGTCTTTCCAAGAAACTGTACCAAACCTGTCTCTTTCCATTTCATGCAAGGTATCGTGTCATATAAGAAATAAATCTTTTCTTCCTCGCAAGTTACAAAAGATCTCTCTTCCACACACCAGACATAAATTTTACTCAGTACGTCAGCAGCCACACATTCATTAGAAAAAAAAGTTAATGGCTGCCAAAATTGGGAAAACAAGCAATTTATCGTTACTACGAGAACACTGTTGGCAATCACGAAAATCTTCAAACTCAGTGACAACGTCAGATGAAACATTAATGTCACCTCGTCCATACACAGATTTACAAGTTTTTCACCTTGAGAAAAATGCTTCGCTCTCTTTTTCAACAAATGAAAATTTTTTCATTAATACTGCTGCGTCGTGCGAACAAGACACAGCCAGGGCAGAAGCACCACAGGCTCGAAGATGGGAGCTGGTGACAGTGAGCGAGTTCCACCAGCGCCACAGACGGCGCTGAGGATGAATATGTCGACTTCGCCTCGGCGAATTGCCGGCCGAGTACAATCCGGCAATGACCCTACGGCAAAGAAAAGAAGCCTACATTGAAGATAGCAGAGTAGCTCTGGCCCATTTGGTTACAG
Organism: Schistocerca cancellata; assembly: GCF_023864275.1. Classification (NCBI taxonomy): domain Eukaryota; kingdom Metazoa; phylum Arthropoda; class Insecta; order Orthoptera; family Acrididae; genus Schistocerca; species Schistocerca cancellata. The sequence goes on along the minus strand of NC_064634.1, from coordinate 89,965,909 downwards.
TGAGAGGCACCCACATGCCTTGCTCATACTGTGGCATCAAGCAGTCAGGCCTGCAAGATGAGTGGTCTGCCAAGCGAGTGGATTCATTCTTATCTGTCGAGTAACATGAACTCTAGTACTCACAATAAAGTTACAAATTATCCTCCTGTATGAATAATGCGCAACGGAAACGCACATCTGACTATCAGTAATTTACAGAACTCTGACTGCTCACTACGCACTGGCAATACCACATTTTCATTTTTTATTTAACGGCTTTTATCAACACGTGGCCATCGCACTGAATATGAGTGGTGCACACATTATAAATTCTGGATATCATGACAACATACAATGCGAAGGAAAAGGCCACCGATCTTTTTCTTTTCACTATCTTATTTATTCCGATAAATTCTATAACCTAAACACACAAATTCTATAACCTACAACAATAACACATGAGAAATTCCGCCCGGTGGGCATGGCTTTACATTGCTGATTCTCTGTCTTATGGTCTCGTAATTATTCAACGCTACAGTGCACTTTCTGGATAGGATGGTGGATCTTTTTGCTATATCTCACACTTCGACTCTCACAACCATCAGCACGAAACTTTCCTCCAGACCGACCGGTACAAAAGGAACACGCGTAACCCACTACTTCTGCAACTACCTAGCTACTCTCCCATGCGAACCACACATACCCAAATTACATGACATACACCACACTTCAACATGGAATACAACGCAATAAATAGCCACAACATTGTCACTTTCAGCTTTCCCACTTCAATTAGTATTTATACCAGTTTCACACGACACTGCCCCACTTCGTAATTCTTCTTTCCTACTATGAACTCTGGAGATATATGCACGTCTTCCTGTGCAATGGCAGCCAAGTGGCGTTGCTGGATAGACGGCTGACTCACCTTGCTTCTCTCTCAGAGTATTATAGTTTGAATCAAGCGTCACACGGAAACATAACATGCAAAGTAATATTAAGAGCATATTCATCACACATGCGGGTCCTCAACTGATGCCATGGACGAGTACTTCTCTTTATCCTTTGTCTCATACACAGATTGAGACTCAGACAGTACTCACCACGTGGAAGTACTCGTCTCTAATTTCAAGTCCTGCACACGTCATTCCTTAAATATTTCAACTTATAGTAGACACGCTAGTAATTCAGCTTATCTTAAGCACACAGAAGTATTTCAACTTATTGCTACAAGTGGTTTCATTGTGACCGTTGTTCACTTCCGAAGATTACTATGATCCCATTAATATTACCTGCCTGACATTTAATTCTCCCCACAAAAGTTCCTGAAATAGAGAAATTATTATTTCAAACTACTCTTAAATATTCCACATGCATACCATGTCTCCAATCTTTTGTCTTTACGGAGCACACCTAAGACAGGTCTTAACAGCACAAGATCCAGTGGCAGAGTGCTGAAACATGGCCGTTCGGCAGAGGTGCAAGAGAACCTGAAGAAGTGGGGGAGCAACTTGCTACCGTATTGGTCAGCCACATTTCAGACGCTCAAAGCTCAGGTAAATTTCATCTCTTTGGTCCCACCAAAGGTGGCCAAAGGATCGTCTCAAAGATGATCATATATTCACATTCACTATCTGCGGTTAGCAGACGACTATACATTCATTCATATCACAGATCTCACCAAACTGGATGTAGGGATTTATTTTGTGGGAGTGCACATGTGAGCAATTAAATAAATAAATTGTCATTCTTTCCCACACTGGTATCCGGCTTCGCTGTATTAATTGAAATTGAGTTATTTTACAAGAAAAGAAGTGTTGTTCTGACAAAAATAATGAAGTATGTCGTACCTATTTTCAATGTCGGGCGGTACTGTACCCTTTCAACAGATCAACATCCAGGGCTGACTTAGACAGGGAACGTCGTTTAGTGAACTCTTGGAAAGGAAGAGATAGTTGTTGTAAATTTCATTTGCTATGTACTGTGAAGTTCACCTACGATTATTTGCACATAACGAATGAGGGCCGTTTTGTGTTATGTTACATGCAGTGTTGCAGACTTAATCATTCAATAAGTCACAAAAGTAAGTAAAACCTTTTCAACTCATTTGTGTCACTTTGTAGAACCTTCTTTCTCTTACCCTGTTACCTGAACATGGGCGTAGCCGTGTAACAGTGGCAAGGAGAAATCGTCTTACCGGTGAACTGCACCAGAAGCCGTGTCACGAACTGACGAACTCGGCCTACCGTAACAACAGTGCCCTACAAGTTTTAGTTATTGCAATTACTATTCATGTTAGTCATAATGTGTAAAAGAATTGTGACTGGGCGAAGCCTCTACATTTCCATATTTGTCGGTTAACAGTCTTACGATGTTGTAGCCGTGCGGACGACGAAGAATGTAGCCGACGACAATGCTGAGCTGCCGCTGTTGCTGCTGCCCGAGTCGTCTCAGAGCCACGGATAATTATGGGACAGGCAACATTTAAAATTGCAGCTGCCTCCGCCTTACTACACCTACCGCGTTCTCAATACTCGCGGTTAAAGAACCGGGCGCGGCTACACTGGCGCGATCAAAGCTGCACACCGCGTCGGTCGGAGCGCCCAACAAACACTTCCGTACTCTTCCATCACTCAAACTGCTCTGCCTCCTCTCTGCTCGCAACGAGACAGACTCTCCATACGCAAAGATAAACACGGCACAGCTACCGCGATTTCGTCGTTGCTATCGATACATTTGATAGAAACGGCTATTACCCAGCAATTTACAATATTTTCATTATAATTACGATCAGTCCTATTCATCATAAATAAATACACTATTAAATCGATTGCTTATCAAATATAGTTTCTGTAAGAAAGCTTACAGCTTCAGAATCAGAAGCACACTACAAGTTATCAAGGGATATTAATGGCTAAAATTTTTGGATGGTGCAAAGCTATTTTATCTGCATTCTCAGTGTTACAAACTTTTTAAGAAAGGAGTACTTTTTATTCATAAAATTTACATTTCTTTGACTCACTGCGTTATTATAGATACGCGGTGCATTCAAGTTCTAAGGCCTCCGATTTTTTTTTCTAAGTAACTACTCACACGAAATCGATGAAAACTGGCGTTACTTCTCGACGTAATCGCCCTGCAGACGTACGCATTTTTCACAACGCTGACGCCATTATTCCATGGCAGCGGCGAAGGCTTCTTTAGGAGTCTGTTTTGACCACTGGAAAATCGCTGAGGCAATAGCAGCACGGCTGGTGAATGTGCAGCCACGGAGAGTGTCTTTCATTGTTGGAAAAGCTAAAAGTCACTAGGAGCCAGGTCAGGTGAGTAGGGAGCATGAGGAATTACTTCAAAGTTGTTATCACGAATAAACTGTTGCGTAAAGTTAGCTCGATGTGTGGGTGCGTTGTCTTGGTGAAACAGCACACATGCAGCGCTTCCCGGACGTTTTTGTTGCAGTGCAGGAAGTAATTTGTTCTTCAAAACATTTTCGTAGGATGCACCTGTTACCGTAGTGCCCTTTGGAACGCACTGGGTAAGGATTACGCCCTCGCTGTACCAGAACATAGACACCATCATTTTTTCATCACTGGCGGTTACCCGAATTTTTTTTTGGTGGCGGTGAATCTGTGTGCTTCCATTGAGCTGACTGGCGCTTTGTTTCTGGATTGAAAACTGGCGTCCACGTCTCATCCATTGTCACAACCGACGAAAAGAAAGTCCCATTCGTGCTGTCGTTGCGCGTCAACATTGCTTGGCAACATGCCACACGGGCAGCCATGTGGTCGTCCGTCAGCATTCGTGGCACCCGCCTGGATGACACTTTTCGCATTTTCAGGTCCTCATGCAAGATTGTGTGCACAGAACCCACAGAAATGCCAACTCTGGAGGCGATCTGTTCAACAGTCATTCGGCGATCCCCCAGAACAATTTTCTCCAGTTTCCCGATCGGTCGTCATACCGGCTTGTGCGAGCCCGAGGTTGATTTGGTTTGTTGTCACACGATGTTCTGCCTTCATTAAACTGTCGTACCCAAGAACGCACTTTCGACACATCCATAACGCCATCACCACATGTCTCCTTCAACTGTCGATGAATTTCAATTGGTTTCACACCACGCAAATTCAGAAAACGAATGACTGCACGCTGTTCAAGTAAGGAAAACGTCGCCATTTTAAGTATTTAAAACAGTTCACATTCTCGCCGCTGGCGATAAAATTCCATCTGCCGTACGGTGCTGCCATCTCTGGGACGTATTGACAATGAACGCGGCCTCATGTTAAAGCAATGCGCACGTTTCTATCTCTTTCCAATCCGGAGAAAAAAAAATCGGAGGCCTTAGAACTTGAATGCACCTCGTAATGGGAAAAGCGACCAGTGCCACTTTAATTACAAAGCCGAGAGAAACGAGCAACAAACGCGTGGCATAAGTGATACGGCACTGCTGAGACAATAACCTCTGTGTCGCCGTGTGATGTGGCTTTAGGAGTGTACGTACAGTCTGCAAGACTTTCCCCCACCTCGTCTGTATGGTAGTTCTTTGATGTCGTTGCCGAATGTCCGTCGTGCTCCGGAGCGAAACCAAACGTTGTGTTACAGAGTGTCACCAACTCTAACCTGGAAGTACTTTTAAGAAGCGATATAACAGAGAAGTATAATGCCTAATTTGCTTTAAAACCTTAAAGATTTGTCTGACTTTTCTGTGAAATAATAAAAGAGGAAGGAAATTATGGTAACAGTAATAAACTAAAAACTTAACAATTCAGTCATAGCATGCAATAGAAATGAAAAGTAGCAGATCTGGTGCCTGAGTCTACACAATATGCCTTTATCTGGTTGAAGCCCTTAAAAACGGACAAATTAACACAAAAAACAGACTTCTTCAGCCTCAGTTTTCATCCATTAACACTCATTAGCTGTAATTACCAAATAGTGTTATGATTCTAGATTATAACGTGATTTTCGTGCAGAATTTCGAAAAATTAGAATCCAGAGGAGAATACTGATGGTTTTCCGTAGTGTTCAGCCCCTTATTACTATTCGAGAAAAGCAGCGAACACTGAACGGACTAACTTTTCTTTTGTTTGTCTGTTTAATTTAATGTCTTTTTAAACTGAAAGAGTCGAAGTTTTTCAATCTTTGTTTGATTTCTACGTTCATTACAGGAGATAATAGGAATTAAAAACCGAAAATCGGTTGACAGTTATTGATGTTGCTGAGCAACAGTGATACAATAGTTTTTAAAGGAACACACAGTCATCTAAGTACAACCTAGGTTTCAGACTTTTAAGCCGTTTGCAAGTATTTGATTTTATGTATTAATATATATTGCAGGATATTTAAGATGTTTTCAGGCTCAAAATTGTCCATAAGTTAAGAAAAATATTGGCTCCCCACAAAATGACAGATGTAAAATGTGATTTTACATTTGGCATTTCGTGGGGAGCGAAGATTTTTCTTAATTTATGGCCAACTCTGAGCTTGATAACATCTTAAATATCCTGCAATATATGTTAATAAATGAAATCAAATACATGAAAATGGTATAAATGGCGGAAACCTGGATTTCACTTCTATAAGCAATAAAACACTCAATGGCGATGTGTCCCATGGAAAATCGGTTATTTCATAAACCGGTTGTTTTGATCGGTTTTGTGTTGTGATTGAATTGGTGTGAAAAAAATGGATATAAACGAAAACCCGTTGTATGAGCTGTAACCGCTGTCCCTAGCAACACGCGTAACTACTTGCGTCGCCTTGGGAACGCCTGCGCCCGCCGGCCCGCCAGCCGGGTGCAGGTAGACTGCCGCCGCTGCACGTCCGCCGCCTGGCGACGCACGCTAATGGCGGAGCTGGAGGCGCGCTCCGCTTCTGCTTCTGCAGCGCTCGTTAGGCGCACACTCTTGCTGCTGATTACCTGACACGTGCCGCCAGAGGGGAGGCGAACCCCTGCAGGTCACGTACCGGCAACCCGCCGTGGTCGTACGTGTCGCTGTCAGGCGCTTGCGAAAAACTAGGTGCAGATGTAGAAACCTGAATGGTGGTACTCTCACACAGAGGTGACAAGTCAACGGATACTTTCTGATATCGTGTCGAACCTCCTGAAGCACTGCGAAGGGTAGCAACTCGACGTGGCATGGGCCCAACAAGTCGTTGGAAGCCCCTGCAGAAATATTGAGCTGTGCTGTCTCTATGTTGTTGTTGTTTTGGTCTTCAGTCCTGAGAATGGTTTGATGCAGCTCTCCATGCTACTCTACCCTGTGCAAGCTCCTTCATCTCCCAGTACCTACGGCATCCTGCATCCTTCTGAATCTGCTTAGTGTATTCATCTCTTGGTCTCCCTCTACGATTTTTACCGTTCACACTGCCCTCCAATACCAAATTGGTGATCCCTTGATGCCTCAGGACATGTCCTACCAACCGGATCCCTTCTTCTAGTCATGTTGTGCCACAAACTTCTCTTCTCCCCAATCCTATTCAATACCTCCTCATTAGTTATGTAATCTACCCATGTAATCTTCAGCATTCTTCTGTAGCACCACATTTCGACAGTTTCTATTCTCTTGTTATTCAAACTATTTATCGTTCATGTTTCACTTCTATACATGGCTACACTCCATACAAATACTTTCAGAAACGACTTCCTGGCACCTAAATCTATACTCGATGTTAACAAACTTCTCTTCTTCAGAAATGCTTTCCTTCCATTGCCTGTCAGCATTTTATATCCTCTCTACTTCGACCATCATTAGTTAATTTGCTCCCCAAATAGCAAACCTCCTTTACTACTTTAACTGTCTCATTTCCTAATCTAATTCCTTCAGCATAACCCGACTTAATTCGACTACGTTCTATTATCCTCGTTTTGCTTTAGTTGATGATCATCTTATATCCTCCTTTCAAGACACTATCCATTCCGTTCAACTGATCTTCCATGTCCTTTGCTGTCTCTGACAGAATTACAATGTCACTGGCAAACCTCAAAGTTTTTATTTCTTCTCCATGGATTTTTATACCTACTCCGAATTTTTCTTTTGTTTCCTTTACTGCTTGCTCAATATACAGATTGAATAATATCGGGGAGAGGCTACAGCCTGTCTAACTCCCTCCCCAACCACTGCTTCCCTTTCATGTCCCTCGACTCTTATAACTGCCACCTGGTTTCTGTACAAATTGTAAATAGCCTTTCGCTTCCTCTATTTTACCCCTGCCACCTTCAGCATTCGAAAGAGAGTATTCCAGTCAACATTGTCAAAAGCTTTCTCTAAGTCTACAAGTGCTAGAAACGTAGGTTTGCCTTTCCTTAATCCTTCTTCTAAGATAAGTCGTAGGGTCAGTATTGCTTCACGTGTTCCAAGATTTCTACGGAATCCGAACTGATCTTCCCCGAGGTCGTCTTCTACCAGTTTTTCCATTCGTCTGTAAAGAATTCCCGTTAGTATTTTGCAGCTGTGACTTATTAAACTGATAGTTCGGTAATTTTCACATCTGCCAGCACCTGCTTTCTTTGGGATTGGAATTATTATATTTCTCTTGAAGTCCTCAGACTTCAAGAGGGTATATCGTGTGTCTCATACATCTTGCTCACCAAATGGTAGAGTTTCGTCAGGACAGGCTCGCCCAAGGCTGTCAGTAGTTCTAATGGAATGTTGTCTACTCCCGGGGCCTTGTTTCGACTCAGGTCTTTCAGTGCTCTGTCAAACTCTTCACGCAGTATCATATCGCCCATTTCATCTTCATCTTCTTACATTTCCATAATATTGTCCTCAAGTACATCGCCCTTGTATAGACCATTTATAGACTCCTTCCACCTTTCTGCTTTCTTTTCTTTACTTAGAACTGGGTTTCCATCTGAGCTCTTGATATTCATACAAGTGGTTCCCTTTTCTCCAAAGGATTCTTTAATTTTTGTGTAGGCTGTATCTATGTAACCCCTAGTGAGATAAGCCTCTACATCCTTACATTTGTTCATCCCTGCTTAGCTATTTTGCATTTCTTGTCGATATCATTTTTGAGACGTTTGTATTCTTTTTTGCCTGCTTCATTTACTGCATTTTGATATTTTCTCCTATCATCAATTAAATTCAATATTTCTTCTGACACCCAAGGATTTCTACTAGCCATCATCTTTTTACCTACTTGATCCTGGGCTGCTTTCACTACTTCATCCCTAAAAGCTATCCATTCTTCTTCTACTGTATTTCATTCCCCTATTCCTGTCAGTCGTTTCCTAATGCTCTCCCTGAAGCTCTCTACAACCTCTGGTTTAGTCAGTTTACCCAGGTCCCATCTCCTTAAATTCCCAACGTTTTGCAGTTTTTTCAGATTTAATCTAAGTTCATAACCAATAGATTGTGGTCAGAGTCCACATCTGTCCCTGGAAATGTCTTACAATTTAAAACCTGGTTCCTGTCTGTATAACGGTCCATAATTCTATCTAAGCACGTCTGACGTTACTTGAATGAGTCCATTCCAGGACGTTGTCTTTGAAGAGGGCGAGCGTAAGATGAACTTCGTCACCAGTGGCCTCTTCAGACCTCACAACTTGTAACTTTTATGCAGAGTGACAATAATTGAACTACATAAAATAAAATCTTAATAACTTCTGAACGGTTTGCCTTAGGGCATTCAAACTGCACGGTTGGCCGCGGGGCGTGATAGAAATTAGCATGCGCATGTTTGGTTGGTTTAGCGACGAAGCCCACTTTCATTTGGATAGGTTCGTCAATAATCAAAATTAGAGCATTTGGGGAACTGGGTATCCGCGTCCTGCGATCGAGAAGTCTCTTTACCCTCAACGTGTGACTGTGTGGTGTGCAGTGTCCAGTAAGGGAATAATCGCTACTATATCCTGCGATTTCACGGTGACTATCGAACAGTACCTGTAGGTTTCTGAAGGTGATTTCACTCCATTATCCAAAGTGACACTGATTTCGACAAGATGTGGTTCATGCAAGACGGAGCTCCAACCCATCAAAGCAGTAGAGTCTTTGATGTCCTGGAGGAGCACTTTTGGGATCGCATTCTGGCTGTAGGGTACCCGGAGTCCACTGCCATGGACCTCAATTGTCCCGCCATATTCTCCGGATCTGAACACATGCTGTGCCATTTCTCTGGCGCGTTGCGTATCCGGCGCTATCGATAGCGACTTGTATTTCTGTTTCCGTCTGGTTCGGCCTGCGCAGGCGCTGAGGCGGCTGCTGCCCTCTGGAGCGTTTTTCGCGGGGGGGCCGCGCGCGCTCGGCTCGGCAGTTGGATCCGCACCGAGCTGGCGGTATTTTGCCTTCCGCCCCGGAGGTGTGGTCTCGTTGTTGGCGGGCCTCGTTGATTTGGCCGTTGGGTGGTGTGGCGTGTTGCTGACGTGCTGTAGTGAACAACTGATGGATCGCCGCACGCGATTGCTCGAGGTTCTCCGCCTCTGAAAAGGGTGCCACGATATCGCTTGGGCTTCCGCACCCAGGAGTTGTAAGGACTGCAGGGCCGGCATTCTGTGTGTTTGCTCTGTCCGGTCTGCGTGGCGGGGTTCGTTTCACCTTAATTCAGCTGTTGTTTATATTTTCTGCGTGATTCCGTTTTGGCCGGAGTCTAGGTGTCGAGTTTTCTGCTGGTGTGTACCCGGTCGTCGCCGCCGTTTTCCCGCCCGGGGGGCAGCCGTATCTGTTGATGGGAATTATTTGGCAGTGTGTGTTTTGCGTGGATCCGGTGTGCTCACGCGCCCTCATTCTGAGTTGAAATTTCTGTGGTCAGGCTGGCTCGGTTGCTGGAGTGTGTGTTATTGGTTTTCTGGCTTGCTGGGGACTACGCGCGCGCCTGTTCCGTTTTATGATGTGGCAGCAGTCCGATATTTTTATGTGTGCTTGTTAAGTTGCTAGCTATTGCTTTTAGCCTTGTGCTTACTTATTATTACTTAAATTTCTGGGCATTGTCATTTGCCTGTTGCTTTACCTTTATTTATTTGTAGTGTCAATTAAGCCTAAGACGATGTCGAAGGTGCCAGCAATTGATTTTATCCTCGTGTGTACTTAAACCTATTTAAATTCTTGGGAATTGCCATTTGCTTGTTCTTTTACTCTTATTCATTTGTTGAGACAGTTAGCCCTAAGATGTCGTCAGACCTTGGTATCTGTCAACCTTATTTTGGCTACCAGCGCTCAGGTGCAATATTGCCTTGCCTATCCCGGATTTTGTCATTAATTGAGATCCTTTTGTACTGTATTTTAGTAGTAGGTTTGGCAAGTGCACTTGCGTATGGTATTTATTATGTTTGCCCGCTCTCCCCTCTTCCTTCTTCGTGTAAACTGATTTTGGTAAGATTGCTAGGTGACCTGGGTTCTTTTATTACCTACGGTATGTAAGTTTGCCCACTGCCGCAGTCGTAACATGTTTTGACCGGCAAGCGGCCCATGTTGGCTAGAGTTAGAATGTCGTCTGCGCTGTTGACATCAGCAAACTTTCTGTAAGGAGCCAAATGTTGGCCTTTGCCGTACATATATTTCTTATTTGAGCTGGTCATGTACGTGTTGTTGTGTTAAGGGTACTAGGGTATTTTTAATTGAGATACCTTTTGGAAATTTGATCGCTTTTAAAGAAAGTATAGGAAGGAGTCACTTGGACTGAAAAATTAATTGTAAATTATACATTTGTGCTTCACATTATAAAATTTAACTGTATTAGGTGAAAGTATGTGGTTTAATGCACAATGATTATTAGTTAATGTATCAAATTGTAAACAAAAATAAGTTTCTCTTTTCACCTGTGGCGTATAACATTTTTATTACCTCATATTGTAAGCAGCTTGATTTGTTTGTGTCACTGAAATTTGTAAGCCACAGTGTAATTTATTACAATTAATTAATTGTTTTGGGGAAATAAATCTGGAATTGTATGTCCCCCTTTCATTAACCGAATACCATCCAAATCGTCCGCTCACATGCGAGTCCATTTTGTGGGGCTATATTAAAGACAAGGTGTACAGAAATAAACCCAAACCCACTGGTGAAGAAAAAACAGTACTTCGGGAGGTCATCGACAGCATCAGTGTTCCGATACTTCACGAGTCTTGTCATCGCCAGTGATGGCGCTCATAGTGAACATGCCGTAACCGAAATCCAAATATCTGTAGTGACCGTTGTAAGTCGAATACAGTGTGTGCACGCCGCAGCTTGTAACTAACTTACGTTTCTTTCTGTATAGTTCAAAAATGTTTCAAATGGCTCTGAGCACTATGGGACTCAACATCTGAGGTCATCAGTCCCCTAGAACTTAGAACTACTTAAATCTAACTAAGCTAAGGACATCACAAACATCCATGCACGAGGCAGGATTCGAACCTGCGGCCGTAGCAGTCGCGCGGCTCTGGACTAAAGCACCTAGAACCGCTCGGCCAAGCAGCCCGGCCTGTGTAGTTCAATACTCGCATACGGTCTATGGGGTTACGTGAAAGACCGCGTTTTTTACCACTTCATTTCTACCCCCAATGCCTGACCCTCTTGAAGGTATGCGACATCTCATTGTTGAAGATGCGAATTCGATAACGCGAGACCATCTGCTTCATGTGTGTCAGATTCAAATGGCTCTGAGCTCTATGGGACTTAACTTCTAAGGTCATCAGTCGCCTAGAACTTAGAACTACTTAAACCTAACTAACTTAGGGACATCACACACATCCATGCCCGAGGCAGAATTCAAACCTGAGACCGTGGCGGTCGCGCTGTTCCAGACTGTAGCGCCTAGAACCGCTCGACTATCATGTTTTATTTTTATTTAATTATTTAAATGTCAAGTTCCGTAGGACCAAATTGAGGAGCAAATCTCCAAGGTCATGAACTTACAACATAAAAAGTAATAACAGATAAAAATAAATGTTCATGAACCTGAAAGAAAATCAGTCCATAAGTTTAAGCAAACGCTATCAGCAATACAATGAAAATCATCTTAATTTTTCAAGGAACTCCTCGACGGAATAGAAGGAGTGACCCATGAGGAAACTCTTCAGTTTCGATTTGAAAGCGCATGGATTACTGCTAAGATTTTTGAATTCGAGTGGCAGCTTATTGAAAATGGATGCAGCAGTATACTGCACACCTTTTTGCACAAGAGCTAAAGAAGTCCGATCCAAATGGAGGTTTGATTTCTGCCGAGTATTAACCGAGTGAAAGCTGCTTATTCTCGGAAATAAACTAATATTGGTAACAAGAAACTACAATAAGGAATATACATATTGAGAGGCCAATGCCACGATACCCAGACTCGTGAAAAGAGGTCGACAAGAGGTTCGTGAACTCAGACCACTTATTGCCCGAACCGCCCGTTTCTGAGCCAAAAATATCCTTCTAAAATGGGAATAGTTATCCCAAAACGTAATACCATACGACATAAGTGAATGAAAATAAGCAAAGTAGACTAATTTACGTGTCGAAATATCACTCACTTTCGATACCGTTCGAATAGTGAAAATGGCAGTATTAAGTCTTTGAACAAGATCCTGAACGTGGGCTTTCCACGACAGCTTACTATCTATCTGAACACCTAGGAATTTGAACTGTTCAGTTTCACTAATCATATACCCGTACTGTGAGATTAAAACGTCAGGTTTTGTTGAATTGTGTGTTAGGAACTGTAAAAACTGAGCCTTACTGTGATTTAACGTTAATTTATTTTCTACGAGCCATGAACTGAGGTCATGTACTGCTCTACTTGAAACCGAGTCAATGTTGCACACAACATCCTTTACTACCAAGCTAGTGTCATCAGTAAACAGAAATATTTTAGAGTTACCCATAATACTAGAGGACATATCATTTATATAAATAAGGAACAGGAGCGGCCCCAACACTGATCCCTGGGGTACCCCCCACTTGACAGTACCCCACTCAGATCCCACATCACAGCCATTATCAACATTGTGAATAATGACCTTTTGCTGCCTGTTGCTAAAGTAAGAGGTGAACCAATTGTGAGCTACTCCCCTTATACCGTAATGGTCCAAACTCTGGAGCAATATTGTGTGATCAACACAGTCAAATGCCTTTGTTAAATCAAAAAATACGCCAAGCGTTTGAAACTTTTTGTTTAGCCCATCCAGTGTCTCACAGAGAAAAGAGAATATAGCATTTTCAGTTGTCAAACGACTTCTAAAGCCTAACTATACATTTGATAGCAAATCGTGTGATATAAAATGATCAATTAACCTTACATACACAGCTTTTTCGATAACTTTTGCAAACACTGATGGCATAGAAATAGCTCTAAAATTATCTACATTATCCCTTTCTCCCTTTTTATAAAGCGGCTTTACTACTGAGTACTTTAATCGCTCAGGAAACTGACCATTCCTAAAGGAAAAATTACAAATATGGCTAAATACAGGGCTAACATGTGCAGCACAGTACTTTAATATTCTACTAGACACTCCATCATAACCATGAGAGTCCTTAGTCTTCAGTGATTTGATTATTGTCTCAATCTCCCTCTTGTCTGTATCACGGAGGAGTATTTCAGACGTCAATCTCGGAAAGGCATTTGCTAAGAAATTTATATGATTTCCTGTAGATACTAAATTTTTATTTAATTCACCAGCAATGCTCAGAAAATGGTTGTTAAATACTGTACATATATCTGATTTATCAGTAACAGAAATATTATTACTGCAAACTGACTTTATATCGTCAACCTTGTGCTGCTGACCAGACACTTCCTTCACAACTGACCATATAGCTTTAATTTTATCCTGTGAATTAGCTATTCTATTTGCATACCACATACTTTTTGCCTTGCTAATAACATTTTTAAGCACCTTGCAATACTGTTTGTAATGGGCTACTGTAGCTTGATTGTGACTACTTCTAACATTTTGATATAATTCTCGCTTTGTTCTACGTGATATCCTTATCCCACTAGCCAGACAACCGGGCTGTCCATTACTGCTAGTACGCCGTTTAGAATGTTCTGATGGAAAGCAACTCTCAAAGAGCATGAGAAATGTGTTATGGAAAGCATTGTATTTATCATCTATATTATCGGCACTATAAACATCTTGCCACTCTTGTTCCCTGACAACTTTTGAAAATTCTCTGTTGCTGTTGGATTAACTTTCCTACTTAGTTTGTAATTAAATACGACATTGGTTAGAGTACAAAAACCTTTTAGTGTTAAAATTTGTGCATCATAGTCTGAAAGGCCATTCACCCTTTTACTAACAGAATGCCCATGTGGTAATGAAGAATGAATAAAAATATTGTCTATGACTGTGCTACTGTTCCCCTGCACCCTAGTTGGAAAAAACACAGTTTGCATCAGATCATATGAATTTAGGAGCTCTACCAACATCCTTTTTCTTGCACAATCATGTACAAAATTAATATTGAAGTCATCACATAGAACTACTTTCTGGTACTAGCTACAAAGTGAATCAAGAACCCTCTCTAGCTTAAGCAAAACTGCTCTGAAGTCGGAGTTAGGGGACCTATAAACAACAGCAATTAGAAGTTTAGTTTCACTAAATTCAACTAATGCTGCACAAATTTCAAATATCTGTTCAGTGCAGTGTCGTGATACGTCTATGGTCTGAAATGAAATACTGTTTTTTACGTACAGAGCCACTGCCCCACCCAGGAAAGAACTCCTTGAGAAACAGCCAGCTAATCTGTAGCCTGGTAAAGGAACCCTCTGAATTATCAAATTATTTAAGTGGTGCTCAGATATACCAATAATTTCAGAGTTAGCATCTATTAGCAGTTCGCTAACTTTATCTTTAATATCTGTTACATTTTGATGAAATATGCTAATTCCTTCTCTACTTGGAAACATTACATCTTCTGGAGGTGAGCCCTTAGTTAGAGGCACTTCCTTTAAGCAGGTATACCTATCAGCTGACTTCAGTCTAAAAAAGGTGCACCTCAAACACCAACTACTATAGGAATTTTTCCATGAGTGATACCACTACCACCACCACCACCACCACCACCACCCACTACACTGTCACCTATAAGCTTAGCCAGCCTCCCCTTCCCATACCTATTGAGGTGCAGGCCATGCATGGTGAAACCCCATCTACTGATAGACCCAACTGGCACCACTGAGATGTGATCCATGCCCTCCGCCATCAGTGCCCGCCCCAGCCCCACATTAACGCGCCTAACAGCCGCATTACGGTGAGGCCGATCATGACGCTGAAACAGTTGCACGAAATGCACATTAGTAGCACCAGTTTGAGTAGCTATCTTAACCAAGTCACCACTGACATCTAATTCCCTGTCCCTATCGAGACTGTTCCCTGCTCCACCCACTATCACTACCTGATCCTCTTTCGTAAAATTCTTTCCTGTGTGCCAGGAAATGAGATACCGTTTTGATATTTGTCCTGTAACACTTGGCGCCCATACTGAATGCATGAAAGAATTAAACTTTTTTCTTTTCAGGAACGTTGAAAGTGTGTTTATGTCTTTTGTAGTTTGGAAGCTATAAATGTTTGAAATCCGTTCCTTCCTCTTGAATAGCCCTGTATATCACAATATAGTCAAGTGTACATTATCAGTCAATTAATCACTTATGTAGTGCAATCTTATATGAACAATACACTTCGCATAGGATGGTTTGCTTAGCTGAAAGTGTTTCCTTGCAGTACATTAGAGCAGCTGCCTGAAACAGTCTAAGAATTTATTTCTCATTTCCGTTTCATCGTTGACAATATTTTTCGGTAGCTCTTTCAGGCGCTACAAAGCTCAATACTTCCGGACCGTCCATTAACTCGTACTTGTCCACCTTTCACAGTATCTTCAAAGAGCCTTCAATGCTCATTGTGTTATGACAGTAGTTATGAAAACGTGCACTAAATGAATATTTATAATAAGTCATTCGCTCGGATTTGTGTACCATCCCTACCTTCTGCAGCAACACCTACCTGTTTGCCACACACAGATACTTCCGCATTACTGCATTTCATCTTACAAAATCCTGATTGCGTAGATCATTTAGTTCTGTGGGTGCTGTGTCTGATTACTTTCCGCACTTGGTTACCCGCACGATAGCCCGCTTGCATCTAAGATTTGTGAATATCACAGAGAACTGTATTCGATAAGGTAAAGAAACAGAATTATAGCTGGGGACCGTCTGGCGGGGGGGACTGTAACGGGACGGGATTGGAAGCGGAACCAGGATTGGAAGGCGAGACGAAATTGCTCTACCGCCGCTTCTTATCTGGTGCTGCACAGTAGCAACATTTATGTACATTGTTGATCTTTTTCTGTAGTTTTGAGGCTCACATTTTACCTACCACAGCAGACCAACATCTGCCACATCCAAATCGCAGCTGCAAGTTGCATTTTCAATATTTCATACAGCTATTGCCCGATTTTGAAAATTTATATTGCAGTCATAATGCACTGAGTAATAGCTACTCTGATCAACCAGAACATTAGGACCACCGATTTACTACAGATGTAAAGCCGTCGAGGCAATAGCAGGGTCGCCTGGCAAGGTTTGACGGGTAGTCAAACACACGTACGGTGCATCTAGTATCAGTGAGCGTGCTGACAGCGTAGAATGGGGAAGGCTAGCAATCCATCTTTCACCGAGGCCAGATTGTGATGCCCCGGGGGCTCCGCACGATCACTTCGGAAACTACACGACTTGTCGGGTGTTCGGGGAGTGCTGTAGAGACCAACACGTAGCGAAATCAAGGTGAAACCACGTTCAGACGTTATGGAGTTGGACAGTCACTTCTTATAATACACTCCTGGAAATTGAAATAAGAACACCGTGAATTCATTGTCCCAGGAAGGGGAAACTTTATTGACACATTCCTGGGGTCAGATACATCACATGATCACACTGACACAACCACAGGCACATAGACACAGGCAACAGAGCATGCACAATGTCGGCACTAGTACAGTGTATATCCACCTTTCGCAGCAATGCAGGCTGCTATTCTCCCATGGAGACGATCGTAGAGATGCTGGATGTAGTCCTGTGGAACGGCTTGCCATGCCATTTCCACCTGGCGCCTCACTTGGACCAGCGTTCGTACTGGACGTGCAGACCGCGTGAGACGACGCTTCATCCAGTCCCAAACATGCTCAATGGGGGACAGATCCGGAGATCTTGCTGGCCAGGGTAGTTGACTTACACCTTCTAGAGCACGTTGGGTGGCACGGGATACATGCGGACGTGCATTGTCCTGTTGGAACAGCAAGTTCCCTTGCCGGTCTAGGAATGGTAGAACGATGGGTTCGATGACGGTTTGGATGTACCGTGCACTATTCAGTGTCCCTTCGACGATCACCAGTGGTGTACGGCCAGTGTAGGAGATCGCTCCCCACACCATGATGCCGGGTGTTGGCCCTGTGTGCCTCGGTCGTATGCAGTCCTGATTGTGGCGCTCACCTGCACGGCGCCAAACACGCATACGACCATCATTGGCACCAAGGCAGAAGCGACTCTCATCGCTGAAGACGACACGTCTCCATTCGTCCCTCCATTCACGCCTGTCGCGACACCACTGGAGGCTGGCTGCACGATGTTGGGGCGTGAGCGGAAGACGGCCTAACGGTGTGCGGGACCGTAGCCCAGCTTCATGGAGACGGTTGCGAATGGTCCTCGCCGATACCCCAGGAGCAACAGTGTCCCGAATTTGCTGGGAAGTGGCGGTGCGGTCCCCTACGGCACTGCGTAGGATCCTACGGTCTTGGCGTGCATCCGTGCGTCGCTGCGGTCCGGTCCCAGGTCGACGGGCACGTGCACCTTCCGCCGACCACTGGCGACAACATCGATGTACTGTGGAGACCTCACGCCCCACGTGTTGAGCAATTCGGCGGTACGTCCACCCGGCCTCCCGCATGCCCACTATACGCCCTCGCTCAAAGTCCGTCAACTGCACATACGGTTCACGTCCACGCTGTCGCGGCATGCTACCAGTGTTAAAGACTGCGATGGAGCTCCGTATGCCACGGCAAACTGGCTGACACTGACGGCGGCGGTGCACAAATGCTGCGCAGCTAGCGCCATTCGACGGCCAACACCGCGGTTCCTGGTGTGTCCGCTGTGCCGTGCGTGTGATCATTGCTTGTACAGCCCTCTCGCAGTGTCCGGAGCAAGTATGGTGGGTCTGACACACCGGTGTCAACGTGTTCTTTTTTCCATTTCCAGGAGTGTAGATGTCGGACGTCTTAAAGTCGGCAGACTGGTAAAACAGAACAGACGCCGAACTGTGGCAGAACTAACATCAGATTTTAATGCTGGGCAGAGTTCATGTGTTCCTAAACACACAATGTACCGAGTACTCCAAATGATGGGTCTCCGCAGACGACGAAATATTAACCCCACGCCATCGCTAACTACGAATGAAAAATGAGCACACATGACCATTGGCACTAGACATTGGTGCAGTGGCAGAGCGTACAGTGGTCTGATGAATCTCGAAACCCTCTTAATCTCACCGATGGGAGAGTGCGAATCCGTCGCCTTCCAGATTAAGAGCTGTCCTTGACACCTGTACTGTGGCTGGAGGCGGCTGCATTATGCTCTAGGGAAGATTCACATGGACATTCATGGTTTCAGTGGTGCTCGTAATAGGCACCATGACGGCCGACGATTATCTTACATTGGTTGCAGACCACATACACCCTTTCATGAAGATCATGTTCCCGACGGCAGTGGCATTTTTCAACAAGATAATACGGTATGTATTAAGGGCGGGAGTGTGATGGAGCTGTTCGAGGAACACATTGGAGAGTCCCAATTGATATGCTGGCCCCCCAACTCACCAGATCTGGATTCGATGGAACACATCTGAGATGTGATTGGACGTGGCATCAGAGCTCATTGCACCCTTCCCCGGAACTTGCGGTAATTTTGTGACTTGTGTTTGCGGGTGTGGTGCCAACTCCCTCCAGCTATCTACCAAGGCTTCATAGTTTGCATGCCACGACGCGTCACCGCTGTTACCCGTGCCAAAAGTAGGCATACCTACTATTATGTAGGTGGTCAAAATATTCTGGCTGATCTGTGTTTGGTCTTATGTTCAACTTTCAACACAATAAGAGAAGTATTACAGTCAGAAACTGTGGAGGCCATTATATCTTGTGGCAGTGTAACTCACAGCTAGCAGATACTCAGTTTATATTCGTCTAGTATCTGAGAATGAGAGCATCAAAGTTTCGCAGCAAATTTTACACATAATTTCAAACTTATACTAAAATTTTTCTGACTATCACACCTAAAAGTGGTGAAAGGGAAAAAAAAGTTTATAGCTTTCTACATGTTTGCAGCTCATGTAGTATAATTGCTGCATCATGCATAACAACTTATTTTCTTACCAATAACCATTTTGCAGACAGTATCCAAACATGAAAGATAGTGAACCTGCAAAAATATGCCATTTATAAGACACAGATTTCAGGAGAGACGCGTGATAAACTAAGATTTATACCCGTGAGCTCGATTATTGGAAGAATGGGTTATGTATATAATAGTAACGTTGTTAGAAAACAGGAAAGCTGTATTTATGTCTTATTGGCTTATGATTTGAATACTGCTACAGAATCTGAATTTGCGATAACGATAAACAGGGCTCAAGTTCAGAGAGGGAGGAGGGGGAGAGGAGATGGATCAAGAGGTGGGAGGAAATGGACATAGCGGAAAGGAAGAGATGAACAGAGATAAGGGGCAGGAGAAGATGGAGAGAAGGGGGAGAAGATGGGCAGAGAAAGCGGAGGAGGTTGTGGAGAGAGAGAGAGAGAGAGGAAAGAGGAGGAAGAGATGAACAGAGAGAAAGGGGAGTGGGAGATGCACAGAGTCAGGGAAAAGGACGAGATTAGGACGTGTATACAATTCCTATACATATTAAAAGCGTGTGCCTTCTCTTTTCTTTCTCTCCCACATAACCAGACTGCGCCCCAGCAACGTGTGGCTGCCAACTGCCAACAGTTAGCACATAAAAGTAACACACGTGGCGTTGTGGAATGTAAAAGATATTTCTCAGTGGCTATGCAGTTAAACAGCGGATGCAGTAATTGTGTGACCTGCTGAAGACTAAGCTGATGTAACCACGTGGTTTCAAAGAGTTGGAGAAAAATAGCGCTTACACAGTCAGACTCGTTAATAACTTGCTTCATTAGAAACCAATTCCTTTTATGAGATATGCAGGCATAGACAGAATTTCAGTATTCAACATCAGCAAAAATGAAATCACTTTAAAGACACACAAAAATAACGATATTAAAGAATCAGAATGACTTATTATTGACTGAAAAGGGAGTTTAGAATCTAGCATGATCGTGAATAGCAATAGCAGGTATAGGTATTTATGTGGATGTAGGCCTTGTCCTCGTGCCTAACCACGATTGGAAAACAAGCTCATCCTACACGAATGCAGCCGATTACCATTTGCGGTGCATTCGTTAACCCAACTGCCTATTGTGAACCTGTCAATCGATCTGTTGGAGCATCATTTTGAACAGCAGCCGGCGACCGCCTGACTGTACAGACACAAGATCAGAACAAAAGGTGTGTAAAACTCACCAGCAACTAGGGCAAACTGCAAATCAGGCCGACATGGCGCCGAGAACAGGACATATTCCTGTGTTAGGCTGCTTGACTGGCTATGATAAACGAACGAGTCTCAAGTGTGACGTGTCACGCAATTGGCCAGACGAAAGAGCTACACTACGCAGTGCGTCATCAATACCAGTGTGTTAATATGTGTTCCTCTTTCGATAAGACAGGAGAAAGACATGTCAATTTATGAATGAAATGCGTGCACTCGAAACCAGACACGCTTCAATTTCTACAGTATACATGTTCGTCATAAAAGAGGAACGTTCAAATACTTCACTTGTCGCTTGGTATTTTACGGACGCGTCACAAGAAGGCTTACAAAGAAGCCGAAAGACGTTAATTTACAAAAGTCATTTTGTTCAAACTTAAAAATATCACTTGAAACAGTTAAATTGGAAATCAACTATGAAACATTGACATTGCTCTCTCCACAATACAAAATTTAGCAAAAACTGCCATCCGCGGAAACGTTCAAAACTTTAGTAATAATATTTTTGCAGATACCAGCAAGGCCGTACTAAATACGCAGATAATTCGGCACAGAGTGATCGCACCTACTGCTAGGCATAGACTAACTGCACTGCTCCACGCCGTTTCAAATGTCGTTCACTGGTGCAGACGTCTGAGAGAACTCTCGACTTTCTCGCATCAAGGACTATGTTCGAGGTTAATCATCACATTAATATATTGACGTTGAAACTTCCTGGCAGATTAAAACTGTGTGCCACACCGAGACTCGAACTCAGGACTTTTGTCTTTCGCCTGCAAGGACGCTACCAACTGAGTTAGCCAAGCACGACTCACGACCCCTCCTCACAGCTTCAATTCTGCCAGTACCTCGTCTCCTACCTTCCAAACTTGGCGGAATTGAAGCTGTGAGGAGGGGTCGTGAGTCGTGCTGGGCTAGCTCAGTTGGTTGCGTCCTTGCAGGCGAAAGACAAAAGTCCTGAGTTCGAATCTCGGTGTGGCACACAGTTTTAATCTGCCAGGAAGTTTCACATCAGAGAACACTCAGCTGCAGAGTGAAAATCTCATTCTTCATGTTGAAGTTAATTAGAAACCTCTTCTTCCATAAAATAGAAGTTAGAATTTTTCAAAAAGAATTGTTCTACATGTAAGTCTGCAGGCTTTCGAGGCCATTGCCACTGAAGTTAAAATCTTCTCGGTTATTAGGCCGCGTCGTATTTCCTCTAAAATAACCGACATTTCGACCCCTCTGCTGGGATCTTCCTCAGGACCCTCCGGTGTCCACTACTGATAGAACACTGTCAGAGACCGGTGTCGTGTTCTCTTATAAAGGGGAGTTTTCCCGCACTTGTGCTGGAGAAGTGGTAGTATTGGTTAAAATTCTTATGGCTACCATTGGTGGGCCGTCTTTATAGCCTAATATTCCGGCATTGTTGTAGAAGAAAAGGAGTTTTTGGCTAAACTCTTGCAGATAGTATTGGTGGCCCATCATCACTAGATATTCCAAACTTACACTGAAAAAGGGTCAATGGTTTGAATTGATCCTACTGCTACTTGTTGGCCTTGAGCTTTGGCTGGATGCGAAAGGACAGAGGAAGGGAGAGGGAACGTTTACCCGCAATATTATTGTCCTAGGAGGTGACTTGCAGCTTGTTGTTTATGTTGCGTGCACACCGCGGTCACATATTCACTTCCTTGATGGCGGGGACCTATGATGCCAGAAGCCTATAGCCGTCCTCTCTAATGATATTAGATGCATTCTTGGAAATTTCAACAGTTTCTCGAACCATTCATCTACAAATGTTTGTTTCCTTAGCCAGTGCACATACGTTATTAAAATCGATGTCATAGCCACAGTTCCTGTGATGTTCTGTTACTTCCGATTTTATGCTTTGTTTTAGCTGCGTATGCCGTTCGTCTTCCTTAATGCATTCTTTAACAGTTCTTGCCGTTTCGCCTATATACTGTAATACAGGGCCGGCCAGAAATTCTGCACGCGTGCGTTGCTCCTGCACATGTGCAACTTCCGGGTCACAGCGTGCATGCCGCAGCCGTCAGCGTTCATGTAGTGCATGTTTCTACGCACAGATGTCGCTTTATCAACTTGCTGAGATACTCTGTACCGGCGCATTCTAGTGCACTTTCCACAGCTTGCAAGCCAACCATGGGAAGGTATTTCGCGTATTAAACATTTAAAATACTGTCACAGTCTACTCATTGAGACGTCTACTTTTATGGTAACAGTTTAACCCAGTAAGACAAGTAATACAGTTAACAACCGTGGGTTTTTATTAAGGCAGCTTGACTGACGGCACGTAAATACGCGTAGTGTTTTTGACCTAGTATTGAAGAAAGAGAGCACTTAGCGACTTCCAACGAACCTTAGTCATGATTTCAAATAACATTAAACTAATGCGAGGTTTCCTATAACTAATTCTCGGTGCCCTGAGCTATACCCACATAATTTCTGTCTCACTGACCTCTGAACGGAATGACAACCGCAGACCTCACGATGATGACCTGTACCATTATTGCTATATCTTTCATCAGTTCCGTCTGAAATCTGCACAATAACCGACAATTAGATGAATGTTATGTTTTATCGAGTTCAGCTGAGCGTAGCCCTTCACACTTTTATTTTTAAAAAAAGAACCTAAATGTAAGTATACAACAATCGGTTTAATGACCAATTTTCCTCATAATAATGTAACATGGAGCAGAATGAGGCAATAGTGCACAGTTAGTTAGTAAACAATAATTTTTAATTATGAAAGGAATAAATCCAAACACGTTTATCACTGGTCATGAGAAATGATATAGCTAATATCGGGCACAAAAGCACTGCTCATTGACAAACGCAAGCAGTTGCGGGAGATTTTCATCACTCATGCTTGATCAAAACGACTGAGAACATAGATCTTCCGTTCTTTGCTTTTTCACAGTACCTGCTATTTCTCAGTACTTCTCTGTTAAAGTTACGGTCACCAGGGGTAAACGAGACTGGATATGTTGCGCTCTTGCTTGTACCACATAAACAGGGAAGAGGAGCTGCCGCCGTTCATTTAGGACACATGCCTAATAACAGATGTCACTGTCGCACACTTGCACACATGTGCAGCACTTCCGCACGTCTGCACACTGTGCAGCGTTTGGCCAGCCCTGCTGTAATACGTCCGGTCGTGGCGACTTCCGCCAACGCGCCGTAAACGGCCGAGCCTGACACCGTGGTGGGCGAGCGCCTGGGGAGTAGAGATGGGCAAAACTGTTCTTTTCAGAGATCGAATCAGAACTGTTCACTCCCTGAAATGAACTAGCTCTTTTTCATGACTCACCACTCATTCACAATAGAAAATAAATGGAAGGCACATTGCCCTTTAAACTTGGTTTATTCCAGTACTATACCTGTATTTTGATCTTATTTGATCCTATTTTGAAGTAACACAGATAATGAGTAAGAATTTTGTATTGTTTATTGAAATTTCCACGATATGACAAAGTTTTTGATTATTGATTTATTTTGCACTATCGTGGTTTTTTGGGTGATCGGAAAATGTTGTAACTGGAGATTTACATTAACAATATATTTGGCTACAATGTATTAAAATTTCATTAACCTCGTACAAATACATCGCAAGCCATATATTTTTAAAGTGAACATTTCCTTCCGAAGTCGCCTAAAATCGCAAAATCCGAACCAGAATAAGAAAAAAATATATAAAAATTTGACTGTAAGACTAAAGTGCTGCATATAGCCTTACGCAGAATAAAACAAGGAAAATATTGGTGTATCACATTTTGCAATACGTTTATTGGTTCGCTCGTAATTAAAGCGTAAATTCGAGTGTCCATAATAAAAATTCTATAGTAAGAGGAGTCGTCAGGGACCTAATCTGATCAGTTTAAAGAAATAAAAATAAAATAAAAACAAATGATGTATACATAACATAATAATGTAATATACATAGCGGTATTACTACGAAGAACAATATCCAGTAGAGACAAACTCCGATGCAGAGGCGCTGAGTCAAGCAGGTCGAGCCGCGAGCTGTATTACTGCGTGAGCTATGACCGCAGAGACCAGAGTGACACCTGAGTTGCTTTGCTCAACGCTCTGGCTTGAGTCGAGAACGGTGGGATGAGCATTGAGCGGGCGAGTTCCGAGGGTGGGGGGAGCAGTGAACGGCCACCATTCACCTGCTCCGAGACAAATCGTCCGTTCTCTTGCGAGCAGGTTGTTGCAAGTAGTTCTTATGTTCTCCGCTAGGAGGCTCTCTGTCCTGTTGCTCGCATCAACTGCCCAGAGGGCAGGACGTGCGACTGAAACAATCGCTGACAGAGTGCGTTGCTAAGTTAAGCTGCGCCAGACATTGCACGTGGCAGAGGAACCACAGAGACAGCACGGCATATGTGAAACACAAAATCCAACGGGGCACTGCACAAAGCAGGCAGCCAAGGTAGAAGCAGGGCAGACCGCCGGCGCTGGCTGTGTTGTGTGGCATGCAGTGTGCTCTGACCCGCAGAGGCCCCGCTGATATGCTCCGTCTCTCTCTCTCTCTCTCTCTTTGCTGTGGGAAAAGTCTGGAGCTACTGTTCTTTTTTTCTGAATCACTGATTGTTCACTCCTTTGAAAGATTCAACTCTATGAATCAGTTCAGGAGCGGATCCCCCATCTCTACTGGGGAGAGGTCACAGCAGTCATTGTGCAAGGGCACAGTGGAAAGTCATGGCGGATGCCCGTGCAATGCTCGAAGAGGGACACGATGTGAGGGGCCCGTCTGACAATGAGAAGCGTGCCGAGAACTGATGGGCATCTGCAGCCATTAATACGGAACGCCAAGAATGTACGCGCGAAAGCACCTGAGTTCTTCTGGCCTGGCGGCAGTCAATTTACCTGCATTAATGTGCCGTCATTTCCAGCACCGCACGACACACAGAGCAGGTTATACAAATCGCGGGGAATTGGCGCAGGGAGGCGTGTGAAAGAAGTCAGCGTTCGTCGGAAGATGTTTTTCTAGTCAGTGAGGAAATTCCTTATAAATCACGGACGCCAGCAAATTTTGAGACGGAGCCCAAACTTGAGCCTGTCCAGGGCTCATGCAGGGAGAGCGGTTATAAAGAAGTGTTGTGTAGCTGCTCTCCCAACAGCCTCAGAATGCAGGAAAACTTCTTAAGAATATGAAACGGTGAGAAAGATGCACATTCACGAACCACACGCCAGCCCACGCCAGATAGGAAATTTCCACCCTGCGCAGGGAGGCGTGGCGATGAAACGGCGATCAGTCATTGGGTTGCATTGAAAATTTTGTCCGTCAGTGACAACGCTGAAGGGAAGAATATTTCTAAGAGGAGATGAGCTGAGAGATGGGAGGCGAGAAGGCAGCCGTGGAGACACCACGGAAGCGAGAGGACGTGGATGCTCTACCACCGATCGCCAACATCCGCCTTCCTACACCGTTGTAGCACAGCTTCGGACATGCGACCGACAACTGTCAGACAACGCTGACATCGAACCTGGGCCCCGTCGCAACTCCGAAACTGTTCATGCGGGCAGCCGACTCGCTCAGCACAGCTCGTAGGCGACGCACGTACCTACACAGCCTCTGCCACCGACAGCAGGATACGACGAAGAAAGGTGAGACGATTCGTTCCCTCCTCCTTCCGCTTAATAACCGAATCATGTCCACACCCAGTCAAATCAGCCGTGAGATTTGTAATTTTGTTTCGTGTAAACATCACGAAAATAAATACATTTATTTCATGGTTTGCTCATGTAAGCAATGTTTTACATTTATACATGAACACCTTGTTTGAGCTGGCCGGTGTGGCCGAGTGGTTCTAGGCACTTCAGTCTGGAACCGTGCGACTGCTACGGTCGCAGGTTCGAATCCTGCCTCGGGCGTGGATGTGTGTGATGTCCTTAGGTTAGTTAGGTTTAAGTAGTTCAAAGTTCTAGGGGACTGATGACCTCAGATGGTAAGTCACATAGTGCTCAGAGCCATTTGAGCCTTGTTTGATTTTATTTAATTAATGATCTCAATTGATTGTTGGCTCCTAACGTGGGGCAATCTCATATCTGCTCGTCATTTCACGTCCGACAGCAGAGAGAAGACTTCACAGTTCACTACATTTTTGGCGCCCAACATGGGGCGACCTCATTGGTAATGTTCACGGTATCTGATGACACAAAATAATTTTTCTAGTTCACGACAATTGACTTTGCCGCAGCCACATATCACTTGATAGACCCATTGTGGAGGCAGTCAGGTGCATCCGTTTTCCGTCGGAAAAAATCTTTTATTTTGTTTTGGCTAAAGAAAGATGTCTGAATACCATTTTTCTTTAGAAGTCTGCTTATGCGGTCAGTGACGCCAGAAATGAACAGTAACCGAACGGAGTGAGAAGGCGATTCCTCGTCATTCTTATTAGCGTGATTAATGTTCCGCCTAAAAACCCTGTCTATTGAACCACTATCAAAGCCATTTACCTTAAATGTCCTGTTTCAAAAATTCAACTCCGATTCCAAGTTGTCCTCATCGCTGATACGGAAGGCACGTGAAGACAGAGTGTTGAGCACTGCTTGCTTATGGGCTGGGTGGTGGTGCGAAGAGGCATCAAATATCTGTTTGTGTTGGTCGGCTTTCTGTACACTCTGTGACCAAAAGTGTTATCAGATCTGTATACCAACACAGAACGGGACACCGACCACGCTCTCAACCTCCAAGGTAAAAATAATTTTAAAAAGTTCCGAATAGGGTATTTCTTTACTCAGATACGTATACTATTAAAATTTTTGGTTTGTAGCTTTTATGCTAGAAGGGGCAGTGAAATGCAAACGAGACAGATGAAAAAAAGTAATTAAACTGTTCAATGTTTCAAAAGTGAGAGCCATAACAATTTATACATTTATCGCAATGTGACACAGGACACTCAATGCCTACTTGGAAAAGTAGTTGTGATTGCCTATGGAAGAATGACTGAACGCAGGCTTGCACCTCTTCGTCCGAACCAAATTGATGGCCTCACGCCTTTTTTCACGGCTCCAAAAATATGGAAATCGTCAGGGGGTAGATCGGGACTGACTGTATGGAGGATGTAACTTGTACAGCGTACTCGAAACAACTATGTCAACCTGTGGGGCGCCCTCATATACCCCGATCTGTTCCCATTCGATTTCCATATTTTTGGAGCGACGAAGAGAGATATTCGTGGCCGTTGATCTGTTCCGGTCTAAGAGCTGCGCCCATGGTTACATTCATGGTTCCGTAGGCAACTGCAAACATTTCTCTGTGAAGGATTTGATAGCCGTACCTCACAGTGAGATATTAGAATTTATGGCGATTACTTTTAAAATAATGAACTACACTTACTGTTCTCCCATGTATCTCGTTTTGATTTAACTGTCCCTTATATGAGTTGGTGCACAAGTTCGCGGCGTTTTTTCGAGAGTTTTATGAACACAACAAATACACATAATAGAGAATTAAGTCATTAATAATGTACAGTTCTCCACGGTTTACAACATTCTGCCAATGCTTGGGTAATTTTTTAGATTCTGCGACTGTAGAAATCACGTGGATTTGAGGCGACAAACTCGTCATGTTCG
The DNA here is from genome assembly GCF_023864275.1 of Schistocerca cancellata. NCBI lineage: Eukaryota > Metazoa > Arthropoda > Insecta > Orthoptera > Acrididae > Schistocerca > Schistocerca cancellata. Next base: position 89,937,804 of record NC_064634.1, on the reverse strand, counting down.
GAACACATTTTTATCGGCAAATAAAGTGTCTTGTAGATTGTTCGACACAGAGCGGAAAAGGTGAAAATCTCAGAGCTCAAGATCAGTTGAATAATATGGGTGCGGAATGACTTCCCAACTCAACTACTGTATAGTGCTTTTTTGTCAATCTAACAGAATGCGGGAGGGCATTATCGTCGAGTAGCACAATTTCACGCAGTCTTTCTGTTCGATGTCCTTGGAGGAAGTCCCAGTTGTTGAAGATAAACGTCAGCAGTGATAGTTACACCTCGGAGAAGCAATTCGTGGTACACCACATCGTCGCTGTTCCAGCACAGGCATAACATTATCTTTTGTGGATGCGCCCAGGTCCTTGCACGGGTAGCAGCTGCTTTGTTTAGGCTCAACCATTCGTTTCTTTTCGTTATTTTAGCATAAAGACACAATTTCTCGTCACCACTAACGGTACAGAACAGTAATGGTCAGTGTCGTTCAGGAGTCAGCTGATGACAAGCAGGCAGAGATGTACACTACTGGCCATTAAAATTGCTACACCACGAAGATGACGTGCTACAGACGCGAAATTTAACCGACAGGAAGAAGATGCTATGATATGCAAATGATTAGCATTTCAGAGCATTCACACAAGGTTGGCGCCGGTGGCGACACCTACAACGTGTTGACATGAGGAAGGTTTCCAACCGATTTCTCATATACAATACGCAGTTGACTGGCGTTGCCTGGTGAAACGTTATTGTGATGCCTCGTGTAAGAAGGAGAAAAATCGTACCACCACGTTTTCGTCTTTGATAAAGGTCGGATTGTAGCCTATCGCGATTGCAGTTTATCGCACCGCGACATTGCTGCTCGCGTTGGTCGAGATCCAATGACCGTTAGCAGAATATGGAATCGGTGGGTTCAGGAGGGTAATACGGAACGCCGTGCTGGATCCCAACGGCCTCGTATCACTAGCAGTCGAGATGACAGGCATCTCATCCGCATGGCTGTAATTGATAGTGCAGCCATGTCTTGATCCCTGAGTCAACAGATGGGGACGTTTTCAAGACAACAACCATCTGCACGAACAGTTCGACGACGTTTGCAGCAGCATGGACTCTCAGCTCGGAGACCATGGCTGCGGTTACCCTTGACGCTGCATCACAAACAGAAGCGCCTGCGATGGTGTACTCAACGACGAACCTGGGTGCACGAATGGCAGGTTCTGTTTACAGCATTATGATGGTCGCATCCGTGTTTGGCGACATCACGGCGAACGCACATTATAAGCGTGTATTCGTCATCGCCATACTGGCGTATCACCAGCGTGATGGTATGGGTTGCCACTGGTTACACGTCTCGGTCACCTCTTGTTTGCATTGACGGAACTTTGAACAGTGGAAGTTACATTTCAGATGTGTTACGACCCGTGGCTCTACCCTTCATTCGATCCATGAGAAAATCTACTTTTCAGCAGGATAATGCACGACTGCATGTTGCAGATCCTGTACGGGCCTTTCTGGATACAGAAAATGTTCGACTGCTGCCCTGACCAGCACATTCTTTAGATCTCTCACCAATTGAAAACATCTGGTCAATAGTGGCCGAGGAACTGGTTCGTCACAAGACGCCAGTCATTACTCTTCATGAACTGTGGTATCGTGTTGATGGCGCATGGTCAGCTGTACCAGTGCATGCCATCCACGCTCTGTTCGACTCAATGCCCAGGCGTATCAAGGCCGTTATTACGGTCAGAGTTGGTTGTTATGGGTACTGATTTCTCAGGATCTATGCACCCAAATTGCGTGGAAATGTAATCGCATGTCAATTCTAGTATAATATATTTTGTCGAATGAACACCCGTTTATCATCTGCATATGTTCTTGGTGTAGCAATTTTAATGGCCACTAGTGTACATATGACCACCCAATGAGTTTAGTGATTTTGGCTTACGGCGTGCGGTACGCATACACCAGATTATTAACTCTTCTCCACTGAATGCAAATGTCGCACGATAGTGGAATGATCATAGTTCATTCCATTTGACAACGTTTGTGCATACTGGCGTGGATCAGTGTGGATTAATGCCTTTAAACGATATTCATCAAAACGCCGAAGGCCTTTCTGACATAAAGAGTTACTAATGTAAAATTATCCTCCATACAACTAGAAAACCACTTCCTTGCAGAGCTCTGGTGAATGGAATTATCCCCATACCCGACGCAAATGCCTCCGATGGTGTCATCCCTCTATTGAACTAAAAGGGAGGAATATGTCGGAACTCTTCCGAATTTATCCAACAGGCACTCCACCTTCTAACTTCCACAGCTCCATCACTGTCTCCAAATAACAAAATGACAGTATGTTAGCTGACACAGCGTCAGCTAGAAACAAATAATTTCAATTGATAAATCGACCGATGACAACCAGAATACCAACAGATAGATCGTAATCGCTACCAACTTGTGCACCAACGTAATACTTTGCCGGATATCAGAATTACGAAAATGAATAATTATCTAGGGAACTAAGAATTGCCTAGGCTTCAAACTATGGTTCGTTTACTTTCGCATATATTCTATCTCACTGTGTTACGTTTAGAAGTGAAGGGCAGGGGTCACATCTACTCTCCCTCAATGTATAAGATAAATCATCGAATTACTAGTGCGTTCCAGGCCCGCTTGGTCCCTGACACCATGGTGCAGAATTTCCTAAATGTCTGGCTAGCAATCCATGGTGAGTCTCCCAGCAATGACCAAAGTCCCCTATGTCCTCCGCAGGTAAATTCGTTTGTGTCTTCCCGTCTGATTCGGCCCAAGCACGTGGCATGTGGACCGCGACTCCTCAGGAAACTGGTCAGCCCTTTCGACGGGCAGTTGCCGACAGCTTTCGCGCCAGCCAGCAGGGCGGCGCTGTCGGCGTGGCGACCTCGGGCGGCCGTGTTTATCCGCGGTCCCCCGTAACGCAATAACCCGCCCCCGGCTCGCTGATTGCTTCCTCTGGCGGCCGTCCCATCCGTCTCCACAGCGGTCGGCCGATTAGCTGCCGTCAGCCGCCCCTCAGCCGGGGTTCCGGTGACCTGGCTGGCGTAGATCCCGCCAGAAGCCGAAATAACCCCGCTGATGTTGAAGCACGCTCTCTGCGACAGGCAGTAGAGAAATTCTACAGCGGAAAATGCTGCAGCCTTCCCGCAGCTTCAGCAGTACTGCCGCTCCAAGCGGCTGTAGTGCAATAGCAGACTAATGGCGTGTCATAAGCTGATAAACTGTTATTTTAAATTGGTCTACCTTCTTATTTCCCATTCACTAACTGGGGGGGGGGGGGGGGCGGATGATTTTTCCAATATAGTTATATAAATGTAATTAAAGTAACAGCGCTAGTAGTTGCTAATGTCAACCTGCAACACTATTAAGTCACTGTATGTCCATCTTGTAGATTAAAACTGAAGAAACTAAAAGAAGGTGGGAATTTAAGGAGGTGGGACCTGGATAAACTGACTAAACCAGAGGTTGTACGGAGTTTCAGGGAGAGCATAAGGGAACAATTGACAGGAATGGGGGAAAGAAATACAGTTGAAGAAGAATGGGTAGCTTTGAGGGATGAAGTAGTGAAGGCAGCAGAGGATCAAGTAGGTCACAAGACGAGGGCTAGTAGAAATCCTTGGGTGTCAGAAGAAATATTGAATTTAATTGATGAAAGGAGAAAATTTAAAAATGCACTAAATGAAGCAGGCAAAAAGGAATACAAACGTCTCAAAAATGAGATCGACATGAAGTGCCAGATGGCTAAGCCGGGATGGCTAGAGGGCAAATGTAAGGATGTAGAGGCTTATCTCACTAGGGGTAAGATAGATACTGCCTACAGGAAAATTAATGAGACCTTTGGAGAAAAGAGAGCCACTTGTATGAATATCAAGAGCTCAGATGAAAACGCAGTTCTAAGCAAAGAAGGGAAAGCAGAAAGGTGGAGGGTGTATATAGAGGGTCTATACAAGGGCGATGTACTTGAGGACAGTATTATGGAAATGGAAGAGGATGTAGATAAAGATAACATGGGAGATACGATACTGCGTGAAGAGTTTGACAGAGCACGGAAAGACCTGAGTCGAAACAACGCCCCCGGAGTAGACAACATTCCATTGCAACTACTGACGACCTTGGGAGAGCCAGTCCTGACAAAACTCTACCATCTGGTGAGCAAAATGTATGAAACAGACGAAATACCCTCAGACTTCAAGAAGAATATAATAATTCCAATCCTAAAGAAAGCAGGTGCTGACAGATGTGAAAATTACCGAACTATCAGTTTAGTAAGTCACTAACGCGAATTCTTTACAGACGAATGGAAAAACTGGTAGAAGCTGACCGCGGGGAAGATCAGTTTGGATTACGTAGAAATTTCGGAACACGTGAGGCAATAATGACCCTAAGACTTATCTTAGAAGAAAGATTAAGGAAAGGCAAACCTACGTTTCTAGCATTTGTAGGCTTAGAGAAAGCTTTTGACAATGTTGACTGGAATACTCTCTTTCAAATTCTGAAGGTGGCAGGGGTAAAATACAGGGAGCGAAAGGCTATTTACAATTTGTACAGAAACCAGATGGCAGTTATAAGAGTCGAGGGGCATGAAAGGGAAGCAGTGGTTGGGAAGGAAGTGAGACAGGGTTGTAGTCTCTCCCCGATGTTATTCAATCTGTATATTGAGCAAGCAGTGAAGGAAACAAAAGAAAATTTCGGAGTACGTATTAAAATCGATGGAGAAGAAATAAAAACATTGAGGTTCATCGATGACATTGTAATTAGACAGCAAAAGACTTGGAAGAGTAGTTGAACGGAATGGATAGTGTCTTGAAAGGAGGATATAAGATGAACATCAACAAAAGCAAAACGAGGATAATGGAATGTAGTCGAATTAAGTCGAGTGATGCTGAGGGAATTAGATTAGGAAATGAGACACTTAAAGTAGTAAAGGAATTTTGCTATTTGGGGAGCAAAATAACTGAAGATGGTCGAAGTAGAGAGGATATAAAATGTAGACTGGCAATGGCAAGGAAAGCGTTTCTGAAGAAGAGAAATTTGTTAACATCGAGTACAGATTTAAGTGTCAGGAAGTCGTTTCTGAAAGTATTTGTATGGAGTGTAGCCATTTATGGAAGTGAAACATGGACGATAAATAGTGCAGACAAGAAGAGAATAGAAGCTTTTGAAATGTGGTGCTACGGAAGAATTCTGAAGATTACATCCGTAGATCACATAACTAATGAGGAAGTATTGAATAGGATTGCGGAGAAGAGAAGTTTGTGGCACAACTTGACTAGAAGAAGGGATCGGTTGGTAGGACATGTTTTGAGGCATCAAGGGATCACCAGTTTAGTATTGGAGGGCAGTATGGAGGGTAAAAATCGTAGAGGGAGACCAAGAGATGAATACACTAAGCATATTCAGAAGGATGTAGGTCGCAGTAGGTACTGGGAGATGAAGAAGCTGTATAAGGATAGAGTAGCATGGAGAGCTGCATCAAACCAGTCTCAGGACTGACGACCACAACAACAACAGCATGTCCATCTTCTCGGGCATGGTTGTGGGGCTCGATTGCTTAGTACAGAATGTCAAATCAAACACCCCCGTCCTCCAAATTCTGCATGTTCCTCCAGAACTTCGAGCACCATGTACTCTGCCTCGCCTTCCGTATACACCTCCTGTCCCCCTCGCGGATCCTCCCTTCCCCCCATGTGCTCCTATTCCTCGAACATATTCACGTAATCTACACCTCCAGCCACCTAGATCCCCCTCATCCCCTGGTAGCTCCTCTCCTCTCCAACCCCTGCCCTCTGCCACGCCTTCACTGTAGTGTCCCCCCTACCCTCCATCTCTACACCCTTCATCTCCTTTCCCAACGTGGCTTCCGTTAACTCCCCCTCCCAGATGAAGCCCTCTCTCCATCCATTTATCCCTCCTATCAACTCTGATCCTCACCCCCCCCCCTCCTTTGCTCTGTCCTTTCCCTGGGCTCCCTCTTCCCCCCCTTCCATCCTGTTTTCTCACCGCCTAAACTCTCGCTGCCTCCCTTCTCTCCCCCGAATTCTTTTGTATTCCCCTCCTCTGTCTTTCCTCACTCCATCGGCTCCTTTCAACCCTCACCCCCACATCGTTTTTCCTCTCCTTCCTCCCCCCTTTTCGTTCCCATTATCTGTCCAGGTTCCCTCGGTCTGCCATCGGCTGTGGTATGTCTTATTTGTGCCAACTATTTAGTGCACTCTTCAAGTGAATGTTCAGTGTTGTTCGTCATTCCAAAGCGTTGCGAACAGATGTCATGCTGTCTCAGGGTGTGAATTTTACATCTCTTGCGAACAGAAACCAGACTGTGGCCGTGTTTTTTAATTGTCTTTCTATTATTTCACCTGTCTGCTTCATATTTCTTTTATTAGCATAATCAACCCTTTGTTTAATGTTTTAAGTTCCACGATTTTCCGCCATTTTACCATTTAACGATTTTATTGCCTGCTTTTATTATTTATTATCTTCATGTTTTTAAAGCAAGCTCTGTGGGCTGAAGAGCGGCGTACTAAGCTGCTGCCAGCTCGCCCCTTCGGGGGGGAATCGAAACTCAATACAGAAAAAAAATCAAACACCTTTTAGCCGTCTAGTTTGCAAACTGTTATTTTATCTGACTACCAGTTTCGGCGATGTATCACGCTATCATCTGCCGATGATATTCGAAAAGATCGCTGTATGCACCACAAATCTACAGATAACAGTCTTTGAATCCTGGCCACTATTTTGATTGGAACCTAAGTTGGAGTCTTCCCTCACGTTGGTCAGGTGACCTGAAGAGAGCGTAATACGTCGCCGAAGCTGGTAGACCAATAAAATATTAGTTTGGAAATTAGGCGGTTGTAAGGTGTTTTATTCTTTAAAAATTTTAGGTTGGCGCATAAGTTCGTAGGGTTTTAGTTTTGCCTATTATTAGACCGTTTCCTATGCGTTCGTTTACCGATTGTCATTTTTATTTGCAGTTCACTGTTTCTATCTGACTTAACCTATTGTCATTTTGTCATTTTCAGATACTGAGTGCAGCTGTGGACGCTAGAGAATGAAGTGCAAGTGGAGAAATCGGAACACATCCGACATAGTCTTCTGTTGTTTGAGTTCAATAGAAAGGAGCCGCCGGCGGAGGGCGCCAGAGACACTTGCGTGTAGGGATAACGCCATTGGACAGAGCTCGGGAAGAAAACGGTTTTCCCGTTTGAAGGAGGATCTTTTTTAACATTAGTGGCTCTCCACGTTCAGGAAGACTTTTGGGGTTCCATTAAGACCATTAGACGCATTAATCAACAGTGTGAAACACGTGCACTTCATTCACCATTCAGTGCTCGTATTTCATATTCCTAATCCCAGCATTCTGGTATTCGGTAAAATAATAATTCAGGCAATATTAATAATTTCTATGGGTTGCCTGATTTATTTGACGATTTTTACAGTTTGTCTCACGCTGATCTGTGAGAGGAGCTTGGCGCCAGGAATTTTCTTTATTTATGGGCGAGGGCAGCAGTCTTCCTAGCAGCCATGATGGCTCCCCGTTTCTTATCCTTTTTCCGATCGCCAGGGTAGCACGTGGTGTCGTTTGAATGTTCAGTAGTGGCCAAAGTTTCTCCTGTTCTCAGTTCCCCAACCTACCTTACCAACCTTGTAAACGCTATTTCTCCTCAATTTTAACGCCGCGAGGTCGCCTCCCTGTGAAATTCCGTCCCTATGATTGACCAGTTGAGGTGCGCGCCCGTTTTTCGCGGGCGGGCGCCAACCGCTTCCGCGGGTGGATAGTGGACAAAGGGGCAGTAGTTCAGTTCTAGTGTGACCGTGCCGGAGACCGGAGGCTCCGCTTCCAGGAGATGAAGTTCGGTAAGCATGAGCGCCGACGTGCACCGTAGATTTGCGCCCAGCGGCCCAGAGGGAACCTTATAGGTCATTGTGAATGGTTTCGCGTCTTTCGGGTTTTATTCCGATAGTACGGGAGGCTACCAAGCTATTCACGCACAGTAGCATCTTTCTTGGTCTTTGGCTGATTCATGGTGGTGGTCGTTGCATGCCTGCAACCCCATCCTTTACTAAATGGGATTGTAGTTGATAAAACGGCGATCATTCCAAAAATTCCTTTTCTCCTGCTATCGTGGCTTGTTATGAACGTACATTGGGGCAGGCTGCTGAACTCGAATCTTTCTTCCCCCCACCCCCATTTGGTTGTAATATTGTTCGACTCTCTACTGTTTAATAAATGAGTCCGTTAATCTTACATGCTCTCTCTTTTCTTACGTGAACTCACCCCTAGTGTAACAGAATAATGCAGAACTATAACGGTTGCTATAAGGTCGTGCAGGTCTCGCACCACTGACGATAGTATAAAAAGATTCAATATCGCGCGCCTTGCACGACCATTGCACGCATGGCACCGATAACAGTAGTAATCATGTTCAACTATTCCACATTGATGAACCGAAAAGTGTTCACGGCTCAGTGTGAGTACATGAGCACTAAATCCACTTGATGTGGTGGAAGTAGTGGCCTGTGGTTTACCTTGCTGGTTCAGACAAAAAATATCAAAAATCACAGCCCCTACAGCAAGGAATATTAACCTGTAAAAGAAAGCGAGCCAACGCTTTTAAGTGATCCGTGTCATTGTACTAGAGAACTGGCAACTGTGATGAATTGTGATCGTTCCACTATCGTGCCACATTTGTATGCTATGCAGAAGGCTCAAAAATCGGGTGTACGGGTACAGCACGCTCTAAGCCAAAATCACGAAACTGAGTGGGTGCCCATATGTGCATCTCTGCTTGCTCGTCATCAATTGACTTGTGGACAACACCGACAATTTCTATTCTGTATCGTTACAGTTGACGAGAAATGGTCCCTTTGTGGTAAAATAAGGAAAAGAAACCAATGGTTGAGCACAAGAATTGCCTCTCCGAGGTGTAACCATCAATGCTGATATTTATGTCAACAACTGAGACGTCTTGCAAACGCAGTCCAAGAACGACGATCAGGAAGGTTACGTGGAGTGATGCTACTCCATGTTAACGCCCGCCCACATTCTGCTAGAGTAAAGAAAAACATTCTACAGAAGTTTGGCTGGGATTTCAGTCCACGCCCACCTTGGTCACCTAATCTTGCGCCCTCAGATTTTCAAATTTTCCTCTCTATCGAACAACCTTGAAGGAACTTTCTTTCCGGAAGATAGAGCGCTCCAAACTGGACGCGACGGGTTCTTCGCCTCAAAACGACATGATTTCTACAGTTCCGGAATCGAAAAGTTACCTATGTCTTGGGAGACCGCTGTATGTATAGTGAAGGACAATATATTGCTGCTGCCCTAAATCTTTGATATGTGTATCTTTTGCGTTTCTCAAATTTATGGAAAATCGTTGCGAACTTAAGCACAAACCTAATAAACGCCAAGAGCAATGTATTATATACGGTTCGCAGTAGCCGAGACGTTCACATCAACGAAAAATCCCCTAAGTCGAAAATGAATGTTTGAAATCTATCTGATGATGAGCCTGCTGTGGCTCGAAAACTAGTCGCCAGTACAACAAATTTCCAATTAAAAAAGCAACTGGTTGCCTATCGTGCCTACACAAAACACCAAGAGAAGTGAATCGTAACTTCAAGTGTTTGAGTTCTAAATGGAATAATAACGGGGATATGTGCGTGCTTCGCTATTGCTCTCTAATGCTTTCGGTCGACTGTAGTTTTGAGAATAACTTCGCGTATTTGACACTCATTTCACAACCGGCTGCTGTGGCAGAGCGGTTCTAGGCGCTTCAGTCCGGAACGGCGCTTTTGCTATGGTCGCAGGTTCGAATCCTACCTCGGACATAGATGTGTGTGATGCCCTTAGGTTAGTTCGGTTTAAGTAGTTCTAAGTCTAGGGGACTGATGACCTCAGATGTTAAGCCCCATAGTGCTTAGAGCCATTTGAACCATCTGAACTAATTTCGCAAAGTCCAAACTGGGCACCATTGTTTTATTCTTGGACATTAGCAGCAGCTTCTTTGTATAAAAGCCCTATCGTATTGTTACATCGCTGCATCTATTCCTTAGGTGCAGCTCAATCAGTGAGTAGTAGATACCCACACAGTACGAGGTACAGGGATCCTGATGGGCAATCGTCGTCTGAATGAAAACAATAGAGGGTTGTTGAGAATATTAAACAACGTTAGTAGTGCATTCCGCACTAATTTTATCTTACCCGCATTTACAAACTGCCTGGCCTTAAAATGAACAAATTTTAGCCTTATTGTGGAAATAATATGTGTTCTTAACAAGACAAGACCGTATCTTCTCCTGTGTAAATCAATTCTTCCTCCTGGAAGTGAATTTAAAACTTAAGATTCATGATGAAACCTTTAGTTGTCATTTACCCACGTCAAGAAAAGCTTTGCATCACCCCATTTCCCAGAACTCCTGACGGTGGGTACTGTATCGCAGACACAGTCCCTTTGACTTTCCAAAGATGTCACTAAACACGCTCAAAGATGTAAACAAACATGCATGAACAGTGCCTATTAGACGGAGGGGGTCCGACAGCCGACACGTTTCAGACATTCCACCAGGAAAGAGGTACACGGCTCGTTTTGTCTATAGTTCGACCATGCCTAGACTGTTAATAAAGCAGTTCGATCACCTCCGCATTGTTACTTAGCACCAGGAAGGGCACTCAACAAGGAAATTTTCCAGGCATCTCGGAGTGAACCAAAGCGATGTTTTTCGGACATGGAGGAAATACAGAGAGGCAGGAACTGTCGATGACGTGCCCGCTCAAGCCGCCCTATGGCTACTGCAGTGGATGACCGCTACCTACGGATTATGGGTCGGAGAAACCGTGACAGCAACGCCATCATGTTGAATAATGCTTTTCTTGCAGTCACAGGACGTCGTATTACACTGTGCGCAATAGGCTGCATGATGCGCAACTTCACTCCCGACATCCATGGCGAGGTCCACCTTTGCAACCACGACACTATGCAGCACGGTACAGATGGGTCCAACAACATGCCGATTGGGCCGCTCAGGATTGGCATCACTTTCTCTTCACCGATGATTGTCGCATATGCCTTCAACCAGACAATCGTCGGAGACGTGTTTGGAGGCACCCCAGTTAGGCTGAACGCCGTAGACACACTATCCAGCGAGTGCAGCAAGGTGTTGGTTCCCTGCTGTTTTGGGGTGGCGTTATATGGAGCCGTTGTACGCCACTGGTGGCTATTGAAGGCGCCGTAACGACTTTACGATACGTGAATGCCATCCTCCGACGACAGTGCAACCATATCGGCAGCATGTTGGCGAGGAATTCCTCTTCATGGACGACAATTCGCGCCCCCATCGTACACATCGTGTGAATGACTTCCTTCAGGATAACGACATCGCTCAACTTGAGTGGCCAGCATGAACCCTATCGACAACATGCCTGGGACAGATTGAAAAGGGCTGTTTATGGACAACGTGACCCACCAACCACTCTGTTGGATCTATGCCGAATCGCCGTTGAGGAGCGGGACAATCTGGACCTACAGTGCCTTGATGGACTTGTGGATAGAATACCACGACGAATATAGGCATGCATCAGTGCAAGAGGACGAGGTACTGGTATTAGAGGTACCGACGTGTACAGCAATCTGGACCACCACCTCTGAAGGTCTCACTATATGGTGGTACAACATGGAAAGTGTGGTTTTCATGAGCAATAAGAAGGGCGAAATGATGTTTATTTTGATCTCTATTCCAATTTTCTGTACATGTATCGGAACTCCCGGAACCGAGGTGATGCAAATATTTTTTTGATCTACATCTACATCTACATCTACATCTACATCTACATCCATACTCCGCAAGCCACCTGACGGTGTGTGGCGGAGGGTACCTTCAGTACCTCTATCGGTTCTCCCTTCTATTCCAGTCTCGTATTGTTCGTGGAAAGAAGGATTGTCGGTATGCCTCTGTGTGGGCTCTAATCTCTCTGATTTTATCCTCATGGTCTCTTCACGAGATATACGTAGGAGGGAGCAATATACTGCTTGACTCTTCGGTGAAGGTATGTTCTCGAAACTTTGACAAAAGCCCGTACCGAGCTACTGAGCGTCTCTCCTGCAGAGTCTTCCACTGGAGTTTATCTATCATCTCCGTAACGCTTTCGCGATTACTAAATGATCCTGTAACGAAGCGCGCTGCTCTCCGTTGGATCTTCTCTATGTCTTGTATCAACCCTATCTGGTACGGATCCCACACTGCTGAGCAGTATTCAAGCAGTGGGCGAACAAGCGTACTGTAACCTACTTCCTTTGTTTTCGGATTGCATTTCCTTAGGATTCTTCCAATGAATCTCAGTCTGGCATCTGCTTTACCGACAATCAACATTATATGATCATTCCATTTTAAATCACTCCTAATGCGTACTCCCAGATAATTTATGGTATTAACTGCTTCCAGTTGCTGACCTGCTATTTTGTAGCTAAATGATAAAGGATCTATCTTTCTGTGTATCCGCAGCACATTACACTTGTCTACATTGAGATTCAGTTGCCATTCCCTGCACCATGCGTCAATTCGCTGCAGATCCTCCTGCATTTCAGTACAATTTTCCATTGTTACAACCTCTCGATACACCACAGCATCATCTGCAAAAAGCCTCAGTGAACTTCCGATGTCATCCACCAGGTCATTTATGTATATTGTGAACAGCAACGGTCCTATGACACTCCCCTGCGGCACACCTGATATGTGTATTTTGCACAGTTCGCCACTAGTTTCGGTCAATGACCATCATCAAGCTTAGCTGGCCTTAATGGTAGGAAAGTTATACATAATTTGAACAAAAGTAATTTGCTCTTTTAAACCCACCATAACACGTAAACAATTTCTCATTGGACCTGCTTCATGACGAACACAGTTATTATTATGAGAAATATTTTACGTACCATGGTGGGCTTGGAAGAGCAAATTACGTTTGTCCAAATCATGCTATAAGTTTCCTGCCGCTGAGCTTGACAATGATCATTGACCAAAACTAGTAGCAAACTGTGCAAAACAAATGACAGCTGGTTTCGGAATGAATTTTAGTGATTATTTGGCAGCTGACTACAAACATAAATGAAATTAAAAGATGACCACCAAAAAATAAACTTTATCCTTGTTGTTCTACGGAACATTTATGCTCTATCCGTAAATTTCACTACGATGGCCGTGAGTAGCCTTTAATGCATAGACCGCAATTTTCCTTATGCAACATTCCTTAGAATGATGACTAGTTTAGGTCGCCATCTTCAGACCATCTTGGGAATTGCTTTCCATCAGAACGTTCTAAACGGGGTACTAGCACTAACAGACACCCCAGATGGCTAACTAGTGGGATAAGGATATCATATAGAAAAAAGTGGGAATTATATAAAAATGTTAGAGGTAGTCACAATCAGGCTACAGTAGCCCATTATAAACAGCATTGTATTGTGCTTAAAATGTTATTAGGAAGCAAAGAGTATGTGATATGCAAATAGAATATCCAATTCACTGGATAAAATGAAAACCATATGGTCAATTGTGAAGCAAGTGTCTGGTCAGCAGCACAAGGTCGACGATATAAAGTCAGTTCGCACTAAAAATATTTCTGTTACTGATAAATCAGATATTTGTACAATATTTAGCAATCTTTTTATGAGCATTGCTGGTGAATTAAATAAAAGTTTAGTTTCTACAGGGAATCATATAACTTTCTTGGCAAATGCCTTTCCGAGATTGATGTCTGAGATATTGCTTTGTGATACAGACAAGAGGGAGATTGAGTCAATAATTAAATCACTGAAGACTAAGGACTCTCATGGTTATGATGGAGTGCCTAGCAGAATTTTAAAGTACTGTGCAGCACATGTTAGCCCTGTATTTAGCCATATTTGTAATGTTTCCTTTAGGAATGGTCAGTTAGCTGAACGATTAAAGTGCTCAGTATTGAAGCCGCTTTATAAAAAAGGAGAAAGGTGTAACGCAGATAATTTTAGACCTATTTCTATGCCGTCAGTGTTTGTTTAAGTTATTGAAAAGGCTGTGTGTGTAAGGATAATTGATCATTTTATATCACACGATTTGCTATCAAATGTACAGTCCAGCTTTAGAAGTCGTTTAACAACTGAAAATGCTGTATCCTCTTTCTCTGTGAGGTACTAGGCTGCTTAAACAAAAGGGTTCGAACGCTAGGCACATTTTTTTGATTTAACTAAGGCATTTGATGGTGTTGATCGCAAAATATTGCTCCAGAAGTTGGACTACTACGGAATACGGGGAATAGCTCACAATTAGTTCACTTCTTACTTTAGCAACAGGCAGCAAAAGATCATTATTCACAGTGTTGAGAATGGCTGTGTTGTGGGGTCTGATTGGGTACGATCAAGTTGGGGTGCCCCAGGGATCAATGTTGGAGCCACTCCTGTTCCTTATTTATATAAATGGTATGCCTTCTAGTATTACGGGTAACTAAACTATTTCTGTTTGCTAATGACACTAGCCTGGTAGTAAAGGATGTAGTATGCAACATTAGCTCTGTTTCAAATAGTGCAGTTCATGACTTAAGTTAATGGCTTGTAGAAACTAAACTAACGCTAAATCGCAGTAAGACTAAGTTTTTACAGTTTGTAACACACAATTCAACAAAGCTTGACTTTTAATTTTACAGATTGGGCATATGATTAGTGAAACTGAACAGTTCAAATTTCTAGGTGTTCAGATAGATAGTAAGCTGTCGTGGAAAGCTCACGTTCAGGATCTTGTTCAAAGACTTAATGCTTCCATTTTTACTATTCGAACGGTATCTGAAGTGAGTGCTTGTTCGATACGAAAATTAGTCTACCTTGCTTATTTTCAATTTGTTAGGTCGCATGGTATTATAGTTTGGCGTAACTCTTCCTAATGAAAAAGGATATTTTTGGCTCAGAAATAGGTGGTTCGGGCAATAAGTGATTTAAGTTCACACACCTCTTGTCGACCCCTTTTCACGAGTCTGGGTGTTTTGACATTGGCCTCTCAATAGATATATTCCTTACAGTCATTTCTTGTTAATAATATTAGCTCATTCCCAAGAAAAGGCAGCTTTCACTCAGTTAATACTCGGCAGAAATCAAACTTGCATTTGGATCGGACTTCCTTAAGTTTTGTGCAAAACATTGTGCAAAATACTGCTGCATCCATTTTCAGTAACCTACCACAGGAAATCAAAAATCTTAGCAGCAATCCACGCTCTTTCAAATCGAAACTGAAGAGTTTCCTCATGGGTCACTTCTTCTATTATGTCGAGGAGTTCCTCAAAAAATTGAACTGATTCTTGTTGTATTATTGATTGTGTTGACTTAAGTCTATGGACTGTTTTTTTTTGGGGTTCATAAACATTTATTTTAATCTGTTACTACTTTTATGATGTAATTTCATGTACTGACACGTTCCATGTCCTTGGAGATGTGCTCCTCAATTTGGTCTTACGGAACTTGTAGTGTAAATAAATAAAATAAAATAAATCGTTCAAATCTTAAAAAAGCGATGAATCTGCAATGAAAAACATCATCATTAGCTGTAGTCCCGAGATGACATGCGTTCGTAATGTGGACCAAAAAGACTATGGCACTATGTAGTTAAAAACTTCATCGTGAGCGGATCAGGATGTAAACCATTACTTCGCAAGGCACTGTAGTGACTTCCAGTTCTTTCAAAAAACCTCAAATCTAATAAAAAAGAAAGGAAGTTGCTAGAGAAATGGTTATCGTATAGCACTCATCAGACCAAAAACTAGATTTTATATTTTTCTACGCGGAACCCGAACGACGCTAGCCTCACCTCCCATCAAGCGATTGGACATTGTTGAATGCAACAGCGAGAGAACACCTTTTGGAGGAAAAGAGCGCACAACTCGGAATATTTGCAGAGAACGTGCGATGCGTATTAGTGCGCACACAGGAAGCGTATTTGAACGAATTGACGTCACTCAAAGTCTCACTACATCACGCGAGCATAGCAACGGAACCGATCACACGAAATTAGTCGTATCACTACATACGTATAAACGCGACCGGCGAACGGATCACACCATACTGGGAATTTGGAAGGAGAGTTTATTCCTTTAATTTAAGAACGCAGGTCTCTAGTGGTCAAAGTGTTGAAAACTGTCACCATCGTCATCGTCAGAGAACTACAGGGACTAATGTTTCCTCAGAAATAAAACCAAACTATTCACTTACAGTTTCCTTTACAAGGTAATTCAGCAACCGGTCTACAAAGCTTCAGATTGCAGTATCTGTCGATAGCGTAGTGCTTTTTTTTTTGTCATCAGTCTACTGACTGGGTTGATGTGGCCCACCACTAATTCATCTTCATCTCAGAGTAGCACTTGCAACCTACGTCCTCAATTATTTGCTTGACGTATTCCAATCTCAGTCTTCCTCTACAGTTTTTGCACTCTACAGCTCCCTCTGGTACCATGCAAGTTATTCCCTCATGTCTTAGCAGATGTCCTATCATCCTGTCCCTTCTCCTTATCAGTGTTTTCCACATATTCCGCTCCTCTCCGATTCTGCGTACAACTTCCTCATTCCTTACCTTATCAGTCCACCTAATTTTCAACATTCGTCTGTAGCACCACATCTCAAATGCTTCGATTCTCTTCTGTTCCGGTTTTTCCACAGTCCATGCTGTACTCCAGACGTACATCCTCAGAAATTTCTTCCTCAAATTAAGCCCGGTATTTGATATTAGTAGACTTCTCTTGGTCAGAAATGCCTTTTTGGCCATAGCGAGTCTGCTTTTGATGTCCTCCGTCATTGGTTATTTTACTGCCTAGGTAGCAGAATTCCTTAACTTCATTAACTTCGTGACCATCAATCCTGATGTTAAGTTTCTCGCTGTTCTCATCTCTAGTACTTCTCATTACCTTCGTCTTTCTCCGATTTACTCTCAAACCATACTGTGTACTCATTAGACTGTTCATTCCGTTCAGCAGATCATTTAATTCTTCTTCACTTTCACTCAGGACAGCAATGTCATCAGCGAATCGTATCATTGATATCCTTTCACCTTGTATTTTAATTCCACTCCTGAACCTTTCTTTTATTACCATCATTGCTTCCTCGATGTACAGATTGAAGAGTAGGGGCGAAAGGCTACAGTCTTGTCTTACACCCTTCTTAATACGAGCACTTCGTTCTTGATCGTCCACTCTTATTATTCTCTCTTGGTTGTTGTACATATTGTATATGACCCGTCTCTCCCTATAGCTTACCCCAACGTTTTTCAGAATCTCGAACAGCTTGCACAATTTTATATTGTCGAACGCTTTCTCCAGGTCGACAAATCCTATGAAAGTGTGTTGATTTTTCTTTAGCCTTGCTTCCATTATTAGCCATAACGTCAGAATTGCCTCTCTCGTCCCTTTACTTTTCCTAAAGCCAAACTGATCGTCACCTAGCGCATTCTCAATTTTCTTTTCCATTCTTCTGTATATTATTCTTGTGAGCAGCTTCGATGCATGAGCTGTTAAGCTGACTGTGCGATAATTCTCGCACTTGTCAGCTCTTGCCGTCTTCGGAATTGTGTGGATGATGCTTTTCCGAAAGTCAGATGGTATATCGCCAGACTCATATATTCTACACACCAACGTGAATAGTCGTTTTGTTGCCACTTCCCCCAATGATTTTAGACATTCTGATGGCATGTTATCTATTCCTTCTGCCTTATTTGACCGTAAGTCCTCCAAAGCTCTTTTAAATTCCGATTCTAATACTGGATCCCCTATGTCTTCTAAATCGACTCCTGTTTCTTATTCTATCACATTAGACAAATCTCCACCCTCATAGAGGCTTTCAATGTATTCTTTCCACCTATCTGCTCTCTCCTCTGCATTTAACAGTGGAATTCCTGTTGCGCTCTTAGCGTAGTGCTATGATACATTATTTATACCATGTGGAGCGCGACAACAGGATGGCACTGCATGAAACCCTGGATAAAGCGCGTAAACAAAATCTATGGATATAGAGGCCGCCACCTCAGTACGCGGCGGTTTCACCGTGACGTCATCCAGCCAATGAGAAGCCGTCCACTGGTTATAAAAGCGGAAGCCTTACCGGTGCACGTAAGTCAGTTTCACCCCTGACGAAGATGACGGAGGTAGTCATCGAAAGCTTTGGATTTTATCCAAATTTTACGCGGCTAGTAAACCGAGAACTTTTTACGCAAGGACTCCGTCGCGAAAGACTTCGTAGTCAAACAACAGGAAGGATTTATCGTAACACATAACGCTGTACACATATTTTACATTATGTTACTTGGACAAAATTTCCACATTTTCATTTTTACATATGTGTCACTCCTGATAACTTTCGGGTATGTACTGAATTTCGTATTCAACTTCGATGTAGACCTGCATCAAATAGTCTGAAGAAAATAATTTTTGAAAGCATCTCTTACATTTAAAACATTTATGGGTTTTAGCTGTTTTTTGAGGACCAGTAACGTTTACGTGGAGATATGCCTTTCCGAGGTTTGATGAACTTACTAAGCTGACGCTCCACACTTATCAGAATGGTTACGAATGTTTCCCGAGTGTAATACGGAATACCGTGCTGGATCCCAACGGCCTCGTATCACTTGCAGTCTAGATGACAGGCATCTTATCCGCATGGCTGTAACGGATCGTGCAGCCACGTCTCGATCTCTGAGTCAACAGATGGGGACGTTTGCAAGACGAGAACCATCTGCACGAACAGTTCGACGACGTTTGCAGCAGAATGGACTATCAGCTCGGAGACCATGGCTGCGGTTACCCTTGACGCTGCATCACAGACAGGAGCGCCTGCGATGGTGTACTCAACGACGAACCTGGGTGCACGAACGGCAAAACGTCACTTTTTCGGATGAATCCAGGTTCTGCTTACAGCATCATGATGGTCGCATCCGTGTTTGGCGACATCGTGGTGAACTCACATTGGAAGCGTGTATTCGTCATCGCCATACTGGCGTATCACACGGCGTGATGGTATGGGGTGCCATTGGTTACAAGTCTCGGTCACCTCTTGTTCGCATTGACGGCACTTTGAACAGTGGGCGTTACATTTCAGATGTGTTAAGACCCGTGGCTCTACCCTTTATTCGAACCCAGCGAAACCGTACATTTCACCATAATAATGCACGACCGCATGTTGCAGGTCATGTACGGGCCTTTTTGGATACAGAAAATTTTCGACTGTTGCACTGGCGAGCACTTTCCCCAGATCTCTCACCAATTGAACACGTCTGGTCAATGGTGGCCGAGCAACTGGCTCGTCACAATACGCCAGTCACTACACTTGATGAACTGTGGTATCGTGTTGATGCTGCATGGGCAGCTGTACATGTTCTCGCCATCCACGCTCTGTTTGACTCAATGCCGAGGCGTATCAAGGCCGTTATTACGGCCCGAGGTGGTTGTTCTGTGTTCTGATTTCTCAGGATCTATGCACCCAAAATGCGTGAAAATGTAATCACATGTCAATTCTAGAATAATATATTTGTCCAATGAATACCCGTTTATCATCTGCATTTCTTGTTGGTGTAGCAATTTTAATGTCCAGTAGTGTAATTACAGATCCCGATTGATCTCCGCGAGTAGCCGCACAGTAATTGTAACCATCCGGACCGTCATAACACCGATGCCACTATCAGATACACTGCATCGAAAGAAACGTCATGTATTTCTTAAATGCCTATTTCTACGCTGAACCGCCTCGACTAGCGAGGCAAGAGCTGCTGCGGTAGGGCGGCATGCAGAAACTGCTCGGGATGTGACAGGGGGTGTGAGGCGGAGGGTACGGCTGGAAAATGAAACTGTGGCTGCTCGCCCGCGTTAGCTAGTAGCTCGGGCCTCGTATGATTTATCCACGTCGGCTCTTCGGAGCCCAACTGCCGAAACCGCGGCGACCGTAAATTCGCCGCTCCGCTCGCGGGAGATTTACGAACTCTCTTCTCCTTTTACTCTTTTTTTCGCCCCCTCCCTTTTCCCATAGCCGCTGCGGCTGCTGCGGTGGAACGCGAATTTATTTACTTTATTCGTCGATGCTTCAATAGCGCCGCCATTAGGGTTATGAGGTGTGCCCGGCGCCACATTCGACAGGCAGGCGGGGTTGCCATGAATGCACTCCGGTCCGGGACTGCGCTGATATTCGGGCCGAGGCTCTCCGAAGTTCAGACGCTCCAGAGCCTAACCTACTAGCAGAAAAGGAAGAAAAAAAACTATAATACGAAAATGAGACGCTGTGTTCTGAACGCTGCGTAGTCTACCTCTATATATTGTGAAATGTCTGTGGGTTCTCACCTGGTCATACCAGTCGAACATCCGCCTAAAATGTTTCCCACCATTTCAGAGTCGATTACCTGCGAATGCATTTAGAAAGCAGCGTACGCTCTCGTCAAAACACGCCACATAACTAAGGCCGGTGTCGCACTATAAAATTTTCCTTGAGAAAGCCTTTTTGTCAATTAAAATTTCGTAGTGTAATAAGGACTTCCGACAAAGTTAGGCTTCGTCTTCTGTTTACTGACTCTGAGCACTATGGGACTCAACTGTTGAGATCATCAGTCCCTTAGAACTTAGAACTACTTAAACCTAACTAACCTAAGAACATCACACACATCCATGCCCGACGTAGAATTCGAACCTGCGACCGAAGCGGGCGCGCGGTTCCAGACTGTAGCGCCTAGAACCGTTCGGCCACACCGGCCGTCTGAGTGGAGGAATATAACTGCTTGTAGCGCTAGCATCGCCCAAGCTGACTGCTATTTAATGTTTATCCACATGGCTACGAAATTTGCGTGGTGCGTCCACCACCAACGAAACGTAAAAATGCGTGAGGCATTTGAAGCACTGTACAACTTGTGGCATCCGTAATAAAAAAAGAAAAAAAATCGCGAATTTTTAAAAACTTGCAGAGGGCCTTATCTGTAAAGTGGGGCAAGGAGGTACCCACGAAAATACAAAACAGAAAAATCTACAACTTTTATTGAAATAAAAATATTTCTTACTCGATACAGCATGTACTAAAAGTTATTTGCCACCTGATATTCCCCGTTCAGCATTTTATAAATGGGTCAACACCTTTTCGTCAATGTGTACAGCGATGTTCGAATGCTATACTGTAAAGTAGAGTAGCTTTCCCTTGTTGCAGGCAAACCCAGTGTTTCGGTTAAGTCTGACTTCTGCGGATATAGCATTACTAAGGTGATTGTTCTGCTTGATCACATATTGAAATGTACTCTCGTCAATTCGCAAGTAATTTTATGCCACTTTACGTGCTCGACCTTTATCTCCCGTAAGAGATTTTGTTGGCTGCTTTCCTTGCCGTGAAACACACAGCTTCACCCAAGTACGTTTCCTTTTTCTTTTCTTCTGCTCCTCTTCCAAATGTAAATAAAGTGCAGCTGAGGTATACCCAACTGCAGCCCGCAGTAGCAAGTCTTCGTCGGCCATTCTGAAGTAAGTATGACGTTAAAGATCTGTGTCACACAAAACTTGATGACAGTGTAATATCCGTATTTTCACTACGTCAGATATCTTTGTCAAAGGAAACGTGATGAATATTTGATCATGTTTATTTGTCAAAGAAATTCTGATAGTGTTATATGGCCTAAACAATAGATTCAAACAAAAGTTATGCCAGGTCTTTGGGACAGAAGTCTTTTTTCATAGCTATTATGATTACACAGACATCGGTATCCAATTGGCTGTTTCGAATGGAAACATAGTAATGTCTGCTGTCAGAGATAAGATAATTCGTTGACGGTTCCCAGCGACATTAAATGTCCCTTAATATTCGTCAGCTCTGGGACTACGAGATTTCACCGAACTAGCAGGGTCTACTAGGCAAGTGTGCTGCGTAGTACCTACCCCAGTAAAGTGACTGATTTTCATCAAGCAAGACCATAACAATGAATGCCTCTAAACAGAGAAAGATATTTTAGAAGCGTATCACTAACTTCAATTTTGGTACGTCTTCCGTCTTTCACACAGAGTAGATGACTTGACGATTAGGTTTTCCAATGTAGTTGTCTCCAGTAACCACGCGCCAAACAGTCACACTTCACTCGCTCTGATATCCATCCTGCTCTAGCCAGCAAGTAATTGACATTTCCCATGTTCAGCTTTCCACGAATTGTAAAGGTAGCTTCCTTGGCAAAGAGAATCCCTTTAGAAAGAACATATTGTGCTGAGTCGCATCATAACGACCCAATGTCATCCATGTTCTGCAGTCTCTCTGGTGATGAAGTAACTTGTGATAAGGGTGGAAGCTGTGTTACTCACAAATGCGAACAACTAGGGTGACTAATGCCAGAGTCACTCGCAATTTTCGTAGAGCTAACAGGCGCCAACAGATGTAACCACATTTGTTTTATTGGCTTCTTACCGTCTGAGTATTATTCCCATGCCTTCCCAATAATAACCGCACATACGTTGAACTGTTATTCTAGTAGGATACGGTCTGTCGGAATACCTATGTTTGTATAACTCAGCTGTTCTTTCAGGGTACATTCTCCATCTCCGCAAAGAAGTAAAGCATGTAGTTTGTGTTGGTTCGCCAGAGACATTTTTTTTCCAAACTAACTAGCACGAGATACACGTGATCGACAAGGTCGTGAAAGCTACATTCCCTCTGTTCCCATTTTAGGCCGGGATCGAGGCAGTGCAACGCACTGATCCCTTTTCATCCGTCATGACATAGTTCCTGATTCGGGTACGAAATCGCAAATTTCTGCGTATGATCGCCATTAGTTTCATTTTAAAAGTGAATAAATCGTTATCTGTAAATGGTGTTATTACTATGGAACTACTAATCGTATTTTGGAGTGAAAAACCTGTTCAATTCGTCTCTTTTATAACTACGATACTAGCAGCGGACATTACTACACATCCTTTCGAAAAATCGAAATCCATACCGTAATCCATTTAATTTTAATACTCTGAAAAGAGACTCTATTTCATATAGCGAATCCATCTGGGTGAAAATATCCTGTTCCTGGAGAAGAAGTAGATACACTGACGGAAATGAAGCGCAGCACTAAGAAGGAGGTGAGCGACACATACGGAAGTTAGTACGCATGTTTCTACATCTGAAAGATGATGTCTATTCAAATTTCTCGCCAGTAGCATAAAACGGGCGCTAAGTAGTACCACTGTGAGGATGTAAATCAGATTTGCTTTTAATACACGCTGTAACGGTTGTGAGAATTAGTCACCTTTGAGATTTAACGTGTTGCGTTAGTCAAGAATGCCTTTAAGGCCACAAGACGCCATTATCAGCACCTCACTGAGTTTGAACGAGGTCTGTAATAGGGATACCTGAAGCTGGAGGTTCCTTCTACGATACCGCAGGAAGAATTGACAGAAATATAGCCACTGTACACGATTTCTGGCGGCGGTGGTCACCAGAATGTACGGTCGAAAAACATCCGGCTCGGAACGCCACGTGGTATTTCTGAGGGAAGACCGTCGCGTTCAACGTATGGCTCCGACACCTTGTACTGCATCTGCAGCAGCAATTCGAACAGCAGTTGGCACCACAGTATTGCGATAGTAAATAAATTTATGTATTTACCTCCTCATTATTGTGATTGTTCCATTTGAAACCATTGTGGCTCTGTGGACAACATGTGTAATATTGAAATGTTGTACTTTAAGTTTTACACGATGTAAATATGCATACGGGAAGAGGAAGTTCTGGCGTGCCTTTTGCAAAGGGTTTCTCCTAATGCCGACAGATTGACGGTAACAGCGAAAGTCGAAATGATGTGTTAGCTGAAGATAGCACTCTCGATTTTCGAACGAAAAAAATCAGAGTTGTCTTGCATCATTTCAGAGATTGACAGCAAAGAACGTTTAGCAAAAAAGAATGTAAAACCGTAGTTCCAGTTGAAAAACATACAACAGAAGCAAAGCATCTACCAATGCGTAAACCGTTCCAGGACGACTCCTGGGTGATTAGTTAAAAAGGGTACGACCGATTTGCTTCTCCATCCTTGAAATATTTCGAGCTAGTGCTCAAGCCACTATGTACACTGTAATACAAAGAAAAAACCTCGCAGAAGCGGATAGAATTGTGCCGTCTGTCAAGCAGGCCTATCCCTAAATGCAGGGTGGAACAGCATGTTACCTTAAGACCAAAACCACCGACATTTGATATGCACTGGCTCCATTTGAAACCACCTCAGTGGCTCCTTCTGAATCCACTCCCTATATGTTCGATCAGTGTATGTAATACTTGTTTCTCACAGTGATCTGTCTCAATGTACGTCTAATGGTGTAATAAAAGGAGAAAATTCTAAAAATATAATTTGTAATACTTCGAATCAAAAGGTTGGTTTCACTCGACATCGAGGTCACTAGATACAGAGTATTAGCCGAGAATGTCAAAAGGATGGGGAAATAAATCGGCCGAGCCCGTCGTAGATAATCATCCTGCCGTGTTCCTGGAACTGTTGTAAGTAGGCTCCGTTGAAAGTCAGATTGCGTTGCGCTAAAAAATATTGTGTGTCAGTTTAAGCACAGTCCTGTACAATTTTTCTAAGGGGACGTTTCACTGTTTACAGAAATCGCGGAAAATCTAAATCTGGATAGCTGGATGGGGATTTGAACCATCATCGTCTCGAATGGGAGTCCAGTGGGCTAGCCACTGCACCAACTCGCTCGGTGCAATCAGAATGCATTCGTGTTGTTCGTGTCTAGTGTTATTAGCGAGCCTGGTGAGTATATAAGGGACGTGAACGGCGTCAGATGTTGAGTGATCACAGTGTAGGACAGAGAGCTGCTGCGTACGCGTCTGAAATAGCACTATTAACACTTGACCGAGTTCAAAACTGGCCTCGTTAATGGTCTCCATTTGCGTGGCTTATCGAATCAGGCAATACCTCGATCTGAGTAGTAATCAGTGTGACAGAATCCCGATGCTAGGAAGCATAGAAACCTCACGAAAGGCATACTTATCGTCAAGGCTCCAGTCGGCGTCTGATCACCGCAAGGAAGGGTCGCAATATTGTGCACTCTTCACACCTGTTCCTGCCATACGAGAACACGCGATGTACTCCCTGCAACATTATGTTCGTCCGACACCATTGGTCAGACACTAGCAGAATCGAAACAAAGGAATTAACATCTCAAGAGTAGGTTTCCATTAAGATAACAACACCAACGGCTGCATTGAGACTGGTATCACAATGTGTTCAGCGATGAATCACAGCTCTACACTTCCCTGGATGACCATGACAAACATGGCAGCGATCTCAGGAGAGATCGCATTCTTCTAATTTTTTTGAAGGATGGAGCGGTGTTTCTCTTGGCGTCATGGCTCAGGGAGTAATTGGGTATGTCTTTAGGTCACAACAGTAGTGGGGCTGTGTACATTTGAGCCGAGTGTGAAGCGTCACACAACTGCATGTTGGATGACACTAAAGGAAGGGTAGGCCAATGGTCTGATGTTCGAAATGGCGGAAATTTAGAATAATGGCAGGATATTCAAAGTAGCCAAGCTGTGCTACATCTAAAAAGACTTAATCGTAGGTAGTGGACCTAGAGTAATTGCCCTACTTATAAAATCCAAGCTAGTGAAACTTGGAAAGACTCTACGAAGTCACAGTTCTACATGTCGAACCAATTAGTGGAAGTTGGAAGGAGGTCATAATCCAAAGTGTCATATACGTTTGACAATCCAAGATGCCGATGCGAGATGGGTACTGGATTTGTCCTGACGTCACATGCCCCTTATCCCATGTTTAAAACGGGGGTGGCGCACTTGGTTTAAGTTAAAACAGTTTCTCCAAGCCCTCTGACATCACAGCTTCCTACCCTAAGTTTGCAACGCAAGAGCTGTCTTGCAGAACTGGACTTCGACTGACCTCATCTGTGAGCTGCAAGCAGTCTGCAGAGTGTGACGGAGAGGCCCTGGGACCATGAGCTGGCTGACAGTTGCTGGCCATCTCTGTCGTGTCAGCCACTTACAGCTGCATGTCTTGACACATCTGGCCGGCCACTGTGCCTTCACCAGCGCTTCCCAGTGACTGAATAAGTGTCCACCACTTCCAATCCTCCACCCAGCATTGCGTCACACAGTGTAAAGGCCACGAAGCTGCACAAAGTGAGAACTGCAGCTCTAACTAGTGTTAAATAGGTCTGCTAGCTATCGCTCTAGGACCGCTTGATACACTGCATCGGTATTTGCATACAATGGCTGATTGGCCAGAGTGTGCGACATCACTATCTTTGCCATGTCTGGGTTCGCAGAAAGCTTGCAATGCTATTCATAGTTAAGACAAACATATTTTCCCCTGCAAGCAGAAACCTGAGTGGACATGTCTGAGCCTGTTTGCTATTTTATGATTTTCCCAATGCTGTTTATAGCTGACATACTTTCCACAACATGAATATCCACCTAACTGGTGCCAACATAGTTTTCTGCTGCAGGGAGAAATCTGTTATTGACTCATCAAGAATATAGCACAAAAAAGCACTTACTGTTAGGCATGCTATTTCTGCAACACTATTTGGTGTGGCGCAGTTAGTGTATTTTTAGTAATCATGTGTTCATTCTATAGACAGAGTGAGGCATAGCGCCGTATACCGATCCTGCCTTGGGAGCGGTTAAGTGGGAGATGTGTCTCACAGCTGGATAGTGACATATGGTGATGCGAGGCTGGACGCGCACGTTGTTTATGTATCAGCCGATAGAGGCCAATATTGGATAGGTGGACTGTGATTTTAGTTTCGATTGTGCCCACTAGAGTGCACTAAAGTAATAGAATGTTTTTCATAAACTGTTCCAGTATTTTCATTAAGTGTTATTATGTCATTTCTGTGAAGGTAAAATGTTATAAATGTGTTTTAGCACTATGAATGATGCGTGAGTGTGGTTTGAGGTTAATATGAAGATAATTGTTTAACGAGTTATGTATTGAGATTTAGTGTGGGAACATTTCGAAAAGGTATGGATATGGACAAAGGGGATTTTTGTAGAATAGATTTGTAAAGTAAGTTTATGGTTAAAGGGAAAGTTAATTCAGGTATAAATAACAATAGTAAATAACTTTATGCATAAGCAAAACTTCAGCATATTAGATAATTACGTGGGCAAAAAGTGCAGTCGTTAGGTTTACTATGTAGCTATTGGTTATTGATGAAACGCGTGTACTGACGCGGGAAAGTGTTGTTTTGCTATTGGCTGTTGAGTAAACTGACCAATGGTAAAGCAATATCCTACGCGCGCCTTTCTCTGCTGGAAAAGAAGACTTAGAGTATTCTAGAGAGAGTCGGAGCCCAGCCATGAAACAGTTCGGACCTGTGTAGTAGTAGTTCCGATGGAAATAAGAGGTTGCCGGATCTAGCAGTGTTTCATACATCAAAAGTGTTGTAAAGTGACGGCATAATAATTCCGATGGGTACGTAGAAATCTCGGAATTTTTAAGTGAATTTTGTGACGAGAAAAGACATATATTACGTGTGGCATATTGAGCAGGTCGGTGGCTAAGGACTGTGACTGCATTTGGTACCGACAGAATTGATATTTGGCGAGCATTCTCAATCAAAAACAATCATTATTTTTGTAACTATTACGTTTTCGGGAAATGCAACACCATAAACTTGCTAACGCGAGGGAAAGGGATTGTGAGTGACTGTGTTAAGGCTAGCACGGGCTTGGCAGTGATACTTTTTCACCAAAGTTTCAGAATATATTAATTGAGGACAAAATTTCCAACCTTTCATTTCGTGTGAAAACTTTCTCCCGAAACGTAGATTAGTGATTTCAATTGCAGCGTGGTTCACGTAGAAGTACCGTAGGTTTCGCTCGGCTTTCCTACTGATGATATGCTGAGACAATGTTCACAGGTAGGTGCAGGTTCGTCGTAAAGGGACGGAAAGAACCGCGCCGCCGCAAGGGTTGTAATATTAGATTCAAAACGAATATTGAAGCAGTTGTAAACCGTGGCGCGAATGCGAGAGTGTGCTTCCCTTCGGCAAGAAGATCATTGCGAGAATTTCTAGAGGTCGAGTAGAGAAACTATCAGCGAGAGGTCGGGATTGCGGCGTGAATAGTGAGATGCGTGACGACGAGAGTCGCGAGGGGGGGTTGAGAGGACTGCTGTCGGCCCACATGGCATGGGGTGTGGAGACCAGTCTGTGGTCAGTCAGCTGCTGCTGCTGCCTTGGTCGGCTGCGATTTTCCTTCGCTGAGGCAGTCCGTGGAGCTCTGAAGTGGTGGCCTCGTTTTGTTGATACCACTGTGTACGCCGCTCGATGGGACCAATTCCGGCGATTGAAATTGGTGAGCCTCAATGCACATCGGACAAATCTGAGTGTAGCGAATATTTGTCAAGTCGCGAGTGAATGTGGTTGTTAATGTTTCTGTGAATCGAGTTTAATGCTTGGAACTGTGTACGCTGGTTGAAAGTGTGACAAGTGTAACAGGCTCAAGCACACGTTTATATGTGGCTTAGTGGTATAGCTTGGTCAGCCGAATTACATGGGATAGTCTGATAGTATTCATAAGTGTAAAGACTCTCTTGCCATCTAGTGCTTGTGTAATTACATACACCGATCATCATTAGTACAGACTCGCAGTAACTTGGTACATTCATGATTAATTCTTGTCAACGGAGTTTAACTTAATGTCAATGCCCATATGCCAAGCGTCCCTTTAAGCAATGTAAGCTTTGGGTGTGGCCAACTATTGCTCTTTTGTAATGTTACAAGCTTAGACGGTTTTACTGCACTATTCCTCAGCTCCTGTAATTGGTCGCTTTTCCTCAGCACGATGTTGGGCAAGCATTTCTACTTTTTTACGTCAATTCAAATGGTCTGGGGAAGTCAGTTGATGGAGGAAGGAAACTGCCCAATGAAGTAAACATATTTGTAATATTGCTTTGACAAAAGGAATACCGGTCGGCGCCTTGGCCTTGGATTATTATGGACTAAGTTATGTACATAACTTTTGTGTTGAAGTTATTATGTTTAAAGGTTTCTTAAAGTTCCTCTCTTAATTTTCTGGCCACTTAACAATTAAACTGTATTTAAGTATGTGCCTAGAAGTATTTTCTTACATTCTGTGCGAGTGCACTAAATTCATCTACCGCGTTTCTGTCTCTCTAAATTATTACTAGGTAGTTACTGAATGTTGTTTTTACGATCTTAGGCAGTTGTCCCTCTTGAGAAATGATTGTTTGTGAAATGAAGTGACTAATGGCCTTGTTGGCGTTGATATTCTTCATAGTACAAATTAAGTCTTTCTTTTTTATAACTTCAGTGGTTGTTAGCCTTAAGTTTTGGGCACCAATTCTAGGGGCTGCAAGTAGTTCAAGATGCTGATAACATTAATAACTGCTAGATATG
The DNA here is from genome assembly GCF_023864275.1 of Schistocerca cancellata. Classification (NCBI taxonomy): domain Eukaryota; kingdom Metazoa; phylum Arthropoda; class Insecta; order Orthoptera; family Acrididae; genus Schistocerca; species Schistocerca cancellata. The sequence continues at coordinate 89,908,407 of NC_064634.1, read as the reverse complement.
TAAAGGAAACATATTTCTTAAAACACCATCATTCTGAATATTTGCTTGGGACTTGTTAGAGCTATTTGTGATACAAGGCTACAAACGTGTGCACTTTCTTTGAGGAGATCATTATTTTTACCATTTTTAAGAAATAATTGTTCTGAACATATCTGAGATTGTACAAACTGACATATCTGCAGAAATTTTCTTTTAACTTTTTAAGATTTCATAATCATAAATACATGCAGTTAGATAAGGTTGCTGTCAAATTATGCTTCCCAATTGTCAAATAAATTTACTGTTAAGAATTTTTAACTGTGAATGATGTAGCTGTTGTGTTACCCTTGACGTTCCCCTTCCACACCACAGCACCTCTGCTGGCCCTTACCCTCCCTAAGGTAAAACCCTTTCAAGTCGTTCCCCAGTTAACTGCAGTGCAGCAGCTACACACTGTTTTCATGAAGTTGCCTACACTACAATGCGAAAGTAATACATACGTACCAATAAATAATGATTTCAGTTAGGAAAAACCAGTCATGCAGTTCACATCACCACCCTGAAGCTCAAGCAACACCTCCATCATCACACCTTTTCTTTTCATTTGCCTCTGAAAAGTTAACTTTTTCGATGAAACAGAACCCACACACATGAAAGAGCAGACGTTCACGAATTTTATGTGCAGTAGTCATGTTAAACAAATGCACTTGACCAAGTACTGAGACGGTAGCCTTACGTTTACAACTGGTATGAAACTTTATGGGCTAGTTTCCTAAAACTATCTTGTCAAACTCTGAATCCCAAAGAAGAAACTGTAGCCCAATATTTCGATGCATGTGGCATGTCCATAAACGGAAGTATGCATGAATGGTGTTGTCGTTTGAATATATATATATATATATATATATATATATATATATATATATATATATATATATATATATATATATATATAAACAGTTATATGTAAGGGTTCACAGAAAAAGTATGAAGAATGTGTATGGCATACACAGATGTTTCTCTCATCCTAAAAAATCACATGTATGCTAGTGTAATCATATAGTCTTCAACATGAGCAGTTAGACGAAACGCACCATTCACAAGAACTTAATGGTGACTGATTGGTCTGAGACTACTGGAGAGAAGCAGAATAAGGATGGATCACCAATGTCTGACAGCAAGATATCGATAACTGTTGGACAATCAGATTGCGGTAAGACAAATTCCTCTTGTCTTTACTCCTGCGCGAAAACCTTTATTCGCTGTGGGAACATAGATGTATCTTCAGAAACACCATTCCAGCCAAAAACTACTGGAGGAAATGCTGCCCGACACTGGAAATTTACTACCACATGAAAGAGTAAAACCGAACATTCTGTTCACATTGATGATGTGGCGGTGAAAAATCAAGAATGAATATGAAAAAACTTTTTCTTCGGATAACGTAGAGGAGATGACGTCTTTTATATGAGTTAGACGTATTCTAGGATCCCAAAAAAATGATGAAAGATAATACAAACCTTATTAAAACTACAGATGAGGTAATGTGAATTTATAACACAATTATATCCTCCCCCCCCCCCCCCCACACGAACCATGGACGTTGCCGTTGGTGGGAAGGCTTGCGTGCCTCAGCGATACAGATAGCCGTACCGTAGGTACAACCACAACGGAGGGGTATCTGCTGAGAGGCCAGACAAACGTGTGGTTCCTGAAGAGGGGCAGCAGCAATTTCAGTAGTTGCAAGGGCGACAGTTTGGAAGATTGACTGATCTGGCCTTGTAACAATAACCAAAACGGCCTTGCTGTGCTGGTACGGCGAACGGCTGAAAGCAAGGGGAAACTACGGCCGTAATTTATCCCGAGGGCATGCAGCTTTACTGTATGATTAAATGATGATGGCGTCCTCTTGGGTAAAATATTCCGGAGGTAAAATAGTCCCCCATTCGGATCTCCGGGCAGGGACTACTCAAGAGGATGTCATTATCAGGAGAGAGAAAACTGGCGTTCTACGGATCGGAGCGTGGAATGTCAGATCCCTTAATCGGGCAGGTAGGATAGAAAATTTAAAAAGGGAAATGGATATGTTAAAGTTAGATATAGTGGGAATTAGTGAAGTTCGGTGGCAGGAAGAACAAGACTTCTGGTCAGGTGACTACAGGGTTATAAACACAAAGTCAAATAGGGGTAATGCAGGAGTAGGTTTAATAATGAATAGGAAAATAGGAATGCGGGTAAGCTGCTACAAACAGCATAGTGAACGCATTATTGTGGCCAAGATAGATACGAAGCCCACACCTACTGCAGTAGTACAAGTTTATATGCCAACTAGCTCTGCAGATGACGAAGAAATTGAAGAAATGTATGATGAAATAAAAGAAATTATTCAGATAGTGAAGGGAGACGAAAATTTAATAGTAATTGGTGACTGGAATTCGAGTGTAGGAAAAGGGAGAGAAGGAAACGTAGTAGGTGAATATGGATTCGGGCTAAGAAATGAAAGAGGAAGCCGCCTGGTAGAATTTTGCACAGAGCACAACTTAATCATAGCTAACACTTGGTTCAAGAATCATAAAAGAAGGTTGTATACGTGGAAGAACCCTGGAGATACTAAAATGTATCAGATAGATTATATAATGGTAAGACAGAGATTTAGGAACCAGGTTTTAAATTGTAAGACATTTCCAGGTGCAGATGTGGACTCTGGCCACGATCTATTGGTTATGACCTGTAGATTAAAACTGAAGAAACTGCAAAAAGGTGGGAATTTAAGGAGATGGGACCTGGATAAACTGAAAGAACCAGAGGTTGTACAGAGTTTCAGGGAGAGCATAAGGGAACAATTGACAGGAATGGGGGAAAGAAATGCAGTAGAAGAAGAATGGGTAGCTTTGAGGGATGAAGTAGTGAAGGCAGCAGAGGATCAAGTAGGTAAAAGCACGAGGGCTAGTAGAAATCCTTGGGTAACAGAAGAAATATTGAATTTAATTGATGAAAGGAGAAAATATAAAAATGCAGTAAATGAAGCAAGCATAAATGAATACAAACGTCTCAAAAATGAAATCGACAGGAAGTGCCAAATGGCTAAGCAGGGATGACCAGAGGACAAATGTAAGGATGTAGAGGCTTATCTCACTAGGGGTAAGATAGATACTGCCGACAGGAAAATTAAAGAGACCTTTGGAGATAAGAGAACCACTTGTATGAACATCAAGAGCTCAGATGGAAACCCAGTTCTAAGCAAAGAAGGGAAAGCAGAAAGGTGGAAGGATTATATAGAGGGTCTATACAAGGGCGATGTACTTGAGGACAATATTATGGAAATGGAAGAGGATGTAGATGAAGATGAAATGGGAGACACGATACTGCGTGAAGAGTTTGACAGAGCACTGAAAGACCTGAGTCGAAACAAGGCCCCCGGAGTAGACAACATTCCATTGGAACTACTGACGGCCTTGGGAGAGCCAATCCTGACAAAACTCTACCATCTGGTGAGCAAGATGTATGAGACAGGCGAAATACCCTCAGACTTCAAGAAGAAAATAATAATTCCAATCCCAAAGAAAGCAGGTGTTGAAATATGTGAAAGTTACCGAATTATCAGTTTAATAAGCCACAGCTGCAAAATACTAACACGAATTCTTTACAGACGAATGGAAAAACTAGTAGGAGCCGACCTCGGGGAAGATTAGTTTGGATTCCGTAGAAATACTGGAACACGTGAGGTAATACTGACCTTACGACTTATCTTAGAAGAAAGATTAAGGAAAGGCAAACCTACATTTCCAGCATTTGTAGACTTAGAGAAAGCTTTTGACAATGTTGACTGGAATACTCTCTTTCAGATTCTAAAGGTGGCAGGGTTGAAATACAGGGAGCGAAAGGCTATTTACAGTTTGTACAGAAACCAGATGGCAGTTATAAGAGTCGAGGGACACGAAAGGGAAGCAATGGTTGGGAAGGGAGTAAGACAGGTTTGTAGCCTCTCTCCGATGTTATTCAATCTGTATATAGAGCAAGCAGTAAAGGAAACAAAAGAAAAGTTCGGTGTAGGTATTAAAATTCATGGAGAAGAAATAAAAACTTTGAGGTTCGCCGATGACATTGTAATTCTGTGAGAAGGACTTTGAAGAGCAGTTGAATGGAATGGATGGTGTCTTGAAAGGAGGATATGAGATGAACATCAACAAAAGCAAAACGAGGATAATGGAATGTAGTCGAATTAAGTCGGGTGATGTTGAGGGTATTAGATTAGGAAATGAGACACTTAAAGTAGCAAAGGAGTTTTGCTACTTGGGGAGCAAAATAACTGATGATGGTCGAAGTAGTGAGGATATAAAATGTAGACTGGCAATGGCAAGGAAAGCGTTTCTGAAGAAGAGAAATTTGTTAACATCGAGTATAGATTTAAGTGTCAGGAAGTCATTTCTGAAAGTATTTGTATGGAGTGTAGCCATGTATGGAAGTGAAACATGGACGGTAAATAGTTTGGACAAGAAGAGAATAGAAGCTTTCGAAATGTGGTGCTACAGAAGAATGCTGAAGATTAGATGGGTAGATCACATAACTAATGAGGAAGTATTGAATAGGATTGGGGAGAAGAGAAGTTTGTGGCACAACTTGACCAGAAGAAGGGATCGGTTGGTAGGACATGTTCTGAGACATCAAGGGATCACCTATTGTATTGGAGGGCAGCGAGAAGGTTAAAAATCGTAGGGGGAGACCAAGAGATGAATACACTAAGCAGATTTCTTACGTGTATACAATGACAATGCAGAGGTAGACATATAAGCAGATTTACCAAAGTCTTTATTTGCAAGTTCTGCCATATGGTACGTACGATAGGCAATAATGTCTCTGTCTACAAAGCTCTCAAGCCCACCAACACTAGGTACTCCAATACCACCTCGTACAATGGCAACAGTAAGCCATCCATTACCATGTGAAAAAGTGTCATTAAGATCAATACTAAAATTAAGTCTACATCCACAGAAAACACAGGGTCCGTCGACAAGAGCAGTGGCAGCAACAGTCTTCACAGCATTCTTCTTCTTGTCTGCAGCAGATGTTGAGAATTCAATGTTCTCAATTGTTTTATAAATTGTTTGTCTGGAACGAATATTTGTCTGCATGTTGAAGCGAAAATTCAGATACTCCACAAAAGTATCGAACACCATACTACTAGACTTGGAGCACTCAGAAAAAATATTAGGAAAATAAATACTCATCTTCAAGCCAAACTGAGATTCGTCAGTGAACTGAACACAAAGGAGACAGAAGAAGTGAACGAGAGTGTATATAAGTTGTATGCTGTTCTAAAGTATGCTTAGCATATAATAATATGTTGACAAACTGTTGTTGAAGAGTGCAAGGCCATCTGCTGAGGATACGGCATTTGGAAAGAGACTAGTCATTCAGAGAAATGTTTAGGCCAGTTACTGAATATACTGAATGGCCCTCGAAGGCAATTGACTTTGAAAAAGAAGATCCTATTACCTATATTAACATCACAGCATTAAACAGATAGATAGAGCATGCAGACTAAGCAGGGGAAAAGCATGTAAGTTGGATACTCTATCTATAAGTTTAATAACGCAATACAAATCGGTGGTAGATTATTAGAGAGAACGCCAGGTTTATAAATCCAATGATGTTAAAAACAGAAAAGCTCGACAAGTATTCATCAAAAGATCGACAAAATTATGATAAACTATTTTGTATGTATGAAGTTTATAAGAAATCAATGGAATGCGAAATAAATACCTCAAACAGTTCGCTATACAAAAATTTTACGAAACCAGCTTGAGATTATCAGATAATAATGGAGACAGTTGTTCAAGAGCTCCATAAACCAGTGTGCTAGAGTTTCCCACATAGGCATCTTATAATTCGAGGTTTGGATGACTTATGACAGGTGGACGTTATGGATATGAGACAGTATTCACGGGAGAACAGAGGTTTTAAATATATTTTTATTGTCATTGAAATGTACTCTAAATTTACATGGGTCTGACCAGTGAAAACAAAGACAGAGATGGCAGTTTCGAAGACGATTGATCAGTCGTTGAGAGTACAAATCGCATCCCAGGCAGTCCTCAAACAGCCCATGGTAGAAGGTCTTGAAAGAGCTACGTGCTGATGGTAGTGGAGCAGTATGAAGTACGCCACTATGCAACATCTCCCAGATGGAGACAAGTATCGTGGAATGTTTGAATAAAATGATAAAATAATGTATAAATATATGTTTTAAACTTAACAGTTCTTCTAAATGGACTGATACCTTAAACCATTAACCAGTATAATAGAAATTTGCACCAAATAATAAAAGGGAAACCAACTGACGTTCATGATAATGCGCTAAATACTGCATACAGATATATTGAATGGTAGATACACACTATCAGAAACTTAATATGGGTGACTTCGTACGTATTTCAAAATTCAAGACTGCCTTTGAGATGTGATACATATGAAACTGGTCGATGGAGATATTTAAACTTTTCAAAGTGCAGCGAAAAACATTAAAAATTCAAATTAAACGATAGTGAAATAACTGGTTGCCTTTTCGAAGAGGATAACAGTGGAGCAGTGAACTGGGCGTTTTTGTCATATAAAGTATCTTTAGGCAATAGAAGAATAAGGCTCTTCCGAAATTATATGTTTCCCTTCATGGCAAAAGAAGCCAATGATCTGCCATTTAAAATGTCCCACAAACTTCAAATATACAGTAGCATAAAATGGATAATATGAAGAGCAACAGAAGGGGTAACTGCATTCTCAAAAAGTTACTTGTGGAACTTCACATACCTACATAGAGCTTTTGAAGACCGGGAAAGGGGCATGAGAAACGGCTGGTGCTTGGTAGCAAGGGAATCGGTCTATTAGACAAGTCCTCCGATAACATGATACTGCATACACAGCAAAACAGATTTTCCTAGTACGTCAACTTGCAGATAAAATTTTAGCTGACGGTGCCGGGAAAATATGTGCAACAAGGCACATCGTAATGACCAATGTATCGCTGCATTTGCAGTAGATACAGCAATAAACAGCAAAGCAGGTACGGAGTTAAATTTCACTCAGTTATGAACGCACGTGATCATCCGCTGAAGCTGAAGAAGAAACAGAAAAAGGAGATCACATCTAAGTAATTAAAAATATTCATTCACTTATCATTAGCGGCAGCCAAACAAGCTTCAGATGGGAAAAATATTAAAATGCCTGGAGTCCTAGTTCTAAGCAAAGAAGGGAAAGCCGAAAGGTGGAAGTGGTATATAGAGGGTCTATACAAGGGCGGCGTACTTGAGGACAATATTATGGAAGTGGAAGAGGATGTAGATGAAGATGAAATGGGAGATATGATATTGCGTGAAGAGTTTGACAGAGCACTGAAAGAACTGAGTCGAAACAAGGCCCCTGGAGTAGACAAAATCCCATTAGAACCACTGACAGCCTTGGGAGAGCCAGGCCTAACAAAACTCTACCATCTGGTGAGCAAGATGTATGAGACAGGTGAAATACCCTCAGACTTCGCGTCAGTGCTGTCCACTGCAAGGCAATCCGCAGCATGCTCCCTCGCCGGCATGGCTAATAACACAGCGACAACGAGCGCCCGCGATCCGGCAGCTGAATCTGTGCCCCTCGGCCTGGATTTCTCTGGTGCGTGCTGGGAGCCAAGACGACTGATCGCGGTAACGAGCCGTGGAGTGGCCCGTCACTGGCTGGCTACGGATTCCACGTTGGCCTCAGAGGGTGGAACCAGCAACCCGCTGTGGACTGGAATGCTGGCGCCCCACCAGTGCTGCGTGTAGCTGGTGGTGTGACACACCCCACCATCCAGAAGAGCTGTCACACTTGAATGCCCCACATTCACCTCAGAGGGTCCAACCAGCGACCGCCCGTGTACTGGAACATTGGCGCCCCATCTGCTGCTGCGTTTAGCCAGTGGTGTGACATGTCGCACAGTCAAGGAGAGCAGTCACACTGGAATGCTTTGTTAGTGAACCGGCACCTATTTATATGCGGCGGTACGCCTCTGGTTTCCTAAAGGCGCGGCTCCATGTCACATATTCATAACAATTAGGTTGGCCAGTGGGCCACTTCTGCCTGTGACTTGCACCATGCAAACCGCTGCATTTACTTTTTCCGGCGTTCTACGCCCCTGTGGCCTCCATTTTACTTCGCAACTGCTGGTGAGCGTAACTGACTGCAAACAGGCCCATGCCTGGCTGTAACTTGCGTGCTCAAAAATATTTCACCAAAACTGAGTTTTCGTATCCCAAACGGTGAAAGGTGGCTACACTGAGTCACAGCGCCAGAGATTGCGCCAAAGATTATTATTCCGCCGCCTCCACTGGTACAGTAGTAGTTCAGAGGATGTCGAGGGCAGTAGTAGTTCAGAGGATGTCGAGTGCTGTTGTTGTTCTGTTGGGAGAGAGAGTAGATGCTGTTCGGTTGGTGTAATGTGTAGATGGAAGATGTTGCATTGACCTCAGTGTATTTTTCGTCAATATATATTGAGGTAAAAAAAAAGTAGTACAGATTTCTTTAATGACAATGCCTCTTGGTCACAGGTTCAGTCAACAAGCATCTGGCTCGTGTTCGTGTATTAGACTTGTAATTCTCGTTTCTATGTGCAATTATAGTATTCCTGGTTTTTCAGTTATTTCTTTGCAAATGGTGTTTAAAATATCTTGTCGTATTGAGGAAGAACCGATCCAGATACACGTACGTTGAGTCACACTATCACACACAGAACAGTTACACTTGTGCTTTGTTGTTTTGTAGCTTTTATAGTTGCAGGGGACTTAATTAATCAATTGTGTTAAAAGAAAATTCTTGTCATTCTTTATTTTTATTTTATGCAGTCAGATTGCGTGCTAATAGTACTCAGGGCCAACCGGTTACGAGACTTCGTAATCGGACACACAGCTACCAAAATTATTGCGTTTATCGTTTCTTTTTAATTAAGACCCCATGCAACGGTAGTGCCGCTACAGTGGTGTGGGACATCCACCTGGGTTTCTGTGGGACCTGCGGTTGTAATCGAAGGTGCCATGAGAGCTGTGGACTACATGAACGTTATTAGGGACCATGTGCAATCCCTTGTACCTGATGTCTTTCTCAATAGCGGTGGCATGTTCCAGCAGGATAACTGTGCCTATTACAAGGCCAGAATCATGCTGTAATGGTCTGATGAGCATGATGGTGAACTAGTGTTGATGTCTTGACCATCAAATTTGGCTTATCTGAATACAATTAAACGCAATTGGGACTCTATCGGGCCCCATGTTCTTGCACACAAAACAACCTCTGGCCAATTAGGGGAAGTGTGTGACCTGTGCGTGGGCATCAGGTGCCACAAACCTCTGGAAACCTCTCAACTATTTGTCGAATACAGGGAACGGAGCCTAAATGCTTTTAAGTAGGTGGTCGTAATGTTTTGGCCCATCAGTGTATCTGTTATTTGTTGGAGAGGCCTAACGACATTTTGTGATGATGGCGGAGGCTTGCGATGTTGTAGACGAAATTATTACAGCTACTCCGTTTGTGGCACTTCCTCTGCGAAATATACTGGTGAAGTCTCTTCTCGGTTTTGTTGCAAAGTCATCTGCTGTAGCGTTTAACAGGTCACTGGCTGTATAGACATAAATGTTGTTGACAATTAGCAGGTTAAGCTTGTGGGAATTTATTATTCGTTATACACACCTAGTTCTCTTTTCAGTACATTATACAGTTCGTGATAATTTCAGACCGCCATATAACAGTTCGCCAAGTTTGTATATGATTACTGTGGTCGCGAACTCAGTCAGTAAAACTGTTCTTACACCTAATTCACAATTGTAATTAGGTTCAACGCGGCAGTTACGGCTTCAGGCACTCGAATGCTCATTAAAAAGACAAGTACGTTACACAGTTCTATGGTGCCCTGGCTTTCGCTATGTGGTTAGTTGTAAAAACAGTTTCTCTCTCACGGTAGCAAAAGTAGTAGTGCCTGCTGGCATAAACATTGGCAGTGTCGGTTGGGGCACAGTGCATTTAAAAATACTCAAGCGGTACGTCCTTCCTGTTCATAATAATCAAATCAACTTTCATTACCCACTGCGGCGGTAATCCCAGTTGTCAGTCGGAAAGTTACACGACTCACTGTCTCGGCAAATTTTTGAATCTCAGATCAACAATGTGCATCCTACCATATTTTATTCATACACACACACACACACACACACACACACACACACACACACACACACACACACACACACACACACACTGACTGACTACTACTCCATGATTATATATATGGCTGCTCAAGTGTCGGTCACAGTGTTTTTCATTCCTAGAATTTACATAGCAATTCTTTACATTGCAGTTAATGTTACAAATGCAGATGAAATAAGAAAAAGAGTTTGAAGTGTTTCCATATTCAAGTAATACACTCCTGGAAATTGAAATAAGAACACCATGAATTCATTGTCCCAGGAAGGGGAAACTTTATTGACACATTCCTGGGGTCACATACATCACATGATCACACTGACAGAACCACAGGCACATAGACACAGGCAACAGAGCATGCACAATGTCGGCACTAGTACAGTGTATATCCACCTTTCGCAGCAATTCAGGCTGCTATTCTTCCATGGAGACGATCGTAGAGATACTGGATGTAGTCCTGTGGAACGGCTTGCCATGCCATTTCCACCTGGCGCCTCAGTTGGACCAGCGTTCGTGCTGGACGTGCAGACCGCGTGAGACGACGCTTCATCCAGTCCCAAACATGCTCAATGGGGGACAGATCCGGAGATCTTGCTGGCCAGGATAGTTGACTTATACCTTCTAGAGCACGTTGGGTGGCACGGGATACATGCGGACGTGCATTGTCCTGTTGGAACAGCAAGTTCCCTTGCCGGTCTAGGAATGGTAGAACGATGGGTTCGATGACGGTTTGGATGTACCGTGCACTATTCAGTGTCCCCTCGACGATCACCAGTGGTGTACGGCCAGTGTAGGAGATCGCTCCCCACACCATGATGCCGGGTGTTGGCCCTGTGTGCCTCGGTCGTATGCAGTCCTGATTGTGGCGCTCACCTGCACGGCGCCAAACACGCATACGACCATCATTGGCACCAAGGCAGAAGCGACTCTCATCGCTGAAGACGACACGTCTCCATTCGTCCCTCCATTCACGCCTGTTGCGACACCACTGGAGGCGGGCTGCACGATGTTGGGGCGTGAGCGGAAGACGGCCTAACGGTGTGCGGGACCGTAGCCCAGCTTCATGGAGACGGTTGCGAATGGTCCTCGCCGATACCCCAGGAGCAACAGTGTCCCTAATTTGCTGGGAGCTGGCGGTGCAGTCCCCTACGGCACTGCGTAGGATCCTACGGTCTTGGCGTGCATCCGTGCGTCGCTGCGGTCCGGTCCCAGGTCGACGGGCACGTGCACCTTCCACCGACCACTGGCGACAACATCGATGTACTGTGGAGACCTCACGCCCCACGTGTTGAGCAATTCGGCGGTACGTCCACCCGGCCTCCCGCATGCCCACTATACGCCCTCGCTCAAAGTCGGTCAACTGCACATACGGTTCACGTCCACGCTGTCGCGGCATGCTACCAGTGTTAAAGACTGCGATGGAGCTGCGTATGCCACGGCAAACTGGCTGACACTGACGGCGGCGGTGCACAAATGCTGCGCAGCTAGCGCCATTCGACGGCCAACACCGCGGTTCCTGGTGTGTCCGCTGTGCCGTGCGTGTGATCATTGCTTGTACAGCCCTCTCGCAGTGTCCGGAGCAAGTATGGTGGGTCTGACACACCGGTGTCAATGTGTTCTTTTTTCCATTTCCAGGAGTGTATTAACAAAACATATTTATCCAGTAGAGAAAAAGAAATAATTTGCCGTTACGTTGTAACGTTATTATCAAGCAAGCTATGCTACACGATCAAAGAAAGTAAACGAAATAACGGAAAAAAGAGAAGAAATGAATCTTCACAAGTGCCATTGTTGATGATTTCCTACTTATGCACAATACAGCTGCATACTTATCTAAAATAAACCTAAATTAGTGAGAAACTACGGCGTGCACACACTTTATTCAAGATGTAAGCGTCACTACATATATTCGGATTTAGGTTATGACATGTTCGATACGCCTGCCGTCGAGAAATATATGGGTAAGCTATAGGAAGAGACGGGTCATATACAATATGTACAACAACCAAGAGGGAATAATAAGAGTTGTCGATGAAGAACGAAGTGCTCGTATTAAGAAGGGTGTAAGACAAGGATTTAATCCTTCGTCCCTACTGTTCAATCTATACGTCGTGGAAGCAATGGTGGAAATAAGAGAAAGGTTCAGGAGTGGAATTAAAATCGAAAGTGAAATAATATCAATGATACGATTCGCTGATGACATTGCTATCCTGAGTGAAAATGAAGAAGAATTAAATGAAATGCTGAATGCAATGAACACCGTAATGAGTACAGCGTATGGATTGAGAGTAAATCAAAGAAAGACGAAGGTAATGAGAAGTAGTAGAAATGAGAACCGTGAGAACTTAATATCGGGATCGATGGTCACGAAGTAGCTAAAGTTAAGGAATCCTGCTGCCTAGGCAGTAAATTAACTTGTGACGGATGTAGCAAAGAGGACATCAAAAGCAGACTAGCAATGGCAAAAACGGCATTCCTGGCCAAGAGAAGTCTGCTAATATCAAATATCGGCCTTAGTTAAAGAAATTTCTGAGACTGCACGTCTGGAGTACAGCATTGTATGGTAGTGAAACATGGAATCTGGGTTAGAGGTTAGCGCAGGAGAGGAATTCGTGTCGGGCCGCATACAGTCAGAAGACTGATAACACAAAAAATAATAGAATGATACCAGGCAATAAGTAGATTCAAAATATATAAGCAGCAAGCGTCCATCAATAACCATGGTTTCGTGAAATTTCAATTTCACCTAACATGGTCACTTTACCCCGCCTTCCCCTACTACATTATTTGCGGTATGGAAACTATGATAAAATACTAAGCGAAGTTTATCCATTGGAAAACGTATCGGTATCTAGACGCAACGAGGTAGTTTGATTTTGAAGATTTTTGTTTAAATTTATCGTAATTGTGAATTCGGCAATTGTCTGGAGGGAAACTTTCGCTGATGAACACAGGGAAGAATATTTCCGCATTACCTGAAAGACGAAATCCGGCTGCAGCGAATAAATAGTTTAGACTTTAAGGCGCAATGCTTACATTTGTGACATCCTAGGCCTACTTGCAAACCAGCGAGGTTTCAGTTTCACATGCTACTGCTTTGCAGTTTAGAAAATTAGCACGAAATGTTTTATTAATGTTTCAGTTGTTACATAACACTCTCTCTAGTCTTACTGTTTACGTCATCTAATAAGTGAAGCCTTACTATATCACTCATATTTGGTTTCGTAAGGTTCTACCACTAAGATCTTTCCCCGCACACGGTCTCCCGTCAATGTTCTGCACCTCACGAACGCAACTCGTCTTGAGCAGTCTTGTGAAGCATCACATACCTCATACATGCCTTCATTACCTCTTCCTCTTTCCGGAATAGTGTGCTCTATAACATGAGTTTCATGGATTTGTTTAAGAATTGAAACACTTTCCTTCGAATTTGCGTAGAAGACAAAAAAAATTATCATGTAACATGATGTTTTGTCTAATCAGTGTATCGAGGAGAAAATCTCATATGAATGCGTTAGACACGTAGCTGTTGGTGGCATGACTACAATAGTGCTGAGTTATAGACACGTGTATCCATGATTTGTATGTCTCTCAGGGAAGGCAAACGGGGAACACTAAGGTTTAATAAGGCCAAACGTGGGCTTCGGGAAGATTAACACGTGATATACTGGTGTGGTCTTTATAGCATGCGTGAATAATGGCGGCCTATGGAAGCGGCAAGCTATATTGCACATAAGCGCTGTATTTGCTGGCTTCCTGTATCAGCATTATATACGTCTCTACTTGCTTCCTCTGGCAAATATTTTCGTAAGAGTGCTTGAAACTAGTGCTATGAAGCGGTATCTAAGCAAGCTGAATTTCATTCATGTGAGACGTTAATCACTCATGACAACGTAAAGTTCTAACGAGATGCGGAAGATGAACTTCTTTAATTCTGCAAAGATTGTTGTTGTGTTTTATTTCTATTAGTAAAACCACTATCATCTTTCAGATACAAAATAAAGTAAAAAGAGTGAATGGTGAGTCAATTTGCAGCATTATAGTCCTCAGTCTAGTCGGTTATTGACCACAATTCATTAATAGCTTTCATAATTACCATAATACAAGAAACACTAGATTTCAAGAAACATGCAATTTATTAAATATAACATTACAAAAAATACTTACCTATTTAAGAATTTATGAATCGGTAGAAAGCTCAGGTAACTGTGAACCCGAAAACCTTTCACTTTTTGTCACACTTTGCAGCTTCAAAACACAACCTATTTGTACGTTTGTTAACACAAAAATTCTATTTACATTTTTAAAATGTTAAATTACTCAAGCAGCAGTCGAAGCCCGCATTTTAGAAAAATAAGTTTAAAATACAATTTCGTTGGGCAAGTGCCAAACATATTTTTTAATCGAACTACCTATATAATTTGTTCAAAAGAATCGTTAAAATCTGATTTTAACACTACTACGGTTTTGGTAATCATCTGTGTAAGGGGGTAATCGTGTATAGTTATATTCATAATGGGTGTCGTTCTACGACCTTGGACATATATGAGGCTGAAAGCATTTGTAATGTGGACAGCTTAATGTAAAGACGTATCTGTCGGATGCTCTGAACAAAAAGTTGCCACGCAGCAGTACTAGATACTGTGCACTGTATTTCATTGGGAAGAGTTCAATCTACCAACGAATAAATGGCGACATAAACAGCCTTTACGTTCAGTGTTCGTATTTGAGAGACAACAGACGGTATTAAATATACTCTACTCGACATTCAGCGAACGAGCAAACGCAAGACCAACGGAACGAAATGTAAGTGCAATAATTTGTTTTGATCCATTCAGCCACGCTTGCAGCAATGGCGTCTGTCGAGGAAACCTCACCACCTGTGAGTGCACTCGACAGTTACCAGACAAGAAATCTGATTGACGTTTCAAGCGCACGACTGTTGCAGGTAGAAATGGAAGAATCGCACTGGTAATGATCGGGGAGAAGACTTCAGATATTGACGTGACATATCCCTGGTCACGAGCTCGGTTTCAGTCTGCCACTAGCTACGGGGCGAGAAGTATTCACAATGCCAGCCACTTTTGCTGACGAAACGTAAAAAAATCGTCGTACTAATGTCGGCATAAGAACCTGAGACAGACACCAACAGGCAATATGTTAAAAAGTGGCCACGAAAGCCCACAGTTTTGTACTGTCTTGTTTCTTTCTTAATGCATTAATGTGTTGAGAGAAGGGGAAATGTCTCAGTATCCCCATGTTGTTGTTGATGCAGCTCTCCATGCTACTCTATCCTGTGCTAGCTTCTTCATCTCCCAGTACTTACTGTAACCTACATCCTTCTGAATCTGCTTTGTGTATTCATCTCTTGGTCTCCCTCTACGACTTTTTACCCTCCACGCTACCCTCCAATGCTACATTGTGATCCCTTGATGCCTCAGAACATGTCCTACCAACCGGTCCCTTCTTGTCAAGTTGTGCCACAAACTCTTCTTCTCCCCTGTTCTATTCAATACCACCTCATTAGTTATGTGATCTACCCATCTAATCTTCAGCATTCTTCTGTAGCACCACATTTCGAAAACTTCTATTCTCTTCTTGTCCAAACTATTTATCAACCATGTATCACTTCCATACATGGCTACACTCCATACAAATACTTTCAGAAACGACTTCCTGACACTTA
Organism: Schistocerca cancellata; assembly: GCF_023864275.1. Lineage (NCBI taxonomy): Eukaryota > Metazoa > Arthropoda > Insecta > Orthoptera > Acrididae > Schistocerca > Schistocerca cancellata. The sequence goes on along the minus strand of NC_064634.1, from coordinate 89,892,524 downwards.
AATCTATACTCGATGTTAACAAATTTCTGTTCTTCAGAAACGCTTTCCCTGCCATTGCGTCTACATTTTATATCCTCTCTACTTCGACCATCATCAATTATTTTGCTCCCCAAATAGCAATACTCCTTTACTACTTTAAGTGTCTCATTTCCTAATCTAATTCCCTCAGCATCACCAGACTTAATTCGACTACATTCCATTATCCTCGTTTTGCTTCTGTTGATGTTCATCTTATACCCTCCTTTCAAGACACTGTCCATTCCGTTCAACTGCTCTTCCAAGTCCTTTGCTGTCTCTGACAGAATTACAATGTCATCGGCGAACCTCAAAGTTTTTATTTCTTCTCCATGGATTTTAATTCCTACTCCAAATTCTTTTCTTTTGTTTCCTTTACTGCTTGCTCAATATACAGATTGAATAACATCAGAGATACGCTACAACCCTGTCTCACTCCCTTCCCCACCACTGCTTCCCTTTCATGTCCCTCGACTGTTATTACTGCCATCTGGTATCTATACAAATTGTAAGTAGCCTTTCGCTCCCTGTATTTTACCCCTGCCACATTCATTATTTGAAAGAGAATATTCCAATCAACATTGTCAAAAGCTTTCTCTAAGTCTACAAATGCTAGAAACGTAGGTTTGCCTTTCCTTAATCTTTCTTGTAAGATAAGTCTTAAGGTCAGTATTGCCTCACATGTTCCAATATTTCTACGGAATCCTAACTGATCTTCCCCAACGTCGGCTTCTACCAGTTTTTCCATTCGTCTGTAAAGAAAACGCGTTAGTATTTTGCAGCTGTGGCTTATTAAACTGATTGTTCGGTAATTTTCACATCCCCATAGGCGCCCTAATCTCTGTTATATGTTTCCCACGATCCCTAGGCGTGATGTACGAGGGGCGTTCAGTAAGTAATGCTAGTTTTGAAGAAAAATTGCGGAATTGGCTGTGGGACATCGTGAAATATGATTTCACGAAGTTCTGAAGGTGACACTATATGAAGTCCTGAACATGGTATCCATAACCGGAGGTGTCTTCCCGTTAGAGAACTGTGAATAACTTTCTTTTGGTAGAGAACCAGAGCTTCGCAGATATCCATAGGCTCTTGTAGAACGTCTACTGAGGCCTGGCGGCGAAGAAAAGCACGGTGAGTCGTTTTGGCGAGGGGTCTGTCACCATGGCTCCCATGTCGCGCAGACCTGTTCGACCTCTAGCGTGCCGGCCGGTCAAACACTGTTGTACAGTTGCCATTACTGCAATGCTGGAACAGGTGATGCAAACGAAATTTTACTTCTCCATGACAAAAAAAAAACCACCTTATACAAGTATGAGGACCCGAGCGGGCCTCACAAAATTTCGTTGGACATTTCTTCCTTATCCTTCCCACAGCCTGGATCTCGCACATTCCGACTTCCATTTCTTTGACCCAATGAACGAAGCACTCTACAGGAAGCAGTACGTGAATGATGAAGAGACCATTGATACACTAAGACATTGGCTCTGTCGTCAAACAGTAGAGTGTTAGCACGCAGGCAAAGAGTGAGACTGGCTCTGCTCTATCTTCCTACCACAATTGCGCAAGGACGCTCTGTAAGTGTTTTAGGAAGTTAGTGTCGAAGCTACGGCTTGCAAAATAGGAAGATACCATCTCACGCATATAGAGTTCAAAAGCGTGCAACAGTACGGACAGTGATGTAATCTCAATGTCGGTTCTACTACAGTCCCTGTAAAGGAAACGTTATCGCTAACAGAAATTACTGTACGGGTTCAGGCGTAAGTATACGTTAGAAAAAAATAAAAAGCTTAGATTTTCGTTATTAACGTTTATTTTTAGTCTAAGTATGACTTCATGACATAGCAATGTTGACAAAATTACTTACAGGATCGTAACATATTGATATTGGGTTTCCACAATTGTGAAGCGAAATTCCTAACTATTATAAGGTTCCTTAATGGTAAGATGATTGACGACCATGTCTGGGGGTCGACAAAACTCCAAACAAATTAAATGCAATTGGGGCCAGACGTATAAATTACCTAAAAATACCCAAAACTGAATGGGGGTCGGTGAAGACCAATCAAATAGAAGTACTCACTTAAAACAATTCACAACTCTACAGTGGCTGATCAATCCTCCTTGTTAGACCAGACATCTCGGGTTTCTGCTTCATTTAAACCCGACAATCGTGAATATGTTTTAACTACAAGTAGTGGCTGAATGTACGAAAATTAGGAGAGACTGAGACGACTGCAGATCTAAGTGCCAATTGAATATCACTTGCTAGCGGCCGGCAGAAGTGGCCGTGCGGTTCTAGGCGCTGCAGTCTGGAACCGCGAGACCGCTACGGTCGCAGGTTCGAATCCTGCCTCGGGCATGGATGTGTGTGATGTTCTTGGGTTAGTTAGGTTTAACTAGTTCCAAGTTCTAGGTGACTAATGACCTGAGAAGTTGAGTCCCATAGTGCTCAGAGCCATTTGAACTAACTTGCTAGCGCAGCGCGAGCGTGTGTGATTACCTTGCGTCGGCGGCGGCAGTGACGGCTGTCGGCGCGAGCTTTGAACCTGAGAATCTATTCTAAATCTCTCTCGACTGTTAAATACCAGTCTCATACATTTCTTTCGTCTTCGGTGAAGCTAAAACTCCCATTTATTTCCTAGCTAACTTGCGTGGTACACGCTATTTGGCTGGAATAGCACGTTGTTTATTTATTCAAAAAATGGCTCAAATGGCTCTGAGCACTATGGGACTTAACATCTGTGGTCATCAGTCCCCTAGACCTTAGAACTACTTAAACCTGACTAACCTAAGGACATCACACACATCCATGCCCGAGGCAGGATTCGAACCTGCGACCGTAGCGGTCACGCGGTTCCAGACTGAAGCGCCTAAACCGCACGGCCACACCGGCAGGCATTTATTTATTCGCTTCGCTTTGCCCATGAATAGAATTCGTACTGTTCCGGTGTATCGACAAATCCCGGCACGAAGATGAAGAACGCAAGAGCAGACTAGGCTGTGAGACGACGTCGGCCAATGGTTCGCCGATTAGGACCGCACCATGACAGGGACGGCCTCTACGCGAAGAGAATCTGTTTTAAAAACTATTAATGTTATTTGCTTGAACAGTTGCCTCTTAACTTTGCACGGGCGTTTAACTGGGTTAACAGTTTCTAGTTTCTTGTCGTTTTTGCTAATCAGAGTTTCAGGTGGTTGTTGTAGAAATTTTCTTTCCTTTTGTCCTTATTTTGCGTGCTTGCCTTGTCTGTTTGTTGCATTTCTCTCTTCCAACATACTCACCCTGCCTATCCCGCCCCCACCGCTCAGGCACCACTGCCGCAAGCATTAGGTGCAACACAGCTAATGCAGATGATTCAGTTTCAGACTACCCAGATTTCTACACTTCTCAAAACGGTGCAGCAGCTACTGGCCAACGCTGCGTATCCGACAGAAAGAGCACCACCTACAGAAACACCTTCTGCTCTACCACCTTTTCGACAATTTCGTGAACAAGAAGAGGAATGAAACTTCCTGGAAGATTAAAACTGTGTGCTGGAACGAGACTCGAACTCGGGACCTTTGCCTTTCGCGGGCAAGTGCTCAACCCAGCCAAGCATGACTCACGCCCCGTCCTCACAGCTTTACTTCTGCCAGTACCTCGTCTCCTACAATCCAAACTTTACAGAAGCTCTCCTGCGAACCTTGCACTTGCCCGTGAAAGGCAAAGGTCCCGAGTTCGAGTCACGGTCCGGCACACAGTTTTAATCTGCCAGGAAGTTTCATATCAGGGCGCACTCCGCTGCAGAGTGAAAATCTCATTCTGGAAACATCCCTCAGGCTATGGCTAAGCCATGTCTCCGCAAGATCCTTTCTTTCAGGAGTGCTAGTTCTGCAAGGTTAGCAGGAGAGCTTCTGTAAAGTTTGGAAGGTAGGAGACGAGGTACTGGCAGAAGTAAAGCTGTGAGGACGGGGCGTGAGTCGTGCTTGGGTAGCTCAGTTGGTAGAGCACTTGCCCGCGAAAGGCAAAGGTCCCGAGTTCGAGTCTCGGTCCGGCACACAGTTTTAATCTGCCCGGAAGTTTCATATCAGCGCACACTCCGCTGCAGAGTGAAAATCTCATTCAAGAAGAGGAATGGCTTGAATGGTTGTCGCAGTTTGAAGCACACCTCCTATCTCACAACGTGACAGGTACTGTGAAACATCCATATCTAATAAGATATATAGATAATGAGGAAGGCGCCTTGCAACAGTCGCCGAAACGTCAGGATTTTACAGTCTCAAACGGCCTCAAACCCAGAAGAATTTTATTGATCCATATCAGTTACACACGGCAGGAAGTGCAGTATTCCGCTTAATTCCGAAGTTGTTTCCTACCGCATCTCCGAATGAACTCACATATGACCAAGTTATCGCTTCGCTAACTAACTATTATGACCAACAAGTGAATGTGGTAGCAGTTAGGTATCAATTCTTTAATTGCAAAAAAAGGGTCGGAAAATAACTTATCGGGAGTGGGTAACAGATTCGCAGGGTATGACAAGGCAATGCAAATTCACATGTGCTTGTAGTGGTTTACAGTCAGGTTTCATGTTGCGTGACGCGATCGTGTACATTGTACCTCTTGTTAAACTCAGAGAACAGATTTTGAAACAGTACGATCCATCATTTCGACAGGTAATGCAAATACTAGATCAATACGTTTCAGGTGCCCTGTCGGCTTATAAATTTGAGCAGCCAGATACTTGTCAGGTTGAGTCCCTTGGTTACCATCCGCCCATTCAGCGGAGGCTTGCGCTAGCCAAGCCGAGTAAACAACACCTCTCGACGCTTCGTAAGCAGTTCACTAAACAGGCGGCTACACAGCAGAACAGAATTAAGTTTGCTCTCAGTGTTAAAATGATTCAAATGGTTCTGAGCACTATGGGACTTAACTTCTGACGTCATCAGTCCCCTAGAACTTAGAACTACTTACACCTAACTAACCTCAGGACATAACTCACATCCATGCCCCAGGCAGGATTCGAGCCTGCGACCGTAGCGGTCGCGCGGTTCCAGACTGTAGTGCCTAGAACCGCTCGGCCACTCAAGCCGACTCTTTCACTGTTATTCACGGTTCAAAAGCCAAGACTGTCCCTCCCGACAAGCTCAGTGTTGCGCTTGTGGTAGGAAAGGATATGTACAATCCGTGTGTTTGCAACGGAACGAACATAAAAATCTAGTCACAGTCTTCAGTGATACGCCAGTCAAACAAGCTTTTTGTTCAATTACATCTTTGTGGGAAAACGTGTGAAATTTCACTTGCACACGGGTGCCTCTGTCACACTGCTCAATCGTCACACACATGAACTATTAGGCTCCCTAAGCCTGTCTAAAACCAGCACGCGACTGACGGCTTATAATGGGCAAGACATTCCCATTCTCGGAAAATGTACATTTCCTGCCATGTATCGCTTGTATACGAGAACAGTGACTTTTACGCCATTGTGACAACATCTTTGGTCTTGATTCTTTTGATTTGTTTGGCTTCAACATTGAGGACAATGTGATGTCAGTGTCTGTATTCCATGCAAAAGACTTTTCTGAAGGCTTAGGCAAGGCTAACGATTTTGCTGCATATATTACTCTGAAAGTCAATGCTCAGCCGAAATTTTGCCGGGTGAGAACTGTTCCCAATGCATTACGGGAAAAAGTCGCCACTGCACTACTAGATAGCGGAGTTATTGCGCCCATATCAGCTATTCAATGGGCAAGTCCACTGGTTTTGTTCCCCAGACCTTCAGGTCTCATTCTACTCTGTGTTGACTTCAAGTCTACAGTCAACCCAATTACAATTGATACTTAACCATTGCCACGCCCAGGGGTTCTCAAGGACCAATTAGGCGCCGGACGCTGTTTTCCAAAAATTGATTTGTCTGACGCGTGTCTTCAAATACCGCTCGATGAAGAATCTCTGCAAGTTTCCTTTTACTGTGCCAATGAACCCGACAACGTCACGTGTCAGACTTCAGGTATTGTTCTCTATTTTTTGCCTCGAAGGTTACCTGAAGTAATAGTGTCAGACAACAGACCTCAGGTCATGTCAAATGCATTTGAAACGTTCTGTGTACGCAATGGTATACAGTATCTAACTTGTGCACCGTTCCATCCACAGTCTAACAGCGAAGCGAAGCGTTTTGTCAGAACCATCAAGCAACAGATAGCCAAACTTCGCTCCGCATACTCCATGGATCAAACATTGCAACTCTTTCACGCCTCATATCGTTCGCACCCACGAGATGGACCAGCGCCGGCGGAAATACTTCACGGCCGCCGCCATCGGGCACTGCTCCACCTGCTTCACCCTCCTCAGTATCCGGCGCCGAAGGAAGGCCACAAGTATCGCTTCGCACCGCATGATATTGTCTTTTACAGGATTTTTAGAGGCAGCATGTAACGCCGGAAATGCATATCCTATTTCCATCTACTGTACTATTATTTTTTTTCCTTGCTTTGTTACCTCAAGATATGACATTACTGTCTCTTTATATATTGTAATTGTTTTACTGTTTGTATGTATATATTTATGCATTTATGTCGATGTATAATTGGTTTGTTTCGTAAATATTATTTGTATTTTTACGCTGGGTCTGGCCTAGGGAAAACTATACTGTCGAACGAATACATCGATAGGTCGTGTGGAGAACGAAAGTGTTTAGGATCTTTGGTAGTGTCAACTCTGCCGCGTGGAGCGCGGGCAGAGCAGAGGGAGTCTGGCTGGAGTAGCGAGTGGAGCAGGTGTGTTGTGTGAAGCTCCCGCGAGTTGCCGCGCTTTTGGGGTTTGGTAGCATGTAATTGCGCTCGACTTGCGATGATAGTTTCTGACATGGTGTCGCGGACGGGAAGCATTAGGTGGCGCACATCAAGAGCCCGTTTCGTCTGGTGACCGTGTCGAGAAGAAGGCGCGCCAACATCCAGCTTCTGCCACAGCGACGGCCGACAATGAGTGACTGTCGCCACCTCCTCGATCGACAGCTTCAAACCTTCAATCAACCAGCAAGGAAGACTGGAAGCACATAAAGTTTTAGAACTGTATGGCAGACCTCAGCTTTTAAAACTGTTCCGTTTGCCTCGCAAAATTACAGCAACTTAGCACGAACCTTTGTTGCTCATTGTCCCAGTTGCATTACCAAGCAGGGTCCCTTCCTTTTCCAGAATGAACCCGAGTGTCGTTGAAATTCAAACGCCAGCATTATTTTATTTCACTGCTTTAATTTCAAAGTTCAGTTAAGGTATTCATAGCTGGCTAAAGTATTTAGATTGCACAAGCACAAATTAAGAGTGCGAGTTTTGTTACCGTATTTTAGCTTCTGTGACTGCAGCTCAGCTTGGTACGTAATAAATTTTACTATTGTTAATTGTTCAGAATCATTTAATTCAAGTTCAAAGTTAAATCTCTTATTTCTAAGTTGCGTAGATTCAAGTAGCATTTGAAATGATTGTTGAGGTAGTCCAAGACTAACGGTATTTTACTGAATTTCGATGTGCTTCAGAAAGAAAGCTCACTATTAACTTGAGTCACTAAATTAACTTTCGATTTTCCGGTTTTATTACTTCTGACAAACTTTCAGTTTTCACACTACACTTCTCAACCTTCATTTGCCACGCTTCTAGTGCTAATTATATGTGTAATAACCTTTCTTTTTCAGTTACTGTAGTAATTGTCCTTAGGACTGGCGACCGTAATTTCCCCCAAATCTCAAATATCTAATTACCGCTAGTTGATTATAACGGCCGCACATTTACTTTCTTTATTAACTTTACCCCTTTTCAAAATTAATTTCCACCAGTTTCATTAGCATTTTTCCTTTCATTTAGATGTAACCCTTTCCTCCCTCTTTACCGACAAATTAACTTCGGTGACGATTGCTTTTCCCAAATTTCCATTAGGTACACGCGGTTTAATTTTTCACTGTCATTAAGGTCGATGAGTGAGGGGGAGGTTACAAGCAGACGGTGGGCGCGAGGCGAGATCGTCCGTCGACTTGGCGCTTGCATGCATTTTATTTCAGGTCCAGATGGCTTGCAGCACCGCCATCAACATCAGCTTCGCCTTTCAGTGTCTCTTCCGCCTGATTCGCGGATCCAGAGGACAGAGCGGCCACAGAAGCCGACAGAGGGTGTCATCACGACACCGCGGGACCACCTCATGGAGGCTCCGCCTCCTCTCGTCCTTTCGAGATGGAGCTGGACCCACCCACTGAGGCGGTTTAGCGTATCATCAACATGGACAAATACAATGACTATGGTATTCTGCGGTTTGAATTCACTCTGTTTTTTAGCAGTTGCATTGATTTGATTTCGTAAATGAAACTGACAATATTATACACAAGTATAATGCATTATTCATACTACAACTTGATCCAATTGCACAAGAATTCCACCTGACGTAGTGTAATAATGTTGACTGTAAGTTGTGTTCACATCACTAAAATTACAGCTCTTACATCAGAGCTTTTATAATTATTGTCTTCGATGGAATGAATTATTCTTAGCAAATTTATCATGAAAAGGAACCACAGAATACCACCCGCACACAACACTGACGTATGCTACCAGAGATATTTTTCTCCGTGATTCGTGCGTAGTTTAATTTTGGCCTCATACATCCGCAATGAAACCTTGTTCAACAATAAATACCATCAGCACTGTTCTTAGAAAATGCAGTCTGATTCGATTAAATTTTTTTTCCACCGGTGCACATTTACTTTCCACATATCGGAATATTGTTTGCAGTTTCAAGTAATTTAAATCTGCCACTGAGATAAAAGTTAAGATGGTGGCCAACAAAAGATAGAGGATATCTTTTTTAATTAAGATTTTCCTTTGCTCGATAAATAATTAATCATTTAAGTTGATGCCACCAAAAAAATTATCAATACTGTTTTGCAAATTAGTTTAACACAAACCCTTGATATTTCGACCAGAAGTACAGACGAAGTTGCTATATAATCGCAACTAACAATGGTTGCGCTTCTTGCAGCTATGATAAAACAATTAATACAAAATTATAATTAAAAGAGGAAGTGATTTTTCAATTATTAATCATAAATAGTTTTAACGCATTTGGCTCTCTTTGTTTTTTTTACCAGCAAATGAACATAAAAATACAATAATTTTACGTTAAATGTTTTTCATTCAACAGACCTCAATTCGATTCGCGTCTTGAGCCGGCGACGTACATCAGAAGAAGACGACAAAAGGGTACTAAACAAAAGAAAAGAATGACATAGATTAACAAAGAATGTGAGACAAATATTGTCTCTGTTTTACATAATTATCATCTTTTTAAGAAATAATTACATGATTGAATGAATATTATTGAGTTACGTAATTTTCCACTCGTTGATATTCCACTCTTAATAAAAAATATATACATCGAGGATGTTATACCACACCGCCGAAGTCGCCGCCTTCTTCATCTGGTTCATGGCAGCAGGAGGTGGACACGTACCCTTTTCGTCAGATTGAAGGCCTGATGGCGAGTACGACCGGAAGCTTGTCGTCCTCTGCAACCACAGCTTCCGGTCCTGCAGTGCGCCCACCCTCCTGCCTCTGCTGTCGTGGTCGCACTCCCTAGACGACGATGGTCCGTCGCTTTGGTGGGGGGGGGAGGGAGGAAGGTTCTTGCGTATCGACAAGCCCCGGCACGAAGATGAAGAACGCAAGAGCAGAGAGGGCTGTGAGTCATAGTCGGCCAATGGTTCGCTGACTAGGACCACACCACGACAGGAGCGGTCTCTACCCGAAGAGAATATAAGCGCCGCACCTGCCAGATTTGGCGTACAGTAGAAGATGGCCACTACTTCTAACGTCGATCAGTTGTAGAATTTTGGAAAACGTATTATGTTCGAGTATAATGACTTTTCTCGAGACTAGAAATCTACTTTGTAGGAATCAGCATGGGTTTCCAAAAAGACGATCGTGTGAAACCCAGCTCACGCTATTCGTCCACGAGACTCAGACACGGGTTCCCAGGTAGATGCCGTGTTTCTTGACTTCGATACAGTTCCCCACAGTCGTTTAATGAACTAACCAACTGTGTGATTAGATTGAAGATTCCTACATAACAGAAAGCAGCTTGTCATTCTCAATGGGGAGAAGTCTTCCGAAGTAAGAGTGATTTCATGTGTGCTGCAGGGGAGTGTCGTAGGACCGTTGCTATTCACAATATACTTAAATGACTTTGTGGATAACATCGGAAGTCCAATGAGGCTTTTTGCGGATGATGCTTTGGTATATCGAGAGGTTGTAACAATGGAAAATTGTAGTGAAATGCAGGAGGATCTGCAACGAATTGACGCTTGGTGCAGGGAATGGCAACTGAACCTCAATGTAGACAAGTGTAGTGTGCTGCGAATACACAGAAAGAAAGATCCTTTATCATTTAGCTACAATATAGTAGGCCAGCAACTGGAAATAGTTAATTCCATAAATTATCTGGGAGGTGGCATTAGGAGTGATTTAAAATGGAACGATCATATAAAGTTGATCGTCGGTAAAGCAGATGCCAGACTGAGATTCATTGGAAGAATCCTAAGGAAATGCAATCCGTAAACAAAGGAAGTAGGTTACAGTACACCTGTTCGCCCACTGCTTGAATATTGCTCACCAGTATGTGATCCGTACCAGATAGGGTTGATACAAGAGATGGAGAAGGTCCAGCGGAGAGCAGCGCGAGTCGTTACAGGATCATTTAGTAATCTCAAAAGCGTTACGGTGATGATAGATAAGCTCCAGTGGAAGACTGCAAGAGAGACGCTCAGTAGCTCAGTACGTGCTTTTGTTGAAGTTTTGAGAACGTACCTTCACCTAGGAGTCAAGGAGTTTATTGCTTCCTCCTACGTATATCTCGCGAAGAGACCATGAGGATAAATTCAGAGGTATTATAGCCCACACAGAGGCATACCGACAATCTTTCTTTCCACGAACAATACGAGACTGGAATAGAAGGAAGAACCGATAGAGGTACTGAAAGTGCCCTCTGCCACACACCGTCTGGTGGCTTGCGGAATATGAATGTAGATGTAGATGTACCAGAGAGGCCTAGAGGAGCAGTGATATTAACGATAGGTGTGAATTACGAGAGAGTTTGAATGCTTACATGGACATTGTATATATTGAAGGACACCGTCTGTTTACATATCGCCCACCGTTTGCGATAACTTGTTGTAAACCCAAAGTTAAGTATTGTCACTCTTCTTCATTGTAATAAGAACTATTAACGTGATTTGCTTGACTTCTCGTATAGCTTTCCAATAAGGCAGCATCCTATAAGCACCCTGTAAGTGACGAGTGGACAGTACTGCACATGTGCATTTTCCGATAACTATGTCATGTGACATATCGAGTTAACGGAGATTGAGTTGAAAAATAGGGTTTGGTAACTAGAAGAATGGAGAATAATATGATGCATTTGAATCTTTAATAAAAGCAATATGCGTCCAAAAGAACTAAGGAAGTGTTGCTTTACTTATGGACCGCCCCTCGAACTCCTCACCAGGCCTTGAATGCCTGAGGGATGTCTACCGACCGCCGAGTCATCCTTTGCGGATGTGGTGAGGAGGGGCGTGGGGGACAGGACGCTGCTCTCCCACACGTTTGGCAGACGTTTTGCCACAACTATTCAGTCAAGTGGTTCGACAATTCGCATCACGAGGCCAAGTGCAGTCTATAACAGTTCTCTCACATCATAAAAAACCCTGGTAGTACCGGGAATCGAACCGCGATCATTAGATGACAGCAACCTACGCTGGTCATGCAGCTACGAAGACGAACGAGATGGCGGCTGCAGTATTATTGCACACTCCTCTTCGACTATACATTCTCTAAATTTACGCCTACATCTTACTCAATTCCTGACAGTTGTCGTCCGTGAACTGGGTGTAGTTACTCTAAATTCGCTTAAGGGGAGCCGGAACGATGAAAATGACAAAATTAACGTTTTTTGGTTTTTTCATTAAGAAATTATTTGGAGTTTTATGAATAAAACAAATCAAGTTTCACCCTTCTAAGTGAATTCTAAGTGTGTTTTTTATCGCTGCAAAGATGACGCGCCGCATAAACTGTTGTAGCGACTTGGTGTGTCACCTCTGACGGCGCCGCTCGCAGGCTGCAAGCAGGGTATCTTTGCGGAATTAGACAGTGTTTTGTTTTCCAACGTTGTACTGCTTTATCTTTGTGACAAGTGACTGTTCATATTGGTAAACATAAACGCTATACCGTGTGTGTTGACTTGTGGAGTTTACTTTGTGTTGTTTAGCTGTTCAATTTTGCGTATTTGACGAATATTGCTCTTACCTGTGGATGTCTATATGCCCCGTTTCAGCAATCGAGTGTTTAAGAAAAGGCACAATGAGTGGAAGAAGAAATCATTTGTTGTTTCGAAGGGAGATGCTGCTCAGACTGCTTCACCGACAACTCCAAATAAATCTGATAGAACTTCTTACACCAAGAAAGTTTGTGGTATCAAAGAAAAATTTGAAAACTATGAAAGTGACAGTAATGATGTGAATGAAATAATTAACATTTCCTTGCTCTCTAATATTTTAAAACATAACGTATTATGCCATGTTTGCAAAGGAAGAGGACTGGAATTGAAAATAACTTCACACAATCGTTTGGCATGTAAAATGTTATTGAAGAATACAAATGTGCTGCAGAAGTTTCGTTTTCTAATTCTAACAGTATTGCTCGTTGTGGTAATAGTGGAAAGAAGGTGTATGATATAAATGTTAGGCTGGTTATGGCTTGCGTTGCATTGGCAAGGGCAGTGCTGCAGGGACAATGTTATTTGGAATTATGAACTTGCCGAAACCTCCAACGAAGTTTGGATTTTATAATGAATTGGTGGGATCTGCTGAACATGTTGCTGGCCGAGCGGTTCTAGGCGCTACAGTCTGGAGCCGCGCGACCGCTACTGTCGCAGGTTCGAATCCTGTCTCGGGCATGGATGTGTGTGATGTCCTTAGGTTAGTTAGGTTTAAATAGTTCTAAGTTCTAGGGGACTGATGACCTCAGCAGTTAAGTCCCATAGTGCTCAGAGCAATTTTTTGAACATATTGCTCAAGAAACAATGAAGAAAGCAGATGAAGAAGCTGTGACAGATAATGGGAATTGTAGAGATCTAACTGTTGCTTTAGATGGATCATGGCAACGTAGAGTCATAAATCTCTAAATGGAGTCATGAAAGCTACCAGTGGAGACAGTTGCTAAGTAACTGATGTTGCTATTCTCTCAAAACATTGTAGGTGTAAGGGCAATACCAAGGACGAACATTATGAAAGTTGTGAAGCAAATTTTCACGACACGAGTGGAGCGATGGAAGTAGAGGGAGTGACAGTATTTTTTTCCAGATCATAGGAGTGGTGTAATGTATGATACACTAACTATCTAGCAGATGATGATTCTAAGGGATATAAAGCTGTGGAGGAACTGAAACCTTATGGCAGTGAAATTCACATTAAAAAAACAGGAGTGCATTGGACGTGTGCAGAAGCGCTTGGGGGCTCTCTTGCGCAAACTAAAGCAGACATTAGGATCCCAGAAGCTTAGTGATGGTAAGACCCTCGGAGGAAGAAGAAGACTGACAGATGAAGCAATTGATAGATTGCAGTGGTATTATGGGTGTGCAGTTAGGCAAAATACAAGAAATTTTGAGCATATGAGGAGAGCAGTATGGGCATTATTTTTTTCGTATGGCATCAACAAATGAGCACGCACAACATGCACTGTGTCCCGCAGGTGATGACTCATGGTGTAAGTACCAATCAGGAAACGAGTATGCCCATAAAAACAGTTTGACAAATACTGTAGTTGATATAATTAAGCCCATATTCAGAGATATATCACAGCCAAGTTTGTTAGAAAAGTGTTTCTATGGGAAAACACAAAATCCAAATGAAAGTGTAAATAATTTAATTGAGTTTGTACAGATAAATGGCAGATGGCAGTGGCATCTGCCATCAGTTTGTACAGATAAAAACATTGCACTTTGGAGTGTATGATGTAGTGGCAAGATACAATGAAGGAAACATGATCAAATGTGATGTGCTGAAATATTTAGGTTTCCTACCAGGACACAGCACCATTTCCACAATGCGCCTAATTGATGAAGAAAGACTAAGAGGTGCAGGAAGAAGAGACAACGCCTACAACATGCAGCAAAAGGGAAGAAAAGACCAGTGAAAGGGAAACTAACGCTGGAAAAAGAAGAGGATGCTGATAATCCATCATATGGGGCAGGAATGTATAAAAAACTTTGGAGGCCATTTCCCGTAACTTTTAAATTTTCATCTTTTAGGAACATTTTCTCAAAAACTGCTAATAGTATATCAATGAAATTTACACATGATATTGTTTACTTCTTTCCTTCACGTTTATAACAAATTGTAAAAAGAAAATATTGTATAATTCAAGAGTTATAGAAGAAAAAGTACAAAATTTTTGAGAAATTATAAGCATCTGTTTAAAAAAATTGTGAAACAAACCCCAGTAAATATTTCTTAACATGGCATTATAACTCTGTAGAGAAATATTCAATGAACTTGTAGTCTAATTTTCAGAGCAATAAGTTTAATGGTTTTAGAAAAAAAATGTTACTTCTATTTGTTAAAATTTACATTGAGGATTAGGATTGTTCTGGCTCCACTTAATATGCCGGTGAGGGATGGGGCTGCGCCATAAGGCAAGAAAGCAGCATTCACAGTTCGAAACGTGCATAATCTTTTATTTAAATAAAAGTCACAATCTTGTAACATCAGTAAAATAGCTTTTAGAATAGAGTAAGAAAGTATTTCGAGTAAGAAAGTATTTCGTATCAAGTAAGAAAGTAAAGAGTCTGTCGAAAATTAATGAGGAAATGAGATAAGAAAGTGACATCACCAATTAAGAATCCAAGCAATTTGTCAAACATTAACAGGTATCTGAAGACAGCCAAGGTGAATATTAATAATCAAAACATTAACATTTACAAAAATTTTGCCGCTCACAGTAGCTGAGCAGTTTGAGGAGCCATGTCACTGACTGCACGGCCCCTCCTGCCAGAGGTCAGTGTGCTCCCTACGGTATGGGTGTATGTGTGTGTGGGGGGGGAGGGCGGAGGGGGGGTGGTGTGGTTCTTAGCATAAGTTAGTTTAAGTAGTGTGTGCGTCTAGGGACTGATGACCTCAGCAGTTTTGTCCATTAGAAACTCTCACATATTTGAACATTTTACAAAAAAATTTTCTGTTGGTTTTTTAAATATAAAATCTGAAATAACTGCAGGCGATTTGTTAATAGTAGGCACAAAAGCGATGCATCACATCCAATGGTGTCATAGGTTCAGAACCAAGAGAAGTTACAGAGATAAAATTCAGACCTGCGACAGGTAGGACACGATGACGGACAGAGTGGGCAATGTTACCTCTTCACCTACGAGTGTGCTGGTGGATGGGGCAGGTCCTATACATCTTGAACTAGAACAGACCAACAACTAACCGTAGAAAACTAGTAACAGTGCACATATTTCATTATTTGAGGGTTGGAACTTAGGTAGTGGCAACTATTTATTCACAACCGACACAAAAGAGTTACATGTTTGCACCTGTTACTGACCTTCAAAGCAGTCACCAGCGTTGTGTAGAACCCGTTAGCAGTGCGACTACCTTCGTTCTGTTCCACTCTGTTTTGTTGCCAAATTTGTTCAAGATGGTGGCGATGGCGTCATCCAAGAAGACAGCGTGTATGCTTGACAACAGCACATGACGTCATTCAAGAAGGTGGATTTTGGAGGGAAAATTTGTCAATTGGGGTATGTTCACTAACCAAACCCCAAGAAAAAAAGCGGGAAGTTAGCATTTTGGCGGGAAAATAGGTCAATTGGGCTATGTCCACTAACCTGACCCTCCAGAAGAAACTGGTGCGAAATTCAAATTCCAACAGGATAATGGATTCAAAACTGTACTTTTCTTTATTATCATTCATTATCAGTCATTATCATTCATTTTCATTCATTTTCATTCATTATCATTTATATCATGCACATGTGTACACAGTCCAACAGGCTTAGTTTATATCTCAGCCACCAGGGAGTGCTGCCGTGACATCATTCAAGATGGCGGATTTTGGTGGGAAGAAAGCCAATTGGGGCACATCCACTCAACTACATTTATGACTTTAAATGCTTCTGCACAGTCAGTCTTTGCTGAGCTGTCGTTGTCAAACCATCACCATGTGTTCGATCATTGAGATGAATGTGGGGGATAGAGCATGGGGAAAATAGGTGAACTGTGCTATGTCCATTAACCTAACCCTCCAGAAAAAATTGGTTCCAAATTTAATTTCCAACAGGATAATGGCTGCAAAATCGTACTTTTCTTTAATATCATTAATTATCATTCATTATTGTTCATTATCATTCATTATCATTCATTTTGAGGAGATGAAACCTGGATAAACTGAAAGAACCAGAGGTTGCAGAGAGTTTCAGGGACAGCATTAGGGAACGATTGACAAGAATGGGGGAAAGAAATACAGTAGCAGAAGAATGGGTAGCTTTGGGACATGAAATAGTGAAGGTAGCAGAGGATCAAGTACGTAAAAAGAAGAGAGCTAATAGAAATCATTGGGTAACAGAAGATATATTGAATTTAATTGATGAAAGGAGAAAATATAAAAATACAGTAAATGAAGCAGGCAGAAAGGAATACAAACTTCTCAAAAATGATATCGACAGGAAGTGAAAAATGGCTAAGCAGGGATGGCTAGAGGACAAATGTCAGGATGTAGAGGCACATGTCACTAGGGGTAAGACAGATACTGCCTACAGGAAAATTAAAGAGAACTTTGGAGAAAAGAGGACCACTTGCATGAATGTCAAGAGCATGGATGGAAGCTCAGTTCTAAGCAAAGAAGGGAAAGCAGGAAGGTGGAAGGAGTATATAGAGGGTCTACACAAGGGCGATGTACTTGAGGACAATATTATGGAAATGGAAGGGGATGTAGATGAAGATGAAATAGGAGATACGATACTGTGTGAAGAGTGTGACAGAGCACTGAAAGGTCTGAGTCGAAACAAGGCCCTGGGAATAGACAACATTCCATTAGAACTTCTGACAGCCTTGGGAGACCCAGGCCTAACAAAACTCTACCATCTAGTGAGCAAGATGTATGAGACAGGCGAAAAGCTCTCAGACTTCAAGAAGAATATAATAATCCTAATCCCTAAGAAATCAGGTGTTGACAGACGTGAAAAACTGTCCTTTCTTTCCAACAATTTTCTTAGGTTGCTAGAGAAAGCGAAAGTGACCTTTCTTTACTGCCAGAATTCAAACTCGACACTGGTTCCTATGAAAAGGAGGCGGTCTGGACCGTAATAGTAGTTGAAATTAGATAGTTCAACGGCTTTCATACTTATATGAAATTGTAAATTGAATTATTTAATATGATTAAAATTTTTATGCAATGAAGTACTTAGACAATTGATAGCTTAGATGTGGGATGTGGGTGTTAGCATATTTACAAAAGACTATGTCCGGTGAGTGTATTCGGTTGGCGATCTAGAGTGTGTGACGTAAGTGGTCGGACTCCCACAGGGCTGTGGCGTGGCGAATGTCTTGTTATAACACGCGCATACGCGCGCGTTTTAGAGAGAGAGAGAGAGAGAGAGAGAGAGAGAGAGAGAGAGAGAGAGACGGCGACAGACGGCGAAAGAGGGCGACAGAGTGCGACAGAGCGCGACAGTGTGTGAGAGAGAAAGAGTGAGAGTGAGGTGAGAGAGAGAGAGAGGGAGAGTGAGAGAGAGAGGGAGAGTGAGAGAGAGAGGGAGAGTGAGAGAGAGAGGGAGAGTGAGAGAGAGTGAGAGAGAGGGAGAGTGAGAGAGAGGGAGAGTGAGAGAGAGGGAGAGTGAGAGAGAGGGAGAGGGAGAGTGAGAGAGAGGGAGAGTGAGAGAGAGGGAGAGTGAGAGAGAGGGAGAGTGAGAGAGAGGGAGAGTGAGAGAGAGGGAGAGAGAGAGAGAGGGAGAGAGAGAGAGGGAGAGAGAGAGAGGGAGAGAGGGAGAGAGAGAGAGGGAGAGAGAGAGAGAGAGAGAGAGGGAGAGAGAGAGAAAGAGAGAGAGAAAGAGCAGACGATCTTGAGTTAGTTAACTTAGAGAGGGCGTTCTTTGTCGAGCACACCCCGTGGTGGACCGGCGGTTGTGTGACGTCAGGGCACATTCCACTCTCCAGCAAACAACTTTGGAGCCAAGCGTGTTCTTTCTCCAACACGAAACCGTGTAGTGGATCACTAACCGACCGTTGTGATGTTTGGGAAGATTTCGCTCTCGGGCAAACCATTTTGGCACAAAACGTGTGGGAGGGATGAATACACGTGGTGAAAGGACAACCTACCATTGTGACATCCATAGGTTCAAACAAGCAAAACATGTTTACGCCGCTGGACCCGCATGGTCTGAGCGGGCACTTGACCAGTGGTGTGATTGCGGGCTACTGCTGACCGGTGGCGCCTCCTCTGCTGGCGAAGATTTGAAGTAAGTCAGTTGGAGTCTGGACCTAGTGGCGAGCACACTGGATATCGCCATCTCGAAGATGTGTACGAAGTCTGTTGGAGAACAAGTGATGACGGTACTTCAATCCTTTTTCCTTGTAAAATCGAAGGATGTGAATTATGTTAGTACAAGTGCAGTTTATTATTTGACTCGATTTTGATAGGTTAGCAGTGAAAAATCATAAGTGACAGTCAAAGTTCATAGGATGTGGACTATTTCATACGTGTGATCGATTATGGTGTTGTAATTTGAACTTGCGACAGATTATTGATGTAATGCAAATGGGTTTCTTCCCGCCGAAATCGGAAACATGAGTAAATAATAAATGATAATGAATTGTAATAAATGATAGTAAATGATAATAAATAATAATAATAATAATAATAATAATAATAATTCCCGTGGAGCCCCGGGAAAAAATAGGCCTCCGGTATGTTCTGCCAGTCGTAAAAGACGACGAAAAGAACAAACCACTAATAGGGCTAACCCCCCTTTTAGTGTGATTACTTGGTTCAGGACAGAACTAAAGAAGCCTCGGACAAGCGCCATCATGGTCAGGGACGGCGCTTGAACCCTATGCCCGCCCACAATGGTAACGACACTGCTAGCCAACTGGAAAATTATTTAAATCCAAATATAGGTGTTTTGCAGGATATGCTTCCTGCAACCACCCTAGAAGGAAGACAAAGACAGAGGATGAGATGGTCAGATGAAGTTAATCAACACCTCATGTTCTGTTATTACCAAGCAACAAACCTAGGAACCAACACAACTGGATACAGATCACAAGTATACACAACATTTATTACCAGATAACGGAATTAAAATTTTTAGCAGAACAACGACTAGCTGATCAGATCCGTGTAATAATAAAAAATAACAGGATACCCCAGTCAGAATTAGAAAACATCAAACAACAAGTACAACAAATACTGGAACAAAATAATGTGCAACCAGAAGAAGAAGAAAATACAGTAATTGACTCAAACATCCCAGAGCAAACAAACAAAGACCAACATGCATCAATTAAACAATCAGAGGAAAACGAAATCTTAAGACAGCCACCAGAACAAGCACAAATAGAACACGAAGAGGCACACGTGTTAGATATAGAAGAGAAATTTCAGCTGACATATATAGAATACAAAGACACAAATACAGACATTAGACCATTCTTGCATAGACCGCCAAATAACCCACAAGTCGAAACAACAATAAAAACTATCAACACAATCATACACAACAAAATAAATGAAATCACAACTATGGAAGAGTTACAACTACTGGTTTATATAGGCGCACTCACTACACTAAATATACACACTAGGCAGAGATCAGAACAAACCAACACACAGAAGAAACCCACAAAACCAGCATGGCAACACAGGCTACAGATCAGAATAGAAAAACTGAGAAAAGACATCGGACAGCTAACACAATTTATAAGAAATGAAATATCAGACAAAAAACGAAAAAGGTTAGGTAAAATCTCACAACAAGAAGCAATAGAGCAATTAGATGAAAAGAAGCAGAAATTACAAGCATTGGCCAAACGACTTAGAAGATACAAAAAAAGTGAAAATAGAAGGAAACAAAACCAAACATTCAGCACAAAACAAAAGAGATTTTACCAAACAATAGATAACACACACATTAAAATAGACAATCCGCCAAACATAACAGTCATGGAACACTTCTGGAGCAACATATGGTCAAACCCGGTACAACATAACAGGCATGCACGGTGGATACAAGCAGAAACAGACTCATACGAGATGATACCACAAATGCCTGAAGTGATAATTTTGCAACATGAAGTCACCCGAGCAATTAATTCTACACACAATTGGAAAACCCCTGGAAATGATAAAATAGCAAATTACTGGCTAAAGAAGTTTACCTGAACACATTCACATCTCACTAAATTATTTAACAGTTACATTGCAGACCCATACACATTCCCTGATACACTTACACATGGAATAACCTATCTCAAACCTAAAGATCAAGCAGACACAGCAAACCCAGCTAAATATCGCCCCATAACATGCCTACCAACAATCTACAAAATATTAACTTCAGTCATTACACAGAAATTAATGACACATACAACACAGAACAAAATTATAAATTAAGAACAAAAAGGCTGCTGCAAAGGAGCACGAGGATGTAAAGAGCAACTGATAATAGATACAGAGGTAACATATCAAGCTAAAACCAAACAAAGGTCGCTACACTACGCATACATTGATTACCAAAAAGCCTTTGATAGTGTACCCCACTCATGGTTACTACAGATATTGGAAATATACAAAGTAGATCCTAAATTGATACAGTTTCTAAACATAGTAATGAAAAACTGGAAAACCACACTTAATATCCAAACAAATTCAGATAACATCACATCACTGCCAATACAGATTAAGCGTGGAATATACCAAGGAGACTCATTAAGTCCTTTCTGGTTCTGTCTTGCTCTGAACCCACTATCCAACATGCTAAATAATACAAATTATGGATACAATATTACTGGAACATACCCACACAAAATCACACATTTGCTATACATGGATGATCTAAAACTACTGGCAGCAACAAATCAACAACTCAACCAATTACTAAAGATAACAGAAGTATTCAGCAATGATATAAAAATGGCTTTTGGAACAGACAAATGTAAGAAAAATAGCATAGTCAAGGGAAAACACACTAAACAAGAAGATTACATGTTGGATAACCACAGCAATTGCATAGAAGCGATGGAAAAAAACAGATGCCTATAAATATCTAGGATACAGTCAAAAAATAGGAATAGATAATACAAATATTAAAGAAGAACTAAAAGAAAAATATAGACAAAGACTAACAAAAATACTGAAAACAGAATTGACAGCAAGAAACAAGACAAAAGCTATAAATACTTATGCTTTACCAATATTGATGAAATGGAGTGACACATACCTAGAAGCACTCAATACACTTACACGATCACAATGCCACAAATATAGAATACATCACATACATTCAGCAACAGAAAGATTCACATTAAACAGGAAGGAAGGTGGAAGGGGATTTATCGACATAAAAAACCTACATTATGGACAGGTAGACAATTTAAGAAAATTCTTTCTAGAACGAGCAGAAACTAGCAAAATACACAAAGCAATCACTCATATAAATACATCAGCTACACCATTGCAATTTCATAACCACTTCTACAACCCTTTAGATCACATAACATCAACAGATACGAAGAAAGTAATTTGGAAAAAGAAAACACTACATGGCAAGCACCCGTATCATCTAACACAGCCACACATAGATCAAGACGCATCCAACACATGGCTAAGAAAAGGCAATATATACAGTGAGATGGAAGGATTCATGATTGCAATACAGGATCAAACAATAAACACCAGATATTACAACAAGCATATTATTAAAGATCCCAATACCACAACAGATAAATGCAGACTTTGCAAACAACAAATAGAAACAGTAGATCACATCACAAGTGGATGTACAATACTAGCAAATACAGAGTACCCCAGAAGACATGACAATGTATCAAAAATAATACAGCAACAACTTGCCATACAACATAAACTAATAAAACAACACGTTCCCACATACAAGTACACACCACAAAATGTACTGGAGAATGATGAATACAAATTATACTGGAACAGAACGATTATGACAGATAAAACAAGACCACATAACAAACCTGACATCATACTCACCAATAAAAAGAAGAAATTAACAGAATTAATTGAAATATCCATACCCAACACAACAAATATACAGAAGAAAACAGGAGAAAAAATTGAAAAATACATCCAACTGGCTGAGGAAGTCAAAGACATGTGGCATCAGGATAAAGTTGCCATTATACCAATTATACTATCAACTACAGGAGTCATACCACACAATATCCACCAGTACATCAACGCAATACAGCTACATCCAAACATATATATACAACTACAAAAATCTGTAATTATTGATACATGTTCAATGACCTGAAAGTTCCTAAATGCAATATAACATATATCGTACAGTTAAAAGGAAGTGACGCTTGATCAAGGTCCGCGTCACTTTCCTTTTTTAACCAGACCTAAGGTCTGAGAAAGGAAAGAAGATAGTAATATTAATAAATAGAAGTCCAGTTTTCGAGACATTATCGTGTTGGAATTTGAATTTGGCGCAATTTTCTAGTAGAGGTAGGCTAATAATAATAAATAATAATGAATCATAATAAATAATAATAAATGATGATAAAATGATGATAAAATGATGATAAAATGATGATAAAATGATGATAAAATGATGATAAAATGATGATAAAATGATAATGAATAATAATGAATGATAATGAATAGTAATAAAGACAAGTACAGTTGTGCATCCATTATCCTGTTGGAATTTGAATTTCGCGCCAATTTTTTCTGGAGGGTCAGGTTAGTGGACATAGCGCAATTCACCTATTTTACCGCCAAAATTCAAACTTTTCGCCATTTTTCTGGGAGTTAGATTAGTGGACATACCCCAGTTGATCTATTTTCCCGCCAAAATCCGTTATCTTGAATGATATGCACTGTTACCTAGCCTACACACTGCCATCTTGGAAAACGTCATCGCTGCCATCTTGAATAAATTTGGCAACAATGCAGAGTGGAACAGAATGAAGGTAGTCCCACTACTCCCATTGCGAGTGATTTGGAAGGTGTAGTATACCGTTAGCAGAGCCTGTTCAGTTGATGGTTCGAATGGAGCGCTCTACTGCCTGTCCAATGTCTGGAACAATTCTGAAGGGAATGCCACGAAGCAAAAACTGGAACGCCAATCCAACGAATGGCGTTATTATGGGTCTCCGCGTAATTCGATAGTGCTGAAAGTTATGGTGATTCTCGAGTACGACTGTGATGGTGTTATTCTAACGTATTACGTTCCTTCACGGCAGACTGTCAATACATAATATTACAGTTCGTTTTTGGAGGATCACTTGCGACCAGCTTTGCCGAAGAAGCGGCAACACTTACTGCGCTACCCACCCATCATTTTGCGCCGTTGCATACAGTGCAAGCTGTGGCTGCTCTGTTCGGTCGATGGGACTGGGAAGTACTGTACCATCCATCACACTCCCCGGCCTTAAGTTCTTGAGAAATTGATTTGATTTGGAAGGTGAAGCAACCACTTCGTGGCATTCGCTTATGAACTGTTCCAGAGATTCGGCAGGCAGTAGACCACTCGATTCGCACCATAAACAGAACAGGCTCTGCTAACGATATATTACGCCTTCCACATCGCTGGTAACGGGTTCTACATAACGCTGGTGACTACTTTGAAGGACAGTAACATGTGCAAACATGTAACTCTTTTGTATCTGTTGTGTATAAATGGTTGCCACTATATAGGTTACAACCCTCGTACTTCCGTTTAAGGACCAAACATAAATAAATAATCAGCATCTGCTCAATCAGCTACTATGGTGATAAGAAACAAGCACTTAACAACTGCTCTCTTATTACAGGAAAGAGAAAACCAATAAAGCTTATGTGCCCCCAAAATCCATTACCAAACAGTTACTCATATCAATAGTCATTAAATAATATTTTTAAATGAAAGAAACTCCAAACTCGCTTACTTCTAAAATGTTTTGCAGTAAGAGGATAGCCAAAAGTAACGAATCGAGCAGCTATTACTAATGTAAACTCCACTACTTCAAACAGCTAAGCAACCGAATCTCAGATGTCAAACTCGGTTTACCAGGCTGAAGACTGCAGTGGAAAAATACATACTTAACGTAGCAGAATTTACCATAGAAAATCTCAGGGCGGATCAACGAACAAACCCAACAAAATGTTTTACAAATACTTAACTACAATGATTACATTTAAAAGGCACTTTGATTAAGCTAGATTTCACTGTATTGAAAAGGAAGAACAACAGACAGTCCTGCCATCAGCATGGCCTACGGCAAGACACTCGAACTACGAGCAACTGAAACAGGCAGTTATGATTAACGTACCTCCACTACCTCCGTAACGCAGACGTCGCAACTTCCACAGTTTTAATAAACAGTTGCGACTGAAGTCTGCAATGAAACAGAGTTGCTACCCCTAACGTGAACTTCAGTTCCTTCGGAGCGAATCCCCATAAATAGCAAACACAGCAGACCTACAGGGAAGGAGAAACTAGTCGCAGCCTTACGACTTAAACAAAAGAAGGCCCAGAAGTCACAGAAAGAGTCTCACCAAAAAATTTGATCAATCGGTAGCGAGGTGGCACTCAGAATCTCCAATCGCTCGGTACAGGCAAACGTCTGAGCAAAAGTGTTCGGGTTTGATGAGAGCACTTTTGCTCAGACGTTTTGAACCATGGTGAGATTACATGTATTACATGTAAATTTTCGTTCTGATGGAGATTCCGCTAGTGAAGTCGAAACCTTGGTCAACTGACAAAATTTTGTGCAGCCGAAGTGTCTGTATATACGTCCTGTAGTTGTATTTTAATTATTTTGAGTGTGACCTGAAAGGGCTTCCCGTCACTGGCAGCCCTGCGGAATCAGGTCGTATCAAGACGGAGATGATGGGTTGATGTATCGCTAATCCACCTAAAGTACGTCGCTGTCCTACTTTACTAGGCAGGCTTAAGGCCTAGAGACTTACGCGGATTATCTCCACCATCTTCTAAGTTAAGAAAGTTGTCGATGCCTTGGCAGGAACAAGCACACTCCAGACGCGTGGTGATAGCAGGTGTAGAGAGTGATCAATATGAATGTCAGCTATCCACTGCCTCAGGGTGAGTGAATCACATGCTTGAATGATTTTGTATCTAAATGGACTCTGATACTCTGAGATGAATGGCTTGGCGCAGGACAGGAATTAGTGGCGGGCTGCAATAAAACAAAAAACTGAAGACTTACAAAAAAAAAAAAGAACTGAAATTCTACGTCTTATGCAATCTACTGTAATATCTACGACACTATGCTCTAGCCACAATACGTTAAAATGAACTAAGTGTACAAACTTCAACAAATATTATCGACACTACGTACAAAAAAGACTGTATCGTGTAAAGATGACGGTAATTATTTCATTACTTCTGTAATAATTTGCCAGCAGGAGTGGACGAGCGGTTCTAGGCGCTTCAATCTGGAACCGAGCGACGGCTACGGTCGTAGGTTCGAATCCTGCCTCGGACATGGATGTGTGTGATGTCCTTAGGTTAGTCAGGTTTAAGTAGTTCTAAGTTCCGGGGGACTGATGACCTCAGGAGTTAAGTCACATAGTGCTCAGAGCCATGTGAAACATTTGTAACACTTTAATCTCTGTGTGAATTAAAACTATTATCAGAGAACTACATTCATAGACAACGACAATTATAATTTTTTTGGTTATCTGCGACAATTGTGGTTCAGTTGTCCTTCCTGTGCTAACCGATGAACTGTTCGGACGTGAGACGTGTGAGGTCTGTAGACAGAAAACCTGTATCTGTGTTGTTAATTATTATTTGAAAAATAGAGTCGCTGTTGTCTAGACGTGGATTTGTATTTCAATTGTAATCCAATCTAATTACTGTTTTTAAGTGTTAATTTTCAGCTCCGCAATGAGGAGCGCGGCCATTAACGCTAGTAACTTACAGCAGAGTTTCCTAGTAGCTGGTATAAAAAATATGAAACATTTTTCATTGAGAATAATTTTAAATTTTAAAGAAAAGAGAACAAAAGGCTGCAACACTTTTATCTGAATATATTAACTTGATACAAAAGGAATCGAGAATAACAATAGACAAATTGACTATCATCTGTCTGCCGCCATCTTAGCAAAAATATCTGTGCGGCAGTTTTGAATCGAGAATTTTAACAAACATAAATGTTGTTAGATATTAATGAATGGAAATAAATGTGCACCGGCGGTCGCGAATCTACTTTAAAAGACAGAATTCAACTCAGATTGAATCTTTAGAAAACAGTGTGAAACGTCCCCTTAGAACAATTTATACATATGAAATGTCCACTTAGAATAATTGTACAAGACTGTGCTTAACCTGACACACAATGTTTTTAGCGCAACGCAATCTGACTACCAAAAATCCCTGCAAAAGAATGGCCCTGACAAACATTAAACTACACCTTTCAGAAATCACTTACCTCACAAAAATCTTCGTTGCTCGAACTACTGCAATACAGCGAGTGCCACTACTGCCAGCTAAATAAAAGATACAAACTACGGAAGGCACTAACTACTGATAGTCTTAGCAAATGAAAGATTCTAATAGAGAACAAACAATGTATTTACCTCAAGATTCATAATATATACAGCAGTTCATGACATTTTTCAAAACTCCGCCATCTCTCTCCCCACATCCACCACTGCTGGCGGCTCACCTCCAACTGCCCAGCGCTACGCGCTGTTCGCATCCAGCTATAGCAGTTCATGACAATAATGGCAGACAACAATGCAAACTAGCCACATACTGCACACAGCACAGCCAGTGATTTTCATACAGAGAGCGCTACGTAACGTTGCCAATAAGAAAACATAAACAGCAAACTTACATAAAGAAAACATAAACAGCCTACTTACATAGCCCCCATGCTCCCCACAAAAAATTTTACAAAATGTTTTTGGCCGGTGGCCAATAATGATTTGATAAAATTTTTCATAATTACACTAACAAAGATATCCAATGCACACACTTATTGATACAATGTTGGTCAAAAGCTAAAATTTTCTCACAGTCCATAAAGACAGTCCAGATTGTTCATCATAATAGTAATTACAGGTGTTTGTTCACAAAGTCTCATTAGTAAAAAAAATTGCACACAGAAGTAGTGGATTTCCATGCAGTCTTGAAGAAGTAGTGTTGTCCTTACAACGGAAAGACAGTGCTGACTCTTGACATGCTGACAGGTAATGGGCCACAACAGAGCAAACCCACAGCAGAGTCATTTGACGTTTTGAAGAAGATTGGTGGGTAGGTCATCACAGAGCAGACCCACTGTAGTCCTGGTAGAGAGTATGGTATTGGTGGGCCACCAGAGGAGCAGACCCACTGTTGTCCTTGTAGAGATGGCCAGCAGCCATCTGTTGCGACTGTGCAGGTGCACAATCACCATTGAAGAGTCTTGCGGATAATAGAGCAAGTCCATAACCACCACTTGTGCACTCACAAAGTTTTTGGAATTGTCCTTAGAACCAGCAATGCTGTTATCCAGTCCCTTGCTGAATTATTAACACACGTGCAAACACTAACAGTCCCTACTTCTCACATATTGTACATATACTATGACCAACAGAAATGTGTGCAGTGAAATGAATGCTTACAAGTTACTTAATTTGAGTAACTGGTGTCAATTACAATTATATAACATAAGAATACAATTACAAAGATACAAAATACATCATTAAAAACATAACAATACAGATAATATTTGTAGTGCAGGCTTTACAAAACAATAGAAATAAACATATACATCAGTGTTACAGGAATGATGACATGAGTACATACATAAAAGATCAGAATAACTTTTGAAACGTCAACTTCACACATGAGCATTAAAACAAAACAGAATAAATAAAGTCTAAGCATCTTTACAAAGAAAATAACAGAGTATTAGAAAAATTTTACAACATAGCTCTCATCAGCTAAACACATAAAGACAGGAAAAACACAAATACACACGGGTACCCAAACACATAGTGGGATAACACAAATGGAAAGGACAACACACAATTACATATTGGGAAAAAGCAGCAAAGAGGAAAGGACAGGGTTTCTTTTACTGCAGTATTTTGCTTGGAGATCTCCCTTCATTCCATAGATCGTTCGTCTTATTTCAACCTTTGCTTCCACCAAAAATTCTATCTAAGCATGCTTTCTGTATTTATATGTTCACACATTGCTTACCTCATCATTTATTTCCAAGAAAATCCTACCTATACCTCGTTCCTGTATTCTATTCATATTTCTTTCAAAATAATTATTTCTGATTGTACAATACTCATTGGGGCCCAAATCTTTCTTCGCAATGCATTCTTTACCTATTCTCCATAGTCAGTTTCTTATATAGTCTACCCCCTCTTAAGCTAACTTAAATCTACTGAGCTCAGATATATATACCAAGGGATGAGGCAATGCAGCATCACAACAAATCAACACAAACAGAAATGACAAAAAATGCAAATTGGCAAAGCTAGCAGCATAAATTAGCAAAGCAAGTGCAATATTACAACTAATATAAGGCAATGCAGGAAACAAGAAAAACTAGCTTAGAAGAGTAACACAAAGTCAAATTCAGTAACACTATGCCTGACAAACAGCAGCAACTTATACCTAAACATGACATAGCGCAAGCAGAAAAAATATTACAGGAAAAACAACAATGCAGACAAGGGAAATGTCTATTCACATCTTAATGCCTATGTAATTAAAGTGGTGCACCATAACAACTTATTGTAAAAAAATATTACCATGTACTTGAAAAGAAAATCATGTTTTACTGTTACGAGTTCCTTCGTATTGTTCTTTCCTTTCCAAGTGCTCCTTTTTAAAGAATGTGGATCTTAAAATAATTATTTAATAGATCTGTTGACAGAAAGTGTTCACATTAGCAAATGCATTTTATTTTATAAAAGCAATGCTGCTACACAGCTGGAAACCAGACATCAAATGAAATAAGCAATTACGCAAACCAAAGCATAAAAATGTCATTCAGTAGTCATGTGACATTTCATTTCATAAGTTAATTGCTCTCAACTCTCGTACAAAGACTCTTGTCATAATCAGGTGTGCAGATGTAAAAATATTTCTTGTCATTTTGTTAGGCATTTCAGTAAATATCATAAATTTTTAAGTAACGAGGGTGTCGCATTAGCGATGAAAGGCACATCCTAATGGTTTATTCTCCAGGTGTTTGACACAGCTGTGTGCCCACAACGCATTACAAAAATCATATGTTTTCAAGTAACGAGCGTGTCGCATTAGCGATGAAAGGCACATCCTAATGGCTTTCTTTTCTACCTGAGCGTCTGAAAAGGCTTGTTCTCCAGGTGTCTGACACACCTGGGTGCCCACGTCGCATTATGTGCAGGTGGTCACTTAACTTTCTTACGGAAATATTTACGACAGCAGTTTCCGCTACAGTGACAGTCTCATATAAAAACATTTCATAGGTCAAGAATTTTATTGACATAAACATACCTCAACAGCATAATACACATCGTCGTCGTAAAAATAACATCATATCACCTCAGTCAAATGTCAAAAACGTCGTAGCTTCCTCCAATAATTTCAAAACCTAACAAAATTCTCTGCTCATGTCAAAAGTGTCATCTGCCTCCAACGTACTTTAAAATCATACTCTCTTACCAAATACATCATTCAAAGTTCACATAGTATCACAATGGTTTCAAAAAAATTATGAACAGTGCACAAAGCACAGACAAAGTACAATTTCTTAAGTGTGAAGTAATCCAACTCTGTAATTGCGTAAACATGTGTCACTGACGTAGTAAAAGGATGTTTGTTTCTCTGTTAAATGATCAGATAGGTGTGTAATTTATGTGTTAGAGAAATATGGTACCGATGTGTAAAGTTGTATAAGCAAATACCATATTAGCTAGGGCTCCTTGTGCTTGCCAAACACATGGTACACAAAGTAGGCGTGTTCCCCCCTGAGGTTTATTGTAATTATACCCTCAGGTGTTACAGATTACAGCAATGGAATGAAATGTATCACGAAAAACTTTCTTTGTAATTCAAAAATCTTTAAAAATAAATGTTTTAAGTACAAAATTAATCACTTAAATACGTGTCCTGTAGCGCTAAATGTGCGTCTTGCTGTAAGATAATCTCTGGGAAGTGTCGTAGTCATTGTCCTCCGAAAGCTAAGTTCTGCAGAAGTCAATGTACTTACCTCATGATAAACAAAGTGAAATGCTTTGCGTATAGATAACTTAGTTATTACGCTTATTGCCGTGATGAGGAAAGTACTGTGCTGTAACGTATTGTTGTCCTACGGAAAAGGCTGTCTCCTTGTAGCAATAGCACAAAAGTCACCACTAAAACATGTCTCACTTTATAGAAGAATTCAGAAAAAACTGTGCAGATATAAAACAGATACACCGCAAAAGCAACATTGTAAATTGTCACTCATTAGTAACATCGTGATATAATCGTGTAGCTGTCACATAAACTAACCACTGTGTCATCTGGCATTTCACATAAAGCACCTCAAATCCAGAATCCACTCGTAAGCAAACCAAAATGTTGCATGTTAACAGTTTCTCAGTGTGACAAATTGTACAAGTAGCGTGAAGTGAAAATTGCAAAGACTAAGTTAAAAAGCAGATTATCTGTCAATAAATGGTTTTACATGAGAAATGTGGTGTAAACCTTTACTCTTCCTAGTACGCAGAGTTTCAACTTCAACGCAATTATCATGTGGTATACGTCGGATTCTGTAAGGTCCATTGTAAACTAGAAAGAATTTGTGACTCAAGTGTTTCTTCTTATGTGACAATGAATGAGCTTTAATGAGAACTTTCTGACCAATATATAATTTCTTTGCATTTGCTTTACCGTGTAGTTTTCTCCTTTTGTCTGCTGCAGATTTTATATTTTTAAGAGCCAAATCAATTATGTCTTTGTGTCGAAGTTTACGTGTATTCGGGAAAGGTACAAGCTCTCTGATTCTGTTCGGAGGTTCTTCATTCTTCAGTACAAGAGTAGGTGGTAAAGCAGTGGAATCATGAGGCATTTCATTCAGCACATTTTGAAATAAGTGTAAATATCTGTCCCAATGCTGATGCTTTCTGTGACAATAAAGTCTGCAAAGCTTATTGATTTCTTTCATAATCCGTTCAGACGGGTTACAATGTGGTGAATACAATGAAATAAAAACAGGTTTGATTTTATGATTGCGAAGCATGCGTGACCAAACAGCAGATCTGAATTGCGGTCCGTTATCTGAAATGACTTTACTAACGTGTCCAACTTCACGTAAGAAATTTTTAACAAAGGCGTTGGATACAGACCGTCCAGTGGCTTTACGTAACGGAGTGAAAGAAACAAATTTTGAAGTAAGTTCAACAGCGACTAGAACGTACGAAAATCCATTCGATGTTCTGACAAGGGGTCCCAAGAGATCAACAGCAGCAAATTCTTTTAATTTAGAAGGAATAATAGGAAATAACGGAGCACGATGTGAGATAGTAGATGGTTTCGCCTTTTGACAAAGTTTACAAATAGACAAGACTCTTCGAATTCGCTTTTCCATATTGTTAAAATAACAAGTCGTTCGAAGAATATGATAACATTTTCGTGGACCAAAATGTGCGTAGCTGAAATGAATGTACCAAATGAGCTTATTAACAAAATCGTCTGGAATGCAAAGTACCCATAGCTTGTCATCAACAGTGCAGCGTTTGAAGAGTATGTTGTTTCTAACCAGGTAATAATGCCGAATCTGAGTGTGTGTCTTTTCATGCCATTTACTTTTGATATCTTTCCAAATCGGATCTTTATCTTGTTCATGAGCAATGTCCTTTAAAGATGTGGTGATGAAGTTTTCAAAGGCGACTTTCTGAATGTAAAGAATACTGAAATTTTTCTCGAGGTTGCCTTCTGTGTTACTTTTCTCAAGCCCCGCCGGTGCGCGTGACAGCGCGTTCGCAACAATGTTCTCCTTGCCGGGAATGTAGACTATTGTGAAGCGGAATTCTTGCAGAAACAATGCCCAACGTTTTAACCTATCATGATTTAATTTTGAAGACATAAGAAATTGTAATGCACGATGATCACTGTATACTTTTACGTGCTTACCAGAAAGAAAGAAACGGAATTTGTTAAATGCCCAAACGATAGCTAAAGCTTCTAATTCAGTAACGGAATAATTTTTTTCAGATTTTGTTAGCACTCGGCTAGCAAAAGCAATGGTTTTCTGAACAGTAATGTCATCTTCTATGGCTTCTTGAAATAAATGGGCACCAAGACCAACTTTGGAAGAATCAGTGCTAAGGCAGAAATCTTGTGACAGATCTGGATGAGCTAGTATTGGCGCGTGAAGTAACGCTTCTTTCAAAGAATTGAATTCCAACTGTGCTTGTTCGTCCCAGTTCCAAATAGCATTTTTTCCAGTGAGAGAACAAAGTTTTGGTGTAACTAGAATTTGCATATTCAGAAAACGACGGTAAAAATTTACGAGACCTAGAAAACTGCGGACTTGTCTTTTTGTGGATGGAACAGGAATGGCTCTGATTGCTTCTAACTTTTCTGGATCCGGCTGAATGCCTTCAGAAGAAAT
Source organism: Schistocerca cancellata (assembly GCF_023864275.1). Lineage (NCBI taxonomy): Eukaryota > Metazoa > Arthropoda > Insecta > Orthoptera > Acrididae > Schistocerca > Schistocerca cancellata. Next base: position 89,859,657 of record NC_064634.1, on the reverse strand, counting down.
AATATGTCCCAAAAACTTCACCTTTGACCTACCGAATTCAGACTTTTCCAAGTTAACTGTAATTCCAGATTCTGCAAAAATACGTAACAAACTGTTGAGGATGCGGTTATGTTGTTCCCATGAAGCTTCTGCTATTAGAATATCGTCCACATATAAAGTGATGTGACGTTTTAAGAACTCAGGTAATATGGAATTTAACCCACGAATGAATGCTGCTGAAGAAATGTTCAAACCAAAAGGAAGTTTCCGAAACTGATAACAAACGCCGAAACAAAGGAAAGCTGTGTATTTTCTGCATTCTGGATGAAGTTCGATCTGATAAAAGCTGGATCTGAGATCAATGGAAGACAACACTTTTACACCATTAAAATTTTGAAGAAGTTCTTCCATCGTCTGCGGCCTGTCTGTTTCAGGAATGATGATAGTATTGATTTGTCTCGAATCTAAAACAAGCCTGATCGATCCATTCTTCTTCTCAACAACATGTAATGGGTTGTTGTATGAGCTTACTGCAGGCTCAATAATGCCCTCGACAAGCATAGATTGTATTTCTGTTCTAACACGGTCCCTATAATGCGCCGGAATTACGTAAGGTCTAACACAAAATTTAGTATGCTCACGAACACGAAATTGGTATTGAAACCCCTTGATTGTTCCTGTTTTGTGAGTAAAAACTGTGGAATGTGCTTGTAAAATCTCAAAAAGGTCCTGCCTATCAGTGTCATTACAATTCTCAATTGTTTGAATTTTATTCTGAATTAACTCATTAATTTCAAATATGCCGTCGATGTCATCCCTGTCAGTACTTGCAGAGTGATTGTTGGTGTCTAGTTCCGTAGAAAATTCCGAACTGTTGTCTAACAGAACGTAAAGCCGATTAATTTCCTCATCATGGTTTGAGAGCCAGTCTTCAAATTTCAAAGCTATTGACTTACCTTCTTTCTCTAAACTTATTTCAGCATCGTGAAAGCTTAAGATTGCTTTGTATTCATTCAAAAAGTCTACTCCCAGTATAATTTCCGTCGACAATAATGGAACAATAAGGAAGTTCATAGAGAAGCTGTGGCTTTGACAAAAGAATTCTAAGTTGGTTTGTTGGCGTACATCTACACTTTTTCCAAAGATTGCACCTTGTAATTTAATCTTACGTAACGGAAGTGTGGGGCAATCGTTCGCTTTGTTGCATTTGCTAAAAGCTGTTTCGCTAATTACTGAAATGGGACTGCCAGAGTCAAGTACTGCCGTAAATTTTACGTCATTTACAGTAATATGAATCACAGGATATGCAATGTTGTTATGTTTTACGTCGTGTTCCTGGAGTAAGATGTCCCTAATGTCTTCCATTTTTACGTAATTACTAGCTACGGCAGCTGCGTCGTCAGTTTCATAAGTACGTCTTGTGGCTGCCAGTGGTGTGAGTCATCGCCTATTGTCTCTTTGTTGGCGCGCGTCGTTATTGGGATTTGGAGACCTAAGTTCTACAAATTCATCGTGACGAGAGTGCTCTGCTCTATTTAAATCTCGCCAGTTCTGATGCAATTCAGGTCTGTCGTTACGATCATATCGTCTGTCGTCATGTCGGTAGGTTCGATAGTTTCTTTCTTGTCTGTCACGTGGTGGAGAATTTCTGCCTGAGTCGTAACTGCGTGCTGGACCGTTGCGTCTAAAGTTATTCTGTCTCCCTTGATAATAGTTATTTTGGTTCCCATATTGTCTGTTTCTCTGATTGTCTCTGTGATAGTCATTACCGCTGAAAGGTGATCTTTCCCTGTAACTATTACTCTGCCAGTGGTTGTCATATGGGTGGTGTCTGTTTTGGTCACGATTTACGTTGTAAGAATAGGTTTGTCGTGGCCATTTATTGTTTCTGTCGTCACGGAATTGTGACGGATGTGACCTGTAATGATTGTTTTCCTGTTTTCGCATCCCGCGACTGTCTGTGTCAATTTCCAGTTCTTGTAACAGTCCCTGAAAAGCTTCAATGTCGTCTTTGCAACGTCCTGCTAAAATAATATGTCTCAAATGTTCAGGCAGTTTGATTAAGCAAATGCGGATGAGTTCTGAGGGGCTGTATGGGTTTGACAGGTACTGATTCTTGTGCAACATGTCTTCAAAATATTTGACAAGACTGGAAAATTCAGATTGTTCAAAGTGTTTCATCATCATGATACTATGTTTCACGCGATCTTGTGTAGCTTGTGACCAATATGCTGAGAGGAACGCATGGTAAAATTCTCCTTCACTGTGGCAATCGTGAATGACCGATCGCATTCTTACAGCTGGTTCATTCTCCAAGTAGCCACACATAAATTCTAATCTGTGCTCCAATGACCAGTTGGGAGGAAAACAATGAGAGAATTGATGGAGCCATGCTTGTGGATGAATGTCGTTGCCAGAATTCTTAAATGTTTTGAATTTACGTGTAGTAATGAACAGCTTATAGTCAAAATCATCATGTCGGCGAGTCACATATCGGTCATTGTTACGTCGTGTCGGCGGTTCCATCTCAAAATTCGGTGCACCTTGCCAATTCCTTTCATAATTACCGAAATGCTCTGTGTTATTATTTTGTGGCTGTTCCGTATTTCTATGTCCCTCTTCCCTTATTGGGGCGCGAGTGTCCTCTGAAATACGTAATTCTTGTATTACCTGTGTCAGCTGATCTTGTACTTCCCGCATTTCTCTTTTGTATTGCGTATTAATTTGATTCTGATTTTGTTTGAATTTTCTTATTTGTTCGCACTCTTCTGTGTCATTAAAGACTACCGGTTTTGTGTCATTCAGATCAGCATCTACCTTTGTAGATAAGTTAGTGACCTGATCCGAAAGTTCAGCTACTTTCTCCGATAGTGAACACATTTCCTCAGTGTGTTTTTCTGAACCAAGTTTCAGAGTGTCCATTTGTGTTGAAATCGAATCTACTGTGTTCTTTAAGTTTTCCTGAGTTTTTGCCAGTTGCGTAACCGAATCGGTAGATGCAACTGAGTCAATTTTAGCCCACAAGGTCTCATGATTTTCATGAACAATGGTTTGCAGCTCTTTTATGGCTGCTTCGTGATTCTGTAATGCATTTTCATGCCGCGAAAAAATAGGCTGAAAATGCTCACAAATTTGTGTTTTTACGTCATTACAGACTTTTTGACATTTCGATTCAATGTTATGTAATTCAGTAGTTAAATCTTCACGTGTTTGTTCAAGTGTGGTGTCTAACTTTTGAAGCTTTTGCTGTGTTTGTCTCTGATTTTGTTCCATTGTGTGTAACTGTTGCTGTGTTTGTTTCTGGTGTTGTTCCATTGTGTCTAACTTTTTAAGATTTTGTTCCATTGTGTCTAACTTATTAAGATTTTGTTCCATTGTGTCTAACTTTAGGAGATTTTGTCCCATTTGTTGCATTAATTGTAATAACAATGCATTAGTGTCTGGAATCTGTTCCTCTACGCTTTTCGGCAGTGCATTTGCACCAGCAACATTCACATTTTGACAAGCAGAAAATGTGTCTTGACTCATTTGAGAAGACGGTGAGGACGCAAAACCTGAATCTACAGTATTTACAAAATTGTGTCCTATCATTTCGGATTCCTGAGGCGAGCTGTTGCCGACCGATCGATCGATAATGCTTCCCTGTTCACTACCTGTTTGACTGTCTACGCCATTGTTTGACGCCCGCTCCATTTCCCTATGCACAGTTACCAAATTACTACTTTGAACATTAGTTAACTCATTACACAGTGGCGCTAACACATTGCTTTCGTCTTCACTGTCGTTTCTTAGTTTACTTTGGAGCCGAGTGTTACGTTTTTCACACGCCATTATTGTGACAATATTTCACACGATAACACAGAAAAACACAATTTGAAGAGCAAAAATAAGAGAACACATTAACATAGCACTGAAAATAATATGTAGTTAATTACAAGCGCAGCTGCGAAATACTTGTTGCAAATCTACATGCATGCCACAACTGTTTTACATTACAACAATGAAAGACTGCAACTACAAAGGAGATTCTCTCTACAATTACGCGCTAGCAATAAACAAAAGCTACACTAAATACACAAACTACAAGAAAAAATCAGAAGATTCCAGTGTGGTATCCTAGGCTAAGGGTCGACATATGAAACGTCCCCTTAGAACAATTTATACATATGAAATGTCCACTTAGAATAATTGTACAAGACTGTGCTTAACCTGACACACAATGTTTTTAGCGCAACGCAATCTGACTACCAAAAATCCCTGCAAAAGAATGGCCCTGACAAACATTAAACTACACCTTTCAGAAATCACTTACCTCACAAAAATCTTCGTTGCTCGAACTACTGCAATACAGCGAGTGCCACTACTGCCAGCTAAATAAAAGATACAAACTACGGAAGGCACTAACTACTGATAGTCTTAGCAAATGAAAGATTCTAATAGAGAACAAACAATGTATTTACCTCAAGATTCATAATATATACAGCAGTTCATGACATTTTTCAAAACTCCGCCATCTCTCTCCCCACATCCACCACTGCTGGCGGCTCACCTCCAACTGCCCAGCGCTACGCGCTGTTCGCATCCAGCTATAGCAGTTCATGACAATAATGGCAGACAACAATGCAAACTAGCCACATACTGCACACAGCACAGCCAGTGATTTTCATACAGAGAGCGCTACGTAACGTTGCCAATAAGAAAACATAAACAGCAAACTTACATAAAGAAAACATAAACAGCCTACTTACAAGTGCTCACAGCACGTTACGTAATATCAGTTTCTTATTTGCTAATGTATGAAGCCTAATTATTTCGGACGATTTACGTGAAATATTTTAATAGGAGACACACGTCAGTGTTGTGCGCGGGTAGTATTTTGTGACTAAATGTTCCTTTTGCTAGAGAAAAGTGCTTCCATCATAAGTAACAGTTGTGTAAAATCTGATAAATGATATGGAAAAGATAGTGCCACTCACACGACTTTACAGACGACATTTCTACACAACGTCAAGTGGAGATTTCTTTAGCAGAGTGACATATATTAGCCACGATAATCATTTTTTGGAGATCAATCAAATTGTTACGCTGACAATGGGTAATTGGTTTTATATATTTTTTTTGATCTACCTGAAATATCATTTATAAGTTATTCAAGTCACGAAATACTATAAACCGGTCCCGCCACACTACCTTATGGTTGGTGGTGGAGCGTATTTTGTAATGTCCACTGTTCTTTCTTCCAGTCGCAAAATTCGCACAGGAAGGGCGATCGCTGTTAAGCCTACTTCTGAGTTCAAAACATTCGCGGTGTTTCTGCGAGATATACGTACATTTCCTGGAATATAACAGTAAACCACAGCGTAATAGACAACGCCCTTTTTTTTAGTTTGTCTCTGGCTTTGATTGAGCTTCTAGTTGTTACTTTCGTATTTCCTGTACCAGATCCACAGAAAGACCGTAGATACGGATGTTGAACGCGTGTTTACTGTCTGCGCGTGAGAGGAAACGTGTTACTGATTCTTAATGTTTAATCTCCTGTGGGAGACTGAATTTTCATATGGTCCATTGAATTCTGGCTATTCAACTTGATATTATTTCCACTACTGGATGGCTAGCGCACGACCAGTGCTCCCATTGAGTAAATATATAGATACGTGCAAAGTAATTTCTGCCTCATGGTTGTCTTCTTTTTCAGAATTATAGCGGCATCTTCTCCCTCACCTACCAGGGACACTGTCTTACGTTGGTGCCGGGCCCTGGGTATTCAGATTACTGCAACTGACTGTGCAGTCGCCTCTCTTCAGCAACCTCTCGGAGCACTTGAGAGAAACTTTTGTGCCTGAAAATGTTGTATTAGAAAATAATTCCAAGTAATTACTACAGCTGCGCAGCCTGAAGCATCTCGTACATATTGTTCAACAAAACACATTAAAATAGGCTGACAGTCTTTGATTAGTAGTCAAAACGTCCTCGGTCCCGGGTTTGAAACACGCCATCTCTTAAATTTCGTATAACAATAAACATAAATGGCAAATTTTGAGTAAAAATCATCAGCAATGACGGCCGAAGACTTCCTGCGTAAGAAGTCGCCTTCATTCAGCCAACGCCTTTGTCAAAGTGGGCTGTCAATGTCACATATGTTCAGGGCACTCTCTTGCCCTTGGGATGGGAAACTGTCCATAAAGGCGGAAGAATCAGCCATAATCAACTGCATGAGAATGCAGAAAGTAGTAGAAATCACTACACCGACGGCACACAAAATATGTGGGATGTAATTGAAAAACAGTGCCATGATTATCTATCCACTGGCAAAAGATTCGATACTAGCCCCCGTTCGGATCGACTGGAGGGGACTGCCAATGGGAAGGTGACCATGAGAAAAAGATTCAGTATCCTACGAAAGGATAACTTTTTAGAGGAGGAGGAGGAGGAGATTAGTGTTTAACGTCCCGTCGACAACGAGGTCATTAGAGACGGAGCGCAAGCTCGGGTGAGGGAAGGATGGGGAAGGAAATCGGCCGTGCCCTTTCAAAGGAACCATCCCGGCATTTGCCTGAAGCGATTTAGGGAAATCACGGAAAACCTAAATCAGGATGGCCGGAGACGGTATTGAACCGTCGTCCTCCCGAATGCGAGTCCAGTGCGCTAACCACTGCGCCACCTCGCTCGGTAACTTTTTAGAGTAGGCGCCTGGAATGTCAGACGTTTCACTGTCGTATAGAATCTAGAAAAGCTAAAAGGGAAATTCTGAGGCTCAATCTACACCAGAGAAGTGAAATGCAAAGATTACAAGGATTACTGCTCAGATTAGCATAGCGTAGTATCAACAGTACCACAAAATGGTTCAATGAGAGTAGAATTCGTTATGCGTAGGAAGGTAAGACAGAGAATGGTTAATGTGAACTATTCAGTGATAGGGTTATTTTCAAAAGAGAGCATACTAACACCAACAATTATACTTCAGGTATACGTGCCAACATCGTAAGCTAAAGATGAAAAGATAGAGAAAGTATATGAGCACATTGAACGTTTCAGTATGTAAATCGAGATGATAGTCATGGAGACCTGGAACAGAGCTGTAGGTGAACCAGACAGGGTTACGGGCGAATATGGGCTTGATAGTAAAAATGAGGAGAAAGACTAATTGAATTCTGCAATACATTTCAGTTAGTGGTATCGAATACTCTGTTCAACAATCAAAAGAGGAGGAGGTATCCTTGGAAAAGAGCTGGCAGTACTGGAAGATTTCAGTTAGATTTCATCATTGTCAGGCAGAGATTCCGAAATCAAGTATTGGATTTTAAGGCGTATCCAGGAATATACACTCCTGGAAATGGAAAAAATAACACATTGACACCGGTGTGTCAGACCCACCATACTTGCTCCGGACACTGCGAGAGGGCTGTACAAGCAATGATCACACGCACGGCACAGCGGACACACCAGGAACCACGGTGTTGGCCGTCGAATGGCGCTATCTGCGCAGCATTTGTGCACCGCCGCCGTCAATGTCAGCCAGTTTGCCGTGGCATACGGAGCTCCATCGCAGTCTTTAACACTGGTAGCATGCCGCGACAGCGTGGACGTGAACCGTATGTGCAGCTGACGGACTTTGAGCGAGTGCGTATAGTGGGCATGCGGGAGGCCGGGTGGACGTACCGCCGAATTGCTCAACACGTGGGGCGTGAGGTCTCCACAGTACATCGATATTGTCGCCAGTGGTCGGCGGAAGGTGCACGTGCCCGTCGACCTGGGACCGGACCGCAGCGACGCACGGATGCACGCCAAGACCGTAGGATCCTACGCAGTGCCGTAGGGGACCGCACCGCCACTTCCCAGCAAATTAGGGACACTGTTGCTCCTGGGGTATCGGCGAGGACCATTCGCAACCGTCTCCATGAAGCTGGGCTACGGTCCCTCACACCGTTAGGCCGTCTTCCGCTCACGCCCCAACATCGTGCAGCCCGCCTCCAGTGGTGTCGCGACAGGCGCGAATGGAGGGACGAATGGAGACGTGTCGTCTTCAGCGATGAGAGTCGCTTCTGCCTTGGTGCCAATGATGGTCGTATGCGTGTTTGGCGCCGTGCAGGTGAGCGCCACAATCAGGACTGCATACGACCGAGGCACACAGGGCCAACACCCGGCATCATGGTGTGGGGAGCGATCTCCTACACTGGCCGTACACCACTGGTGATCGTCGAGGGGACACTGAATAGTGCACGGTACATCCAAACCGTCATCGAACCCATCGTTCTACCATTCCTAGACCGGCAAGGGAACGTGCTGTTCCAACAGGACAATGCACGTCCGCATGTATCCCGTGCCACCCAACGTGATCTAGAAGGTGTAAGTCAACTACCCTGGCCAGCAAGATCTCCGGATCTGTCCCCCATTGAGCATGTTTGGGACTGGATGAAGCGTCGTCTCACGCGGTCTGCACGTCCAGCACAAACGCTGGTCCAACTGAGGCGCCAGGTGGAAACGGCATGGCAAGCCGTTCCACAGGACTACATCCAGCATCTCTACGATCGTCTCCATGGGAGAATAGCAGCCTGCATTGCAGCGAAAGGTGGATATACACTGTACTAGTGCCGACATTGTGCATGCTCTGTTGCCTGTGTCTATGTGCCTGTGGTTCTGTCAGTGTGATCATGTGATGTATCTGACCCCAGGAATGTGTCAATAAAGTTTCCCCTTCCTGGGACAATGAATTCACGGTGTTCTTATTTCAATTTCCAGGAGTGTATATAAACTCAGATCTCAATTTGGTAGTGATGAAGAATACGCTGAAGTTCACGAGATTAGTCAGGTAGAATCAAAGTGCAAGGAGGTAAAATGGAATAAAGACGTATGCCTGAAGTTTTCTCAGACTACACATACTGCAATAAGGAATAGGTCAATAGGACGTTTAGTTGAAGATGACTGAACATCTCTCAGAATGGCAATCACGAAAGTTGGAAAGAAAAACTTAGGTACCATGAAGATACCAGCGAAAAAACCACGGTTAACAGAAGAAATACTTCAGTTGATCGACGAAAGAAGGAAGTACAAAGACGTTCAGGAAAATTCAGGGGTACAGAAATACAGTTCACTTAAGAATGAAATAAATAGGAAGTACACGGAACCTAAGGCGATAAACGAAGGAATCGAAAAGAAAGCATTTTCGAAAGGACTGAGTTAGCATATAGAAAAGTCAAAATAACCTTCGGTGAAATCAAAACCAAAGGTTGTAACATAAGAGTGCAATGAGAATTCCAGTGGTAAATGCAGAGGAGACAACAGAGAGGTGAAAAGAGTACACTGAATGCCTCCATGAAGGGGAAGACTTGTCTGACGCCCTAAATAAGAAGAAACAGCAGTTGATGTAGAAGAGATAGGAGATTTAGTATTTGAATCAGACTTCAAAAGAGCTTTGGGAGACTTACGCTCGAATAAGGTAGAAGGGATGGATAATATTCAATCAGAATTTCTAAAATCGTTGGAGGAAGTGGCAATAAACGACTCTTCAGTTTGTTGTGTAGACTGTATTAGCCTGGCGATATACCATTAGACTTTCGGGAAAACATCGTCCACACAATTCAGAAAATTGCAAAAGCGGGAAAATGCGCGAATTATTACACAATCAGCTTAACAGCTAATGTGTCCAAGCTGCTAACAAGAATAATGTATTAGGAGAATGGAAAAGTAAATTGATGCTCTGTTAAATGACAATTAGTTTGGCTTTAGGAAAGCTAAAGGCACCAGAGAGGCGATTATGACGCTGCGGTTGATAGTAGAAGTATGACAAAAGAAAAATCAATACACACTCTTAGGATTTGTCGACATGGAAAAAGTGTTCGAAAATGTTAAATTGTGCAAGATCCTTGGAGTTCTGAGAAAAGTGGGGTAAGCTATAGGGAAAGACGGGTAATGTTCAATATGAACAACACCCAAGAGGGAACAATAGGGAAGGAAGATCAAGAACGAAATTCTCGGATTAGAAAGGATGTAAGGCAGGTCCAAAAATGGTTCAAATGGCTCTAAGCACTAAGGGGCTTAACATCGGAGGTCATCAGTCCTCTAGACTTAGTGCTACTTAAACCTAACTAACGTAGTGACATCACACACATCCATGCCCGAGGCAGGATTCGAACCAGCGACCGTAGCAGCAGCGCGGTTACGGACTGAAGCGCCTAGAACCGCTCGGCCACCGCGGCCTGCTTGTAAGGCAGGGATGCCTCTATTGTTCAATCTATTCGTCCAAGAAGCAAAGGCTGAAATAAACGAAAGGTTCAAGAATGGGACAAAAATTCATTGTTACAGGATATAAATGGCAAGATTCGTTTATGATATTGCTATCCGCTGTGAAAGTGGAGAGTACTGCGAACATCAGAAAACTTATCAGGACTGGTGAACACGAAGGAGATAGAGTTAAAGAATTTTTCTACCCAGGTAGTAAATTAACCCATGATGGTTGGAGCAAGGAGGACACAAAAAGCCGACTAGGACTGGTAAAAAGGGCATTCCTGGGCTGCTATCAAACTTAGGCTTCAATTTGAGAAAGGAATTTATGAGAATCAACTTTCGGAGCACAGTATTATATATAGCAATGAAACTTGGCCCGTGGGAAAACTAAAAGAGAACACAATCTAAGGATTTTGGATGAGGTGTTACAGAAAAATGTTGAAGACTTAGTCGACTGCTAGGGTTCGAAACGTTGGGGTCTTCCACGGAGTCGGCGATGATAGGAATATTTGCAAAACACTGACAAGAAGAAGGCAAAGAAACAAATCACCTCGTGAGAACAAAAATGAAACAGGTTACAGCAAAAAGATACTGAGTAAATAAATTTCGGTAATACATGTGTCCAAGTAACGTATTTAAGTGATTAACATTGCAACATCACAGATCAATCTAAGCGCGACTTACAGCACTCCAAATGTGAAATTATGGTACATTAATAACCGGTGTAGCTGCCAGGAAGTTGACTGCAAGCATGGCAGCGTACATGCATTGTGTTGGACAGATGGAGAACGTCAGTTTGTGGGATTGAGTTCCATGCGTCTGACCCTTTGTATGTCAATACAGGGACACTTAACGGTGTTTGTGAATAATCTGGAATTGTAGCACAGTGTTGTTAAATATGTTCACGATTAGAGACAGATCTACCGATCGAGCACGCCAAGGCAACGTGTTGACACGGTGTGAAGTCTTTGAGTTATAAGAGCGGTATGTTTCCTACTGGGAAACACCCCCTGAACGCTGTTCGTGAAGGGCAGCACAACGGATCGTATCACCAGATTGACGTACATAATTGCTGTCAGGTTGCACGGGGTACCCACGAAAGCGTTCCTGCTTTCACAAGAAATAGTGCTCCAGACCGTAACTCCAGGTTTAGGTCGAGTGTCTAGCGTGCTGACAGGTTGGTTGCAGGCCCTCAAATGGCTCCCTCCTAAACAACACACGGTCAGCAGCCGCACCGAGGCTGAAACAGCTTTCATCAGCTCCAATGAGCTCTCAGTTGACACCACTGAACTCGCAAATGCTGATAGTTTGGGGTCAGTGAAATGCACGCTAGGTGGCGTCTGCCTCAGAGCTTACCTTGGAAAACCTACACTACTGGCCATTAAAATTGCTACTCCAAGAAGAAATGCAGATAACAAACGGGTATTCATTGGACAAATATATTATAGTAGAACTGACATTTGATTACGTTTTCACGCAATTTGGGTGCATATATCCTGAGAAATCAGTACCCAGAACACCACCTCTGGCCGTAATAACGGCCTTGATACGCCTGGACATTGAGTCAAACAGAGCTTGGATGGCGTGTACAGGTACAGCCGCCCATGCAGCTTCAACACGATACCACAGTTCATTAAGAGTAGTGACTGGCGTATTGTGACGAGCCAGTATCTAGGCCACCATTGACCAGACGTTTTCAATTGGTGAGATATCTGGAGAATGTGCTGGCCAGGGCAGCAGTCGAAAATTTTCTGTATCCAGACAGGCCCGTACTGGACCTGCAACATGCAGTCGTGCGTTATCCTGCTGAAATGTAGGGTTTCGCAGGGATCGAATGAAGGGCAGAGCTAGGAGTGTAACATCTGAAATGTAGCGTCCACTGTTGAAAGTGCCATCAGTGCGAACAAGAGGTGACCGAGAGGTGTAACCAATGGCACCCAATACCATCACGCCGGGTGATACGCCAGTATGGCGATGACGAACACACGCTTCCAATGTGCGTTCACCGCGATGTCGCCAAACACGGATGCGACCATCATGATGCTGTAAACAGAACCTGGATTCATCCCAAAAAAAGATGTTTTACCATTCGTGCACCCAGGTTCGTCGTTGAGTACGCCATCGGAGGCGCTCCTGCCTGTGATGCAGCGTCAAGGGTAACCGCAACCATGGTCTCCGAGCTGATAGTCCATGCTGCTGCAAACGTCGTCGAACTGTTCGTGCAGATGGTTGCTGTCTTGCAAACGTCCCCATTTGTACACTCATGGAACGGGACGCGGCTGCACGCTCCGTTACAGCCATGCGGATAAGATGCCTGTCATCTCGACTGCTAGTGATAGGAGGCCGTTGGGATCCAGCACGGTGTTCCGTATTACTCTCCTGAACCCACCGATTCCATATTCTGCTAACAGTCATTGGATCTCGACCAACGCGAGCAGCAATGTCGCGATATGATAAACCGCAATCGCGATAGGCTACAATCCGATGTTTATCGAAGAAGGAAACGTGATGGTACGCATTTCTCCTCCTTACACGAGGCATGACAACAACGTTTCACCAGGCAACGCCGGTCAACTTCTGTTTGTGTATGAGAAATCGGTTGGAAACTTTCCTCATGTCAGCACGTTGTAGGGGTCGCCACCGACGTTAAACTTGTGTGAATGCTCTGAAAAGCTAATCATTTGCATATCACAGCATTATCTTCCTGTCGGTTAAATTTCGCGTCTGTAGCACGTCATCTTCATGGTGTAGCAATTTTAATGGACAGTAGTCTATTTATAACAGTTCGTCGTCTCACTGTACGGCTAACTGCTGTCCAGAATGCTAATGGTGGTGCAGTACAATGCGCCAGTCATACGACGACCGCGATGGTCTTCCCTCTCCATAGGGCCACATGACTGTTCGAAGTCCGGCCACCTAGCGACCGTAAATTCTCGTGACCACCACAGGGTCTAGATTCCGGTCAAGTGTTTCCGCACTCTCGCAGAAGGGACATCCAGCTTCTGGTAACCTTATTACACGACCTCCTTCAAACTCAGTGATGTTAATGGCATCTTGGTCGCCTTAAAGGCATTCTTGACTAACATCAAATCATTACGTCCAGTGTGAAAGGTATTTAAGGCTCACGACCGTTGCAGCATGTCTTCCGCAAGGCGTTCGATACAGATCCCCACAGTCGTTGAATGACCAAAGTAAGAGCATGTGGAGTATCAGACCAATTGTGTGGCTGGATTGAAGGGTTCCTAGATAACAGAGCGCAGCATGTCATTCTCAATGGAGAGAAGTCTTCCGAAGTGAGAGTGATTTCAGGTGTGCCGCAGGGGAGTGTCGTGGGACCGTTGCTATTCAAAATATATATAAATGACCTTGTGGATGACATCGGAAGGTCACTGAGGCTTTTTGCGGATGATGCCGTAGTATATCGAGAGGTTGGTACAATGGAAAATTGTACTGAAATGCAGGAAGATCTGCAACGTATTGACGCATGGTGCGGGGAATGGCAATTGAATCTCAATGTAGACAAGTGTAATGCTCTGCGAATACATAGAAAGAAAGATCCTTTATCATTTAGCTACGATATAGTAGGTCAGCAACTGGAAACAGTTAATTCCATAAATCATCTGGGAGTAGGCATCAGTATTAATTTAAAATGATCGATCATATAAAGTTGATTGTCGGTAAAGCAGATGCCAGACTGAGATTCATTGGAAGAATCCTAAGGAAACGCAATCCAAAAACAAAGGAAGTAGGTTACAGTACACTTGTTCGCCCACTGCTTGAATATTTCTCACCAGTGTGGGATCCGTACCAGATAGGATTGATAGAAGAGATAGAGAAGATCCAACGGAGAGCAGCGCCCTTCGTTACAGGATCATTTAGAAATCGCGAAAACGTTACGGAGACGATAGATAAACTCCAGTGGAAGACTCTGCAGGAGACACGCTGAGTAGCTCGGTACGGGCTTTTGTTGAAGTTTCGAGAACATACCTTCACCGATGAGTCAGGCAGTATATTGCTCCCTCCTATGTATATATCGCTAAGAGACCATGCGATAAAATCAGAGAGATTAGAGTCCACACAGAGGCGTACCGACAACCTTTCTTTGCACGAACAATACGAGACTGGAATAGAAGGGAGAGACGATAGAGGTACACACACCGTCAGGTGGTTTGCGGAGTATGGATGTAGATTTAGATGTAGATAAGCCAACCTGATATGCATCCCCATGGCGGCGCTACAGGCGTCACTCTTAGACTACCGGTGCGAAATTTGAATAGAGGTCGTTTTTCAGATGTATGAACATGGCTACCAACTTACATTTATGTCGCACATCTCCTTCTTGGTGTTACGATTTTTTCCGTCAGTTCAGTTTTTAATCAGACGTCTCACGGACGTGAGACTGGGGAGAGAAAGAGATACATGACAGAATCACAAGTAATGAAGATAGGGGAGAGGAAAGTGACGTGATTCAGCAATGTAAGGAAGAAGGAGCGTAACCGGAGAAGATGGGAGCGTTTTCTTTACTGTTTGACAGAGAAAAACCTGGCCGCATACGTTAATTTCTGCCCAAATGCGAGGAGAATTATAGAAGGAAATGCTCTAGCTTCTTCTTAAAAGCGGCAGGCAACTGAATTGGGCTCAGTGCGCCGGGTAGCTTATTATATTGGTTCATAGAGGTAGCAGAGGAATTCGAGAATGATTTCAGTTTAGGGGCGAGGGCAGTAAAAATTAAATCCCAACGTTGGCAGGACGCATTTTGTACACACAGTTCCTCTGTCTTTACCGTTATTTGGTGAATCTGGAAGACCTTTCGAACTGGGATGTGAGTATATTTCCTTTCAGTCCTGAAGTGAAACATCGGCACCGCAGTCCAGTCTCACGTTAAGCACATTCATCTGCCTGTCCGGCAGGCATGCGGGTCTTATATGGGATTCACTGCGAATCGAACAATCATTCCGGTATGTGTATGCTGCCTCAGACAGATGGAATTTTCGGGAAGCACCTGGGACGGTGCACCAACAGAGGGAGTATTTTGTATTTTACCAACCGCGCTGCATCGCTCGAAAGGACTTGATTTATTGGGAATGGCCTATTGCGCTTATTTCGTCAGATGGAAAAAAAAAACATTTCCTCGAATGCTCTAAATAACAGCAGTCGTCTTAACCAGCACACTGGAGAAGGACTACTACAAGGAGGCAATGCAGTGTGCGCTAAGGGCGAAATGATACCACATACAAGCAATATCAACTAATATGGTCTTTCCGAAGTACTTACAACAATTTCGAGGAGCAACCAGGCCTTGATTCACTGTTTATTTCTCCTGCAACTGCAAAGCAACTATTTCTTCTGCTACAGCTAATGGAATTACAGCGTGCCCAGTGGAGTGAGGGATGACTGTGAGCTAGGATGGTGCAATCATGTGATGGAGATGTGGCTCCAGAGAAATGCAGCAGAAAATGTAATGAATTCTTTTTCGAAGCACACTGCATAGCGCACTGGGTGAGTGGCCGGCTGGCCACTGAATTCTGGTGGGATGGAGCACGCCCTGTAATGCTGACGCAGATTCTCCACTGAGCGACAGTGTCTCGTTACATAAAGACCCCAGTACATGAGCCGACCACACCCCACTGCCGAGGAGGCCTCCCCGACCCATTCGTCTTTGTGTGGACGATTTTATAGCAGTCAAGTCTGTGGTATGGGTGCGTCAGTTTGACGACGAACAGCGACCTTCTAGTCCTGACTACTACTTTCGTTAGTGCAGGCAGGTAGGGTCCGCCATACAGTCTCCATTCCCCACCCACCGTTACATACACTAGGGAATTAAAAGTATCCGGACACCTGGCTGAAAATGACTCACAAGTTCGTGACGCCCACCATCGGTAATGCCGGAATTCGGTACAGTGTTGCCCCACCATTAGCCTTGATGACAGCTTCCACTCTCGCAGACGTAGGTGCTGGAGGATGCCTTGGGAAATGGCAGCCCATTTATCACGGAGTACCGCACTGATGAGAGGTATCTACACTCCTGGAAATTGAAATAAGAACACCGTGAATTCATACTCCCAGGAAGGGGAAACTTTATTGACACATTCCTGGGGTCAGATACATCACATGATCACACTGACAGAACCACAGGCACATAGACACAGGCAACAGAGCATGCACAATGTCGGCACTAGTACAGTGTATATCCACCTTTCGCAGCAATGCAGGCTGCTATTCTCCCATGGAGACGATCGTAGAGATGCTGGATGTAGTCCTGTGGAACGGCTTGCCATGCCATTTCCACCTGGCGCCTCAGTTGGACCAGCGTTCGTGCTGGACGTGCAGACCGCGTGAGACGACGCTTCATCCAGTCCCAAACATGCTCAATGGGGGACAGATCCGGAGATCTTGCTGGCCAGGGTAGTTGACTTACACCTTCTAGAGCACGTTGGGTGGCACAGGATACATGCGGACGTGCATTGTCTTGTTGGAAGAGCAAGTTCCCTTGCCGGTCTAGGAATGGTAGAACGATGGGTTCGATGACGGTTTGGATGTACCGTGCACTATTCAGTGTCCCCTCGACGATCACCAGTGGTGTACGGCCAGTGTAGGAGATCGCTCCCCACACCATGATGCCGGGTGTTGGCCCTGTGTGCCTCGGTCGTATGCAGTCCTGATTGTGACGCTCACCTGCACGGCGTCAAACACGCATACGACCATCATTGGCACCAAGGCAGAAGCGACTCTCATCGCTGAAGACGACACGTCTCCATTCGTCCCTCCATTCACGCCTGTCGCGACACCACTGGAGGCGGGCTGCACGATGTTGGGGCGTGAGCGGAAGACGGCCTAACGGTGTGCGGGACCGTAGCCAAGCTTCATGGAGACGGTTGCGAATGGTCCTCGCCGATACCCCAGGAGCAACAGTGTCCCTAATTTGCTGGGAAGTGGCGGTGCGGTCCCCTATGGCACTGCGTAGGATCCTACGGTCTTGGCGTGCATCCGTGCGTCGCTGCGGTCCGGTCCCAGGTCGACGGGCACGTGCACCTTCCGCCGACCACTGGCGACAACATCGATGTACTATGGAGACCTCACGCCCCACGTGTTGAGCAATTCGGCGGTACGTCCACCCGGCCTCCCGCATGCCCACTATACGCACTCGCTCAAAGTCCGTCAACTGCACATACGGTTCACGTCCACACTGTCGCGGCATGCTACCAGTGTTAAAGACTACGATGGAGCTCCGTATGCCACGGCAAACTGGCTGACACTGACGGCGGCGGTGCACAAATGCTGCGCAGCTAGCGCCATTCGACGGCCAACACCGCGGTTCCTGGTGTGTCCGCTGTGGCGTGCGTGTGATCATTGCTTGTACAGCCCTCTCGCAGTGTCTGGAGCAAGTATGGTGGGTCTGACACACCGGTGTCAATGTGTTCTTTTTTCCATTTCCAGGAGTGTATGTCTGTCGGTGAGGCCTGGCACGAAGTCGGCGTTCCAAAGGATCGCAAAGGTGTTCTATTGGATTCAAGTCTGGACTCTGTGCAAGTCAGTCCATTATAAGGATGTTATTGTCGTGTAACTACTCCGTCACAGGCTGCGCACTATGAACATGTACTCGATCGTGTTAAAAGATGCAATCGCCATGCCCTAATTGCTCTTCAACAGTAGAAAGCAAGAAGGTTCTTAAGACGTCAGTGTAGGTCTGTGATGTGATAATGTCACGCAAAACAAGAAGGGGTGCAAGCCCCCTCCACGAAAAACATGACCACACCGTAACATCACCGCCTCCGAATTTTACTGTCGGCACTACACACGCTGGCAGATAAGGGTTACAGGGCATTCGCCATACCCACACCCTGCCATGGGATGGCCCCGTTGCGTGCCGTGGATCATCACTCAACGCAATGTTTTTCCACTGTTCAATTGTCCAGCGTTTACACTCCTTACACCAAGCGTGGTGTCGTTTGGCATTTTCAGGCGTGATGGGTGGCTTATGAGCAGCCGATCGACCATAAAATCCAAATTTTCTCACCACCCGCCTGTCACAGTACCTGCAGTGGATCCTGATGCAGTTTGGAATTACTGTGTGATGGTCTGGATAGATGCCTGCCTATTACGCTCAAGACCCTCTTCAACTGTCGGCGGTCTCTGTCAGTCAACAGACGAGGTTGGTCTGTACGCTTTTGTGCTGTACGTGTCCCTTCACTATCACCACCAGAAACATTGGACCTAGGGATGTTTATGGGTGTGGAAATCTCTCGTACAGCCGTATGACACAAGTGAAACCCAATCACCTGACCACGTTAGAAGTCTGTGAGTTCTACGGAGTGCCCCATTCTACTCTAATGACTACTGATGCTGATATGGAGTATCTCGCAGTAGGTGGCAGCGTAATACACCTAACATGAAAAACGTATTTTTTTGGGGTGTCCGGATATTTTTGATCACATAGTGTAGATCGGCATGTGGGTAGGCGAGAAAGTCGGTGCACTGATTGGGCTATGGGTCAGGTTGTGAATGGGCAGCTTAAGCTGCCAATACAGTCCCTTCGCCAGCAGTGTATCTACTCGATGGTGGCGTCTTTACTGCCGCCTCGAGCAAGGTATTCCCACTTCGGTGAAATGTCAGTCTCGCAACGGCGAACGATGCCTGGTGAGCATGGGGAGCGTCCAACTGCCCTCTGGGTAGGAAACGGTCATGCTGCTGGAATCGACCTGAGATGGCCAGTTGTGCCTAGACACTAAGTTGGAGCAGACCTAACGTGTAGAGCTGTTGACCAGCCATGGCCTCATACAGACTTCCGCTGTCAGGTTCATGTGGAGTCCACTGTCACAGCCCAGTCGTCATGGTACTGCTACAAGACTGAGAATAATTTCATTGTAAAACGTCCAGAACTTAACACTGAGATGGCAAAAGTCATAGCACACCTAAAAAATGTCGTGTCGGAGCTCGTTTGCCCACTTTAGTGTCGTAACTCGACATATCATTGGCTCAAATCGTCGGAAGCACCCTGCACAAATACTGATGCAAGCTGCCACAGTATCTGTCCAAAATTCCGTAACTGCGGAAGTTTTGGTTCAAACGGTTCAAATGGCTCTGAGCACTATGGGACTTAACGTCTGAGGTCATCAGTCCCCTAGAACTTAGAACTGCTTAAACCTAACTAACCTATGGACATCACACACATCCATGCCCGAGGCAGGATTGGAACCTGCGACCGTAGCGGTCACGCGGTTCCAGACTGAAGCGCCTAGAACCGCTCGGCCACCCTGGCCGGCGCGGAAGTTTTGCTGGTGCAGGAAGTTGTGCACGAACTTGAATGACTCATAGATGTGAGATGCGATTCAAATCAGGCAATCTGTGTGTCCAAATCGTTCACTCTAATTGTCCTGATTGTTCTCCGAAGTATTCGTGAACAGATATGGACAAGAAATCCTTACAATTGTCTTGTAATTACACATACACTCCTGGAAATGGAAAACAGAACACATTGACACCGGTGTGTCAGACCCACCATACTTGCTCCGGACACTGCGAGAGGGCTGTACAAGCAATGATCACACGCACGGCACAGCGGACACACCAGGAACCGCGGTGTTGGCTGTCGAATGGCGCTAGCTGCGCAGCATTTGTGCACCGCCGCCGTCAGTGTCAGCCAGTTTGCCGTGGCATACGGAGCTCCATCGCAGTCTTTAACACTGGTAGCATGCCGCGACAGCGTGGACGTGAACCGTATGTGCAGTTGACGGACTTTGAGCGAGGGCGTATAGTGGGCATGCGGGAGGCCGGGTGGACGTACCGCCGAATTGCTCAACACGTGGGGCGTGAGGTCTCCACAGTACATCGATGTTGTCGCCAGTGGTCGGCGGAAGGTGCACGTGCCCGTCGACCTGGGACCGGACCGCAGCGACGCACGGATGCACGCCAAGACCGTAGGATCCTACGCAGTGCCGTAGGGGACCGCACCGCCACTTCCCAGCAAATTAGGGACACTGTTGCTCCTGGGGTATCGGCGAGGACCATTCGCAACCGTCTCCATGAAGCTGGGCTACGGTCCCGCACACCGTTAGGCCGTCTTCCGCTCACGCCCCAACATCGTGCAGCCCGCCTCCAGTGGTGTCGCGACAGGCGTGAATGGAGGGACGAATGGAGACGTGTCGTCTTCAGCGATGAGAGTCGCTTCTGCCTTGGTGCCAATGATGGTCGTATGCGTGTTTAGCGCCGTGCAAGTGAGCGCCACAATCAGGACTGCATACGACCGAGGCACACAGGGCCAACACCCGGCATCATGGTGTGGGGAGCGATCTCCTACACTGGCCGTACACCACTGGTGATCGTCGAGGGGACACTGAATAGTGCACGGTACATCCAAACCGTCATCGAACCCATCGTTCTACCATTCCTAGACCGGCAAGGGAACTTGCTGTTCCAACAGGACAATGCACGTCCGCATGTATCCCGTGCCACCCAACGTGCTCTAGAAGGTGTAAGTCAACTACCCTGGCCAGCAAGATCTCCGAATCTGTCCCCCATTGAGCATGTTTGGGACTGGGTGAAGCGTCGTCTCACGCGGTCTGCACGTCCAGCACCAACGCTGGTACAACTGAGGCGCCAGGTGGAAATGGCATGGCAAGCCGTTCCACAGGACTACATCCAGCATCTCTACGATCGTCTCCATGGGAGAATAGCAGCCTGCATTGCTGCGAAAGGTGGATATACACTGTACTAGTGCCGACATTGTGCATGCTCTGTTGCCTGTGTCTATGTGCCTGTGGTTCTGTCAGTGTGATCATGTGATGTATCTGACCCCAGGAATGTGTCAATAAAGTTTCCCCTTCCTGGGACAATGAATTCACGGTATTCTTATTTCAATTTCCAGGAGTGTATATACTGAAGAATGTCTTTTACCTTTAATAACAAGAAGTTGTCAGTATACACCAAAGAAATGATGTTTTGCGAAAAGATGTCTTATATCTACGCAACAACTCGACGAATTTTTGTTCCCTACATTTCCAGGTAAATCACTGAATGTGGAATGCAGGAAACCTGCATGACACGTAAAACGTACATCATTTATGTGCCACACCTGTAACTCAAGGAGACACCGCACAGACATCACAATAAAATGTCAAAAAGCGATTCACCTGTTTCGCAATGGGGAAGAAACCAGTTCCACAATTGTTGCTACATCTGAACCACGGCAAGCATCTTCAACATATTCTTTTTTGGAGTCAAAGTAATTAAATTTACAAAAATTTTCGTTTATCAGAAAATCGAGTGATGTGTAAGCACGATGCTGAATAAAAAAAATTAATTTGTCAAGGAAAGAGCGCATCACAATAAAAAGATACAGTAACAGAAATATATGCTTTTCTTACATGAAGTATGTATTTAAACTCTATCGCTATCAGCGAAGAAAGCTGCAGTTATGAGCAAATGGGAAAGTATATCTTCCTGTATAAATTGTACCTTATGTCACTGAACCAATGAAATTCGCCTGTTTTTACATTTATTTCGCAACACTTAATGGCCCTTGATAATTTAGTAATGAATGGAACGTAAAAATATAACTAACGAAGTAATTGTTATATTTTTACGTAGAAAAATAAAACGTATTTTCCTTATGACACGTGACCCTGTCTGCTTTATCACCGCCTGGAGCACTAATGTCGCTTCTGCTATCAAATGGTAACAACTTTCACACCAGAGAGTGTTGTGGCAGTACGTATTAGACTGTGGTTCTACTTTATTCAGTCCATTGTTGGCAAACTGCACCTTGTAGCGCCAGACCTGAACACGATCTGTTCAGTAGTAGTAGTTAATAAAATAAATTATGACACTGTATCTCCAATGATTGTGACAACTGATTTTCAGTTCCTAAGACATGTTGTCAACTATGAAGTGGGTTTGGATGTAGATGTAGAAGGTTTATAATTATCGTTAGGGGCGGGTTGGGCAGAAACAAGAATAAACGACAACATTTCACGTCATTCAGGCTGGGTTATGCGACGTAGCTTGCTTGCTACTTTGGAGACACCATCTTCATCGTCTTTAGTTGTTACTGTATTATAACTTGAGCGTTATGACAGGCAATGGTTTACTGAAGATTTATCACAACCGTAACTCTCGCCGATTTGTTACAATTAAGTGTCACTTAAGGCCACATCCCCCCCCCCCCCCCCCCCCCATGAACCATGGACCTTGCCGTTGGTGGGGAGGCTTGCGTGCCTCAGCGTTACAGATAGCCGTACCGTAGGTACAACCACAACGGAGGGGTACCTGTTGAGAGGCCAGACAAACGTGTGGTTCCTGAAGAGGGGCAGCTGCCTTTTCAGTAGTTGCAGGGGCAACAGTCTGGATGATTGACTGATTTGGCTTTGTAACAATAACCAAAACGGCCTTGCTGTGCTGGTACCGCGAACGGCTGAAAGCAAGGGGAAACTACGGCGTCTTCTTGGGTAAAATATTCCGGAGGTAAAATAGTCCCCCATTCGGATCTCCGGGCGGGGACTACTCAAGAGGATGTCGTTATCAGGAGAAAGAAAACTGGCGTTCTACGGATCGGAGCGTGGAATGTCAGATCCCTCAATCGGGCAGGTAGGTTAGAAAATTTAAAAAGGGAAATGGATAGGTTAAAGTTAGATATAGTGGGAATTAGTGAAGTTCGGTGGCAGGAGGAATAAGACTTCTGGTCAGGTGACTACAGAATTATAAACACAAAGTCAAATAGGGGTAATGCAGGAGTAGGTTTAATAATGAATAGGAAATTAGGAATGCGGGTAAGCTACTACAAACAGCATAGTGAACGCATTATTGTGGCCAACATAGATACGAAGCCCACACCTACTACAGTAGTACAGGTTTATATGCCAACTAGCTCTGCAGATGACGAAGAAATTGAAGAAATGTATGATGAAATAAAAGAAATTATTCAGATAGTGAATGGAGACGAAAATTTAATAGTCATGGGTGACTGGAATTCGAGTGTAGGAAAAGAGAGAGAAGGAAACGTAGTAGGTGAATATGGATTGGGGCTAAGAAATGAAAGAGGAAGCCGCCTGGTAGAATTTTGCACAGAGCACAACTTAATCATAGCTAACACTTGGTTTAAGAATCATGATAGAAGGTTGTATACATGGAAGAACCCTGGAGATACTAAAAGGTATCAGATAGATTATATAATGGTAAGACAGAGATTTAGGAACCAGGTTTTAAGTTGTAAGACATTTCCAGGGGCAGATGTGGACTCTGACCACAATCTATTGGTTATGACCTGTAGATTAAAACTGAAGAAACTGCAAAAAGGTGGGAATTTAAGGAGATGGGCCCTGGATAAACTGAAAGAACCAGAGGTTGTAGAGAGTTTCAGGGAGAGCATAAGTGAACAATTGACAGGAATGGGGGAAAGAAATACAGTAGAAGAAGAATGGGTAGCTTTGAGGGATGAAGTAGTGAAGGCAGCAGAGGATCAAGTAGGTAAAAAGACGAGGGCTAGTAGAAATCCTTGGGTAACAGAAGAAATATTGAATTTAATTGATGAAAGGAGAAAATATAAAAATGCAGTAAATGAAGCAGACAAAAAGGAATACAAACGTCTCAAAAATGAGATCGACAGGAAGTGCAGAATGGCTAAGCAGGGATGGCTAGAGGACAAATGTAATGATGTAGAGGCTTATCTCTCTAGGGGTAAGATAGATACAGCCTACAGGAAAATTAAAGAGACCTTTGGAGAAAAGAGAACCACTTGTATGAACATCAAGAGCTCAGATGGAAACCCAGTTCTAAGCAAAGAAGGGAAAGCAGAAAGGTGGAAAGAGTATATAGAGGGTCTATACAAGGGCGATGTACTTGAGGACAATATTATGGAAATGGAAGAGGATGTAGATGAAGATGAAATGGGAGATACAATACTGCGTGAAGAGTTTGACAGAGCACTGAAAGACCTGAGTCGAAACAAGGCCCCCGGAGTAGACAACATTCCAGTAGAACTACTGACGGCCTTGGGAGAGCCAGTCCTGACAAAACTCTACCATCTGGTGAGCAAGATGTATGAAACAGGCGAAATACCTTCAGACTTCAAGAAGAATATAATCATTCCAATCCCAAAGAAAGCAGGTGTTGACAGATGTGAAAATTACCGAACAATCAGTTTAATAAGCCACAGCTGCAAAATACTAAAACGAATTCTTTACAGACGAATGGAAAAACTAGTGGAAGCCGACCTCGGGGAAGATCAGTTTGGATTCCGTAGAAATACTGGTACACGTGAGGCAATACTGACCTTACGACATATCTTAGAAGAAAGATTAAGGAAAGGCAAACCTACGTTTCTAGCATTTGTAGACTTAGAGAAAGCTGTTGACAATGTTGACTGGAATACTCTCTTTCAAATTCTAAAGGCGGCAGGGGTAAAATACAGGGAGCGAAAGGCTATTTACAATTTGTACAGAAACCAGATGGCAGTTATAAGAGTCGAGGGGCATGAGAGGGAAGCAGCGGTTGGGAAGGGAGTGAGACAGGGTTGCAACCTCTCCCCAATGTTATTCATCTGTATATTGAGCAAGCAGTAAAGGAAACAAAAGAAAAATTTGGAGTAGGTATTAAAATCCATGGAGAAGAAATAAAAACTTTGAGGTTCGCCGATGACATTGTAATTCTGTCAGAGACAGCAAAGGACTTGGAAGAGCAGTTGAACGGAATGGATGGTGTCTTGAAGGGAGGATATAAGATGAACATCAACAAAAGCAAAACGAGGATAATGGAATGTAGTCGAATTAAGTCGGGTGATGCTGAGGGTATTAGATTAGGAAATGAGACACTTAAAGTAGCAGAGGAGTTTTGCTATTTGGGGAGCAAAATAACTGATGATGGTCGAAGTAGAGAGGATATAAAATGTAGACTGGCAATGGCAAGGAAAGCGTTTCTCAAGAAGAGAAATTTGTTAACATCGAGTATTGATTTAAGTGTCAGGAAGTCATTTCTAAAAGTATTTGTATGGAGAGTAGCCATGTATGGAAGTGAAACATGGACGGTAAATAGTTTGGACAAGAAGAGAATAGAAGCTTTTGAAATGTGGTGCTACAGAAGAATGCTGAAGATTAGATGGGTAGATCACATAACTAATGAGGAAGTATTGAATAGGATTGGGGAGAAGAGAAGTTTGTGGCACAGCTTGACCAGATGAAGCGATCGGTTGGTAGGACATGTTCTGAGGCATCAAGGGATCACCAATTTAGTATTGGAAGGCAGCGTGGAGGGTAAAAATCATAGGGGGAGACCAAGAGATGAATACACTAAGCAGATTCAGAAGGATGTAGGTTGCAGTAGGTACTGGGAGATGAAGAAGCTTGCACAGGATAGAGTAGCATGGAGAGCTGCATCAAACCAGTCTCAGGACTGAAGACAACAACAACAACAAGGCCACATCAGCGATAAAAAGTCTGTAGGAAATCTTAATACTAAGGACAAACGTGTATATGAACTATGTGGTAATGTGTTTAGAGACATGTGGTTGTTGTGTAAGTTCGCACTGGGCATGATACAATTCCTTTTTCTTTTTTTTCTGTCATTTTTGCGTTTGTAACAGATTTTGGTTCTCTGTTATTGATTTAATAGCAGTAAATCTTGCAATATTCGAAGCTGTTTACGTAAAGAGTGTTCTCTCTTAGGAACGTGTTTCTTTGCATTCGGAACTTACAGTCTGACTGAAGAGCTGAAGATGAAACTCCTGCATGTGAAAAGAGCAGCAGTGATGTTTGTGTCTTAGCTTTTTACAAAGACTTTGCTATTTATTCCGAATTTGTCGCTATTTTCTAGGATGTAGATAGGCAGGAACCTAAGGAAACAGCTTTAATTGCCAGTGTATAGAAAGCAGAAATCGTATTTCAAGCGTTGCTTCTCAGAAATAGTTTGTTGTTTATTCCAAATACGTCCCGATGTCGGAGTTTGGGTGGCTTGTCGCAAACATTTAACTGCTATCGAATCGTTAGCAAAATTTTCGTAAATTCAGGGTTTAAGATAAAGTTGGTACCACACAGGAGTGATAATGAACTTTGTGCAAAGTAGAGAATGGACACTGATGTTGTGATGTGCGATTCTGATTTGTACCATAATTTTATATACTTCAATTATTAAGGTGTCATCAGTCTTCTGACTGGTTTGATCCGTTCCCCCACGAATTCCTCTTCTTTGCCAACCTCTTCAGCCCAGAGTACCACTTGCAGCCTACTTCCTCAATTATTTGCTGAATGTATTTCAATTTCTTTCTTCCTCTACAGTTTTTCCTCTACAGCTTCCTCTGATGTCTTAATAGATATCCTATCATCCTGTCCCTTCTCCTTGTCAGTGTTTTCCACATATTACGAGGTGCATTCAAGTTCTAAGGCCTCCGATTTTTTTTTTCTAATTAACTACTCACCCGAAATCGATGAAACTGGCGTTACTTCACGACGTAATCGCCCCGCAGACGTACACATTTTTCACAACGCTGACGCCATGATTCCATGGCAGCGGCGAAGGCTTCTTTAGGAGTCTGTTTTGACCACTGGAAAATCGCTGAGGCAATAGCAGCACGGCTGATGAATGTGCGGCCACGGAGAGTGTCTTTCATTGTTGGAAAAAGCCAAAAGTCACTAGGAGCCAGGTCAGGTGAGTAGGGAGCATGAGGAATCACTTCAAAGTTGTTATCACGAAGAAACTGTTGCGTAACGTTAGCTCGATGTGCGGGTGCGTTGTGGTGAAACAGCACAGGCGCAGCCCTTCCCGGACGATTTTGTTGCAGTGCAGGAAGGAATTTGTTCTTCAAAACATTTTCGTAGGATGCACCCGTTGCCGTAATGCCCTTTGGAACGCAATGGGTAAGGATTACGCCCTCGCTGTCCCAGAACATGGACACCATTTTTTCAGAATTGGTGGTTACCTGAAATTTTTTTGGTGGCGGTGAATCTGTGTGCTTCCATTGAGCTGACTGGCGCTTTGTTTCTGGATTGAAAAATGGCATCCACGTCTCATCCATTGTCACAACCGACGAAAAGAAAGTCCCATTCATGCTGTCGTTGCGCGTCAACATTGCTTGGCAACATGCCACACGGGCAGCCATGTGGTCGTCCGTCAGCATTCGTGGCACCCACCTGGATGACACTTTTCGCATTTTCAGGTCGTCATGCAGGATTGTGTGCACAGAACCCACAGAAATGCCAACTCTGGAGGCGATCTGTTCAACAGTCATTCGGCGATCCCCCAAAACAATTCTCTCCAGTTTCTCGATCATGTCGTCAGACCGGCTTGTGCGAACTCGAGGTTGTTTCGGTTTGTTGTCACACGATGTTCTGCCTTCATTAAACTGTCGCACCCACGAACGCACTTTCGACACATCCATTAACTCCATCACCACATGTCTCCTTCAACTGTCGATGAATTTCAATTGGTTTCACACCACGCAAATTCAGAAAACGAATGATTGCACGCTGTTGAAGTAAGGAAAACGTCGCCATTTTAAGTATTTAAAACAATTCTCATTCTCGCCGCTGGCGGTAAAATTTCATCTGCCGTACTGTGCTGCCATCTCTGGGTCGTATTGACAATGAACGCGGCCCCATTTTAAAACAATGCGCATGTTTCTGTCTCTTTCCAGTCCGGAGAAAAAAAATCGGAGGCCTTAGAACTTGAATGCACCTCGTACTTTCCTCTCCGATTTCGCGCAGAACCTTATTAGTCGACCTAATTTTCAACATTCGTCTATAACACCACATCTCAAATGCTTTAATTCTCCTCTGTTCCGGTTTTCCCACAGTCCATGTTTCACTACCATACAACGCTGTGCACCAAACGTACGTTCTCAGCAGTTCCTTCCTCAAATTAAGGCCTATGTTTGATACTAGTTGACTTCTCTTGGCCAGGATGGCCTTTCTTCCAGTGATAGTCTGCTTTTGATATCCTCCTTGCTCCGTCCGGCGCGGCACTGGTTATTTTGCTGCCCAGCTAGCAGATTTCCTTATCTTCATTTACTTTGTCACAATCAATCATCCTCATGTTATGTTTCTCGCTGATCTCATTTCTGCTATTTCTGTACTTTCGTCTTCCTTCGATTTACCGCCAGTCTATATTCTGTAATCTTTAGACTGTTCATTCCATTCAGTAGATCATGTAATTCTTCTTCAGTTTCACTCAGGATAGCAATGTCATCAGCGAATCGTATCATTGATATCCTTTCGCCTTGAATGTTAAAGTCACTCCTGAAACTTTCTTTTAATTCCATCATTGCTTCTTCGATGTACTGACTGAAGAGCAGGGGCGAAAGACTACATTCCCGTCTTATACACATTTTATTCCGAGCACTTCGTTCTTGATCGTCCACTCTTATTATTCCCTCTTGGGTCTTGTACATATTGTATACTACCCGTTTCTCTCCCTATAGCTAACCTCTATTTTTCTCAGAATTTCTAACATCTTACACCATTTTACATTGTCGAACGCTTTTCCCGGGTCGACAAATCCTCTGAACGTGTCTTGATTTTTCTTTAGTCTTGCTTAAGTTTTACGTCTCGGTGAAAGTAGCAAGCAACACTATTCGCCTAGACAACTATACAATATTTTAACCGCTACACATTGCCGAAAAGTTTTTTCGGTGGATCTTTACAATACGGTAACGTTCTAGAAACAGAACCAGCAAAACGGACACCCTCGTATTGAAAAACGGTGAAAGTTTTATTTCTCTCCTCTCTTTCACAAAAATTACTGCTTTGCTTAACTGGCAAAACACACTATTCCAATGAATCATTTGCTGTCAAATTGTTGCCGCAGTGTTTCACAAGTACACATCCAGCTTTCATCTGCCACGGCGCTCTCAATAAACCAAAGATTGTAATGACATCAAATAATTCGCAGTTACGAATAAGGACTATCATCAGCTGTAGAATGGAATGAAGACGGTGAAAATTTGTGTCGAACTGCGATTCGAACCCGGATTTCCTGCTTCTTGCGACCGGTCACCTTACCATTCTTTTATTAGCGAAATGACTTGGTACTATCATGAAGCTTCAGTAGGCCATACTCTGATCATCATGTAATATAAGCTGCAAATGGGAGAACAAATTAATTGTGATAACAAAAAAATACTAAAAGAAGAAAGGAAAAGAAAACAGAACACTGCCGAAAAACCACCACCAAGCTCTCACGATATGTATCAATTATTTTTTATGTTTCTTATATTTATTTATTTTTCTTAATTTTTATTTATTTTGTATTATATAGAATCTAAAAGCAGAAAGGCAACGACTCAGATCATATTCTAAATAGCAAACTAAGAAAAATTTCAATATAATTTCAAGCATTGTATACGCTCATGTGTATATACACCGCTTCTATACACATTTTACAATAGAACTGAAGCGATACTGGGTCAAAACACTAAAGATATTGAGAAGAGAAACTAGGAGAGAACAAACCGAAGCAAATCAAATGGTAAACATACATTACAAGGGAAACACCTACCATGAGAGAAATGAAATTACCCAACACCTTGCCGACGGAAAACGAGATTCAATACGTTGGCGAAAAAGTCTCGATATCGAGGCATTCTCGTGCATGTCATGTAGTCCGTGATGATGTACTGCATGATTATGTGATCTTACCGCTCGCCTTCTACGACATAATGAACGAAGTGTACCAGTAACCATTTAACAGTATGGGTTTTTGACCATAGGAAGAAGGAAGAAACTGGTCCCAACATTATGTCCGTAGTGTAGAACTTATCTGAAGATCGAGTAAGGAAGGCTAGTCGTCTCCTAATCAAAGACCAAGATGCCATATGACCTCCTCAAGTAAAGCGATGTCGTATCGTATCTGTAGACTTACAACGAATACATATATCCGTGTCGCTAAACCCAATAGCGAAAAGTCGCTCGTTCGTTCGAATCAAGTTATTTACTACCTTATACCAAGAGAATGCTACGCGCATCGGCAATATCGGAAGACTGATATTGCACCAAACTATCGCCCAGTTTGTTTGCGGCAGTCCTCTTTCAACGAGGTTCTGGCAAGGGACTGCTTTCCAACAAGTCTATAGGAATTTCATGGTTAGGACGGGTCTCCATTAAATGTCAGCCCCTAAATAGCTCACCGCGAGATAGAAGTCACGAACGTGTTTTAACTTGTAATTTATGCGACCAACATCAATAGCGAGTTCAAGACTAGCAGGACGGACACAGAGAAATAAAGGATATGTGAATGTGCGAGTTTCTTGAGTTATCATCAAAACAGTTCGTCGCACATATACCATCTGCGTCTTCTTTCGTATGTCAGCCAGACCCAACCCTCCGAGGCTTTGTAACTGTCTCATAACAAGATATGTCTTTACCATAAGAAACGACCAGACAGTTGCTGCACTTCATTCGCCATCATCGAGGGAAGTGGGTAAACTTGTGCCACGTAATAAGCTTTGCATAAGACATATGCATCCAGTACTCGGACGTTCTGGAGAAGAGTAAGAGAACGCCTTTCATGTTCTAGTACCCCTCCCTGAATTTTTTCCGTAACAGACTTCCAGTTGAGCGTCGGTGTTTTGAGTGGACAAAGATCAGTGATGATACCGAGAGATGTATGCCGATCCACCACAATAGCCCATGGAACAACTGCGTCATCAAAACATCGAAAAGTAAGAAATCTGCAATTACGTCATTTAGGCAGTGCACCTGACTCCGACAATAATCATCGATTACAGCCTTCAGTCGAGGTATCTCCGCAGGACGGCAGAGTAAAACTATCACGTCATCCGCGTATCCACGAACAGCTGTAGTCCCTCCGGAAAGCGTCCAACCTTTCAGTTGGGATGCTAGCATCTGAAGTAGGGGCTCCAGAGACAACACAAACAAAGTCATAGACAGCGGGCCACTTTGAAGCACTCCTCGACGGATATTTACTGGGGCGTCAGTTGGCCATTAATAACCACCGAAGCTGAAACACCCGTAAACAGATTTGGGAGCACTCGCAGCAACCGAAATCATGACACGGCACTCGACTGTAGGAGTAAGAATGATACGACCAGGTACGCAGCTTTGATGATTGACAACAATCATCTCCATCAGAGCCGACATCCTACTATTAACTGCCATCGCCACAGTCTTGTAATCAGAGTTTAACAAAGTAATTGGGCGAAAGCTATCAGGGGGAGACGGTCCTGGGCGTTTATGGATTAAAGCAATTTTTCCCACTTTGAATGTGGTCGGCACCACTCTACCCTGTAACACTTCATTCAAAAGGGACGTAAAGATAGCACCAAAAAGCGGCCAAAAGACCACGTAAAATTCTTTGAAGAGTCCATGCAGACACGGAGATTTTCGAAAAGGCGATTCCACAACAATTTTGTAGACTTGTTCGGGCTTAAATGCAGCTAAGAGCGTTTCATTATGTTTAGTTGTAACTGTCGTATCCAAGATGCTGACTAATGGATCGTAAGGAGTTGAGCTGGACTCATCGATGTCGTAGATGTCGACATAGTATCAGCCTGCTCCGATAAGATACGTCCATTATTTATCGTGAGAGAATGAATAAAAGCGCTTCGGCGACGGGTCTGATGCCGAAGCAAGTTCTCACATTCTGCATGGTGTCTGAGCGTGTTTTTTAGGGAACTGAATGGTTTGAACCTGGGACCTGTTGCTGGTAAGGAGACGCCAGACCACACATGACATGTAGAGTTCAGAAGAGTTCAGTGAGGCTAGCGATGATACAGGGTGTTTCAAAAATGACCGGTATATTTGCAACGGCAATACAAACTAAACGAGCAGCGATAGAAATACACCGTTTGTTGCAATATGCTGGGGACAACAGTACATTTTCAGGCAGACAAACTTTCGAAATTACAGTGGTTACAATTGTCAACAACAGATGGCGCTGCGGTCTGGGAAACTCTATAGTACGATATTTTCCACATATCCACCATGCGTAGCAATAATATGGCGTAGTCTCTGAATGAAATTACCCGAAACCTTTGCCAACGTGTCTGGCGGAATGGCTTCACATGCAGATGAGATGTACTGCTTCAGCTGTTCAATTGTTTCTGGATTCTGGCGGTACACCTGGTCTTTCAAGTGTCCCCACAGAAAGAAGTCACAGGGGTTCATGTCTGGCGAATAGGGAGGCCAATCCACGCCGCCTCCTGTATGTTTCGGATAGCCCAAAGCAATCACACGATCATCGAAATATTCATTCAGGAAATTAAAGACGTCGGCCGTGCGATGTGGCCTGGCACCATCTTGCATAAACCACGAGGTGTTCGCAGTGTCGGTCTAAGGCAGTTTGTACCGCCACAAATTCACGAAGAATGTCCAGATAGCGTGATGCAGTAATCGTTTAGGATCTGAAAAATGGGCCAATGATTCCTTTGGAAGAAATGGCGGCCCAGACCAGTACTTTTTGAGGATGCAGGGACGATGGGACTGCAACATGGGGATTTTCGGTTCCCCATATGCGCCAGTTCTGTTTATTGACGAAGCCGTCCAGGTAAAAATAAGCTTCGTCAGTAAACCAAATGCTGCCCACATGCATATCGCCGTCATCAATCCTGTGCACTATATCGTTAGCGAATGTCTCTCGTGCAGCAATGGTAGCGAGCTGAGGGGTTGCCACGTTTGAATTTTGTATGGATAGAGGTGTAAACTCTGGCGCATGAGACGATACGTGGACGTTGGCGTCATTTGGACCGCAGCTGCAACACGGCGAACGGAAACCCAAGGCCGCAGTTGGATCACCTGCTGCACTAGCTTCGCGTTGCCCTCTGTGGTTGCCGTACACGGTTGCCCTACCTTTCCAGCACGTTCATCCGTCACGTTCCCAGTCTGTTGAAATTTTTCAAACAGATCCTTTATTGTATCGCTTTTCGGTCCTTTGGTTACATTAAACCTCCGTTGAAAACTTCGTCTTGTTGCAACAACACTGTGTTCTAGGCGGTGGAATTCCAACAGCAGAAAAATCCTCTGTTCTAAGGAATAAACCATGTTGTCCACAGCACACTTGCACGTTATGAACAGCACACGCTTCCAGCAGAAAGACGACGTACAGAATGGCGCACCCACAGACTGCGTTGTCTTCTATATCTTTCACATCACTTGCAGCGCCATCTGTTGTTGAAAACTGTAACTACTGTAATTTCGAAAGTTTGTCCGCCTGAAAATGTACTGTTGTCCCAAGCATATTGCAACAAACGGTGTATTTCTATCGCTGCTCGTTTAGTTTTTATTGCAGTTTCAAATATACCGGTCATTTTTGAAACACCCTGTATAACCAAATACTTAATGATTTCAGCGTCAGCTCCACTGCACTCCCTGTAAAAGAATCTTAATACTAACCAAATTTAGTGGAAGGGGTTCAAGGCTTTCCTATTTTTAGTTAGCTGGTAAAATAACGTCGAAAAAGCAGTTCAGTTTACCATTGGAAATTTTATTCTACTCACGAAACATTCTTTATAAATTGCACTATTGACAAAAGAAAATGTTTTAATACAGGATGGTAAAAACCAACTGCGTTCAACAAAAATTTGAACGAATATTCCCTGAATGGGTTTCCAAGTTATACAATGGATCGAAGGATGACCTATGCCATATCAAATCTTTAATCTAGGTTTAAATTAAGTTTCACAAAAGAGAAAACTATCAAAATGGTCTACAATGACCCTAATTTATCTTTAATTACTTATCTAACTTGTCGTAAATTACAGTGGCTGATGTGGCTTCTCAATAACTATGTAACAGAAAAGTCATCGCGTTTCAGATTTTTACTTCAAGTGGCTAATGTGAACACCATGAGCTTTAATTGACGATCGACACTAGTATTACGCAAAAAGGGGGTGTAACAGATAAGACCTCTTCAGTTCTGAGTGAAGCTTTATGCTCTGTTATGCGGCATCGCGTGCGTTCATTACCTTGTCGGTGTTCGTCAGGGGGCGGCGCAAGCACAGCTCCGCTAACCTCGCCGTCTCTGAAGCAACTCTCTCCTAACTTCTCCTTACTACAATTTACCAAAGTTGGTTTAAAAAAAACTATCTGGCTGTCTTTACATCTGACCAATCAGGGTCTCAATGTTAACCTTAAGCTCCACCCACAAAAATTCTGTCTATCCAATGAGAAACGCTATACTTCTCGTGGTGGGGCAATGTTTGCAACGTAACAGAGACGCGAAAAAGTCTCACGCTAAAACTTGCAGCTGGTGTGGTCCTTTTTAGTGTTATCGTAAGATCTGTACTGTTCTTCTGGAGGGCTCTAGCTTTTAACATGTGCTGGGGGGTGGTCCTGACGTAACAGACGCGAAAAAATCTCACACTAAGACTCTAGCTTTTAACATGTGCTGGGGGGGTGGTCCTAACGGTTAGCTGGCGACGTGGGTGTCCGTCCCTTATCGTAGGGCCTTCTAACATAACACGGTTCTGCTCTCGGCTTCTGTTCTCGTTTCTCCCCTCGGAACTGCGTCTGTCTTACGGTGGGAAGGTATGACATGCATTTAGGCATTCTTGTGTTAGTCTGTGGTATTCCATTTGCTCACTCGTTACTCTTATTACTTTGGTTAATTTAATGTCACGATTTATTCGGAGCTATGTGACATATTACTGGATTTGCTTATATTGTCTGACACCTTACAAAGTGATATGAGGAAGTAAGTTCTTTTGTCACCAATGATCGTGGGTGGGATCGCATTGTCAACCCTTCCATTTATATTCTTTTCAAGGTCAACAATTTTGTCTTTACAGCCTAACATTCGGTATTCGAGGAGGGGCGCGATCCGCAGCATCGTAAAGTTCACGCAGGATGGAATACTAATATTAGTAAGTTCTTCGAAAGTCTCGCGCTTTGGCAGCACAGAAAAGTATCAAAGTTTGCCTGAGCCTCAGTTTTGCCAGCTGTGTTCTCCAGTCAAGGATGGAAGAGTACTTCCCGGTGGACCGTAGCGTACGCTCTCATACGGTTCATCATATCATCGAGAAAGGAGTCAGCTAGATGAGCAACGTTTAACGTCCATGGAGTGCGAAACAATTTGCCTGGTTGCTGTTCTAGATTGAACGTTGTAGTCGGAGCACAGTGTTCCGTAAAGGAAGCTGGGATGACTTCAACATTAAGAAAGCAATCGCGCAGGCAGTCTCATAAATAAAATCAATCTAACCAGCTACTAGAAGTCGCAGTAAAGTGAGTAAATTTAACTAACGTCGGGTATTTACATACTCAGACGTCTCGCAGACGTAAGGAGTGGACCAGTTCATGTAATTCGCGACAGAAATTAGAAGCTGGAGATAAATCTGCAGGACGCAACACACAGTTAAGATCTCCATATAACAGAATACCCGGACTCTTACGCAATAGGTAAATAATCTGCTCTTTATAAACACGCGAACGAACCACTACGCGACCAGTGCCAGAGCATGTAAAAAGAACCAAGGTAAGATTAAAAAGTTGACAACCTATTCCCCTGCCAGAATCCAACATTTCCACCTCAGCAATAGGAACGCTTTCGCGAAAGTTTAAGGCGGTCCCCGTAGAATATTCGGCTGCTACATTAAAGATCACACGAAAACCAGGTAAGCAGAAATGCCTAATTTGAGTAGACCGTCCACACATGAATCGTAAATGAACTGACGCAATTCTGATATACCACGATTAATGTTAAGGAAAGGAACATGTAGGATTGGGTCATTGATCACAGCTATACAGGGATGTACGGAATGTCGGAGTAAAATGAGGTAGACAATTGAGATTCAAGGTCCAATTCGGAATCCACAGAGGAATCAGACATCGGGGGACCAGAACCCTCGTCATCTAAACCTTCTTTCTTAGAGTTCTAACGCGCCAGAGCACGGTCATGTTGTATACACTGTGTCTGTCAGCTACGTGGGATGGCGGCCTTTGCAGACGCAGGTGTGGGAGGGATCATAGGCACAGCTTCCTGGCCCTCAGATATAGGGTCACATAACGCAGTTCCCGTTACTAAGGCGGAAGCATTCTGTGGAACTGCCAATGCAACATGTGATACTTGGTCGCTAATTTTATTCTCATCGGGATCTGCTGTAGTCGGCAAATGCAGGGAACAGTCGGCGGCTGAAAATGAAGGAGCAGGAGGACATTGCTTCGTCTCAGGCTGTAACGGAGTACAGAAAGATGAAGGGCGGGGAGGGGGGGGGAGAAGGGAGTGACTCCGCTCCCTCTCCACTCTCGGGCAGCTCAGAAGGGGCTACTTAGCGAGCAGGAGGGATGTTTTAGATAATTTCTTCGCCACTCACCGTACCACGGAAGGGGGGTATCGTAGCATCGAGGGGAGCAGGGGGCACAATCGATGCGGAGAAGGTTGGCGCAGAAGGCATAGCCAAACCCTCACCATCACCATCCTGAGTGCGACGTCGCTTGTTTGTCGCCGTTATAGGTACTATCCTGTCGCAGAGCTGAAGGCGGAAATTCATTGACACGATTATCAGAAGTGATATTTTTTTCATTATGATCCGAAGCAGAAATAGGTCCAACGGCGGGAGTGAAAGAAACAAGTTCAGCAATCGTCAATTTGAGACGCTGCACTAATGACGGCCTTAATACAAAAACCCTCCGCGGGCAATTAGACCGAACGTGTCCACTTTCATTGCATAGGAAGCAGGTTCCCTCTTGACCAGTTTACGTGGCAAGGACGCGGTAACCACACACTTGTAAATGTGATGGAATGTTTCCTTTGAAATGCATTTCCACGGAACGAATTCCTCTACAACACTAATCTGATTTGAGTAGACCAGCGTTCACGACGGACGTTTTTCACGTTACCATAAGGAGTCAATATGTCCTTTCGGAAGTTGTCATCAACTTCAGAAGGGAGGTTAAATACTCGAATATTGGTATAGTCCATTTCAGAATCTGCGAGTGATACCATACTAACGGAATTATCGCGATGCTTGAGGGGGACTTGAAAACCATTTCGCGACAGTAATCGTTCGACGTGAAGGGGATCCATAAATTCCACGTAAAACACGTACTTGTCTGCATCAAAATAAGCAGTCTGGACCTGATCAGAGTGCACGTGAATTGTATCGACAAGCCAATCGTCGATTTCTAGAGACCCGGGCTGCACGTGTCGCGTTCCTTTATCGAAAGTAAAGCTCACAGTACATTTCTGTAGAATACAGGTGGAAACCGTAGTAGCCATAGCAGAGCGGCTGACACCGTTGCAAGTAGACGAACACAAAGGAGCAGTAAGGGGATGCGGGGACGCTGCGAGTCATTCTGCAGACAGAACAACACTAACGAGGAAAAATCCGCACTAGCGACGACGCGGCAGGTGAAATAAACAAGAATCATCCCGCCCGGCGCTCGAAGCGGAATTGCGCCGGATTTCCCGCTTCTCGCGACCGGTCGTCTTATCATTAGGCTATTCGAAAACGACTCACGGGCAGACCCAAATTTCCATTTGTCGCCATCCATGCGCCTACGACTTGTACGCGTACATTCATTATGCATACTGCCGTTCACGTCAGACGTTGTACTTGAAAGTCGCCTGAGCGGTATCGGCAGGTAAATACGATACTGCAGTGCCTGTAGTTATTCTGATTATGATGCAAGCTTCCTTAGGACATACGTGCATGTCCAAAGGAACTTTGCATCGTAATCATAACACAGGCGCCGCAATATCATATCATAAAGATTATAATGTCCGCCCCCGGTAGCTGAGTGGTCAGCACGACAGAATTCTAAGGGCCCGGGTACGATTCCCGACCGGGTCGGAGATTTTCTCCGCTCAGGGACTGGGTGTTGTGTTGTCCTAATCATCATTTCATCCTCATCGACGCGCGAGTCGCCATAAGTGGCGTCAAATAAAAGACTTGCACTCGGCGAACCGTCAACCTACTGGAGGCCCTAGTCACACAAGATTATAATGTCTTTCAATGTCTGCACAATGACTCACTCAAAACGAAGTATTACTACTGGCTGTCCCGAACGATAAGTGCGGTCTATTCTCTGCTCTGCGCCATTGGACGTGCAGCGCAAGGGGCCGGATGGAGGCGCGTGTAGCGTGTGCGGCCCGCTTTCCGGGTGGTCGGGTCCCGGAAGTCTGCGGCAGCCACAGAGGCCGCATGCGGGTCCCTTAGATAGGAGGGGGCGGGGAGGGGGAAGGCACCGCAGGCGCCCTCACGGTTTAATTACGGCCGGCGCGGCTGCGGGGTGCCTCCCCCCTCCCCGTGTCAACACGGCGCGGCCGTCTCTCCCCCTGCGGGCTGGGCTGCGAGGCCCCCACAGCCGCAAACGCCAAGTTTGTCCTCCGTCAGTGGCCCGCTGCCTGCTCCCACGTGATTGGTTAGCAGTTCCGTTACCGCCCCTCATAAGTCCGTACGCAACAATTTTTCAGACTACAAAAATACGCACACACAAAGCAACTACTCCCTCTCCTACAATCCGGATTTCGAAAGCACCACTCCACCTCCGACCCTCTCCTCAAACTTACTAGCGACATCACCAAATGATTCCACAGATCCCATTGCACACTAGCCATATCTTTAGACATAGAACGCGCCTTCGACCGATTATGGCACAACGGACTGCTTTAAAAGCTAATTAAACTAGGCATCCCACCCAAACTGGTGCGCCTCATACGCATACAGATCACCGGAAGGACTTCCAGAGTCCATGTAAACGACGCAGCATCAGAACCATTCATCCCAGATGCAGGCGTCCCACAAGGAGCTATACTATCTCCGCTACTGTACGCGCTGTACACGCTTGGCGTACCGACCCCAAGAGACGCCAACGAAAAGTTGGCGCTATATGCGGACGACACCGCCTACTGGTGCACAGGCCTCCGGACAGACACCATACAACGAAATGCCACACTCGAAGACTGGATGACAAAGTGGGGAATAAGACCAAACCCCACAAAAACACAAACAGTGCTATTCCAGCACCGAAACCTGACTCGAAAATGACAACAAAAACGCACCGACATCACCCTCAGACTCTGGAACCAACCCCTACAACTCACAGACTCCGCAATATATCTCGGGGTATTCCTTGACACCTAAACTATAAGACTCATCTTCAGCACCTCCTAAGACGAATAGAAAACCTCATCAGACAAGTCCAAGGCCGACTGTATGGATGTTCCACCAGGACAGCGATACACACGTACAAAACATAAATCAGACCTATTTACGAATACGCCTCAGCGCCACTAGGCGGTATACTGAAGATTTTAGCAAAAAACCTATACGCAACAGAGCGACGACTATTGCGCAGCATCGCAAAACTACCACCTCGCACCCCAAGCAGCGAAGTATACCAGATCACAGACATGACACCGCTCCAGACAAGACTCGTCAAACTCAGAGCAAGATATGGATCCCATATCCTCCACAAAAGACCAGATATGGAAGACATACTGACAAACAAACCACCAACGACACGACGACCAAAATTTAAATACATATATCCAGCGCGTACATTAGCTCAAACCACCCCCAGAATATTCCCCGACCTAGCACCAACAATGACAACTGACTCATCTTGAAATAACCCCACCTCACCTAGACGAAAGGCCATAACAAAAGCCCATGACATGAAGTATAACGCACCAAAACCCACATCCAAAACACCGCAGTGGCTCCACACCGCACAAAACACAAGTATCACACAGAAAAACACATCAACACACATAAAAGACAACAAAAGAACTAAAACAACCGTAGACTAATGAAAATATTGTAATACCCAGCACCGAGTACTGTAGTAACAGGAAAGAAGAACCTGTAACGTAGAAGTCAAAACACAAGTACGAACACCACAACACATAACACTCCTGCACAAGCAATCAGGAAAAAAAACAATGTAAACCATTACTCAATTATACATCAATTATCTATTTTTAATTATATTTCAATTATTTTAATTTATAATGTTACCAATCACTTATTTATATGTTAATGAACAAAAAACAATATGACGTATAGCATATATTCAAAAATACAAGTGATGTACAATAAATAAAATAAAGATAAATAAAGATGTAAACCTCTGGCCGATGAAGGGCACTGAGATAAGCCTTAAAGCAGCCCGCTTCCTCCCCTCAGGAGAAGGAATGAATCGTGCTAAAAAAAAAAAAAAAAAAAAAAAAAAGGAAAAAGCTTCTTCACTGTATGAGGTTTCGATCGTTCTGCTGGGATGTTACAGTGGAAAATCGTAAGAAACTCTCCTCCTACCAATATTATCACTGTGTGCTCAGTAGTGACCTCATTTGTATTGAGACTGCAGTCAGTGTGAGGCTTGCAGTTGGATCTTAAAACAGCAGAAAAGACCGCAAAGTCGCGTAAAACGTACCGACGCGGCGCCTTCACTACAGGTAGTGTGTGACAGCGTAGTGATAGGCGATGCATCAGTAAATGGTCACGTACTACTGTCAAGTGGATTGCTGGTACAGGTGAGATGACATTTAGGCTTCAGCCCTATGAAACGCCCTGCTGAAGTCCGCAGGACGGAACAAGTAGTTGGAATTGTGGAAAGGGTCCAAAAGGGGGCTGTCAGTTACACTCAAACACATTTTACTTTATTTAGTTGTCCAAACAATACAGCAAAAATTTTGGAACTTAGTTACCGGCTGAATAGGCCACAATATCTTATGCCCCAAGAGCACTACCACTTAAATTTAAAAACGGCTGAAAGCCATTAAAATTGAGAGTCAAAACCGAATATTTAAAAGGCAGAAGCCTCACACAAGTACTATAACTTGGCTGAATGCCCCACAAATCTAACACTTGAAAAGCAAACAAGTTTAATTTAAAAACTGCTGAAGGGCCATCATTTAAGAGTTCAGGTAGAATAAAATTTTAAAAAACGCAAGGCAGAAGGCCTTATCATCAATTACGCTGAAGGCCCCACACAGTCTGATACTTGAAAGACAAGAACTTTAATTAAAAAAACGGCTGAAGGCCGATTACTTAAAGCAACTAAAATAATTTATAGTAGGCAGAAGGCCCAAAGCTTTATCTTTAAACAATATTTTAGACAGGCTGAAGGCCCAAGCAATCTAAGATTTAACAAGTAAGGAATTTAAATTTTAAAGCCGCTGAACGCCCATTATTGAAAAACACAACTACAATAAATTTTCAAAAGGCAGAAGGC
This sequence comes from Schistocerca cancellata, assembly GCF_023864275.1. Classification (NCBI taxonomy): domain Eukaryota; kingdom Metazoa; phylum Arthropoda; class Insecta; order Orthoptera; family Acrididae; genus Schistocerca; species Schistocerca cancellata. The sequence continues at coordinate 89,818,348 of NC_064634.1, read as the reverse complement.
CCAAATATTTATCCAAATTTTTAAATGAGGCTGAAGGCTTAAATAATGAAAGACTTGACAAGGAAGGAACTTTCAGTTTTAAAGCTGCTAAAGGCCCATTATTTAAACCCCAACTAAAGGCATTAAAATTCAAACCATAGGCGATAAGCCACTAAAATACGAAATCAAACACCAATAAGAAAAGGCAGTACAGCCAGCGGCACTCAGAAGTTTCCGGGGATCGCTCTGCACTTTAAATATTAACGTTCGCTTAGGGGAGACACGTAGTCAGCCCAACTATATCTTATGCGCCGGCAACCCAACCAAGAGACAGTCTACGGGCTCACCGACAGGACGGCTTGCTTTCCACTCGACCAGTGCACAAGGAATTCCAAAGCCAAAACGTAAAAGGCGTAGCCGCCCACACCCAATTAAGCATAAGCTGTCAAACCTACACACACGTGTTGGGCAGCGGCAACACGGTGAGGAAAGGACACTGCCTGAATGTTAAGTCAGTGGCCTGGGCAGGTAAGTGGGACGCTGACTGCCACAACGCAGAAAATTCCGCTGGTGCACTTGGACTTCAAATAACCAAAATACAGTTAAACTCCACTGGATGGTGGCCAAACTTTCGCCAGATCGAACACTCGCTGTTGCTCACGGGAATACCCCCAACAGCCAACCATGAAAACCAACGGCACAATGTGAACAGTCTGGCTTCGGTAATTAAATCACCACTCAACTTTGATGTCCTGGCTCGGTGAGCCACGAACCCCGTAGCAATCGGAACAGCTCCCACACCCTCCGACACTGTGTAGAGACCGCCAGCGGGCCCGGTCCGCTGCGCCGCTCGGATATTTCCTGGCTGATCCACCCCAACTGACCGACTGCCCAGAGCTAGCACGCCGACAACATTTGAAATAATTTGTCAGTCAAAGGACGCAAACTACACACAGTTTCACGAACACTTGCACGAAGAACTAGACAATGCTAACGGCAGCGACTGTTCAATAACAGGGACGAATCACGCGTCTGCACACACAGCCAACCCATAAGCGATCGCCGGGCAAATACACGAAGTTAGGCAAGACGACCGACAACCAACCAACGTCGTCCCCACTCCAATCACGTGTGTCGGCAACTGTCGGGCGATTCATGGCGGTCTGGACTTCACTGCTGCTGTGCCCTGACTGAACTTGTGCCGCGTGCCAACTCCAACACAGCCAGGTCCGAACTACTTGACAACACATGACAACTGGGAAGTAATAGCAGTGAGCAAAGATAATACGCCAGAGCTTATATCGATAAGCGCCACCGCTGCCCCTCACAGGCAGGCAAGGCAGCAACTCACCGACACCAGTAATGGAAATTAACGTAACGAGGTGGTAGTACAGTAGAAACAGGATGTCAAATGAAATATGACACGAACACGAGCCACGCACGGCTCACCCTATAATTCCATTAGATTCTGACAGGTGGCGCCGTTATATGTAGCCTTCAGAATGGGGTCTGCAACGGAAATTCGTTCCAGTCAGAGAACTGTCACTGAGTTTATTTTTGCGGAAAACCAGAGCATCGCAAATATTCATAGGCACTTGCGGAATGTCTACGGAGACTTGGCAGTGAACATAAAGCCAGTGAGTCATTGAGTCAAACCTATCCGATCGTCCTGGTGCCATTGGTCTGCACACAACTGTCACTCCTGCAATGTTAGAGCTTGCGGACACACTCATTCGAGATAATCGGCGGATCACAATGAAACTCCTTCGAAACACAACTGGATGTCTCTGTTGGTAGTGCTGATACAGTCGTCCACCAGTTGGGGCCAGGTTTGTGCCCGCTGTTTTCTTCGCCACCTGACATGAGACCGTAAAGATCGACGAGTATGGCTCCCTGAAAGATGCACTCCGTGTGAAGCAGTGCATGGTTGATGCAGAGGTTACCAATGCACCAATACACTGGCTCCGACGTCGACCAGTAGCGTGGTACCATGCGGGCATGTACCTTACTGGCCATCAAAATTGCTACACCACGAAGATGACGTGCTACAGACGCGAAATTTAACCGACAGGAAACAGGTGCTGCGATATGCAAATGATTAGCTTTTCAGAGCATTCACACAAGGTTGCCGCCAGTGGTGACACCTACAACGTGCTGACATCAGGACAGTTTCCAACCGATTTCTTGTTGTGACTTGGCAATATAGCCAAGCCACTATGAGAGGAAGCCGAAAGGCACGCGTTTAAGCTCACGCAGGCTGGCGTGAGGTCTGGAACAGTTAAAGAAGTTGAGTCAAGTAAAAAAAAAGGACGGATCTTCTGGAATACTTAACTTTAATCCATAATTGGTGAACATCAGTCTGACGGTACATGCATCACAAGATAAATAGCAAATGATAATGGCGCCTTGCTAGGTCGTAGCAAATGACGTAGCTGAAGGCTATGCTAACTATCGTCTCGGCATATGAGAGCGTTATTTGTCAGTGGACCATCGCTAGCAAAGTCGGCTGTACAACTGGGGCAAGTGCTAGGACGTCTCTCTAGACCTGCCGTGTGGCAGCGCTCGGTCTGCAATCACTGATAGTGGCGACACGCGGGTCCGACGTATACTAACGTATCGCGGCTGATTTAAAGGCCACCACCTAGCAAGTGTGGTGTCTGGCGGTGACACCACATTTCTCATACACAAACAGCAGTTGACCGGCGTTCCCTGGTGAAACGTTGTTGTGATGCCTCGTGTAAGGTGGAGAAACGCGTACCATTACGTTTCCGACTTTGATAGAGGACGGATTGTACCCTATTGCTATTGCGATTTCTCGTATCGCGACATTGCTGCTCGCGTTGGTCGAGATCCAATGACTGTTAACAGAATATGGAGTCGGTGGGTTCAGGAGAGTAATACGGAACGCCGTGCTGGATCCCAACGGCCTCGTAGCACTAGCAGTCGAGATGACAGGCATCTTATCCGCATGGCTATAACGGATCGAGCAGCCACGTCTCGATTCCTGAGTCAACAGATGGGGATGTTTGCAAGACAACAACCATCTGCACGATCAGTTCGACGACGTTTGCAGCAGCATGGACTATCAGCTCGGAAACCATGGCTGCGGTTACCCTTGACGCTGCATTACAGACAGGAGTGCCTGCGACTGTGTACGCAATGACGAACCTGGGTGCACGAATGTCAAAACGTCATTTTTTCGGATGAATCCAGGTTCTGTTTACAGCATCATGATGGTAGCATCCTTGTTTGGCGACATCGCGCTGAACGCACATTGGAAGCGTGTATTCGTCATCGCCGTACTGGCGTATCACCCGGCGTGATGGTATGGGGTGCCACTGGTTACACGTCTGGGTCACATCTTGTTCGCATTGACGGCACTTTGAACAGTGGAAATTACGTTTCAAATGTGTTACGACCCGTGGCTCTACTCTTAATTCGAACCCTGCGAAACCCTACATTTCAGCAGGATAATGCTCGACCGCATGTTGCAGGTCCTGTACGGTTCTTTCTGGATACAGAAAATGTTCGACTGCTTTCCTGGCCAGCACATTCTCCAGATATCTCACCAACTGAAAACGTCTGGTCAATGGTGGCCCAGCAACTGGCTCGTCACAATGCGTCAGTCACTACTCTTGAGCAACTGTGGTATCGTGTTGAAGGTGCATGGGCAGCTGTACCTGTACACGCCATCCAAGCTCTGTTTCATTCAATGTCCAGGCGTATCAAGGGCGTTAATACTGCCAGAGGTGGTTGTTCTGGGTACTGATTTCTCACGATCTATGCATCCAAATTGCTTGAAAGTGTCAGTTCTAGTATAATACATTCGTCCAATGAATACTCGTTTATCATCTGCATTTCTTCTTGGAGTAGCAATTTTAATGGCCAGAAGTGTTTTACCAAATGAGTTTTCATGCCCAATGAGTAATAAATAATTTCCCCAGTGTAATAGGTCTGCGTTGCTTGTAGACGCGACATCCCACTTGCAATGTGCGGGTTCAGTTTTCTGTTGAAGTAACCAGCCCGTTTACACCTTAAACAAGTATGCCCTTGCAGAGATAGTTTGCATGCTTTGGATGACAGTAATGGAATTAATTTTACCTTTTCAGTAGGTGTAAAACTGAGTGAGATAGGCGATAGCCGATATTGTAAACATTTGGTTGTCTATTTCATCTATTATTTTGTTTGTTGTTACCGGCACGTAAAGGCGCCGTTGTCACAAGTCTGATGGTTAATATTGTAAATATTAACAGTGGATAGGGCCTTGATATGCAATTGTTGTTAATTGATTATTACTGCTGATGAATTCATGTGTATGTGTAATCAATAAAGAAGTGTGGCAACTACAAACTGGTTGTGTTACTCGTATACAAGGTTAGAGTGTGCAATCGCCATAACAGCCTTTTTATTTCCGGATCTAAGTGACGAACGCATGTTTCATCGCCTACGACGATCGCTAAAAAATTGTCAGGATGGGCCTCGTTACGCGTAAGCAACTCTGGACTGACGGTCCTTTGTTGCTCTTAATGGTCTTCTCTTAGGCGGCGACGAATCCCATGGGTACATACGTTTGAGCATACCAACTGGGGAACGAGTGTGTCAGCACTAGAAACAGAGACTTATAGTTGTGCAGTGAGCGTTTGATTGTCATCCGTCGATAACCTCGAATGAGAGTGTTCGCACGTTCCAGCATTGCAGGAGTCCCCACTGTGTGCGCCCCGCGCCCATGCGGGAGGTCGAACAGGTTTAGACAACCTTGTTGCGATAATGACAGACGCCTCGCCCTACATCTCACCGTGCTTTTGTTCATTACCAGGTGTCCGTAGACATTCTGCAAGAACAATCTCAGTGACAGATCTCTGTTTGGTACGCACCTCCGTTTACAGACGCCATTTCGAAGGCTACGTATCGCGACGCCATCTGTCGGAACTTCATGAAACTGTAGGGGCTGAAGCGGAAATATTCCACGGTGCCCCTAAACAGCTTCTGAATTTTGTCAACTGCCAATGCCTGACAAAAGAAATATATTGCATTACTTACTGAACGCCCGTCCTACACACCTGCAGCCATGTTGTAACGTTCCCTTAGAACAATTATACATGACTGTGCTTAAACTGACACCCAATATTTTTAGCGCAACGCAATCTGACTTTCAATAATCCCTATAAAAGAATGGCCTTGAATAACATTAACCTATACCTTTCACAAATCACTTACCTCACAAAAATCTTCGTTACTCGAGCTACTGCAATGCAGCGAGCGCCACTACTTCCAGCTAAATAAAAGATTCAAACTACGGAAGGCACTAACTAATGATAGGCACAGTTAGCAAATGAAAGATTTTAATAGAGAACAAACAATGTATATATCTTAACAGTGTTGAAAAATCATAATATACATAGCAGTTCATGACATCCAGTCTTATAAATTTCAAAACTCCGCCATCCCACTCCCCACATCCACCACTGCTGGCGGCTCACGTCCAACTGCACAGCGCTACGCGCTGTTAACATCTAACTGCCCAACAATATAATGGCAGACAACAATGCAAACCAGCCACAGACTGCACACAGCACAGCCAGTGATTTTCATACAGAGCGCTACGTAACGTTGCCAATAAGAAAGCATAAACAGGCTACTTACATAGCCCCCATGCTCCCCACAAAATAGTTTACAAATTGTTTTGGGCAGTGGCCAATAATGATTTGATAAAATTTTTCATAATTACAATAACAAAGATATCAAATGCACACACTTATTGATACAATGTTAGTCAAAAGCTAAAACTTTCTCACAGTCCTTAAAGACAGTCCTGATCATTCATCACAGTAAAATAGCAGTGTTTTTCTCAAAGTCTGAGCAGTAAAAGAAAATGCACACGGAAGTAGTGGATTTCCATGCAGTCTTGAAGAAGTAGTGTTGTCCTTCCAACGGAAAGACAGTGCTGACTCTCGACATGCAGACAGGTAATGGGCCACAACAGAGCAAACCCACAACAGAGTCATTCGAAGTTTTGAAGACTATTGGTAGGAAGGTCATCACAGAGCAGACCCACTGTAGTCCTGATAGAGATCGTGGTATTGGTGGGCCACCAGAGGTGCAGACCCACTGTAGTCCTGGTAGAGATTGTGGTATTGGTGTGCCACCTGAGGTGCAGACCCACTGCAGTCCTTGTAGAAATAATGGTACTGGTGAGTCAGCAAAGGTGTAGACCCACTGTAGTCCTTGTAGAGACGGCCAGCAACCATCTGTTGCGACTGTGCAGGTGCACAATCACCATCGAAGAGTCTTGCGGAGAATATAGCAAGTCCATAAACCTCCACTTATGCACTCACAAAATTTTTTTGAAATGTCCTTAGAACCAGCAATGCTGTTATCCAGTCCCTTGCAGAATTATTAACACACGTTCAAACACTAACAGTCCCTACTTCTCACATATTGTCCATATACTATGACCAACAGAAACGTGTGCAGTGAAATGTAACTTACACGTTAATAATATGATGAACTGGTGTCAATTAAAATTTTATAACATAAGAATACAATTACAAAGGTACAAAATACATCATTAAAAACATAACAATACAGATAACATTTGTGGTACAGGCTTTACAAAAGAATCGAAATAACATATACATCAGTGTTACAGGAATGATGACATAAGTAAATATATAAAAGATCAGAATAACTTTCGAAACATCAACTTCACACATGAGCATTAAAACAAAACAGAATAAATAATGTCTAAACATCTTTACAAAGAAAATAACATATTATCAGAAAAATTCTACAACATAACTCTTATTAGCTAAACACATTAACACAGGAAAAACACAAATTCACATAGTGTAATAACACAAAAATACAGGACAGGGTTTGTTTTCAGTGTGACATTTGGTACTGCACTTGGTACTGCACTTCATTCCATATATCTCTCCTCTTATTTCAAAATTTGTTTCCACCAAAAAAATTCTATCCTAGCATGCTTTCTGTATTTATATGGTCACATATTTTTTACCTCATTATTTATTTTCCATTATCTTACCTCACCATTTATTTCCAAGAAAATCCTACCTAAACCTCTTCTCCCTAAACCCTACTTTTTTGTTCATATCCTGTTTCAAAATACTTTTTGGCCAAACCATTTTCTTATTGCTTCTCAATGCATTTCTTCCAATTCATCACAAATCGTTCTCTTATATAGCCTACCCCATTTTAAGCTAACTTAAATCTACTGAGCTCAGATGCTAAACTAAGGATAGAGGCAATGCAGCAGCACAAAACAATTAACACAAACAGCAATGACAAAAAAAGGCCAATTTGCAAAGCAAGCATCAATACCACAACTAATATAAGGCAATGAGCAGCAAACAAGAAAAATAAATCAGTAGTAAAACTGGCTTAACAGAGTAATACAAAGCAAAATTTAGTAGCACTATGCCTGGCAAACAGCAGCAGCAAATGCAATAACTTATATCTATACATGACATAGCTCAAGCAGAAAAAATATTACAGTAAAAATGGCCATGTTTAATACCTATGTCACCTTAACTTACCTATGTCACCTTAACTTACACTACTACCCAGTCATTGACAAAAATTAAGTATGCAATTCCTGTGAAGGGAAATGTCTTTTTGTGCTGCCTCGTTTTTTTGGAAGTATATCACAAAATAATTATTTACTGGATCTGTAGACAGAAAATATTTATATTAGTACATCTATAAAATTTTATTTTAACCAATGCTGCAGTGCAGCTAGAAACTAGATATTAAACAAAATAGGCAAAGGAAGGCGTGAAACGTCATTCACTAACCATAAGGCATTTCATAATGCAGTAAAGAAATCTTTCAACTAGCAAGACAATAGACGTGAAATATTTCCCATCATTTCATTAGTCATTTCAGTAAATATCATAAATTAAGAGCTCCACAGGGTAATCATATGTTTTCAAGTTTGATGCTTTCTATAAAGAAATGTCAATAGCGAGGATAATGGCCTCCTTTTTTTTCTCCACCTGTGTCTCTGAAAGGCACACACTAATGGCTTTTTTCCAGGCGACTGTCCCACATCTGGGTGCCCACGACGCATTACGTGAAGGTTGTCACTTAACATTCTTACTGAAATATTTACGACACCAGTTTGCATTACAGTGACAGTCTCACATAAAAAATTTCACAGGTCGAGAATTTGCGTTGCAAATGTGTAGAAACAAAATCCTATGAATATAACAGTGTTCAAAAGTTTTCATCGGCATTGTGATAAATTCACGTATATACACACATTTCACAACTCTAAAAGTACGATTCTCGGTTTCCAACATTGTTTTCCACAAGTCAGAGTCCCTTACCTTATTACACATATATATATTCGTCGACACTTCAATATTTCATCATAATAAATATATAGCACAATCAAATTCCTCATATAGCATCAGCTTATTGATCATAAACATCCCTCAACAGCATAATACACATCGTCATCGTAAAAAAAATAACATCATAACACCTCAGTCAAATCTCTAAAACGTCATAGCTTTCTGCAATAATGTCAAAACCTAAAAAAAAAATTCTCTGCTCATTTCAATAGTGTCATCTACCTCAAACGTACTTTAAAAATCATGCTCCCTTACCAAATACATCATTCAAAGCTCTCATAGTATCACAATGGTTCCAAAAAAATATGAACAGTTCACAAAGTACAGACAAAATACAATTTCATCAGTGTGAAGTTACCCAACAGTGTAATTGCGTAAACATGTGTCACTGATGTAGTAAAAAAATGTTTATCTCTCAGTTAAATGATCAGATAGCTATGTAATTATGTGTTAGAGAAATATGGTACCGATGTGTAAAGTTGTATAAGCAAATACCATATTAGCTAGGGCTCCTTGTGGTTGCCGAACACATGGTACACAAAGTAAACGTGTACCCCCCTGAGGACTCATGTAATTGTACCCTCAGGTGTTACAGATTACAGCAATTGAATGAAATGTATCACGGAAAACCTTTGTATCAATGTACTTAAATGATTTAAGTACAAAATTAATCACTGAAATACGTGTACTATAGCGCTAAACTGTGCGTCTTGTTGTAAGATAATCTCTGTGGAAGTGTCGTAGTTATCGTCCTCCGAAAGCTAAGTTCTGCAGAAGCCAATGTACTTACCTCATGATAAACAAAAGTGAAATGCTTTGCATATAGATATCTTAGTTATTACACTTATTGCCGTGATGAAGAAAGGACTGTGCTGTAACGTATTGTTGTGCTACGGAAAAGGCTGTCTCATTGTAGCTATACCACAAAGGTTACTACTAAAACTTGTTTTACTTTCCAGAATAATACAGAAAAGCTGTGCAGATATAAAACAGAAACACTGCAAAAGCAACATTGTAAATTGTCACTTATTAGTAGCGTCGTGATAAAATCGTGTAGCTGTCACATAAACTAACCACTGTGTCATCTGGTATCTCACTGAAAGTACTTTAAATCCAGAATGTATTTTGAAGTAAACTAAAATGTTGCATGAAAATCTCATTAGCAGTGCCGGTTTATGTTCTAAGTATGTGAGCCTTATACTTGTTACGTAATCGTGCAACTAACAAGCAAGAATGTACACACACAATAACACTGTGATGTCTGTTCACTATAACAAAGCATTCGTAATTTCTGTATAAATAAGTTATCTTGGTTCTTGATTAGATATTTAACTTCAAACATTGTTGCATGGTAACAGTTTCTAAGTGTGACAATGCCTACTAGAAATATGAAGTGAAAAGTTATATGGCAAAGACAAAGTTAAAAAGCAGATTATCTTTCAATAAACGGATTTACATGTGAAATGTGGGGTAAACCTTTACTCTTCCTACTACGCAGCGTTTCAGCTTCAGTGAAATTATCATGTGGTATATGGTACATCGGTAAAGAACGCTAAAATTTTTCTCAAGGTTAGCGTCTATGTAATTTTTCCCTGAGCCAGCTGGCGCACGTGGCTGCCTGCGGTGCGAGTCATTGTCTGTCTCTTTGTTGGCGTGCATCGTTATTGGGATTAGGAGACCTAACTTCTACAAATTCACCTTGTCGAGAGTGCCCTGCTCTGTTTGAATTTCGCCAGTTCTGATGGAATTCAGGTCTGTCGTTTTGTCGGTAGTTTACATAGTTTCTTGTTTGACGGTCATGTGGTAGAGAATTTCTCCCGGAATCGTAACTTCGCGCTGCACTGTTGCGTCTGAAGTTATTCTGTCTCCCTTGATAATAATTGTTTTTGTTCCCATATTTTCTTTTTCTATGGTAATCTCTGTCATATTCATTACTATGGAAATGCGATTTTTCTCTGTAACTAGTATTACTCTGCCAGTGGTTGTCATATGGGTGGTGTCTGTTTTGGTCACGATTTGCGTTGTAAGAATAGACTTGTCGTGTCCAGTTATTGTTTCTGTCGTCACGGAATTGTGACGGATGTGACCTGTAGGAATTGTTTTCCTTTTTTCGCATCCCACGACTGTCTGTGTCAATTTCTAATTCTTGTAAGAGTCCCTGAAAAGCTTCAATGTCGGCTTTGCAACGTCCTGCCAAAATAATATATCTTAAATGTTCAGGCAATTTCATTAAGCAAATGCGGATGAGTTCTGAAGGGCTGTATGGGTTTGAAAGATATTGATTCTTATGCAACATGTCTTCAAAATATTTGACAAGACTGGATAATTCAGATTGTTCAAAGTGTTTCATCATCACGATGCTATGTTTTACTCTGTCTTGTGTAGCTTGAGACCAATATGCTGAGAGGAAGGCATGGGAAAATTCTCCTTCACTGTGACAATCGTGCATGACTGATCGCATTCTTACAGCTGGTTCATTCTCTAAATAGCCACACATAAATTCTAATCTGTGCTCTAATGACCAGTTGGGAGGAAAACAATGAGAGAATTGATGGAGCCACGCTTGTGGATGAATGTCGTTGCCAGAATTCTTAAATGTTTTAAATTTACGTGTAGTAATGAACAGCTTATAGTCAAAATCATCATGTCGGCGAGTCGCATATCGGTCATTGTTACGTCGTTTCGGCGGTTCCATTTCAAAATTCGGTGCACCTTGCCAATTTCTTTCATAATTTCCGAAATGCGCTGTGTTATTATTTTGTGGCTGTTCCGTATTTCTATGTCTCTCTTCCCGTAGTGGGGCGAGAGTGTCTTCTAAAATATATAATTCCTGTATTACCTGTGTCAGCTGATCTTGTACTTCCCGGATTTCTCTTTGGTGTTGCGTATTAGTTTGATTCTGATTTTGTTTGAATTTCCTAATTTGTTCGCACTCTTCTGTGTCATTAAAGACTACCGGTTTTGTGTCATTCAGATTATCATCTACCTTCGTAGATAAATTATTTACCTGATCCGAAAGTTCAACTACCCTCTCTAATAATGAACTAATTTCCTCCATGTGTCTTTCTGAACCAATTTTCAGAGTATCTACTGTGCCCTTTAAGTTTTCCTGAGCTTTTGCAAGTTGTGTAACCGAATCGGTAGATGCAACTGAGTCTATTTTAGCTTGCAAGGTCTCATGATTTTGATGAACCATAGTTGGCAGTTCTTTTATGGCTGCTTCGTGATTCTGTAATGCATTTTCATGACACGAAAAAATAGGTTGTAAATGCTCACAAATTTGTGTTTTTACGTCATTACAGACTTTTTGATATTTCGATTCGATTTTATGTAACTCAGTAGTTAAAACTTCACGTGTTTGTTCAAGCGTGGTGTGAAGATTTTGTTCCATTGCGTCTAACTGTTGCTGTGTTTGTCTCTGGTGTTGTTCCATTGTGTCTAACTTTTGAAAATTTTGTTCCATTGTGTCTAACTTTTGAAGCTTTTGCTGTGTTTGCCCCATTTGTTGTATTAATTGTAATAAGAATGTACTGGTGTCTGAAACATGTTCATCAGTGCTTTTCGGCAGTGAATTTGCACTGGCAACATTCACATTTTGACAAGCAGAAAATGTGTCTTGACTTATTTGAGAAAACGGTGAGGACCCAAAACCTGAATGTACAGTATTTGCGACATTGTGTCCTGTTCTTTCGGATTCTTCAGGCAAGCTGTTGCCGACCGATCGATCGATAATGCTTCCCTGTTCACTAATTGTTTCACTGTCTACGCCAATATTGGCCGCCCGCTCCATTTCCCTATGCGCAGTTACCAAATTACTACTTTGAACATTAGTTAATTCATTACTCAGTGGCGCTAACACACTGCTTTCGTCGTCACTGTCATTTCTCAGTTAACTTTGGAGCCTAGTATTACGTTTTTCACACGCCATTATTGTCACAATATTTCACACGATAACACAGAAAATCACAATTTGAAGAGCAAAAATAAGAGAACACATTAACATAGCACTGAAAATAATATCTCGTTAATTGCAAGCGCAGCTGCGAAATACTTGGTGCAAATCTACAAGCATGCCACAAGTGTTTTACTGTATAACAATGTAAAACTACAACTACAAAGGAAATTCTCTCTATGATTACGCGCTAGCAATAAACAGTAGCTACACTAATTACACAAACTACAAGAAAAAATCAGAAGATTCCAGTGAGGTATCCTTGGCTAAGGGTCGACATATGTACCGTCCCCTTAGAACAATTATACATGACTGTGCTTAAACTGACACCGAATATTTTTAGCGCAACGCAATCTGACTTTCAATAATCCCTATAAAAGAATGGCCCTGACTGACATTAACCTATACCTTTCACAAATCACTTACCTCACAAAAATCTTCGTTACTCGAACTACTGCAATACAGCGAGCGCCACTACTGCCAGCTAAATAAAAGATTCAAACTACGGAGGGCACTAACTACTGATAGGCATAATTAGCAAATGAAAGATTTTATTAGAGAACAAACAATGTATTTACCTTAACAGTGTTGAAAAATCATAATATACGTAGCAGTTCATGACATCCAGTCTTACAAATTTCAAAACTCCGCCATCCCTCTCCCTACATCCACCACTGCTGGCGGCTCACCTCCAACTGCACAGCGCTACGCGCTGTTAACATCCAACTGCCCAACACTACAATGGCAGACAACAATGCAAACCAGCCACAGACTGCACACAGCACAGCCAGTGATTTTCATACAGAGCGCTACGTAACGTTGCCAATAAGAAAACATAAACAGCCTACTTACAATGTTACACACTGAAATCCTCGCACCACAGTACCGTAACTTGACGATAGATGTACCCAGGCAAAACGACACAGACCACTGGTAAGGTGGCTCCTCCAAAGGCGACTTTCGGTACTGTGCCATAGGGATTTTATTAAGAGAAGTTGTCTACGTATATGTACCATCAACGAATGAAAACATTAATAGCGTAATCCCGTTTTTAGAATTATATCTCCTGTAATTCACATAAACAAAGCTGAATAAAATATTAAAAATGTCAGTAAACGGATAAAAAGCAACTGTGACACGGCTCCCGGTCGGTATCTTTGTGGCTTCATTGCCTGTTCGGGCGGAGTTCAGTTTAATTCTGCTTTTGAACGGCTTTTAACGGAAAATATCTGTCTTATACACTACTGGCCATTAAAATTGCTACACCAAGAAGAAATGCAGATGATAGACGGGTATTCATTGGACAGATATATTAAACTAGAACTGACATGTGATTACATTTTCACGCAATTTGGGTGCATAGATCCTGAGAAATCAGTACCCTGAACAACCACCGAGGGCCGTAATAACGACCTTGATACGCCTGGGCATTGAGTCAGACAGAGCGTGGATGGGGTGTACAGGTACAACTGCCCATACAGCTTCAACACGATACCACATTTCATCAAGAGTAGTGACTGGCGTATTGTGACGAGCCAGTTGCTCGGCCACCATTGACCAGACGTTTTCAATTGGTCAGAGATATGGAGAATGTGCTGGCCAGGGTCGCAGTTGATGCGACCATCATGATGCTGTGAACAGAACCTGTATTCATCCGAAAAAATGACATTTTGCCATTCGTGCACCCAGGTTCGTCGCTGAGTACACCATCGCAGGCGCTCCTCTCTGTGATGCAGCGTCAAGGGTAACCGCAGCCATGGTCTCCGAGCTGACAGTCTATGCTCCTGCAAACGTCGTCGAACTGTTCGTGCAGATGGTTGTTGTCTTGCAAACGTCCCCATCTGTTGACTCAGGGATCGAGACGTGGCTGCACGATCCGTTACAACCATGCCGAGAAGATGCCTGTCATCTCGACTCCTAGTGATACGAGGCCGTTGGGATCCAGCACGGCGTTCCGTATTACCCTCCTGAACCCACCGATTCCATATTCTGCTAACAGTCATTGGATCTCGACCAACGCGAGGAGAAATGTCGCGATACGATAAACCGTAATCGTTATAGCCTACAGTCCGACCTTTATAAAAGTCGGAAACGTGATGGTACGCATTTCTTGTCCTTACACGAGGCATCACAACAACGTTTCACCAGGCAACGCCGATCAATTGCTGTTGTGTGTGAGAAATCGGTTGGAAACTTTCCTCATGTCAGCACGTTGTAGGTATCGCCACCGACGTCAAACTTGTGTGAATGCTCTGAAAAGCTAATCATTTGCATATCACAGCATTTTCTTCCAGCCGGTTAAATTTCGCGTCTGTAGCACGTCATCTTCGTGGTGTAGCAGTCTAATTGCCAGTAGAGTATGTTTGGTTTGGCAATGGTTGACACCCTGCTAATATTCTTGACTGTTTTGCTGAGGCCTGAATGTCAGCGAAGCCTGTTTCTGAAAAACTACTAACGATTTGCAACTACTTACTTGGTACTTACGAGTACATAGACGAAAACGCACTGTTTCCTCCCTCGATGTGCAGAGAACTAATGTGCGATAGACACAGAAGGCCCAATGCTAGCGCAAGTTTCCACAGCAGCTACAATAGTCAATTCTACTTCTGCAGTAGAGATATATAAAGATTTCTTGAAGTACCTTGCTGCCTTCTTGATACTGAAGAACATAGATTTGTGTGCGCAAGAGTAAGAGACATTCGGCAATAAGTCAAGCAGAAGTTTTAACGACCGTCAACAGAACATCTCCCAACACCTTCACCGTCGCAGATCTTCTGACTATGGACGCAGTGCCATAACCTAATACGAAACGAAATGTTAAGCAGCTAGAAGGGCACATGCTGCTTTATATCTTTAAGGCAGATAATAGAAGCAAAGAAGATTACTGGGTGTACCTAACGAGCCAGTGCCATCATCTCATGCGCACCAAGATCTAAAAAAATAAATCTGATTTTATATATTTAGCCTTGCACGCTTAGATATAACGGGCACAAAAATTCTTAGATCCTTTCAAGCGGTGTACAAGAAAATAAATCAACTTACTGGATTGAAGTACAGGCCTATACCCTCACGAGGAATTTAGACAAAAAAAATTTTAGCCGATTATTTCATAATAAGAGGAGTTTTATGTTCTAAAAACGTTAACTTCAAGTGGAAGCAAGATTTTATTTCTCCTTACGAAGACGAGAGACTTCACTCACAGTCTATTTTAACGTAATTGTTTTCCCGTTAATAAGAGGAATATCAATTTTCTTGGAACATTATAAAAAGGGCCATTTCTTTTATTTATGTTAACAGGAGCTTAATTAAAGAAATTTTGAAATTTTAAAAATCTAAATCAAAAAGTACTTCGCGGCGGCGCGATGCGTTTCTGCTGAGTGTTATGTTCCACTCATCCTGTGGTGAATCGCTTCCCACACGCACACCTTCTTGAAGTTACTGAAATGCAGTTCTCAAACAGAACTATAGAAATTATTTTGTCGGTGGAAGGTTAATCATAATAAAATTAAAGTATTTATGTAACTAAAATTTCACTCTATTATGGCAAGCTTGTATACACCAGTTATTACCAGGCCTTACTCTAAGCTGTAAAAAGTCTGCATCATTCATAAACGTAGCCAGTTTATGGTAATTATTAATTATCCTTCACAGAAACGGATTGTTTCTTTTAGAATAGAGCACTCAAATGTTGCTAGTATCAGTCTCACGTAACGAGATCTTCACGTTCGTTAGTAAGCAACACACCCCGCGCAACTTCATTGCTTAAAATGTCACCCAAAAGTTCTGAATTTCACACCTAGCGTTAAATCTAACTCTCTTCCACGCTTTGCGGCAATTCTCACACATTTTCGTACCGAAATATCACAACAACAAAAATGGCTCTGAGCACTATGGAACTCAACATCTTAGGTCATAAGTCCCCTAGAACTTAGATCTACTTAAACCTAACTAACCTAAGGATATTACACACACCCATGCCCGAGGCAGGATTCGAACCTGCGACCGTAGCAGGCCCGCGGTTCCGGACTGCAGCGCCAGAACCGCTAGACCACCGCAGCCGGCTATCACAACATTAATAATTTTAATCAGAGCACCTATCAGTATGTCCGATCACTATGAGGTCCAAGCCCTGACTCTGCTCATATGTCTACACAAAATAAGTTTCTAGTTCCAAAAATACCTGCGAATGTGCTGATTTCTGTTTGGCAGAGAAACATGACTGCCAATCGGAAAGCAGCATCAAATCCAGTCAATCCTGCGCATATGTGCAGAACCAAGCAGTATTTGTCACTTAATCATAACAGTAGATAAACATAAGCAAATTTTGAAAACGCACAAATATAAAATTAGCTCCCTCTTAAGAAAACTGCTTTACTGAAATCATAATCTTGTTTCCTCAGTACCATAAACTGACAAGATAATTTAAAGCAGATTCCCCGGTACGAATGACTAACACACAAGTCATTATCGAACATACCTCACAAGACCAGTTACATCAATGTATAGTGTAAAAACTTTAAATAAAACATCGTTTCACATTCACACCTTCATCCACTCTCATAAGTAACCACAAGTATAAAATTAATTAGTAAACAATTAGAAAATTGAAGAAACAGAATTGCAAATCAAACTGAAAGTATTTTGACAGCAGCTCAAACAGCGCCCGTCAGTTAGTGATTTCTACCAGATCGCATAGAAAGCACATACGCTGGGGAATCTGACGCCACCTTCCTTCGCGTAATTCACACTGCACGCCTGTTCACGTATGTCCGATCTCAATACGCACGATGTAAGGCGCTACGTCACAACGTCTGCACAAAAATGAAAATCAGACACTACTGAACAGAAAATTGTGAATGGCGGCGAAGCCAGGCCAAGAAATGCAATTTTGGCCAGCGCAGGTGTGGGCTAGAGGGGGAGGATGGAGGCCCGAAAAAAAAAGAAAGAAGTGGTCAAAGCATTTGGCTAATAAACTGGAGACCTGAGTTCTAATCCTGATCTGGCACAAATTTTTCACTTTTCCCATTAATTTCAATCAAAGGCCGCTTGTAGCCAATGTCTGTAATTCCTCTGTGTCCTAATTCATAACCGATGCTGGATCAAAATGGTGTCAGTCCACACACCATATACGTGTAGAAGAACGGAAGTCTTGGCTTCTCTATAGCCGATTGCATCGTGAACGTCTCTTCATCTCTAGATTACTGTAACATCCATCTGAACCCGCTTGCTGCACTCAAGCCTTATTTGCCGCTGCAATTCTTTCCTAAACACTTTTACCCATTAACAACTTAGTTACTTCTTGATGCTCCTGAACACCTACTACGAACCCGTCGTATCTTTCAGACATGTTGTGTTATTAACTTCTGTTCTCACTGGTCTGATTGAACATCTGCGGAGCAGTTATCAAATCTACCCGTCCAGTCTTCAGCACTATAGTGCAGCATCGCGCTTCAAAAACTTCTACTCTGTTTTTAACTGTATAGCTTCTCATCAACTGTTCATTTCTATCACAATAGGGTACACTCGTCAAAGTGCTCTCTCTCTCTCCTCTCCAGACGCTTTACTGATTCAGCTATCTCTTGCAGGCGTCTATTAAAATTCGAAATGTATCTAGTCCTTGGGGAGTCGTCTCTCTTTCACCTAAATGATTAGAGTTATGGTCTCAGTAATGGTCTGAATGCAGATTAGTAACTCGTGTCAGACGAAGGAACAGTCACGAAATCAATGAACAGTGTGAAGGATTGACAGTGATTAGGCTCAGTGTTTGTTATAATGTAGATACGAACGCTGAATTTCTAGCTGTAGGAATTCTGGTACATGTTAGAAACGCTTTCCTCTAATGGCCAACTACAGCTTCGATTCGGTGCAGTGGTCGTCGCCGGCATAGATAGCAAAACTTTTTGGCAGACCAGTTAGAAAATGCGAAGAGCAAAGATCAGGTATGTTGGGTGACAGTCGAAGAGTCTTTGTCTCTGCTTCCACCTGCGGGTGTAAATGGTGAGGGATGGCCCGTAAGAGTGCACAGGGGAGGGTGTCGGGGCTGGACAGTGTTTCGTGCAGACACACACTTAGTGGGGCATGAGGTAGTTCGGTACGGGGGCCGGTGTCAAAATTTTTACGACACCTTCGCAGTGCCACATCAGCATAGAGTACTAGTAATTGATCCTTGCAGAGGAGAGAACAAGCCTCAGATTCCACAGACAGTCCCGAGAATGCTTTTTCTCGTGAGCCTTCCGAAGGGCATCGTTTCAGATCGTGAAAGAAAACTTTTCCGTTTCGGCGAACGCGGCTTCAAGTCCTCCGCCCAGGAATTCCTAAAATTCAATTTTTCCTTGAAGGACTCACTGGCTGCTACGCCGTTGTTCCCATGTGGACTGAGAAGTGATGCTTTTATTGGCGTACTGGGACGCGTGTTCGATGTGATGTTAGAGAGGATTGTTCTAAGAGGATTTGCCCGGGGCAGCACTTGGCATTAAGAAACACAAAGTTGGTGTAAAACATAGTTAACGTCCCAGCATTTATGGATTGTGCTTTCTGAACCAGCCCCATGTGGGACACATGGTTTTAGGAGGCACTTAAGAAAGCTGACTAGAGACAGTCTCTTTTCAGCAGTTGTGGTGAGAATATAAGGATTCGTGTTTTTGCAGGCTATGAGGACAGGATGAGCGACGCAATTAGACTACCGGAGGGTAGTTATTATGTTTGCTCGTCGTATTTCACTCGGGTCTAGTTATGAAAATAAATCTGTGTAACCACACTTAGCATATTTTCTGTAGAAATCAGAGCCTACAACCGTTTTTAAGGTAATTTAGGTGTGAGGTAGTTGAAATAGTGGAGAATCTACTACATTACATACTCTTGAACTTCACTATTAGGGCCAAAATACCAGTTAGTTAAAATCAGATGTCTGTACGTGTAGTTCTACTGAGGTGTTGCTGAAGGATGACTATCACCTGGAGTACAACCTGACGGATGGGAAGGGTAATAGTATCCCACATTACCAAAACCACCTTACATCACGAACGTTTTGTAAACTTCCTGTCACGACATTGATACCAATCCATAAGATTTATCTTCTTACTGACAAAGTAAGTCAGGTACAGTCTTTCAGAGCTACATATAAAGCTGTATTTAGACTAGAGTTAAACAGAGATATTAAAGTCTTGAAATGGAATTCAAGCACAGAGATGGAGTAATAATAATAACTGCACTGCAAAAATGGCATAGGGTGCTAAATGATAAAAATTGAGTTCAAGGTAACATTTCTCAATAACTAAATTTGAAAACAACAACCTGAGTTAACAAGAAGCGTTAGATAATGAGGCATCAGGGAGAGACAGTGGCAAGTATTGAAACAGCTGCAGTGGAACAATCTGGAGATACCTGAGCCGCAGATCCGCTGATCTTGAGGTTCAGAGCTTAGCATACGTTCGTGCTGCTGTTGTATAATCAGCAAAAGTGTTGTCAAAAGTCGCTAGTTATAGAACTAACGAAATTCATGGCTTCAGAGTAAAGGTGTAGTGGACAACGTCGTGCCTCTTTAAAGTCCATTTGCAAACAGAGGGTAGCTGTTTTCCATGTGTTCCTATTTAAAGACTCCTAACCTGAGGAAAGTAAGTGACTGATTTAAGTGGAAATTTTCAGATCAACCTAGCTAGATATTTGGTTCCAAATTTTGCAGGAACCACACTTTGTTGTCTGGTTGGAAGGCACTGGCGGTGACTGCTTTAAGTGGAAATTTTCAGATCAACCCAGCTAGATATTTGGTTACAAATTTTGCAGGAACCACACTTTGTTGTCAGGTTGGAAGGCACTGGCGACTATCGTTACCACTAGTTCCATCATGCAGCCATTATCTCCCTGCGTTTGAAGGCGGTTTAGAGTAGATTAGGGCCTCATTGTACCGGAAGTTGCTATCTTCTAACTTATTATTACCAGTGTTTATTGAGCTTCTCAAGTCAAAGGAAAATCCATATGTACCTACGAAATATCATGGCCAAGATGAATAAAAAACGAACAGGCATTATAGTACAGTGCTACCCGCCCCATCTTCGGACAGACATCCCTTAGTTTCCAAGGCCAGACGACGTCGCTAGCCAAGCGTTTATAAGTTGTATACACAAATAATCATCGTGAATCAGTCTATCTATCTATTACGGAAAACCGTATAAAAAAATGGTTCGAATGGCTCTGAGCACTATGGGACTCAACTGCTGAGGTCATCAGTCCCCTAGAACTTAGAACTACTTAAACCTAACTAACCTAAGGACATCACAAACATCCATGCCCAAGGCAGGATTCGAACCTGCGACCGTAGCGGTCTTGCGGTTCCAGACTGCAGCGCCTTTAACCGCACGGCCACTTCGGCCGGCTAAGACCGTATCAAAATATGCTTTAAATTATGATATGTTTAACTGCACCGTGCACCACATACCGTAACGTGACTGCCGAATTACAGGTGTGGACGAAGAGGAACCCTCTGCCAGGTTCAAAAAGGTTCAAATGGCCCTAATCACTACGGACTTAACATCTGAGGTCATCAGTCCCCTAGACTTAGAACTACTTAAACCTAACTTAACCTAAGGACATCACACAAATCCATGCCCGAGGCAGGATTCGAACCTGCGACCGTAGCAGCATTGCGGTTCCGGACTGAAGTGCCTAGAACCGCTCTGCCAAAGCTCTGTCAGGCATTTGGACTATGTCACATTATGTCACATTACATTACATTGGATGGAATATGGCCTGAAAATATAGAAAACAAAGACGTAGGTAATAAACAACTTCAGAAACGAGAATAACGGTTTGACTGGCATCAAAACTGCGAATCTAGCAGAACTGGAAGAAGTGAAAGAACGCAGTTGTGTAGAGAACGAGATCAGGCTACTTACTGAAGGTATGAGAATCAGATTTACGCAGATGAAGAAAGTTTTCTTCAATATATCAGCTCTACTGGAATCAGATATCGACGTGGGAGTGTGAAAGGCGTTTCTAAGTGTGTACATATGGAACGCATGTTCGTATGGATATGAGATGTACGCCATAGGAGATATGGTGAAGGAAAAAATGGTTAGCATTTGAAATGTAATGATGTTATCAAAGAATGTTGAGGCTCACCAGGTAAAAGTACACGTAGTACGATGTAAGTCCTGAAAACATTAGATCAGAAAATAAGACAATGGAAAGTCCTTATGAGAAGGAGGTATAGGTTTCTCACATGAGATCCTGCAGACCATGGATGAAGGGCAACAGTTCGTGCAGAATTGTTATTTAACTTCAACAGTAACAACAAACAACAGGATTAGCGTTGTCACAACTTAACAAATGGCCACTAGTTCCATAATGTTACAAAATGGCTCTGAGCACTATGGGACTTAACATCTATGGTCATCAGTCCCCTAGAACTTAGAACTACTTAAACCTAACTAACCTAAGGACAGCACACAACACCCAGCCATCACGAGGCAGAGAAAATCCCTGACCGCGCCGGGAATCGAACCCGGGAACCCGGGCGTGGGAAGCGAGAACGCTACCGCACGACCACGAGATGCGGGCGAATGTTACATCCATGCCCGTTCCCAACTGGCCATGGTTGATTGGTTAATGGAGATGGGTGCCTTCAATAACTGCTTACACAACATTACTAATTTACGTAGGTTATTAGTAATAGTTCACCAAAATCAACAAGTCTTAAAACACTTCATAAAAGACTGATTAAACTGTTCCTTTGGGTAATAAATTCTCAACCAATAACAGTAGCAAACAACATCACTACGAAATAAAAACTTACAGAATCGTTATGGTAGAAAGGTACCCTCCAAATTTTAAAAAGAACTTTCATTTAACATGCAGATATAAAAACATGTACAAAACTCACAGTTAGCAGATATGGTAAATTCCAGTATTTATAACCCGCTGAACTACAGCGCATAACCGAATTTCAAATGTATCCAACGAGTAATCCGGATAACAAAATTATGTTCACAAATAAGAAATACAATAACTTTATGATAACGCCTATCCGGCATTGGCCACTCTTTTACACACTCGTCAGTTGCTTCGGAAAGTGACAGTTACTGCTCAATCTCCTCACAGTTAAGCAAACTAGCACCACTGAAGTCACTGAAGGTTAATACACGTACCGTATTCCACTACTTTCTTCTCCAATATCATGACATCCTTATTGTGGTCGAACACGCTGCAGCAGAGCGTGTTCAGGTTGGGCCCACGCTGTCTCGTTTATCTGCCATAGTAAAACACCCACAAACGACGTCGTCCACCGCTGTCTGTAATTGCGTCCATACAATTGCAGAGCTCACGGCTTATCGTTCCGCAGCAGCGTTGAATTCCCAAGCCTCTCGGTTACACCATCAGCCCACAACCACAGAGAGCTAAAATTATTAAATACCATCCGAAACCCAACACTCTGCCGTCCTGTCCTTCTCGCTCGGTACTGTCGAATTCTCCACTCCTCGTCGGCAGAGGGCCACTCGACGCCAACTCCGCGCCCCCAGTATCTCTGGCGAGTCCAATATCGACCTTAACACTCGCAGCCGGAAACACAATCGTGCCGAAACTAGGCATAAGCTGTATTCCATATTCCTGGATATCAGCAGAGGTTTTGACACTGCTGACTGTCATCGAAGGCACGATCATACGGAACAGTTTCCCAAGCATGTGAGTGGCTCGAAAACTTTTTCAGTAACAGAAACCACGGCGTTGTCGGTGACAGCGAGCCTTTACCATAGACGAGGGTATCACCAGGAATACCAAAAAGAAGTGGTTTTCTATGTACGTGAATGATCTGGCACAAAGGTAAGCGGCAGTCTGCAGTTCTTTGTTGATGATGCTGTGGTGCATGGGAAGGTGTCGTCATTGAGTGACTGTAGGAGGTGTAACATCCACGGGATAATTTTTAGCTACAGTGCGACGAGAGGAAATTATGCCTCTAACAATTATAAACGTTATCTATTCCACATGTCAGAAAACAGTGAAAACGGTGATAAATATTAATTATTTATGTAATATTTTATGATGTAATTGGACATATCGATGTGTATCATACAAAGACAATGATAATTGTAACTTCCTTTTATGATATGCGTTTGTCTTCCTTTGTTTTTACCTTTTGTTGGTTGGCATTTGTAGGTTGCGGACGCATATCAAACTGAGGTCTGTTAAGAAGTTGTAATTATTTGTTAATTATTACTTGAGAATAGAGTTCATTATTATTATAAATATGAGTGAATAATTATTTGTAAGTTTAATTCCTCTCTCAGAAAGCATTATATGTGTTAATTATATCTTTCCGCTGCAAGGAGCGCAGCCATTGATGATAGCGATTTTTATCGCGTTTTTGTCTGTGTTTTCCTTAGAAAAAAATCAGATGTTTGCTTGATGAAGTCTAAATAGTGCACAATACGAAAGTAAAGTTTAATAAGCATTTCAAATACTTATCTTATTTGCTCTAACAATAGAAAGTCTCTATCAATTGTCTGCCGCCATCTTAACAATTATCTCAGCGGCTAATTCCAATTACGCAACTCTGCAGATATAAATGCCGAACGTAATACAAATGTGTAAAAGAAATGTGCACTGGTGTTTCCGAACTCATTTTCATGAAAATAATTCGAATCAGATTGGTTCTTTAAAAACAGTGCTCATAGCACGATCGTTATAACAAACTTTTGTAGCTGATGTATGGAGCCGAAATTAATTACGCACGAGTTGCGAAGAATATTGTTTCAGGTAACATACATCAGTGTTGTGCGCGGCTGATATTCGGTGGTTTTAATGATCATTTTGCTGAAGATAACTTTCCATCATAATCAATAGTTGTATAGAATCTCTTTGTATGAATTGTGATTTAGTGACACTTACACAACTTTTACAAAGAACACTTTAACACAACGCTAACTTGGAGTTCTTTAGCAACTTGACCAAATCTTTAGTCGGGAGAAAAATTACTTAGTAATTACTCAATGTAATAAAATAAGATTATCATTTTCATTTACAAATTAGTTAAATACCAAACCACTGAATAACACCGCGAACGCCACAGAGGATACAAGATGACTTAGAAAAAAATTTCTAATTGGTATGATGAATGGCAGGTGGCTTTAAATGTAGAAAAATCGATGTTGTTGCGCATGAGCAGGAGAAGCAAATCAATAATGTCGGAATACAGAATTGTTAGTGTGTTCTTGACGTACAGTGATTAAACATCCATGTGTAACTTTGTTCAACATCAAACGGAATGAGTGTGAAAGGGCTGTAGTAGATAAAGCGAATGGTCGACTTTGGTTTATTGGCAGAATGTTAGGAATGTGTGGTGCATCAGTAAAGGAGACCGCATATATGACACTAGTGCGATTCGTTGCTGTGTATTGTTCAAGTGTTTGAGGTCCACACCAGGTGAGATTAAAGGACGACTTCGAAGCAATTAACTAACACGCGCGTTGCTAGATCGGTTACCGGTGGGTTCGAACAACATGCAAATGTTATGGAGATGCTTCGGGAACTCAAATGGTAATCTCTGAACGGAAGGCAGCGTTCCTTTCGAGGACCGCTGTTGAGAAAATTTAGACCGGCAATTCAAACTAACTGCAGAAAAATTCTGTTGTCTCTTACATACATTTTCCGTAAGGACTACGAAAACAAGATCTGAGACATCAGGGCACGCACGGAGGCATCCAGACAGTCCTTTCTCCGTCGATCTATTGCAGGGGGGAACAGGGAATGAAATCTGTGCTACTGGTGCGGGTTAACCTCTGCCATGCACCATCCGGCAGCTTGTGCAGTACGTGTGCATATGTAAATGTTTTGTGACGCACTGAAAGACCTGAGTCGAAACAAGGCCCCGGGAGTAGACGACATTCCATTAGAACTACTGACAGCCTATGGAGAACCAGTCATGACAAAACTCTACCATCTGGTGAGCAAGATGTATGAGACAAGCGAAATACCCTCAGACTTCAGGAAGAATATAATAATTCCAATCCCAAAGAAATCAGGTGTTGACAGATGTGAAAATTACCGAACTATTAGTTTAATAAGTCACAGCTGCAAAATACTAACGCGAATTCTTTACAGACGAATGGAAAAAACTAGCAGAAGCCGATCTCGGGGAAGATCAGTTTGGATTCCGCAGAAATATTGGAACAAGTGAGGCAGTACTAACCCTACGACTTATCCTAGAAAATAGATTAAAGAAAGCCAAACCTACGTTTCTAGCATTTGTTGACTTAGAGAAAGCTTTCGACAACGTTGACTGAAATACTCTCTTTGAAATTCTAAAGGTGGCAGGGGTAAAACACAGGGAGCGAAAAGCTATTTACAATTTGTACAGAAACCAGATGGGAGTTATAAGAGTCGAGGGGCATGAAAGGGAAGAAGTGGTTGGGAAGGGAGTGAGACAGGGTTAGAGCCTCTCCCCGATGTTATTCAATCTGTACATTGAGCAAGCAGTAAAGGAAACAAAAGAAAAATTCGGAGTAGGTATTAAAATCCACGGAGAAGACATAAAAGCTTTGAGGTTCGCAGATGACATCGTAATTCTGTCAGAGACAGGAAAGGACCTGGAGGAGCAGCTGAAGGGAATGGCCAGTGTCTTGAAAGAAGGGTATAAGATGAACATCAACAAAAGCAAAACGAGGATAATGGAATGTAGTCGACTTAAATCGGGTGATGCTGAGGGAATTAGATTAGGAAATGACACACTTTAAGTAGTAAAGGAGTTTTGATATTTGGTTAGCAAAATAACTGGTGATGGTCGAAGTAGAGAGCATATAAAATGTAGACTGGCAATGGCAAGGAAAACGTTTCTGAAGAAGAAAAATTTGATAACATTGAGTATAGATTTAAGTGTCAGGGAGTCGTTTCTGAAAGTATTTGTGTGGAGTGTAGCCATGTATGGAAGTGAAACATGGACGATAAATAGTTTAGACAAGAAGAGTATAGAAGCTTTCGAAATGTGGAGCTACAGAAGAATGTTGAAGATTAGATGGGTGGAGGTATTGAATAGAATTGGGGAGAAGAGGAGTTTGTGGCACAACTTGACTAGAATAAGGGATCGGTTGGTAGGACATGCTCTGAGGCAACAAGGGATCACCAATTTAGTATTGGAGGGCAGCGTGGAGGGTAAAAATCGTAGAGGGAGACCAAGAGATGAATACACTAAGCAGATTCAGAAGGATGCAGGTTGCAGTGGGTACTGGGAGATGAATAAGCTTGCACAGAATAGAGTAGCATGGAGAGCTGCATCAAACCAGTCTCTGGGCTGAGATTACAACAAGAACAACAACAAGCTACATCTTCCAGGCCCTAAAAGTAGCTCTAGAATACAGGAAATATAGAAGATGTTAGGGTGGTGATGAAAAGATTGGCAGAAAAGTAAAGGCCTGGGAAGAAGTCGAATTTTATCCTCCAGGTAAGGACGTGAAAATAACTTCGCATTTGCGAGACACGGTCGGACGTTTCGCAAGCGGCGCTGGAGGAAACTTGTGCGTTGACTGCCGACGTTAATGACGGGGGTGAAGAGGTAGACCGGGGGGGGGGATGGGAGGGGAGGGTTGATGAGTGCAGAGTCACTCATTAGGGGCGCTTCAGTGGGGTGCCCGGCAACCGGGCAGCAGGCTCCTCGCCGGTTGACCAGTCGGGCGCTAATTACACGCCTCTCGCTCTGTGCTCTCGTTAGCGAGGCTTCAGGGCCGCCTGCGGACGCTCGGCATGGCTCTCTTCCCCGCCTCCCTGCTCACTCATATGCCGCCAAATTAAATAATCAGCCGTGTCCACTTCTGCTCTGCCCACCAGCGCCGGCACCAAATATGGGACGGCAGCTGGAGCACCAACTGGCGGCTACCCATCACAGAGGCAGGCTTTGCTCTATTGCTCTCACTGCAGAAAGGACATCATAAGCCGGTCATGTTTGTCACTTCCACTGAGAACGATGTATTCGTATCCTAAGTGTGACAGAAAAGGTAATTTCATGTAACGAGGGGTGTTTAATAAGTAACGCAACACACTTTTTTTTCTTAAAGCAGGTTAGTTCTATTCAGAATTGCAATACACCTTGTCATTCCCTACACTCATGGCGATAAAATCTTATTTTTCGACGTAATCTCCGTTCAATTTGAGGTGCTTCCGCCACCTTACTGGGAGGGTCGGCATGCCCGCATGGTACAACTTCACTGGCTGACGTCAGAGCGAACGTTTTGCTGCAAAATTAACCTCCCCAGTATCCACGGGCTGCTCCCCGGTGCGCCCATGGATCATTCAGCGAACTAGATGGAAGTCGGAAGCTGCGAGATCGGAACTGTTGGGTGGATGAGGAAGAACACTCTGAAACCTTACAGTCGTTTCCGCTCCATAAGCATCAGGTTTCGCTGCTCGGTCGCAACGGGAAAAACAAACAGAGGCGGCGGAGCCGCCAGTTTTATTCCACGACGCGGCCGGCCGCGGGTGCAACAGAACCCACGTGGACGGGTGGAAAGAAATGTGTCAGGCTTCATAGTACGTATTTATATGTGTCGTGTCTTTTGCATTTCTTGTACGTGAATGTGAATCTGCACATGAACTTTCCTAATCCTCCTCACACCCTTCCATAAAGCGTGTCCAAATATTAGTTGGGAAGCAGTTCTGTAATATAGTAGTGCCAACCTTACTCCTGGGGAGGGGTTCAGAGAGACAGCACAGGCGGGTCAAAGTCAGAGACGTTCCAGTGTCACAAGATCTGAGGTGAAGAGGTTGGTCGTGGCCAAGTGGTTCGACCATCCACTCCACCGGGGCCCAGGAAGACCTCTGGGTGCCCGCGATATTCTGGGAGTGTTACAGAAGAGGGAGGTAAGTGAGCAGACATACCCTCAGTGCGTCTGTCTGGATGTTCACGCGTGGAAGAGAGGCATTTGAATATTTGCACTAATTCTTTTATTTCCAGCTACGAATTGTGTAAGGAAATGAATGTTCTCGTTTAATTTCAGAAATTTGCCCCCCTGTGTTAATGTATCTGATCTTCAGTTTGCCCGTTATCCTCCTCACATAGTGGATGTCCTATGTAAAATATTGGGAGACTTTGGTGGTATACATTCGGCCAACGCAATTCCATCTTGCCCGTAGAAATGTGCGTGTAGATTAGCATATAAAATACCCGAGCTATACGTTGTACACTTGTAATATCAGTAAACTGGAACAATTGTTGCAATCGCTGTAAAGTCGAGAGATAATGTTTAAAATAAATAGGTAATCAATTGTCATCAATCTTTAACATACCCCAAAAATCAGATAGGAGTCAAGTTAAAGGAATTCATTTAAAATAAAAGAAATAGAATTCAAGGAACCACACATCAGCGTGTGAGCCCTCCAGCCCCTTGCCTAGTAACGTACAGAAAGGGCACGCTCTCTAGGTAGCGCTCTCAAGCTTCCTTCCCCAGCTACCCGTTGCGCAATTTTCATTCAGGGCTTGACGACATCAACTTTCATATGGCGTCCCTAGGCAAGGAGGTTTGACGGCAATCTTTCACCTCTAATGAAGTTAAGCGAGTTCCCCACAGGTGCACATTCTTCTGTGAGGCTTTGCGTTGTCATTTGCATTTTTGTGGCGACGAAATGCCGAAATTGTTCCTTCAGTTTCCTGAGGGGTAGTGCAACGCACATCAGAGCTGATGGTTGTACCGTGAGAGAGGACGTCAAAGAGAACAGCGCCTTCAGAGTATGAGAAGACAGTTATCAAGACTAACGGCTGAGGGTGCAGCTTTGAACTTTTTCTTCGGAAGAAAGTTGGGGTAGCGCCACTCCATGGATTGGCGGTTTGCTCGCGGTTCGAAGTAATGAAACAACGTTCCGTCACCTGTGACGACGTTCGACAAGAATTGTCTTCTGATCTTCTGTTAGGTGGCGAAGAACGCAGCAGCACACACCTCTGAGTACCCCAACTGGTGGACGAGTGTGTCAGCACTACCGCCGGAGAGCCGGCCGGGATGGCCGAGCGGTTCTAGGCACTACGGTCTGGAACCGCGCGACGGCTACGGTCGCAGGTTCGATCCTGCCTCGGGCATGGATGTGTGTGATGTCATTGGGTTAGTTAAGTTTAAGTAGTTCTAAGTTCTAGGAGACTGTTGACCTTAGAAGTTAAGTCCTATAGTGCTCAGAGCCATTTGAACCAACTACCACCAGAGACGTCCATTTGTACTGTGAGGTGTTTGACTCTGATCCAACGATCACTTTTCTGGAAACAAGAAATCTACTCCGTAGGAATCAGCATGGGTTTCGAAATGACGATCGCGTGAAACCCAGCTCGCGCTATTCGTCCACGAGACTCAGACACCTTTGAGACACCTTTCAGTACCCCAACTGGAGGACGAATGTATCAGCACTACCACCGGAGAGCCGGCCGCGGTGGCCGAGCGGTTCTAGGCAGTACAGTCTGGAACCGCGCGACCGCTACGGTCACAGGTTCGAATTCTGCCTCGGGCATGGATGTGTGTGATGTCTTTAGGTTAGTTAAGTTTAAGTAGTTCTAAGTTCTAGGGGACTAATGACCTTAGAAGTTAAGTCCCAGAGTACTCAGAGCCATTTGAACCAACTACCACCAGAGACGTCCGTTTGTTCTGTGAGGTGTTTGATCCAACGATAACTTTTCTGGTAACAAGAAATCTACTTCGTAGGAATCAGCATGGGTTTCGAAACGACGATCGCGTGAAACCCAGCTCGCGCTATTCATCCACGAGACTCAGAGGGCCATAGACACGGGTTCCCAGGTAGGTGCCGTGTTTCTTGACTTCCGCAAGGCGTTTGATACAGTTCCCCACAGTCGTTTAATGAATAAAGTAAGAGCATATGGACTATCAGACCAATTGTGTGATTGTATTGAAGAGTGCCTAGATAACAGAACGCAGCATGTCATCCTTAATGGAGAGAAGTCTTCCGTAGCAAGAATGGTCTCAGGTGTGCCTCAGGGGAGTGTCGTAGGACCGTTGCTATTCACGAGGTACATAAATGACCTTGTGGATAAGATCGGAAGTTCACTGAGGTTTTTTGGGGATGATGCTGTAGTATATCGAGAGGTTGTAACAATGGAAAATTGTATTGAAATGCAGGAGGATCTGCAAAGAATTGACGCATGGTGCAGGGAATGGCAATTGAATCTCAATGTAGACAAGTGTAATGTGCTGCGAATACATAGAAAGAAGGATCCTTTACCAACTGGAAGCAGTTAATTCCGTGAATTATCTGGGAGTAGGTATTAGGAGTGATTTAAAATGGAATGATAATATAAAGTTAATCGTCGGTAAAGCAGGTGCCAGACTGAGATTCATTGGAAGAATCCAAAGGAAATGCAATGCGAAAACAAACGAAGTAGGTTACAGTAGACTTGTTCGCCCACTGCTGGAATATTGCTCACCGGTGTGGGATCCGTACCAGATAGGGTTGATAGAAGAGATACAGAAGATCTAACGGAGAGCAGCGCGCTTCGTTACAGGATCATTCAGTAATCGCGAAAGCGTTACGGAGATGATAGATGAACTCCAGTGGAAGACTTTGCAGGAGAGACGCTCAGTAACTCGGTACGGGCTTTTGTTGAAGTTTCGAAAACATACCTTCACCAAGGAGTCAAGCATTATATTGCTCCCTTCTACGTATATCTCGCGAAGAGACAATAAGGATAAAATCAGAGAGATTAGAGCCCACACAGAGGCATACCGACAATCTTTCTTTCCACGAACAATACGACACTGGCATAGAAGTGAGAACTGATGGAGGTACTCAAAGTACCCTCCACCACACACCGTCAGGTGGCTTGCGGAGTATGGTTGTAAATGTAGATGTAGATGTAGACAGTGCCCGCATTTTCGAACATTGCGGCGATCATCGCTGTGTACAGCCGGCTTGTACGCGGCAAATCGAACAGGTTTGCTCGACCCTGTTGGAGGATAACGGACGCCTCTCCCAACTACTCACCGTGCTTTCGTTCGCTGCCAGATCTCCGTAGACATTATGCAAGTGCCTATGAATATCGGCGATGCTCTGGTTTTTCGCCAAAAGAATCTCAGTGACAGCTGTATGCTTAAAAGTGCACATCCGTTACACACGCCATTTTGAAGACAATTTATAGCACCGCCACCTGTCGGGACTTCATGAAACAACAGAGGCTAAAGTGAGAATATTCCATGATGTCCTACAACAAATTAAGGATTTTCTCAACCGAAATTGGCGGAGAGAAATAGTGTTACGATTTTTGCCGTCAGGGTATATTTATCTCCTACTTTATTCTGTTGCAAGCGTAATTTCCAGTTGAATATACAGCCGTTATTGTGTCCGCTGTCATGTTGCTGAGAGGCAATTAAAATATGATATACCGTAATAAAAGTAATGTTTTATCTGACGCTGTCATTTTGCTGAGCGACAATTACAGTAATATGTACCGCAATAAAAATAATGAAAATGTGAAGTGTGTAATGTAACTGTGAATCAGATAGAAAACTGAAACCTTCAATTAATTAATCTGGTTGGGGAGGTATATAACGGAAATATTAGATGCGGGATACCTTGCGAATATTACATACAACAGTAATCAGTTAACTAGTTAATTATTATTAAATCATTTTCTAACTGAGACAACGACAGAACTCTTTTTTCTTAATTTAGCGCAAAACATACAATCCAGGTAGCAAATTCCTAGTACGCACAAGATTTGGTATGTAGGATATCCGCAACACAGACATTATAATAAATTTAGACAGATCGGCTTCAGTTGTACTAATAATTATTCAATCCACGACCGGTTTCGCGATTCTAAAATCTCGTCTTCATGTGTACTAAACTGTAACACACGAAGGAGAGGAAGGGAGTGGTATAATGCAAAATTTGGCAAAAACATAAAGATCGGATTACCGAGACAAGGCGACTTACTTATTGTATTCGGTGACACATAATATGCGGTTGGGCCAGCCATTGCAAAGAGCTCCATTCATTGCATGTTGGCGGAATCAGAAACAAGGAAACAAAGGGTAGGGTCGAATAATCAAACTGACCTAAAACGTAATGTCTGGGCGGACGGGACGAAGTAAGCGGAAGCCGAGAACAAACACAGTGCTCACCCTGTCCGCCGCCGGGCAGCCTAACCGTAGGGACATCAAACACTGCTCAGTGGACGTTGTACAAGCAAGTGAACTGACGTTAACAGCGATGTCATAGAAAATCTGGGCTGACTGGTGAGGGCGCTTGCAATTATGGTAACGTTATGAGTGTGTGGGAGAGTTATTCGCCCACCTAGTCATGGTACTGAGGACAGATCAATTTGATATGGCTGAAAGGTACCAGTCAAGGTATCAGGGCGTGCAGTCACAGTTCCAGCTTCGAGCTGGGTGACCGGTACGAGAGAGTCCAGGTACAAAGACTAGCAGCGTAACCACAAATGGGATAAATCCCATCGTTGGGAATTTGGATGACTGTCGTTCGCTTTGCCTTTGTGCAGAATACGTTCCAGAAACCGGCCGCGTGTCATGCAATCTTATAAATGGCCAAGATACAGTGTTTGGAGTTTCGACAGTATCTCATACCAAGTATCAAAGCAAATACGAATACGGTGATCACAGATAAATGAGGGGCATCCAGTGACATAACAACATTGCTATATTCCTGAAACAACAGAAGTTAATACACTCCTGGAAATTGAAATAAGAACACCGTGAATTCATTGTCCCAGGAAGGGGAAACTTTATTGACACATTCCTGGGGTCAGATACATCACATGATCACACTGACAGAACCACAGGCACATAGACACAGGCAACAGAGCATGCACAATGTCGGCACTAGTACAGTGTATATCCACCTTTCGCAGCAATGCAGGCTGCTATTCTCCCATGGAGACGATCGTACAGATGCTGGATGTAGTCCTGTGGAACGGCTTGCCATGCCATTTCCACCTGGCGCCTCAGTTGGACCAGCGTTCGTGCTGGACGTGCAGACCGCGTGAGACGACGCTTCATCCAGTCCCAAACATGCTCAATGGGGGACAGATCCGGAGATCTTGCTGGCCAGGGTAGTTGACTTACACCTTCTAGAGCACGTTGGGTGGCACGGGATACATGCGGACGTGCATTGTCCTGTTGGAACAGCAAGTTCCCTTGCCGGTCTAGGAATGGTAGAACGATGGGTTCGATGACGGTTTGGATGTACCGTGCACTATTCAGTGTCCCCTCGACGATCACCAGTGGTGTATGGCCAGTGTAGGAGATCGCTCCCCACACCATGATGCCGGGTGTTGGCCCTGTGTGCCTCGGTCGTATGCAGTCCTGATTGTGGCGCTCACCTGCACGGCGCCAAACACGCATACGACCATCATTGGCACCAAGGCAGAAGCGACTCTCATCGCTGAAGACGACACGTCTCCATTCGTCCCTCCATTCACGCCTGTCGCGACACCACTGGAGGCGAGCTGCACGATGTTGGGGCGTGAGCGGAAGACGGCCTAACGGTGTGCGGGACCGTAGCCCAGCTTCATGGAGACGGTTGCGAATGGTCCTCGGCGATACCCCAGGAGCAACAGTGTCCCTAATTTGCTGGGAAGTGGCGGTGCGGTCCCTTACGGCACTGCGTAGGATCCTACGGTCTTGGCGTGCATCCGTGCGTCGCTGCGGTCCGGTCCCAGGTCGACGGGCACGTGCATCTTCCGCCGACTGCTGGCGACAACATCGATGTTCTGTGGAGACCTCACGCCCCACGTGTTGAGCAATTCGGCGATACGTCCTCCCGGCCTCCCGCATGCCCACTATACGCCCTCGCTCAAAGTCCGTCAACTGCACATACGGTTCACGTCCACGCTGTCGCGGCATGCTACCAGTGTTAAAGACTGCGATGGAGCTCCGTATGCCACGGCAAACTGGCTGACACTGACGGCGGCGGTGCACAAATGCTGCGCAGCTAGCGCCATTCGACGGCCAACACCGCGGTTCCTGGTGTGTCCGCTGTGCCGTGCATGTGATCATTGCTTGTACAGCCCTCTCGCAGTGTCCGGAGCAAGTATGGTGGGTCTGACACACCGGTGTCAATGTGTTCTTTTTTCCATTTCCATTTCCATTTCCATTTCCAGGAGTGTATTTCACAGTCAACAAACCTCTGAATTAACATGGAGCCATGACGATTCAACAAACGATATCTCAGATGACAGCATGGCACCATAGTGATCATCTCTGAAAGCTACGTCTCTGTGTCTACTTTATTTCTTGGTTAATTACGTCTTTCATACCTTTTTTAATTACGCAAATGTATGTCAGCAAATAAACACAGCATGAATATCTCATATGTTGTCATGCTTGCGTATTTATTTAATGAATAGTTTACTGTTTTGTCAGTACCTTCCCTTAAATGTTGACTGTAAGTCTTATTAGAAAACTATTGTGATGTAAAAGTGGTTAAGAGGACCAAATGACGCTTTTGTCAAGCAGGCATAACTAATTGTTTAAACAATATTTAGCATCAGTCTGTAGTGATTTAACGTGAGCATACTTGTAAAAGAATATTGGCTTAATTAGTTAGGAACCAACTACACTGAAGGCGCAAAGAAACTGGTACACCTGCCTGATATCATGTAGGAGCCCGAGAACATGCAGAAGTGCCGCAACACGACATGGCATGGACTCGACTGTTGTCTGAAGTAGTGCTGCAGGGAACTGACATCGTGAATCCTGCAAGGCTGTCCATAAATCCGTAACGTTATGGGGTGGTGAGATTGCCTCTGAACAGCACGACGCAAGGCATCCAAGATATCTCGAATATTGTTCTTGTTTGGGGAGTTTGGAGGCCAGCGGAAGTTTTTTAAACTCAGAAGAGTGTTCCTGGAGCCACTGTGTAAGAATTCCGGACGTGTGAGGTGTCGCATTGTCCTGATGGAATTGCCCAAGTCCGTCGTAATGCACAAAGGACATGAATGGATGCAGGTGATAAGACAGGATGCTTACGTACGTATCACCTGTCAGAGTCGTATCTAGACGCATAATGCGTCCCTTATCACTCCAACTGCACGCGCCCACACCATTACAGAGCTTCCACCAACATGAATAGTCCCCTGCTGACATGCAAGGCCCATATATGAGATAGTTTCCATACCTGTACACGTCCACCCACTCGATAAAAATTGAATCGTGACTCGTCTGACCAGATAACATGTTTCCAGTCATCAACAGTACATGTTTCCAGTCATCAGCAGTCCAATGTCGGTATTGACGTGCCTAGACGAGGCGTTGATCTTTGTGTCGTGCAGTCATCAAGGGTACGCGGTCGGGCGTTTGGCTCCGAAAGCCCATATCGATGACGTTTCGTTGAATGGATTGCACGCTGACACGTGTGGATGGTCCAGTATTAAAATCTGCAGCAATTTGCGGAAGGGTTGCACTTCTGTCACGTTGAACGATTCTCTTCAGTCATCGTTGGTCCCGTTGTTGAAGGATCTTTATCCGGCCGCAGCTATGTCGGAGGCTTTGTGTTTTACAGCATTCTTGATATTCACTATACACTCTTGAAATGGTCGTACGGCAAAATCCCCATTTCACCGCTGTGTCCCAAGGCTGGTGTGCCGACTGTAATACCACGTTCAGACTCTCTTAAATCTTGATAACCTGCCATTGTAGCAGTAGTAAGCGATCTAACAAATGAATAAGAATTTATTGTTTTACGTAGGCGTTGGCTACCGCAGCGCTGTATTCTGCCTGTTTACACATCTCTGTATTTGAATACGCATTCCTATACCAGTTTCCTTGGCGCTTCAGTGTATTACCTATATTTAATGAAAATGATGTGAGTGTAACCGATTGTTTATGACATTCCTGAATTTAAATATTGTTGTAATATATTTGTTTGGTCAGGGAAGTGGTCAAGATGAGTCAAAGCATGTCTATAGCTCGTAACAACGATGTATTTTTGTGGTGACCGGGACTTCTCGAGTGAAAAGCTCAAGGGAGCGATTCTGGAGTTTCACGTGTTTTCTGTGGGGAGAGAGACCGGCCTAGAGTAACGTGCGCGATTCCACCGTCTAGGTGACTGATCGTGGGCGGTAAACAGCCGCTATGATATTTTAACTTGTGGAGGGACATTACATTTAGGGAAGTCTGAATGTACTCCGAATGTGCTGTGATGATAGAAACAGAATTAGTTACTACAGTTTATGTCACGTGTCCCAATTTGTGGATTATCATTTTGGACTCTGAACTATTTCGAATTGGTGAATACGTCGTATATTGTGGTCATTATGTGAACTTATCTTTGATGATAATTCAGTTTGGCAAATTTGCTGCCATTCTCTTATCTCTCTCAACGTAACTTGATAGCACTTGATAGGGAAATTTTCTGAATAGCCTAAGACCACATCCCGATTTTTTGAGATGTCCTTTTTCTATGAAACATTGTTCAACATAGTTCTCTATGGACCACATTAAATGTAGCAGTCAGAATGGAGACCTTGTTGTTAAATTATGAATTTAACTTTCATTTTGTATTTGTGTATATTTTATTAACCCTCACTTGTTGTTGTTGTGGTCTTCAGTCCTGAGACTGGTTTGAGGCAGCTCTCCATGCTACTCTATCCTTATACAGCTTCTTCATCTCCCAGTACCTACTGCATCCTACATCCTTCTGAATCTGTTTAGTGTATTCATCTCTTGGTCTCCCTCTACGATTTTTACCCTCCACGCTGCCCTCCAATACTAAATTGGTGATCCCTTGATGTCTCAAAATATGTCCTACCAACCGATCCCTTCTTCTTGTCAAGTTGTGACACAAATTTCTCTTCCCCCCAATGCTATTCAACACCTCCTCATTAGTTATGTGATCTACCGATCTAATCTTCAGCATTCTTCTGTAGTACCACATTTCGAAAGCTTCTATTCTCTTCTAGCTTAAACTATTTATCGTCCATGTTTCACTTCCATACATGGCTACACTCCATACAAATACTTTCAGAAACGACTTCCTGACACTTAAATCTATACTCGATGTTAACAAATTTCTCTTCTTCAGAAACGCTTTCCTCGCCATTGCCAGTCTACATTTTATATCCTCTCTACTTCGACCATTATCAGTTATTTTGGTCCCCAAATATCAAAACTTACTACCTTAAGTGTCTCATTTCCTAATCGAATTCCCTCACCATCACCCGACTTAATTCGACTACATTTCATTATCCCCGTTTTACTTTTGTTGATGTTCATCTTATATCCTCCTTTCAAGACACTGTCCATTCCGTTCAGTTGCTCTTCCAGGTCTTTTGCTGTCTCTGGCAGAATTACAATCATCGGCGAACCTCAAAGTTTTTATCTCCATGGATTTTAGTAACTACTCCGAATTTTTCATTTGTTTCCTTCACTGCTTGCCCAATATACAGCTTGAATAACGTCGGGGAGAGGCTAAAATTCTGTCTCACTCCCTTCCCAACCACTGCTTCCCTTTCATGTCCCTCGACTCTTATAACTGCCATCTGGTTTCTGTTTTTTTTTTTGGTCATCAGTCTACTGACTGGTTTGATGCGGCCCGCCACGAATTCCTTTCCTGTGCTAATCTCTTCATCTCAGAGTAGCACTTGCAGCCTACGTCCTCAATTATTTGCTAGATGTATTCCAATCTCTGTCTTCCTCTACAGTTTTTGCCCTCTACAGCTCCCTCTGGTACCATGGAAGTCATTCCCTCATGTCTTAGCAGATGTCCTATCATCCTGTCCCTTCTCCTTGTCAGTGTTTTCCACATATTCCTTTCCTCTCCGATTCTGCGTAGAACCTCCTCATTCCTTACCTTATCAGTGCACCTAATTTTCAACATTCGTCTGTAGCACCACATCTCAAATGTTTCGATTCTCTTCTGTTCCGGTTTCCCCACAGTCCATGTTTCACTACAATGCTGCACTCCAGACGTAAATTCTCAGAAATTTCTTCCTCCAATTAAGGCCGGTATTTGATATTAGTAGACTTCTCTTGGCCAGAAATGCCTTTTTTGCCATAACGAGTCTGCTTTTGATGTCCTCCTTGCTCCGTTCGCTATTGGTTATTTTACTGCCTGGGTAGCACAATTCGTTAAATTCATTGACTTCGCGACCATCAATCCTGATGTTAAGTTTCTCTCTCTGTTCTCATTTCTACTACTTCTCATTACCTTCTTCTCCGATTTACTCTCAAACCATACTGTGTACTCATTAGACTGTTCATTCCGTTCAGCAGATCATTTAATTCTTCTTCATTTTCACTCAGGATAGCAATGTCATCAGCGAATCTTATCATTGATATCCTTTGACCTTGTATTTTCATTCCACTCCTGAACCTTTCTTTTATTTCCATCATTGCTTCCTCGATGTTTCTGTACAAATTGTAAATAGCCTTTCGCTCCCTGTATTTTAACCGTGCCACCTTCAGAATAAATAAATGGAAAATTTGTGGTAAGGTCTTATGGGACCAAACTGCTGAGGTCATCGGTCCCTAAGCTTAAACACTATTTAATCTAACTTATACTAACTTACGCTAAGGTCGACACACACACCCATGCCCGAGGGAGGAAGCCGTGCGGACCGTGACAGGTTCCCCCAGATCGCTCGGTTACCCGCGCGGCGCACGGCATGAGAGCAAACGTGCGCCGCTACTAGATCGAGGCATTCTTTTTAAACAAAGCCGTGGACAGTCCAAGTACCCGAAGTAGGAGTAATCGCGGGTAAAGTCGCAACAAACCTGCTTGTATGGACTGCTGTTTACAAGAGCAGCTGCGCAGCAGTAACCATTAGGTACCGTCGCATTCTTCATCTAAGGACATAACGAATATGAACTAGTTGAGGTATGCCGATACGCTAAATAGCTCTCAAGCATGTAA
Source organism: Schistocerca cancellata (assembly GCF_023864275.1). Taxonomy (NCBI): domain Eukaryota; kingdom Metazoa; phylum Arthropoda; class Insecta; order Orthoptera; family Acrididae; genus Schistocerca; species Schistocerca cancellata. The sequence continues at coordinate 89,779,201 of NC_064634.1, read as the reverse complement.
CACACAAAAATGATCAGCTTGGGCTCCATAGTTTATACAAAGGAGTAATTGTACGGAAAGATGACTAAGAGGGGAATCAACTAAGTGAATGGAAGAAGAAGTAAGTCTAAAACTCACAGACTAGTAAAAATATACGCTATAATAGGCAACAACGCAATGGTAGATAGGCCAAATGAGTGAAGAGAGTGAATAGGCAGTAAAAGCCGTGATAAAGAAATACTACTCCGGCCGGCCGCGGTGGTCGTGCGGTTCTAGGCGCTGCAGTCCGGAACCGCGGGACTGCTACGGTCGCAGGTTCGAATCCTGCCTCGGGCATGGATGTGTGTGATGTCCTTATGTTAGTTAGGTTTAATTATTTCTAAGTTCTAGGGGACTGATGAGCTAAGATGTTAAGTCCCATAGTGCTCAGAACCATTTGAACCATTTGAAATACTACTCCTTTGTATAATGTTTATCCACAACCAGATCATTTTTCTGTGTAGCTTCGATACTGACTCTAGCACACCCACATTTCAGATTTGTGATGGTTTTTATAAATTTTATTTCATTTATATTTATTTTTGGTCACCTGAGCCCACAAAGTACCATAGAAGTGACCATTTTCTGAGCATGGTCTCTATCACCATCAATTTTTATCAGTGTTGTATGGTTTTATTCCTTGATCGTACATTTTACCCACGTACCATTATCTTCTTGCCTTAAAAGATCACACAATGCCACACGCTTGAGAGTACTTAGTCTTTCGGCATCGTACAGCTCGTTGATGGTCTATCAGCTCCTTAAATGAAGTATTGTAAGCACTCTGACCAGTGACTCCAGATTTCCTATATCGTCGCTGATAACGTCAGTTCCCTCGCTTGTACGCCACTGACGCCTGCGCCGCAACGCGTTTCCAGATCTCCGGCAACGCCCTCAGCTCTCCAGTGTTTGGCGTTCCTACCGTGCGGCTGCCCGGCGTCGGACAGTGTGAATACTGTGTTTGTTCTCGGCTTCTGTTTACTTCGGCCCATCCAGCCAGACTTATACTTTTAGATCAGTTTGATTATTGGTCCCTGCCCCTCTTTTGTTTTTACTATTTCTACCAATATGCAAAGATTGAAACTCTTGTACTCACTGGCCCGACCGCATGTTATGTATTACCAGTTACTATACGTGAGTAACTTCGTTTCGGCAGTATAGTCTTTTGGTTTTTAGACATATGTTGCATTATATTTCTTCCCTCCTCTCCTTTGTATGTTAAGTCTTAGACACCTGAAGATGGGATTTTAAAACCCCGAAACCGGTCATGGTTTGAATCAATATTAGTGCAACTGAAACGAATATCTCCTAATTAATTAGCGCATTATATGGCTGTGAGTGGGGCACCTTTTTTTGTAAACACATTGGAATGAACGAAGCAATGCAATGACAAATCGGGCATCTTCATTTATGGTTCGCTCAGTGGGAACGTCCAAACACAATAGACCCTTAGTGCCGATTTGACATTTCCCTTCGTCGACAAATTTTTCCGCGCTTATTCTACGCAAGTGACTGACGCACACTCTCGCGCACGCGCACCCACAAACACACACACACACAAACACACACACACACACACACGCACACACACTACTTAACTGGCCTGGCTTATCTCAGCTATAGAGGGTCACATAACCGCCTTTCAATCCATACTACATGAAAAAAAAAAAAAAACAAATAAGTCAAAATCGTTCCACCAAAGCAACTTTTACTTTCATAATAAGCAACGAAGACAAGAAGTAGTTCGCAAAAGTAAACAATTGTTTCAAGTTATTCGCTTCAGTTTTAAATGTAATTTTAAAATTTTCCACTAAAGTAACCATCATTATCGTAGTAAGCAACGTATATAAGGCCGGCCGGAGTGGCCGTGCAGTTCTAGGCGCTACAGTCTGGAACCGAGCGACCGCTACGGTCGCAGGTTGGAATCCTGCCTCCGGCATGGATGTGTGTGATGTCCTTAGGTTAGTTAGGTTTAATTAGTTCTAAGTTCTAGGCGACTGATGACCTCAGAAGTTAAGTCGCATAGTGCTAAGAGCCATTTGAACCATTTTTTTTAACGAATACAAGAAGAAATGGGCACAAAGTAAATAACCAGGTGTTTTAAGGACGATGTGGCACTTTGGAACATAATTTTAAAATTTCCTACAAAATTTGCCTTCATTATCGTTATAAGCAATGGATACAAGTAGAAACTGGCGAAAAGTAAACAGGAAGACATTTTTTACTTTGGAATCAGCAGGTACAAAGTTTTCAATCATCTGTCACAGCATGTGACATATTTGAAAGCAAATTCGCGCTTTTCCTAAACACAATCAAGCATTTCGGAACTTCCATTAACTCATGAGGCCTAAATGTTTAGAGCCCTAAGTAACAAGCAAAAATAGGTCTGAAATTTAATGAATCCTGTACCACAAGTCATCATTGCCCATGTGGTTCCATTTATAAATCGTTCGTACTGACAGTGGTACGAATTCCCATTTACGCTACAACAGCCTTAGATGCAAGTAGTTTCACTAACACTATCAACGATCTCATCACTTTTTTCTGCGTCTTCAGCCTTCTGACTTGGATGTACCCGATCTCTGTCTTTGTCTACAGTTTTCACGCGCTACAGCACCCTCTAGTACCATGACAGTCATTTCCTGATGTTTAGCAGATGTCCTATCTTCCTGTCCCTTCTTCTTGTCGGTGTTTCCCATAAATTCCTTTCCTCGTCTATTTTGCGAAGAATTCCGCTTTACTTACCTTATCAGTCAACATAATCTTAAACATTCTTCTGTAGCACCACATCTCAAATGCTTCTATTCTTTTCCTTTTCCAGTTTTCCCATAGCCCGTGTCTCACTACCATACAACGCTATGCTCCAGACGTATATTCTCGGAAATTTCATCCTGAAGTTAATACATATGTTTGATTATAGTAGACTTCTCTTGGCCAGGAATACCCTTCTCGCCAGTGCTAGTCGGTTTTTTATGTCCTCCTTGCTGCGTCCGTCATGGGTTATTTTTCCGCCTAGGTAGCAGAATTACTTAACTTCATCTACTTCGTGTCCACCAATTCAGATGTTACGTTTCTTGCTGATCTCAATTTCTGATTTCTGCTACTTCTCATCACTTTAGTCTTTCTTCGATTTACCTTCAGTCCATATTCTGTACTCATTAGAGACTTCATTCCATTCAACAGATACTGCAATTCTTCGTACAAAGTACTCTGCGAATCTTAACATTGAAACCCTTTCACTTCTAATTTTAACGCCATTCTTGAGCCATTCTTTTACTTCCGTCATTGCTTTTTAGACGTACAGATTAAACAGCAGGGGTGAAAGATTACTTCCCTGTCTTACACCCTTTCTAACCCGTGCACTTCGTTCTTGGTCTTCCACTCTTATTGTTCCCCTTGGTCTTTTAGATGTTGTATCTTATCCGTCTATCCCTATAGCTTACCTCTATTTTCCTCATAATTTCGAAAATCTTGTACCATTTTCCATTGACGAACGCCATTTCAGTGTCACAGGTGCCCACTTAAATTCATAGTCAGATAGCGTTTTTGAGTGATTTTCTTTGAAGTCACATTGCACTTAGACAGTCCTTAACCTTTCAATATTGCCGGCTGGAGTAGCCGTGCGGTTCTAGACGCTGCAGTCTGGAGCCGAGCGACCGCTACGGTCGCAGGTTCGCATCCTGCCTCGAGCATGGATGTGTGCGATGTCCTTAGGTTAGTTAGGTTTAATTAGTTCTAAGTTCTAAGTGACTGATGACCTCAGAAGTTAAGTTGCATAGTGCTCAGAGCCATCTGAACCATTTGAACCTTTCAATATTGAATTGCATATCAGGGGTCATTAATCAGGTGCCCCGACCCTTATTCCAAGCACGTTTGAATACTTTGATAGTAATATTTTATGAAGTTATGTTCTTGAAGGTAGTTAATGAATAAATTATACAACATACCAATTTAAAAAGATGCTCCCATTCATTTATTAACAAACCCCCCTACAGTGTTTTTTCGGTGAAAATAATACTTTAGTGGACTCTCATTTTGTCCTGACGCCGCACAAGAAACGAGCGACACAATTCCATGCGTCTTCTGCAGTTCCGATGGTCATCCCCTCGTTAAGTGTGACGTGGCAGGTATGGAAGCAAATGCGAATAACGGTACGATCATTTCTTGCAGAGGCACACGCAGTGTCTCTCGATGTAACAAGTGGATTAGGAGCGCCACCTGCTTGAGCATCTGTTTCGTAGGCTCTTCTCGCTGCTAGCCTTCTTACCCTCCAGTACGCCTTCGGTAACAATTTCTTTTTTTGCACATTTGCTTAACTGTTTTTCTTATTGGAAACCGTCTGTGAGAATGTCTTCGCGAGTACAGGTGTTCTCATCTAGTACCTTCCGCAGTCTCCGTAAAGAATGGCGAACTCCTAGTTTCTCTTGATTTGTTAACACTTTTTTTTTTCAAATTAATCAGCGGACTAGACACTCGAACGGCTAGGACGGAACGAAAGCTACATTTCCTCTTTGCCCGTTTCTTACCGGTATTGTGGTGGTGCAACACTGTGTCCTTATCCAACGGGACGTATTTCCTCTTTTGCGCATGAAATCACTAACTTTTTGCATAAGACAGCAATCGGTTTCTTGTGTAAAATAGGTAACTTCTAAATTCTAAAATTGTGACTTCAGCGAAACTAGTAATCAGGATTTGAAGGATGAAACGCAGTTGGATTTATACGAATGCGTGGTGCCTGTTCTTTCGGACATATGTGAAGGAACAAACACCACGCAGTCACATAATTTGATTGACCTAGCTGAGCAATAGACCACCTTCTTCAGAGTGGCTGCACAAATACGTCCGACCTCCTGTGGGAATCTCAGAGAGTGAATATGGAGGAAATGTAGAGGAACTGCGGATAGGTGGCGCTTGATAAGAACGTGGATCGGGCGTAAGGCGCACTGAGATAGTCTGCGCAGTTACGATTACGCTGTTTCTCTGATAGCGCAAGATTAATGCACCTGTTTATTAAGCAGAAGATCCCGGGTTCGAATCCCTGTCCGACACGTACTTTCACTCGTCGCCGCTGACTCCGCGTGATGTCCCAACGCAGCTGACAGAAGTTATCCCCTCCCTTTCCTTACATCTTTTCCCCTCACTGCCTTCAATTTACATACGCTGTTGAATTTGTTTCACTTAGAACTACGATAACAGCACCGGATATTACACAGTTCTATTTGAGAAAGCTTACCGATGTCTCCTTAATTAAAATAGATATGAAAGAAGACTATACGTTTCACCATTAGCTGATTACCCCCAGTAGGCCATTTGCATAACGATTTTTCAAAAAAATTCTCGTAATAAACACGGTGGACAGAAGGAAACAACCACAGTAATCACATTCGACTCTGGAAACAAACGTACGTACTCTAATAAGATCCGATTTTATTCATTTTCAACTGTTGAGGATACTTGTGCAATCACCAAGCCTAAAGGACATTTGATATTTAGATTTTCAGGCTGCTTCTTTACGGGAATTGTTGGGAGGAGTTAGTGTGGTGGCCGTGTGGCCGAGCGGTTCTAGGCGCTTCAGTGCGGAACTGCGCTGCTGCTACGGTCGCAGGTACGAATCCTGCCTCTGGCATGGATGTTTGTGATGTCCTTAGGTTAGTTAGGTTTAAGTAGTTCTAAGACTAGACCACTGACGTTAAGTCCCATAGTGCTTAGAGCCATTTGAACCAGTAAGTGTGGCACGTCATGTGAGGTTTTTTTTCTCATGCAAGATTGAGGTGCTGCTCACATTTGAGGTCTAGTACGACATCTTGTTTGGTTCAGTCGAGACAAATCAATAATCGTATGTCGCGTTCCATTCCTCTGCGTTTTTTCTTCAAGCATAAATTGCGGAAAGCAAGAGAAAAAAATTATGCAGGAACATAGGGAGAGTTATTGCCTGTTCCTTTATTTTTATAGTTGCTAGCCTAGCTGAACACTAACGGTGGAAGTAAATCAGAGAGAAATAGCCATGCGGACACTGTCTTTGTTCCCATTCGGCGATCCAGCATAAGCTACTACTCAGATTCGCACTAGGTGTGGAATCTTTATTTCTCCTCAAGTTCTCACGAACTGTCCCGCATTTCTATAAGTTAAGACGTTGTACTGCTATTTCTTCAAGAGGAACGTCAGAGAAAGAGGAAATAATTTAAAACATTTGTTGCTCATGCTGTAACAGTACCAATCAACCAGCCGATTACACAATAATTTTCGAGAGTATAATATTCACATAAATCTCTGTTTACTGTTTGCGTATTTGCCGAATCTAATACTCCTTCTCTCTCTCTCTCTCTCTCTCTCTCTCTGTCTCGTACGCTCACGCAAACACACGGAGGCAGTAAACGAGAGGGAGATACACAGGGAAGGAAAAGAGAGACAAAAGGAGGAGAGGGGGCGACTGGGATGAAATAGATACAGAAATCTTGCTTTTTCTGTGCATCATCAGTCAATAGCTGTTTCGATGCGCCTCATCAAGATATCCTCTTTTTAGAGATCTACACATTTCAGAATATCACTGAACCCGATGATCTCAGTGATTTGTCGTTGACCGTATGTTACACTCTCTGTCTTTCCAAACATGTTTTGTCCACTATAGTTGTCTGTAGTGGCATGGCAATTATTCCCTGATGTCTTAACGCACGTCCTTTCATACTATCCACTCGTCTAGTTAGTTATATTATTACGGCAGGGTTAATTAATGGAGTATACAGATACCGGTTACACATATGAAATAAATGGCTCTGAGCACTATGGGACTTAACATCTGTGGTCATCAGTCTCCTAGAACTTAGAACTACTTAAACCTAACTAACCTAAGGACATCACACACATCCATGCCCGAGGCAGGATTCGAACCTGCGACCGTAGCGTTCGCGCGGTTCCAGACTGTAGCGCCTAGAACCGCTCGCTCACTCCGGCCGGCACACATATGAAATAGTTTTCTTTATTTCCATTAACTAGTTTCCGAGCCTCTCAAGTCCATCTTCAGAGGAGGTAGATTAGGTTAGATTAGATTAACACTCGTTCTACAAATCATGAATACGACAGTTCATAATAATGTGGAACGTGGCATTTAACAAAAGTTCCTTTACAAGTGACAATTCAGTGTCTTTCTTTTAATTTTAATTACTTATACCTAAAAATTTACTTATTCAGTAGAAGGAGAAGACATTCAGCTATTAATTTAATTAGTTTTTAATGGTGGTCAGACTTTTCACACTATATGGTTAGTGACCAAAGACTTTTGTGGCAGCATAATTCACTCCTTTCGGGGCTATAGTTAGATTTAGCACAGGATAGTGTTGTAGCTGTGCACGTTGCTAATGCTTTTGAAATGGGATGGATTATTAATAACAATTTATTAAGTTAATATACGACGGTTGCCCAGAAAGTAATGCACCGCATCTTTTTTCTCAGCCGAATACAATGCTAGGAATGCGAAACGTTACGCATGTATTATTTGAAGCCTGAGTTAGCGTGCCAAGTTTCTGTAACTTTCGGCAGATAGCATAGCTGCAGGATAGTTTCAAAATGGCGTATGCAGGTGACGTACGTTACAAACAACGTGCCGTAATTAAATTTCTGCCGGCCGCGGTGGTCTAGCGGTTCTGGCGCTGCAGTCCGGAACCGCGGGACTGCTACGGTCGCAGGTTCGAATCCTGCCTCGGGCATGGGTGTGTGTGATGTCCTTAGGTTAGTTAGGTTTAAGTAGTTCTAAGTTCTAGGGGACTTATGACCTAAGATGTTGAGTCCCATAGTGCTCAGAGCCATTTGAAGCCAATTAAATTTCTCACTGGAGAGAAAGAAACTGCGATTAATATTCACAAGCGCTTGGTCAATGCCTACGGAGCATCTGCTGTCGACAGAATTACAATTAGTCGTTGGACACGGAGGATGAGGTCATCAGAAGGCGGTTCGGCGGAGCACCACGATTTGCAGCGGTCGGGGAGACCATCCACGGCTGTCACACCTGACATGTTGCAGCGAGCTCCTGATTTCATTCGCGAGAACAGTCGCATTACGACCCGGCAGTAGGCGCTGCATCTGTCAATCAGCAAAGGAAGTGTGGATACAGTTATCCGCACTCATGGATACTCAAAAGTGTGTGGAAGATGGGTCCTGCGGAGTCTAACTGTGGGTCACAAATCGCACTGAAAAATCATTTGTCTTGTTTTGTTGCAACGTTTTGAAGCTGAGGGGGAGGTCTTCGTGTCCCGGTTTGTGATAGGTGATGAAACCTGGGTTCACCATTTTGAGCCAGAAACAAAACGACAGTCGATGGAATGGCGCCATTCCCACTCCACACAGAAGAAAAAATTTCAAAACTTCTGCTTCCGCCGGCAAAGTCATGATCACCGTGTTCTGGGACTGTGAAGATGCGATTCTCATTAATGTGGTGCCACCGAGGCGGTACCATTAATTCAGAAGCATATGTCAACACGTTAACAAAACTCAAGACGCGCTTCCTGCCACTTTGGCGCCACAGTAACCCAAGAGATGTTTCTCTGCAACACGATAACGATCGGTCCCTCACAAGTCTGAGAACTGCTCAAAACACCGCAAATCAGGGTTGGGCAGTGTTACCCAATCCGCCCTACAGCCGTCACCTAACCCCCTAGCTAGGACTTCCACTTGTTTGGAACATTAAGGGATCCTATTCGTGGAAGACATTTTGAAGATGATGAGGAGGTGATTCACACAGTGAAGCACTGGCTCCGCCGCCAGGACAAGGGCTGGTACTGACAGGACATTCACACCCTTGTTTCGCTCACATGGAAGGCCACAGAACGGGATGGAGATTACGTGGAAAAATAGAGTGTGTAGATAAAACACCATTCTTTCTTGTACGTAATTCTCATTGTGTTCAATAATGAATTGTTGAGGAAAAAAATGCGGTGCATTACTTTCTGGGCAACTCTCTATACTGTGAAGCTGTCGACAATATTCCTAGTACCTTAAATGAATGTGTAGAAGAAGATATTGAGTGAGCTCCATCTATTACACTGATTACAATTTTTTGCAAGGGTTACATTTTTGTTTAATGACAAGTTACCGAAAATATGATACCCTACGAAAGCAGTGAATGAAAACAGGCATATTAAGGTATGATATGCTTATCATCAAAATTTGTAATAACCCTGATAGCTTAACATACTGACCTCAAACGTTTCAATAGATTTTCAGAGTAGAAATTACGTCAAGGTGAGTAGAAAGAAAACTTTCTTTATTTATTGTGCCAGTATGAGTGATTGTCGCAGATTGTAAGGGTATTTAGTTTTCTACACAGCTTGCCATATAACTAACACTTTCATCTTCTTGTCACAGAATAAAGACCTTCAATAGCCAGCATAACACTACAAACACGAATGTACTGTCTGAATGGCTTATCTGAATATTATACTTAAAAGTCTCCAAACTGTTGTTGTTGAGATCTTCAGTCCTGAGACTGGTTTGATGCACCTCTCCATGCTACTCTATCCTGTGCAAGCTTCTTCATCTCCCAGTACCTATTGCAGCCTACGTCCTTCTGAATCTGCTTAGTGTATTCATCTCTTGGTCTCCCTCTACGGTTTTTACCCTCCACGCTGCCCTGCAACACTAAATTGGTGATCCCTCGATGTCTCAGAAAATGTCCTACTAACCGATCCCTTCTTCTAGTCAAGTTGTGCCACAAGCTCCTCTTCTCCCCAATTCTATTCAATACCTCTTCATTAGTTATGTGATCTACCCATCTAATCTTCAGCACTCTTCTGTAGCACCAAATTTCGAAAGCTTCTATCTCTTCTTGTCTAAACTATTTATCGTCCACGTTTCACTTCCATACATGGCTACACTCAATACAAACTAGATAATAAACATTTAATTCAAAAATGACTGGTAGTAGGTGTCTTGTTTAATTTAAGTTTTTCACAAGTTGTGTCCTCGTTTCATGTCTTATCAGCTTACTTAACTTTCATTAAACTCACATAACCTCACAACTCAAACTGTTTATGATCTTCGACCAATCGAATAATATGCAGGATATCAGGGAAATGATGTTAGCCAAACTGTGGTAGCGGGGTGAGGCATTAACAGCGTTCCCATCTCGCCTGTGGCCACGTGGAACACTCCGCTCATCATGTTAGTTCGCTCGCCTCGGCTCCCTCTCTGGTCGTGAGTGATGAAACAACAGGCAGATGTCTCCGAGTTATGTCATCTCCTGTGCCTGACATGACGTGAACGTTAAGTGGCCGTGCCCTAATGGCTTGTTCGACTGCTGCATTCTAGAGCCACGTGTCGGCTATTTATAGCCCCCTCTCTGACGCTTTGAGGACGCGGAGCATTGGACGTATATATACTCGACAGCAAAAAAAAGTGGGTCACCCCTGAATTCCAACGTGTAGGCTGCACCTGAATGTATGTAACCAACATCGCATATCTGTGTTGCACATATCTGTGCGTCGCAACCCTCCACAGTACAGTCATTGTAAGACACACAATGGGTACCGCTAGAGACGACTAGAGAACACCAGTCTTTATGACAGTCCGTCCACATGTGAAGTAACACCACGATAGTACAGAAGAGATCAGACAGTCCTTAACGTTTGTAAACTAAAGTTAATTACAATAAGTGACATTTCAAATGTTATGGGACAACTAATTTTGTCACATAAATCGTTCAGTAATCCTTAGGCACAATTAAATATTTGAGACAGTATATGGATTTATAAAGTTGTATGGCAATTGGAAACAAGTTCTTTGCTGTCTAAAAGGTTTATCCAAGACATGCTGAACGTCGTTCAACGGGGAGTGGTTTCGCATCAACTTTATGTAATACTAAGCAATTAAAAGAAAACGTGATTAGCGGCGGCAACCACTCTACGGAAATCCCAGCATTAACAGCGAATCACAAGTAATGTCATTGTTCACATTACTCATCAACAGTTACTTGTACACGAAGTTGTACTTTAAATGACATGACCAACGTCTTCGTGCTGGATGCGGACGCAAACCCAGAACGTAAAGCCATTTCTAACCAAGAAAAGCTTTGTGCCTTATCGAGACTCGATCACTAGGCAGAAAGAGACGTCAAATATTGACGTTTGCACCAGTATCAGTTATCAGTTCTCAACTTGAACGAAAAAGACGACAACGTTTGTACGAAAGCAGGAACCCTAACATGACAATTACCTTCTTGGTAATTAACCTCAAAAGACGTTGTATAGTGTTGCATTGTCAAGGAATAAAGGATGCACATGTTTAAAATTGATATGCCATCATGTAATGCTGGGGACAAGGATGCGAACCCAGCACCTAATCGGATTGTTGAATAAGTACGTAAAATCAGAATGTAGATATCACAGTTTGTCACCAGTAGTGAGGTTTGAACCTTAAATGACGACTGAAGTTGTGTTGCCTGACCGGGATTCGAACCCGGCGCCTACCGCCGTCGTTGAGTAACCAGGAACAGACGATAAATGTCCAATGTTGGTCCACCATCAGCGAGATCACACGTTTAACTAGAAATAAGGTGACGAAAACGTCTATGCTGACTGAGAGTCGAGCGCCGCACACATGGTTATGAAGACACGTTAATAATCAACTTCATATTCAGTAGTAGCTAGGAGTAGCATGTTTAGTTGCAAACCTTAAGACCGTACTCATCCCTAGTAACGTGTTGCTTAATATTTGCGATATCATGATGTTAATTTACAAGTAGATTGACTGCCGTAAAGAGCAATGTTCTCTAGTAGTCGTGTATCATTGAGATGTAAATGAAGTGCCTCAGCAGAAAGTAATTTCCGTCGTGCAGCACGTATTGTTTCAGAGACACTGAGTACATGTCATAAGTGCACAAAACGTGTATTATATACTAAGTTTATACTATTATTTGCAGAAGCTGCCGCCAAACCTGTTTACTTTTACATTCCGCTTAGTTGTCGTGGTTGAATACAGGTTTTCTTAAGGTTACATCTAATGCACAGCGCTTACAAGAAAGTATAGTTACCTGCGTCATACTGTTGCTAGCCAGCTGAAATATTTTGTGGTAGCTATGTTTAAATTGAATGTATTTTTGAAAGTATTGTTCGTCAAATATTTGAATTAATCGTCAACTGTAGGTGTGCCTGCACATGTTATAGCATAATAGCTGTAGCTGCGTTAGTTTGTACTACAGACTTCGGTAGGTTAGGTGTAACTTCTGATCCTTCAAGGGGTGATCGTGGCCATGCGGCCCGAGTCTGTACTAGCCGCGGCTCGCGAGCTACGGGCCAGCCAGGCTGGCCGAGGCGAGACGCAAGTGAGCGAGCTGGCGGTGGCGTTGGTGGGCCAACATCCCGGGACGAGCCAGCACGGCTGCGCAGCATGCCTCTGCCTCTGGCGCTCCGTATGACGTAAATATTTTTACCTCCTCTCCTGGAATCAGTATAAGAGCGGCAAGCAGAAATATACATCAGGCTGTCTGCCGTAATGACTCACTGGGAGAGGTCAATTCGAGATAGACTCAAAAAAATGGTTCAGATGGCTCTGAGCACTATGGGACTTAACATCTGAGGTCATCAGTCCCCTAGAACTTAGAACTACTTAAACCTAACCAACCTAAGGACATCACACACATCCATGCCCGAGGCAGGATTCGAACCTGCGACCTTAGCGGTCGCGCGGTTCCAGACTGAAGCGCCTAGGACCGCTCGGCCACACTGGCAAGCCGAGGTAGATTCGTCGCTCTCATTGAGGAAGGAGGATGTTCCATCAGAGAAGCTGGCAGACGGTATGGCGTACCACATACCACTGCAATGAGATGGTGGAGGATCTGCCTTGAAAGAGGCACCGCCGACAGGACTCCTGGCTCAGGCAGGAAGAGAGTGATCTCACAGCAGGAAGACAGGGAGCAGAGAAAATCCCTTTCTGAACGCGAAGTAGTTGCAGCGCGAGACCAACTTCCCCGGTTCCAGTGACACGATTCGCCGAGGGCTGAGGGACGCTGGACTGCATGCCCGACGATCCGCCGTGAAACAAGAGCTCTGCGAAGACAACGTTTTATACCGGCTAGCATTTGCGGAGCTCCATCTGAGGGCGTCGTGGGACAACGTCATTTTCACTGATGAGAAGATGTTTTCCACCAATATCGACGGTCCACGAATCGTTTACAGGCCGCAAGGGACTCGACAACGACGCGAATATGTAACCACGACGAGAAGAAATGGCTGAATATCTGTTACCTGCTGGGGTTGGAATTCTGCGAGAGGGGCGGGAATTCTTCACAGGATAGAAGGAACTCTAGACAGCGCGCAGTATTGGAAATTGTGATGCTTCCGTCAGTGCGAATGCTGTACGCAGAAGGGGACGTCACATTGGAAGAGGACCATTCTCCCATTCACAAGTCTGCATTTGTTCAGCGGTTAGAGTTCTTAAAATGTTTTGTTATGTCTTCTTTTTCGGCATTTTTCCTCATTGGGAGCTAGTGGAAGATCCCGTAGCAATAGAAAAGATACAATATGGGTTAGCTTTCGTTTGAGTTGTCCTTTTAATTCAAGTGGGTTTCTTTTGAATATACAGTTTGTTAAGTATTCTATTTTGATTTCATTTATACCCTGTCTACATACTTACAAACTAATCAGCGTAGATGGACTCTGTCACAGTAGTTTTTGTTATTTCAAATACGTCTCTCTCTTCCCCTCCATCCATGAATACACCCTCCGTCCTCCACACAATACGCCAACGATTTCGTATTATGTTTAGTCGCCGCGCGGGATTAGCCGAGCGGTGTAAGGCGCTGCAGCCTTGGACTGTGAGGCTGGTCCCGGTGAAGGTTCGAGACCTCCCTCGGGCATGGGTGTGTATGTTTGTCCTTAGGATAATTTAGGTTAAGTAGTGTGTAAGATTAGGGACTGATGACCTTAGCAGTAAAGTCCCATAAGATTTCACACACATTTGAACATTTACGTTAAATCGTTGTTAATATCTCTTCTATTCTCTCTCACACTCTCTCTCTCTGACACTATCGTCGCAAGTGCCCTTCTGTTACACTCCCCCAAAACTTTGTAAACAAATCTAGCGGTTTCAATGACGCTACATTATCTCGTAATTGCTGCTGTCTTTACTCTCTATCATTCCTCTCACCACCTATGAAACCGTATTCTTTGATCTCCCCTTCCCTATAACCCATTCTTCGTTCTGAGAACAGACCTCCCTTATCTCTCGGTCCTAAGATAAAACGAACTGTGGCACACATCTAGGTAAGCAATACTTTGCAAGCATTTCACGCTTATATTTTGCACTTCTGCACTTCTATCCATTCCCTGATCCCGCCCTCCATCCTGTTACGCGTCGCTTGACATCTGCATCTACATCTAAATGAATACTCTGCAATTCATAATTATGTACTTGGCAGGGGGTTGTGTGGTCTGGTGGATTAATCTTGTATTGATGTGTAAAACGTGTAGGTTCACATCTCACGTCAGGCGTAGATTTTTAACACACACAAGTAGCTCTCCTTCACCCCTAGTAACGCCAAGTGCAGGACGCCAGTAGGCTCCTTAGTTCAATATCCGCAGTACAGATAACATCCCTTCGCTGCCGACTGGGTATTCGTTTGAGCTGTGACAGATGAAGAAACCCCGTAAGGCAGAGACTCTGTCACCAGCAAGCCGTCGTAAACTAAAAAACGTATTTCATTTTATGAACCAATGGCCATGTAAGTTCACAAGGCTCTTACTTTATTTCAAACGGAGACGTTGAAAATTGTGGTGCTGGAGTGGGATTAGAATTCGATTTCACTGTGTTCTCGAAGATTGCAAACTCTTCTAGGCGTCCTCTAAAGGCACCTATCTGGTTTCGAATCCTGATCAGCACAAAATATTCATTATTTAATTTCAAGCCCTAGTATGTGCACTCCCAACTACTGGTGAAAAATAGTTGCATTTTCAACGTCTCTTCGTGCGTTGTCAGTTGCAACGTGTTCGTTTCAACTCACAGCTACATGATGAGCTTTTTATCACAACATTACAAGATCAAACGTTCCCTTACATCTTTTCAAGTTCAAACATTCCTCTCCATCCTACTGGTGAAA
This sequence comes from Schistocerca cancellata, assembly GCF_023864275.1. Lineage (NCBI taxonomy): Eukaryota > Metazoa > Arthropoda > Insecta > Orthoptera > Acrididae > Schistocerca > Schistocerca cancellata. Next base: position 89,764,101 of record NC_064634.1, on the reverse strand, counting down.
ACGGATTTGGGTTTGACGTTGTGTTCGTTGTGATCACCAACGACGACATGCTGTAGATTCAACTTCTAGCCAGCAGAATACTTTCCATCACATCATTGAAAGCACAAACATGCCATTCCTAGCTATTATTGAAAAAGAGTTTGATTGTTAAAGTTTCTTCATGCCCACGTGTGCGGGGTTTGAATTCTATTCAGCACAGTACTTTTCGTCACCTGATGTCTAGCTAAACATGCGTCCATCTCGCTACTGATGAACCAACAATAGCTATTTATCGTCTGTTTCTGGTTAGAAAACGACGGTGCTAGATGCTGGGTTCGAATCCCAGTCAGGCAAAAACAATTCTATCGTCAATTAAGGTTCCGGCATTTCGCTTTTGATGAAAACATTTGATATTTAACTTCTGATTTTATGTATAGCGTGCTCAAAAGTATCCGAACGACCTGAATTGCATTTCACCTGATTCCCATGCGACCTACATAACGCAGCTGTCTAGTAGGTCCTCTAATCGCTCCTTGGTACAGTCGTTTGACTATTGAAAATGGTTCCAACAAATCACCACTAGAAAACGCTGCTCTTTATCGCAATAACTCAAGATGTAAAGTAATACCATGATACTACAAATATCGGGGAACACCTCATCACAGATAAGACTGTCCTTAAGGCTTTTAAGCTCACATTTATTGCAATAAATGACATACCTGCTATGTTAGCACTATCATTATTACGTCAGATAGGTAATGCACGTAGTAAGTTCGTCGTATTCATGATTTCCTCTTCAAAGTAACATACCGTCCTTGTTATTTAACACAACATGTCATTAAAAATTTAAGTTATTCACGAGCAGCTAGTTGAGAATATGTATCAACTTCAAATGACACGACGAACCGTCTCGTTCTGCATATGGATTCAAACCCAGGTCATGCAGGCTAGGCCGTGGTGGCCGTGACGTTCTAAGCACTTCAGTCCGGAACCGCGTGACTGCTACCTTCGCAGGTTCGAATCCTGTCTCCGGTATGGATGTGTGTGATGTCCTTAGGTTAGTCAGGTTTAAGTAGTTCTAGGTTCTAGGGGACTGATGACCTCACATGTTGAGTCCCATAGTGCTCAGAGCTATTTGAACCAATCATGCAGGCTAAGATATCGTGGCTGACGGAAATTAACAGTCATTCCTGACAAGACATAAAGAGAGTGATATACCTCATTTTTGGACAGTATCAGTTAGCAAATATCAACTTTAAATTACATAACGTAACATTTTTAACGGACGCAAATTCCTACTCAGCATATATTGTCCCTATTAACGAACTACGAGAGATGTTAAATATTGCTACTTCACAAATAACTTACTTGAAATGCAGTGAGGTAAAGCTTTGTGTTGGACAGGGATTCGAACCCAGAACCTAATCGGATTGTTATCGAAGCACAATCAACTTTGACATATCGGATTTTCTCGGCAGTAGCTAGATGTATTAAATGAAATGACGAGACGAAACACTGATTTTTCCTTCCCAGGACTCCAACCCGGCACATATCGCTGTTATATTCCAGAGAAAAGGACCGGTAAGTATGGGTTTGTTACACCAGCGGCGACATGTGAGCATGTTTGAACTAGAAATAATATGACGAAGTGTTCAGTGCTGACTGAGACTCGAACCCCAAACATATCGTTGTTGACTACACACAAAGAGACGACACTTACCGAATTCTTCTCCACCAACAGCTAGGAATAACACCCTTGAACTTACAGTGATCTCGCTAATAGTTTTGTGTCTCACTGGGAGTCAAAAACGTCAGATATCGTTAGTGTTGACAACGAATGAAAATACATTAAAAATAAAAATTATTATCCACCAGCAGATCGGTGTTCACATGCTAGAGCTAGATAATATATAGTTTTAAGTTTAGTGCTGGGCCAGGATTCCAACCCATTCATGCGCATTATGTGGAGATGTTGAGGAATCTGCAGTTTTCAACAAACAACAAGTTGTAGTCGAGCTGTATTGTCACGAAAATTCCGCGTTAAGGGCGGTCTGAGTTGCATTCCCAGTTCAGAACCAATTTTATCGACATACGGAAGCTCAAATAAAAGACGGAATAAGTGTCCTGTGACCATACACAGGGTTTGTTTCGTCACTAGAAATAAATAACTAGTATTAGAAAGGTTAATGGTGACAGAGTTTCTACATGTCGCCACTCCTTACTTTATTGTGGTTCCACCTACAGTCTACTTGGTAGAGAAGGAATACCATGTTTAATGTGATTTTCAGACCACAATGCCATTATACCTTCTTCACTTGGCGTAGCCAGAAGAGAATAGAATCTGCCTCTCCCTATCAAAAAACATCGGCAGAAGTTGGAATCGAACCGAGACCATCGTCATGATAAATTACCATCGGTCCAACAGACCATCAAACCCTCTTCTCCATGACTCATTTCTCTCTCATAACACCGTTGCGGCACACAAGATGAGAATTCTGACACACAGGCCCCCTGTAGTGGTTTGCAGGATGTTCAGTCCATTCATTAACTTGGTTGACCGAATCGCCATGAACTAGCTGCCTTGTCTACCCAGTGCATACATTCGACTCTATTTTGTAATCACCGAAATCAAATAACGTAACTGCCACCTATGCAGAACTGCCAACACTGTAGGATGCAGAAATTTAGATAGAAAGTGTTACTTTCCATTTGAGCTACTCTATTGCGCTATCTGTTTGTTGAAACCGTCATGCAGTATAAAAGAAATGCTGTAACTGTCTGTCTCTCAGAAGTCTAGATCCGGCCATATGCATTATCTCACAGCAGTGTGGAATACCGAAGTTCTGGAGGAACTGTTGTTCACTTACAGAGGTGCTGTAGCTACGTCACAGCTAGTAGCGTAACGGTAAGCATCGCGCACTGTCGATAAGACGTCGAGTGTTCTATTACATTCGCTAGTACATTTTTTAAAACGCAATTCTGCTGTCTGCTGAAGTTATCAATTTAATGGAACTTTGGACATAATTCTCTTCACTTCTCAACCCAAAATAGTCGCGCGTGGAAAAAAGGCTAACTTCTGCGTCATTTTGTTCTTTTCAAGTTTAATAGACGGCCAGGCAGCAGATGCGTTCGAAGCTTTTGTATTCTGTATGGGGAGAGCGCATCGCGCCAAAATAGTCAGAAAAGTATTTTCTACATTAGCTGTCGTCTGGTAGTGGCATTTTATTCTTATTCAAACCATGTTTGACAGCATTAACTCATAACAAGTTTTCTACATGCATTTAATCATTGTCAGACTGTTACAGATAACATCAGAGAATTCGCATATATCGTTGATGATTAATTTCTCTCTCATGTTTAGTATTGTTTTAACAACACTAAAAGAAACCTTACGAAAACTGTGCACTGTATTGTAAGAAATGAAATAAAACTACCCACGATAACCTTACTACGAAAGTAAGTCTGTTTTAACAAAACTGGGTATCTGTACACAAGCGTGCCTCTATCTGCACGAATTAGTAAAACACTATTCACTTAGTTTTCGATTGGGTCTGTGTTTAAAAGGTATGCTGTATCATATTCAACAGGTATGCAATCGTGGCATTTCATAAATAAAGTTACGTATTCCTAGAAACCCAAAATTTGCTTGGCAGCAGCGGAAAGAGGCGTTACCTGTTGCGCAGCATTGTAAGTTATTCACCATTGCACTATGAGCTGAAAGTATTTTCTTACGATTTGCTTATCGATGTTTGATCTGACTGCTTGCAGCTCTTACACAGAAGGGATAAAAAAGTTACATTCAGTGAGGCTGGAACCGCGAACCATAACAGTCGCGTTTCCATAGGTCAGCACGTCAACACAGGGCTAGCGGATAGAGAGGGTTTGCGCTTTCCTCTTACGAGGCCAATAGGGGCTAGAACTCGTAAACCGCTTTTTACAGGACGAGATTAGTTGCGATTGCCACGTTCACTGACTTTGCTGGGCTGAAAACCGTAAATTTCCAGTCTTCTGTTACACCTCAAGCGATAACAATTGAGGTTATTCAATGGAAATGACACGAGAAATCAAGTGAACTTTGAGGCTTAATTCCGTGCACACCAGGAAGTAACTCGTCGATCACAGAGTTGCCTAACATACCTTGCGTCGTTGCCAAATTTCAGTTACATTACCAACCGGAAGAAGGCGAACCGATGTGATCCTACCGCGGCCTGGGAAGTGACCATAGCTGACGTCTCAAAGACGCGGCTGCTACGGCCTGTAATCCGTCTGATGCGCATTTCTGTAACTAGGTTTAGGGACTGGAGCTTAGTTGCTAATAATACTGAGAACTGACTGCTACTAAGCATCATAAATCAGTAACTCTCATAGTTGTTTTCATATTTCCTTCGTAACTGTACGCAAAACTAAGAAACTGTTTCACGGACGTTTTCGTGCCTCGCCGATAGTCGAACACAACAAACAAATAAAAATAAAAAGAGAATATGTGTGTGTGTGTGTGTGTGTGTGTGTGTGTGTGTTTGTGTGTGCGTGTGTGTGTGTGTGTGTGTGTGTGTGTGTGTGAGAGAGAGAGAGAGAGAGAGAGAGAGAGAGAGAGAGTGGGGGGGGGGAGAGGGTAAAAAATTGTTGTAAAGAAATTGAATACTGATATGTAAAGAAATCTTTCATTAAAATGACTCGTTCCACATCATTACGAAATGTATTCATGATCTATGGAACAAGTATTAATCTAATCTAGTCTAATCATATCATATTGCTGACTATCCATGAAGAGTCAGGAAGGACCCAAATTTTCGCCTATATCAGTAACCAAATCTGAACTTAAAAATAAAAGACGACAGTTTTTGTAATAAACCTGGACTCCTATCAAGACCCTTTCATCCCTGTTAACTAACCATGAAAGATGTCTGATATACCTCAATTCAGAAGTAACGAAGTGTGTATGAATTTATAGATGAAGCGCATGATGTGAAGTTCTGCGACGGAGATACGAATCCAATCAGATTGTTAACTAAGTAAAATCAAATGTTACGTATCGGTTTTTCTTGCCAGCTGCTAGGTGTTTAATCTAAAATCGACAATCGAACCGCATTCCTACCGTTCTTCTTTATTGTCCACGAATATTGCTTAAGTTCAATTGGTTACTCACCATCAGTAAGATGTGTACATGTTTGTCGAGATATTGTTGGCTACATGAACAGACATTAAAAATGCACGTTAATTTTCACTAGCAGGCCGGTGTGCACGTGATAGGGCTTGAAATGAAATTATGAATATTTTTGTACTGGATCAGGATTCGGACCCACATATTTACTTTTGCAGGAGACCTAGAGAAGACTGCAGTCTTGGGAAAAGGTATGAAATGATTGAACTATACTGTTCCGAGAGATTCAGATCCTCGAAAGAGGAGATACCTTTAGACGGCTATCAGTCCCTCAAATAAAATAAAATTTTCTAATGTAAGTAAGTTTACTGGTGACACTATTTCTGTTTACCCTGACGTCCACCTATGTCATTTTCCAACGTAAACCGACTCTGTCCAGTTTGGAATGAAGGAACGTGATGTTTAATGCGTATTCTGGATTATAACAGCTTTCTCTTGAGGTTACCAGAGGTAAAGTAAATCTGTTTGTGCCTCTTAAAAGTAAATGCCTGAACCCACGGGTAGCTCTTGTGATAGTTCGTTCCACCAGACCATTGCGGCCACATTTCCCAGCCCCAGGAGCGTGCTGTAATGGATGACGTGCTTAGCTTACTAAACTAGTCACGGTGGAAAAAAACGCGAGTCTATTAAATGGTTAAGTAGAAGCAAGCTTCTGACGTGGAGATTATGGTATTCTCATGTCAGCAGGATGTAAAGACTCTTCGAGGCGTCATAGCCTCTATTTGAAGCCATTTTGAAATTTTCACTAATTCAGGAAATTTCTTAGTTCCAGAAAATCCACTGTGAAGTGTGAAGTTACCGGATAATTCGATTGTCACTGTCATTATTACTATCATTTTCTTCATACCGCTGCTGGAACTCATGTGCTTGAAGATCATTTAAGTCCTTTTGGTCATTATAGAAGTAATTTCCCAAGAACAAGTTCTTTTCCTGTCTACGGAATCCTTTTCATGTTAATATCAAACAACAGCAATTACTCGTAGATTACATTAAAACTAAAGTAATTGATGAAGACGTTACTTGATAACGAAAACGCGCTGCCTTTCTTCATTTACTTGCGCCTAGAAATGGCTGTCGAATACTGGCAAACCAAAAACCAAGGGATCTTACTGCCTTCCAATATACGTCGCTGTCGGTTCTTCCATATGATTTAGTCGACGTGAGCTATTTCACGTTGTGTATGACACAGAATGTTTTAGAAAATCAATTGTTTTCCTTTGCAATAAACAGAAAGATTTTCATTCTAAGCTATCCAAGTTCGAAAATTTTCGAAATATTAGTTCAAATTTAATATTCGCTTCCATAATGTAAGGAAAGTATTTCACAGTTGCAAAACCTGCATCCGACTCACTGTCCTTACACTTAGTCGCTGGCCATAAATTCTAGCTCAAAGTGACGCCAGTTTAAGTAACCTAATGTAGCGAAGACTGTTTGCCAGTGCTCTTTCTCACCGGAAAATATGCAATTCACTCATTGTGCTCCATAAGTACATTGTAACAGTAATTTCTGTGTGTATGAAATGCATACGGATTGTAGAATTTAGTGGTGCTCTCTCTTCCACTTCTGTGTACAATATGTCTGACCTAAACGGGCCCTTTATCATTACAGGCCCTGGGCGGTGCAACATCCTATTGACAATAGTAATGTGCTTATACTAACAACCTCATTGTTGATTTTACCCGATTTTGTAATCATTTAAGTAAAACAACATGATCTTCGACTAGGAGACATTTCGTCCCCCTTTTCCTTCTGTGAAGTTTGCCAGTAAGCTTTTTGCCTTCGAACCAGCGAAATGCGGCAGAGTACGTCTGGTAAACGATTTACAAACCACGATTTAGTGCCGTTAACACGATTTCTTTAAACATTGGCGCAGCTGAAGGAATTTAGTTTCTTCTTAAATCGTCTTATGCAGCAAGGTTCACAGATACCTCAAATAGGAAAAGCTCTTTATCCAGGTACGAAGGTTGTAAAACAAACTTCCCACAGTTTGTGTCAGGTTGATTTTTTCGTCTGATAGCACTGCGGAAGTATTTTGTGTAAGAGGTATTAAAGTAGTGTTTCTGTAGCTGTGGGAATCATTGGTAGAAAACGAGTTTCACACCAATGGGTACAGTACTGATAAATATTCAAAATTATTATCAACCTAAGTCTGCGTTCATCCACAAACAGAGGCGTATTTGTAATATTGAAGCTAGACTAGGTATCCTTGTCTTCCTTGAGTGGGCATTAGAAGGCGTTTAGACACACACGTATACGAGGGTAATACCAAAGGTAAGGTCTCCGTGGGGCACGCAAGTGCCAACGCAGGCACAAACGAGAGATCCTTAATTTTAGTGGCAAGCAGAAACCACAGTGTTGGCTGCATGGTGGCAAGGTGATAAAGAGCAAGTCTATGGATGCGAAGGTGTCATGTTCGATCCCTCACCAGCCCCACGATTTTTATGTGCCGTTTTACACATATTTCCGCTGGGGCAGTGTTTGTTGATGTGAAAAATGCCGAGTCGCACTGTGATCCGAAAGCCACGTAAAACTGTAGGTTCCCCTATTAACTGGCTAGGTAAGTCAACTCAAAGGTCGGATGAAACCAACAGCATACCACCTCCAACAAGTCCGTGCCTATTAAAGCACTGTGGTGTTCAAACCACTCTTGCGACTGATGAATGCTTTACCTTCTATGGGTTCCAAAACTAATGATCTTCGGGTTATTAACATTTTTGTGTTTTCATGCTGTAGCTTTGATACCAGTAAACGTAAGTAACAGGCCGAGCACTGTCACCGTTCGAATTGTCAAGGTGGTAGACGACGACGCTGTCGACCCCAGTTACAATTTTGGTCATGGCTATGTTTCAGTCTAATACCTCTATGGGCCTTTCTGCGTATTTCAAGATATACCTTTATACACTTGGTACGCTTCCAAATAGATATCTGATAGAGCTGTATTTAGCAACATGAATCAGATATGTTTTCCATTCAATATATCGGACAACACGTCAGTGCAGCGAGATTTCGTTTATGTGTGAAGAAATATTTGTGTTTTGCTTGCTTCTGTGATAGGTTTCACCCCACTGAACGCGAGCAGGCTCACGAATAGACTGTCAATAACTGGAATTACGCAATAACACACTTAAAAGTTGTAGTTTTGCATTATGTATCCCTATGAAAATAACTGTTAACAGGTTACATGCCTACTTGCTTGTTATCGTGCTTCTCGATGCTTTCCGCAAAAAATTAAAATAAAAATGAAAAGAGAGAAAGAGACAGAGAAGAGAAAACAGAAATGTATTTCAAATATCATCTCAGTGACGCCATGTTCGTCTCGTGTTGTAAAGCAAGGATAGTTGATAGGTAATATCTCGTTGTACTAGCGATATGTATGGCTACAGGGTTCTTTGTTTCCTCTCTGCAAACAAGTAGAACAGAATTCAGTAACAAAGTGGTAATAACACCTATTCAGTGCGCCAATTAAACACTCAGCCATTCTTGGTTATTTTGTTAATCGTCTGTAATGCAGTAAACATTCTTGATTATTGATTTGTAATTACTACCATTGTTATTGTTCTTCGTCACCCCACAACAGCTTTCCTATTACTCATTGCCGCCGATGCACGTAACGAATGGATCACGATGAATGGAATGTGGGATGTTTCGTCACGGAGAATATACATATTTATCTCGGCGTCTTGTGTCAGGTTAATATGAAAATCTCAATAAGAAAAGACGACAATAACACCCAACTATTTCGGTCCACTTAACACCTTCACAACAGAGAAATTGACGTCTCACTGTATTTTGATTATAATTCGATAGCCTTTTTGCGACCTCATTTTAATACCTCTTGGGAGCAGGCATAATATTTTGCTTTTTGAACACCGAACAATAACACACAAAGATAGTAGATGGAAGGATACAAAGAAAAAATCAGACTCATGGGTGTGGATCCAGTTCATCATAAGAAGACTAAACAAGAGGGAAACATTACGAAAGCAATGAATACGCTGGTTAGTATATATTATTTGTATAGATCTGAAGATGAAAAAGCGCAGAGCTGCACAATGCCCGCATCTGCACTTTAGTTTCTGTCTTAATGGGCATAATTTTTAGTTTCTTCTCTTCTGAATTATCAAATGAATTGATTATTACGTGGTATAGAATAATTAGGTAACTGTGTTTCTTACAGCTTCCATTCGCACCAACATTTTTCTACATTCTCGTGCAATTCATGAAATTCTACCTGTATGATCACAAGACTGCACACACATGCTATCGATTTCGAGGTGCAAAGTGTTTGTTATCTTACTTTTCGTGACAGGTTCGCAAAGTTGATTTCCAAAGACTTTTTATTGTACTGAAATAATCTTTTGTAACAAAGTATCAACGTAAGTGTTTTATTCGTATATATTTTGTGGAAACTGTAATCGTGATGGAAGATTACACACTGAATGTTTGACACAGCTAGTAGGAGAAAACGCTGCATATTAACCAAACCCCGCGCCTCCTCTTCGTATCCTTCTATGACACGAGCACAGGATTCTCCTCCTATAACGCTACAAAGCTGTTCCTAGCATAGCTGAGAATTGGCAACATCGTCACAAACATTTGGCAACACTGTTACAGTGCAATCACTTCCGCGTATGGTACTGAACTGACTCGCTAAATTCACTTGATATTCCCTTTCCGTTTGAATGACTCGTGGTATATTATCCTCACGTAAACTAAAACACTGAGACAGAAATTTCAATTTTTTGGCTAAAGAAATGCTATTCTTCACATAAGTGACAACTTTTAATATCCTTCACGATGCGTTATGAGGCTGAGCGACCAATACCATGACGAGAATGGTGTGCTGGCACCAGCGTGTCCGTAGCACCGTGTCTCGTGTTCCAACGGTTAAGAAACTCGTCAGTTCTAACCGTGGTAGGGGTAGCGCGTGCGAGCTTTTTTTGTGTATTATTTCATGGAGCTGCGAATTCCCAGAAAAAATTCTGTAACAAAATCAGAAGAAAACCTTTACACATCAAATCCTCTTGGCAGCTCGACTCAGTAAGTTGTGTTAATGGTCGCAGACCTCGGCTTTCTGACTGCCAAGCTGCTATACAATAGAAGCGTCTCTGAAGAAATTCGAATCGACCGTCAACGATACAAAATTCAATAATTTTTATCACTTAAGACTCCCACGCCAGTGTGAAGAAAATAAATTGATTAGCAAATCGCAAGAAAATACTTTCAGTTCAAAGTGCAATGGTGAAAAACTGATGCGCAACAGGTAACGCCTCTTTCAGCTGCTGACAAGCTAATTTTGGATTTCTAGGAATACGTAACTTTATTTACGAAAAGCCACATTTGCATACCAGTTGAGTATGACACAGCATACCATTTAAACACAGACCCAATCGAAATGTAAGTGAATAGTGTTTTACTAATTCGTGCAGATAGAGGCACGCTTGTGTACAGATACTCAGTTTTGTTAAAACAGACTTACTTTCGTAGTAAGGTTATCGTGGGTAGTTTTATTTCATTTCTTACAATACAGTGCACAGTTTTCGTAAGGTTTCTTTTAGTGTTGTTAAAACAATACTAAACATGAGAGAGAAATTAATCATCAACGATATATGCGAGTTCTCTGATGTTATCTACAACAGTCTGACAATGCACATGCAGCTTATTGATTAAATGCATGTAGAAAACGTGTTCTGAGTTATCCCACGCCCGGGTTCCCGGGTTCGATTACCGACGGAGTCAGGGATTTTCTCTGCCTCGTGATGACTGGGTGTTCTGTGCAGTCCTCAGGTTAGTTAGGTTTAAGTAGTTCTAAGTTCTAGAGGACTGATGAAAATAGCTGTTAAGTCCCATAGTGCTCACAGCCATTTGAACCATTTTTTCTGAGTTAAAGCTGTCAAACAAGGTTTGAAGAAGAATAAAATGCCACAACCAGACGACAGCTAATGTTGAAAATACTTTTATCACTATTTCGGCACGATGCGCTCTTCCTATACATAATACAAAAGCTTTGAATTCATTTGCTGCCTGGCCGTGAATTAAACCTGAAAAGAACAAAATAACGCAGAAGTTAGCCTTTTTTCCACATGCGACTATTTTGGGTTGAGAAGTGAAGAGAATTATGTTCAAAGTTCAATTAAATTGTTAACTTCAGCAGACAGCAGAATTGCGTTTTAAAAAAAAATGTAGTAGCCAATGTAACAGTGCGCAACGCTTACCGTTACGCCAGTAGCTGTGACGTAGCTACAGCACCTCTGGAAGTGAACGACAGTTCCTCCAGAACTTCGGTATTCCACAGTGCTGTGAGATAATGCATATGGTCGGGTCTAGACTTCTGGGAGACAGACAGTTACAGCATTGCTTTTACACTGCACGATGGTTTCAACAAACAGATAGCGCAATAGAGTAGCTCAAATGGAAAGGAACACTTTCTATTTAAATTTCTGCATCCTGGAATTTCTGTGTAGGTTGCAGATACGTTATTTTATTTCGTTGATTACAAAATAGAGTCGAATGTATGCTCTGGGTAGCCAAGGCAGCTAGTTCATGGCGATTCGGTCAACCAAGTAAATGAATGTACTGAACATCCTGCAAACCACTACAGGGAGCCTGTGTGTCAGAATTCTCATCTTGTGTGCCGCAACGGTGTTATGATTGAGAAATGAGTCGTAGAGAAGAGGGTTTGGTGGTCTGTTGGACTGATGAAAGTTTCATGTGATGGTGGTCTCGGTTCGATTCCTACTTCTGCCGATGTTTTTTGATAGGGAGAGGCAGATTATATTCTCTTCTGGCTACGCCAAGTGAAGATGGTATAATGGCATTGTGGTCTGAAAATCACATTAAACATGGTATTCCTTCTCTACCAAGTAGACTGTAGGTGGAACCGCAATCAAGTAAGGAGTGGCGACATGTAGAAACCCCGTCACCAGTAACCTTTCTAATACTAGTTATTTGTTTCTAGTGATGAAACAAACCATGTGTAAGGTCACAGGACACTTATTCCGTCTTTTATTTGAGCTCCTGTACGTCGATAAAATTGGTTCTGAACTGGGAATGCAACTCAGACCACCCTTAACGCACAATTTGATCCGTTCGTGACAATACAGCTCGACTACAACTTGTTGTTCGTTCAAAACTGCAGATTCCTCAACATCTCCACATATTGCGAATGAATGGGTTGGAATCCTGGCCCAGCACTAAACTTTTCACTATGTATTATCAAGCTCTAGCATGAGAACACCGATCTGCTGGTGGATAATAATTTTTATTTTTAATTCAATTTCGTTCGTTGTCAACACTAACGATATCTGAGGTTTTTGACTCCCAGTGAGACACAGAACTATTGTAACACTACCGCCCTGTCGGACGTGCGTTAGCTCAATAAAGCCTGTACTGTAATAAGTTCACGGGCTTCACCTTGTAAACAAGGATTTAGTACATAAGTTGACCGCGTGTACCTAATGGAAGCAATTCGGACTTATGTTCAGTCAGTAACTACAGTGATGCGTCAAGCAACTGTAAAGTACAATTACGCGTTCGCATGGACAAGACGTACACACAGTAGATACTACCAATGATTAATAATACGGTCGCCAGCCTAATTAGGCATTGAGTGAGTTTTTCCCTGTACAAGTGGTAATAATGACACGTAGTAATGTTGCGTTTTATGGCAAAATTTAGAACCAGAAAGAATATACTGAACTAAAGTTTTCTTCTTTTGTACTAATTTGGATGAGCTAAACTTACACAACACCACACTGCAATGATTACTACGAGCTGCACTTTGTATATTGATCAGACTGAAATCGGGCATAGATTACCCTAGAATCAGCAATTTTGAAAACACACATACACTGTCACTATTAAAATTGAAAAAAAAACACTAATACACTTAGGTTTAATATAGAAATTAATTTTACTGTTCAATTCTGATCAGTACACTTCAAAATGTGCAAGAATAGGCAAGAGAAGGGGGGGCCCTGAAACTGTTATGGTCATTATACTGCAACTAGTAAGTCCTGAAGTTAATTTAACACTCAAAGTTATCAATCTGTGAAGAACTAATCTTTTGTCTTATTTTGAATTACTTAGTTATCATTATTTCGGTCACAAATCAATTAAATAACGTAGCTAGCTCCATTCAAAATTTATCTTTCAATTTAATCACACTGTTGTTCTTTACTAACATTTACATTTGCACTCCTAACCTTGAACGTCTTTATAGCATAAATTGGTCTGCAGATAATTTAGTACTAACCGTAAACTTTCAGTTCGGGATTCTCGGGTTGCACAATATGTGGTAAGGACCCTGTCTAGGTCAATGATAAGGATAAGTGATGGCTAAGGCAATTCTGGTAAAAGTCACGTTATTATTGAACAGTCAGAACAGTTTCAACACTGGTCCACACAGATACACTTCTAAAGATGAAATAAATGTTTGACCTGTGCACGTCGTTGCGGCGGATGGCGGGCAGCGAGATAGCGGGCAGCACAGCACACATACAAGCACGGCTAAGGCTCTCACAGTATCGGCACTTTCATTCTTCTTAGCGTCGTAATCTTTCCAATTTTGTGCCTGAGAATATAGCCATGCCAAGTAGTCGTCGGAATCGGCCCATCCGAGGCTCAATGGAATCCACTTTTCCTAGATAGCCTCCTCGGTACAGTACATGTTCCTCTGACCGATGCCCAACTCCGACTGTGTCACTGAGCCCGTTGTGCCGAACCGCGCCAGTGTGCGTTTTCCCGCGCTCGCCTGCATCCACCTTTTCCCGCGCCCCTACAGGTAGGGTATTCACCACAGGTGTTCTACTACACATATTCTAATGCATTACCTACGTATGGACCAAGTGTTTAAATTACAATTTTCACATTTTACAATAGTTTTAACATTAAATACACTTTCCTTTGGTTATCAAATTGCTTAAAATCTAACATAAGTAATGACATTCATTTCAAAAGTTGCGTACAGTTTGTTTAACACGACACGAAAAGGAAAAAAAAATCCAAAATAATATTTACATTATTTTACATAAATTCAGACAGAAACATTTATCTAAATGCATAAAGAAAAAAATTATTATAGGTACATTATTGTTACACTATTTGGGAGATCACTGTAAGTTCAAAGATGTTATTCCGAGCTGCTGGTGGAGAAAAATTCGATAGCTGACGTTTCTTTGTGTGTAGCGATATGTGTTGTGTTCGATTACCAGTCAGCACTGAACTCATTGTCATATTATTTCTAGTTCAAACATGCTCACATGTCGCTGCTGGTGTAACAAACCCTTAAGTAACGTTCCTTTTCTCTAGAATATAACAGCGATATGTGCCGGGTTGGAGTCCTGGAAAAAAAAAATTATATTTCGTCTCGTCATTTCAGTTAATACATGTAGCTACTGCCGAGAAAATCCGATATGTCAAAGTTGATTGTGCTTCGATAACAATCCGATTAGGTTCTGGGTTCGAGTCCCTGTCCAACACAAAGCTTTACCTCACTGCATTTCAAGTAAGTTACTTGTGAAGAAGCAGTATTTAACATCCATCGTAGTTCCTTAACAGGGACAATAGATGCTGGGTAGTAATTCACAACCGTTAAAAATGTTTACGTTATGTAATTTAAAGTTGAAATTTGTTAACTGATGCTGCCTAAAATCGAGGTATATCACTCTCTTTATGTCTATTCAGGAATGACTGTTAATTTCCGTCAGTCACGAAATCTTAGTTTGCATGACCTGGGTTTGAATCCATATGCAGAACGAGTCGGTTCGTTGTGTCATTTTGAGTTCATACATATTCTCAACTAGCTGCTCGTGAGTAACGTAAATTTTTAATGACATGTTGTGTTAAATAACAAGTATGGTATGTTACTTTGAAGAGGAAATCATGAATACGACGCACTTACTACGTGCATTACCTATCTGACGTAATAATGAGAGTGCTAACGTTTCACGTATGTCATTTATTGCAATAAATGTTAGCTTACAAGCCTTAAGGACAGTCTTATCTGTGATGAGGTGTTCCCTGATATTTGTAGTATCGTGGTATTACTTTACATCCTGAGTTATTGCGATACAGTGCAGTGTTTTCTAGTGGTGATTTGTTGGAACCATTTTCAATAGTCAAACGACTGTAACAAGGAGCGATTAGAGGACCTGCTAGACAGCTGCGTTATGTGGGTTGCATAGGAATCAGGCGAAAGGCAACCCAGGTCGTTCGGATACTTTTCAGCATGACTATACTTCGTTAACAATCCGATTAGGTGCTGGGTTCGCATCCCTGTCACAAGCTTTATATGATGGCATTTCAATTTTATCACGAGCATACCTTGTTCTTTGTGAATGACACCATATTAAACGTCGTTGGGGGTAGTTCCGAGGACGGTAACTGTTATGACAGGATTCCCAGTTCAGTACAAACATTTTCGTCATTTATTTTCAGGATCTGAATTGGTAACTGATACTGGTGCAAACGTCTATACTTCACGTCTCTTTATGCCTAGTGATCCGGTCTCAATAAGGCACAAACAAAGCTTAGCTTAGTTAGCAATGGCTATAGGTGCTGGGTTTGAATCCAGGTCCAGAAAGACGACGTTGGTCATGTCATTTAAAGTTTAAATTTTTGTACACGTAGCTGTTCTTGTGTTACGAGAACAGTGATATTACTGGTGATTCGCTGTTAATGTTGAGATTTCCTTAGAGTGCTTCTTGCCGTTAATCGCGTTTTTCTACTGGTTCGTCTAATATCCAGTTTCCAGAGCCACTCGCCGTTGAGCGACATTCAGCACGTGGATGGAAAAAATTTTAGAGAGCGAAAAACCTTTTTTCCAATTGCCATACAGCTTTATAGCTCCATATATTGTCTCAAGTATTTAATTTTGACCAAGGATTACTGTACGATATATGTAAAATAATCCGTTTTCTCAGAACTTTTGGAATGTCACTTGTTGTAATTAAGGTTAGTTTATGAGTTTTATGGGGTGTCTCATCGCTAAGAACGTGTTTTCTAATATGTTTTGTACGACGATATTAGTTGACACTTAGACTGACTGCCATAAAGACCTTTGGTCTCTTAGTAGTCTCTTGCGGTACCCATTGCGTGTAGTCAAACGACTGTACCCCATGGGGTTTTGGTGTTTAGAGGACCTGCAGCACAGCTGCGTTATGTTGGTTGTATTCAGCAGTGACCCACTTTTTTTGCTGTCAAGTGTACACAAGAAGGTACCCTTGTATCTCCGCAATGACGCAGTCAGAAGTATGTCTACATCTGCACTATGCAAGCCACCTAACTGTGTGTGTTAGTGGGTCCCCCTGCACCACTATCTTTTCCCTCGTTCCTATTCCATTCTTGAATGACGAGTAGGTACAGTGACTGTCGGTAAAGCTACGTATTTGTTGTAATTTGTCTGATTATTCCCGCTATCGTCATTTCACGAGAAGTGGGAGGAAATAATACGTTGCCCAACTCTTTTCAGAACACATTCTCCCGGAATTTATATTTACTTAAGAATTTTTGCAGTAAACTCACCCATTTCCCACAATTTTGTTTATGTGGTCATTCCACTTTAGGTCAGTATGGCTTGTTACTCCTAGGCATTTTGTGGCATTTACTGTTTCCAGTGAGTTGTTATCAATAAATTTTACAGTTGTGGTATCCTCCCTTTATTTGTTGGCAATACGTTTAATTTATTTACGTTTAGTCTCAACTGCCCGTCGCTATACCACTCACCGATCCTCTTTAAGTATTACTGCCGTTAGTTATACACGTCTGGACTTCTGGCATTTTTGTTTTCTTATACCTACTGCGTTATAGGCGAAGAGTCGCATGTTATTCACTGCATCATATATGCAGTGTGGAGTGAATAAGTCCCGGACGTGTGGATACCATTGGACGTGAATGTACGCATTTCCACATATAACCGCTTACCTATATAACCACATATAACTGCCCATACAGCCGGCCGAAACTTGGAGCACATTTACACAATCATCATGCCTGACAGTTGTCAGCAGAGGTCAGGCTGACCGCAGCCCTAGCTGGCAACCCAGTTCACCTGATTTCTCAGAGTGCAATTCATATACATCTACATCCTATTATACATGGATATGCCGCAAATCACACTTAAATGCCTGGCAGAGGATTCATCGTCACAATAATTCTCTGTTCTTCCACTCGAACACGAACACGAACACGAACGCCTGTATCTTTCCATGCGACCTCTGATTTCCCTTATTTTATTATGATGATCATTTCTCCCTAAGTAGGTTGGCGTCAACATAATATTTTCGCATTCGAAGGAGAAAGTTGGTGACCAAAATTTCGTGAGAAGATTCCGCCGCAACGGAAAATGCCTTTGTTTTAATGATATCCACCCAAATCCTGTATCATGTCACTAACACTCTCTCCCCTATTTCGCGATAATACGAAACCCGCTGCTCTTCTTTAAACTTTCTCGATGTACCCCGTTAATCCTATCTGGTAAGGATCCCAGAACGTGCAGCAGAACTCCAAAAGAGGACGAACAAGCATAGTACAGGCATTCTCTTCAGCAAATCTGTTACATTTACTAACTGTTCTGCCAACAAAACGTAGTCGTTGGTTTGCCCTCCCCACAACATTTTATATGTGTTCTTTCCAATTTAATTTGTCGTGAATGTAATTGATAGGTATTTTGATCGAATTTACGGCCTCTAGATTTGACTGATTTATCGTGTAACTGAAGTTTAGCAGATTCCTTTTAGCACTTACGTGGATGACTTAACACTATTATAAAGGGCCAACTGCTAATCTTCGCACCATACATATACCACACAGATATCTTATCTAAATCATTTTGCAATTTGTTTTGGTATTCTGAAACCTTTATTAGGCGATAAACGATAGCATCATCTGCAAACGACCTAAGAGGGCTGCTCAGATTGTCTCTTAAATCTTTCATATAGACAAGAAACAGAGGAGGGCCTATAACGCTAGCTTGGGAAACGCCAGAAATCACTTCTGTTTTACTCGATACCTTTCTGTGAATTAATACGAACTGTGAATCCCTGAAAAGAAATCACGAATCCAGTCACATTACTGAGACAATATTCCATAAGCGCGCAATTTCACGACAAGGGGCTTGCGTGGTGCAGTGTCAAAAGCCTTCTGGAAATCTAAAAATACGGAATCACTTTTAAGTCCCTTGTCGATAGGACTCGACACTTGTTGTGTTTCACAACAACGATGTTTTCTGAATCCATGTTGGCAGTATGTCAATAGACCGTTCTCTTCCGTGTAATTCATAGTGTTCAAACACAATATACTATGCTCCAAACTCATGCTGCATATTGACGTTAATGATATGTGCCTGTAATTTAGTGAATGTTACTTCGACTGCCTTTCTTGATTATTGGTGTGACTTGTGAAATTTTACATTCTTTGGGTACGGGAGTTGCTTCATTACTCCAAGGATATCTGCTTTTAAGTTACTTGGCAACTGTTCTTGATTACAGTTCTGGAATACTTACTTTGTCTTCTTTGACGAAGGAAATTCGGAAGGCTGTGTTTAACAATTCTGCTTTGGCAGTACTGTCGTCGATAATATTTCCATTGCTATAGCGCGGAGAAGGTATTGAGCGTGCCTTTGTGTGGAGCGCCCTCAAGTCGAAGCAGTGTCGCAACCACCCTCATAGTCTTGAAGAACCGCAGCAGAACATTTCGGATGAGACTGCCGCAGTTCCAGTAATCCAGCTTCTATTAGCCTTCAGCAAGTCGCTGACAAGGGCCCAAAAGTGCCAAGAGATGAATGTTGGTCACGTTCAACACCTGTTATAGTCAGGTTACTACTGTATTTCCTTTCCTCTGCTATGTTTCTCTCTATGTTGGAACTCTGTACTCTGGGCGACTGATTTATCCCGCAGTGTACAAGGTGTCCGACCTAACTCCGCCACATCCGAAACGAAATAGAATGTGAAAAGTGCAATTTTCCATTGATGCACCTATGCCAGGGACACACAAAATGAGCAGGAATGCCCAATCCACAAATGTAAATAAACGTCACTTTCAAGGCAAAGTTAGGTTTTTCTTTTAAATGGCACACGTATGTTTATTTCTACGGACATGTAAACTAGAAGTATAATTAGTGACGGCACAGTTGTTATCACTGCTATTATACAGCGTAGTTCCTGAAATACCTAAAGGTTGGCAAAGGCGCCAGGATTTCTGCTACAATGAGGAAAGCAACAGGCTTCAGGAGAGTGCAGGCAACTCGCAGAAACTGTGGCACCGTTTCCATTGTTTAACATCTAAGATCTAAGTATTGCAGACGGTGCAAAGTTAAAATCAATAAGTGCATCCCTGGCCAATTGCATTTTTCACATACTGTTTCATTTCGGAAATATCCACTAAGTGATCAGAAGTATCCCGGCAATACCAAAAACATACGTTTTCATATTAGCTGCAGTGTGCTGCCACCTACAGCCAGGTACTCCATATCAACGACCTCGGTAGTCGTTAGACGTCGTGAGAGAGCAGAATGGGGAACACCGCGGAACTCACGGACTTCGAACGTAGTCAGGTGATTGGGTGTCACTTGTGTCATATGCCTGTACGTGAGATTCCCATACTCCTAAACATCCATAGGTCCACTGTTTCCGATGTGGTAGTGAAGTGGAAACATGGAGGGACACGTACAGCACAAAAGCGTACAGGTCGACCTCGTATGTTTACTGAGAGAGACCGGCGACAGTTGAAGAGGGTCGTAATGTGTAATAAACAGGAGACATCTATCCAGACCATCACACAGGAATTTCAGACTGCATCAGGATCCACTGCAAGTACTATGACAGTTAAACGGGAGGTGAGAAAACTTCGATTTAATGGTCGAGCGGGTACTCATAGGCCACACGTCACGCCAGTAAATACCAATCGACGCCTCGTTTGGTGTAAGCAGCGTAAACGTTGAACGATTGAACAGTGGAAGAACGTTGTGCGGTGTTAACGAATCACGGTGCACAATGTGGCGATCCGATGGCAGGGTGTAGGTAAGGCAAATGTCCCGTGGACGTCATCTGCCAGCGTGTGTAGTACCAACAGTAACATTCGGAGGCGGTGGTGTTATGGTGTGGTCATGTTTTTCATGGGGGGGGGGGTTTCACCCCTTGTAGTTTGGCGTGGTACTGTCACAGCACAGGCCTACATTAATGTTCTAAGCACCTTCTTGCTTTCCTCTGTTGAATAGTAATTCGGGGTGGCGATTCCATCTTTCAACACGATCGAGCACCAGTTCTTAATGCACGGCCTGTGGTTGATGGTTACACGACAACGACTTACCTGTAATGGACTGGCCTCCACAGAGTCATGACCTCAATCTTATAGAACACCTTTGGGATGTTTTGGAACGCCGACTTCGTGCCAGGCCTCGCCGACCGACGTAGATATCTGTCCTCAGTTCAGCACTACGTGAGGCTGCCATTCCCCAGGAAACTTTCCAGCACCTGATTGAACGTATGCCTGCGAGAGTGGAAGCTGTTATCAAGGCTAAGAGTGGGCCAACACCATTTTGAATTTAAGCTTTACCGATGGAGAGTGCCACGAACTCGTAAATCATTTTCAGTCAGGTGTCCAAATACGTTTGATCACATAGTATACGAGATGGCCAAGTTAGGTGGTGCATCCGTATACAGGTTGTCTGTCCTAGAATTGTCAGGCCCCGATTTCTCTGTTGTTTTGGCTGGTATTTACAATTCGTTTTTGCCTTAGAGTAGCTGGAGTCAGTTCTAACAAATACTGTTCATCACATCTTTCATGCGCGACCAGTTCGATGGAAAACATCGGTTTATTTATTAGATTAAATTAGATTAGATTAGTTCTTGTTCCATAGATCATGAATACGACACTTCGTAATGATGTGGAACGTGTCAGGTTAATAAAAGGTGTCTATACAAGATATTACATTAGACAAAATATTACATGACACTCAATATTTTTATTTTTTTTATTTTTTTTTTTGTGGGGGTTGGGAAATTACCCACTTACTATATCCAAAAATTCATCTAATGAGTAGAAGGAGCTGCGATTAAGAAATTCTTTTAATTTCTTTTTAAATGCTATATGGCTATCTGTCAGACCTTTGATGCTATTAGGTAAGTGACCAAAGACTTTTGTGGCAGCATAATTTACCCCCTTCTGAGCCAAAGTTAGATTTAACCTAGAGTAGTGAAGATCATCCTTCTCCTAGTGTTGTAGCCATGTACACTGCTATTACTTTTGAATTCGTTCGGATTGTGAATAACAAATTTCATAAGTGAATATATATATTGTGAGACCACAGTGAAGATTTCTAGCTCTTTAAATAAGTGTCTGCAGGATGATCTTGGATGAGCTCAGGAATTATTCTGATTACACGCTTTTTGTGCAATGAACACTCTTTTACTCAATGATGAGTTACCCCAGGATATGATACCATACGAAAACAGAGAATGAAAATAGGCGTGGTAAGCTAATTTGCTCAGATGTATATCGCCAAAATTTACAAGGACCCTATTAGCATAAGTAGCTGAACTCAAACGTTTCAGCAGATCCTCAGTGTGTTTTTTCCAGTTCAGCCCCTCATCAATGCCTGCACCTAGAATTTTGAATATTCTACCTTAGCTACCGATTTCTGATCGAAGTCTATATTTATTAAAGGGGTCATTCCATTTACTGTGTGGAACTGTGTATACTGTGTTTTGTCAAAGTTTAATACCCATTGCAGAGAACCACTTAATGATTTTCTGATAAACGTCGTTTACAATTTCACCAGTTAATTCTTGTCTGTCAGGTGTGACAGCTATACTTGTATCATCGGCAAAAAGTACCAGCTTTGCATCATCGTGAATGTAGAATGGCAAGTCATTAATATATATTAAGAACAGCAAAGGACCCAAGACCAAAGCTTGCGGCACCCCATCCTCAATTGTTCCCCAGTTTGAGAAATCACCAGTTTTATGCATATTATGTGAACTGCTTATTTCAACTTCCTGCACTCTTCCAATTAGGTATGATTTAAACAATTTGAGCACTGTCTCATTCATACCACAGTACTTGAGCTTATCTAGAAGTATTCCATGATTTACACAATCGAAAGCCTTTGATAGATCACAAAAAATCCCAAAGGGTGACTTCCGGTTACTCAGAGTATTTAATATATCATTAGTGAAAGTATATATAGCGTTTTCCGTTGAGAAACCGTTCTGGAACCCGAACTGACATTTTGTTAAAACTTTATTTTTACAAAGGTGTGAAGCTACTCTACAATACATTACTTTTTCCAGAATTTTGAATAAGGCAGTCAGAAGAGAGATAGGGAGGTAGTTGTTGACATGAGTCGTATCCCCTTTTTTATGCAGTGGTTTAACAATGGCATACTTCAGTCTATCTGGGAAAATGCCCTGCCTCAGAGAGCTGTTACATATGTGGCTAAGAATCCCACTTATTTCTTGAGAACCAGCCTTTATTATCCTGCTGGAAATGTCATCAATTCCATGTGAGCTTTTATTCTTGAAAGACTTTATTATCTTCCTAATTTCAGGATAGGTGGGTGGAATTTCTGTTGTATCAAATGGTGTAGGTAAGGCCTCTTCCATTAACTGCCTTGCTGCTTAGATCCTATTTTATCTACAACATTTAAAAAATGATTATTCAAAATTTTTTCAACTTCCAGCTTGTTGTTTATCAAGTTTTCATTCGCTGTAATGGTGATGCCGTCATTCTGTACTCTTGGTTGTCCTGTCTCCCGTGTATTAATATTCCAAATTGTTTTGATTTTGTTATCAGAGGTATTAATCTCAGACATGATGCACATGCTTCTGGACTTTTTAATAACCTTTCTTAATGTAGCACAGTAGTTTTTATAATATTTGGCTGTTTCTGGGTCATTACTCTTTCTTGTTGTTCGATACAGTTCCATTTTGTGGTTAAAAGATATTTTTATTCCTTTAGTAAGCCAAGGTTTTTTGCATGGTTTCTTATAATTAGATTTAACTACTTTCGTGGGGAAACAGTTTTCAAATTCTCTTACAAGTGTATCATGAAATAAATTATATTCTAAATTGGTATTGGGTTCCTTGTACACCTCATTCCAGTCTAACTGCTGAAGATTTTCTCTGAAATTTCTAATTGTTGAGTCATTGATTGAATGGACAACTTTGGAGGGTAGTTTGGAATTACTGAATGGGGCTGTGTCATATACTGTAACTAGCTGGGCATCATGATCAGAAAGCCCATTCTCAATAGGACAAGAATTTATGTTTTTAAACCTATCTTGGTCTATAAAAGTGTTATCGATCAATGTGCTGCTGTCCATTACTACCTGAGTAGGAAAATTAATGACAGATGTCAAATTGAAAGAACCGAGCAAGACTTCCAGGTCTCTCTTCCTATTACAATCATTCACTGAATCAACATTGAAGTCCCCACAAATAATAATTTGCTTTCCCCTATCTGACAGAGAGCACAACAAGGCATCCAAGTTTTCCAGGAACAAATGAAAGTTTCCTGAAGGGGACCTATATACTGTTACAATTATAAAAGAGCCCTCCTTCAGTTTAAGTTGACAGGCACATGCTTCTATATGTTGCTCTAGACAAAACTTTTTTGTCTCTAAGCTTTCTACTCAGTGATAACTTTTGACATATATTGCAACTCCTCCTCCCACCTTACTCTCTCCACTCATATGTGCAGCTAGTTTATAACCACTGATATTTACCTTTTCCATATCAGACACAATGTGTCTGAGTATTTTAGCCCAATTCGATGTGGTTATTCAGTAGAGCGTTCCCAAATTAATCTAGTGCAATATTTGTTTTTCCAATACGTTTTAACAGGGACAGCAAAACACAAAGAATAACCATTACCTCAGCAGCGAAAGCACCGCCTACAAATGTCTACTTAAACACGATTCTCAACACGGACACCCGGTGTGCTGTAAATACTAATGGTCCTATTAAATTAACTTAAGGAACTGTTGAAACTACCTTTACAGCTATCGATTTTATTTCGTTATTTTAGACATGTTGAGTTCTATGTACAAGGAAGTATTTTATGTGGTCCGATATTCAGTAAAGTCGTCTTTTGTTTAGTAAATGAGACTTGGGAGCTCTACTGAATGCATTCCATACGACAATGAGTGCAGCTTAAAACTACGAGCCATTTTCTAAAGACTCTTCCTCAAAAACGTGAATTAAACTCAGCAAATTTTAAGCGATGGGTTCATCGATTCTTATCAAATTTTGTATTGATGCAGCCATAAATTCTTTTATTAAAACTATAAATGACGCTTTTATTATAAATTTAGTAAGTTTTACAGTTTTACCATATGCTGAACACCGATTCATAATGCGCAATGGCAAAAGTGTAATACATACATACGTACATACATAGAGCTATGCTGTTTCTAGATATTCTGTGAGTGCTTTCATAACTAAAGCTAAAGTAATGGCGTTTCGACAGTTACAGCGAAATTTATAATTAATAGACAAATAACGGAACAAGTAACTAAATTTAAATATATGGGATATTATCTTAAGTGTACAAAATAAGAACACATTTAACATACTTCATAACGGTTCTAGTAATTTAGAATAACACAGGCATTGGACGATCATGTAAAATAAGACAATGTTGAAATGAAACTTCGAAGATTTACAGATTTCTGTGATACAATACGATGAACATTAAAACTTAACATTATAAAAGAAATTCCGTTATTGCTCTAGAACTAGACATAAGTTATAAAAACAACTAAATGAAACAATCTGAATCTTTTCAAAGGAGAGTTTTTGACCTTGTAGGAGCTGTAACAAAAAGAAATACAGTTAAACTGCTTCATCTAGTGGGGTTGGGATATGAGAAAGTCTTTTGGCATAGCAGGTTACCCATCTACAAATGGGGAAAAAGTAGTACTAGGGATGATTTCTATGATTTGGTGCAGTAGAGAGTCATAGTGTAATTACCCTACCTTTAAGCAGTTGTCCTAGATCATACACAAACAACTGTGATACAGCTCAAGGCCACAAAATGTACAGATATCCTTAGACACTCCAATGACTTAACAAACCATTGTGTGTCACCCGATGGAGGTACTATAGGTCTCCAAAAGAGTAGTGCAGCAGAAGATATTTCGTTCATAACTGAAATAAATTTTCCATCTAATCCATTTCCTACGACAATGCAAGGTCATACGACGTCACTAAATTACCCAAGTGCCAAACATATTTGTTGTTGGGAAGCTTTGGATCTGAGTCCCACCACATCCAAATTTCTTTATTTCCAACCGATTTAAGTGAAATTTCTCAATACCTACGTACGCTTGCACATATCTCACAATTCTGCCCTCCCTCGCAAAGCTGCACGGCATAAATTCATATATGACTCATCACTGTCATTAAATATCTACATTATGCGCTAAAGGATTCATTTACATCCCTACGTTCTTATTTTTTTTTTTTTCATGAAATTTCGTCCACATATTCCGTTTATGAGACTTATTGAGTAAAAGAGATAAAATGTTCAAAATTCTTCGATATATCTATGATATCTATTTCATTTTACGCGCTAGGTGTTCCCAGCAATAATGCAGCATGAGAGACCAAATCTCGCACTATTATTTTGTGAACTTTCTCATAATTTTCTGCAAAAGGCATTTTCTTAATATATAAAAGAAAATGCGTAATCATGGTTTATGGCTTCTTATACACACCAAGGTGCTAGCACTTCCTGCGCCATACCGTAAAATAACGTTCAACAACTGCCAACGATATACATCAACAATTAGACAACCGCTAAACCGAAGTTGTCATCATGTTACAGCGTTGTTAGTCTCAGCACTGATCGTGTCACAACACATGCACACACACGTTAACTAACAGCGTGTTAAAAGTCGACTGTCACCAATAATACGTAAATATGTAGAAAAGTGAAACCGGTGTTGACAAATTAGCGAATGCGAGATGGACGCACGACACACAAATTACCTCATGACCGAAGTCGTATGTCACCAACCCTTTTGAGTAAACCTGTAGAAGTGTCAAACCCTCATTAACAACATATTACCAAATGCAGGACAGGTGTAGTTTTAGACACTCTGATAAAATCAGTTTTCGAAAGTGATAACATTTTTTACATGTCACTGCCGAAATGGTGGTGAACATATTTTGTGAAGCACCCGACAGATAACACAAACTCAAGCATGATTAATAATTATTAAAATATCCGGAAGAAAATCTACTTAATAGGAGAGAAAGAACTGTGGCATTAACATGAAAAGATCCTCGTATTGTACGCAACCACTTTCCTGTAAGTAGTTCAATGATACACAGGTTAAAATTTCTCTTAAGGGGCTCCGGAAAGGCTCAAAATCATGAAAAGTTCAAATTTTACTTTTTTGCGTTTTCTGAATCTGCAGACTATTACCTTTTAATAGATATATAATTTAATCAATTCCGAAGACTACAACTATTTTTAAATTTTTTTTTTGAAATGTGTTCTACATGGGCGTGACCCACTGTGGCGCTGTTAAACTGCTGTCAAATGGTGTTATTATTAACGTCCGTGTTCATCAGGTACATTTTAGTGATGTGAGATAAAGTATGTGTTGTGGCTAACCTGTGATGGTTCAATATATATCGCTGGTGTGATTGTCGATTGTTTCATGTTTATTTACTCTGTCGTTATCTCGAAAATATTCGTAATTAATTCTGTTTCTTGAGTCTCTGTTTTGTTGAAGTATAATAATGAGTAAAAGTAAAGTTATAAGAAATCCTCTGAAGGCTTTTAAGAAAAGGAGAAATGTTGGAAAGCCAAAGGTATGTGTTATTACTGTAAACAATAAAGACGATAACCAAGTGAGTGAACCTACCCTCTCAAGTACACCTGCCCATAGCAGTCAAAGTGGGAAAGAAAATACTTCACAGAAGAAGCTTGGTTCAATGAGTGAAAACTATGAATGTTTTATGGGCGAATCGGATGTGAATGAAATATTTGATATGTGGGTTGTCAAAGGAATTTTTTCAAACTGTGTAAGATGTATTCACTGTAGTGAAGTTGGTCTGGAACTCTCCATAATAAAGCACGTAGGACTTGCTAGTGAAATACAACTGAAATGTGATAAGTGTTCATACATGACCACCTTTTGGAACAGTGTTGCAGTGTTGCAGCAACTGCAACTGAAGAAAATGGTAGCAAAATCTACGAACACAACATTAGATTTGTTTATTCCTTGCGTTCAGTTGGTAAGGGTGCTACTGCAGGTGCAATATTCTGTGGCATCATGAATCTTCCAAATCCCCCAACCAAGTTTACGACCTATAATAAATTAATAGGGTCTAAAGTAGAAGATGTCTGTATAGGATCTATGAAGAACGCTGTGGAAGAGGCAGTAATGGAAAATAATGGTAACAGAGATTTGACTGCAGCGTTCGATGGTACCTGGCATAAACGGAGACACACATCTCTTCATGGTGTAGTATCTGCCACCAGTATGTATACAGGGAAAATTTTAGATGTAGCAGTAATATCGAAGTATTGTAGATGTCCACAAAAATATAAAGGTACACATGAAAATAATTGCAAAGTTAACTATAGTGGCAGTAGTGGAGGAATGGAAGTGGCTGGTGTTGCCAGTATATTCCAGCGTTCTGAGGCGTGTGATAAAGTGCGATATGTTAATTACCTTGGTGACAGTGATTCTAAAAGTTTCAAACATGTTCAAGGACTGAAGCCCTATGGTGATGATGTTGTAGTGCAGAAATTAGAGTGTATTGGACACGTACAGAAGCGAATGGGAACAAGACTTCGGCGACTGAAAGCTTCGTACAAAAAACAAAAACTCAGTGATGGTAAAGGGTTGGATGGGAAGGGAAGGTTAACTGACAGTGTAATTGACAAAATACAGAACTATTATGGAATGGCTATTAGGCAAAATACACAAAGTGTCGACGAAATGAAGAAGGCTGTTTGGGCTCTTTTTTTTTTTCATACTTCTTCAACCGATGAAAATCCCCAACATACCTTGTGTCCCAAAGAAGAAGAGAGTTGGTGTAAATATAACAAAGGATTGCTAACTGGTGAAGTGTACACTCATAAGCATAGTCTGCCTCATGCAATAATGGTGGTGATAAAACCTATTTTTCAGAGACTTAGCAGCACCTGAACTGTTGAAAAAGAGTATTCACGGAAAAACTCAAAACCCCAATGAAAGTGTAAATAGTGTTATATGGTCGAGAATCCCCAAGACTGTATTTGTTGGAATAGAAACACTTCACTTTGGTGTGTATGATGCTGTTGCGACTTTCAATGATGGCAACATTGTAAGGTGCAAGGTATTTAGAAATATGGGAATGAAGATAGGTTCTAACATGGTACGAGCGATGCTTGCTTTAGACAAGGAACGCCTTCAGGCTGCAGACAGGGCTGTAAAGAGTCTAGAAATACAAGCAAGAGTAAACAGGAGGAGGAACAAGAGGAAGCTGGAGGAGGAGTTTGCAGAGGATGAAGATAATCCATCCTATGGACCTGGAATGCACTAAAAAGTTAATCCAATCTTTGTCGCTCGATTTCCAAAACTTTTATTTTCTCATACTAATTACATGTTTTCTAAGGATCTTCCAAACATATTTGTTTCAAACTTTCAGTAAATGTTACAAAGTACCTTCTGCATAATTTAACACGGCCTTTTTCCAAAAAACTGTATATTTTTGAATATATAAATAAAAAATTGCAAAAAAATGTTGTTAATTTTCATTACAATTGAAAAAAAATCATCTTTAATAACTGAACTAAAATTTTGTAAAATCCCTGTGTTAAGTTGTAGCCCATATTCCAATAAATAATCTGTAAAAAGTTCAACTTCCTACCTCAAATACTTTGTGAGGAAAGATGTAATATATAAGCGTTATTTTAACATTGCAAGTATAGGGCGTTCCGGAGCCCCTTGAGCGAATGTGAAACAGCAACTACTAATGAAAGTATTCTTCCAGGTGAGATCTTTAAATATCTATTGCTAAAGTTAGCAGATCACCAAGTTGCATCTGTCCTGCCTTATAAACACCACCTAAAGCTTAAATATTAGTGAATTGACACGTGCTCCAGTAGGAATATGCTCAGGTGACAGTTTTACCCGCACGATTGCTTTCACTATTTTAAAAACAAACTGAAATTAACAAGCTATCAGTGGGAACAGTTCTGTGATAATTATACACTTATATAATCTACGCATATTCGAAATATGCAAAATACTATAACGAAATTAGAAAATCCTAAAGGATGTGGCGAAAATTTTCTGCAGTGTGTATGCTTTTTAAAAAAATAATGAAAATATTCGTATGCAGGATGATACATTTAAATTCCTGTTGTGTTGTAGTAATACTCTTCAATGAGGCTTAGGTCAAAGAAGTGGCTGGTAAGCATATATGAATAATATATATGAATAATATACACAGTTTGTGGCAGCTCGTATGCTGTGAATTTCTACTGACAGAAGAACCTATATGCAGACATTACGATAGCCATTGGGGACTAATATCTAATGCTGCACATAGACCCAAGATGTACGAAACTAGAATGGAACTGAGGTTTCCCCTGAAACAGTTTATCTATGCTACCGTAAGTAAAAGACTTTAAAATAAGTAAATAAACAAATATAAACCATGCCTATGTTTAGTTCAACCTCTATAAAGACCCTTAAAAAGTAATACAAAGCTGTACCCCGCAACATGTCCACTTTCTCTGGAAAGAGCTTATCGTAAGTTATTGGTCATGTAAAATTAATAAGAGAATGAAGTCGAATAAAAATGTTACTTTCCTATCTAGCAATATATGGTCCACCATTTTTGATCCTTCAGACTGCACTAAGACAAATGTTATGACATTATTAACCCGTGAGAAACATTACATCAACCCAAATGTGAGCAATTAAAAGAAATTTTCGCTGGATTTGAAGATGTAGCACATAGTGAATATATTTGCAACATGGTGCAGCTACCATCGGAGCTGCTATCACAGGAGGTTTTTATTTCAGATGACTTAAAATGAAATCAGCAGTACCAGATATGAAATTGCTTTTCCTTTGGTGGACATAATGCTGTAGATGTATTTCTCAAACCTGTTCCAAAATATGTAAACAATTGATTGATGGCAACGCAGATCTTACTATCACTTTCAAACGGTATAAAACGAACAAGAAATATATTTGCAAAGATTAAGTCGGTATGGATATGGTTTTTAACAATTTGAAGAGCACTTTTGCAGAACGCTGTAACTGCAGTGAATATGATTTTCTGCTTATCGATAAAACACGGACATTGAATGATGCACCATTTAGGAGACATTTCCAGGTTTGTTTTAAAAAGATGTAGAAAAATACACACCCGTGTAAAATATATAAATGGAAGAAAAGATGTCAGAACGTTATATTATCGATAAATTTGCAAGTTCACATATGCAATGGGAGAGGAAAAATTCGAAAAAATAGGGAGAAGAATCAACACCCTACGTCAAGGAGTGATCATCAGACATGAAAACGTGACCCAAAATAGTCTAGAAAAACTAGTCTGAAAATGCATATACAAGCTGTGTGCAATCTCAGAGTCTGTTTAGTATGTGGCAATATGTCGATAAAACAGAAAACTGTTTTTCAAATAAGGAGATTCGACAAAAATTAAGACTGTTGTGAGTAGCAAAACTGATTGTGAGCAGGACAGCTGACTGGGAATGAGTATTTCAGAGAAAAATTTGAGAATGTTACCGAAACCACTGACCAAGTCTCACGATCAGCAAATTAGACAAACAAGAGGATATTGATACAGTTGACTATTTCATAAACCAAGACAGACATATCAATTTAGACAAACGGTGTTGGCTGTATGAGCCCGCGTAAGTTAGATTAATAAAATTAACTAATAATGCGGTTCACGTCAGGGACAGCAAAATTACATCAACACCCAGTTTATTAAACCTAAAGTTTGTGATAAATACCTTGGAACTCGGCAGTTATGCACCAGAAGAAGCAAGGATGGGTGCGAAAATATTACACACAACAAACGTACGAGAGGAAAGCAACAGTGAAGTGAAAAAAAATTGGATAGTATATATAGTTGTTGTGACAGCAGTGTTATAGAGATTCAGAATAAGAAACTGAACATTTACTTATGCAACACCTATATTAAGACAACCCAAACGGGGCTGTAGATTGTTCAAGACTATTGATAACATCAGAAAGCATTGTGATACAGCTCACATGAAAGAGACCATTTCAGTTATTTTAGAATTACAAAAACAATGGATTATCAGATAACGGGAATAGTGGTTAACAAACTTCACAAGCGTGCAAGGAAAAAATTTCTATGAAGATATGGTGTAATACATAGCTTAGATGATTTATAGTAGATGAAGCTGCATCTACGTCTACACCTACATACATAGTACACAAGCCATCATATTGTGCGTGGAGATCTACATCTACATGATTACTCTGCAATTCACATTTAAGTACTTGGCAGAGGGTTCATCGAACCACAATCATACTATCTCTCTACCATTCCACTCCCGAACAGCGCTCGGGAAAAACGAACACCTTAACCTTTCTGTTCGAGCTCTGATTTCTCTTATTTTAATTTGATGATCATTCCTACATATGTAGGTTGGGTTCAACAAAATATTTTCGCATTCGGAAGTGAAAGCTGGTGACTGAAATTTCGTAAATAGATCTCACCGCGACGACAAACGTCTTAGCTTTAATGACTTCCATCCCAAATCGCGTATCATATCTGCCACACTCTCTCCCCTATTACGTGATAATACAAAACGAGCTGCCCTTTTTTGCTCCCTCTCGATGTCCTCTGTCAATCCCACCTGGTGTGTAACTTGTATGATTTCCTTTTCTGTTCCACTCGCAATTTGAGCGATGGGAAATCGAATGTCTGTATGCCTTTTACGAGCCCCATTTTTTTTTTATCTTCGTGATCTTTATGCGAAATGTATGATTGTTGCACTCCTCTGTAGATCTTAGTTTTCGAGATATTAAACTTTGAAATCAGAGCCTCCTTCGCTGCACACTCTTGGTCGGTAGATTTGTGGGAGGGGACCAAACAGCGAGGTCGTTGATCCTATGGGACTTTAGGGAAGGATGGGAAAGGAAGTCGGCCGTCACCTTTGAAAGAAATCAAGCCGCCATTTGCCTGGAGTAATTTAGGGAAATCACGGAAGTCCTAAATAAGTATGACCGGACGCGGGTTTGAGTCGTCGTCCTCCCGAATGCGAATCAAATGTGCTAACCACTGCGTCGCCCCTCTCGGACACACTGTGCAACAATTCTTGTAGCACTCATTGTTGTTAACGAGAGGCGAAGTCGGTAACGTGCCCTAATAAGCATCAGTAAGTCACTCAGGTCTGTATGACCACTTAACTAGTCGATGATAAGCGTGAATAAGGTAATGAAGTAATTCGAATGTCACCAGGAACGATGAAATGAGTCCCACATAAAAGTTAAGGACACAAAACAACTCACGTGAACATAGGATTTAAAAAAAATGTGTTGTAAGTGAAGGAGTCTTCGTAGATGTAGAAAAGAATTTGTTCTCATTGAGAAGGGCAGTGGAATTTCCATACGCACCTCGTGTGGATTACGGATTGTGTCGCCTGGGCTAAAATGGAAAACGTGACACACACACACACACACACACACACACACACACACACACACACACACAGACGTGATGTTCATGACACTCTTATTCTGGAAGTATGAGGAAATGTAATTAAGTTACTGAAACCTGTTGCACTAATCAGAAGAAAAATAACTGACACACAGTTGCGTTCAAGGGTCCCGTACATAAATCGATAAATACGGATGACCCGTAGGATAACTTTGTTTAACTTCTGTCTGTCTGTCTGACTGTCCAGTTATGCAAAACCCTTTTTCTCAAGAATGGGTTGACATATTAAGTTGAAATCTATGTCACATATTGGGGTCCTCAGTATCTTGGCGATGCAAAAAAGTAAATCATCTTCAAGTCAATGCGGTCGAAAGATACGGGCCTGTATGTTAAAAATTTTGATAACCGCAGACTCACTTATCAAAATCTACAGGGTACTTCGGGTTGATCTATGGTCATGAAATTTGGCGAAAAGCAAAATTTAACTGTGTAAATAAAGGAAAAAAAATCGAATGTTGTGAATTCGTAACTGTACCACACGAAAACGACTTTTTCGTCATGTCTTATCTGATTGTCTGGCCGTCCGACCGTCTGTTAAGGGGAGTTTTACTACCTTTTGGTTAAAAAAATCGATTTTTTAAATTGTATTTTTGGATTCATCAAGATGTTTAGAATCCACACCTGAAACGGGTTTTCCAAATGCGGAACGGAAATGTTAGTTATTCACGGTTGAACAAAACAATGCACCTGCCTGAAATAGACCTTTTTCACGAACCAGTTTTTTTCTTTCTGAGGACGCGTTATTGTACCGGTGCTTTGGAGGAAACACACGAAATTCAAATGAAAGTTTGAACGCGAGTGTTTGGATGTTAGCCCCAAAGCATTTGCACCCTGGTGAGAAGATTGTGGAGATTGCGACTTTCCTGGCAGTGAGCAGCTTCAACGAAGGGTATTCAGCAATTCTGAAGACCATGACAACGATGGAAGTCACCCTGGGACTCTATTCGACGCAGTTCGCCAAGCATTCGGACGACCACCGGATTCAAACGGCCGAAAACCGCTTGTCACCGGCCGTACGAACGGCTCAGGAGAAGCGCAGGATGGCCCAGATCGAGCAAAACGCCCTCTATGAAGAAGAGGAAGGACTAGTTTATGGACCCGGAATAGCAGACTGAACGTACGTTGCATAATATTGCATTTATATGTAGTCGAAACTTCAAACGCGTTTTTCTCGAAATGGCTTTCTTTTTATCGCGTGGTATGGTAACTTCAAATCTGCTGAACCGATTGGCATGATTCTTTGTTTCCGTTGAAGCTAACTAAATTGTATAGTTGTTGAACCACTTTTATTCCGATCCCTCAGCTATAAATATTTTTACTTAGCCGACAAAGTCGAAAAATCGATGAAAAAAACCCAATTTCTTCAAATGGCCGCCATTTTGTTTCCTATGGTCCAAATAACTTAATCGAAATACCACTTCTAAAGAATCTTATATACTTCGCTAACGTCAATTCAATTTTGATTTCAGAAGAGCCGATTGACCTGCGGCATACCGCGCGTGGATGTCTACATCGAAATTTTGTTTCGTTCTGACGGTACTTCCGCGTTTGCTCTTCGACATTTCCGGTCGAAAAAATTCTACTTTGTAGAGGAAATATCAATAAACAATCTGACCGTATTTGGCATTGATATCTATAATACATCACGAGAAAAAAAATTCTCAAAGAACGTGCTTTTTTCGGGACAAGGATAGTAAACCTCCCCTTAAGACACTTTTCCTCGGGAACACATATTAAGGTCTCTGTTCCCTTGTCGATGTAAAATTGTGAAGCTTGTAACTTAGTGCCAAAAGATGCGGCCATATGTGTCACGTATTTCGGCATTTGCAAACGTATTCGTCAAAACCTGCAGACTTGACCTAGAATCATGAAATTTGCCAAGCGGAAAGGGTCCACAGTTTACCACAGGAAAAAGTACGAAAATCCTTAATTTTTGATTACATCACACGAAATGTATGTTCCTCTTAACAATTGTTACCCGACTTCGATGTTGGAATTAAAACATTCTGTAATCCGTGGGACCGATGTCTTGACATTACCAATGTCGATAAAAGGCAAAAATCGTCGAGATCTTCGATTCTAGGAATGGATGAACTGTCTACACAGGGTAAAAATGTAAAACGACGTATAGAATGCTCCACTGAGAAATTTGAAGTAGGGAACCTGGAGACGGAGAAGCCAGCTTAAGAAGATATAGATGTTAACCAGTTATCGCCTTGTCTAGCATTACTGCTTTCCAGCTTATTTACTACTAGCAAGGGTACAAGTTTACGCATACTGTGCTGTTAATTTACATCTTCATTCTTTATTTCCAGC
The DNA here is from genome assembly GCF_023864275.1 of Schistocerca cancellata. Classification (NCBI taxonomy): domain Eukaryota; kingdom Metazoa; phylum Arthropoda; class Insecta; order Orthoptera; family Acrididae; genus Schistocerca; species Schistocerca cancellata. The sequence continues at coordinate 89,728,920 of NC_064634.1, read as the reverse complement.
AAGGAAAGAAGAAGGGCGAGCCTGATAACCAGGAAGTAATGATGCAGGTTTTGTTTATCTACTTGTCCATAAGGTGGCTCTGCCGTACTGTATTGGCATTGCCCCATGACACAACGCGCTGTGAATCAACGACAGACCCATTCATTACTCAGAGCTGTTCATAGACGTAGAGTACAATACGTGGGGTAGTACCGGTAAAGCACGAGGTGCATTCAAGTTCTAAGGCTTCCGATTTTTTTTCTAATTAACTACTCACCCGAAATCGATGAAACTGGCGTTACTTCTCGACGTAATCGCCCTGCAGACGTACACATTTTTCACAACGCTGACGCCATGATTCCATGGCAGCGGCGAAGGCTTCTTTACGAGTCTGTTTTGACCACTGGAAAATCGCTGAGGCAATAGCAGCACGGCTGGTGAATGTGCGGCCACGGAGAGTGTCTTTCATTGTTGGAAAAAGCCAAAAGTCACTAGGAGACAGGTCAGGTGAGTAGGGAGCATGAGGAATCACTTCAAAGTTGTGATCACGAAGAAACTGTTGCGTAACGTTAGCTCAGTGTGCGGGTGAGTTGTCTTGGTGAAACAGCACACGCGCAGCCCTTCCCGGACGTTTTTGTTGCAGTACAGGAAGGAATTTGTTCTTCAAAACATTTTCGTAGGATGCACCTGTTACCGTAGTGCCCTTTGGTACGCAATGGGTCATGATTACGCCATCGCTGTCCCAGAACATGGACACCATCATTTTTTCAGCACCAGTGGTTACCCGAAATTTATTTTGTGGTGGTGAATCTGTGTGCTTCCATTGAGCTGACTGGCGCTTTGTTTCTGGATTGAAAAATGGCATCCACGTCTTATCCATTGTCACAACCGACGAAAAGAAAGTCCCATTCGTGCTGTCATTGCGCGTCAACATTGCTTGGCAACATGCCACTTGGGCAGCCATGAGGTCATCCGTCAGCATTCGTGGCACCCACCTGGATGACACTTTTCGCAATTTCAGGTCGTCATGCAGGATTGTGTGCACAGAACCCACAGAAATGCCAACTCTGGAGGCGATCTGTTCAACAGTCATTCGGCGATCCCCCAAAACAATTCTCTCCACTTTCTTGATCATGTCGTCAGACCGGCTTGTGCGAGCCCGATGTTGTTTCGGTTTGTTGTCACACGATGTTCTGCCTTCATTAAACTGTCACACCCACGAACGCACTTTCGACACATTCATAACTCCATCACCACATGTCTCCTTCAACTGTCGATGAATTTCAATTGGTTTCACACCACGCAAATTCAGAAAACGAATGATTGCACGCTGTTCAAGTACGGAAAACGTCGCCATTTTAAGTATTTAAAACAGTTCTCATTCTCGCCGCTGGCGGTAAAATTCCATCTGCCGTACGGTGCTGCCATCTCTGGGACGTATTGACAATGAACGCGGCCTCGTTTTAAAACAATGCGCGTGTTTCTATCTCCTTCCAGTCCGGAAAAAAAAATCGGAGGCCTTAGAACTTGAATGCACCTCGTATATCTTGGTCACTAGATTGCGAGGTCCTATTCCAGGGTCTGCGAGGCCAACGGACCTTAATCCCCTAGATTATTTCTTATGGGGATATCTAAAGTCCCTTATTTATGACACGCCAATGAATATGGAGATGGAAGTAGTTGCCAGAACCGTAGCTGCCTGTGATGTGATTCGAAATACACCAGAGAAATTTGACAGGGTGCGTCAGAAACGTGTTCGCTGATGTCATGCTTGCTTTGAGATTGGTGGCCGTCAGTTTCAGCACATTTTGTAAGACACAGTACAAATGGTACGTACATTCAGTCATTCTGAGATAGCTAACATATAAAAAAGTAAACGGTAATGTGATTATATTACTATTACTTCCTTAAGCTGGATTCCCCGAGCCCAGGTTCCATACTTCAGATAGTTCAATGGAGCATTCTCTATGTACTGTAAAATTTTTGCAGGCTCTTACGGAAATACCCTGCATACATAATTAATACGGAACCCTCAGGGGGCGAGTTGTACTCACACCTGTCCCATTTTTTACCTTAATCTACGCTGACGCATATCAGTTCATTTATCATAGATCATTTGTGATAGATAAAAACTTGTGTTTTTATCGACTGCGGTGTAAATGAAAATAGATCTGGTATTCTGACAAAGCTCTTGTTCAAACGAGCGTAAATCGATCAAAACAAGGTAAATGAAATTTGGACACACAAAGCAGCTAACGGACTACACAGACATGGAGTGCTCGTAGAGCTGACAAGTATCCTCTTGTGTTCACTGTACAGTGCGTACCTGAAAAGTGTATCTACACGTGAATACAGAACGGTCGTGGAGAACGCCCGAACCGTAGGCAGCGGCTTGACCACAAAGAGCTGCATAAAGCGGCGTCTGCCGAATTTCACCTCTAAGAGAAACAACGCACATTCCTCGCCGGTGGGGAATACTTAACGTGCCGGGCCCTTAAACGGATCCTGCCGCGGCCATTTGGCTTTTTGTAGTGGACGGGCATTGCTCGCATACCTGGCCTTACTCTCGCGGCAAGGAAAAAAGTAAGCCGGGATATTTGCGCTGCGTTCCTTCGGAAACTTAAATACTCACAGCACCGTGGGCTAACGTGTAAGTGTATGGCCGAGTAGCTGCCCGACGAATATCTCGCTATAGTCAGCAGTCTGTTGGAAAGACACAAGTAGACTGGGAGTTTATTTCCTCTTCACCTAAACACTATTACACTGTACTTTCCGGTTATGTGTTTCATTATTACCGCATAGTGTACGATTGAGGAATCTGAAAAGGAGATTGCGATACTAAGCGTTGGCTGTGACGAGTCACCTATTTGTAATAGTTGCTCTGACATATCTAGGTGCTCATTTTGAATATCATCTTTTCATAGTGCTTTTTACTGTCGTATTTTCGTTGGTTTCGCGAGAACTTATATTTTTAATCTCTTTGTTGTATGCAAAATAATATCTCTGATTTTTTGAGTGGGGGATGGGGGCGGGTTTTTAGCGCATAGTGGAGTTATCAGTCCTCTGTGTCAAACCCTCGTCGCCAGTTTTGTAAAGGCCTCATTGCTACTGCTGTGGAGGCCGAGTTGTGAAACGGCTACACGACGAAGACAATTTCTCCCTGCCACAAAAGTACAGTTATGCCCCAGGATCTGGTAACAGGATAGGAGAACGAAGGTTCTACAACACTCAAATAAATTGGTAACAAAGTCACATAAATTAGATAAAAAGCTTTGCTTTTCTTCATGACTTGACGAATAATGAAGCCTGCAACACTGCTTGTAATATAACACAAAAAGGTTTCAATGCATAAATGCTAATAATCGTAGGCAAACTTCACAGTACACAGCAAATGCAACTTACAACAAGTATCTGCTTATTTCTGAGTTCACTAAACGCTGTTCCCTGTCTAAGTCAGCCGGGGACGATGCTCAATAACCTAGTGGGTGAGAGCTACTATTTTATCGCCCGAGTAGGCTTCTATCCGTTGTTGTCCGGTCATTGGAGGATTGTACTCGGCCGGTCTAGGCTAAGTCGATATCTTCATCCTCAGCGCCGCCAGTGGAGCTGGTGGAACTCGCTCAAGTGGTGAGTCTAAGGCACTGGCAACAGCTCGCATCATTGCGCCTGTGCTGCTTTTGCCCTGGCTGGGTCTCGTTCACAATTGCGGATTCCTCCTGTAAATGGAGGGAAAAGGCTCCTATGAGCATGTGTCCCGAAATGGACGACGTGCGTGGAACAACAACAAATCGTCCCGGAACACAGTACGGAGCTGCATCGCATCCACGTCACAACAGGTTCAAAGTCGCCTCCATGGAATGCAGTCCACGCCTTCACACATCACATCATCGACTGATGGAATGTCGGACTCTGTCGCACGTTTCTGCCTCCCTCCGAGTAGCATCAGAGGATCGTGAACACGCTGTTGAAGGGTCTGCACGTCAGAAATTGGTTCTGCATACATAACACTTTTCAGATACCCGCAGATTTTTATCGAGGGACTTTAAGGGGCTCCGGAACGCCCTATCCTTGCAATGTTAAAATAACGCTTATAAATTACATCTTTGCTCACAAAGTATTTGAGGTAGGAAGTTGAACTTTTTACAGATTATTTATTGGAATATGGGCTACAACTTAACACAGGGATTTTACAAAATTTTAGTTCAGTTATTAAAGATGATTTTTTTCAATTGTAATGAAAATTCACAACATTTTTTTGCAATTTTTTATATTTATATTCAAAAATATACAGTTTTTTGGAAAAAGGCTGTGTTAAATTATGCAGAAGGTACTGTGTAACATTTACTGAAAGTTCGAAACAAATATGTTTGGAAGACCCTTAGAAAACATGTAATTAGTATGAGAAAATAAAAGTTTTGGGAATCGAGCGACAAAGATTTGATTAACTTTTTAGTGCATTCCAGGTCCATAGGATGGATTATCTTCATCCTCTGCAAACTCCTCCTCCAGCTTCCTCTTGTTCCTCCTCCTGTTTACTCTTGCTTGTATTTCTAGACTCTTTACAGCCCTGTCTGCAGCCCGAAGGCGTTCCTTGTCTAAAGCAAGCATCGCTCGTACCATGTTAGAACCTATCTTCATTCCCATATTTCTAAGTACCTTGCACCTTACAATGTTGCCATCATTGAAAGTCGCAACAGCATCATACACACCAAAGTGAAGTGTTTCTATTCCAACAAATACAGTCTTGGAGATTCTCGACCATGTAACACTATTTACACTTTCATTGGGGTTTTGAGTTTTTCCGTGAATACACTTTTTCAACAGTTCAGGTGCTGCCAAGTCTCTGAAAACAGGTTAGCCACAACACATACTTTATCTCACATCACTAAAATGTACCTGATGAACACGGACGTTAATAATAACACCATTTGACAGCAGTTTAACAGCGCCACAGTGGGTCACACCCATGTAGAACACATTTTAAAAAAATTTAAAAATAGTTGTAGTCTTCGGAATGGAATAAATTATATATCTATTAAAAGGTAATAGTCTGCAGATTCAGAAAACGCAAAAAAGTAAAAATTGAACTTTTCATGATTTTGAGCCTTTCCGGAGCCCCTTAAGCCCGATGATGGTCATGTTGGAGAGCCTCCGCGTCGGGAGAAGATACCGCTGAGGAGCCGGCGAAGTGTGATGCAGAAATGTGGTGGTGCTAGACCACGTAGAAACGACATTACCTGTCGTACTGCCAAAGGCACATTCTCAAGCGGCCCAGACAGAGTATTCCGCAGGAAATCCAAGCAAGTTCCTCCGTCGAGGCGTTGTACAATAAAAAGTGGTCCAAGGTTGTGGTCGCTAAAAATCCCTGCCCACACATGTGAACCGATGCTGATGAGATGCTTCAGTCATCCCCCTAGGATTGTCTGTAGTCCACAGATAGCGATTAGGTAGACTGATGATGCCAGTTCTGGTAAAGGTACCATCGTCAGTAAAGAGAACTGATGGCAGAAATCCCATAATTTTGATTGTCTAGTGTAAAAACCATCGAAAAAGTTCTTCCCGTAGAAGGCAATCCGCTGCTGATGTTCCTTGCACTCGTTACAGGAGATAGGAGCAATAGTGATTGTCAAGCAGGACACACGTAATCATACTTTGGCTTACAATACATTTGCCGCCCAAGTGTTTGTCTCAATATTCTGTAGAGCCCGGTCCTCCAAATCTGGTATACGCACATTCCGCTGCCTTCCCGAACCTTCGTCTGACTGAAAGAACCTATTATCACACAAACGCCCAAAAGGGGCTTGATGTGGTAGGTGTCTGTGTTGTTACATGTTTTGGTCTGCTTGGTTTCCGTCTGCTTGGTCGCAGTACCGAACCATTCTATTGCTTATAGTGTGCTGCGTCAGTCACACGCCTGCAACACCTAAGTAACATACGAAACATGGTCAGAGGAACTTTCATAAAAAAAAAATGGTTCAAATGGCTCTGAGCACTATGGGACTTAACTGCTGTGGTCATCAGTCCCCTAGAACTAAGAACTACTTAAACCTAACTAACCTAAGGACATCACACACATCCACGCCCGAGGCAGGATTCGAACCTGCGACCGTAGCGGTCGCGCGGTTCCAGACTGTACCGCCTAGAACCGCTCGGCCACTCCGGCCGGCGAACTTTCATCCGTCAGTGTCATCTACTGTGGCAGCAATGCATTTCCGGACACATGTTCGTAGGATCTTTTTTCTCCATTTCCAGGCAGGAATTCGTCACTGCAGTTTGTTGTTTTTGTTAATGTACAGTTTGACTTCTTTTTGTGACAATCGTTTCGATTTACTCATGATACATACATACATTCGTCATTGCGTATAACAGCCTCTATTTGAGATATATAGCTAAAGAGCCTTTTTCGATACTAGCTTTGGTTTTTGGTGAATTGTTTGAGTGGAGTGCAAAAACGTCACCCAACGAATCATGCAATGATTCCTGTCTGAATTTTTGCAACCAAACGAAGAGTGGGAAATAGACAAATGGGGCATTCAGTTGATGAACGTGAGGGCTAGTTTCGGAAAAAAAAGCTAATTTCTTGAAATTAACCTGGGTGATAACGAAAAACTCAGTTATTGGTTTGAGGGAATATTAAAATAGTTCACGAACAGTTGCTGCTAGCTGTGCAACTGCAGTGTCAAAAAGTTCATTTCTTCAAGGCATTGTTTTCATAAAATAAGTAGAGTTGGTGTGTTACTTGACTTTTAGAGGGATTTCTTTTAAAGTAGGTACTAAATTTAAGACATTTCAAGAACGACGGGCACTATAACAACAAGAGAAGTGCCAAAAAGTTTTCAAGACCTAGCTATTTTGCGCTTAAAATGTTACACTGGTGTGATATTTAAATGTCAAAATCATCTTCTTTGAAGCAAGTACTAAATTCAGGGCATTTCACCAGACTGCTCTTGGAAAGGAAATGAGGTGGTAATGAAACCATGCGTTCTGAATAAAACTTGAAAAATAAAAATAATGGGTCAAAGGTTTTGTGAAATGATTTGACTACAAGTAAGATATAAAATACACTAGAGTTACATTTGATGCGCCTTTGAATGACACTAGAAATCGTGCACAGCTAGCGAGGTGCGTCAAATGTACCTCTAATCTATTTTATTTGTTACTTTTAGACAAATCATTACACAAAATATTTGACCGATCTTTTGTATAAAGCCGGCCGGAGTGGCCGTGCGGTTCTAGGCGCTACAGTCTGGAGCCGAACGACCGCTACGGTCGCAGTTCGAATCCTGCCTCGGGCATGGATGTGTGTGATGTCCTTAGGTTATTTAGGTTTAATTAGTTCTAAGTTCTAGGCGACTGATGGCTTCAGAAGTTAAGTCGCATAGTGCTCAGAGCCATTTGAACCATTTTTTATTTAAAAATACATTTTTTACTATTAGTTATAATTTCAATTTACGCTCTTCATCGCGATCTCCACTGTAGCCGTAAATTTTTTGCGGTAATCAGTAAATGAATTTCTTCTTTTCTATTTACTATTTACGCATACTTATATCCGTTGCTGCATATCGTAGACACTGCTTCAGCTGTGCAGCTAAAGTGTATATTTTGATAATAACTTCGATTTTTGTACGAAACTGATGCGTATTAGTTAGATGGAGAGGGTTTCTGGATGGAGGATGTGTGGACGTGGTCTCCATTTTATTAAAAAATCATTTAACACGCGAAGTATCAATATACAAAACAGCAACTACTCTAGCAAAACATCAAATTCTTCGCAGCACGAATAAATCTTAATATAGCTCAATAATAACACAAAATAACTCTATAAAATGATGATATCCAAAATACACAAGATGAGTCAGCTACCCTTGCGAATGTTGTTTTATGCAACCTGTGCAACCTGTAATATTATTTCTGACCTTAAGAAACCACTTTCATATTTCCTCGTTCACTACGCACAAAATATTAATCCTACACAAAAAATGAATAGGGCCTTTTTGTAGGATATTTAATGTAGCTAAATTTAGTACTTGGATACGTTTCCGCTGGGAAGGCCATGGTACCCGAGTTATTCAACCAAAACGAACAAAAGTGACATTCAGACGCAGCTTCATCACCACATTCATCCCTTACCAATCAGGATTTATGGTGTGTTGTTTGTGGCATTCCCTCCCACCGTCGTATAAGAAAGTCCGGCTACTCGAACTAATCCCGATATTCGACCTTTTTGGTCTCTGTAGTAGGAGCTATTGCGTATCCAACATAGTCGGTTATTTCCTTAACATTATTAATTTAAAGGTTCCCGTGAGGATAGAGAAATAAAATCGACTTTTTTAAATGTTAGGCTAAAACTAATCAAGTTGACATTCGATCCGAACTTAACCCTTACAAGCGTAGTGGTTTTGTAGCCGAAAGGCCTGACGAATCTAGTGAAGTTATTGTTTATTTTATGATGCCAAAATTCATAAAATTTATGAGGTAAAATTTATACTAACGTCAATTTCACGATTTGCATGTGCCAAACTGAGCGAGGCCAGCCAGTGAAGAATCAAAGGAGGTCGAATGTGGAAAATAATTCGTGCAGTCGCAAATAACTGTGCAGTGATAGGAGGGAGTCCCATGAACAACATACTAGAAATTCTGACCGTTGGAAGCTGAGAGTGTGGGAGTGTCACTTTGTACATTTCTCTTGAATAACTCATTAAACATGGCCTCTAGCGTTAATGTATCCCAGTACAAAATTTAGGTACTAGAAATTCTCTACAAAAAGGCCCTCTTTATCTTTTCTGTACGACCAATAGTTTGCGCATGCTGAGCGAGAGAGTCTGAAAAAATCCCGCGCGAGGTTTGTGGCAGTCAGGTATAACACTGCGAGTCAGGTGGTGGGCCCTGCTAGTTGGTAAAATAAGGAGTGCACACTCACAATAATTTAATAAAAAATCGTAATCTACTCAAAAAAGAGAATTTTATCATAATAAACAATATAAAATGGGATTCTGCCTATATCTACGAAATGATATGCGGATAGCAGCAGGGACAGCTGAATCATCGTGTGTACAGGAGTTACCTGCGCTTTTTTTTTCAGTCGTTTAGGGCTTTCCGTTGGGCAAGAGACTCGCGATAAATTGAAGCTAAGCATGTAAATCGTTGAAAATCGATACGTCACTTGTCATGTACCAAGGAACGCCCGGAGAGTGTGACGCGGCGGAACCTGACTTCCAGTCGCTGGGTCGTACGTGAGACACGCTGCACCTACAAACAATGCCCAAATGGACTACGTCAAGCAATGATTTATGTTCGAGGCCTTGTCAAGCATTTAGTTCCAGTTTGGCGGTAGCATAATTCGCTTGAAGTCGTATAAATGTCTGGCTCCCAGACTGAGGGTGGCAGGAGGCAGTAAGCTAATAGCGGCGCGTCGATTGCCGCGAAACGACAGAGAGACAGGTTTGTCAGCTCAGTGAAGCCCCGCAACGGAACCTCGCCCTCTGCTGCGTCGAGGGATTGGGGGGGGGGGGGGAGGGCGGTGTCAGAGGACCATGCTTTCTGACGTAATAGCTTAAGGCTACACTATCGACGTTCTCAAGTTTCTCGGCTCTGTGCTAGCGGATAATTATGACCGTGTGCCCTCACAGCACCGCTCTAGCCGATCGAGTAGAAAGGGCGGTCGAAGGGAGAGTGCACCGAGGCTCAGAACACGTAAGCGTCGATTTTTTTAAATTCGTGTGTAAGTAGGCTGTTTAGGTTCTTATATGTAGGCTGTTTAGGTTCTTATATTGGTAACGCCGCCGCCACGTAGCGCTCTCTGTATGAAAATCACTGGCTTTGAAACGTCCCCTTAGAAAAATTATACATGACTGTGCTTAAAATGACACACAATATGTTTTAGCGCAACGCAATCTGACTTTCAAAAATCCCGACAAAAGAATGGCCCTGAGTAACATTAACCTATACCTTTCACAAATCACTTACCTCACAAAAATCTTCATTACTAAAATCTTTCATTTGCTAACTATGCTTATCAGTAGTTAGTGCCTTCCGTAGTTTGAATCTTTTATTTAGCTGGCAGTAGTGGCGCTCGCTGTATTGCAGTAGCTTGAGTAACGAAGATTTTTGTGAGGTAAGTGATTTGTGAAAGGTGCAGGTTAATATTAGTCAGGGCCATTCCTTTGTAGGGATATCTTAAAGTCAGATTGCGTTGCGCTAAAAAAATATTGTGTGTCAGTTTAAGCACAGTCTTGTACAATTTTTCTAAGGGGACGTTTCACGTGGTTTTAGCAGAAGAAGCACCAGAATGCGCCTGGAACCCTAGACCGGTGAGTTTCTGAGGAGATAAGAGACAGGCATTATCTCAGAAAAGGTATACCTGCAAGGCAGAAAACCTGGCGCTTCACTATTATAACATCTACGGCTAAGGCGTGGGAAGCAAAAGTGCGAGGTGCTAGGGTGGAGAAGAGTTTGTACCTCTGTAATTCAGACGAATCATGCATGAGAACGAGACATGCACTTTACCTCCTGCTTATCTGCCAGCTATTTAATTATGCGCACAATGGTAACGGAAGGAAATGGTGGTGGGCCCTGCTAGTTGGTAAAGTAAGGAGTGCACACTCACAATCATGTAATAAAAAATCGTAATATACTCAAAAAAAGAGAATTTTATCATAATAAAGAACATAAAATGAGATTATGCCTATATCTACGAAATGATATGCGGATTAAATATTACAGTGAGATTTATTATATATCAGAACATAAATGCACGTGATTGTCGACACACACAGTAGGTTGAAGAATAGGGTACACTGAAATATTATGAGAATACGAGTTGGCTCGAGAACTAGGGGCTCCTACTCTCTGTGATGCAATAGATTGACGATAATGACTGGAGGTCCTAATGAATCGAATATTAATCTCCCGACTATATAGCAGTATCGCAATTAGTAGTGAGAGCTCAAATGGGATGACATGGGGAAACAAGCGAGGTGGACTTGTAGCAAAGCGAGCGCGCGTGCTGCTAAGGGTTTCAGTATAAAATAGATAAGGTCCTACAATGCCGGAGCCGCAAAATACTGCACCAGTACTGAAATTTGCAGCACGCCGCCGGTAGGCAGCGTCCTGAAAATGCAGGCGCCGACTTCAGCCGTGCAGCAACTCTGAGTCAATCCCTGGCCCCGAAGGCTGTCCGAGAATTCTAAGTTCTTCCGAAAACGAGCGACCAAGTCGCAAGACCGTCTGACTCCGACGAAGATCAGATCCAGACTCCACGCTGTGATGCGATGCAAGAGCGAAGCCAGCATTACTCAACTCCACACTCTCCTCGAAAACCGCGAATTAGCATTCAGTGCTGATTCCAAAATTCCCCCACACTGTCTCTGAACATCATTTGCGCCAATAGTGAGCCGGTCGGAGTGGCCATGCGGTTCTAGGCGCTGCAATCCGGAACCGAGCGACCGCTACGGTCGCAGGCTCGAATCCTGCCTCGGGCATGGATGTGTGTGATGTCCTTAGGTTAGTTAGGTTTAATTAGTTATAAATTCTAGGCGACTGATGACCTCAGAAGTTAAGTCGCATAGTGCTCAGAGCCATTTGCGCCAATAGTGACCGTACCCTCCAATTTCGAGCAGGGCTTTTAGACGTCAACTAGCCTCAGTTTAAGTTGACCAATCATGCTCCTGCTATTCAGCTGAGGGCACTGAACTTGCTGTTTGACCAGCTACTAAAACAACCTGCCTAGACCACCTGCCATCCGGTGCTAGACAGTCGCACTCAGCAGGGCACAGTCCACAAGTATTCTCAGAATCAAGAGGAAAATGCAGTCAGTCGGTGCCAGGAATCTTCGTTACGGACGCGCGGGAACGGGAAACACATAAACTGCGGCGACACTCAGACGTCTCGCAGGTCGTCTGAACCCTGTATACAATAGGCGAAACTCGACCGGCGTCATTCGTTCCGCCAGACGCTTAAACCTATTGTACGAACCCATCAGAATTCAGGGAAGTGCAGCCCCCAACAGGAAATGCCGTGTGCCGCGTCCTCCGATGCTTGCCTCGCACAAACCACGGATGGAACTAAAACAATATGCATGGGAATGAAGTGAAAAGTAGTTTTTGAGCTCTCAGTGCAAATACCCTCATTACAATAACCTTATTCGGTCTGTTACTACCGTGCAATGACATGGAACATTAATAAAATTGATGAAAATGAGAGGAGACATGCAAAAGATGGCATGGAACCTTGCATGGGGGCTTAGTTAAAAAAAATAAGATGCAATAATTTTACTAGCTGTGTGTCCGGTTACTAAGTCTCATAACCGGTTGGCCCTGGCTAGTATTAGCACGCATTCTGACTGCATAAAATAAAAATAAAGAATGACAAGAAATTCCCATTAACACAATTGATTAATTAAGTCCCCTGCAAGTATAAAAGCTACGAAACAACAAAGCACAAGTGTAACTGTTCTGTGTGTGGTAGTGTGATTCAATGTACATGTATCAGGCTCGGTTCTTCCTCAATACGACAAGATATTTTAAACACCATTTACAATGAACTAATTGAAAAACCACAAATATTATAATTGCACATAGAAACCAGAAATACAAGTCTAATACATGAACACGAGCCAGATGCTTTGTTGACTGCACCTGTGACCAAGAGGCATTGTCATTAAAGAAATCTGTAATACTTCTTTTTTTACCTCAATATATATTGACGAAAAATACACTGTGATCATTGCGACATCTTCCATCTATACATTACACCAACAGAACAGAATCTACTCTCTCGCTCAACAGAACAACAACTTCACTCGACATCCCCTGAACTACTACTGCCCTCGACATCCTCTGAACTACTACTGCACCAGTGGAGGCGGCGGAATAATAATCTTTGCGCAATCTCTGGCGCTGTGACTCAGTGTAGCCATCTTTCAAACTCTCAAAGGAACACACTATGAGACAAAATGAAAAACGCACCATCAAGTAGTTATGCAAATTGGTCACAAGTTAATATTCATACAGTTATCGATGGAAAATGCGAAACTGCAAATTTTGGCGGCCCATGGATGAATGTGTGACTCAGCGGCGCAATGTCAACGCGCAGGTGGCGAGGATTGTAAACAGGGGACGTGTCGATATCGGGGCATAAAGTCTTTGCGAATTTCACTCCATGCACACAGTTTGACAGTAGCTATGTCTCGCAGACTGGTGCATGAGGAGCGTACGCATATGTTAGCATTTGAGAGAGCAGGTGTCGCTAGAGTAATCGGCGAGTAACTCGAAATTTTGAATAAGAGCGATGCCACTACTCAAAGATGTTAGCTGGAGTGGATGAACCATGGCCGCACACAGTGCTAAGGCGGAAGCGTTCGATATGGAAAAATAAAACAGAAGGTGAGGTCCGAGCAGTCGCCAGAGAGCCACGCAGTGCCCCGTATTTGTCATCGTCATCGACCCGAAGTGCGAATTGTGCTGCAATGGCCGCAAGGACCATTAATAGGCTAGGCGGCATACGGAGACAGGCTAAGCTCACGACCTCTCCTGCGTCGACCACCATCGACCCCTTTTCTTTCAATGATATCGAGTACACTCGGCCTAGAATCTTATTGACTGGAGCAGAATTGTCTTCAGTGATGAGTCCCGCTTCGAGACTGACAATGACCCCTTTACACCGAAACACCTTTTTTATTGGTATTGGGTACATACGGCGTAGAATCTCATTAACTGGAGTAGAACTGTCTTCAGTGATGAGAGTCCTGCTTCAAACTGAGGCCCGATGACCAGTGAAGTCGTGCCTGGAGGAGCCCCAATTAGCGATAGGATATCAACCTGTCACTTACAATAATGAATGTCATTTCAGTTCACAGCAATATCCACTTGGTTGTCGTCAGAAGCATCTCTACTACACAGTGGAACGTCGACAATATTCTATGCCCCGTTTTGTTGCCCTCCATGGTGTGCCATCCTGGGCTTACATTCCAGCAAGGTAATACCCACACCTCACATGACGGAAGTGTCTCCAGCTTGTTTTCGTGCTTGTCAGAGCCCACCTTGGCCAGCGAGGTCGCCGGATCTCTCCCCAGTTAAAAGCGTTTGGAGCGTTGTTGGCAGGGCCCTCGAAACAGGAGTTGGACGCCCCAGTTGGACAGAATATGGCACGATATCTCTCAGGAGGAGAGACACCAGTCAATGCAAATCCAAATAATTCCATGTTTTGGCCACAGGTTGAGCAACGCGTTATTGTCTTGCCCAATTTGTGAAGCTCATGATGTTGAATAAACCATAAATTTTGTTCTGAAATTGTAATAATTTGTTTATCTGCGTATTTGCATCTACCGATTTCTGTATCATTAGAAAAATCCTTTCGTAGTGCATCGCTGCTTTTTTTTCTCAGTGTATTTAAGTAGAACTGGAAAGAGAGCAACAGGTGATGTCTATAGAGAAATGGTAGCTAAAGTGACGTAGTGTTCCAGTAAGAGACTGCATTTGTTGTCATACAATTTTGTCACACAATCATTCTTGCGTATTTTCTGTTCTGCTGGTACCACTTGGAGTACACTTTCTCCCTCGTAAGAGTTAAGCTACGATAACTACAGAACTGTCGACAGTGATTTCGTTGTTGATCGAGGGATTTGTTTTTTAATATCGGTGTGTTTTCTCATTTCCCGCTTTCCTTCGTGTTTTTTGGTCTTCTTTTAATAAATTGATCTTGGATAACTATATTGTTATGAAGCCTCGTAGGCCTACATCCAAAAAATATTTCCATCTCAGCTTCCTCTGCGATTCTTTCAGTACATTTATCTATGGTTCAAATGGTTCAAATGGCTCTGAGCACTATGGAACTCAGAGGTCATTAGTCCCCTAGAACTTAGAACTAGTTAAACCTAACTAACCTAAGGACATCACACACATCCATGTCCGAGGCAGGATTCGAACCTGCGACCGTAGCGGTCTCGCGGTTCCAGAATGCACCGCCTAGAACCACACGGCCACTTCGGTCGGCTCATTTATCTATGTATGTGCTGTTAATAAAGTTTCCAGGAAGTGTTGCAATCTCATTAGCAAAGTAGCGATGCTTGCAGAAACAGTGGTCTGTATTCTCAGCTCAAAGAGATGGATAGACTAAAGCGCGATCTGCCCTTTGAGATGCTGAGAAAAGTGAGGGAGAGAGCCTATCATGCAGTTAACTAGAAAACGCATGATCTCAGTGCGGCTGCTTTCTGCTGAAATAATGTCTCATACAATATGTTAACGTGTAGACTGGACCTACAAGGTATGAAGTTCTTTGCAGAATTACCGAGGAAGGGAATACGTGGAAAAGAGTGACCAGAAGAAGATTGATCGAGCATATGTTTCCACATCAGGGAAAGGATTCCAAATAGCTAGAGGTGCTGTAGAGAGCAGAAAATGCAGTGGAAGAGAGAGATTAGACTATACCCAAGAAATGATTTGAATCGTCGGGTTTGTAAGTGCTACTCTGAGATGAAGAGTTTGGCACTGAAGAATACATCTTTGCGGGAGCATGGAATCCTGCCATTTCCCCCTCCTCTCCCCATCCCCAACCGTTACCAAGAAAATGGTGTGAAAACGGCAGCCAACGTGTAAGCTTTCACCTATGACTTCAGCAAAAATTTGAAACGTCACCAAATCCAGCCTTTATTTAGGAGTAAAAGAGCATATGGTCTGGAGTGCAATGAACGTATCTACATTGTAGAACTGCTTTTGATAATGTTCGTGCATTCACCTGTGACTTCCTATTTTCTTTTTTTGTCGCCACGATACCGACTTACCCACAAGTTCGATGGGGGCTGGGGTGGGGAAGGAAGTCGGGAGCACAAACTGTGTCTGCGCTGGGAAATAACAGTTCGTTTAATCAAAACAGAAAAATGCCCCTTGACGACATATAGGCCCATTAGGTCACTATATCGACGATTTACTTTAACGATAAGTATTTAGTAGCAAGCAGGTTGTATCCCTGCTGTTGATTTTAACTGATAATGAAGACGGACTGACAGTTGTAATTATTGACCGTTTTTACACTTTTTTATGTGTTACAAGTTGTTTAAGAGCCTTGGCTCAGTCCTCACGCGGCAGTGTAAGTTATATGTTGCTATAATCGTGAATCAGCGAAGCACGCAGCTACCTATCAATCAATGTTTTACTGCAGATACAGCTACATTTCAGCTGCATATGTTGTTAAAATGGCCTTAAACTGTCCATAGCTCATTAACTGTGTGTGTGTGTGTGTGTGTGTGTGTGTGTGAAATCTTATGGGACTCAACTGCTAAGGTCATCAGTCCCTAAGCTTACACACTACTGAACCTAAAATATCCTAAGGACAAACACACACACCCATGCCCGAGGGCGGACTCTAACCTCCGCCGGGACCAGCCGCACAATCTTCGACTGCAGCGCCTTAGACCGATCGGCTAATCCTGCGCGGCTCGTTGACTGTACTGGAGCTAAAAGGTAGCTAGATCTGGAACAAAATACAGATTGGTACGCGACTATTATATAACGGCAAAGTCTTTTTGAAGAGTACCGTCTGTAAACTGGCGTTATGCTAACCTTGTTTCACGGATGTGTAATCACGTCATCTTTGAAAAAAGTAACGTCGGAGTACTTCATTTCTCCCCGTTCTAGCATAGACACAGTACAGATGTTAGTGCAGCCACTGTAGAGTTTTACCAATAATAACTGGGCTAGTATGAAAAAGACGTTTTATTTTGTAAAGTGATCAACATCTCAGTTCTGTTCACAAAGATTGCATCGTCCGGGACTGGTTTTCTGAGCCCGAGGATGACTTGTTGCGTCTCTCCTGGCTGCCAATGTCACCGTATCCCAACAAGTTGAGCCTTTGTGGTCCACTTCGGAGAGAAGGGTGTCTAATCGCTATCCACCTCCATCATTGTTACCTGAATATTCTTACATTTTACACGACGAATGGTATAAGATTCCTTTGAAAACTACATAAGAACATGCATGTATACAGTACGAGTGAACTGGAAGCTATTTTGAACGCCAACGGGTTTCCTACACCGTATTAGGCTAGGTAATTTCTTGCGGTTTTGCTGTTTCCTAAATTTTTTTCGTTCCTCGTATTTGTGAAGAATAGTTTATGGAAGTTTACTGTCGACATTCCTGGTGAAAGGGTACAGTACCGCCCAACATTGAAAATAGGTACAACATACTTCATTATTTTTGCCAGAACAACACATTTTTTTTGTAAAATAATACAATTTCAATTAATACAGCGAAGCCGGATACCAGTGTGGGAAAGAATGACAATTTATTTATTTAATTGATCACATGTGCACTCCCACAAAATAAATCCCTACGTTCAGTTTGGTGAGAACTTTTGAAATGAATGAATGTATGGTCGTCTGCTAACCACAGATAGTGAATGTGAATATATGATCATCTTTGAGTCGATCCTTTGGCCACCTTTGGTGGGACCAAAGAGATGAAATTTACCTGAGCTTTGAACGCCTGAAATGTGGCTGACCAATACGGTAGCAAAGTGCTCCCCCACTTCGACAGAGGTGCGAGAGGACCTCGAGAACGGCCATTTTTCAGCACTCTGCCGCTGGATCTTGTGCTGTTATGACCTGTTATAGTTGTGCTCCGTAATGAGGAAAGAGTGGAGACATGGTATGCATGTGGAATATTTAAGAGTAGTTTGAAATAATAATTTCTGTATTTCAGGAACTTTTGTGGGGAGAATTAAATGTCAGGCAGGTAATAATAATGGGATTGTAGTAATCTTCGGAAGTGACCAACGGTCACAAAGAAACTACGTGTAGCAATAAGTTGAAATACTTCCATGTGCTTAAGTTTAGCTGAATTACTAGCGTGTGTACAATAAGTTGAAATATTTAAGAAATAGCGTATGTACCATAAGTTGAAATATTTAAGAAATGGCGTGTGCTGGACTTGACATTAGAGACGAGTACTTCCACGTGGTGAGTACTGTGTGAGTCTCAAACTGTGTATGAGACAAAAGATAAAGAGAAGTACTCGTCCATGGTATCAGTTGAGGACTCGCGTGTGTGATGAATATGTTCTTAATATTACTTTGCGTGATATGATCCCGTGTGACGCTAGATTCAAACTCTGAGAGAGAAGCAAGGTGAGTCGGCCATCTATCCAGCAAAGCCACTTGGCTTGCATTGCACAGGAAGGCGTGCATATATCTCCAGAGTTCATAGTAGGAAAGTAGAATTACGAAGTGGGGCAGTGTCGTGTGAAACTGGGATAAATATTAATTGAAGTGGGAAAGCCGAAAGTGATAATGTTGTGACTATTACCTGTGTAGTATTTCATATTGTAGTGTGGTGCATGTCATGTAATTTGGGTATGTGTGGTTTGCATGGGAGAGTAGCGAGGTAGTTTCAAAAGATTAGTGGGTTATGCTTGTTCCTTCTGTACCGCTCGGTCTGGAGGAAAGTTTCGTGATGATGATTGTGAGAGTCAAAGTGTGAGAAATAATAAAAGATCCACCATCCTATCCAGAAAGTGCACTGTAGCGTTAAATAATTACGAGACCATAATATAGAGATTCACCAATGTAAAGCCATGCCCACTGGGCGAAATTTCTCATGTGTTATTGTTGTAGGTTATAGAATTTGTGTGTTTAGGTTATAGAATTTATCGGAATAAATAAGATAGTGAAAAGAAAAAGATTGGTGGACTTTTCCTTCGAATTGTATGTTGTCATGATGTCCCGAATTTATAATGTGTGCGCCATTCATATTCAGTGCGGTGGACACGTGTTGATAAAAGCCGTTAAATAAAAGACATAAAGAAAATGTGGTATTCCCAGTGCGTAGTGAACAGTCTGAATTCTGTAAATCACTGATAGTCAGATGTGCGTTTCCGTTGCGTATTATTCATACAGGAGGATAATTTGTAACTTAATTGTGAGTACGAGAGTTCATGGTACTGGATAAATAAGAATGAATCCACTCGCTTGGCAGACCACTCATCTTGCAGGCCTGACTGCTTGATGCCACAGTATGAGCAAGGCATGTGGGTGCCTCTCAATGGTACCGTCTAGTAACATCCTTTACTGTCTCACACATGGTGCCGACGAGACGTGTGGCGCAGGCGACTTTACTACCTGACGCAATTTCTCAGTTTTAGCAAAGATCACAATACAGTAATGGAGTACAACCGATCACAAACAGCAATCTTAAAATTGTTTTTTGTCTGGTTGGAAAGTCAGCTCCTCTATAAGGTTAAGATCACTGAAATGGATTACGCACACTATATGATGTCTGCGTTAATGTCGACTGCATTCGGCTGGATCCTTGGGTTTCCGTAATAAAGACATCAAAACCGCTTTGGGTATTTATTCAATTACCGAATTAATAAAACAGAAGAGAGTAAACCTGCTAGAGCTTACTGATAGGATACTAGAGGAAAAAGAGCCAGAATATGTATTCAACAACAAACCACAAGAGAAACGAGACCCCGGAAGGCTACGGAAGATAGTACTACATATCGCAACTGGTGAGGGCCTGGTTGTTGCATGTGAAGAAGAGCTGAAGAAATAAATACACACTACGATTTTTTCACACCTCGGTGATACATTGTCTCATGGAATGTGATTCTAGATGGGTCATTGTTTGCCACCTCTACAGAGCACCATCATTCTGCTGCTCACGCCGGAGTATACAGGATGAGTCACCTAAAACTTTTACCGCAAATATGCGGATGGTTCAAATGGCTCTGAGCACTATGGGACTTAACATCTATGGTCATCAGTCCCCTAGAACTTAGAACTACTTAAACCTAACTAACCTAAGGACAGCACACAACACCCAGCCATCACGAGACAGAGAAAATCCCTGACCCCGCCGGGAATCGAACCCGGGAACCCGGGCGTGGGAAGCGAGAACGCTACCGCACGACCACGAGATGCGGGCAAGTATGCGGGAAGGGAAAGTGCTATACATGTGCTATTTTCACAGAATGTGTTGGTAGTCAGGGGTTCGTATTGTTAGCCAGTCAACAGATTGTAATATCACTCAGAAAATATATTTTTTGAGCAAACATATGTTTTTAAATGGACCAATGCGCATTGGCATTAAAAATCGAAAAGTATTGAAGTATGTCAGTGATGCTTGTTGCAGGGTCCTAGTGCGAGTTGCTTAGGAGATATCTGTTGCACACGTACTAGTATTTCAACGGAGATGTCTTGCAAGGCTGCAGTAGTACGTCGCTGCGTATCATCGATTGTAGCTGTTATGTCCTCGTAGAAAGCGTCTGTCAGTTTTCCCCACAGAAAAAAGATATCAGGAGTCAAATCCGAGGAACAGGGCGGAAAAGGTAAGGCAATCTGGAAACAGTCCTGGTAGATTAAAAGTGGTTGTCGGATCGAGACTAAACTCGGGACCTTTGCCTTTCGCGGACAAGTGCTCTATCATCAAAGCTACCCAAGCAGCCCCGAAAGGCAAAGGTCCGGCATACAGTTTTAATTTGCCGAGATGTTTCATATCGGGGCATACTCAGCTGCAGAGTGAAAATTTCATTCTAGAAATTTGGAAACAATTTGTAATGGCATGCTGTAACACTTTGTGTACTATGGGCTGGACAGACATCATGTTGGTTCCACAGGTTCTTCCTAGTCTGCAGAGGAAAATCTTCTAGCATCCTTGGACGGTGGTCTATAAGGAGGCTGCGATACTTGTCTCCTTTTGGTGTTCCGTCAATGAAAAACGAGCATACGACGTGACGGTTTACAATCCCACACCACACGTTCACACTCTATGGACGCTGACGTTCCGCCTGACGAAGTCAAATGGGCCTTTCAACAGACCTATAGTGCATGTGCCGGCGATTTACCTCGACATGGTTGCTAAAAGCGGCTTAATCGCCAAACAACGTAATACATCTGGAGTATACTGTCTTAATGTCAAAGTACAGAAGTTAACACGATACTTCTAATCGTTCCAGTGCAGCTATGGATGGAGAGAGATGTGACAGGAATGGAATCTATGTCGATAGAAACTACGTAGGGCATTTGCCTGACTCATGCCACTTCCTTGTGCGATTGCGAGGAAGTTAACATGCGGATCAACTGCAACAGCAGCAAGAAGTTAATTTCACCGTTTCTTGTCGTCACCTGTTTCCTTCTGTTAGCTTGTCTAGGTGTCACACTACCATTTTCAGGTGACTGATTGATGAGTTAGACAAATAATTGCCGAGATGGTTGACGTCTATTGTGATACTTTCAGCATACACCGTACAGTAACGAACTGCATTCTTCGAACGCTCTACACACACCGTGAGTATGTCGACTTTGGCCGGCCGAAGTGGCCGTGCGGTTAAAGGCGCTGCAGTCTGGAACCGCAAGACCGCTACGGTCGCAGGTTCGAATCCTGCCTCGGGCATGGATGTTTGTGATGTCCTTAGGTTAGTTAGGTTTAACTAGTTCTAAGTTCTAGGGGACTAATAACCTCAGAAGTTGAGTCCCATAGTGCTCAGAGCCATTTGAACCATTTGAACCATGTCGACTTTTTCTGCTTGTGTAAATCCCATTGTCCTCTCACGACCTACTGCTTCGACTGGCACACTAACTGACCAGCAAGTCGCAATGTACTCAAGGAACACGCAAGCAAACTGTAAGCAAACATAACAACATCATACCTAGCAATTACGCAAGCTGAATGGCACAGATAAGTGTCGGTGTGGAAGCTTTTCAAAATACATGTTGTAAATGACTCGCACTAGAATCCTGCAACAAACATCACTTACAATCTAAGTTATCCTACTCTTAGTTAGTTAATGTCAATAGACGATGTTCCATTAAAAAAAAGTGTATGCGTTCACAAAAAATACGCTTCATAAGTATTATTACAATCTGTTGAGTGGCTACCAATACGAGCCCCTGACTACCAGTCGATTCTGTGAAAACCGTACACCAATAGCACTTTCCATTTCCACAATATCTGCGGTGCAAGTTTCACTCTGTATAACGTAGCACATAAAGCAGCTGTTCGTCACGTCAAATCGGATCACAATGTCAGGGTAATAAATCAGTGGACTATACAGCTCCCTGTGTATGTAACAGACTTTTCCTTTCAACGTTACTGTTACCACCTGTTTGTAACACAACAAAGAAGTACAATCACTCCTACCCAATAGTCTTAAAATTTTTCTTACGACCATCCGTTCCATCTTCCTACCTCCTTGGCGGAAACCACTGAAGTGGATTTTATGACACGCAAGGAAGTTTGAAAACGAGGGATGAGATTCGGAACGATGATATCAGAGCTGCTTTAGGATTTTTTTCAAGTAATTAATAAAACAAGAGAGAGAACGCTTGCTAGTGTTACGGTACTGAGAGTTAGGGTCCAAACATTCTTCGATCCTGTTTTTCACATGGAAAAAAAAGAAAGGATGTTTGGTATCCAGCACAGAAAAACAATTAATTCTCCAGAATTTGGCTAAGCCATGTCTCCGCAATATCCTTTCTTTCAGGAGTGGTAGTTCTGCAAGGTTTGCAGGAGAGCTTCTGTAAAGTTTGGAAGGAAGGAGACGAGATACTGGCAGAAGTAAAGCTGTGAGTACCGGACATGAGTCGTGCTTCGGTAGCTCAGTTGGTAGAGCACTTGCCCGCGAAAGGCAAAGGTCCCGATTTCGAGTCTCGGTCGGGCACACAGATTTAATCTGCCAGGAAGTTTTAACAATTTATTCTATTTACGACAACGCTTAATTTTAGAAACAGTAAAACGCACCTTACATTTACCATAAATTTTTCTCTGCGGTTCTGGTTCATTTATCATCTCTTGTGACTGTTTATCACCCCACATTCAATGTTTGCGTTGAAATCAGATGTGTGCCAGAGACCATTTACGCAGATTCGGTTTTTCTGCCAAACGAAAATCCGAAAGCCAATGCCTCGTCCAGTAAATTAAATTACAAAATCAGGAAATGTAATCGCAAATTGCGAGTGTGGGACCGCCACAGCTATGCGATTCACTGGAAGCAAATGAAAATTTGTGTCGGACTGGGAATCTAACCCTGATTTCCTGCGCTACGCGGGCGGTAGCCTTAACGGTTCGGCTACCCAAGCACTTTTCATGTAAAGTCGCAAACTTTCATATGTCTCCGTGTCTGAGTGCCATAGTGCTCGCACACTGATGTGATTCCCACTCAGGGAATGGCTTATCACATTTTCTCGTCAGATTGTTGGGGTTTTGGTATAAAATACATCTGTGCAGTGTCTGTATCCGACAGTGTCTCTAAAGTTCCATGCAATAATCGTTTGGACATGAATGCATATCTAAAGGAAAATTTCATTGCACTTACAGACACTGCCAAAAACATACATTACACTAATGTATTCAACTACGAACTCAGAAGAGTAACCCTTCTCAAAGAGTCTACTGACTTGTAATTCTTCACTTGAAAAAATAACTGTTACTAATACCCAGATTTTTGAGTATAGAAATTACGTATTTCATTTGCTATTTTCTAGTACTGGAGTCGTAGTGCTATAAACTAATGGAAATCATAAAGTAAATACGTCTGAGGATCCTTACTGTCATAATTATAAATGTGACCCACCTTAGTCCAAGGGAAACTGCTACTTTATGTAAAATTGTCTGCTCAAATATTACAATAAAAGAAGTAGATTCTGATAAGTTGAGAGGAACAGAAATAAATCATAACCTTAACAGAAAAATACGATTGCCGGCCGATGTGGCCGAGCGGTTCTAGGCGCTTCAGTTCGGGACCGCGCGACTGCTACGGTCGCAGGTTCGAATCCTGCCTCGGGCATGGATGTGTGTGATGTCCTTAGGTTAGTTAGGTTTAAGTAGTTCTAAGTTCTAGGGGCCTGTTGACCACCGATGTTAAGTCCCATAGTACTCAGAGCCATTTGAACCATTTGAAAAATACAAGTCCTAAAATTAATGATGCGCCTTACTTCAGCTACATTATAGGTAATTTTTGCCTAGAGAAAATATTTTGTTCTTCGTATTTCTATTTATTAGGAAAAATTAATTTAAAAGGGTAATATTTTTTCCAGTACAGTATAATAACAGTTATATCTTAAGTTGATTCTAGAACTACTTGCTCAGAAAAAAAAAGTACAGAAACAAGTGTATACAGAGACCAAGAGCAGCCCTAACAGAAAGGACTTCAGAGCATTAACACTAGTACAAAATGAGAATCAGACACATTGGGACGTTTGTATTGAAGAATCTGCCAGAGAATGTGCGATGTATTAAGTGCTGTGATGGAGTTGAAGGCTCCTCTCTTTAGAATCAGTCTGATCCAGTGAAGAATGTTTCTTGTAATACTTGGGTATTAAATTAGCAATGTAATACAACAGTGTTGGAAGTTACCTTCGTCTTTTGTGTTGCCTGTTGCCTGTGTAGTCAATATTTCGCCAAAATAAGGAACTGAAATGAATTCGAAGTTACATTTTTCTCAACACGAATGTTGAAATGTTGAATGTTAGAAATCTATTATGTCATTCTTTCTCACAAGCTCATACTTGTAGAACATCACAAACCACACACGTAAAACAGTTAAGCCCTAAAGAGATCAACGATGTTGCAAGCTCTGATGAATTCAAAAGAATGAAGAACGCATCTGGCAGTATGTAACTCCGTAAAAATTAAAGAACGATCATGAACGAGTTACTGAGTGCCACCAAAACTCTTTTTTTCTTTTTGTGAACATATTGCAGTGTGCAAACGAAACCTCACTACTCCGATGCCTACCGTACCTATTTCGAATCGTAATCACTGCAGCTGCAGCACACTTACCAGCGACAGCCAGCTGAAGCAAATTTTAGTGCTGCGCAAATGTGTGTCTAATGGGGTGTGCAATGGACACTTCAAAATCGGTTCAAATGTCTCTGAGCACTATGGGACTTGACATCGGCGGTCATCAGTCCCCTAGAACTTAGAACTACTTAAACCTAACTAACCTAAGGACATCACGCACGTCTATGCCCGAGGCAGGATTCGAACCTTCGACCGTAGCAGTCGCGCAGTTCTGGACTGAAGCGCCTAGAACCGCTCGGGCACCACGGACGGCGATACACACTTCAGTTCCATGCTGCAGCCTCATTGCGTCATAATGTCTCAAAATGAAGTCAGTTTCACACTCTGTTAACTGAATGAAGAAGCAAGGCATAGAGCCTTTTAAAATAGTTGGAAAGTGGGAAATTTTACGTCTGAATTATAAGCTGTGAATTCATTGTCCCAGGAAGGGGAAACTTTATTGACACATTCCTGGGGTCAGATACATCACATGATCACACTGACAGAACCACAGGCACATAGACACAGGCAACAGAGCATGCACAATGTCGGCACTAGTACAGTGTATATCCACCTTTCGCAGCAATGCAGGCTGCTATTCTCCCATGGAGACGATCGTAGAGATGCTGGATGTAGTCCTGTGGAACGGCTTGCCATGCCATTTCCACCTGGCGCCTCAGTTGGACCAGCGTTCGTGCTGGACGTGCAGACCGCGTGAGACGACGCTTCATCCAGTCCCAAACATGCTAAATGGGGGACAGATCCAGAGATCTTGCTGGCCAGGGTAGTTGACTTACACCTTCTAGAGCACGTTGGGTGGCACGGGATACATGCGGACGTGCATTGTCCTGTTGGAACAGCAAGTTCCCTTGCCGGTCTAGGAATGGTAGAACGATGGGTTCGATGACGGTTTGGATGTACCGTGCACTATTCAGTGTCCCCTCGACGATCACCAGTGGTGTACGGCCAGTGTAGGAGATCGCTCCCCACACCATGATGCCGGGTGTTGGCCCTGTGTGCCTCGGTCCTATGCAGTCCTGATTGTGGCGCTCACCTGCACGGCGCCAAACACGCATACGACCATCATTGGCACCAAGGCAGAAGCGACTCTCATCGCTGAAGACGACACGTCTCCATTCGTCCCTCCATTCACGCCTGTCGCGACACCACTGGAGGCGGGCTGCACGATGTTGGGGCGTGAGCGGAAGACGGCCTAACGGTGTGCGGGACCGTAGCCCAGCTTCATGGAGACGGTTGCGAATGGTCCTCGCCGATACCCCAGGAGCAACAGTGTCCCTAATTTGCTGGGAAGTGGCGGTGCGGTCCCCTACGGCACTGCGTAGGATCCTACGGTCTTGGCGTGCATCCGTGCGTCGCTGCGGTCCGGTCCCAGGTCGACGGGCACGTGCACCTTCCGCCGACCACTGGCGACAACATCGATGTACTGTGGAGACCTCACGCCCCACGTGTTGAGCAATTCGGCGGTACGTCCACCCGGCCTCCCGCATGCCCACTATACGCCCTCGCTCAAAGTCCGTCAACTGCACATACGGTTCACGTCCACGCTGTCGCGGCATGCTACCAGTGTTAAAGACTGCGATGGAGCTCCGTATGCCACGGCAAACTGGCTGACACTGACGGCGGCGGTGCACAAATGCTGCGCAGCTAGCGCCATTCGACGGCCAACACCGCGGTTCCTGGTGTGTCCGCTGCGTCGTGCGTGTGATCATTGTTTGTACAGCCCTCTCGCAGTGTCCGGAGCAAGTATGGTGGGTCTGACACACCGGTGTCAATGT
Organism: Schistocerca cancellata; assembly: GCF_023864275.1. NCBI lineage: Eukaryota > Metazoa > Arthropoda > Insecta > Orthoptera > Acrididae > Schistocerca > Schistocerca cancellata. Next base: position 89,702,376 of record NC_064634.1, on the reverse strand, counting down.
GTTCTTTTTTCCATTTCCAGGAGTGTATATAAATGACCTTGTGGATAACATCGAAGTTCACTGTCCCTTTTTGCGGATGATGCTGTAGTATATCAAGAGTTTGTAACATTGGAAAATTGTACTGAAATGCAGAAGGATCTGCAAAGAATTGACACATGGTGCAGGGAATGGCAATTGAATCTCAATGTACACAAGTGTAATGTGCTCCGAATTCATAGAAAGAAAGATCCTTTATCATTTAGCTACAATATAGCAGGTCGGTAAAGCAGATGCCAGACTGAAATTAAATGGAAGAAGCCTAAGGAAATTCAGTCAGAAAACAAGTGCAGTGGGTTACAGTACACTTGTTCGCCCACTGCTTGAATACTGCTCATCGGTGTGGGATCTATACCAGATAGGGTTGATAGAAGAGGTAGAGAAGATCCAACGGAGAGCAGCGCGCTTCGTTAGAGGATCATTTAGTAACCGCGAAAGTGTTACGGGGATGATAGATAGACTACAGTGGAAGACTCTGCAAGAGAGACGCTCAGTAGCCCGGTACGGACTTTTGTTGAAGTTTCAAGAACATACCTTCACCGAAGAGTCAAGCAGTATATTGCTCCCTGCTACGTATACCTCGCGAAGAGACCATGAGGATAAAATCAGGGAGATTAGAGCCCACACAGAGGCATACCGACAGTCTTTCTTTCCACGAACAACACTAGACTGGAATAGAACAGAGAACCGATATGGGTACTGAAGGTACCCTCCGCCACACACAGTCAGGTGGCTTGCGGAGTATGGATGTAGATGTAGATGTAAGCACTGCAAAATTAAAAAGTCTTTCATCTGAAGCGGTATTTTCAGTTTCTGCTATTCTGAAACAGACCTACGCTCGCCGAGACAGAGCATCTATTCTGCGTAAGACAATTCGTGTCCAACGGGTCTCAAATGATCAAGCCGACTGGACAAAGGCTGAATGTAACGCTACCTACAATCATGGGACGAACGAAATCCGATCTCACGACCTTTCTTCTGCTTCAAAACTCTTAGAGCAGGTACTGGGAACATAATGTGAATACACCAAAAGTATGAATACGTAATGCAGTGCACTATATTGGAGTCAAAAGTCACGTAATCCAGGTAACTCGGTAAGATCTCTAATGTAAAACACGTTACGCATCTTTCCACAGTAATACATATCGTAAGATGATATATGCAGTGACTTTACAGTGCCTGTCATTAATCAGTAGTTGAAATTATGTAAAGTTTAACTGTTGATTCGTCCAAAAGCTGCGAGGTTTTCAGAACGAAAACCACGTTTAGAAATTGCGGAATCATTGACTTTAAGGAGTAAATGAAAAAAAATTAATGAAAGCAGAGGAGATTCATAAACACGTCAGTTGAAAAGATAGGCTTTTAAACTCCTCTGTGCTGCACTAGAGCGATCTCACCAAACCAACTGGGGCTCTGCATCTACGACGAATCTAGCTGACTGCCTATTGTCCCGCGCACGAATGTGAGGAAACGATTCTACACTCCTGGAAATTGAAATAAGAACACCGTGAATTCGTTGTCCCAGGAAGGGGAAACTTTATTGACACATTCCTGGGGTCAGATACATCACATGATCACACTGACAGAACCACAGGCACATAGACACAGGCAACAGAGCGTGCACAATGTTGGCACTAGTACAGTGTATATCCACCTTTCGCAGCAATGCAGGCTGCTATTCTCCCATGGAGACGATCGTAGAGATGCTGGATGTAGTCCTGTGGAACGGCTTGCCATGCCATTTCCACCTGGCGCCTCAGTTGGACCAGCGTTCGTGCTGGACGTGCAGACCGCGTGAGACGACGCTTCATCCAGTCCCAAACATGCTCAATGGGGGACAGATCCGGAGATCTTGCTGGCCAGGGTAGTTGACTTACACCTTCTAGAGCACGTTGGGTGGCACGGGATACATGCGGACGTGCATTGTCCTGTTGGAACAGCAAGTTCCCTTGCCGGTCTAGGATTGGTAGAACGATGGGTTCGATGACGGTTTGGATGTACCGTGCACTATTCAGTGTCCCCTCGACGATCACCAGTGGTGTACGGCCAGTGTAGGAGATCGCTCCCCACACCATGATGCCGGGTGTTGGCCCTGTGTGCCTCGTTCGTATGCAGTCCTGATTGTGGCGCTCACCTGCACGGCACCAAACACGCATACGACCATCATTGGCACCAAGGCAGAAGCGACTCTCATCGCTGAAGACGACACGTCTCCATTCGTCCCTCCATTCACGCCTGTCGCGACACCACTGGAGGCGGGCTGCACGATGTTGGGGCGTGAGCGGAAGACGGCCTAACGGTGTGCGGGACCGTAGTCCAGCTTCATGAAGACGGTTGCGAATGGTCCTCGCCGATACCCCAGGAGCGACAGTGTCCCTAATTTGCTGGGAAGTGGCGGTGCGGTCCCCTACGGCACTGCGTAGGATCCTACGGTCTTGGCGTGCATCCATGCGTCGCTGCGGTCCGGTCCCAGGTCGACGGGCACGTGCACCTTCCGCCGACCACTGGCGACAACATCGATGTACTGTGGAGACCTCACGCCCCACGTGTTGAGCAATTCGGCGGTACGTCCACCCGGCCTCCCGCATGCCCACTATACGCCCTCTCTCAAAGTCCGTCAACTGCACATACGGTTCACGTCCATGCTGTCGCGGCATGCTACCAGTGTTAAAGACTGCGATGGAGCTCCGTATGCCACGGCAAACTGGCTGACACTGACGGCGGCGGCGCACAAATGCTGCGCAGCTAGCGCCATTCGACGGCCAACACCGCGGTTCCTGGTGTGTCCGCTGTGCCGTGCGTGTGATCATTGCTTGTACAGCCCTCTCGCAGTGTCCGGAGCAAGTAAGGTGGGTCTGACACGCCGGTGTCAATGTGTTCTTTTTTCCATTTCCAGGAGTGGACTTCCACCCGCCTGGAAACAGGATTACTAATGTCCAGCTTGACACAGTCAACTTGCTTAACTATCGAGGCCTAACGTTGGAAAGTGATGTGAGGTGGAACGAGCATATGCAAACTGTGGCTGGAAGGCAAATGGGGGACTTCGAATTATTCGGAGACTTTTAGGAAAGAGTGGTTCACGTGTAAAGGAGACCGCTTATAGGACGCTGGTGCGACCTGTTCTTGAGTACGACTCAAGTGTTTGGGATCTGTACCTGGCCGGATTGAAGGAAGACATTAGAAGCAATTCAGAAGAGCGCGGCTGGATTTGTCACCGGTAGGTTCGAACAAAACTTAGGTGTTACGGAGATGCTTCTGAAACTCAAATAAGAATCCCTGAAGGGGAGGCGGTGTTCCTTTCGGGAAACGCTATTGAAAAAATTTAGAGAACCGGCATTTGAAGCATCTGCCGAACGATTCTACTCCCACCAACATATACCACGTGCAAGGACCTCGAAGATAAGATACGAGAAATTAGGCCTCATACGGGGGCGTACAGACCGTTGTTACTCCCTCGCTCTATTTGAGAGTGGAACAGGAGGGGAAATGACAAGTAGTGGTACAGCGTACCCTCCACCACGCACCGTACGGTGACTTGCGGAGTACTACGTAGATGTAGATGTGATGTAGACATTGTTGTTGTTTTTGTGGTGTTCAGTCCTGAGACTGGTTTGATGCAGCTCTCCATGCTACTCTATCCTGTGTAAGCTTCTTCATCTCCCAGTACCTACTGAAACCTGCATCCTTCTGAATATATTTAGTGCATTCATCTCTTGGTCTCCCTCTACGATTTTTACCCTCCACGCTGCCCTCCAGTACTAAATTGGTGATCCCTTGATGCCTCAGAATATGCCCCATCAACCGATCCCTTCTCCTAGTCAAGTTGTGCCACAAATTTCTCTTCTCTCCAATCCTATTCAATACTTCCTCATTAGTTATGTGATCTACCAATCTAATCTCCTGCATTCTTCTGTAGCACCACATTTCGAAAGCTTCTATTCTCTTCTTGTCCAAACTATTTATCGACCATGTATCACTTCCATACATGGCTACAATTCCATACAAATACTTTCAGAAACGACTTCCTGACACTTAAATCAATACTCCATGTTAACAAATTTCTCTTCTGCAGAAACGCTTTCCTTGCCATTACCAGTCTACATTTTATATCGTCTCTACTTCGACCATCATCAGTTATTTTACTCCCTAAATAGCAAAACTCCTTCACTAATTTAAGTGTCTCATTTCCTAATCTAATTCCCTCAGCATCACCCGACTTAATGAGACAACATTCCATTATCCTCGTTTTGCTTTTGTTGATGTTCATCTTGTATCCTCCTTTCAAGACACTGTCCATTCCGTTCAGCTGCTCTTCCAGGTCGCTTGCTCTCTCTGACAGAATTGCAATGTGATCGGAGAATCTCAAAGTTTTTATTTCTTGTCCATGGATTTTAGTATCTACTCCGAATTTTTCTTTTGTTTCCTTCACTGCTTGCTCAATATACAGCTTGAATAACATCGGGGAGAGGCTACAACCCTGTCTCACTCCCTTCCCAACCACTGGTTCCCTTTCATTTCCCTCGACTCTTATAACTGCCATCTGATTTCTGTACATATTTTAAATAGCCTTTCGCTCACTGTATTTTACCCCTGCCACCTTCAGAGTGGTGACGTAAAAGGAATACTAACGTAGCAGCTACATGGCCCACAATTTGCTGTGAAAATGTTATATGTACAACCTAATAATTCACAGAATCGCTCAGAAACTCACTACACGAAAGTATGTTGACTCAGCGCGCGTGGATGAGCGGCTAAGACGTAGGTAGGTGTGTATGCAGGTTTCCATTTCTTTAAAATCACGCAACGCGGCCGAACACTGCGCGACGCACGCTCATTGGGTTGAACTCTGCAACTACACCAACTTTCAGTATCAATACCGTTCTCCTTGCTGTAATATTCTTTTAGGCCAGTAGGTTCGTGACTCCTATGAGAATAAGAGATTAAGTAATACAGTACTCGAATAACAAATTAAATACTCTTAATTTTTGACGCAACAGAATTAATTAAATTGTTTTATTAATAACTTGATTGTTTCTTGGCATCACGTGGAGCGTGAAATATTAATCTTGCATGCACAAATATCGCTACTCGTTTCTCCTTTACTTTCCTTTTGTCCAATTTTAACAAACCAGCGGTGCTGCCGGCGAATTGTTCCTGTCGCGTGAAATTAACGTGTGAATTAAAACCCACTGAGCCTAAATTGAAAGCGTCCAATTGATGAAATGATAATGGAAAAAAAGTGCTAAATCTGAAAATAATTTGGGGTGTGGTAGCAGAATTTTATTACTGTTGAGAAGTTTTTCACACTGTAACAGAATAAACTGCATGCTGGCTGTATCATAGTATTTATGACAAACAGGTTGAAATAATTAAACGTGGCCTCTTTTTCGTAATAAAGAATATTAAGAGGAATATTTTTCTTTCTGTTTAAATATTTTTGACTCACGTATAATTCATAAAAGTGACCTCAATTTTCCTTTCTACTTCCGGCTTCATCAATTATACTAATTTCAATGAATTTTACAAGCCACACTTTTTAATTATATTGGCTCTAACGTTCTACTCTGCTAATAAATCACTCTGGAGTTTTATGTAAAATGATTTATAAAATTCATTTACAGAAATGATATGCTCATATTGTAGCTCAATGAACCTGTGAGATCTTGCACTTCTCCCCCCAATTCATACTGTCTTTGCCTCGTCGTTTCCCTATAAGGTAATAATAAGATAATTTTTAGTCGAAGGGACCAGTTCCTGTCCAGCACTTCTGACATCATTTCTCTGAGCTAAATTTTGCCGATATTTCTAACCATAAAAGCTGCAACTACTAAAGGTCAGCAGCTACGCAAGCGAAACTTTGCCGTTCGCCTATAGTTTACCTCAATTTCAGTAGGCGGCTCCTACTAATAATCACGTCCGACCAGGAAGATACACACAAAACTTTTCTCTTCTTTTGGTTAGGAAATTGAACGGCACTTGGTTCCCTTTCCAATAATCACCAGCATTTTTGCATGGCCTTTTGCCAGTACATTCGGTGGTTAATACTTGACTGCCGTTTACATTAATTACTCGCGAGGTAATCTGTCAGTTGATGTTCGCGTATCCTACGATGTGCGCCCTCGTTGCCGCTTCTGGGATGTCTCATCGCATTGACAATGATAACTAACTTATGCTCTGTCCTCTCAGATTCTCTTCATTACTTAAATCATTTGAAACTAAGCGCACGGATATCAATTTGCTAAAGCTAATTAAAATGTATTGGCAGCTTAGTAACGAATTCTAGTAACGAATAGTTCAGCCCATAGTGTAACTAGGCTGTAGATATAGAGAAAGAGCTAGTTTTGAATGTCGCTATTATCATATTTTCTAGTTTTTTGAATTTTATATTTATCAACCATTAAGGACATATTATGTTGCAGTAAAATAATATCCTTTCACTTTCAGTTACTATTCTCAAAAAAAAATAAGAGTATGCACTACAGGTGAAACAAAATCTTTTCTACTTCTCCAAAGATTTAGCAGTATCCTGATGTAACCTATTTACGTTCTTTCATTTAACAAAAATTCACCGTCGTATTAAATTTTATTTTCGCTTGACCAGCACTTAAAACTATGATTCAGTATCTGTTAAATAATATTTCAGTTTCTTCATAAATACGGCATTAAAAAAGTAAAAAGATATTTTCCTATAGAAAGGTTTGAACCAGCCATTCAATGCGACGATTCTGTTACACAAGATACATTACCTTTTCTTCTGAGTTCATTGAGTTATTGAGTTTACTATTCCTTTCTGGCACCATCAGATTAACAATTAAAGGTTAAATTCTTCAATCTGATAAATTAAATTCATAAAGCATATATTAAAATTCAACCACTCCTTGAATTTTTTTCACAAGTTATAGTTCTCCTTAGACACCAAAATCTTCTAAAGAAAACATAAACTTTCATAACTAATTAATTAGAAGAGATGTGCGCTGAAAAGTGCAAATTAAAAATTGTTCCTTCATTAGTGTCAATATATGGAGTATAAATGATAGTCAACAAATGCCTTGTCTTGCGAATACTTTCTGAGATTACGGAGCCCTTACATTGCACAGTGGTTATAAAATGTCTAACATTTTGAGAGGTAGTAGTAACCATCAAAGACACAAGAAAAGGTCTAATAAACATACACTCCTGGAAATGGAAAAAAGAACACATTGACACCGGTGTGTCAGACCCACCATACTTGCTCCGGACACTGCGAGAGGGCTGTACAAGCAATGATCACACGCACGGCACAGCGAACACACCAGGAACCGCGGTATTGGCCGTCGAATGGCGCTAGCTGCGCAGCATTTGTGCACCGCCGCCGTCAGTGTCAGCCAGTTTGCCGTGGCATACGGAGCTCCATCGCAGTCTTTAACACTGGTAGCACGCCGCGACTGCGTGGAAGTGAACCGTATGTGCAGTTGACGGACTTTGAGCGAGGGCGTATAGTGGGCATACGGGAGGCCGGGTGGACGTACCGCCGAATTGCTCAACACGTGGGGCGTGAGGTCTCCACAGTACATCGATGTTGTCGCCAGTGGTCGGCGGAAGGTGCACGTGCCCGTCGACCTGGGACCGGACCGCAGCGACGCACGGATGCACGCCAAGACCGTAGGATCCTACGCAGTGCCGTAGGGGACCGCACCGCCACTTCCCAGCAAATTAGGGACACTGTTGCTCCTGGGGTATCGGCGAGGACCATTCGCAACCGTCTCCATGAAGCTGGGCTACGGCCCCGCACACCGTTAGGCCGTCTTCCGCTCACGCCCCAACATCGTGCAGCCCGCCTCCAGTGGTGTCGCGACAGGCGTGAATGGAGGGACGAATGGAGACGTGTCGTCTTCAGCGAAGAGAGTCGCTTCTGCCTTGGTGCCAATGATGGTCGTATGCGTGTTTGGCGCCGTGCAGGTGAGCGCCACAATCAGGACTGTATACGACCGAGGCACACAGGGCCAACACCCGGCATCATGGTGTGGGGAGCGATCTCCTACACTGGCCGTACACCACTGGTGATCGTCGAGGGGACACTGAATAGTGCACGGTACATCCAAACCGTCATCGAACCCATCGTTCTACCATTCCTAGACCGGCAAGGGAACTTGCTGTTCCAACAGGACAATGCACGTCCGCATGTATCCCGTGCCAACCAACGTGCTCTAGAAGGTGTAAGTCAACTACCCTGGCCAGCAAGATCTCCGGATCTGTCCCCCATTGAGCATGTTTGGGACTGGATGAAGCGTCGTCTCACGCGGTCTGCACGTCCAGCACGAACGCTGGTCCAACTGAGGCGCCAGGTGGAAATGGCATGGCAAGCCGTTCCACAGGACTACATCCAGCATCTCTACGATCGTCTCCATGGGAGAATAGCAGCCTGCATTGCTGCGAAAGGTGGATATACACTGTACTAGTGCCGACATTGTGCATGCTCTGTAGCCTGTGTCTATGTGCCTGTGGTTCTGTCAGTGTGATCATGTGATGTATCTGACCCCAGGAATGTGTCAATAAAGTTTCCCCTTCCTGGGACAATGAATTCACGGTGTTCTTATTTCAATTTCCAGGAGTGTAGTTTCCAAAATGCATAATTTAGAAGCTTTGAGCATCTGTTCATCTTCGATACTGTGAAACAGATTTCTCCTAAAGCAAGCTCTTCGCCCTCCATATATTGAGAGCAGATATGGGCAGTGTGGCAACTAAACGAGTCGTGTTTGAGGATTCGTGGCAGCAAAGTACATTAAATACTATATACGGAAACCGAAAATACGTTCATTTGATTGTATGTAGCCTTTCAATAGGTAATTTCGTGTACAGTAAAATGAATTACCGTATCAACTGATAAGCATTAAATAAGAAATATGTGACGTGATGCACGAGTGAATACTGAGTTGAAAGGTAAAGAAAACATTGTAACCTCTCTGCAGTGTATAAAAAGGGGATAGCAAATTGACAAAGATACGTTGGTGGGGGCTCTTGCTCTACACATTCAATTCGTTCGGAGGGAATTTAGTTTGAGTTTGTCATCAGCAGGTAATCTAAAGACAAGAGATAAAAGGCTCACATATCAGGTACTAGATTAAAAATGACGGTAAATTCGGTAGAATTTGTAGTTTTTAGCCTCGTGAAGAAACATACATTTCAATTAGTAACTAAACAGTTCGTGGAAGTCCGAGGGAAGAGTTAGCATTCCAGATGTTGGCACCTAGCAGCCTACGTGTCCCCGGTCGCTAATGAATGCCTGTGGCGTAGCACTTGTGCCAGGGGTAAGTCGCTTTGAACCCTGGTGTTCGACAAAATTTTCACTGCCAGTATTAGGCAGGGAAGGTGGGATAGGTGGTGGCGTAAAGTACCTGATCTTCATAGTTTGCTCCTGATTTAAATACTAAACCTCTCAGCAGCGTCTCATGAGGTGAGGGCATGTGTTCTTCGTGATCCGTCCGTCGGATGGGCACGTTAAGCTTGGTGGCCCTCTTGATGCTATTCGTAAGGAGCAGGCTATGTGCCGGCATGGGGTATCCTCCTTCTCCCTTCTATCATAATCCTTATCATCGTCATCATACAGTACGTACATTGTACTATACTCTACGAGCAAGGACTCACAAACACACACATACTGCATTCACCGCGATGTCGTCAAACACGGATGCGACCATCATGATGCTGTAAACAGAACCAGCATTCATAAAAAAAAGACGTTTTGCCATTCGTGCACCCAGGTTCGTCTTTGGGTACACCATCGCAGGCGCTCCTGTCTGTGATGCAACGTCATGGGTAACCGCAGCCATGGTCTCCGAGCTGATAGTCCATGCTCCTTCAAACGTCGTCGAACTGTTCGTGCAGATGGTTGTTGTCTTGCGAACGTCCCCGACTCTGGGATCGAGACTTGGCTGCACGATCCGTTACAGCCATGCAGATAAGATGCCTATCATTTGACTGCTAGTGATACGAGGCCGTTGGGATCCAGCAAGGCGTTCCGTATTACCCTCCTGAACCCACCGATTCCATATTATGCTAGCAGTTATTGGATCTCGACCGACGCGAGCAGCAATGTCGCGATACGATAAACCGCAATCGCGATAGGCTACAATCCGACCTATGTCAAAGCCGGAAACGTGATGGTATGCATTTCTCCTCCTTACACGACGGATCACAACAACGTTTCCCCAGGCAACGCTGGTCAACTGCTGTTTGTGTATGAGAAATCGGTTGGAAACTTTCCACATGTCAGCACGTTGTAGGTGTCGCCACCGGCGCCAACCTTGTGTCAATGCTCTGGAAAGCTAATGATTTGCATATCACAGCATCTTCTTCCTGTCGGCTAAATTTCGCGTCTGTAGCACGCCACCTTCGTGGTGTAGCAATTTTAATGGCCAGTAGTGCAGTTAGTTGGTATCATGTTCCATGGATCATTTGCACGACAAATCGTAAAGATGTCGAACATGCACATTGCAGCTTGATTTCCAAATACATGTTGAACAATTATAAAGCTGTTTTTTAAAATATATACAGATGTGAGTAGTGATTCCTACTACCCAACACCTTTTACACATTACAATAACACAGACTGCTGTACAGAATAGAAAGAGTTTTCAAGGAGAAACTTCTTTAGTTTGTTTTAAAATTTTACCTTGCTATCCGTCAGACAGTGTATATCACTGGCTAAGTAAACAAAAAGCTTTGTTTCAGCATTTTGTGCACCTTAATGTGGTGTAACTGATGTCATTTATTACTTCTGGTACTGTAATTACTCACCTCATTGTTTCTTATGAACTGTAATGGCATATTTACAACAAACTGCATGAGGAAATACATATACTGTGAGGCAGTAGTGAGAATGTCCAACTACTTAAATACATTTTTACAAGATAATGGTGGGAGAGCGCCGCTTAGTACTCTTACAGCACGCTTTTTAACAATGAAGACCTTCTTCCTTAAGGATGAGTTACCCCAGAACATTATTTCGTATGACATTACAGAATGAAAATATGCAAAATATGTCAACTTTGTGTTTTATCTCTCCCCAGAATCAGTAATGATTGTAAGTGCAAATGTGGCTGAAATAAGTTGTCTCAGGAGTTCCATATGTGATCTTTCCTATTTAAACTCTCATCAACATGGACACTTGAAAATTGCAAAGCTTTCAGCTTATTATTTCCTCATCGTGTGTTACAGTTATCATTGTGTAGTGACCCTAGAGATGCCAAACGGACCATATTGTGCTTTTTCTTAAAAAAAAATCGGTTGAGTCTATTCTCAGAAAATCAATCAATGGTACCTTTAAGAACATTGTTTACTGTTTCTTCTGTATCTGTATTTACGCTTATATTGATTACAGTACTAGAGTCGTCAGCAAAAAGAACTAATTCTGCTTGTTGTATATTAGATGGAAGATCATTTACATATATGAAGAACAATTGTAGACTGTAGACTGAGTCTGATTTGTCAGTATTTTTGTGTGTCTCTATTGGAATGTTAAATGAAATTGAAACACGTATGTAACATAGCAGCAATGGTGAGGCACGTTAAAATCTTTGACCAGACAGTGACAGACAGATTCGAACAATTAGAACTAACACAGGATTGCGATGTCATAAAAGCCGATGTTAAAAAACTGAGTGAAACTACACGTAAGTTGCAAAAACAGATTAATGCATCCGATTCTAAAACCGATGAACAGGCAAAAATACTGACTGAAAAATATGATGAATTAGCCAGTCGTATTGATGCTATTGAAAGTAATAATGATAGTAAATCAGACGATACTGCACCGGTTTCATTTAACCAAACACCTGAATTTCAAAATTTACAGCAGACAATTAATGAGATCGATTCATCTAATAACACGTTGCGTAGAAAATTGTCGAGTTTACAACAAGAAGTAACAGAGATGAAAAACATTTCAGTTAATAACATACCACATCAGACGCCACTTTATGAACATTTGTCAGACTCGCGCAGTGCATATAATTTGGGTAATCTACAAAGAGTACGCGATTTAAAATCTGAAAAGCTACGCAACTTGAAATCCGAACTGACACAGAAAAACAGATTCTCGCACAAACCTGAACATGTTCACAAATTAAGAGACGATAACGTTGATTACGAGCAGTTTTTATCCGTAAGAAAAACTAAGGAATTTAATAATGACAGAGCACAGATACACGATTTGAACTGGATACGTCGATTTATTTTTGTACTTTCACCGCAATTACCTGTAACGCAGAAACTAGCTTTGAACTGGATACGACAATTTGCTCTTGAATTTTTACCAACATTTCGTGTAATGCAAAAAGTTGAATTAGTATGCATACAGCAATTTATTTCTGAATTTTTACCGGCATTGCCTGTAAGGCAAAAGCTGAAAAGTATTTGCAGTGCGTAATAAACCTCAGGGGATTCATTACGCTTTAATGAAGATGTGCTGTAGCGAGCATAGGGCCCCGAGCTGTAGTAGTGCTGTTTCATCTTTAGTTTTGTGCACTGCTGCCTTCTCTTCTACTATCCTTTATATCTATCAAAACCGCTCTTTAACTATTGCTCTATTTAGAATTAAGAATATGTAAAGAAAACCGGATTTGACAAGTTATACCGAAAGTGACAATTTTATTAGGCACTCCACAACTACCAGCGTAATTTTAATAACTGACAAAATTTTAATCATCAGTACGTGTAAAATTATCAGTAACAGTAAACGCATTTTGGTAACAATAGACATTTTTCTCCACAACAGCATGAAAGTCAGCCGCTTAGCATATGTAACCAACAATGCAGTCTACAAGGTCAACCAGGCTTTAATGTTTCGCCGCGTGCGCGTATAGTCCCTGATACAACAAATAGTAGCGCACGGCAGCAAGGAAATAACTACGTACAGAAAAAAAACAGTATTTCAATCTCTATCGCAATGCGCCGTATGGAAATGACTATCACGACATATGTAAAATTAATTAGCACAATTTTCAGCGTACATTCAATAACACGTCAGATAGAATATGATTAAATACAGTACAGGTTGCATATTCCAATAATGTAAGCAATACTTTTGACACACAGAATCTTGTCCACGAAAATGTTATTTGAAATACGCTTTGTTGAATGCACCACTTTTATCGCACCCAGATCTTACCAGAAATTTTTCCATTGCCACCGACAGTTCTAACACCGCTTTAGGCGTACACATTTTCCAGGAAATTGAAGAAGATGGTTCGATAGTAATTAAAAACATCGCATTTGCAAGCCGCATTTTGTCACCTGCTGAACGAAATTATTCCGTTACAGAATTGGAAACATTATGTGTTGTATGGGCTTTTACAAGATTTCCGCACTTTCTTTATGGCAGACATACCACCGTGTACACAGACCACAGAGCGATACAATTTTTACTTTCGGCCAAATTCACTCACGACAGATTAAGCAGATGGAAACTTTATTTACAGGAATTTAATTTTACAATAGTTCACATTCCCGGTACGCAAAATGTTATAGCAGACGCACTATTGCGTTCTCTCGGCAACAATCAGCAAGACGTAGCAACCAACTTCTGCAAAACAAATTTCAGTGTCATGTACATTCAGCAAGTAGCATTTGAAAATTTTATTTCATCGTCATTACAGGACATAGCACAAGAACAAAATAAAATCTTTGGCAAGATAGGAAAAATGTTACGATTAGGAACCACTACACTGTACGCAATGACATTCTGTTTCGCCGTTCTCATCCTGACAGCAACAATTGGTTATTATGCATCCCTGACGAACTTGTTAACAAATTAATCTGGTACACTCATTTAAGTTACGCACATTACGGAGCACGAAAATGTTTTCTTATACTGAGACAGAACTGTTATTTTAACAACATGGAGAAACGTATACGACGAGTTTTAGCGTCTTGTAAAATTTGCCAGAAAGCTAAATCAGACACCACTTCACATATTCCTCCTTTATATCCCATTGTACCTGTTAAATTAAGACATATGGCCGCAGTAGATATTTTTGGTCCGATTCCGAGAACTAACAGAGGTTTTTGCTACATCTTTGTCGCTGTTGAGCTCACTTCAAAATTTGTTACTCTCACTCCGTTACGCAAAGCTACTGCTAAAACTGTTTCGAAAGCATTTGTAAAACATTTTCTATTTCATGTAGGGCATGTGATGAAAGTAATTTCTGACAATGGATCTCAATTTCGTAGTAGCATATGGACACGCATGTTACGAGCCAGAAACATTTCTCCGATCTATATATCCAAGTACCACGCTTCTTCGAACCCCTGTGAACGGTTAATGAAAGAAATTGGTAAGCTGTGCCGAATATACTGCCACAAAAGACATATTGATTGGGATACATACATACTCTCATTCCAAGATGTAATTAATTCCATTCCAAATGAATCCACTATGCTATCTCCGTCTGTTATACTGAAAAACGTTGAACCACCAAACAAAATTAAAGAATTTGTAAATTTTCCTACATCTCGTCGCTTACGACACCACGAAATAATTGACATTGCGCTGAACAACATCAAACGTGCCGCAGAGCGCCGGAGAAGACAACAAAAACAGGTTTGTACACGCCGCGACTTTCACGTTGGACAGAAAATATTAGTACGTACACACTATTTATCCAGCAAATTAAAAGGTATGTGCAGTAAATTTGAACTTCTATACGCAGGTCCATATCGGATTCGCAGCATCCCTCACCCCAATGTTGTACACGTCGAAACTTTGAGAACCAGAAAATTGAAAGGCAATCACCATATCTCAAACATTAAACCGTTTATTGAATGAAATCACTTTATGATGTAACATGCTATGATGCCATTTACTAATGCAATTATATTCACCTGACTAATTACCAATGATTATCGTATTTTGGCAAGTGCCCGGCAAGGTAAGGTTAGCAGGTCGCTTTTCTTGTCGTTACACATCAGACCATGCACATTTTCCAATTTTTTTATGTACGATTGTATTCCAGTTTTGTCTATATGCACTGTGAAATAGTTAAGATATAACACACACCAGTCGACTTTGACATTTTTTTGGCCTTATGACATCTCAACATCGTGACTTTTACATTTTTTGCTGCTGCATTGTGATATTCTCTGTACATTTTGGCTTTGAACACTGTCAATGTCTTTGACATATTACGTTGTCTATAATGTTATGCTGTATGGTTAATTGTGTCACCATAAACCAGTCATTATTTAGTGGGTATATGATTTAAATGCAAGACGTTAATCTCTGTTCATCAATTTCAGAAAGAAATGATGCGTGTAAGAAATAAATTCAACAGAAATGGGAATTTCACCTACGGAATAAACGATAGAAGATGCAATAACTTTATGAGGAAGAGTAAATGGATCAGGATTAACAAGCATTAACAAGAATATACTATACTCATCGTAGAATAGCAGCCTTAACTAATTTTTTCTTTCAGAATACAAGGTGATTGATGCAGGCTGTCAGACAGAACTACACATCCTAGTTTTAGTGATGAAATATGCTAGAGACCGTCGCAGGTAGCAAGAGGAGAACCGCACCGGAAATGACCGTGGAGAAGCCCTCGGACGTTGGCGCGCCAGGTACATATAGTCTGCGGCCGCGAGCTCGCCTCCAGTTCACCACCGGCAATGGAGGGTGAAGCTTTGACAATGCCAGCCACTCGTGCTGGCGAAACGTCAGAAAAATCATTAGATGAACGTCGGCCGAAGAACCCGAGACGGAAGCCAATAGGCAGTTTGTCAACAAGTGGCCACGAAAGCCTCAACAATTTTGTAGATAAGGAATAGTTGTATAATGAGTAATGAAGTGATATTTTTTTTCAGATGATAATGAGTGATGATGAATAATGATGAAGAATATGCTATTATGAATAATGAAGTTTTTCTTTACAGGTAATGATAATAATGAAGTTATGATAATATGGATAATGAAGTGATTGATAATGAAGTTTTTTTTCTTTACAGATGAGGATAATGTTGAAGTTATGTATTTATGCTACGTAGTTATTTAAGTATTTGTTGCAGTTTGTTTTGACAGCAGGTGTTATATTGCATAGTAGGATGACGGAAAGTTTTGGAAAGGACAGCTATGGAACACATGTTTATACACATTTCACTACTTGTTAATTCGAAGTTCATTACTTTTCAGCATAGTGTGCGTTTCTTCTTTCAGGTCAATAATCCATTTTGTATTTTTTTTCCAGCAGAAGCTTTTCAAGATACTTACTAAACCTGTTACTTATTATACCTGTACTAGCACTTACATTTTTTACCCATTTGTGTCTATCATTTATACATGTGATTACATTACTGCCTTGTTTCACAACCTTGCTACAGCTGACTCATGACGAATGACGTTACACATTTTTCATTTACAGGAACAACCCAGAACCAATTTTTTTTCTTTTTCTCTTCTTGCTTTCCCTTATAATAACTCCACTGTTTATTGTAATGAGACTACTTATAATGTGTATGATTATTAATGCTATGACTGTAATTAGCTGATTTTTAATAATGACTTCGTAATGATCTGAATGTCACTCAATGAATTGTTATTACTTCTTAATGATCTGAATAATACTGAATGAGGAACAATGTTTTATACTATTCGATACTTGATGGCCACTGAGTGACAATAATTAATGTCACTCAATGAATTATGTTATTAATTATGCCATTAATTAGCTCTTGTTTTCAATGTTGATACTTTGTAACTGGAAAAGAATATGATTCTTACTATATTGAAATGACAAATGATTAACTATGCTTTATAATTGGGAAAGAATGTGATT
Organism: Schistocerca cancellata; assembly: GCF_023864275.1. NCBI lineage: Eukaryota > Metazoa > Arthropoda > Insecta > Orthoptera > Acrididae > Schistocerca > Schistocerca cancellata. Next base: position 89,685,532 of record NC_064634.1, on the reverse strand, counting down.
GTTTAATAATGCTTTGTAATTAGGAGAAGGCTAATGATTATTACTATTGCAATAACAAATAATTAATTAACGATGCCATACTTTGTAACTGGAAAAGAATGCGATTGCTTCATAATGCTTTGTAATTAGGAGAAGGATAGTGATTAATACTATTGGAATGACCAATGATTAATTAACTATGGTATACTTTGTAACTGGAAAAGAATGCGATTATTTAATAATGTTTTGTAACTAGGAAATGAAGGTTACTGTTTCTATGTAAAACAATTAATGAACATTTTTCTGTAATACTACATACTTGGTACAGAAATGTTCAATCACTGGGCTACGAATGCCGCAAACTACTAATGAAGACTGTAATTGTCAATATTATGTGACTTAATGTCCTTCACCTCATGAGCTAACTACCCTGAATTACTGCAATGTCCATTTGTCCTGTCTATCCTAGTGATCATGGAGCACTATCTTTGGTTTTGCACTAATTCTACGTTGGTGTGCCTTGTAAGAGCGTGGTGTTGACACGACATGCTGTCCACCACCGTGGGCGATGAAGACGTTATTATGGTCCCACTGTTTGGTGTACCTAATGTACTGCCAAAATGAGAACATGAAATGTTACTACGAGAGTTCAGTGTCTTGGCTACACTGGTAAATTCTGATGGGAAAGAAACTTCAAATTGTGTCACTTGGTGTTATACTTCTGTGGAAAGATATGGACTTTCAGAACAGCTGTGTGCAATCTAAAGTGCTACAACCATGATGCAATCCTTCCCTTTCCTATCCTAATTCTTGTCACATAGTGAAAATCATTTTTTTGCTAACATTATTTATGTTCATGGGTTATACATTTTTTTTTGATTCGCTGAACTCCAGTGAGAGTACACTTATGTCACTTGTCGATATGATTTTTGCCATTATGTTTATTTATTGCAAAAATGCCTAAGACATTTTTTCGATTTGTTCTCAAGGACAGTATGTACACACTTGTCTTTTATATTGTATATACATTTTTTATTTATTATTTTATTTTAATGATATGTTCTGAACTACAGTGCATGTGCACTTATGTTGTGTGTTAATATGTTTTCTACTGAACTTCAGTGCCTGTGCATTTTCAATATGATTTGTACACATTCTGTATATTCAATACTTCAGTACGTATGCACTTATGTCATTTGTTACTAATTGTATATACATTTCGTAAATTGCTAATATGTTCTCAACTCCAGTGCGAGTACACTCATGTCACTTATCAACACGATTTTCTGCCATTCTGTTTATTTGTTCTGAAAATGCTAAAGAATTTTTTCAGTGCGTGTGCACTTTGCTATCTGTCAAATAATTTGTATATACAGTTTTCTGATTTACTACTATGTATTGTACTCACATCCTGTCTTTGTCTGATATATTTTGTACTCGGTGCATGTGCACAACATTTAATTTATGTACTAAATTTGAATATTCTGTAAATTGTAAAAATTTCTTGCGATGGCAAGTCCAAATGACTCACCATCGCTGCCAAATTTTTGCCCCCCCAGTGGAGGGTTATGAAACACGTATGTAACATAGCAGCAATGGTGAGGCACGTTAAAATCTTTGACCAGAGAGCCTATAATCGTAGTTAGTCTGCGCTTGACCGCGCGAGTGTTGCAAGCAGTTCAGTTGTAGTCGTCATGTAGAGCAGTACAGTGGTAGTCGTCGTGCAGTACGCTAGTAGTCGTCATGCAGAGCGGTCGGTCAGTAGTAGCAGCCCAGTGCGGTTGTGTGATGTAGTCTGTCGGCAGCACTGGTCAAGATGCTGAATGAGGTATATTGTTAATTAAGGTAATCATCAGATAATGTAAAGTTTATTTATTGTAATTAATTTCCAACAAGTGCCCCAATAATAATTTTGATTTCAAAAGCAATTTTACAAAAAAATTTATTTAATTGAATTAACGATTTCATTCCACTTCCCTTAAAGACAAGTTTCAGCTAAATTAAAAAAAAAGGAATATTATTATTTGCAATGCAGTTCCTCCAAGCTGTGCGCAAGAATAAGAGCAGAAATTTGACTAGCAGTTACAAGGAGGTAAGAATTTAATTCTGATTTGCACAGGGCCAAAGACCGATATTTCGGTTTAATTGAATTATCATTATGACTGAGATTTCATTAGAACTGAATTGTTTTTCATTATTTTCGTGAGGAATTTATACTTGGGTCAGATTGCTAATTTTTGTCTAATTGTCATTGTCAGTAAATTTATTTGCTGGGAGATTACGTTAGGTTGTATTCTTGTTAATATTCAAATTATTGTCCGGTCAACATTTTTGTGGCAAGGTTTCTCTTGGCTCCATTTTTATTAAATATTGTCTTTCCTTTAAAATTTTTGTGGGGAGGTTACAAAATAATGAAATGAATTTTCTAATAGGGGCTATTTGCATAAACAAGCAATAATGATAGTCTGACTTGCAGATTATCTCACTGATTATAGCCGCCAAATGATTACAGTTTAGATCTGCAATAAACAGATTACTAGCGACTGACTGTTGTACATTTTATCAGCTTTAAACAAACGCAGTCGATGCGCACATCCATTCCATATGGAATCGAACCTGGTAATTATCTCTTGTATCATCGCTGGATCAGTGTCGGTGACATGCAAATAATCCTCTAATAACGTAACTTTACGTCAGAAACAGTTCTGTTTACGGATAAAATGACATTCTGTTTGAAGAGACAGTGGCTGACTTAGTATAAGAGGTTTTTTTTTGACACAATTACTTTTTATGGCACAGTTATAACACATCTGCACGCACAGTGGCCATCTTTTGGTTTTATAGGTGGTATTTTGTAAAGAGGCGTTAATCCGTTGTTCGCCATTCCGCCCATGGCATCTGAAGATGGCTACTGTCGGCTGACACCCGCTTATGATTGTGTCATAAAAAAAGAAAACGTGTCAAAGAAAAAGAAAAAATAATCCTGTCGACATTGATCGTGGCAGTTTTATACGTCTACATCGCTTGGTTTTACAGGCAACGGCCTTGCCGCATTTGATACACCGGTTCCCGTGACTTCACCGAAGTTAATCGCTGTCGGGCGTGGTTGGCACTTGATGGGTGACCATCCAGACCACCATACGCTGTTGCCATTTTTCGGGGTGCGCTCATCCTCGTGATGCCAATTGAGGAGCTACTCGACCGAATAGTAGCGGCTTCGGTCAAGAATACCATCATAACGGCCAGGAGAGCGGTGTGCTGATCCCATGCCCTTCCTATCCGCATCCTCCACCGAGGATGACACGGCGGTCGGATGGTCACGGTAGGCCACTCGTGGCCTGAAGACGGAGACCTTCAACACTTGGTTTTACTACTTTACATACTCACTATGCTCACGCAATCATTCAGAGATAGTTCTTGCATACCATCAGTCTCATCAACGGATGGTCGGACCTGTTCCTCGATATCCTTGGAGATCTACTGGGTGGTCAGAAACAGTCTGAAAAGATTATAAGGGTGTTTCAGGGTAGGATATGCTGAGAGATAATTGCGAAGAAAAAAATTTCGATACGTTATGCCAAGTTAATTGGCCTTGAAGTCAGTCAATCAGGCCTTCGAGAGCGCAAATTCAAGAGGCCCGCAAGATCCAATTAGCGTCAGTTGTTCTCACAGCGTAGATGATAGTGCACGAGACTGCGCAGCTTACGTATCGAATTTTATTCCCCAACAGTTATCCCCCAGCACAACCTACCCCACAACACCCTTACGAGCGTTTCAGACTGTTTCTGACCATATTGTGTTATGCAGAAACAGTGCCGGCTGTCGCAGTTTCCTTAGGTTCAGACGGCCACACTTGTGTTGTCTCGGTAAATAACACCTGGGCCTCTCCATAGCTCATATGGCTGTCCGTATTATGCCAATAACTGCCCAGGTAGTCAAACAAAGGCAACGTCCTATGGCAGCAATAATAGTATTTTTACCAAGGCCATAACAGTGACAAAAAAATCACAATACTGTTCAAAACGCGAAATCGGTGTGGAAATGTTAACCCGAAGGGAGAGTTACTTCCTCGTTTCCTTGTATTTTATATTTAGTGATGAGATCAACGAGTATCTGATATGGAGTTTAGTCACCTAAAATGAACTACGCCTCTTGTGTACTCCATTGGTGCAAACGCGAAGTCAGTATTGTGCCATAGCCGCCTGACTGAGGACCGTGGAAGACACGTGGAGGGAGCCACAATGGATCTCAACATAAAGGTATCGAATGCACCCCACAATCTGCCGACCAACCAAGGGGGGGTCGGAGCAACGTCAAATACTGACGTCACTTTAGCAAATACGGCAGCGGCACGCCGTGTGAAATACTGGAAGGTTGTGCATGGAATGACATCGAGTGACCACAATATCATTCACTATACCATCCTTGGAAGGGAAATCCAAGACGTTACAGAAAACGTGCACGGAAGGCTGAAATATAAGATCAAGGACGCTAACTGGGAACAACTAAGAAGAGTGTTTCAGAGTCCAGGAAGTCCATCGCTGGGTGATAATATAGATGTTAAAGCGCACAGTGGCTGTATGTAGGGCATCGATACCTGTCAGCAGAGGTCCTCCTAAAGCAGTACCTTGCATCTGGACGGAGGCCCTGCAAACATTAAGATTCGAACCAAGAAGAGCCAGGGAGCTAGACGAGAGCACCACGACCCACCTAGAAAGAGGCCGAAGGTTGCGTAAATACAGGTATGTTAAACAACGATTTAAGGAAGAGTTGTGGAAAACAAAAATGGAACGACGGAAGCAATTCGAGGAGGCTAACTTAGAAACCGATTCCTGCGGTGTACCATATCAAATAGTCTGCGAGGAAATACGATCACCAACTGTCTTATCTATGGTCAAAAGGGATCATAGGACGGTAACGTAAAGTTTGGAACAGTCAACTGGCCTGCTAATGGAAACACTACTTCCTGACGGGGGAGAGGAAGACGAAAAAGATCATCGGCGTAGGTTGTCAAAAATAATGTGGGAAAAAAATGGGAACAAGAATCTTGTGTACACTTTCACACAAGAATACACTACTGGTCATTAAAATTGCTACACCATGAAGATGACGTGCTACAGACGCGAAATTTAACCGACGGGAAGAAGATGCTGTGCTATGCAAATGATTAGCTTTTCAGAGCATTCGCACAAGGTTGGCGGCGGTGGCGACACTTACAACATGCTGACATGAGGAAAGTTTCCAACCGATTTCACATATACAAACAGCAGCTGACCGGCGTTGCCTGGCGAAACGTTGTTGTGATGCCTCGTGTAAGGAGGAGAAATGCGTACCACCACGTTTCCGACTTTGATAAAGATAGGATTGTAGCCGATCGCGATTGCGGTTTATCGTACCGCGACATTGCTGTTCGGGTTGGTCCAGATCCAATGACTGTTAGCAGAATCTGGAATCTGTGGGTTCAGGAGGTTAATACGGAACTCCGTGCTGTATCTAAACGGCCTCGTATCACTAGCAGTCAAAATGACAGGCATCTTATCCGCATGGCTGTAACGGATCGTGCAGCCACGTCTCGATCCCTGAGTCAAGAGATGGGGACATTTTCAAGGCAAGAAGCATCAGCACGAACAGTTCGATGACGTTTTGCAGCAGCATGGACTATCAGCTCGGAGACCGTGGCTGCGGTTACCCACAGACAGGAGCGCCTGCGATGGTGTACTCAACCAGGTGTACTGAACCTGGGTGCACGAATGGCAAAACATAATTTTTTCGGATGAATCCAGGTTCTGTTTACAGCATCATGATGGTCGCATCCGTGTTTGGCGACATCGCGATGAGCGCACATTGGAAGAGTGTTTTCGTCATCGCCATACTGGCGTATCACCCGGCATGATGGTATGGGGTGTCATTGGTTACACGTCTCGGTCACCTCTTGTTCGCACTGACGGCACTTTGCACAATGGACGTTACATTTCAGATGTGCTACGACCCGTGGCTCGACCCTTCATTCCATCCCTGCCAAATCATACATTTCAGCAGGATAATACACGACCGCATGTTGCAGGTCCTGTACTGGTCTTTCTGGATACAGAAAATGTTTCACTGCTGCCCTGGCCAGGACATTCTCCAGATCTCTCACCAACTAAAAACGTCTGGTCAGTGGTGGCTGAGCAACTGGCTCGTCACAATACGCCAGTCACTACTCTTGAGGAACTGTGGTATCGTGTTGAAGGTGCATGGGCAGCTGTACCCGTGCACGCCATCCAAGCTCTGTTTGACTCAATTCCCAGGCGTATCAAGGCCGCTATTACGGCCAGAGGTGGTTGTTCTGGGTACTGATTTCTCAGGATCTATGCACCCAAACTACGTGAAAATGTAATCACATGTCAGTTCTAGTATAATATATTTGTCCAATGAATACCAGTTTATCATCTGCAATTTTAATGGCCGGTAGTGTAAAATTTGGCAAATACTTTAAGAGTGAAAAAGGAAAAATCTCAAGGACCGAACCACTCCCTGTTAAAGGAAAACAGTCCCTTTGTGACCAACTAGGTAGTTACTTGTGCGATCTGCACAATGTGCGTCATTCACAATGAAGGGTCCCTACAGCGTGGAAGAACGCTGAAGTGGTAGTAAAGGACAAGAGAAGGTCAAATGATGCCCAAATCCTAGAGACCAATTTGCCTTTTGAACGTTCTCGGCAAGATATTTGAAAAACTATTATTACAAGATCAGAGACTGCAACACGCGATGACCCCTCACCAGTACGGGTTTACAAGAGGCGAGTCAACTGAAGACGTATTTAATAAGGCGATTTCGCTAGCGACAAGTACTCATTGTTGCTGGCGCTGGCGCTTTCGGTTACGTATGCTGGCCGTTTTTCTTGGCCGCCTTAGGGATTTGGAGAACCCCGGAGCGCTGTATAATTGCCTGTGAGATTACTGGCACGGGTGATATGCTTCTTTAACATGCCTAGGAAAGAAAATAACGTAGAAAAAGGCTGTCCTCATGGATCAGCGTGTGGTGCAGAGTTTAGGGATGTAGCGCTGGAGTCCGTACTACTTGACAGCGGTGACATAAGCGGACTGGTGGCTTTTGCAGATGCCGTGCTGTTCGTTATGAGTGGTAACTCCTTAAGAATTATAGAAGACAAACGCAATACGATGTTGAGGGATAGTGTCGAAGTGTTAAATTGACACTAGCACCTCACAAAAAAACGTACCTCCTGCTAAAAGGGAACCGAGTAAGAAACTCTAAAATAAAGTTAAATGATGCAGCGATTAGGATATACGCAGTAATGAGATATCTAGGGGTATTTCGGGACGAATTTCGTAACTTTGCAAGTCGTGTAGAGCAAGCAGGCGGGAAAGGTACAATGGTGATGGACAAAATTATAACCATTGCAAATAGGCACTTTCGGCTTCCCTTGAAGACAGAGTATTCCACCAGTCTATATAAGCATCAGTCGTAGTACATGGTGCAAGCGTCTGGGTTCATACGTTGCAGGTAATGAAGCCAGCCTCAGTATTGAGAAGAGTTCAGTGAGGCGAGCTACTAAGATTAGCTGGCGCCCTTTGCACTATCACGAGTGATTCTAAGAATATGTCCACTGGACCTTGCGACGGGGCGGAAAAATAATAAAGAAGTGCGGATGACGCGTTCTCACGATTGTGCATATACAAATGTTGGTTAAAAAATGTTATTGCAAATTATGGCTCTCACGTAAGTCTCAGGGGATGGTGCATTAGTACACTTCCACACCTTCGCATTTGTTATAGTTTTTGAATTAATAATTCAGACATAAGTACATTTTATGCTAGGGAACAAGAATTAAGCGAATATTATACTAAAATCAGTTTTTAACGACATAGTTCAATCACTATTTGTTGGCGTTGTTGTTTTCTTTCGCACAATGAAATTAGCACTGGTGAGACGGTTTACAGTTTTACTTTAATAATAATTTGACTCCGAGCCCCAGATAGCACTAATTTAGGCTGCTACAAAAGAAACTTATTCAAATAATTCGAACAGAACCACAAGTCCCACTGTTCTCTTCTAACAGTTCGCGACATGTTCACTTACGACGATGTATACCTCGTAAATCCTACTCACACAAATAATCTTAGCACTTCCAGTTCACCAAATATATGCTTGCACACTTGCACTATTAAACAATACTCTTTGTCGAAAGAAATCGGCGCGAAAAATTCTTACTTAAACGACCACATGGGCCACCCTCATATGGGGCTCGCTCGCCACCCACCCTCCAAAACGACTGCCCAACGACTGACCCCTGGCCAAGATGGCCGCTCGCTTATGTAGGCTCGGATGTCCACCCCCTGGTTATGCACGTACCAATCTCACCAGTTAAGGTTACAAATTTTGATACGTACATCCCTCGACAAAATAAGTACACCATCGGAACCGCGCTAAAACGCACATCTTACCTACTACGTTACATTAATTTCTAGGACTATTCTATCGCCCGTAAATCAAGTTATAGTTTTTGCAAAATTTCGCCACTTAGCGCAAATTTGTTTGCTTACATCTGTGCTGCAAAGTTTTAACATGGAACTGCATATAGCCCTGCTTGCAGACGTAATCTATAGCGATCTACACATTGCGCTGCTCAAAATCTTCATACCTATAATAATTAATTAATTATGGGCGATAGATGTCAATAATAATTTGCAAACAATGAAAACTATTGCAAGTTAAGTGTATAGTATAACTTAACTATTTTAAAATACGTGTGATGCCACCCAAAATATTATATAGTTCCGTTCTTTACCTCATGAATTTTCTACTGAATTTTGTAAACAATTTTCCCTCAAACTTTGTTTATTGCTCTTTACGCGTTTAATTGTTTATGAATCTTAACATGTGACTACGGCACTCGATCCGCCATGACGAGACGTTTTTAATGAGTGCTCGCTCATCCCTGTAAGTTGTTATTTACTACTATTATTAATCTTTCAGTATTCATGATATTAACCGATTTTGCGTCTCGTGCCTTGAAATAAAGATCGATCTTTCAGAAGGTGCATATTGCTGACCACAATCCACAGCCGCATCGCTCTTCACCGTAAGTTACATAGTTTTCGCGTAATGCGCGAAAAACCAAACAATGCCCCAAGCTGCAGGCCACGTGGCCGCACTGCGGTGGAGACAGTTGCAAACCTCCCGCGAATCGCGCACCATGTCGCGCTCGCTCTCCACAAAGCAAAACCTTGCATACTAGAGATACTCATCTAGTAACGAGGGTTTGTACGGTCACAACTTGGAAAAGAAAGGTAATCAAATAAAATTACGAAGGGTACTTGGAACTAAATCCAACTCTAAGAAGGCAAAGGAAGAGCGCATATTACAACTATGGTAAAATAAATGGGACTCTTCAGGCACAGACAGGGAAACATACGATTTTGTCCCTGATACCAGGGGGAGATTAAAAAATGAGATTTCTTAATCCATATAGTCGATTGATAGATTACCTGACTGTCCACGTCCCTTATGCCACGTATCTGAACACAGTCAGAAGAAATACGAATAATAGCTGCGCCTGCGGCAGTGTGGCCACACCAGAACACACATTGTGGGACTGCGCGCTCTATGAAAATGCTGCAGGTAATAGCCGTCAGGTGTTATGGATACGCCATCCCTAAGCAGCACCAAGGAGCGTGTCCGCCCCCGGTAGCTGCGTGGTTAGCGCGACAGAATGTCAGTTCTAAGGGACCGGGTTCGATTCGCGGCTGGGTCGGAGATTTTCTCCGCTCAGGGACTGGATGTTGTGTTGTCCTAATTATCAGCATTTCGTCCCCATCGACGCGCCAGTCGCCGAAGTGGCGTCAAATCGAAAGAGTTGCACCCGGTGAACGGTCTCCCCGAATGGAGGCCCTAGTCACACGACATTATATATTGTACCAAGGAGCGTGTCGACATGGGGCATCTTGGACGATACTGCAGCCGCATTATACAGGAAGGCCAAAGAAGACATCACAAGGCACTCAACCATAAGTCACCATGCTGCCATCCAGGCTAAAAAAACATACTGTGCGGAAGGAGAGAAGATAAATGAGGTCGGCGACTATGGAATGAAACACTGTGCCAACAGTGTACGCTTCGTTGGTGTAAGTGATCATGAAAGTGTGGACTTGAAGGTGTAAATTAGTGATGGGTAGAATTACTTGTTGTAGTGGAAACGCTGATGACATGGTGCTCGACGCTCAAGGACTCCAGCAGACTATAGCTGTCGACCGGGATAGTATGAGGGCGGATCCAGTAACGGAGACAAATATCCACAAGTTAAAAGCGCCAAAATAAGTTAATAAAGAGAGACAAAATTCTGCAGTGTTTGTAGCAGAATAGCAGCTAGGTAATTCAAAATGGTTCAAATGGCTCTGAGCACTATGGGTTGCGTTGGGGTTGTTTGGGGAAGGAGACCAGACAGCGAGGTCATCGGTCTCATCGGATTAGGGAAGGACGGGGAAGGAAGTTGGCCGTGTCCTTTGAAAGGAACCATCCCGGCATTTGCCTGGAGTGATTTAGGGAAATCACGGAAAACATAAATCAGGATGACCGGACGCGGGATTGAACCGTCGTCCTCCCGAATGCGAGTCCAGTGTCTAACCACTGCGCCACCTCGCTCGGTAGCACTATGGGACTTAACTTCTGAGGTCACCAGTTCCCTAGAACTTAGAACTACTTAAACCTAAATAACCTAAGGACATCACACACATCCATGCCCGAGGCAGGATTCGAACCTGCGACCGTAGCGGTCGCGCGGTTCCAGACTGTAGTGTCTAGAACCGCCCGGCCACCCCGGCCGGCAGCTAGGTAATTCATTAAGGGTTTTAATGTAGTTTTGTAGTAGTGGAAGAAGTTTGTAACACCATAGCTTAGACATAACATATCTTTTGTTGATTCATGTAGCTTTCTGTTTTGTTCAACATCCCATCGTTGACCTGTAATTAGTGTACGATTAATTTGATACTGTAATGAAGTGCAATATCTGTAATATGCACAATATGAGCAAATCATCTTTTGTCTGCCTCATTTAATCTCTTTGGTTATCTTTGAAATTAAATAATTTTACTAAAATAATTTTGTGTGGAATTTCCAATGTATGCAAATGTTCTGTTTTATTTAAAATGTTTGTTTGCTGTTATGTAAACTGCTGACCTTCACTTGGGGTTCTTAGTTATTTTGTACGTAAAAGGTGTTGTGGTTTCCCTCGGGAACGGAACTGTGCGCCGGCCGAAAATTGTGGTTGGGGTAGGTAGAAAAGGTGGAACCAAGAGTCAGCTACCAAACCATCAACTGCTCTTGCAAAAGTTGTGTATTGTGCTGGTTCCGAGAGAGGTTTTTCCTGACGCTTTCCAATGCCTCGGATGGATGGATAAAGAGCTGGAACTATTCTGGGATTGGTATCTATCATCACCACCAAGAAATGACAGAGTCCAGCAATTCTACCTGCAACTCCACCTACCAACATTCAATCGCCACCACATTGCGCAATCGCTGTAATGGAACACTACAGAAATGTACAGTGAAGGATCAGCTCATAGGATGTTACAGTGTACTCAAATATAAGGTAATTTATAAATGAATTTATGTACGTACCTTGATGTTTTCCTTATCATGACATCTCTCTGGGTTCTCTCCGTTTGAACTAAAGTGGTTACCGAGTGTCCTTTAGTGAAAGCATATTAAAATTAATATGGCAAAAGAGTGTGCTAAATATAATATTGTTTGTTGAAAGGATCTTACAAATATCTCAAATTTGTGTTTCAATGAAGTATTGTTCAGAACTGCAACTGTTGAGAGTTATATGTTCATGCTTGTTAAGTACTTGTTTCTCTAGTGTATTGAAAGTGTGTTTAGTTTGCTCTTCTACAGTGGTCAAGATTAAAGACCACCCTCCATTGAAAGTAGTTCAAATGCACCAAATTACTTAATTACAGAAAGTTTTAATTACTCTTGCTATTCAATTCAAATTCTGTACAATCTTGGGTCCTTTTTGTGTATTGAAAGTGCATATTAATAGCGTAATTGGATCCACAGTTTATCCTTTATGCTCACGATAAATAACAATTAATAGGAAGACCACTGTCTATAAAAACAGTAATTTTTTTATTCAAAAGTCACTGAGAACTAATCTGTTAGTGAACTCCATTTAATTTTCATTCTAAGTAGATAGGTGTTTAGTATTGAGAGACTTAATCTATTCACAATAACTAATTTTGCTGTGAATCATATCCATATTTCATGTCAGAAATGAATATGTTCGAAAAGTAATATTGAGCCTAAGCCCGATTTACGATCCTGCGGTGAATATTAATAGTAACATTAATGAGACCATCCAGTTTGACTAAGTCCTCACGGTAATAGTGTGTTTTGTTATCAGTTATATTTATGGAGATAGTTCGTTCTGATCTGGTAGCTCCAACCTTAACGTGAACATACTGTATTCAGGCGCCAGAGTTCATTGCACTCGCATGTGGCAAAGTATAGGTTGTGTTTGTCCGTTAAAGTTCCTCAAATGGTTCAAATGGCTCTGAGCACTATGGGACTTAACATCTGTGGTCATCAGTCCCCTAGAACTTAGAACTACTTAAACCTAACTAACCTAAGGACATCACACACATCCATGCCCGAGGCAGGATTCGAACCTGTGACCGTCGCAGTCGTGCGGTCCCGGACTGAGTGCCTAGAACCGCTAGACCACCGCGGCCGGCGTTAAAGTTACTCATACCTATTTTCTTGAACAAGAATGTCAATCATTCTCTTGCCTAATTAGGCTGGTGACCGTTTTCTTTATTCTTTGAACAGTGTAAATAGGTAAAATATTGTTTGTTACTGTTTAAATATACACGTAATTTTGACTTTCACTTCCGATAAGCCACCTCCGTTAGGTACAATACGGTCAACATAACGAAATTCCTCTCAGAGGGTAACACTGCTCTGTTGCTTTATACCATAATTGCTTGAATAAAAATAATTTCATTGCACGAACTGCCTCCAACTTTAAGGCTATGGTATAGCAGTAGCGGACAGTAGTGTTGTAAGTTGAAGCTTCTTTAATCTCTTTTTTTTTTAATTAAGTATCAGAAATAAATAATTAATTCTTGATTTATTACTATCCAAGGAAATGGGATTTGTTCGGCCTATTTTAGCTTTTCAGATAGTAGGCTGTAATTATGAAGAATAAATAAATAAATACACGTCCGTATTAACATAGGGACTGTTGATCAGGTCCTGTCCGCAGGCAACCGAAGCGCAACGCCCCTGCAGTGCCGAAGCAGCCGGTGGCTCCGCCAATCGGCACCTGTGCTACTCGCCCTTGTAAACAATTAGGAGGGACGTCTCTGGAATAGCGAAAATGCTGTACAAGCGTGCAGCTGTACTGCTTGTTCACTGTAAGAGGAGTGACGGGCGGTGACTGGTGGGAGTATCCGTTTCAAATAATCTCGGTGGGCGCTTACGGCTTCTTCGGCGCAGCCAGCTTAATGAACGACTGGTAGTAGACCAGAGTTGTGTTCAACGTGTCTACATAGTTATAAACAAAAGCTGCGATAACACACGGGGATCACAGTTACGCTATATGTAACCGACTTTGAAATGGTTTTGAAGAATACTCAGTATTGTAGAACACTCAGTATAATGTCGTTTATTGAAACTGAACTACACTTCTCAAAATATCACTATGTACACACAAAGAAAACAAATAACATGTAGACGACTGTTCATTAAGAGCGTCGGTGATGTCCGTCGGAGCTGGTCCTAGCTCGGCGAGGAACTGGCTGTACTGCTGCAGCGCTGGCCTTATAAAGACGGCGGAGGCCGGCGGAGAACTCCAACTTTCCCTGTGTCTGTGAGGCGACCTCTGCAGAAAAAGGTTCGCATTAGTCTCTAGCAAGTTCTGTTTATTTTGAAGAATTGTTTTCCTCTTGGTTGTGCCTGCAAGTGCTAGTGTATGTTATATGATACACAGGGGTGTCTTGAGTGTAGTCCGCCGGGCAGGGGCCGTCTGTGGCAGACGTAACAGGTTTAAATTTGTTGATATGTTGAATGGCGGTACTCATCGCACACATAACATAAAGCTGAGGTTGGTAGTGACCGGAAACAAGCCCTTCTGACAAACCTGCTACTCGCGTTGGGCACCGCTTCGTAACTCAACACAAGGTGGACAAATGACACGTCGTACGCAAGGTGATTCAGTTGTCCCGTCCGCTGCCATTTTATGCAACCCGAAATGTTATATCTGGCCTTCATAAGCCACACGCGAGATTTTCATACTCTCTCGCTCACTACGGGGGAAAAGAAGTGAGCGGACCGTTCTGAAGGAAATTCAGTGTAGTTGTATTTTGTACCGGGATATGTTTTCGCTGGAGGCCACGGTTTTCGAGTTATTCACGAAAAAGGTATAAACGTCACTTTGAAATTCACGTCCATCCCCAAACTCATCTCTCACCAGTCAGAATTTCCGGAATCCATGGCACTCTCTCCTAATAGTGTATAAATATTTCCGACTACACGAACTATTCCCGATATTCGACATTTTTTAGCCATAGTCGGCTACGCTGCATCAAACCAGCCTCCGGACTGAAGACCGCAACAACAACACATTAATTTAAACATTCCCGTGAGGGTAATGAGATAGGAACGACTTCCTGCAGTTTTGAGGAAACTGAAGCTTCAGAACTGTATTGAGAACGCAAAATGGAATTTCAGTTTTTTGTGGGTATTACATATAACGGTAACTTGTAGCATTTACCGTTTTCATGTCGGATTAACAGGCTAATATAAATGATCAGTCTTATAGTACAATTAGTGAAGGCGTATACGCACTTTTATCTCTTTGCTTCCAGAATATTGTGAATTAGGAAGAATGTAATTTTTATTTGCACTATGACGCTTTGTGATTGGTTTTATCAGTTCAGTTATAAACAAATTTTTATTGAGAGCTGTGACAAAACACTTACGTAATGCTACATCTACAACTACATCTACATCCATACTCCACAAGCCGCCTGACGGTGTGTGGCGGAGGGGACCTTGATTACCTCTATCGGTTCTCCCTTCTATTCCAGTCTCGTATTGTTCGTGGAAAGAAGGATTGTCGGTATGCTTCTGTGTGGGCTCTAATCTCTGATTTTATCCTCTTGGTCTCTTCGCGAGATATACGTAGGAGGGAGCAATATACTGCTTGACTCCTCGGTAAAGGTATGTTCTCGAAACTTCAACAAAAGCCCGTACCGAGCTACTGAGCGTCTCTCCTGCAGAGTCTTCCACTGGAGTCTATCATCTCCGTAACGCTTTCGCGGTTACTAAATGATCCTGTAACGGAGCGCGCTGCTCTCCGTTGGATCTTCTCTATCTCTTCTATTAACCCTATCTGGTACGGATCCCACACTGCTGAGCAGTATTCATGCCGTGGGCGAACAAGCGTACTGTAACCTGCTTCCTTTGTATTCGCATTCCATTTCCTTAGGATTCTTCCAATGAATCTCAGTCTGGCATCTGCTTTACCAACGCTCAACTTTATATGATCATTCCATTTTAAATCATTCCTAATGCCTACTCCCAGATAATTTATGGAATTAAATGCTTCCAGTTGCTGACCTGCTATTTTCCAGCTAAATGATAAGGAATCTACCTTTCTGTGTATTCGCAGAACATTACACTTGTCTACAATGAGATTCAATTGCCATTCCCTGCACCATGTATCAATTCGCTGCAGATCCTCCTGCATTTCAGTACAATTTTCCATTGTTACAACCTCTCGATATACCACAGCATCATCCGCAAAAAGCCTCAGTGAACTGCGGATGTCATCCACAAGTTCATTTATGTATATTGTGAATAGCAACGGTCCTACGACACTCCCTTGCGGCACACCTGAAATCGCTCTTACTTCGGAAGACTTCTCTCCATTGACAATGACATGCTGCGTTCTGTTATCTAGGAAGTCTTCAATCCAATCACACAATTGGTCTGATAGTCCATATGCTCTTACTTTGTTCATTAAACGACTGTGAGGAACTGTATCGAACGCCTTGCGGATGTCAAGAAACACGGCATCCACCTGTGAACCCGTGTCTATGGCCCTCTGAGTCTCGTGGACGAATAGCGCGAGCTGGGTTTCACACGACCGTCTTTTTCGAAACCCATGCTGATTCCTATAGTGTAGTTTTCTAGTCTCCAGAAAAGTCATTACACTCGAACGTAATACGTGTTCCAAAACTCTACAACTGATCGACGTTAGAGATATTGGTCTATAGTCTGCACATCTGTTCGTCGTCCCTTATCCAATCCTTTGGAACGCTACGCTCTTCTAGAGACCTACGGTACACCGCTGCAAGAAGGCGGGCAAGTTTCTTCGCGTACACTGCGTAAAATCGAACTGGTATCCCATCAGGTCCAGCGACCTTTCCTCTTTTGAACGATTTTACTTGTTTCTCTACCCCTCTGTTGTCTTTTTCGATATCTACCATTGTGTCATCTGTGCCACAATCTAGAGAAGGAACTACAGTGCAAACTTCCTCTGTGAAACAACTTTGGAAAAAGACATTTAGTATTTCGGCCTTTAGTCTGTCATCCTCTGTTTCAGTACCATTTTGGTCACAGAGTGTCTGGACATTTTGTTTTGATCCACCTACCGCTTTGACATAAGACCAAAATTTCTTAGGATTTTCTGCCAAGTCAGTCCATAGAACTTTACTTTCGAATTCATTGAACGCCTCTCGCATAGCCCTCCTCACACTACATTTCGCTTCGCGTAATTTTTGTTTGTCTGCAAGGCTTTGGCTATGTTTATGTTTGCTGTGAAATTCCCTTTGCTTCTGCAGCAGTTTTATAAATCTGTTGTTGTACCACGGTGGCTCTTTTCCATCTCTTATTGTACGAAGGTTTTGAACTTCGTTCACTGATCCTCAGCACTATCTGTACTTGAAATAAAACTTTTGCGTTGAGCCTTCAGGTACTCTGTAATCTGCTTTTTGTCACTTTTGCTAAACAGAAAAATCTTCCTACCTTTTCTAATATTTCTATTTACGGCTGGAATCATCGATGCAGTAACCCCTTTATGATCGCTGATTCCCTGTTCTGCGTTAACTGTTTCAAATAGTTCGGGTCTGTTTGTCACCAGAAGGTCTAATATGTTATCGCCACGAGTCGGTTCTCTGTTTAACTGCTCAAGGTAGTTTTCAGATAAAGCACGTAAAAAAATTTCACTGGATTCTTTGTCCCTGCCACCCGTTATGAACGTTTCAGTCTCCCAGTCTGTATCTGGCAAATTAAAATCTCCACCCAGAACTATAACATGTTGGTGAAATCTACTCGTAATATTTTCCAAAGTATCCTTCATGTGCTCAGCCGCAACAGCTGCTGAGCCAGGGGGCCTATAGAGACATCCAATTACCATGTCTGAGTCTGCTTTAACCGTGACCCTCACCCAAATTATTTCACATTTAGGATCTCCGTCAGTTTCCTTCGATACTATTGCACTTCTTATCGATATAAACACGCCTCTCCCTTCACTGTCCAGCCTGTCTATGCGGTATACATTACAATCTGCGTTTAGGATTTCATTACTGTTTACGTCTGGTTTTAGCCAACTTTCTGTCCCTAGTACTATATGGGCATTGTGACCGTTTATTAGTGAGAGCAGTTCTGGGACCTTTCTATCGACGCTCCTGCAGTTTACTATTAGCACATTAATATTGTTATTCCCTGTTCCATTTTGCCTACTCCTACCTTGCCGCGTCTCAGGAGGCGTCTTGTCGGGCCTAGGGAGGGAATTCTCTAACCTACAAAACCCGCATGTGCACTCCACACGTACTCCGCTACCCTTGTAGCCGCTTCCGGCGTGTAGTGCACGCCTGACCTATTCAGGGGGACCCTACATTTCTCCATCCGACAGCGGAGGTCGAGAAATTTGCTCCCCAGATCTCCGCAGAATCGTCTGAGCCTCTGGTTTAAGCCTTCTACTCGGCTCAAAACCAGAGGACCTCGATCGTTTCTGGGAACAATACTACAAATAGTTAGCTCAGATTCCACCCCGCCAGCGAGGCTTTCCGCCTTCACCAATTCCGCCAACTGCCTGTACGAACTGAGGATGACCTCTGAACCCAGACGGCAGGAGTCATTGGTGCCGACATGAGCAGCAATTTGCAGTCGGGTGCACCCAGTGCTCTCTATCGCCGCCGGCAGGGCCTCCTCGACATCTCGGATGAGACCCCCCGGCAAGCAGACAGAGTGAACACTGGCTTTCTTCCTCGACCTTTCCGCTATTTCCCTGAGGGGCTCCATCACCCGCCTAATGTTGGAGCTCCCAATAACTAATAACCCCCCCCCCCCTCCCTCGTGTGGCTGCTCGGACCTTGCTAAAGGAGCGGCCCCATGTCCACTCACAGGCAGAGCGCATTGACCCTCCGCCTCGTGCGCCGCGAACGCCGCTGAACCCGCCACTCCCCTTGGGGAGAGAGTGGCCAAACCGCGCCCGGTACCCGCGAAGATGTCTCGACAGCAGGGACAGTGAATGAAGCATGTAACACCTGGGGTGTACCATGCGACGCACCGGACTGCCCACTGCCGCTACACTCCGAGGCAGCAGCCTGAAGACGGCTGACCGCGGCCATCAACACATTCAGCTTTTCTGAACAGTGGCCATCTCCTCCTGCGTCCGTACACAGCAGTCACACATCCTGTCCATCCTAAGAAATCAATTTACTGTAGAGAGTTAATCAACTTTTAACTAGACTGGTAATTCACTAAAGGCGGCTGATAGTTGACTAAAATGTGGTTGCTAGACACTTCTTGTAGAAAACAATGAAAATAGCACTACCTGTCTCTGGACAGTATTGAAAACAAACACCAGCACTACTGGCACTATGGTTGACTAAAGGGATTCTCTCTGACTATATTCAAAACAAACACTAAATGTATGGAACACTATTACTTGCGCTCGACAATTAAAGCTTCCTAAAAGCAAAAACGTACGGAAGAAGAAGTGACAAGTAAGAAAAATATAGTTAATTCTTAAATTAACGTAGCTCGCTGCACAGCAGATGTGAAGCAGACGGCAGTTACGACGACACTGCTACATGATCACCGTGTCTCTTGCGGCACAGAACACTGAAACAGAATAAGAAAGAATACTGTTTACCATATTATTCGATTACTGAAAATATTGCGCACTACCTGGCTCACTTCCGTCATCTGTTGTATTATTGAAAGTTTATTTACATATTACAAAACGTCACCCCCCCCTCCCACCCCCCACCAACACCACCACCACTATGAACTATGGACTTTACCGCCGGTTGGGTGGCTTACGTTCCTCAGCGATACAGATAGTCATACCGTAGGTGCAGTCACAACGGAATTGTACATATCTGGAGAGAGGCCAGACAAACAAGTAGTTCCTGAAGAGGAGCAGCAGCCTTTTCAGTAGTTTCAGGGACAAAAGTCTGGGTGTTTGACTGATATAGCCCTGTAATGTCTACAGAAACGGCCTTGATGTGCTGATGCAGAAAACGGCAGAAAGCAAGAGGAAACTGCAGCCGTAATTTTTCCTGAGGACATGTATGGCGAAAGCGAGCTTGTGGATAAAATATTGCACAGGTAAAATAGTCCCCCATTCGGATCTCAGTGTGGGGACTACTCAGGAGGATATCGTCATCAAGAGTAACAAAACTGGCGTCCTAAGGATCGTAGATGGAATGTTAGATCCCTTAGTCAGGCAAGTAGGCTAGAAAATTGAAAGAGGAAAATGGGTACGTTTAAGTTATATATAGTGGGAGTTAGTGAAGCTCGGTGGCAGGAGTAAAAGGCCTTCTGGTCAGGTGACACGGAATTATAAATACAAAGTAAAGTAGGGGTAATGGAGGAGTGGATTTAATACTGAATAGGAAAATAGCAGTGCACGTAAGCGACTATGAACAGCATTGTGAACGCATTGTCGTAACCAAGACAGACGCGAAGCCCACTCCTACGACAGTAGTACAAGTTTACATGCCAACTAGATCCACAGGTGATGAGGAGACTGAAGAAATGTAAGATGAGATAAAAGAAATTATTCAGATAATTAAAGGAGACAAAACTGTAATTAGGATGAGGGACTGGGAATAGATAGTATGAAAAAGAAGAGAAGGAAATATAATAAGTGAGTATGAACTGGGGGAAAGGAATGAAAAGGCAAGCCGCCTGGTAGACATTTGTACAGAGCATAATTTAATCATCACTAACACTTGATTTAAGAAACATGAAAGAAGCTTGAATGCGAGGAAGAGACCTGGAGACAACGGAAGGTTTCAGACTGATTATTTAATGGTTAGATAGAGATTTAGGAACCAGATTTTAAATTGTAAGGCGTTTCTATGTGCCGATGGTGACTATGACGGCAATTTATTGGTTATGAACTGTAGAGTAAAACTGAAGAAATTCAGAAAAGGTAGAAAATTAAGAACATGGGATCTGGATGATTCGAAAGAACCTGAGGTTGTTGAGAGGGAGGATTAGTCAACGGTTGACTAGACTAGGGGAAAGGAATAGAGTAGAAGGGAAAGGAATACAGTAGAAGATTGAAATAGTGAAGGCCGAAGATCAAGTAGCTATAGAGGCAAGGTCTCGTAGAAATCCTTTGATAGCCCAAGAGTTATCGAATTTAACTAATGAAGGGAGAAAATCTGAAAAAACAGCAAATGAGATTGGCGAAAGGGAATACAAACTTTTAAAAATGAAATTGACAGGATGCGCAAAATGATAAGCTGGAATGTCTGGAGGACACATATAAGTATTTAGAAGCATATTTCACCAGCAAAAAGATAGACACCACCTACAGAAAAAATTAAAGAGATCTTTGGGGAAAAGAGGAGTAGCTCTACGAATATCAAGAGCTCAGGTGGACAGGTGAATTATCCTCAGACCTCAAGAAGAATGTAGCAATTCCAGTTCTAAAGGCAGAAAAACACTAACATGAATTCATTACAGAAGAATAGGTTGGTTGGTTTGGGGGATCAAAGGGACCAGACTGCTATGGTCATCGGTCCACAGAAGAATGGAAAAACTGGTAGAAGCTGATATCTGGGAAGATCAGTTTGGAGTCTGACAAAGTGTAGGGACATGCCAGGCAATACTGACCCTACGACTTATCTTAGAAGATAGATTAAGGAATGGCAAATCTGCATTTGTACATTTGTAGACTTAGAGAAAGCTGCCGACAACGTTTTGTGGAATATTCTCTTTGAAATTCTGAGTACAGAAAATAGACGGCAATAGTAAGAGTCAAGGAGCATGAAAACAAAGCAGTGGTAGAAAAGGGAGTGAGACAATTTTGTAGCCCATCCCCGATGTTGTTCAATATGTACACAGGAGAAGCAGTAAAGGAAACAAAAGAAAAATTAGGAATGGGGCTTAAATTTCACGAAAAAGAAATAACGACTTGAGGTTTGTCGATGATGATGTAATTCCGTCAGACACAGCAAAGAGCAGTTGAACGGAAATGGACGATGTCTTGGAAGGAGGATATAAGTTGAACACCAACAAAAGCAAAACAAGGGTAATGGAATATAGTTGAC
Organism: Schistocerca cancellata; assembly: GCF_023864275.1. Lineage (NCBI taxonomy): Eukaryota > Metazoa > Arthropoda > Insecta > Orthoptera > Acrididae > Schistocerca > Schistocerca cancellata. The sequence goes on along the minus strand of NC_064634.1, from coordinate 89,663,975 downwards.
TTAAATCAGATCATGAGAAAGCAGTCAGATTAGAAAACGTGATACTGAAGGTAATAATGCGTTTTGCTATTTTGGCAACAAAATAACTGCTAATAGCCGAAATACTGAGGATATAAAACGTAGATTGGCAATGGCAAGTTAAATATTTCTGAAGATGAGACATTTGTTAATATCGAATATACACACCTCGGTTCCGAGAGTTCCGGAACCTGTACAGAAAATTGGAATAGAGATCAACATAAACATCATTTCCGCCCCTTTTATTTCTCGTGAAAAGTACACGTTGCATGTAGTACCACCATATAGCGAGACCTTCAGAGGTGGTTGCCCAGACTGCTGTACACATCGGTACCTCTAATACCCAGTAGCACTTCCTCTTACATTGATTCGTCGTGGCATACTATCCACAAGTTCATCAAGGCACTGTTGGCCCAGATTGTCCCACTCCTCAACGGGGATTAAGCGTAGATCCTTCTGAGTGGTTTGTGGATCACGTCGTCAATAAACAGCCCTTTTCAACCTATCCCAGAAATGTTCGAAAGTGTTCATGTCTGGAGAACATGCTGGCCACTCTAGTCAAGTGATGTCGTTGTCCTGAACGAAGTCAGTCACATGGTGTGCATGATGGGGGCGCGAATTGTCGTCCGTGAAAACGAATGCCTCGCCAATATGCTGCGAATATGGTTCCACTATCGGTAGGAGGATGACATTCACGTAGTGTGCAGTCGTTACGGCGGCCCCCATGACCATCAACGGCGCACGTCGGCCACACATAATTCCACCCCAAAACAGCAGGGAACCTCCACCTTGCTGCGCTCGCTGGACAGTGTGTCTAAGGCGTTCAGCCTGACCTGATTGCCTCCAAAAAAATCGCTGATGATTGTCTGGTTGAAGGCATATGCGACACTCATCAGTGAAGAGAACGTGATTGCAAACCCGAGCTTTCCCCTCGGCATGTTGTTGCAACCATCTCTACCAAGCTGCATGGCGTAGTGGTTACAAATATGGACCTCGTCATGGACATCTGCAGTGGAGTTGTGCATCATGCAGCCTAGTGCTCACAGTTTGAATCGTAACACGACGTCCTGTGGCTCCACGAAAAGCATTATTCAACATGGTGGCGTTGCTGTCAGGGATCCTCCGAGCCATAATCCGTAGGTAGCGGTCATCCACTGCAGTAGCCCTTGGGCAGCTGTCTCTCTGTGTCTCCTCCATGTCCGAAGAACATCGCTTTGTTTCACTTCAAGGCGCCTTGACTCTTCCCTTGTTGAGAACCCTTTCTGGTACAAAGTAACAATGCGGACGCGATCGAACCGCGGTATTGACCGTCTAGGCATGGTTGACCTACAGACATTCATGGTGGAATGACTGGAACTGATCGGCTGTCAGACCCCTCCGTCTAATAAGCGCTGCTCATGCATGGTTGTTTACATTTTTGGGCAGGTTTTGTGACATCTCTGAACAGTCAAAGGGACTGTCTGTGGTACAGTAACTATAGTCAACATCTATCTTCAGAAGTTCGGGCAACCGGTGTGATGAAAAACTTTTTTTGATGCTTGTAGATTTAAGTTTAAGGAAGTTTTTTCTGAAGGTATTTGTCTGGAGTGCAGACATGTATGGAAGTGAAACATGAACGATAAACAGTTTAGATAAAAAGAGAATAAATGCTTCTGAAATGCGGTACTAAAGGAAAATGCTGAGAATAAGATTGGTCGATTACGTAACTAATAAGGAAGTTCTGGATATAACCGGGGAGACAAGAAATTTGTTGCAAAATTTGACCATAAGAAGGGATCGATTGACAGGACACATTCAGACACATCAAGGGATCACGACTTTAGTGCTAGAGGGAAGTGCGGTTGGTAAAAAATCATAGATGGAGATCAAGAGATGAATACAGTTAACAGATGAATAAAGATGCAGGTTGCAATAGTTATTCAGAGATTAAGAGACTCACATAGAATAGAGTAGCAAGGAGAATTACATCAAGGCTGACGACCATGACAATAGCAAGATAAAAAATCAGTATAGCTCTACATGAATGTAATGCATTTTGTTGATATTGCATTTAAAATAGTGCTACAAAATAAGAAGCAGTCTGTTCATAGTATGATTGCAGGAAAACTTTATCATCACCTGGTTTAAGTTCTTCAAGTGGGATCCCTAGTGGTTCATCTTGGTTGTCCTTCTTGCGGAAGCGAGTGGGATATTTCAGGGCAGATGGAAGGGTAAATGGAAGCAGATCGACAAGGCTTTTGTGTTTGGAAAGTTTAAGCTTTGTTTAGAGGCGACAAGATGACATTCGTGGGAGTTTTGTCCTTTCTGTCATGTTTTATTAAACACAAGTGCATATGTATCTCTTCGGTGCCAACTGTCTAAAAATTGGTTCAAATGGCTCAGAGCACTATGGGACTTAACGTCTGAGGTCATCAGTCCCCTAGAACGTAGAACTACTTAAACTTAACTAACCTAAAGACACCACACACTTCCATGCCCGAGGCAGGAGTCGAACCTGCGACTGTAGCGCTCACGAGGGTCCAGATTGTAGCACCCAGAACCGCTCGGCCACTACGGCCGGTGCCGACTGTCTAGCAAAACCTTGTAACTACGTTTCATTTTGTTCAGCAGGGAGCAGTGCAGGGTAGGATTTCACTTTGAAACTTTTGCCGGAACAATTTTACATGCTTTACCATGCTCTGGATGCACTTCTCATTTTTTTCTGGGAAACTTATACGTCTCATAATAATGTCACTTGTACCCCTTTGCTTCTGATCCACTCAGTTACAAGCGATATGGCGTGCTACCTATCTGCTGTAGGTCAGGTGTTAAGTATGACAAATACATCAGAAAGTTCAATAAAGGCCAGTACCTAGAGACAGAGCGAAAACTAATTGGGAGAGACGAACCACAAAAACAGGTATTGCACTCCACGGGAGCTGAGATACTTTAACAAAAATGTGGGCAGCGTGATAAAGCTTACTGCATTATTGCTGACGGAATAACGGGGATCGAAGCATTCGGTGCGACTGTACGATGGTAGCCATCGTAGTTGGTGTAAGCTGCCGACTGCGTATTACGTTTGTAAGTAGGCTGTTTATGTTTTCTTTATGTAAGTAGGCTGTTTATGTTTTCTTATTGGCAAAGTTACGTAGCGTTCTATATGAAAATCACTGGCTGTGCTGTGTGCAGTCTGTGGCTAGTTTGCATTCTTGTCTGCCATTGTAGTGTTGGGCAGCGGCAGCTGGATGTGAACAGCGCGTAGCATTGCGCAGTTGGAGGTGAGCCGCCAGCAGTGGTGGATGTGGGGAGAGAGATGGCGGAATTTTTGAAATTGAACTGCTATATACAGTATATTATGATTATTAAGGTAAATACAGTGTTTGTTCTCTATTAAAATCTTTCATTTGCTAACTATGCCTATCAGTAGTTAGTGCCTTCCGTAGTTTGAATCTTTTATTTAGCTGGCATTAGTGGCGCTCGCTGTATTGCAGTAGTTCGAGTAACGAAGATTTTTGTGAGGTAAGTTATTTGTGAAAGGTATAGTTTAATGTTACTCAGGGCCATTCTTTTGCAGGGATCTTTGATAGTCAGATTGCGTTGCGCTAAAAATATTGTGTGTCAGTTTAAGCACAGTCGTGTATAATTTGTTCTAAGGGGACGTTTCATATGGCGACCCTGCCAGGATACCTCACTGGAATCTTCTGATTTTTTCTTGTAGTTTGTGTAATTAGTGTAGATTTTGTTTATTGCTAGCACGTAATTGTTGATAGAATATCCTTTGTAGTTGCAGCCTTTCATTGTTGTACAGTAAAACAGTTGTGGTATGCATGTAGATTTGCACCAAGTATTTCGCAGCTGCAATTAACTAGATATCATTTTCAGTACTATGTTAATGTGTTCTCTTATTTTCGCTCTTCAAATTGTGCTTTTCTGTGTTATCGTGTGAAATATTGTGACAATAATGACGTGTGAAAAACGTAACATTAGGCTCCAAAGTAAACTGAGAAATAATAGTGACGACGAGCGTAGCTTATCAGCACCACTGGGTAGTGAATTAACAGACATTCGAAATAGTAATTTGGTAACTGTGCATAGGGAGATGGAGCGGGCGGCAAATAATGGTGTAGACAGTCAAACAGGTAGTGAACAGGGAAGCATTATCGATCGATCGGTCGGCAACAGCTCGCCTCAGGAATCCGAAATGATAGGACACAATTTTGCAAGTACGGTAGATTCAGGTTTTGGGTCCTCACCGTTTTCTCAAATGAGTCAAGACACATTTTCTGCTTGTCAAAATGTGAATGTTGCCGGTGAAAATGCACTGCCAAAAAGCATAGAGAAACAGATTCCAGACACTAATACATTATTATTGCAATTAATGCAACAAATGGAGCAAAATCAGAGACAAATGGGACAGAATCTTCTAAAGTTAGACACAATGGAACAAAATCAGAGACAAACACAGCAAAAGCTTCAAAAGTTAGACACAATGGAACAACACCAGAGACAAACACAGCAACAGTTACACACAATGGAACAAAATCAGAGACAAACACAGCAAAAGCTTCAAAAGTTAGACTCATTGGAACAAACTCTCGAACAAACACGTGAAGATTTAACTGCTGATTACATAACATTTAATCGAAATGTCAGAAAGTGTGTAATGACATAAAAACACAAATTTGTGAGCATTTTCAACCTATTTCTTCGCGTCATGAAAATTCATTACAGAATCACAAAGCAGCCATAAAAGAACTGCAAACCATTGTTCATGAAAATCATGAGACCTTGTGGGCTAAAATTGACTCAGTTGCATCTACCGATTCGGTTGCGCAACTTGCAAAAACTCAGGAAATCTTAAAGGACACAGTAGATTCGATTTCAACACAAATGGACACTCTGAAGCTTGGTTCACAAAAACACACTGAGGAAATGTGTTGATTATCAGAGAAAGTAGTTGAACTTTCGGATCAGTTAAATAATTTATCTACGAAGGTAGATGATAATCTGAATGACGCAAAACCGGTAGTCTTTAATGACACAGAAGAGAGCGAACAAATTAGGAAACTGAAACAAAATCCGAATCAAATTGATACGCAATATCAAAGAGAAATCCGGGAAGTACAAGATCAGCTGACACAGATAATAAAAGAATTACGTATTTCAGAGGACACTCGTGCTCCAATACGGGAAGAGGGACATAGAAATACGGAACAGTCACAAATTAATAACACAAGGCACTTCGGAAATTATGAAAGAAATTGGCAAGGTACACCGAATTTTGAGATGGAACCTCCGAAACGACGTAACAATGACCGACATGCGACTCGCCGACATGATGATTTTCATTATAAGCTGTTCATTACTACACATAAATTCAAAACGTTTAAGAATTCTGCCAACGACATTCATCCACAAGCGTGGCTCCATCAATTCTCTCATTGTTTTCCTCCCAACTGGTCATTGGAGCACAGATTAGAATTTATGTGTGGCTACTTGGACAATGAAGCAGCTGTAAGAATGCGATCGGTCATTCACGATTGTCACAGTGAAGGAGAATTTTATCATGCCTTCCTCTCAGCGTATTGGTCTCAAGCTACACAAAACCGAGTAAAACATAGCATCATAATGATGAAACGTTTCGAACAATCTGAATTTGCCAGTCTTATGAAATATTTTGAAGACATGTTGCATAAGGATCAGTATCTTTCAAACCCATACAGCCCCTCAGAACTCATCCGCATTTGCTTGATCAAATTACCTGAACATTTACGGCATATTATTTTAGCAGGACGTTGCAAAGACGACATTGAAGCTTTTCAGGGACTGTTACAAGAATTAGAAATTGACACAGACAGTCGTGGGATGCGAAAACAGGAACACAACAACTACAGGTCACATCCGTCACAATTCCGTTACGATAGAAACAATAACTGGACACGACAATTCTATTCTTACCACGTAAATCGTGACCAAAAGAGACACCACCCGTATGACAACCACTGGCAGAGTAATAGTTACAGAGAAAGATCGCATTTCCGTAGTAATGAATATGATAGAGACAACCATAGAAACAGACAATATGGTAATCAGAACTATTATTATCAAGGGAGACAGAATAATTTCAGACGCAACAGTTCAGCGCGCAGTTACGATTCAGGGAGAAATTCTCCACCACGTGACCGACACGAAAGAAACTGTGTAAACTACCGACGAAACGACAGACCTGAATTGCATCAGAACTGGCGAGCTTTAAACAGAGCTTGGCCCTCTCGGCAAGGCGAATTTGTGGAAGTTAGTCCTCCTAATGGCAGTAACGACGCGTGCCAACAAAGAAACAGACAATGACTCACACCGCAGGCAGCCGCGTGCGCCGGCTGGCTCAGGGAAAAATAACATTGACGCTAACCTTCAGCAAAATTCCAGTATTCTTTACGGACGAATACCGCATGATAATTGCATTCAAGTTGAAACTCTGCGTACTGAGAAGAGCAAAGGTTTACACCACATTTCATATGTAAAACCGTTTATTGAAAGATAATCTGCCTTTTAACTTTGTCTTTGACATAAAACGTTTCACTTCACATTACTAGTATGCTTTTGAAACTGTTACCATGCAACAATGTTTGAAGTTAAATATCCAGTCAAGAACCAAGAGAACTTATTTAAACAGAAATTACAAATGCATTGTTATTGCGAACAGATGACACACTGTTATTGTGTGCGTACATTCTTGCTTGTTAGTTGCACGATTACGTAACGACTATACGGCTCACATACTTAGAACGTATCTGGTACTGCTAATGAGATTTTAATGCAATATTTTGGTTCACTTGAAAATACATTCTGGATTTAAAGTACTTTCTTTGAGATACCAGATGACACAGTGGTTAGTTTATGTGACAGCAACACGATTATATCACGACGTTACTAATGAGCGACAATTTACAATGTTGCTTTTGCGGTGTATCTGTTTTATATCTGCACAATTTTTCTGAATTCTTCTGGGAAGTAAAACATGTTTTAGTAGTAACTTTTGTGGTATAGCTACAAGGAGACAGCCTTTTCTGTAGCACAACAATACGTTACTGCACAGTACTTTCATCATCACCACAATAAGCGTAATAACTAAGATATCTCTACGCAAAGCATTTCACTTTTGTTTATCATGAGGTAAGTACATTGGCTTCTGCAGAACTTAGCTTTCAGAGGAAAATAACTACGACACTCCCACAGAGATTATCTTACAACAAGATGCACATTTAGCGCTACAGGACATGTATTTGAGTGATTAATTTTGTACTTAAAACATTTATTTTTAAAGATTTTTGAATTACAAAGAAAGTTTTCTGGGATACATTTCATTCCATTGCTGTAATCTGTAACACCTGAGGGTACAATTACATTAAACCCCATGGGGGTACACGCCTGCTTTGTGTACCATGTGTTTGGCAAGCACAAGGAGCCCTATCTAATATGGTATTTGCTTATACTAGTTTACACATCGGTACCATATTCCTCTAACACATAAATTACACAGCTATCTGATCATTTAACTGAGAGAAAAACTTTTTTTTACATCAGTGACACATGTTTACGCAATTACACAGTTGGGTAACTTCACACTTACGAAATTGTATTTTATCTGTACTGTGTGAACTGTTCATATTTTTTGGTACCATTGTGATACTATGAGAGCTTTGAATGATGTATTTGGTAAGGGAGCATGATTTTAAAGTACGTTTGAGGTAGATGACACTACTGAAATGAGCAGAGAATTTTCTTTAGGTTTTGAAATTATTGGAGGAAGCTACGACGATGTTGAGGTTTGACTGAGGCGTTATGATGTTATTTTTACGACGACGACGTGTCTTATGCTGTTGAGGTATGTGTATGTCAATAAGATGATGCTACCATATATGAGGAATGTGATTACGTGTTTGTATGTATAGGAATAATGAGTAGTGTTTAGGGACTCTGATTTATGAAAAGGATGTTGGAAACCAAGAAACGTACTTTAAGAGTTATGAAATGTGTGTGTAAATGCGTGAATGTATCACAATGCCGACGAAAATTTTTTGGACACTGTTATATTTATAGGATTTTGTTTCTACAGATTTGTAACGCAAATTCTTTACCTGTGAAATATTTTTATATGAGACTGTCACTGTAGCGGAAACTGGTGTCGTAAATATTTCCGTAAGAAAGTTAACTGACCACCTGCATGTAATGCGTCGTGGACACGCAGCTGTGTCAGACGCTGGGAGAACAAGTCATTAGTGAGTGCCTCGTCAGAAGCACAGGTAGAAAAAAAGAAAGGGGAGGCCATTGTCCTCGCTATTGACATTTCCTTGTTGAAAGCATACTGTAGAGCTCGTAATTTATGATATTTACTAAAATGCCTAATGAAATGATTAGAAACATTTTACATCTATTGTCTTTGTAGTTAAGAGATTGCTCATTTTGTTTAATATCTGGTTTCCAGCTGTGTTGCAGCATTAGTTTTATAAAATAAAATGCATTTGCTAATGTGAACACTTTCTGTCAACAGATCTATTAAATAATAATTTTGTAATCCACATTCTTTAAAAAAAAAAGGAGCACTTGGAAAGGAAAGAACAATTAGAAGGGACTAGTAACAGTAACTGGACACATAATTTTCTTTTCAAGTACATGGTAATATTTTTTTACAATAAGTTGTTGTGGTGCACCACTTTAATTACATAGACATTAAGATGTGAATATACATTTCCCTTATCTGCATTGTTGTTTTTACTGTAATCTTTTTTCTGCTTGAGCTATGTCATGTTTAGGTATAAGTTGCTGCTGTTTGCCAGGCATAGTGTTATTGAATTTGACTTTGTATTATTCTGTTAAGCCAGTTTTACTAATGATTTATTTTTATTATTTGCTGCACATTGCCTTAGATTAGTTGTAATATTACAATTGCTTTGCTAATTTCTTAATGCTGCTTGCTTCGCAAATCTGCGTTTTTTTTCATTGCTGTTTATATTAATTGTCTTATATGATGCTGCATTGCCTCGTCCCTTGGTATATCTATTGGAGCTCAGTAGATTTAAGTTAGCTTAATAGGGGGTAGACTATATAAGAAACTAACTATGATGAATTGGAAGAAATGCATTGGGAAGCTATATGAAAATGATTTGGGCAAAAAAAAAGAAAGGGTACTGTATAGTGGAGAAAAACTATTTTTGACAGAGGATGTGAAATGAATACAGAAAGCAGGCTTAGATAGGACTTTTGGGAATAATGATGAACGAAGGTAGATCTCCATGCAAAATACTGCAGTAAAACAAACCCTGTCCTTTCCTTTTGTGTTATCCCACTATGTGTTTGTGTACCCTTGTGTATTTGTTTTCTTCCTGTCTCTGTGTAGTTTCATAGAAGTTTTTCTTCTTCTAATACTCAGCTATATTCACTATGATGAGGAATACTGTTATCCTCAAATATAATTTGCATTAATAATATGTTATTTTCTTTGTAAAAATGTTGAGACATTATTCATTCTGTTTTGTTTTAATGCTCATGTGTGAAGTTGATGTTTCGCAAGTTATTCTGATCTTTTATGTATGTACTCATGTCATAATTCCTGTATATGTTTATTTCTATTCTGTTGTAAAGCCTGTACTACAAATGTTATCTGAATTGTTATGTTTTAATGATGTATTTTTGTACCTTTGTGATTGTATTCTCATGTTATAATATTGTAATTGACACCAGTTAATCAAATTAAGTAACTTGTAAGCATTCATTTCACTGCACACATTTCTGTTGGTCACAGTAATGCACAAAATGTGAGAAGTAGGGACTGATAGTGTTTGCACGTGTGTTAATAATTCAGTAAGGGTCTGGATAACAGCTTTGCTGGTTAGGACAATTCCAAAAACTTCGTGAGTGTGCAAGTGGTGGTTTATGGACTTGCTATACTGTCTGCGTGCACAAGTGGTGGTTTATGGACTTGCTATCTTCTCTGCAAGACTCTTCGATGGTGATTGTGCACCTGCACAGTCGCAGCAGATGGCTGCTGACCATCATCTCTACAAGGACTACAGTGGGTCTACACCTTTGATGACTCACCAATACCATTATTTCTACAAGGACTGCAGTGGGTCTACACCTCTGGTGGCCCACCAATACTATACTCTCTACATGGACTACAGTTGGTCTGCTCTGTGATGACCTACCTACCAATCTTCTTCAAACCATCGAATGACTCTGCTGTGGGTTTTCTCTGTTGTGGCCCATTACCTGTCAGCATGTCAAGAGTCAGCACTGTCTTTCCATTGGAAGGACAACACTACTTCTTCAAGACTGCATGGAAATCCACTACTTTTGTGTGCAATTTCTTTTACTAATGAGACTTTGTGAAAAAAACTGTAATTCCTATTATGATGAATGATCAGGACTATCTTTATGAACTGTGAGAAAATTTTAGCTTTTGACCAACATTGTATCAATAAGTGTGTGCATTTGATTTCTTTGTTATTGTAATTACAATTATGAAAAATTTTATCAAATCGTTATTGGCCACTGCCCAAAAAAAATTTGTAAAATTTTTTGTGGGGAGCATGGGGGCTATGTAAGTAGGCTGTTTATGTTTTCTTTATGTAAGTAGGCTGTTTATGTTTTCTTATTGGCAAAGTTATGTAGCACTCTATATGAAAATCACTGGCTGTGCTGTGTGCAGTCTGTGGCTAGTTTGCATTCTTGTCTGCCATTGTAGTGTTGGGCAGCAGCAGCTGGATGTGAACAGCGCGTAGCGTTGCGCAGTTGGAGGTGAGCCGCCAGCAGTGGTGGATGTGGGGAGAGAGATGGCGGAAGTTTTGAAATTGAACTGCTATATATATTATGATTATTAAGGTAAATACAGTGTTTGTTCTCTATTAAAATCTTTCATTTGCTAACTATGCCTATCAGTAGTTAGTGCCTTCCGTAGTTTGAATCTTATATTTAGCTGGCATTAGTGGCGCTCGCTGTATTGCAGTAGTTCGAGTAACGAAGATTTTTGTGAGGTAAGTTATTTGTGAAAGGTATAGTTTAATGTTACTCAGGGCCATTCTTTTGCAGGGATCTTTGATAGATTGCGTTGCGCTAAAAATATTATGTGTCAGTTTAAGCACAGTCGTGTATAATTTGTTCTAAGGGGACGTTTCACGTTACGCGTCTGCTATCTGCTCACGAGGTGACAGAGAGAGAGAGAGCCTGGCTGTAAGATGGCGAAATATTCCAAGCTGCAGCTAATCATGAAGCAACACGCCTAATATCTTCAAGCAGCTGCCTACCAGTGAGACCCGGAAATCAGTTCTCCGTGCTTTTCTTACCTCCGGTGCCAGCCCACAGTGCAGTGGGACATGAAGAAATGCCAGTAGCCAACATTGACGGGAGAGCAGCCGCTAATGTTTACTGTGGCCTCAGACCAGTGGTGCAGATAAGTCGTTTGAGGTTTAGCTTACAAGGCCTCTTTGGGCGCAGAATTCCTTGAACGTGTGGACTATTGGTGTCCGTAGGAGCCGGCGTGTTCTCTGGTCAAGTTTGAAAGTAATGGTTTCAACTTTAAGGGAGTTCGCCATGTTCAGGGATTTTCTTGAATTTTCTCATTTGGAGAGACTGAAGGACGATGTGTTCAATTGTCAAAAACCATTCAACAGCTAAGATCGCATAAAATACCTTTTTAGTTGACACAACCGGTTCGAACAGACTATGCTGTCATCTTGAAGTGCTAAAATCTTTCATTGTAAAACACTTGATGTCTTGTACGTGAGGTCAGCCTAAAATGAAATTGTTTTGCAACGAAAGATTTTAAGACCTGAAGATGACAGCACGGTCTGTTGAAATCGGTTTACTCAAAATAAAAAAAAATTATTTATGCGATCTTGGCTGCTGAGTGGTTTCTTAATCTATTTTAATATTAACTTTTAATAAAATATATATCCCCCTCCCCGATAGCACTGGCCAACAATGAAAATTTTTCCGGCTCAAAGACTGTTGATTCTCTTGGATTTTCGTCCTCTGAACTAAGAAATCGCCATAAAAATGACAGATTACGTTTTGCTTTGGAGATAAAGTGACGTATCATTTTTATAGTCAACATTTTAAGTTTCGGGGAAATTTTGTTTTCGGCGTTGGCACACCTGACCAATAACAAAACAACAAATGCTCTTAAGCTGTTTGTAAGTCATAAACATAGATATTGGTGCTGTGACCGTGAGTTACATATAGTTTCTGCTGTAATTAAAGACGAATATCGGGTTTGAGAATGATTTTGTAGTGTAAAATCCTTAATAATGCCACGAAAATGTGTAAATAAGGTGAATAATTTTTGTTACATTTGCAGTGAAATAACATGTTCCTCACCAAAGGGCAATCTGAGGCCTCTTGTGAAGATTGACTATTTCGGTATGAATGTAGGGGACCAGGATAAGTCTTGGGCTTCACGTATATGTTGCAACTCACGTTCAGTTACGCTGCGAGAATGGCTTAAAAGCAAGAAACTATCTATCTATCTATAGCTTTTGCTGTGCCTATGGTTTGGCGGGAGCCTACAAACCATACAGGTGATTGCTATTTCTGCTTGACTCCAACTATAAAGGCAGGAGTGTCTATGAAGAAAAGAAGAACAGTACAGCACCCGACTCTTCGATCTGCTGATCGACCCATTCCGCATTCAGATAGTTGACCAGTTCCTGCTCGACCTGAAAATTGTGTGTTTGAAGTAGAAAATGAAGACAGTGTGGAACAAAAAGAAGAAGAAGAAGAAGAAGAAAAAGAACCAAACAAGCCTTACACATCCCTAGACCCTGATTTTGAGGGGAAAGATGATAAACCGCGCAGACTGAATCGAGCGCAATTAAGTGATCTCATTAGAGACTTTAACTTGTCAGAGGAGAAGGCAGAAATTCTTGGGTCTGACTACAGCGATGGAATCTTCTCTAAAGTGATGTCACACATGGAACTGCTTCCCTTTTTGGAGAAGAAAAAGAGTCTTGTCGTTTGCGGCGATATTAATGGCTCGATGAAATCTTTGAATTTTAACCGTGATCCAACTGAATGGAGGCTACACACAGACTCCCCTAAGCTTTGTCTGAGAGCAGTGTTACTTGACAATGGCAACCGTCTTCCATCTATTCCTGTTGGTCATGCAGTTCAAATGAAGTATACATACACAAATATGACAGACCTCTTGGACTCATTTAAATATCATCAACACAAATGGAAAATCTGTGACAATCTAAAACTCATTTCCATAATCTTAGGAATGCAACTGAGGAACACAAAACACTGCTGCTGCTTATGTATGTAGGTCATTAGGGATAGGAAATCGCATGAAATGACGAACCTCTCGCGGACGATAAAGATGTTCTTTTTCAATCCCTGCATATTAAGCTGGGTTTGATGTAAAATTTTGTCAAATGAATGAACCAATTAGGACGGGCCTTTAAGTACATAACAGAGAAATTTCCGAAATCAAGTGATGCAAAAGTTAAGAAAGGTATTTCTATCAGGCCACAAATTCGAGAACTTGTGAACAATCCTGCATTTGACGAGGTTTATAGTGGAAAGAAAAAGAAACTTAGGAAGCATTCAAGGGAGCTGATTGTGCATTTTTAGGCAACAAAAGAGATGATAACTACACTCACTTGGTGACAGCGCTCCTGCAAAAATACATGTAGCTTAAAATCCATTTTCTCCAGTCGCACCTACACTCCACTCCTACTTGTAGAGTTGTCAGTGATGATCATAGAAATTTACGTTATTGATCAAAGATATTAGGGCCATTGGAATGAAGCGATGCTTGCGGATTACTGTTGGTCTTCGTGTAGGGATGCTCCGGAACTGGGTTACAAGACGCAATCTAAAAGACGACGATCTCATGCAGCCGCCAAATGATTCTCTTCGAACCTAGCCATCTGCGAGGTATTCTTCCAGCAATTTAGAGCTCTTAAAATATAACAACCATTTAAAAAAAAATTCAAATACACTTTCAATGTTGTTAGCACAATTATTTAAATGTATCTTTTTCCCTTAATCCGTTGATACGAAGTACTTCCACCTAGTGTGTATCACAGAACCTAAAATTAAGAAAAATTTTTCGATGTTATATTCGTTTTTCTCTACCCACAATTACGACGTATAGAGTCATAAAGTGCAGGAAAAATGGTTGCCAGTGTAGTCCGTCCTACTGACAGTGGTGTCTGATGGCTGGGATTACAGGGTCTACACCTACATCTACATCCATACACCGCAAGCCACCTGCCGGTGTGTGGAGGAGGTTACCTTGAGACTTCTATCGGTTCTCCCTTCTATTCCAGTCTCGTATTGTTCGTGGAAAGAAGGATTGTCGGTATGCCTCTGTGTGGGCCCTAATCTCTCTGATTTAATCCTCATGGTCTCTTCGCGAGATATGCGTAGGAGGGAGCAAAATACTGCTTGACTCTTCAGTGAAGGTATGTTCTCGAAACTTCAACAAAAGCCAGTACCGAGCTACTGAGCGTCTCTCCTGTAGAGTCTTCCACTGGAGTTTATCTATCATCTCCGTAACGCTTTCGCGATTACTAAATGATCCTGTAACGAAGCGCGCTGCTCTCCGTTGGATCTTCTCTATATCTTCTATCAATCCTATCTGGTACGGATCCCACACTGCTGAGCAATATTCAAGCAGTGGGCGAACAAGCGTACTGTAACCTACTTCCTTTGTTTTCGGATTGCATTTCCTTAGGATTCTTCCAATGAATCTCAGTCTGGCATCTGCTTTACCGACGATCAACATTATATGATCATTCCATTTTAAATCACTCCTAATGCGTACTCCCAGATAATTTATGGTATTAACTGCTTCCAGTTGCTGACCTGCTACTTTGTAGCTAAATGATAAAGGATCTATCTTTCTGTGTATTCGCAGCACATTACACTTGTCTACATTGAGATTCAATTGCCATTCCCTGCACCATGCGTCAATTCGCTGCAGGTCCTCCTGCATTTCAGTACAATTTTCCATTGTTACAACCTCTCGATACACCACAGCATCATCTGCAAAATCCTCAGTGAACTTCCGATGTCATCCACCAGGTCATTTATGTATATTGTGAATAGCAACGGTCCTATGACACTCCCCTGCGGCACACCTGAAATCACTCTTACTTCGGAAGACTTCTCTCCATTGAGAATGACATGCTGCGTCCTGTTATCTAGGAACTCCTCAATCCAATCACACAATTGGTCTGATAGTCCATATGCTCTTACTTTGTTCATTAAACGAATGTGGGGAACTGTATCGAAAGCCTTGCGGAAGTCAAGAAACACGGCATCTCCCTGGGAACCCGTGTCTATGGCCCTCTGAGTCTCGTGGACGAATAGCGCGAGATGAGTTTCACATGACCGTCTTTTTCGAAACCCATGCTGATTCCTACAGAGTAGATTTCTAGTCTCCAGAAAAGTCATTATAATCGAACACAATACGTCTTCCAAAATATTACAACTGATCGAAGTTAGAGATATAGGTCTATAGTTCTGTACATCTGTTCGACGTCCCTTCTTGAAAACGGGGATGACCTGTGCCCTTTTCCAATCCTTTGGAACGCTACGCTCTTCTAGAGACCTACGGTACACCGCTGCAAGAAGGGGGGGGGGGGAGCAAGTTCATTCGCGTACTCTGTGTAAAACTGAACTCGTATCCCATCAGGTCCAGAGGCATTTAGTATTTCGGCCTTTAGTCTGTCATCCTCTTTTTTAGTACCATTTTGGTCAGAGAGTGTCTGGACATTTTGTTTTGATCCACCTACCGCTTTGACAAAAGACCAAAATATCTTAGGATTTTCTGCCAAGTCAGTACACACAACCTTACTTTCGAATTCATTGAACGCCTCTCGCATAGCCCTCCTCACACTACATTTCGCTTCGCGTAATTTTTGTTTGCCTGGAAGGCTTTGGCTATGTTTATGTTTGCTGTGAAATTCCCTTTGCTTCTGCAGCAGTTTTATAACTCTGTTGTTGTACCACGGTGGCTCTTTTCCATCTCTTATTGTACAATGGTTTTGAACTTTGTCCACTGATCCTCAACACTATCTGTACTTGAGACAAAACTTTTGTGTTGAGCCAGCAGGTACTCTGAAATCTGCTTTTTGTCACTTTTTCTAAACAGAAAAATCTTCCTACCCTTTTTAATATTCCTATTTACGGCTGACATCATCGATGCCGTAACCGCTTTATGATCGCTGATTCCCTGTTCTGTTCTTTGTCCACTGATCCTCAACACTATCTGTACTTGAGACAAAACTTTTGTGTTGAGCCAACAGGTACTCTGAAATCTACTTTTTGTCACTTTTTCTAATCAGAAAAATCTTCCTACCCTTTTTAATATTCCTATTTACGGCTGACATCATCGATGCCGTAACCGCTTTATGATCGCTGATTCCCTGTTCTGCGTTAATTTTTTCAAATAGTTCGGGTCTGTTTGTCACCAGAAGGTCTAATATGTTATCGCCACGAGTCGGTTCTCTGTTTAACTGCTCAAGGTAGTTTTCAGATAAAGCACTTAAAAAAATTTCACTGGATTCTTTGTCCCTGCCACCCGTCATGAACGTTTGAGTCTCCCAGTCTATATCCGGAAAATTAAAATCTCTACCCAGAACTATAACATGGTGGGGAAATCTAGTCGAAATATTTTCCAAATTATCCTTCAGGTGCTCAGCCACAACAGCTGCTGAGCCAGGGGGCCTATAGAGACATCCAATTACCATGTCTGAGCTTGCTTTAACCGTTACCTTCACCCAAATCATTTCACATTTCGGATCTCCGTCAATTTCCTTCGATACTATTGCACTTCTTATCGCTATAAACACGCCTCCCCCTTCACTGTCCAGCCTGTCTCTACGGTATACATTCCAATCTGAGTTTAGGATTTCATTACTGTTTACGTCTGGTTTCAGCCAACTTTCTGTCCCTAGTACTATATGGGCGTTGTGACCGTTAATTAATGAGAGCAGTTCTGGGACCTTTCTATAGACGCTCCCTCAGTTTACTATTAGCACATTAATATTGTAATTCCCTGTTGCATTTTGCCTACTCCTACCTTGCCGCGTCTCAGGAGGCGTCTTGTCAGGCCTAGGGAGGGGATTCTCTAACCTAAAAAAACCCCATGTGCACTCCACACGTACTCCGCTACCCTTGTAGCCGCTTCCGGCGTGTAGTGTCCGCCTGACCTACTCAGGGGGACCCTACATTTCTCCACCCGATAGCGGAGGTCGAGAAATTGGCACCCCAGATCTCCGCAGAATCGTCTGAGCCTCTGGTTTAAGCCTTCCACTCGGCTCCAAACCAGAGGACCGCGATCGGTTCTGGGAACGATACTACAAATAGTTAGCTCTGATTCCACCCCGCGAGCGAGGCTTTCCGCCTTCACCAATTCCGCCAACCGCCTGTACGAACTGAGGATGACCTCTGAACCCAGACGGCATGAGTCATTGGTGCCGACATGACCAACAATTTGCAGTCGGGTGCACCCAGTGCTCTCTATCCCCGCCGGTAGGGCCTCCTCCACATCTCGGATGAGACCCCCCGGCAAGCAGACAGAGTGAACACTGGCCTTCTTCCCCGACCTTCCCGCTATTTCCCTAAGGGGCTCCATCACCCGCCTAACGTTGGAGCTCCCAATAACTAATAAACCCCTCCCCCCGTGTGCCTGCTCGGACCTTGCTGAAGGAGCAGCCACATGTCCACTCACAGGCAGAGCGGGCGATGCCACAAGGCCAGCCTTCACATTGACCCTCCGCCTCGTGCGCCGCGAACGCCGCTGAACCCGCCACTCCCCTTGGGGTGAGGGTGGCCCAACCGCGCCCGGTACCCGCGAAGATGTCTCAACAGCAGGGACAGTGGGTGAAGCATGTAACACCTGGGGGGTACCTTGCGACGTACCAGACTCCTCACTGCCGCTACACTCCGAGGCAGCAGCCTGAAGACGGCTGACCGCGGCCATCAACACGCTCAGCTGTTCGCGAACAGTGGCCAGCTCCTCCTGCGTCCGTACACAGCAGTCACACATCCTATCCATCCTAAGGAATCAATTTACTGAAGAGAGTTAATCAACCTTTAACTAGACTGCTAATTCACTAAAGGCGGCTGTTTATTCACTAAACTGTGGTTGCTAGCCACTTCTTGTAGAAAACAATGAAAATAGCACTACCTGTCTCTGGACTGTATTGAAAACAAACACTAGCACTACTGGCACTATGGTTGACTAAAGGGATTCTGTATTCAAAACAAACACGAAATCTATGGAACACTATTAATAGCACCCGACACTTAAAGCTTCCTAAAAGCAAATACACACGGAAGAAGAAGTGGCAAGTAAGAAAAATACAGTTAATACTTAAATTATGGTAGCTCGCTGCACAGCAGACGTGAAGCAGACGGCAGTTACGACGAATCTGACTCTAGTCAGTCCAGTCAAATTAGTTCCAGTGCCACCCATCTTCGACGTCTACGTACATTAAACTCACAGATGACAGGCGTAAGCACTAACAATAGAGGGTATACAGTGCGCGTCGGGAGGATGAAGTCATTGTCGTAATGTGAAAATGGAACGATTTATCAGACGCGCCAAAAGCAACAGTGTCTACTCAACGACCGTCAGAAAAGGTTGCTGTGTTTGGGCCTCCGCAGTGGGCACTTGATTCATGCATCCGTGCTGAATGCTGTTCATCGGGGACCAAGACTGGAAGCTGCGCACAGCTGAAGCAACTGGACGTGGCGCCAGATGGTCTTTTCAGATGAATCACGTTTTATGCTCCACCACACCGACGGCCGTTGGCGTGTACGGCCTGAAACGTTGAAAGCAACCAACCGGCATGCGTTTATGTTTGTGGAATGTTTTAGTGGCATTCCCTGAGTGATCTCGTCGTTTTGAAAGGCATAATGGCTCAACACAAGCATGCATCTGTTCTTGGCAGCCATGTCCACACCTACAGAGTGTTTTTCCTCAGCACGATGGCATCTACTAGCAGAACAACACAGCGTGTCACATAGCTCACAGCATATGTGTGTGGTTCGAAGAGCACCATGATTAGTTTACCGTACTACACTGCAAAAAAAAAAAAAAAAAATAACTCCCCAGATTAAAACCCAACCGAGAATCTGTGGAACTCCTTCGATTGGGCTGTTCGAGCCATGGGTTCTCAACCCAGAAATCTAGCGCAGCTGGCCACAGCTGTCGGAACCTTCCAGAACCTCACTGACTCCGTTCTAGCAATCTCGGAGCGGTCCGCCCTGCAAAATTTGTTATTCCCGGTTTCGACAGGTGGTCACAGTAATGTGGCTGGACGGTGTAGTTTTGGTGGACAAACTGATTGATATTTTCTAGTTGACTATTTTAATTACGTAGTTGATAGGTTTGTGCTCGGTACCAATAAAGTCATTGTTTCATCAGCATCGTGATTCGCTTATCTTTCTTCTGGATTTGTTTTATTTGACTCTCTTTATTTTATGGTACTAGCAAGCGCAGTCGTGTTGGCTTCACCACGAGCTGTGTTTGTCCGCGAAATGTCAGTGGTTTAAAGGTAGTTCGAATATCTGTAAATCGGAACTCCTAACCCTCCATCAGCTACTAAATTTTCTCATAAATTAGCGTTCTCCAATTTGCCAAGAACAACTCTTTTCATCGTCAAAGGGTGAATTTCTATAGCGTCTTCAAATTAGCAGTTACAATACATCAAACCAATGTTGGCATTAATGTGGCTTTTAGATCAAATGCGTTTTCTGTTTGGGCGGACCATCACGACATTCGGTAAACGTAGCAGTTGCTGCAATTGTTGCAATAAGCTCCGCTACTCACTTCGCCGTAACACAATGGAGCAATGCTCACAGCACCAAACGGGCGCACAACACGATGCAGGCGGAATGGACCACTGGGTTACATACGAATTCGTTAATAATCCCCCAATGTTTTATATTTAAAAGCGCTTCGAAACCTAATCTTCAAGGGCAACTGTTCCAAGTTTTTTTTTAAAATTGCATCATACTACTTTAGGAAAGTGACTTCCAGCTCTGACCTGCAAAACTCTATAACTGTAAAATCTTCTCTGTACTGTCCCTCTTGAGAAGCATGCTTTTGTTTTGGGTGTTTATCCAAGGCACGAAGAAGAATACTAGAGAAGCTTTTCCTTAAGCAGAATGAAAATGGGGAGTTACACGAATGAACTACGACGCTCTTTTCGGGTAAGTTCCGGGGTGCTCGCTCTTCTCACTCGAAAGCCGCTTTACGAGAATAGATTAACTTCTTTCATGAGTTTAGAATATGAATTACAGATCACTTGCTTTTTAATTTACTTCTTCATTTCAAACTTGCTTCGTTGTCTGTGAATATAAATGGAAAATTATAAGGCTGCTGCGAATTTCCCGAAACAGTTATTCATACTTAATAACTATGTAACAACACAATTTATCAGATGTCTTATTGGCAACTTTCGAGCTTTGTATTACTTTTTATATAAGATTATCCACTTGGAAGTTAATTTCGTAAGAGCTGGCAGTCATAGCACGTTTTACCGGTGACACGTAAATGTAATTCATCAATAGGTCACTATTTCGTACAAAATATATATTATAACGATCAGTCTTTACTGCATTTGAAAGCTTCTTTTCATTCAGTGAACGTGCAAGACCGTGCTTTGGCTACGACACAGGTCTTGTAGTGGGGTGACCACTGTTTGAGTCTGCATCCGACTAAGAGAAGTAAGGTTTTGCATGATTCCCTAAGGTCAGCAGTGGCCAAGAATTCGGATCGTGAGCCATGCTCTAGCACAAAAGCCATAGTGTTCATCCCTTCCCCACCACCACGACACATTGGCTGGGTGTGGGGAGGGCGAAACTGTGAACGCGCCGCATTTAAATGACAACTGATATTGCTTGATTTTATGTTTCACATTTCTCAACAACAGAGATCACAAAAAACAGATTTCTGCTATACGTTATACATTTTTGGTACGCTGAAGACGTAAGATAACTTTTATCTGATACAATCTGTTAGGATATGGACAGAACAGTTTCACGGATTTTCGAATTCAGGTATTCACGTAATCGTGACTTACTTAGTTCCATAATCGAAAAAAGGGTCTTTCACACACACATATGTTGATCGAAATATTGTAGAATTTTTAAGACTCATTTTGGAGACGTTGAACCTCTACTTTAGCAAAACAAAAAATGGTTCAAATGGCTCTGAGCACTATGGGACTCAACTGCTGTGGTCATAAGTCCACTAGAACTTAGAACTACTTAAACCTAACTAACCTAAGGACATCACACACATCCATGCCCGAGGCAGGATTCGAACCTGCGACCGTAGCGGTCGCGCGGTTCCAGACTGTAGCGCCTTTAACCGCGCGGCCACTCTCGCCGGCTTAGCAAAACACTGTGGGCGTCCTTGAAAATTTTAATCTAAAAGAATTGGTCTTTAAAATGGGAATTACATAGTAGATCAGTCAGTTACATCTGCACACGCACAGAGGCGCTTTCAACTGAAACCTCAATCGTCTCGGAAACAGTTCTAAAACAGATGTAAGTTTGGCAGTGTCCTCAAAAAGCTTAGAAAGCTATCTTCGTAATTCTTTCAAGGCCACACTGAATACTTCAAATCTCGTGTTTTCTTAATCTGTATAATGTTTATCAGAATTTGCCATTTATAATATGCGACTGTCCTTTTAAATGAATCCCAGTCCAGTCAGAAGTAGTAGGTTGTTTCACACCTTGCAATGTCTCACTGCGGGCAGTGTGCGGACAGGTCGATTCAAAGTGCGAGGTGTGGAATTCATGCCAGATGTCCTAATACTATTCGTTCGTGCACTCTTGCTTCCTACTTAAATTGAACAATAGTCGGTTCCTGGCATGCCCCTTGACTCAACCAATGTACTTTACAATTTTCAGTATTATACAGTTATTTTTGGCGCGCTTATGGCATACTTTTTGTCTGATATAAACTGTCGGCCCACAGACAAGCTCAGAGATTCGCTGATCCTCGCACTCAAGCTGCCACGTAGTAGTGACTTATTTAGATTCATAATCTAAAACAGAGCTTTCACAGACATATGTTAATTGAAATAGTTTATCACTTTTGTAGCCTTATTGTAGAAAAATGCAACTCTCCATACTCTTCCTTACATTCCAACATAAACTATTACAACTGAGAGTGTAACAGTGCGATCGACTTCAGAAATTTAATTACTCCTACCTCCAACTTTTCACGTGCTCCATGCCTGAAAATATGGCGCAAAGTGCTTTTTGACGTTAAAAACATTTAATTCCGTTTACGATTGTTATAATTTTTTGCTCTTTCATTGTCTACTAAATTTTTAATTCTTCCTGCA
Source organism: Schistocerca cancellata (assembly GCF_023864275.1). Taxonomy (NCBI): domain Eukaryota; kingdom Metazoa; phylum Arthropoda; class Insecta; order Orthoptera; family Acrididae; genus Schistocerca; species Schistocerca cancellata. The sequence goes on along the minus strand of NC_064634.1, from coordinate 89,641,599 downwards.
TGGTAATGCTGTTTCAAATCAAATTTGCAGTACCCACCGATGATGTGACTGCATAATAGATGTTGAGAATTCTCATCCCTCGCTTCTGTCACTCTCACTGAGTTTTAATGGCTAATGCCGGCAGATCGCTAGAGTGTCTCTTTTTAATTTCCGCTAGTTAATTGTTAACGTAACGGCCGCACATTTACTTTCTTTATTAACTTTTCAAAATTAATTTCCACCAGTTTCATTAGAATTTTTCCTTTCATTTAGATGTAACCCTTTCCTCCCTCTTTACCGACAAATTAACTTCGGTGACGATTGCTTTTCCCAAATTTCCATTAGGTACACGCGGTTTAATTTTTCACTGTCATTAAGGTCGATAAGTGAGGGGGAGGTTACATGGTTTTTTCGGACATGTCCGAAAGAACATGTGGTGTGCATACTGTAAGACCTTCGGTACACGCACCATCAGATTATTTTACTTCTCGCTCCAACGACGTAGGCGAGTGTCAGCAATATGTCTCGTGGTCTTATCGTGGCGTAATTATCTTCCGTCTTTAGGTCAGATAATAGAAATGCCACTTGCACACTTAGAGTAGCAGATTGACGGTGACCAACTTTAAACAGAACTTGATTAATTTTCACACACATTTATTAAAATAATAACAATCATAAACCTTACTTAACTTGATTCTGGATGCTATTTACAATTGAAAATCTGAAGTTCCTTTGGTGTTGGTACGTTAATCTAATTCTTACATATCTCTGATACTTGACAAAGCGTCTATACATTTCTCTTCATTGCTATGTACAGGAATATGACAATCTTATTAGGCGCAGACTGAAACTTGACTACAGACTAATGCAGACTAATGCAGACTGACTAATCAGAGGTATGTACACTCGTTATAATACCTCGAGCATTCAGGTATCACTGCACGAGGGTGATCTGCAAGGAGAAAAGTTTATACGTTAGCAGCAATCTCATTGGCTGCGTTACATATTAATACGTGGATCGGCGGAAGCAGAATTTGGTCCATCTCTAAGACAGTGCCATCTCGTAGTGCAGAGATGGACAAGCGCTGCGCTTCCGCTGTTGTGCTTAGTGGGGCGCGCTCTAGTGGGAAAGTTGTGTACGCGCTGACTACGCGGGACTATGTACACAACAGAACAGATACCATCTTAGTATATAAATGAAAGTGTGTTTCGTCGCTAAACCAAAACAAGTTCCCATCATACTAATCCTATCATGCTCTGCAGTCAACTGTGCAGTTTGAACGACCTAAAGCAAACCGTTCCGAAATTATGACGAATTTATTTCATGTAGTTCAATACTTGTCACTCTGTGAGACAATTACCTCGGTAGCAAATGGACCAAAATATAAAAGTTTATACTTTAGTGTAGAACACAGTAATTTTTCCAGAAAACCACAGAGGTAATATACATCTATATACGTTTATAAACAGCTGCAGGGTACAAAAATTTCATTATTTCCTAAAACAAAGGAAACGCATATTCCGGCAGGCTCGTCTGCTAGATTGAAAATGAAGCGAGGCAGAGAGACAGAGAGGGGGCCGGAATGGGGAGGCCCGCGGCGTCATCGCAGAGCTGCAGGCTTCGCGTGACGGACCGAAATTGCTGTCAAAATTGTACGCTGCGTCGCGAGCGTCGCGCTGCAGCCACAATAACAGACACACAGCATGGCGGACGCGGGCAAATAAATCGTCCAGCAGCAGCAACGCCGCGCGCGGCCGGGATTGGAGTTATTTACTCGGCCGTCGCCGCAGGCGCGGACCGCTACCCGCGCCGCAGTCGTGCTGTCGTGTGCTGTTTCTGCGTGTAGTCGTGTGTTGGTGTGTGGGCGTCACGTAGGAGGCGGCAGAACACGTCGCTCCGCAGCCGCGCGCGCCTCCCGGGGGAAATTCTGGCCACGCTCGGCTCTCCGGCGCTGTTGCGAAATGAACAGTGGGTCCAGCCGTCGGCGCCTGCTGCGATAGCGAGACCCGAGACAACGGCGCCAGGGGGCGGGAACGGGCGAGTCGAGTAGACGGGCGGTCAGCAAACCGCCGCGGAGCTTCCGCCGCGATTGCGACACGTTGTACGGCGGCGATGTCGCCTCGGTGGCTGCGACGTGCCCTTTGAGAGAGTCCGGATGTTGAACGTGTGGTGCTGACCAGATACGCACACCCTCAGTGGTGCTGTTCCTCGATTTATAGGGTGTTACAAAACGATACCGACAGACTTTGAGGAGCCACCAGGGTAGCCAAGAACGCACCCAAAAAAAAAAAAAGGAGCGCTAACGCGCTGCGTCCTCGACTCGGGTAGGCGCACGGGCCCTGGAACCGAATCTGCCCGGTGGATTAACGACGAGGGCTGGTGAGCCGGCCAGCCTGGTTTTTAGGCGGTTTTCCACATCCCACTAGATGAATACTGGGCTGTCACCCTCAGATATACAGCTCGCAGACATCTGAACACATTCGTACTATTACATGGATTACACTAGTTGGGGTACACTAATTCCTTTCCAGGGGGTATGGGATGGCGGCAGGAAGGGCATCCGGCCACACATTAACATTAACATGCCACATCCAATTAACCAGCAGATCCCGCAAGTCGGGATAAATGCTCGGAAAAAGAGAGAGAGAGAGAGAGAGAGACTGACAGACTCTGAGGGCCTGTTGTTCGTCTCCTACCTTCCAACCTTCACAAAAGATCTCCTGCGAAACTTGCAAGACTAGCATTCCTGGTCAAAAGGATTATATGGAGACATGTTTTAGCCACAGCCTGGGGGATGCTTCCAGGATAAAATTTTTACTCTGTAGCGGTGTGGGTGCTGATATGGAACTTCCTGGCAGAATAATACTGAGCGCCGGACTGAGACTTTAACTCGGGACCTACACTGGTGTCCAAAATTAAAGCAACAAACCGCTATTTCCCTGACCTGCGTCTAATTCACGAATAATCATACAGACTCTCAACCAGATGTCGGTACGATCATGTTCTGCATGGAACATGACATTCTGGTCAATGGACAATGATGCCGATAACGACATCAGGGAACCTATGAATAAAAAGATAGTGTTTGTCAGGTAATCCCACATCCACATCTCCATGTACAGTGTCACAGACGGTGCAGAACGGTACAGAGATAATGCCTATCTGACTCTGCAGTGGAGGGCCATAGAAAGAAAGGAAGCAGCACAAACTGATGTGGCCCAATGGCTTAATGTGGCGACAGTTTCTAGAGATCGAAACTATATCGAGAAGACCAGGGCAGGTCCGAACAAGTGTGACTTCAGAAGAGAAGGGCCTTTATTTGGTTTTAAGGGCAAGACAGTAGTTCAATAGTGCGCAGCAAGTGGCATGGGAGCTCGCAAGCCGGCCGTGGTGGCCGAGCGGTTCTAGGCGCTACAGTCTGGAACCGCGCGACCACTACGGTCGCAGGTTCGAATTCTGCCTCGGGCATGGATGTGTGTGATGTCCTTAGGTTAGTTAGGTTTAAGTAGTTCTGAATTCTAGGGGACTGATGACCTCAGAAGTTAAGTCCCATAGTGCTCAGAGCCATTTGAACCTTTTTTTTTTCTTTTGACCTCGCAAGATCCAGGAGACGTATTGTATCGAGGCACACGGTATGCAGAAGGTTTTGGCAGAAAGGCCTTTATTGTCGAAGACTGATTTTTGTCTATTTCTGAAGTGCCTTCACAAAAGGGAACGTCTAGAGGGGAGTCATCAATATGATACCTGGAAAATGGAACAGTGGGCCAATTTTGTTTTCACAGATGAGTCCAGATTTAGTATGGAGAATAATGCCCGATGGTTTCTCATCTGGAGGGAACGTGCAACACGATTTCTGGACCTAAACATTGTGGAAAGGGACCAATATTGAGGAGGATTCGTAATGGTGTGGACAGGGATTATGTGTACCATTAGAACCCCTTTTCATGAAATTATAAGGATGAATCGGCAATGTTGAATGGCTGTCAGGTATCGTGACGAGATCTTGGGACCTCATCTGTGGGTGTTGCGAGGTGCTGTGGCCCAGACTTCGTATTGATGGTTGGTAATGCTCGACCTCATACAGCACGAATCATTGACCTTTTTTTGTAAATAGAAGATACTGCATGCGTGACGTGGCTTGCTCGCTCTACCGATTTGAATGCAATAGAGCATGTCTGGGATGCAAGAGGGAGATGGCCTGCATCAAGTCAGTGTCCACCAACCACTCTCCAAGACTGCGAGTACATCTGCAGGAAGAATGGACGTTGTTGCTTTAACATGAGACTGATGACATCATTTACAGCAAGTACCGGCGTTGTCGAGCCTGTATTGCTGCCAGAATTGTACACACCACGTTCTTAGCCCGCTAACCAGTTGTCGGGATGTTATACAAATCCGTTAAGTTCAAAAAAGCGAAGACCATTTTTGTCTAATGTTATGCCTGTTTCAGGTGTTTACGTTCTGAATTCTTTGCATTGTTTCTACTTTACTATCACCTGTTTGTAGTGTTCTCTGGCAAAATGAAAGCAACCCTGCAAAATATCCGTTTGTTGCTTTAATTTTGGACACCAGCTTATGTCTTTCACAGGCAAGTTGGCTCTGAGCACTATGGGACTTAACACCTGTGGTCATCAGTCCCCTAGAACTTAGAACTACTTAAACCTAACAAACCTAAGGACATCACACACATCCATGCCCGAGGCAGGATTTGAACCTGGGACCGTAGCAGTCGCGCGGCTCCGGACTGAGCGCCTAGAACCGCGAGACCACCGCGGCCGGCACAGGCAAGTGCTCTGGGAATTAAGCTACCCAAGCGTCATGAGGACGGGTCGTGTGTCGAGCTTGGGTAGCTCAGTTGGTAGAGCACTTGCCCGTGAAAGGCAAAGGTCCCGAGTTTGAGTGTCGTTCTGGTACACAGTTATAATCTGCCAGGAAGTTTCATATGAGCGGACACTCTGCTGCAGAGTGCAAATTTCACTCTCGAGACTTCGAGGGGCTGTAGAGGGAGTCCTGAGGAAGAAATGGAGAATGGGAACCTATGTACGGAAATGTCGCTAAATATAGAGCGCTGAAGTTACGGCGACGGCACCTACCAACTGACCACCCCTTCGGCAGCAGAATGTGAGTTCGCACATTGATGGAACGTTGGCGGGACGACTCACAATGTTGTCTATTATTCAGTGATCGCGACTGATTGCCACGATCGCCAGTGAAAAAGATGGAGCTAACTGCCGCATTGACAGCCCTTGTGTCCCATGAATGAGATGCTCTGTTTCATTGGTGAATGACGACTATGAGACAATGGTTTCCAACAGCAGATTATTTTTCTCCAGCATAAAGAAAACCACTGAAGATTTTAGACGGTTTCGGAGAAAAATAAGCTGCAGGTGGAAGGCTGTGTCTGAAACGATCATCCATCGAAGTAACAGAGCATCACATTCATCACAACATTGCGACATGTTCCAGCTATGGTCCATTAGCATAAAAAGGTAAATTGCCTGCGGAAGATGTGACCTAGTGGCAGGCTTTAACGCCTATACTTTCAACACTCTGTAGCGTCGTTGGAAGATATTTCCAGACGCGGGTTCCTATGCTTATTTTGTTCCTCAAGACATCCTCTGCAGCCCCTCTAAGTTTATTGGTATCGTTTTGTAAATGGTGTACAGCCGTTTGATGAGATAAGTTAACTGTGAAAATCGTCTGACAAACATTGTTACAAGCGTCTTGTGTAGAACTAAGACCCAGTTTGCAGCAACACAGACATTTCTCCGTGTTCGTAGATAGCCAGTCTACTGTCCAGACATACCAAGTCTTCAAACCTTTTTGTCTCGTAGACCTCGTGCTAATTATTTCTGTTTTCGCAGGCCCCTGCCTTTTATATATTGCATTTTTACACATTGACGAATCTCAGATGTGTTTTTCACAGCTGATACAATGCTGGTCACTTTGATAGTTTAATTGTAGAATGATAGGGTGACGAACTAAAATACATTAAGTTTCTTATTAATTTAAACGACACAAAATGCTTATCTAGTAAAATTAATGTTAAATGAATCGGCCACTGCAGAAAGATCATGAGTTAACAATTTTACGAAAATAAGTTGCATAGTGGTACTGGATGATAAAGGATAGCTGGATTAAAACGTAGAACGGCAGTAGTGAACCATTAAATGACTTCACTATTTTAGCTCGACACCTTCACCCCATTCAGGAAGGTCACCAGACATTGATACCTGCCGTGGGTGCAATCACTATATGGAGGTGTATTTATCTGAGTGCAGAAAATATTGGCAGCTTTGTGCTGCTTTCGATAGTATTTTTTTTTTTGGCTTAAGTCTGATAAATTGTAACAATCCTTCTTTGTGATTACAGCATTGTGGTTTCAAATAGCAAGTCATTATTGTCGCATTAATAAGTCACTTTTGAGGTGTAGCTGTGTCTATTTCTTCTTTGTAGTTCGAAATTCTTCTTGCGGCGAAGAAGACAGTAATTTGTGATAAACACAAAAGTAAAATTATTCGTGATTTACGAGTGAAAGGAGTGGAAAATTTAATTTGGAAAGAAGACTAAGTTCCGTATCGGGATACAGGAGATGATTGCAAGTGAGTAAAATACACTCCTGGAAATTGAAATAAGAACACCGTGAATTCATTGTCCCAGGAAGGGGAAACTTTATTGACACATTCCTGGGGTCAGATACATCACATGATCACACTGACAGAACCACAGGCACATAGACACAGGCAACAGAGCATGCACAATGTCGGCACTAGTACAGTGTATATCCACCTTTCGCAGCAATGCAGGCTGCTATTCTCCCATGGAGACGATCGTAGAGATGCTGGATGTAGTCCTGTGGAACGGCTTGCCATACCATTTCCACCTGGCGCCTCAGTTGGACCAGCGTTCGTGCTGGACGTGCAGACCACGTGAGACGACGCTTCATCCAGTCCCAAACATGCTCAATGGGGGACAGATCCGGAGATCTTGCTGGCCAGGGTAGTTGACTTACACCTTCTAGAGCACGTTGGGTGGCACGGGATACATGCGGACGTGCATTGTCCTGTTGGAACAGCAAGTTCCCTCGCCGGTCTAGGAATGTTAGAACGATGGGTTCGATGACGGTTTGGATGTACCGTGCACTATTCAGTGTCCCCTCGACGATCACCAGTGGTGTACGGCCAGTGTAGGAGATCGCTCCCCACACCATGATGCCGGGTGTTGGCCCTGTGTGCCTCGGTCGTATGCAGTCCTGATTGTGGCGCTCACCTGCACGGCGCCAAACACGCATACGACCATCATTGGCACCAAGGCAGAAGCGACTCTCATCGCTGAAGACGACACGTCTCCATTCGTCCCTCCATTCACGCCTGTCGCGACACCACTGGAGGCGGGCTGCACGATGTTGGGGCGTGAGCGGAAGACGGCCTAACGGTGTGCGGGACCGTAGCCCAGCTTCATGGAGACGGTTGCGAATGGTCGTCGGCGATACCCCAGGAGCAACAGTGTCCCTAATTTGCTGGGAAGTGGCGGTGCGGTCCCCTACGGCACTGCGTAGGATCCTACGGTCTTGGCGTGCATCCGTGCGTCGCTGCGGTCCGGTCCCAGGTCGACGGGCACGTGCACCTTCCGCCGACCACTGGCGACAACATCGATGTACTGTGGAGACCTCACGCCCCACGTGTTGAGCAATTCGGCGGTACGTCCACCCGGCCTCCCGCATGCCCACTATACGCCCTCGCTCAAAGTCCGTCAACTGCACATACGGTTCACGTCCACGCTAACGCGGCATGCTACCAGTGTTAAAGACTGCGATGGAGCTCCGTATGCCACGGCAAACTGGCTGACACTGATGGCGGCGGTGCACAAATGCTGCGCAGCTAGCGCCATTCGACGGCCAACACCACGGTTCTTGGTGTGTCCGCTGTGCCGTGCGTGTGATCATTGCTTGTACAGCCCTCTCGCAGTGTCCGGAGCAAGTATGGTGGGTCTGACACACCGGTGTCAATGTGTTCTTTTTTCCATTTCCAGGAGTGTACATGAACTTATTTTTTGTCGGAGTGCATACACATGTATGGTGTGTAGTTTAAGTGTTATTTCAATTTATGACATTTCCCACGTTAAGTGTAAGAAGGAATGTTTTTATTTCGTGGATGACGATGCAAAGATATCATTGCTCACTAGAACAATTTCTGTGATAAAAATCGACAAGACATCTTCCTACAAGAGCTGAACGAAATTCAAGTTGTGAAGAGCAGAAGACTCTGAAAAGGGGATCCTAAACTAAGAAGCATTAAATTTAGCTACTTCATCACTACAGGCAAGAAATAAATAACGATATGCCTGTTATTAGCTCAAGGCAGAAGTCCTCATGATCTCAAGGGGAAACATATAAAAGATAGTGCCATTCCAGGAAAAAATTATCGGAAGGTAAATAATCAAAGTACCTCTTTTGCGAAAGAAAACTACACATTATTCTGGTATGGTGTTACCGGGGCTGGTGCTAGAAACTGTTTCCACACAAGCGACTTACAATTCGGCGCCAGCTCTCCCCCTTTCTCTCGTAGACTTTCACGCATCTCAGTTCTTGCTACTACTGTGGTACCTACGGTGCAAAAATGTTGCACTTGAGTGCCTTTAGCGCCCCTCTGAGCTTGGAGACCCAAGCGCCAGAATCTGTCGCTCAGGCCATAAACCAGTAGCCGGCCGTGGCGGCCGATCGGTTCTAGGCGCTCAGTCCGGAACCGCGCGACTGCTACGGTCGCAGGTTCGAATACTGCCTCGGGCATGGAGGTGTGTGATGTCCTTAGCTTAGTTAGGTTTAACTAGTTCTAAGCTCTAGGGGACTAATGACCTCAGAAGTTGAGTCCCATAGTGCTCAGAGCCATTTGAACCATAAACCAGTACTGGATGTTACATTATTTAAATTCCCTACTAAATGTTGAATCCCTGGATAAGTTGTTTGCACAACAGTATTCTGATTTAAGCATCAAGTAAAAATTTTACTTGAAATATTTTAAGAAAAATTTCAACCACAGGTTTGGGCGCCCATGGCTCGAGATGTGTAGTGCACGTGAAGAACTATCAACTGACACACGAGGTCCCCACCTTGTTGGGTCTGAAGCGCAAAGTGGCGTTACTGAATTAATGGTTCACTGCAAAAGGGCCAAAAAATGTACAGTAAAATTAACGAAGCTTGGAGGTAGTGAGAAAAAAAGGAATGTCTATGGGCTGACATTTGACAACACTCAAAATTTATCATACATCCACAATTTATCATTCACAATAAATCTGGTCATGATATTTTTTGTTTGAGACAGGTATGGGTCAATGTTTTTGGCACAAATAATATAAAAACTAAGTAGTTGTGTGGTTGATATATACGAGGGCTATCCACAAAGTACATTACGTTTTGGAATTAAAAATATATAAAGTATTGGACATTTTTTTTTATTATATACAGATGAAAGCCACACTTAAATAATACTTTTCTACATAGTTCCCATTTAAATTAAGGCACTTATCGTAGCGATGGACGAGCTTGGAAATTCCTTCGTCGTAAAATTCGGCCGCGTGCGCCTTCAACCACGTGGCGACTGTCTTTTGGGACAGAAAAGGTGTGATTTTTGTGGACTTCCTGGAAAGAGGCACTACAATAAACTCTCAAAAGTATTGCAAAACTCTGCACAACGTCAGAAGAGCAATACAAAGCAAGCGCAGGGGAAAGTTGGGCTCAAAGATCTTGCTGATTCACGACAACGCCCGGGCCCACACGGCAAATGCCACTCGTGAAGTTCTCGAACCTTTTAAGTGAGAGTTGTTTCCTCATCTGCCGTACAGTCCCGACCTGGCACCGAGAGACTTCCACTTATTCCTAGCAATGAAGAAGTGGTTGGCTATGCAGCGTTTTGATGACGACGCACAGCTTCAAGAAGAGGTAACCACGTGGTTGAAGGCGCACGCGGCCGAATTTTACGACGAAGGAATTTCCAAGCTCGTCCATCGCTACGATAAGTGCCTTAATTTAAATGGGAACTATGTAGAAAAGTACTATTTAAGTGTGGCTTTCATCTGTATATAATAAAAAAATTTCCAATACTTTACTTACTTTTAATTCCAAAACGTAATGTACTTTGTGGATAGCCCGCGTACAATGACGACGAAGACAAGAAAGGTGGAAATAACGTTTGCTCTTTTCTATACCATTATATCCAGAAACATACCGATGTGAATAACCATCGCCTGTTTACATGCCAGACAGTCAAAATAAATGTCACACAATGATTCGCTTTTGTTTAACGCTTGTATTAACTGAGAGATTTAATAATATGAAGTATAACTTTCCTATATGCGGGAATAGAGTTTCCTCCAAAACGACAGAGGTTTTGGGACTATACAGAGGCTGGTGAGATGGCATGACAGAAGTTATGTACCTGCAGAGAATGCCTTAATGATCAAAAAGGCATCAAGCAACTTCTCACAGGGACTAATGACGATGTTACTGTATTAGCGTTTAAAAAATGGTGGCTTGCCTATTTAAAAAGTGTGGCCTCGCTGAATGAAGCAGAGGGAAAGTTACTAAGGAACATAAAATTTCTTTTTCTCCTTATAAATTGTTGAGTATTGATCATGGTGCACGTTATCCTGGACAAGTAAAAAACACAGCAGTACATGGATGATGCTTTTACATAGAAATTCCTGCTCATCCACAGCCTCAATAAGGATCCAGTACTTCAAAATAAGTTTGCATATCCCGAAAATTGGTTGACATCTGTGTCAAAAAATACAAGATGTATTGATAGTGAAAAAGTGCGAGGATTATTTGGAAAGTAAGAAACGATTGGTCGCGAAATGGAAAATACACTGAAAGTATGATCAAGCTTTACACAGATGCGTTGGGCGCTGTGTCTAGTACGCCCGCCGATCGCATCATGTCGCTCTTTTCTGTTCTGAGCTCACATTGAGAAGGTAAAGAAGGCTAGAAATTAGTGTCTCCCGCCAAGTGTGAGGACCTGGCGAAATATTTCGCCTGAAGCTATGCAATCCACATAAGTGTTATGCGATTCGTTCCACACGACAATTTTGGGCCGCACTTTGCAGGGGCAATGAAGATGCTCCTGCAGCTTTTTCGATGGGACGTGCTTGATCACCCGCAACACAGCCTGTAATTGGCTACCCCTGAGATTCATCTCTGCTCAAATGAACCGCTGGCTATGAAGACAATATTTTGACACAGACAACGAGCTGCAGTCCAGAGTAGAAAATTGTCGAACAGCACTGGCTGCTGTCTTCTATAAAGTTGGTACAACGCTGCGGCAGATGTCTACGTCTGAGCGGCGACTGTGTAAAGAAGTAGCTGGAAGGTGTGGCTAGCCGTTGCAAGTAAAACCGTTTTGATTCTCACTGTGGTTTCCATTTCGCGACCTATCGTTCCTTCAAAAATGGTTCAAATAGCTCTTAGCACTATGGGACTTAACTTCTGAGGTCATCAGTCCCCTAGAATTTAGAACTGCTTAAACCTAACTAACCTAAGGACACCACACACATCCATGCCCGAGGCAGGATTCGAACCTAGCAATCTTGCGGTTCCAGACTGTAGCGTCTAGAACCGCTCGGCCACCCGGCCGGCTATCGTTCCTTACTTTCCGAATAGCCCTCGTATATTCGACCTAAGAAGATGGAATTTTATGGGCAGCTGGAACAATGGGCAACAGGAGGGGGAACAGACAATGAAGATGATGCTCAAGAAGATTAACTTGCCTTTTTGTGTCCTACTTTGGCATTGTTACACGAAACACAGCTACAGCACTATACGTGAATAAAATAGCAACAGTCGTATTTGATTTTGCAGTGTACAATATTTATTGTTTTCTTGTGGTGAAATCGACGTGTTCTGCCAAGTATTGCTTTCATTCATTGTTGCGGTGTCGTCCGAACAAGACAGAGCCAGGGAAAAACCACCACAAGCGCGTAGATGCGAGCTGGTGCCGGTGCCATAGATACTCGCCAATTGCGCGAGTTCCACCAGCGACACGGGCGGCTTTGAAGACGAAGATATCGACTTCGCCTCGGCCGACCGAGTACAATCCGCCAATGATCGGACAACAACGGATAGAAGCCTACCTGGGAGATAAAAGAGCAGCTCTCGCCCACTTGGTTATAGATCATCGTCCACGGCTGACTTAGGGAAAACCATTTAGTGAAATCTTACAAATGAAGAAACACTTGTTGCAAATTGCATTTGCTGTGTACTGAGAAGTTTGCCTTCGATTATTTGCAATTAGTCATTGAGAGCCTTTTGGTGTTATATTACAGGCAGTGTTGCAGGCTTCATTATTCGTCAAGTCACAAAGATAACTAATGCTTTTCAACGCATTTGTGCGACTTGGTTACTAATTTGTTGGAGCACTGTAGAACCTTCGTTCTCTTATCCTCTTACCTGGCGCTGGGGCATTGCTGTGTAATAGTGACAGGGAGAAGTTGTCTTAGCGATGAACTGCGCTAGAAGCCGTTTCGCGAACTCACAAACTCGGCCTACCATAACAACAGTGGCAGCTCGGCATCCACAGCAGTAGCGACGAGGCCTTCACAGAACTGGCGATCAGGATTTACAAAACTGACGACTACGGGTTACAAAAGTTGTAACACACAGTCGATCATTGCAATAAAAGTCACGAGATAGCGACTTTTGAATTTAGTTTGATGCTAAACTATAAATTACAAAACAAAAATACACATTGATACACAGTCCTTCAAGACACAGTAACCACTGACATTTAAATAAAAATAAATTCACAGATGGTTTAAGCTGTAGAAAGTTTTTACCTTCTTCTGTAAAGTTTTACTTTTGCAGATTATTACCTTTTTAAAATGACCGATTCAAACTTTTTAATGGGAAGGATGAGCCTCACCCTTTGTAAGCAAGAGTTGGCTTCAGTCAACTTAAGTTTAACTTTAAATCTACTCAGTCAGTGATTTCCAGTCGGACACGTCGGAATGAACAGACACACACACACACACACACACAAGTGCGTGGATAGTATAAATGAGAACTTCGAGAAATGTAACACTAGGATTGATGGTCACGAAGTAGATGAAATTGGGGAACTCCACTACCTAGACAGCAAAAACACCAACGACGGACGGAGCAAGGAGGACCTCAAAAGCAGACTAGCACTGGCAAGGCCTTAATTTGAGGAATAAATTTCTGAGAATGTACCTTTGTAGCACAACATTGTAAGGTAGTGAAGTGTGGACTGTGGGAAAACCGTAACGGACGACAATAGAAGTATTTCAGCGTTTCTGCGCAGAATCGGAAAGGAAAGGAATATGTGGAAAACAGTGACAAGAAGAAGGGACAGGATGATAGGACATCTCTTAAGACATCAGGGAATGCCGTCCATGGTGCTAGAGGGAGCTGTAGAGACCAAAAAGGAGGTAGAGGAAGGCAGATGTTGGAATACATCCAACAAATAATTGAGGACGTAGATTGCAATTGCTACTCGGCGATGTCAGCACACGAGAGGAATTCGTGGCGAGCCTCATCAAACCACTCAGAGAATTAATAAAAAGAAACTGTAAATTTGAGTCAGTCACGGGCCGTGTCTGGAGTCCGAGGCGGTGAGGGCGACCGTTCGCGCGGATTGCTAATATCCGCGTTCGAATCACGGTCTGGCATAAATTTTCAGCTTTTCCCACTGATGTACTTCAGTGCCCAATAGCAGCTAATGTCTTCATTTCCTTTGCATCGTCATGATTTTAACTCAGTAATGGTGATCGGAAAATATGTCATTATAACTTTGATATTAACACAATTGTTTGAATGGTTCATGATTGAAAACGCCTTTCGTAATAAACCATAGAGTTCATTTAAATATTGAGTTTATTATCTCATTTTATCCTTTTCAATGGTAAATATTATGTCAGTTCCCAACTTTTAGATTAATTGGCAGGGCCTCAGTGTTATAATTCATAGCGGTGATAAATACGTTGCAGACATTAAAATCAACACTGTGTACCTAGGGTGTACCTAATTCACGATTAATTCTCTATTCAGTTCAGTTCATGTAAGCACGCAATGTTGCATTAATAATCGATAACGTCTCTCTCAGCAGATCGACAATAAAGAGTTTCTCCAACAGTAACATACAAAGTTGCAAGCTTCAGTTCTGTGAGAAGAACACGGAATTTTGGTACCGAGCTGACTAAATGGAATCAGCATCTAATGCACGCCCACATTTTTCACTGTCATGGACCCGTTGCAAGTTGGAGCCGATCCCTGGGGGTCGATAGAGACTACATCGGGAATTATTGCTTTACGTTAGCGACCTTCCGGGGATACAAAGCCTTACGTGTAATTTATGCTCAGATATCAACGCCCAAAAGTCGGGACGCATCACAGTCCAGACGGTCAAGAGAGCACAACGGCAAGTAGACGTGGCAACAGGACAATGAAATAACGTTGAACCCGACAGAAACGGGTACAGTCCTTTTCACAGAAGAGGAGTAGTTGCTTTCCTCCATTCTGTGGTGTTGACAATGTTAATGATTTTCCAGCAGAAATGCTAAGTAACTGTAAGAAAGCAGAACACCTACAGCCATCCTTGTCATTTATTGTGTAGCTACCAGTTTTGGCGCTTCCATGGCCGTTCTTCAGGCCTTAGTTGATGCTGATGCTGTCAGTTGACAGATGACAGAGTGCAATTCAGACTTCGGAGGCGTACTGTAGGTCAGACTTTAAATGTGTTTTCTCTCGCCACTGGATGTGCTGGAGACAAGTTCGGTTACAAATTGAACGCATTGCTGTTACATTAATAAAAGGCGAGTGATCTAAGACTGAGAGACTCGTAGTTTTCTTCTGAACCGAGGAGTTGTTGTTGCAAGGCGTTGTATTGTGCGTTTATTTAATTGCGTGGCATTTTTGCGCACCATTATAAAGTATACAAAGATTTTGTTTACTGTTTAGAATTGGTAAAGTCAGAAACAAAAAGTTTTCATTAATTTATAAATTTACTTGGATAAATTTAATTTCTGTCGATTACGAAAATAAGCTTGCGTTCCTTAAGGTGTTGTTGTTGTTGTTGTTGTTGTTGTTGTTGTCCTCAGTCTTGAGACTGGTTTGATGCAGCTCTCCATGCTACTCTATCCTGTGCAAGCTTCTTCATCTCCCAGTACCTATTGCAACCTACATCCTTCTGAATCTGCTTAGTGTATTCATCTCTATGTCTCCCTCTACGATTTTTACCCTCCACGCTGCCCTGCAATACTAAATTGGTGATCCCTTGATGCCTCAGAACATATCCTACCAACCGATCGCTTCTTCCAGTCATGTTGGGCCACAAACTCTTTTTCTCCACAATTCTGTTCAATACCTCCCTATTAGTCATGTAATCCACACATCTAATCTTCAGCATTCTTCTGCACCACCATATTTCGAAAGCTTCTATTCTCTTCTTGTCCAAACTATTTATCGCCCATGTTTCGCTTCCATACAAGGCTACATTCCATACAAATACTTTCAGAAACGACTTCCTGACACTTAAATCTATACTCGGTGCTAATAAATTTATCTTCTTCAGAAACGCTTTCCTTGCCATTACCAGTCTACATTTTATATCATCTCTAATTCGACCATCATCAGTTATTTTGCTCCTTACTACTTTAAGTTTCTCATTTCGTAATCTAATTCCCTCAGCATCACGCGACTTAATCCGACTACATTCCATTACCCACATTTTGCTTTTGTTGAAGTTCATCTTATATCCTCCTTTCAAGACACTATCCATTCCGTTTAACTGCTCTCCCAAGTCCTTTGCTGTCTCTGACAGAATTACAATGTCATTGGCGAACCTGACGTTTATCAGTACCATCTGACAGCAAACTTCTCTACGCATCTACATCTACATCTACATCCATACTCCGCAAACCACCTGACGGTGTGTGGCGGAGGGTACCTTGAGTACCTCTATCGGTTCTCCCTTCTATTCCAATCTCGTATTGTTTGTGGAAAGAAGGATTGTCGGTATGCCTCTGTGTGGGCTCTAATCTCTCTGATTTTATCCTCATGGTCTCTTCGCGAGATATACGTAGGAGGGAGCAATATACTGCTCGACTCTTCGGTGAAGGTATGTTCTCGAAACTTTGACAAAAGCCCGTACCGAGCTACTGAACGTCTCTCCTGTAGAGTCTTCCACTGGAGTTCATCGGTGGGCAGCAGCACTTTGCAGCTGACTGCGAACCTCAAAGTTTTTAATTCTTCTTCATGGATTTTAATACCTACTAGTTCTTATTTCCTTAAGGTAAGAATTGTGAACTGGAGACTGATTTCTCATAATAACTGGGCAATCAGTGTAGGTTGTCGTTGTTATACGAAATGCTACCTACTTGTCATAATAGTAACGACCCACCGACAGCCCATCGGCTCCGCTTCTAACAGATCACTTTCCGGCCGCGACGGTCGGCGAGTGCAGGTCGCTAATGTGACTGATGGTGCCAGTTCGCCAGCCATCGTGGGACTGCGAAAAATCTAGTCTGGAGATAAAGGGCGGACTTCTCTTAAGCCGGCTAAATGGTGCAGGCCTGTCCCGACTGGGTGCTCTGCCAAGGAGAGGGTGTTACTCGAAAAATAGCGGACGTTTCTCAGTACCATCTGACAGCAAACTACTCGAGGCATCGGTGGGCAGCAGCACTTTACAGTTGACTCCGAGCGTTAGCAGGGAATGGCAATCTCAGTGGCTAGTTTCAGCTCTGGAGGCTTTTTGGCCGAAATGCCGGCCGGTGAGAATAATGTCGTGGGGCTATGGCCATCTCGCGAACTCGAGTAGTCGGTCGGTGGCAGTGGTAGGGCGCAGAAGGGGAACTGGCCCCTCCGGGGCGCAGGTGGTATGGAGGTTTCGGAAGTTTGTAATCAGGTAGCAGAAAGGTTGTTTACTTAGCTGTGGGAAAGTTCAGCAGTGCTAGGAAGTACGTTCCCTTTTGTTTCCGTGGGGAACGTCTTAATCTATTGCTAGTTTTCGAGGTGAGGTATTGATGTCAGCGAGCATAAACTAACAGGGAGGCGGCCAAACACAGCGTGGAGCGATGTTCTCTGACGGACGAATCGGACTTGGCAGGGGATAGTAGAAGAGAACGGAAAGTTAAAATTGATGGTGAAACCTGCAGCTGCCATTCATTTTGCACAATTCACTATTAGTTTCGGTCAAGGACGATTACCAAGCTTGGGCTAAAACATTAGAGATTACACTGCTCACGGGGAAATATGAGGTTAAATACGAGGGTCTTTCAAAAAGTAATGACCCATACATTTTTCTTAAGTCATATATATATATATATATATATATATATATATATATATATACACTCCTGGAAATGGAAAAAAGAACACATTGACACCGGTGTGTCAGACCCACCATACTTGCTCCAGACACTGCGAGAGGGCTGTACAAGCAATGATCACACGCACGGCACAGCGGACACACCAGGAACCGCGGTGTTGGCCGTCGAATGGCGCTAGCTGCGCAGCATTTGTGCACCGCCGCCGTCAGTGTCAGCCAGTTTGCCGTGGCATACGGAGCTCCATCGCAGTCTTTAACACTGGTAGCATGCCGCGATAGCGTGGACGTGAACCGTATGTGCAGTTGACGGACTTTGAGCGAGGGCGTATAGTGGGCATGCGGGAGGCCGGGTGGACGTACCGCCGAATTGCTCAACACGTGGGGCGTGAGGTCTCCACAGTACATCGATGTTGTCGCCAGTGGTCGGCGGAAGGTGCACGTGCCCGTCGACCTGGGACCGGACCGCAGCGACGCACGGATGCACGCCAAGACCGTAGGATCCTACGCAGTGCCGTAGAGGACCGCACCGCCACTTCCCAGCAAATTAGGGACACTGTTGCTCCTGGGGTATCGGCGAGGACCATTCGCAACCGTCTCCATGAAGCTGGGCTACGGTCCCGCACACCGTTAGGCCGTCTTCCGCTCACGCCCCAACATCGTGAAGCCCGCCTCCAGTGGTGTCGCGACAGGCGTGAATGGAGGGACGAATGGAGACGTGTCGTCTTCAGCAATGAGAGTCGCTTCTGCCTTGGTGCCAATGATGGTCGTATGCGTGTTTGGCGCCGTGCAGGTGAGCGCCACAATCAGGACTGCATACGACCGAGGCACACAGGGCCAACACCCGGCATCATGGTGTGGGGAGCGATCACCTACACTGGCCGTACACCACTGGTGATCGTCGAGGGGACACTGAATAGTGCACGGTACATCCAATCCGTCATCGAACCCATCGTTCTACCATTCCTAGACCGGCAAGGGAACTTGCTGTTCCAACAGGACAATGCACGTCCGCATGTATCCCGTGCCACCCAACGTGCTCTAGAAGGTGTAAGTCAACTACCCTGGCCAGCAAGATCTCCGGATCTGTCCCCCATTGAGCATGTTTGGGACTGGATGAAGCGTCGTCTCACGCAGTCTGCACGTCCAGTACGAACGCTGGTCCAACTGAGGCGCCAGGTGGAAAAGGCATGGCAAACTGTTCCACAGGACTACATCCATCATCTCTACGATCGTCTCCATGGGAGAATAGCAGCCTGCATTGCTGCGAAAGGTGGATATACACTGTACTAGTGCCGACATTGTGCATGCTCTGTTGCCTGTGTCTATGTGCCTGTGGTTCTGTCAGTGTGATCATGTGATGTATCTGACCCCAGGAATGTGTCAATAAAGTTTCCCCTTCCTGGGACAATGAATTCACGGTGTTCTTATTTCAATTTCCAGGAGTGTATATAGGCAAACGTCCTTGTTGGTGCTTTACATTTGATGTTTGTTCTGTGCACCATTGAAGTTTCGAAACGTTCTGGCAGGTGTCAGAGCGGTAATACAGCGTTAAAATGGCGTCTACATACGACTCACGTTATAAACAGAGTCCTGTTACTGAATTCTTGTGCGTAGCAAAAAGACCGAGTTGAACAACCATAAACGTTTGTGTGCAGTGCATGGCGATGCCTCAGTTGTTAGGAGTACAGTTGGGCGATGGCTAAAGAAAGCTACAGCCTCTGGAGACGGAGAAACAGAGCTCCATGATCTGCCACGCTTGGGATATCGTCTCACAGCCACTGCTCCAGACATGCTGAATCGTGCGGATGCCATTATTCACGGCGACCGGCGCATCACAACTCGACCATTGGCCCTACAGTTGTAGGTCAGCATTGGAAGTGTGTTTGAGAACCGGGGAGCACGTCGCCAAATTGGGATGGACATCATTGCCTCATCCACTTTACAGTGCAGGTGTGGAATCTTTGGACTTCAATCTGTTGGGGACGCTTAAAGATTCTCTACGGGGAACACACTTTGAAGATGACTTGTCAGTCATGCAATGTAAACATGGCTACGTCTACAGGATAAGAGCTTTTACCAGCAGGAAAGACAAGCTCTTGCACAATGTTGGCGTGAGTCCATAGAACCTGATGGATACTACGTAGAAAAATAGGAGATGTAGAAGACATATTGGTGTATATTGTCACCAAATTCTGAATCTTAACAATAAATACGATCTGAGAAAAAAATGTGGGGCATTACTTATTGAACGACTCTCGTAGTAGTTTTTTCTTGGTATAACCTGGCAGGAAAGTTATGCCATTATTTGAACAAAAGTTATTTACTCTTTTAAGCACACAATTGCACGTAAAAAATTTCTCACAGTAATTACTCTGTACTATAATATTCGTCAAGAAGCAAGTCCAAATCGACAGCTAGTAACACACTGATGGATGTAACTAGACCAAACAGTCAAGGCTAAAGTAAAACAGTGCCATGTCAGAGATAAAACTACAGTACGTGGTAGCAATTGCAGTATCATTTATCTGAGAGGTACTGCGATTGCTAGGATGTACTATAGTTTATCTCTGAAATGGCATTGTCTTTGACTGTAACCTTGGCAGTCTGGCCTAGTTACATCTATCTGTGTGCTACTGTCGATGTGAACTTGCCTCTAGACGAAAATTATGGTACAGAGCTGTTATTGTGAGTACATTTTTACGTACAATGGTGGGCTTAAGAGAGGAAAGTATTTTCGTTCAAATTGTGGCATAGCTTTCCTGCCGCTTTCGTGCCGTTTAATCTAGTAAGTGAAATACTATTTAACATCATATTTCCCTGTAAACTGTGCAATTTCTAATGGTTTGATTTATTTGTTTTAGGTGATGCTTGATAATGGTCTTTGACTGAAACTGGTAGCAAACATTGCAAAATAAATGGCAGCTGGAAGTTCCATCATGAATTTTAATAATTATTTGGCGGCTGAATACCTCCACTTGCTAACATACATAAAGAATAAACTGTATTTTGCTTTAATAGAAACTTCTTTCACTGTAAACTGTGTTCCTGCGTTGTTTACAGAAGAGATGGTAGAAACCGATTGGAAACTGTGTGCAGTGACTGATCGTGGTATTTGTCGTCCGATCCAGTGGTAGGACGTGGCAGTGTTTTGAGAGTAGTCGAACTCCTGCAGAGGCGTGGAGTAGCGGTATCGTGGAAGTGACTGTTCCAACCCTGTTTCGCGGGTCAAGGCGAGACCGGTGACCATGATTTAGGGTCTACATCTACATATACATCCATACTCCGCAAGCCTCCTAACGGTGTGTGGCGGAGGGTACTTTGAGTACCTCTATGGGTTCTCCCTTCTATTCCAGTCTCGTATTGTTCGTCGAAAGAAAGATTGTCGGTATGCCACTGTGTGGGTTCTAATCTCTCTGATTTTATCCTCGTGGTCTCTTCGCGAGATATACGTAGGAGAGAGCAATATACTGCTTGACTCCTCGGTGAAGGTATGTTCTCGAAACTTCAACAAAAGTCCGTACCGAGCTACTGAGCATCTTTCTCTTGTAGAGTCTTCCATTTGAGTTTCGCGATTACTGAATGATCCTGTAACGAAGCGCGCTGCAATCCGTTGGATCTTCCCTATCTCTTCTATCAACCCTATCTGGTGCGGATCCCACACCGGTGAGCGGTATTCAAGCAGTGGGCAGACAAGTGTATTGTAACCTACTTCCTTTGTTTTCGGATTGCATTTCCTTAGGATTCTTCCAATGAAACTCAGTATGGCATCTGCTTTACCGACGATTAATTTTATATGGTTATTCCATTTTAAATCACTCCTAATGCCTACTCCCAGATAATTTATGGAATTAACTGCTTCCAGTTGCTGACCTGCTATACTGTAGCTAAATGATAAAGGATCTTTCTTTCTATGTATTCGCAGCATATTACACTAGTCTACATTGAGATTCAATTGTCATTCCCTGCACCATGCGTCAATTCGCTGCAGATCCTCCCGCATTTCAGAACAATTTCCCATTGTTACAACCTCTCGATATACTACAGCATCATCCGCAAAAAGGCTCAGTGAACTTCCAATGTTATCTACAAGGTTATTTATATATATTGTGAATAGCAACGGTCCTACGACACTCCCCTACGGCACATCTGAAATCACTCTTATTTCGGAAGACTTCTCTCCATTGAGAATGACATCCTGCGTTCTGTTATCTAGGAACTATTCAATCCAAACACACAATTGGTCTGATAGTCCATATGCTCTTACTTTGTCCATTAAACGACTGTGGGGAACTGTATCGAACGCCTTGCGGAAATCAAGAAACACGGCATCTACCTGGGAACCCGTGTGTCTGGTCCTCTGAGTCTCGTGGACGAATAGCGCGAGCTGGGTTTCACACGATCGTCGTTTTCGAAACCCATTCTGATTCCTACAAATTAGATTTCTAGTCTCCAGCAAAGTCATTATACTCGAAAACAATACGTGTTCCAAAATTCTACAACTGATCGACGTTAGAGATATAGGTCCATAGTTCTGCACATCTGTTCGACGTCCCTTCCTGAAAACGGGGATGACCTGTGCCCTTTTCCAATCCTTTGGAACGCTACGGTCTTCTAGAGACCTACGGTACACCGATAGCATGATAGCGTATGTAGGGCAGGGCCTGGAAATTGTTGAGGTCCGCCCAAAAACGTGTGGGAGGAGGTCAACGGAGCAGTACCCTGCTTCCTTTAGTCTCACGCACTGCACAACGGTAGGAGGTAGTGGACCCTGGTCGCGACCACGACGGGACTGCTCCAGAGGCCACAGAAGTTCCGAAGCGACAGACGAGGAGGAACGTTTCACACGTTGAACTTTCGGCACAAAGATATCCAACAAAACCTTCGTTTTGTCGATATTTCAGTGTTGGACGTCAGTCTGCGACCGTTGTCAGATAGAACTAATACAGAAGATAAGAAAAAGAAGAATTACTAAAAGAGCAGCTTGATTCGTCACAGGTTCGTTTGGTGTAATCGTAAGCGTTACTGAAATACTCATCCAGATCCAGTGCCACACGCTGGAAGTGTGGCGTTGTGCATTACGGAGTCTTTGCTGTCTAGACTACTGGCCATTAAAGTCACGCTGGAAGTGTGGCGTTGTGCATTACGGAGTCTTTGCTGTCTAGACTACTGGCCATTAAAATTGCTACACCACGAAGATGACGTCCTACAGACGCAAAATTTAACCCACAGGAAGAAGATGCTGCGATATGCAAATGATTAGCTTTTCAGAGCATTCACACAAGGTTGCCGCCGGTGGCGACACCTACAACGTGCTGACATGAGGAAAGTTTCCAACCGATTTCTCATGAACAAACAGCAGTTGACCGGCGTTGCCTGGTGAAACGTTGTTGTGATGCCTCGTGTAAGGAAGAGAAATGCGTACCATCACGTTTCCAACTTTGATAAAGGTCGGATTGTAGCCTATCGCGATTGCAGTTTACCGTATCGCGACATTGCTGCTCGCGCTGGTCGAGATCCAATGACTGTTAGCAGAAAATGGAATCGGTGGTTTCAGAAGGGTAATACGGAACGCCATGCTGGATCACAACGGCCTCGTATCACTAGCAGTCGAGATGACAGGCATCTCATCCGCATGGCTGTAACTGATAGTGCAGCCATGTCTTGATTCCTGAGTCAACAGATGGGGACGTTTGCAAGACAACAACCATTTGCACGAACAGTTCGACGACGTTTACAGCAGCATGGACTATCAGCTCGGAGACCATAGCTGCGGTTACCCTTGAAGCTGCATCACAGACAGGAGCGCCTGCGATGGTGTTCTCAACGACGAACCTGGGTGCACGAACGGCAAAACGTAATTTTTTCGGATGAATCCAGGTTATATTTACAGCATCATGACGGTCGCATCCGTGTTTGGCGACATCTCGGTGAAGGCACATTGAAAGAGTGTATTCCTCATCGCCACACTGGCGTTTCACTCGGCGTGATGGTATGGGGTGCCATTGGTTACACGTCTCGGTCAGCTCTTTTTGGCACTGACGGCACTTTAAACAGTGGACGTTACATTTCAGATGCTAAACTCTACATATCAGCAGGATAATGCACGAACGTATGTTGCAGGTCGTGTACGGGCCTTTCTGGATACAGGAAGTGTTCGACTGTTGCCCTGGCCAGCACATTCTCCAGATCTCTCACTAACTGAAAACGTCTGGTCAATGGTGGCTGAGCAACTGGCTCGTCACCATACACCACTCACTAGTCTTGATGAACTGTGGTATCGTGTTGAAACTGCATGGGCAGCTGTACCTGTAGGCGCCATCCAAGCTCTGTTTGACTCAATGTCCAGCCGTATCGAGGCCGTTATTAATGCCAGAGGTGGTTGTTCTGGGTACTGATTTCTCATGATCTATGCACCCAAATTTGGTGAAAATGTAATCACATGTCAGTTCTAGTATAATATATTTGTCCAATTAATACCCGTTTATCATCTGCATTTTTTCTTGGTGTAGGAATTTTGCCGTTAGTGTAAATTCCGAGATCATATGTTCTTCTATGAGTCAACATATATATTGCTTATTACTGGGTTCAGGCTACAATAAATAACACGATGAAGGCAAGATTAAAGAGATTTGTGATATCACGAATTCTTACGAATTCTTCCCACGCGCTACTTGCGACTTGAAATGGAAACGGAAGTCGAGGAGGAGTTGTGTTGGGTGGGGGCAGCGGTCACAGTGGTACACATTATACCATCAGCAACACTCCATCAGGGGGCTTGTAGAGTATACATGCAGGTACATTAACACGTGTACCCTGCAAGCCACCGTGAGATGCAAGGCAGAGTGTGCGTTCTACTGTATCAGTCATTAGTGTTTCTTCCCGTTACATTTACAGTGGAGCGCGGGAAGCATGGTTATTTGAATGCCTTTGTGTGTTCAGTAAATTTTCTTATCTTATCATTACGGCCCCTACGCGAGCGATACGTAGGGGATTTTAGTATATTCCTACAGTCAATATACACTCCTGGAAATTGAAATAAGAACACCGTGAATTCATTGTCCCAGGAAGGGGAAACTTTATTGACACATTCCTGGGGTCAGATACATCACATGATCACACTGACAGAACCACAGGCACATAGACACAGGCAACAGAGCATGCACAATGTCGGCACTAGTACAGTGTATATCCACCTTTCGCAGCAATGCAGGCTGCTATTCTCCCATGGAGACGATCGTAGAGATGCTGGAAGTAGTCCTGTGGAACGGCTTGCCATGCCATTTCCACCTGGCGCCTCAGTTGGACCAGCGTTCGTGCTGGACGTGCAGACCGCGTGAGACGACGCTTCATCCAGTCCCAAACAAGCTCAATGGGGGACAGATCCGGAGATCTTGCTGGCCAGGGTAGTTGACTTAAACCTTCTAGAGCACGTTGGGTGGCACGGGATACATGCGGACGTGCATTGTCCTGTTGGAACAGCAAGTTCCCTTGCCGGTCTAGGAATGGTAGAACGATGGGTTCGATGACGGTTTGGATGTACCGTGCACTATTCAGTGTCCCCTCGACGATCACCAGTGGTGTACGGCCAGTGTAGGAGATCGCTCCCCACACCATGATGGCGGGTGTTGGCCCTGTGTGCCTCGGTCGTATGCAGTCCTGATTGTGGCGCTCACCTGCACGGCGCCAAACACGCATACGACCATCATTGGGACCAAGGCAGAAGCGACTCTCATCTCTGAAGACGACACGTCTCCATTCGTCCCTCCATTCACGCCTGTCGCGACACCACTGGAGGCGGGCTGCACGATGTTGGGGCGTGAGCGGAAGACGGCCTAACGGTGTGCGGGACCGTAGCACAGCTTCATGGAGACGGTTGCGAATGGTCCTCGCCGATACCCCAGGAGCAACAGTGTCCCTAATTTGCTGGGATGTGGCGGTGCGGTCCCCTACGGCACTGCGTAGGATCCTACGGTCTTGGCGTGCATCCGTGCGTCGCTGCGGTCCGGTCCCAGGTCGACGGGCACGTGCACCTTCCGCCGACCACTGGCGACAACATCGATGTACTGTGGAGACCTCACGCCCCACGTGTTGAGCAATTCGGCGGTACGTCCACCCGGCCTCCCGCATGCCCACTATACGCTCTCGCTCAAAGTCCGTCAACTGCACATACGGTTCACGTCCACGCTGTCGCGGCATGCTACCAGTGTTAAAGACTGCGATGGAGCTCCGTATGCCACGGCAAACTGGCTGACACTGACGGCGGCGGTGCACAAATGCTGCGCAGCTAGCGCCATTCGACGGCCAACACCGCGGTTCCTGGTGTGTCCGCTGTGCCGTGCGTGTGATCATTGCTTGTACAGCCCTCTGGCAGTGTCCGGAGCAAGTATGGTGGGTCTGACACACCGGTGTCAATGTGTTCTTTTTTCCATTTCCAGGAGTGTATAATGCCGTTTCTTGAGACGTTGTTAATAGACTTTCTCGGAATAGGTTACGTCTGTCTTGAAGAGTCTTCCAGTTCAGTTCCTTCAGCACCACTGCGACACTCCCTCACGCCTCAAACAAACATGTGACCATTGGTGCTCCCTTTCTCTCTACACGTTCAATATCCCCTATTAGCCCTGGTTGGTACGGGTCCCACACACTTGAGTAATTTTTTAGAACCAGTCGAATGAGTGATTTGCAAGCATTCTCCTTCGTATATTGATTCCACTACCCAAATATTCGACCAATAAACCGGAGTCTACCATCTGCTTCACCCACGACAAGGCCTATGTGATCCCTTCAAAGTGTTACACCCAGATATTTGTATGAGTTAGCCGATTCCAGCAGTGACTCACTCAAATTATAGTCATAGGACACTACAGTTTTTCGTTTCGTGAAGTACACAGTTTAACATTACTGAACATTTTAAGCATGTTGCCCAATCTTTGCAACATCTAGAAAGCTTTTCGAGGTCAGACTGAACGTTTATGCAGCTTCATTCAGATAGTACTTCAATACATACAACTGCAGCTTCTGCAAAAATCCTGATGCTCCTATTAATGCTGTCTGTAAGGTCACTAACATACAACAAGAGCAGTAAAGCTCGCAACATACTTCTCTGGGGCACACCTGAATTTACTGCTACATATGACGATCACTCTACATCCAAGATAATGTGTGTCCTTCCTACCAAAAAGTCCTCAATCCAGCCACAAATTTCACTTAATACGACATATGACCGTACTTTTCAGAACAAGCTTCGGTTTGGTAATGAGTTAAATGCTTTTTGGAAAGCTGCCTGATTCTGAAGAGAAAAGAACAAAATTAAATTTAAAATGTTACTCAGTCAGGATAACAGTATTATTATACTCGCCCTGTTCCCTTCCTCAAGCCGACAAAAAGCAGGATACAGAAAACTTAGTAAGCACCATTCTCTGAAAGTAAATACAATTCACAAAAGCACTGAAATCCCATGGAATAATACCCATCTGAGTAAAATTTTGAAGCCTTCCTCTGGTAGCACAAGAGGTGATAAAAGCAGATCATTACGCAACAATTATGGGGAATGCCAAGGAGGAACAACAGCTGATGTTGCTTGTGACTTAGCTGCAAGGGAAAGTTAATCGCTACACACTGTAAGAGCTGGGTTTCCAAGGTCCCATGCAGGAGAATGACATCACAGGGAGAAAGGGATGATGTCACTGTTATGACCACGCAAAGTGGAGTAACAGTGCGTGAGACACAAGAGTAACAGTGCAATGACTCCGCAAAGTATTTCCGCCACCGTTCCTGAAAATTAAGACACCTTTCAGTTGTAAACAGCGTGACCGGATCAACTGACCAGACAGGAAAGCAGAACAGATTATGTCATCTCCACATTGTAGTAACAAAGTAAATGGACCAGTCCTGTAGAATTATTAGTCATGTTCCAGTGGAGGGACCTACTTGGTTCACAGTAATCCATCCTGCATGTTGGACTTATGGTGGTCTCCTGCTCATCTACTCGTCTACAATCTTTGATGGAATAGAAAGTTCCACTCTGGGCACTTGGCGAGTGAGCCACGCCATCACCATTTGAGTCAAGGAAGATGGGGGAGCTGTACATGATATCATCCAGCGGGCTTTCTAGTGGCCTAACCAATGTGTCCAGGAAGCATCATGGGGGCATGTGGCACCTGGTTCCCACCGTCTGTAACTGCTGGCAGACTCCAAAGTTGCTGGCTTTTCTCCTGTTGGATGACCACAGTGTGTCGCCACACAGTTTCACGTATTTTGTATTGAACTGGTGGTGGTTCTCCTGGACGCATTCTTCTATACGATCAGACATGTCCTTGTCACCCACTGTCAGTAGTTGTCAGCGGGTGGTTCTGTGACGTCGCCAGCACGCGACGCCGCTGCCTCCGTTGCTGCTGGGGGTCGAGACTGCTAACAACGCTCTACTGTTGTCACTTTCCCGACATGGTGCTTGCCGCTCCTGCTCCACTGCTGAAGGCAGTCTGCGAATCTAGACAACTATGTGCATTTTAGCAATTAAGATTTACTTTGTTAGTATTTCGCTAACGGATTTGGGGTGTCCAGTGGGTATCAACCCAGTGCATTCGGCACCACAGCAGTCTACAACAGTAGACGTCGCAACCGAGGATAAGTCCGCCCCCCGCAGCTGAGCGGTCAGCGCGACAGAATGTCAATGCTACGGGCCCGGGTTCGATTCCTGGATGGGTCGGAGATTTTCTCCGCTCATGTACTGGGTATTGTGTTGTCCTAATTATCATCATTCATCCCCATCGACGCGCAACTAGCGACAAAACGAAAGACTTGCACCACGCGAACGGTCTACCCGACGGGTGGCCCTAGTCACGCGACATTTATTTTATTCAGTAGTATGTAGTCTAACTAGCTCTGCAGATGACGAAGAAATTGAAGAAATGTATGATGAAATAAATGAAATTATTCAGATTGTGAAGGGAGACGAAAATTTAATAGTCATGGGTGACTGGAACTTGGCAGTAGGAAAAGGGAGAGAAGAAAATGGTTCAAATGGCTCTGAGCACTATGGGACTTAACATCTTAGGTCATCAGTCCCCTAGAACTTAGAACTACTTAAACCTAACTAACCTAAGGACATCACATACATCCATGCCCGAGGCTGGATTCGAACCTGCGACCGTAGCAGTCCCGCGGTTCCGGACTGCAGCGCCTAGACCGCACGACCACCGCGGCCGGCAAGGGAGAGAAGGAAACGTAGTAGGTGAACATGGATTGGGGGTAAGAAATGAAAGAGCAAGCCACCTGGTAGAATTTTGCACAGAGCACAACTTAATCATAGCTAACACTTGGTTCAAGAATCATGAAATAAGGTTGTATACATGGAAGAAGCCTGGAGATACTGTCAGGTTTCAGATAGATTATATAATGGTAAGACAGAGATTTAGGAACCAGGTTTTAAATTGTAAGACATTTCCAGGGGCAGATGCGGATTCTGACCACAATCTATTGGTTATGACCTGTAGATTAAAACTGAAGAAACTGCAAAAAGGTGGAAATTTAAGGAGATAATACCTGGATAAACTGACTAAACCAGAAGTTGTACAGAGATTCTGGGAGAGCATAATGCAGCAACTGACAGAAATGGGGGAAAGAAATACAGTAGAAGTAGAATGGGTAGCTTTGAGGGATGAAGTAGTGAAGGCAGCAGAGGATCAAGTAGATAAAAAGACGAGGGCTAGTAGAAATCCTTGGGTGACAGAAGAAATACTGAATTAAATTGGTGAAAGGAGAAAATAAAAAAATGCAGTAAATGAAGCAGGCAAAAAGGAATACAAACGTCTCAGAAATGAGATCAACAGGGAGTGCAAAATGGCTAAGCAGGCATGGCTAGAGGACAAATGTAAGGATGTAGAGGCTTATTTCACTTGGGGGAAAGATAGATGCAGCCTACAGGAAAATTAAAGAGACCTTCAGAGAAAAGAGAACCACTTGTATAATATCAAAATCTGAGATGGAAACCCAGTTCTAAGCAAAGAAGGGAAAGCAGAAAGGTGGAAGGAGTATATAGAGGGTCTATACAAGGGCGATGTACTTGAGGTCAATATTATGGAGATGGAAGAGGATGTAGATGAAGATGAAATGGGGGATATAGTACTGTGTGAAGAGTTTGACAGAGCACTGAAAGACCTGAGTCGAAACAAGGCCCTGGGAGTAGACAACATTTCATTTGAACTACTGACAGCCTTGGGAGAGCCAGGTCTGACCAAACTCTACCATATGGTGAGGAAGATGTATGAAACAGGCGAAATACCCTCAGACTTCAAGAAGAATATAATAATTCCAATCCCAAAGAAAGCAGGTGTTGAAGTATGTGAAAATTACCGAACTATCAGTTTAATAGGTCACGGCTGCAAAATACTAACGCGGATTCTTTACAGACGAATGGAAAAACTAGTAGAAGCCGACCTCGGGGAAGATTAGTTCGGATTCTGTAGAAATGTTGGGACCCGTGAGGCAATATTGACCCTACGACTTATCTTAGAAGCTAGATTAAGGAAAGGCAAACCTACGTTTCTAGCATTTGTAGACTTAGAGAAAGCTTTTGACAATGTTGACTGGAATACGCTCTTTCAAATTCTGAAGTTGAAAGGGGTAAAATACAGGGAGCGAAAGGCTATTTACAATTTGTACACAAAACCAGATGGCAGTTATAAGAGTCGAGGGACAAATGGTTCAAATGGCTCTCAGCACTATGGGACTCAAAATCTTAGGTCATAAGTCCCCTAGAACTTAGAAATACTTATACCTAACTAACCTAAGGACATCACACACACCCATGCCCGAGGATGGATTCGAACCTGCGACCGTAGCAGTCCCGCGATTCCGGACTGCAGCGCCAGAACCGCTAGACCACCGCGGCCGGAGAGGGACATGAAAGGGGAAGCAGTGGTTGGGAAGGGAGTGAGACAGGGTTGTAGACTCTGCCCGATGATATTCAATCTGTATACTGAGCAAGCAGTGAAGGAAACAAAAGAAAGAGAAAAGGTATTAATATCCATGGAGAAGAAATAAAAACCTTGAGGTTCGTCGATGATATTGTAATTCTGTAAGAGACAGCAAAGGACTTGGGAGAGCAGTTGAATGGAATGGACAGTGTCTTGAAAGGAGGGTATAAGATGAACATCAACAAAAGCAAAACGAGGATAATGGAATGTAGTCGAATTAAGTCGGCTGACGCTGAGGGAATTAGATTAGGAAATGAGACACTTAACGTAGTAAAGGAATTTTGCTATTTGGGGAGCAAAATAACTGATGATAGTCGAAGTAGTGAGGATATAAAATGTAGACTGGCAATGGCAAGGAAAGCGTTTCTGAAGAAGAGAAATTTGTGAACATCGAGTATAGATTTAAGTGCCAGGAAGTCATTTCTGTAAGTATTTGTATGGAGTGTAGCCATGTACGGAAGTGAAACATGGACGATAAATAGTTTGGACAAGAAGAGAATAGAAGCTTTTGAAATGTGGTGCTACAGAAGAATGCAGGAGATTAGATTGGTAAATCACATAACTAATGAGGAAGTATTGAATAGGATTGGGGAGAAGAGAAGTTTGTGGCTCAACTTGACGAGATTAAGGGATCGGTTGGCAGGACATGTGTTGAGGCATCAAGGGATCACCAATTTAGTATTGGAGGGCAGCGTGAAGGGTAAAAATCGTATAGGGAGACCAAGAGATGAATACACTAAGCAGATTCAGAAGGATGCACGTTGCAGTAGGTACTGGGAGATGAAGAAGTTTCCAGAGGATAGAGTATATAACACTCCCTCTCTGCTACTACTGTACCATAACCTCTATGCTAGAAGCAGGTTGTAACATAAAGCAATTTTGTAAAAGCAACTATGGCACAAAGCAACAGAGCAGTGTTACCCTCTGAGAGGAATTTTGTTAATTTGACCGTATTGTTCCTAATGGAAGTGGCTTATCGGAAATGAAAGTCAGAATTACGTTAATATTGGAATAGTGACAAACAAAATTTTGCCTAGCTATACTATTCCTAGAATAAGGGAAACGGTCGCCAGCCTAATTAGGCAAGAGAAAGATTAACATTCTCGTTTAAGAAAGTGGGTATAAGTAACTATAATGGACAACACTACAGACACAACCTAGACTTAGCAACACGCGAGTGCAATGAACTCTAACACACATATGTTTTAAGATTGAAGCTAACAGTTAGAGCAGCAGGAACTATTTTCAAAATTATAACAGGTACAGAAAAACACTATCACTTTCAGGGTTTACACAAACTGAGTGGTCTTTATACTGTTAATATGCACACAAGAGAGACAAACACTTGACATACATGAAAATGTAACGTTTCACAACTGCAACTTCCTCAATTTTACTACAACGAAACACAATGTTGACAAAATTGCAAGAAACTGACTCTCCTTTTAGAATTTACTACAGGCAACAATGAGTTCATTTACTTTACTTAAGGACTTTTAATTTTACCGTTAGCAACAGTACTTTGATAAGCAGTTTTACTAGGAAAATTGTTTTCAGCAATTATCATTGACTTTAACTTTATCTTTAATACGTTCAAGAGGCATTATTTAACAAAGCTCTAGGCTTCAACGTACTTTCAGTAAGGACACTCGGTAATCACTTTTCTTCAAACGGAGAGGACCCTGAGAGGAGTTATGATGAGGAGTAAAATCAAGGTATTAGGTAAATAAATTCCGATATGAATTACCTTATATTTCAGCACATTAACACATCCATTAGGCTGATCCTTCACTGTACATCAATATAGTATTACGTTACAGTGATTGCGCAATGTGGTGGCAACTGCATGTTGGTAGGTGGTATTGCAGGTGGAATTGCCGGACTTTATCGTATCTTCATGGCGATGATTCATACAAATTCCAGAATAGTTCCAGCCATTTATCCACCCATCCGAGGCATTGGAAAGAAGCAGGAAAAGCCTCTCTCTGAATCAGCACAATATGCACCTTTATACTAGCAGTGCACGGACTCGTAGCTCGTTTCCGACTCGTGGCTCGTCTCCGACTGACTGCTCTTCCCCGACTGACTATCAGTTCCACCTTTTCCACCTATGCCAACCACAATTGCGCGCGCTACAGATTTCCGTTCCTGAGGGGAACCACTACACCTTTTATATACAGAATAACTAAGAGCCCTAAGTGAGGATCAGCAATTTACATAACAGCAAACAAATACATTAAATAAAACAGAACATTTTCACATATTGACACTTCTACAAAAAATTATTCACACAAAATTACAATTACATATAATAAGTTCTGTTCCCTCCAAATGGGACAAAGAACTTTAAATTACAGATACACTACTTTGCATAGAATCAAATCACGACATCAAAGGTTTTAACAAAGAAAAGAGTACACAATTTTATGTTATCGATTCAATCACACTTACAGAAAATCAACAACGTAACATTAAATAAAGCAAAATGAATCCATACAGCATAAGAGCTGTGGTGTTACACATGCCCCATGTTTCGTTGAAGTTTCCCGTCAGGGATACTTCAAGGAAACATCCATAACACCTAAGTGGTGCTGGCTGCAAAAAAAAAATAAATTATTTCATCCAACTTCAGTTGGGAGAAAAAAAAACCACACATTACAAACATACAGTATATACACTAAGAAATTGCATACATTTCTTCCAAAAGATTTTCAAAGTAAAATATCTAAAGCAATTTTCAATTTCACACTGGTTTAAGGAAACTAATTTTGCATCATTACACAAGATATCTTTTAAGCATGTTCATTTCATACACACACAGTTCTATTTATAGGCAATCATTACACAAAATAAATCTGCATATTAGTAGAAAAGGTATAGCCTTCAAATAATAGAAAAAAATTTAAACACATGTACAATAACACAGAACATTTTAAGTTAGCAAAACAGAAGTTTGTCTCTCAATAATTTTAGAGGAATGTAAGTTTCAGACACACAAGTAGAGTCATGATCACAGTACATTTTACAAGGTTCAGCAATTAATGAAATATTGAAAATATCAGTTTGCATTCACATATGCACAAATATTTACACAAACAACTATGAGAACCTTTTTCCAACTGACCCTTTAAATACCAAAGTAACTTTGCAAGGTTGTTTCAAAATAATTAACTTTAAAGCTGCTCTTCATTAATAGCAGTCCAAAATATTTGTTGCACACGAGCACACTAAGAATTCAGAGCCTATCTTTAATCATCACTGCTGTGTTTTAAAACAAGGCAGTCCAAAACTTTAAGTTATTTAAAAAAACCTAGAATCAAAAACTTCTACATCCATTTAAAAAAGAATGCATATATATTTTATAATAACTTTTCACTGACTTCAATAAGAATAGTCAGTTCATAACATATTGCTCAAAAAACCTAACTTAGTTCACTGCTTGCCTCAGCACTAGCAGTCCATGTTACACATTCTGCCCATTATTGGTTTGGCAGTCTTTTCCTATAACATTTAGACACAAAACACAATTTAGATTAAGAATACACAAAAAACACATTTTTAAATTGACACACTGCCCAATCCTCTACGTTTGGCAGTTCGTGACCACTTATCAACTTCTTGCCCCACAATGGCAAGTCCTTTGGCTACTGCTCACATAGCATATTTGGTAGCCGTCAACTTCAGGACCATAAAATTTTATTGTTTTGTCTTGTTTTGCTGCCCATCAACACATTTTTGAGCAGTTTATTGTCATCATTTCCAGGTTTTTTCATCTTTATGTCACATCTTTGGTAAAATTTGCTTTAATGGTATGAAACATAAAACCTGCAACTTTGAAACAGCAATTAGACACTGGTAACAAAACCATTTCTTTTTAAATGACACAATCAGGTAACATATACATTAATCGAGAAAAAATTAAATGTCATATTTGGGCTCACGTCAGGATTAAGAATTTCTTACTACTCCTTTACCATTGCTTTTTTCACACACAGTTAGGTCATTACATACATCAAGATCAGGGCAATAATTTCATATCTTATTGCAAGTGATTTCTGCCAATCCTTTTTGTGGCACAAGACATATACATCTCATATCTATCTTACACACATTAGCCAGGTTCATTTCCACAGTTTTAAAGACATATACAGTTTTTTCAACACCATATTTGCCCCTTTCTTTTTCTTTTAAAAACATTTACATTTAATCATATTATGGTATTCATTTACCTTTTCTGTTCAATATTCTTACCTTTTCTCATCCATATTTCTCTTTCCAATTGCTTTTCCATTACATTTTCTCTTTAACAATACCCACCATACTTTCATTATTCTTGGTCATTTTCTAGTGTACCCATATTATTTTTCATTATTTCTACACTATTCAATACACTCTGATAGAGAAGAAGGAAAGAACATAGTAAAAGTTCTGAATGATGAAGAGGAAGGTTGGCAGCACGAAAAGAAATGGAAGTAGTGCTGACAACAACTCGGGTCCCTGGTGCTCGTCAGGCACCTGACAATGCAAAGAGTGCATTGCCCCCTGAGGCTGTACATTTCATTCATCATTGGTTTCTGTGGACATATTTTTTCAGGTCAACTATATTTCTAACTCCAAAAGGCTTCCTTGACCTAGGGTACACAAGAAAATAAGCATTTGCATGTGGAGTTCCTTGCACTTCAAAAGGCCCATTGTAAATGTATTTGAATTTAGAAATTTCATTATTAATTTCACTAGATTTTTCATGGGTCTTCACTAAAACATAATCCCCAAGTTTAAATTTAGTTGTTTTGAGGTTATTGTCATGCCTTTTAGATCTGGCAGCCGCTTTCTCTTTCATTCTTTTCTTAACTAACTCTTTTTTCTCATGCAGGTTAATTCCTACAATAGGGGGGAATTGCAAGATCTCTTCAATAATACTTTTACTTTTACGGTCCAACAGAATTTCTTCAGGGGTAAAACCTGTGGTTTCATGGTATAAGGTATTCATGGTCTTTTCAAAGTCATTTACAAATCTGCCCCAAGCCTTATGGTTATGGTGACAGTAGGTTCTACCTAACCTTCCTAATTCACGCATATATCTTTCGACAGGGTTACTAGCCGGGTGGTAAGCTGAAATATATTTAACTTGAACACCATGTTGCTTCATACCTTCCTTCCAGATTTTTGAGTTAAACTGTGGTCCATTATCAGACAAAACTGCTTTAGGTTTACCAATGGTGTTAAAATACTCAGTCATCTTGCTGAAGACTGCTTTAGCAGTGGCTTTCCTGATTGGATATAATTTAATAAATTTGGAGAACACTTCCAATACTACAACAATGTAAGACCAATTACCTGAGGTTTTAGGTAAAGGACCATACAAATCCACTGACAGTAATTCTAATGTGTCCTCTGGTACTGTATTCTGCATGAAACCTTGATTTTTCTTATTTGTTACTTTTGCCCTCTGACATACATCACAAGATCTTATTCTCTCAGTAATTTTCTTAGTAGCACCTACATTAATCACAACCACATCAGTTAATTTTTCAATACACTTCTTGGGGCCACAATGCCCTAAGGCAAGATGAAAATAATCAATTACTTCAGTCTCAAATTGCCTAGGCCAACACACCTTCCATTCTTCAGTGCTGGTATTCTTTCTCCTGTATAAAATTCCATTAAATATCTTGTAAAATCTACAGATTTGTGGGTAATTCGGGTTACTAAAATTAACTTTCACTGACTTCCAAATTTCATCCTGATTCTGGTGGAACCTCATACTTTTACAAATTTGCTCAATTCTTTTCCTACCTGGAACCTCCTTAATATATCTTACATGAAATTTGCCATCTTCATTATATTCCCTTGGTAAGTTGTTCATACCCTCAGGCAACCGTGATAAAGCATCAGCTACATAATTGTCACTACCTTTAATGTATAATATCTCATAATCAAACTGTTGTAAGTACAGAGCCCATCGACTCAACCTGCCGGTAAACAGTCTACAGTTTTTTAAAAAGGTTAATGCCTTGTGGTCTGTATGAATTATAGTTTTATGTCCCCATAAATAATTCCTAAATTTCTTTAATCCCCAAATGATTGCTAAAGCCTCCTTCTCTGAGATAGTATAGTTTTTCTCATATTTAGTTAATGTTCTACTAG
This sequence comes from Schistocerca cancellata, assembly GCF_023864275.1. Lineage (NCBI taxonomy): Eukaryota > Metazoa > Arthropoda > Insecta > Orthoptera > Acrididae > Schistocerca > Schistocerca cancellata. Next base: position 89,605,165 of record NC_064634.1, on the reverse strand, counting down.
CAAAAGCAATGGTATTATGTTCAGTTTCCCCAGATTCTATGTTTTCTTGAAATATTTCAACACCAATACCATAAGCACTACTGTCTGTAATCATGTGGAATGGCTCACTTAAAACTGGATGATGTAAAATGTTTTCCCTTACTAACTTGGTTTTCAAATTTTCAAAATCTTTCTGACATTCAGATGTCCAAATATATACACTATTTTTCTTTAACAAGCTATTCAAATGTGGGCTGTTAAAAGCTTGCCCTTTCACAAATTTGCGGTAAAACCCGCAAAGACCTAAAAATGCTTTCAACTGTTTCCTGTTCTTTGGAGGAGGGCACTTTTCAATAGCATTAAGCTTTTCTGGGTCCTTGCTAATCCCAGATGTGGTTATTATGTGTCCTAAAAACTTAATTTCTTGTCTCACAAATTCACACTTTTTTAACTTTAACGTCATGCCCCCTGCTTGAAGAGCAATAAGGGTTTTGTTTAACAGGTCACAATGTTCTTCCCAGTTATCAGTAGCAATCAATAGGTTATCCACATATACAGTCAATCTGGCACAAAGTTCTTTTCCTAATACAGAATCCAAAGCCCTAATGAAAACAGAAACAGAAGTATTCAAACCAAATGGTACAACTTTGTATTGGTAACATTTTCCTGCAAACAAAAAAGCTGTATATTTCCTAGAATCTTTGTGTAATGGGATCTGCCAATATCCAGCAGTAAGGTCTAAACTGGTTAGATATTTCACATTATGAAATTTTTGTAATAAATCATCTAAATTTTCAGGCCTATCTACTTCTCTCCTGACAATTTTATTCAATGTCCGTGCATCAATGACTACTCTTACACCTCCATCCTTTTTGTTGACTATAATAAGTGGACTATTGTATTCACTATTGCTTCTTTCTATTACCCCCCATTCCAACATTTTATCAATTTCAGCTTGTACCGCTTCTTTCTTAGCTATAGGTATTGGATATGGTCTAACAAAGAATGGTTCATGTTCCAGGATATCCATACAGTATTCAAAGTTGTTTACGACACCTGGTTTATCAGAGAACACTTTCTTATTACTATTCAAGATATCAAATAAATTATCTTTCTGTTCACATGATATTCCTTGGATAACACCAACAATTTCCCTTAAACTGTCAGTTTTTTGATCATCCTGCAATAAACCTCTCACATGGTATATTTCATATAGTTGGGATAAACCATCATTTTCAGATTCTATTTTTAATAAAATGGATTCCACATTCACAGCTTGGACCTGGTTGTTACCTTCAAATTTAATTTCTATTGTTTCGGTTTTCCTATTAATCTTAACAGTTCCACTACCACAATCTAAAATTACTTTTTCCTTGTCTAGCCAATCAATACCTAGAATCATTTCAGCACTTAGTTCAGGGACCACTAAAAAATCATGTTCAAATTTCTGGCTTCCTATTTCAAAGTCCATCAATACTTGTTTTTGAATGGGCTTGCTGGACCTACCAGTAGCTCCTATAATTTTCACTCCACTAACAGACATTATTACTAACCCTGGATTACATGAAATATGATTAAAGAAAGATTCTGATATGGCACTGATTTGGGATCCTGTGTCTAAAAGTACTTGCAGTTCAGTGTTACAAACATTTACAGGTATTATAGTTTGTTTAATAATTTTCTGTTCCTTTTCCTCCTGTTCTTCCCATAATAAATCCTGCTCAACCATAATGTCTTTCCAGGAAATATTACCTACTGATTTCATTCGTATGTCAGGTGGCTTTTTGGATTTGTGGACCTCTACATCTTTACAGATCTTTAACAGTTCATGGTCTACTATATTTATCTCTGAACATTCTTTAGGTTTCTGTAAATCTATTTCTGTCATTTCATTTAGTAAAGCCCGCCCTAATATAGTATCATCCGGCGGCTCTTTCGGTTTTGTTTCAGTTATACATTCCGGATTTTGTTTCGAAAAGATGTCGTTAATTTTTTCGTAACCTCTTTCTGTAAAGGTATAATTATGTTTGTCGACCTCCGAAAACTCATCTGTATCTGAATCTGTCGTCTCCCCTTCGTCTGAGCTATCACTAGGTTCTATTTCGTTATCAGATTCGAGCAGGAAAGCAACTTTTAGACAGTGAGGCAGATTATCACTAGATGTTTCAGTCACTTCGTTTTCCGCCCCATTTTCTACACAATGCACATCGTTTGGACAGTCAGGCACTTCTGTTATATCACTTTGAACGATTTCAGCCTTAACTTCATACTTAGTATAATCGTCACATACTTCAATAATTTTCATTTCATTTTCTTCCATGCTGTCATTTTCAGGTAATCGTGCGAAATTCTTACTAGACCCTTCTGCATCAAAACTATTAAACACCTTTCCATCAACAATAATTTCATCTGCACTGCTCATAATGTCATGATTACTAACGTCCTCCTCTACCTCATTTTTACCTATTATTAATTGTGCACACGTCTTTTGCGTGGCATATTCTACCTCCCTCTCCTCTTTATTCATCACAACCTCCCCCACATCTACGTCTTTTACTTCATACACATCATTAACAGTGCCAATATTTCCCTTTTCACTCGCCTTTTCTGGCTCCCTTTTATTTTTTAATAAAGTATTTTCGCACGATTCCGATACCGAGTTATCTTTATCATATGACATATTAACTTTATTTTCATTTCTACATTCATCTACTACTGAAACCGGCCATCGGAAGTGTCCGATCCCGCCTCTTCTGTCTCTTTCTACGGCAGCCATCTTGTTCTGACGTCTGCCATTTGTGTCTGCTGCCAAGTGCAATGTACGCTGCTTCGGCAACGGCTGGCCCGAGCACGAACGGTCACGTGACTTCGCACTGGGAACGCCACTATGTATCATTCCGCGCCCGTCTGCTATAGGCGCGCCCTTAACCTTCCTGCCCCGTAGTTCACGTCTTTCCTTCTCGAATCTAATACTTGGCATCTTTTCTTTGGGCCCAAAACCGGTTTCCGCGTGAATCCGGCCCGTAACACACGCGGTCTTTAGTTTTCCATTTCGTCTCTAGTTTGGGAATTTCGTGCTATGTATCCTCTGCCGCGCGTCGTATAATTTCCTCTACCTCTCGCACGACCTCTTTGAATCGTGTTTACACGAAATCTATCGTTTTCCTGTCGTTCAGCTTGGTCATTACTTTCTCGCGAATAATTGTTGTTATAGTGGGGACGAGATTCGCGATTTCTTCGCCAGTGATCTTCATCCTCTACCCTTTCCAAGAACGCAGAAAAACTACTGTGTGTACTCCCAACATATCGTTTCGAATCCTCAGGCAGTTTCTGCCAAAGAACCCAAACGATCTCAGCTTCAGTTCTTCTAGCCTTCAAATGTATCAGTTTTCTGTACCATGATTCGCAAAACTCTTTCATGGTTTGCCTACCTCTGACATCATACAGTCTGGCCATTAGAAATTCACGCCACAACTGGTCTTGTTTTTGTTCTGACCAGTATTCGTCAATAAATTTTTGTTTAAACGTTTCAAAATACATCTGGTTAGTATCCAGATTCAATCCCCATCTTTTTGCTTCTCCCGTTAGTGCACTAATTACAACATTAATTTTTTCCTGATCAGATAAATATTCAGGAAAATTTCTTTCGCAGTTCTTTACAAAGTCTAGGGGGTGCCATCCGTTATGCCTCTTTGCAGGGTCGAATTTCTCTTCGCCCTCTAATATTTTACTGAGAGGCATTCTTTCAGTAAAATGTGTAGGTACCAATTGTATTTTTCTCTCCAAGTCATACATTTTGCCTTGGATTTGTGAAGTGTTATGTTCACACTTCTTTTCGCAAGTAACAATCTGTTTGGTTAATTCTCTACTTGTTTCTGTTACAGATTGTTTGATCTGTGCAAATTCCACGTTACATTCGGTTTGTATTTCGGATTTAATACCGAATACCTTTTCGTCAACCTTAGTACAGACTAAGGGTTCAATTTGATCTTGAATTTTAATTACTTCAGAGTCAAATCTTTCGTTAATGTCATCAATTTGTCCTTGTACATTGGCAATATTGCCATTGATGAGAGTAATTTCGCTTTTAATACTTTTGATTTCATTACTCACTGTTCCTACCCTTGAGTTGACTTCTTCAATTTGTTTACTAAGTCTGGTACCCTGCTCTTGCATTTGTTTACTAAGATCACTACCTAGTGCTGCGTTTTGCGCTGCAATTTGTGCCTTAATATTGTCATTTTGCGCTGTAATTTGTGCAGACAACATTTTTAACAAATCAGTCACATCTGGTGTCTTTTCACTTTGAGATTCTACTGCCTTTTCGTGTTCAGATCCTACACCCCTTTCTGGTTTTGGTGACTCAAACATATCCCTCGATACATCAGCATAGCCACTGTCTTCGACAACATCGCCTACATTGTCTTGCTTCGTACGCGCTACACACTTAGCTTCGATCTGTTTATTAACGTCTGCGTGATAACGTACGTAATTTAACTCGCGCGTCATGCCATCTGTTGGTGTGCTGCCTGAACTGCTCTCGGTTGCATTCTGCTCTCGCGCGTCTAGACTTATTTCTAATTTCCTGTCCATTTTAGCTATTATTACGTACTGATACCTTTTATTTTTAATTTAAACTGAACTTTCACTACTAGTTCTGTCAAGTTATGTACAGGTTCGTGCCGCTGGACGTTTTATGTTCACTCAACGTTTGTAAAATGCTAACTACTTATAATTTTTTCCGACTGTAGGTGCAAACTGAACAACGTCCTGTCACGCGGCGCCACGTATAACACTCCCTCTCTGCTACTACTGTACCATAACCTCTATGCTAGAAGCAGGTTGTAACATAAAGCAATTTTGTAAAAGCAACTATGGCACAAAGCAACAGAGCAGTGTTACCCTCTGAGAGGAATTTTGTTAATTTGACCGTATTGTTCCTAATGGAAGTGGCTTATCGGAAATGAAAGTCAGAATTACGTTAATATTGGAATAGTGACAAACAAAATTTTGCCTAGCTATACTATTCCTAGAATAAGGGAAACGGTCGCCAGCCTAATTAGGCAAGAGAAAGATTAACATTCTCGTTTAAGAAAGTGGGTATAAGTAACTATAATGGACAACACTACAGACACAACCTAGACTTAGCAACACGCGAGTGCAATGAACTCTAACACACATATGTTTTAAGATTGAAGCTAACAGTTAGAGCAGCAGGAACTATTTTCAAAATTATAACAGGTACAGAAAAACACTATCACTTTCAGGGTTTACACAAACTGAGTGGTCTTTATACTGTTAATATGCACACAAGAGAGACAAACACTTGACATACATGAAAATGTAACGTTTCACAACTGCAACTTCCTCAATTTTACTACAACGAAACACAATGTTGACAAAATTGCAAGAAACTGACTCTCCTTTTAGAATTTACTACAGGCAACAATGAGTTCATTTACTTTACTTAAGGACTTTTAATTTTACCGTTAGCAACAGTACTTTGATAAGCAGTTTTACTAGGAAAATTGTTTTCAGCTATTATCATTGACTTTAACTTTATCTTTAATACGTTCAAGAGGCATTATTTAACAAAGCTCTAGGCTTCAACGTACTTTCAGTAAGGACACTCGGTAATCACTTTTCTTCAAACGGAGAGGACCCTGAGAGGAGTTATGATGAGGAGTAAAATCAAGGTATTAGGTAAATAAATTCCGATATGAATTACCTTATATTTCAGCACATTAACACATCCATTAGGCTGATCCTTCACTGTACATCAATATAGTATTACGTTACAGTGATTGCGCAATGTGGTGGCAACTGCATGTTGGTAGGTGGTATTGCAGGTGGAATTGCCGGACTTTATCGTATCTTCATGGCGATGATTCATACAAATTCCAGAATAGTTCCAGCCATTTATCCACCCATCCGAGGCATTGGAAAGAAGCAGGAAAAGCCTCTCTCTGAATCAGCACAATATGCACCTTTATACTAGCAGTGCACGGACTCGTAGCTCGTTTCCGACTCGTGGCTCGTCTCCGACTGACTGCTCTTCCCCGACTGACTATCAGTTCCACCTTTTCCACCTATGCCAACCACAATTGCGCGCGCTACAGATTTCCGTTCCTGAGGGGAACCACTACACCTTTTATATACAGAATAACTAAGAGCCCTAAGTGAGGATCAGCAATTTACATAACAGCAAACAAATACATTAAATAAAACAGAACATTTTCACATATTGACACTTCTACAAAAAATTATTCACACAAAATTACAATTACATATAATAAGTTCTGTTCCCTCCAAATGGGACAAAGAACTTTAAATTACAGATACACTACTTTGCATAGAATCAAATCACGACATCAAAGGTTTTAACAAAGAAAAGAGTACACAATTTTATGTTATCGATTCAATCACACTTACAGAAAATCAACAACGTAACATTAAATAAAGCAAAATGAATCCATACAGCATAAGAGCTGTGGTGTTACAAGTAGCATAGAGAGCTGCATCAAACCAGTCTCAGGACTGGAGACCACAACCAACAATGTAGTCCAAGTGTTATGGAATAACAATTACGTGTGTACTAAGAATTGCACTCTGTCTCTCGGAAGACACTGCCGTGCAGACCTAAGCACTTTGTGAAATGTTGTAACCAACTAAACACATGTACACCAACTGTCGCATTTGAATGCAGTGCGTGCTGTGGTTCCCAACTAATCAGCTCAAAGTACAGTTATGACAGGTTCGCAGGCGCCATATGACGGTGGTTTTAGAGTCTGCTCACTTCCAGATTCATATTATTTATTATGTGAGAAATCAGAACCAAATGAAGTTAATGGATGGGCATCTATGACTGCTGTTTAACAAAATGTCAGAAAAACTGCAAGGAGAGAGAATGAGCGTTTGATTGTCATTTTCCAAATGAAAAGCAAATTTTTAATGAGAAATGCTGGGTTTTTGACTTCATTGATCAATGTTGCAAGTGACCTTCATTTTTGTGTACTGCTGAATGAGAAATCTTGTTTCTTATATATCTGCTGACGTGGCTGTTATCTAATTCTGATAGGCTGGTAAGGATGAAGGGTAGGGATGTTAGTGAGCCGTGTCCAGCTCGCGTTGATGCCGTTCATAGGTTGGCATCTTGTAATAGCGATAGTGGGGTCTCGTTTTCTTACCGTGTTCACTGGCGCCACTACGTTTGCTCGCCTTGCCTGTCCGTGAGTGGCAGCAGCAGCGCTTATCGATAGCGCTTACTGTGGTACCATCTGGAGTGGCCTCTAGTATTTCCGGGTCGTCCTGTGTCGAGCTAGAGTAGTTGGGACGGGGCAGCAGTGAGGTCCGGACAGCCAGTACTCGCCCGACCGCTGACGACACACATGCACTGTGCGTCGGAAGGGTGTAGTCGCGAGAGTGCACGACCACGTCAAGGACCGGATTCAGCGAGTTCTAGTTGAATGGACCGTGATATTCGAGTAGTGCTACTTGTGTGTGTGTGTGTGTGTGTCCGCCTGTCGAAGTGACCTCATGGCAATAAGTTGTCAGTCGACGATTTCTACTGCTATATTTCCAGTCCCTGACTTGAGTGGGGACGACCGTTGGTTGGTCGTTTTGTCGGTCGTCGCAGCTGATGACGTGCATTTGGTCTTCCGACCTTTTCTGGCTTCTGTGTTTGTGCCGACTTATAATTCGTCCCTGCTGTTTCACACTGGTTTTAGTGTTGTGAGTTGTTGGTGGAATTGTATGCCCAAGTCCGTGTGTATCTTGTGCTTCTGAATGATCAGTCATTTTAATGCTGTCTGCGTACTGGATTTGGAGAGAGTTGTGAACGGACATCAGGTCGGTTGGGGGTGCAGTAGCGAGAAGGTCCGTGCAGTGTGAGGGCAAGCCGGGACCGCTGGCGGCGTGCTGCCACTGCCGGATCCAGGAGGGGTAGCTGCGAGGGCGACGACTTCGTTGCACACCGAACCCTGGACGTTTAAGACGAGTGAAGAGTTAACTGCCAATGCAACCTCGACTATTCTGAGATCTCGGCTTTGGTCGGCAGGTTGTAGCTCCCAGGGCAGCTGAGCCTGGCGGCAACGAGTGAAGTCTTTTGAGGCAGTGAAGTATTGCGGCCGTCTTTCTATATTTGTTATTCATCATTGAATTTAGTATTATTCTAATTAATGAAGATCAACCAGCAGTATTTTCTGCCTTGTGGCCGCTAATGCCCCAGTTACGTGCCCTGGAGGTCAGCGTACTTTTCCAGTGGTGTACCTGTCCTCGTCGTGTTTATGCTGTCCGGCATGGCGTGTTCCACAGCCTCTTGTGTTGTACTGTGCATATTTTTTGGTAGGTCTACCTTGCTTCTAGTGTTTCCTTCGGCCTTGGGTGTTTTCTGAAGACGTAGTGTTGTCTGTCTCTTCGCCCTTGCCTAAAAACATATCATCGTTGTACCGGTGATCGAACGTTAGGCGGATTGGTTAGTCGGTCGGTTGGCGCTTATTTGCCCCTAGTTTGAGTTGCCATCCTGTTACGTGAGTACAACTCTTGGCTGTCTGTCTCACCTTACCTTATGTTTGAGTTACCTTCCCAGGCCGAACTTTGGAACACTCGCTGGGAACCGCTTGTCCTGATTCCTTAGATTGTGATGTTTGTTTTAAGGATATTTGTAATTTTCTAATTATTGTCGGTGTGGCCTTCAGCCGAGCAACAATTTCTCTTCTTTGGTGATAAGGCTTTCAGCCGTGTTTCAGTAAGTTTTTTTTCAGCACACTTATTTTAAAAGCAAGGTATTTATTTTAAAGGTGCTATTTGGAATTCTTTTCCTGGCTCCTAATTCAGGCCTTCAGCCATTTGTTACTTGAAATTGTTTGTGGCCTTCAGCCGAGTAATAGTTTCACTTCTTTTATAATAAGGCCTTCAATCGCGTTACAGTTTGTTTTAAAACGAAGTATTTATCTTAATATGTGCTGTTTGGAATTGTTCTTCTGACTTCTAATTTAGGACTGCAGCCGTTTGTTGTTTGAGGTTATTGTTGGTGGCCTTCGGGCCTAAAATTGCGAATTTTTTTTTCTGTGATTAGACCTTAAGCCGCCATACAGTCAACTGTTTTTTAAGATATTGTTTTAACATTTTAATTTCTTTAAATAAAGTTTACATATTTGAGTGCAACCGAGAGTAACTGATTACGGTCCTATCCACAATCCTAACCTTATCCTGCCCCATCCTGAGAAACCAGCTCTCAGCTAGATATTCTTTATTGGTTTTTTTTATTATTTCTTTTCATTGGTGGAAACCATACCTTTTGATTGGTGTTTGTATTGCTGTTTATGATTCGCGGAAATGGGTGAATGGAAAACTAGGTGGCGGTTCTGATATGTATACGCTAGTACTGTTGTGGTAATTCACTACAGTAATGTCGATCTAAGACAATATTAGAAGTAGAATAACGTTTTATTTTAATCAGAAAGCAATATCCCAAATTAGAAACTGAGAAACTGGTCCTATTTAGCAACATGCTTTAAAAATGTTCGCTTTGTCTTACTTCATAGAATTCCGAGATAGTGTAATGACGTTGATGTGCTGTGGTGGGATTTGAGAATGAAGCGACTCCCATACCGTCGCAGCTGCCATCTTGATCTTGATGAGGGATTGGAGTTGCAGTGTGTACAAATTTGAAACAAGCGTCACTGACGTATTTACGATTTGTCTGTACAATGTCCTTTTCTGTAGCACCTGTGAAACACTTTTTGCGTGTAATACGGCACTATTCAAAGCTTATGCACATCCTCTCACAGACTGTGGGGCGGCGAGTAAGTTACTTCACTGGTTTAGAGTTTTAATGCCGTCTTTAATCACGTGAGCCTGGCAACTAATTTGGTGGTCAGCCAGAAAGCGAAGGGAAACATACTGACCTTAGTTTCCAGTCTGCACGGCCACATTCCGGTCCAGCCCACTGAAAGAAAAGTGCCCATTTCTCTGCGGGATCAGGACTATGACTTCAGTAAAAGTTTAAAGTTCCAATCAAGATTTAATTTAATTAAAGTTTCACACAAACAACACTTAAAATTGCGTTACGTTCAATTGAAAACAAGTGTTTCTAATCTAACAGCACCTTTAGCAGTTCTGAGGCGACATATACGGTAACTTCCTACCAGATTGTTTTTCGCCCTGACTAACATCACTCAATTGAAAGTTCGGAATAAGTCCAGAATGAGATTTTCATTCTGCAGCGGAGTGTGCGCTGATATGAAACTTCCTAGCAGATTAAAATTGTGTGCCCGTCCGAGACTCGAACTCGGGACCTTTGCCTTTCGCGGGCAAGTGCTCTACCTTCTGAGCTACCGAAGCACGACTCACGCCCGGTCCTCACAGCTTTTCTTGTGCCAGTATCTCGTCTCCTACCTTCCAAACTTTACAGAAGCTCTCCTGCGTAGGTAGAGCACTTGCCCGCGAAAGGCAAAGGTTTCGAGTTCGAGTCTGGGTCGGGCACACAGTTTTAATCTGCCAGGAAGTTTCATATCAGCGCACACTCCGCTGCAGAGTGAAAATCTCATTCTGGAAACATCCCCCAGGCTGTGGCTAAGCCATGTCTCCGCAATATCCTTTCTTTCAGGAATGCTAGTTGTGCAAGGTTCGCAGGAGAGCTTCTGTAAAGTTTGGAAGGTAGGAGACGAGATACTGGCAGAAGTAAAGCTGTGAGGACCGGGCGTGAGTCTTGCTTCGGTAGCTCAGATGGTAGAGCACTTGCCCGCGAATGGCAATGGTCCCGAGTTCGAGTCTCGCTCTGGCACACAATTTTAATCTGCCAGGAAGTTTCGGAATAAATGTTCAAAAATTAATGCTCGCCATGAAAGTGGAAATAAATTCACCACTTGCCGTGCGGAATTGAATTTCACACGGACGGCACACTAACAGTTATTTTACCGATTTCTGAACGATCCAGGACGGTGTACAGTCCTCGCGAATTCAGTATCCGTTTTCACTGCCAAATACACGCTTGTCACAGCTCGGCTCTGACGTCATCCGAGGCATAGCGGGACCAGACGTTTAACTGGCGTGGACCTCACAGTGTCTGAGAGCGAAGCGAACCTTTCTACTGCTTCAGGGTCTGTAGTTATAAGGTGCCGGTGCGGACTGCCGAGAAAACAACTGTTGTCTCTGTCTATTTGCATACGGCGGCAGTCTACAAACGACCGCTATCTCGGGCACATAATCATAAATAATATACACTTTTGGAAATTGAAATAAGAACACCGTGAATTCATTGTCCCAGGAAGGGGAAACTTAATTGACACATTCCTGGGGTCAGATACATCACACGATCACTCTGACAGAACCACAGGCACATAGACACAGACAACAGAGCATGCACAATGTCGGCACTAGTGCAGTGTATATCCACCTTTCGTAGCAATGCAGGCTGCTGTTCTCCCATGGAGACGATCGTAGAGATGCTGGATGTAGTCCTGTGGAACGGCTTGCCATGCCATTTCCACCTGGCGCCTCAGTTGGACCAGCGTTCGTGCTGGACGTGCAGACCGCGTGAGACGACGCTTCATCCAGTCCCAAACATGCTCAATGGGGGACAGATCCGGAGATCTTGCTGGCCAGGGTAGTTGACTTACACCTTCTAGAGCACGTTGGGTGGCACGGGATACATGCAGACGTGCATTGTCCTGTTGGAACAGCAAGTTCCCTTGCCGGTCTAGGAATGGTAGAACGATGGGTTCGATGACGGTTTGGATGTACCGTGCACTATTCAGTGTCCCCTCGACGATCACCAGTGGTGTACGGCCAGTGTAGGAGATCGCACCCCACACCATGATGCCGGGTGTTGGCCCTGTGTGCCTCGGTCGTATGCAGTCCCGATTGTGGCGCTCACCTGCACGGCGCCAAACACGCATACAACCATCATTGGCACCAAGGCAGAAGCGACTCTCATCGCTGAAGACGACACATCTCCATTCGTCCCTCCATTCACATCTGTCGCGACACCACTGGAGGTGGGCTGCACGATGTTGGGGCGTGAGCGGAAGACGGCCTAACGGTGTGCGGGACCGTAGCCCAGCTTCATGGAGACGGTTGCGAATGGCCCTCGCCGATACCCCAGGAGCAACAGTGTCCCTAATTTGCTGGGAAGTGGCGGTGCGGTCCCCTAGGGCACTGCGTAGGATCCTACGGTCTTGGCGTGCATCCGTGCATCGCTGCGGTCCGGTCCCAGGTCGACGGGCACGTGCCCCTTCCGCCGACCACTGGCGACAACATCGATGTACTGTGGAGACCTCACGCCCCACGTGTTGAGCAATTCGGCGGTACGTCCACCCGGCCTCCCGCATGCCCACTATACGCCCTCGCTCAAAGTCCGTCAACTGCACATACGGTTCACGTCCACGCTGTCGCGGCATGCTACCAGTGTTAAAGACTGCGATGGAGCTCCGTATGCCACGGCAAACTGGCCGACACTGACGGCGGCGGTGCACAAATGCTGCCGCAGCTAGCGCCATTCGACGGCCAACACCGCGGTTCCTGGTGTGTCCGCTGTGCCGTGCGTGTGATCATTGCTTGTACAGCCCTCTCGCAGTGTCCGGAGCAAGTATGGTGGGTCTGACACACTGGTGTCAATGTGTTCTTTTTTCCATTTCTAGGAGTGTAGTTACCAATTACTTCAGAAACTTGTTAATTTTTTTCTGGTATGCAGATAAACAGTTTGAAAGTACTTAGATAGTTTCAGCTCTTTGCTTAACAGAATTTATGTAGTGGAACTGACGGTAGATTGTTACCTCTGAACCATACCTTTGCTAAGACTTATATCAGATGCTATTTATGTTACAAATCTTAAACTTGGTGCAGCTTTATTATTTAATCTATTTGATCATCTGGTTTACCCAAAATCCTCTATCATTAAAATTTAAAGTACTTAATCTACAACACTTAGGTACATTTTAGTTACAAAATTAGTTTTTATTTAATTACTCAACAACTATAAGAGCTAGATTAACGTGGTCTCTCTGTTATTATTTCTGGGGTGTACTGAAGCATAAAACAATTTTTCAAGTTTCTAAGTCCTTTATTTAGCGCCTCTGATTTTTCCGAAGAACGTGGATTCTGGCGTTAATTTTTGTTTTATGGTTTTGCAAACCAGCATCAGTTATTTATAACTTTTAACTGCACCTGCTGACCAAATTCCGGCTTCCGAGCGTCATTATTTAGCACCTCTGAATTGTCTCTTAAAATGGCATTTTTCCGTAAACTATTAAGTTTAGAACATCAAGACCTGGTATTTGGAACATTATTACACTAAACTGTAATTTAACAAAGTTTTAAACATAAATTTTGATTTTAAATTTCATACTAAATTGTGGTGCAATACTTGTGCGCCACATGCAGACGCGTTAAGGTGACGTGGCGCCACTAGCAGTGAACTGGGGTAAGTCACGGCGCACTCGCTCGCCTCTGTATCTTGCTTCAAGTCCTCGCAATGTTCCAGTCTGACACAGTGCACATCCATTGTTTCTCTAGCCACCCACCGATACGCGTCCGTTGTACACGCGAAAACTGTTTTGGTTCATTCCAGAACGAAGGTACGGAGCACACTCTCTGCAGTTGTTGTCACATGATAATAAAAATGTTTAACATGTGTCTTCAGACTTGAATGCCAACTCACCAGTCATGCTGCCACACCCATCACCATCTCCTTCTGAACGAACCTATCCTTTAATTGTTCTATTTCGACTGTCGGAAAAGTTACATAAAGACACATCTAAACATGTATGTTCAGATAAAAGTATTTGTAATCCTCACATATTATATAGTGGGGGCAGAGAGATGAAAAAACAGCGTACTTCAAAATGCACAAATAGCCAGATTATATTCATCCATTATTTGAGAATGAGACATTTTTTACTTGTTACTAACTTTAATCATAATTTCAGACGTTTATGACACTTTTCGTCACTGGCATCACACACTAAATAACAAAGTAAGGAAGTTTATTGTTTACTACATTTTCGCCCCTCATGCTGTGAACCAGCCCCATTTGGTGTAACGTCTCAGTTAATTGGTTCCTTACTCCTAATTCTACAAGGTGGCGCAGTTAAAACTAGTCCAATGTCTTTTATTCCAGACTTTGATCACAATGTCCATTGTTCTGACGATGATCGGTTTCAGTCAGTAATGACCATCCTCAGATGTTTGCTACAAAATATCCCAAAGTCATAAGGCCGTAATGACATCGTCAAAACATATAAATATACTCAACACAGCATCGTCACGTAGATCTAAAAGAAGGTGTAGATTAGGCCACATCGTCCACACAGTCATTTAGTAGCCAGTTACAAAAATGACTGTGTGGACGATATGGCCTATTCTACACCTTATTTTAGATCTACGTGACGATGCTTTGCTGAGTATATTTATATTTTTTGACGATTCTATTACGGCCTTATCACTTTAGGACATGGTATATCAAAGATGTGAGGATGTTCATTACTGACTGAAACCGGTAATCGTCAAAACAATTGATATTGTGATCGAAGTTTATTTCTTCGGTGAAGTTAGACGTTTCTGTTTGCTGTCTGCAAAATGACTGTCTCGATAGGATAAGAACTGAAACTGTGGAAACGTGTGTGAAAACGTTTTAATGCTTACGTGCCCGGATATAGGAATACCAAGAAAGAGAGTCTGTAAAAAAATTGGCCTCCGTACTGATATGTGCAAAATGTAAAACGACAAAGAAATCCTTCACTTCGCACGCCAGAACTTACTGCAGACATTCGCCGAAGAATTACTCAGAGCCCAAAGTCTTCTACATGTAAATTGTCCTAACAGGCGCCTATAAGTAGGACGAGTTGCCAACGGGTATAGAAAAGTCTTACTTTGGAGCCATATTCTGTGAAGTGCACAGCAAGTCTGGGAGAACGACATTCAGAAACGTGTAGACTACAGCATGTTGATTTCGAATAATATCAACGATGGTTTGTTAGACACTTTACATTACATTATGAGTGATGAAACACAGTTTCATCATTCCAGGCATGTAAGTTCACAGAAGCTAGACACTGGGTAACGGAAGACCCTAACACTGTGTGCCAGCAATAACTGCATGTAGAAAAAATCGGCGTTTGGTGTGGTGTAACAAGACCGCACATCATTGAATCAATACTTTTTGACAACATCCTCAACATGGTTGTATATATGGTATATTTGATAGAATTTGTGCTCAACTTACTGAATATAACAATAATGCTTCTTCCAGCACGATACGGCAACATGCCACACACCTAAGGAATCCCTGTAACAAGTCCATAACGTCGGCACACATTTGTGGCCACTACGTTCGCCGTGACTTTCTTCCTGTGGGAACACTTGAAGAGCATGGTCTATGAAACATATCCACACACAATACAGGAATTGAAAGATATCAGCCGTGAAGTTGCCGCCATCGATCTACATCTACGTCTACATCAGTAAAGGAAACAAAAGAAAATTCGGTGTAGTTATTAATATCCATGAAGAAGAAATAAACACTTTGAGATTCGCTGATGACGTTGTAATCCTGTCAGAGACAGCAAAGGACTTGGAAGAGCAGTTGAACGGAATGGACGGTGTCTTGAAAGGAGGATATAAGATGAACATCAACAAAAGCAAAACAAGGTTAATGGAATGTAGTCGGATTAAGTGAAGTGATGCTGAGGAAATTAGATTGGGAAATGAGACACTTAAAGTAGTAAAGGAGTTTTGCTATTTGGGGAGCAAAATAATTGATAATGGTCGAAGTAGAGAGGATATAAAATGTAGACTGGCAATGGCAAGGAAAGCGTTTCTGAAGAAGAGAAATTTGTTAACATCGAGTATAGATTTTAGTGTCAGGAAGGCATTTCTGAAAGTATTTGAATTGAGTGTAGCCATGTATGGAAGTGAAACATGGACAATAAAATAATTTGGACCAGAAGAGAATAGAAGCTTTCGAAATGTGGTGCTACAGAAGAATGCTGAAGATTAGATGGGTAGATCACATAACTAATGAGGAGGTATTGAATAGAATTGGGGAGAAGAGGAGTTTGTGGCACAACTTGACAATAAGAAGAGACCGGTTATTATGACATGTTCTGAGGATCAGGGGATCACAAATTTAGCATTGGAGGGTAGTGTGGAGGGTAAAAATCGTAGAGGGAGACCAAGGTATGAATACACTAAGCAGATTCAGAAGGATGTAGGTTGCACTAAGTACTGGGAGATGAAGCAGCTTGCACAGGATAGAGTAGCATGGAAAGCTGCATCAAACCAGTCTCAGGACTGAAGACCACAACAACAACAACAACAACACATCTACATCTACATGGATACTCTGCTAATCACATTGAAGTTCCTGGCAGAGGGTTCATCGAACCACCTTCACAATTCTCTATTATTTCAATCTCGTATACCTCGCGGAAAGAATGAACACACATATCTTTCCATACGAGCTCTAATTTCCCTTATTTTATCGTGGTGATCTTCCTCCCTATGTGGTTAGGTGTAAAAAAAATATTTTCGCATTCGGAGGAGAAAGTTGGTGATTGGAATTTTGTGAGAAGATATCGTCGCAATGAAAAACGCCTTTCTTTTAATGATTTCCAGCCCAAATCCTGTATCATTTCTCTGACACTCTCTCCCATATTTCGCGATAATGCAAAACGTGCTGCCTTTCTTTGAACTTTTTCGATGTACTCCGTCAGTCCTATCTGGTGAGGGTCCCACACCGCGCAGCAGTATTCTAAAACAGGACGGACAAGCGTAGTGCAGGCAGCCTCCTTAGTTGGTCTGTTACATTTCTTAAGTGTCCTGCCAATAAAATGGAGCCTTTGGTTACCCTTCCCCGCAACGTTATCTACGTGTTCTTTCCAATTTTAGTTGCACGTAATTGTAATCCTAGGTATTTAGTTGAATTTACCGCTCTTAGATTAGACTGAGTTATCGTGCAACCGAAGCTTAACGAATTCCTTTTAGCACTCATGTGGATGACCTCACACTTTCCGTTATTTAGGGTCAACTGCCAATTTTCGCACCGTTCAGATATCTTTTCTAAGTCGTCTTGCGATTTGTTTTGATTTTCTGATGACTTCCGTAGTCGATAAACGACAGTGTCATCTGCAAACAACCTAAGACGGCTGCTTTGATTGTATCCCAAATCGTTTACATAGATAAGGAGCAGCAAAAGGCCTATAACACTACCTTGGGGAACGCCTGAAATCACTTCTGTTTAACTCCATGACTTTCCGTCAGTTACTACGAACTGCGACCTCTCTGACAGGAAACCGCAAATCCAGTCACATAACTGAGACGATATTTCATAAGCGCGCAACTTCACTACGATCTGCTTGTGTGGTACAGTGTCAAAAGCCTTCCGGAAATCCAGGAGTACGGAATCTATCTGAAATCCCTTGTCAATAGCACTCAGTACTTCGTGTGAATAAAGAGCTAGTTGTGTTTCACATGAACGATGTTTCCTAAACCCTTGTTGACTGTGTGTCAATAGACCGTTGCCTTCGAGGTAGTTCATAATGTTCGAAAACAATATATAGTCCAAAATCCTGCTGTATATCGACGTTAACGATATGGGACTGTAATTTAGTGGATTACTCCTACTACCTTTCTTGAATATTGGTGTGACCTGAGCAACTTTCCAGTCTTTGGGCACGGATCTTTCGTCGAGCGAACGGTTAAATATGATTGTTAAGTATGGAGATAATACATCAGCATACTCGGAAAGAAACCTAATTGGTATACAGTCTGGACCAGAAGACTTGTTTTATTAAGTGATTTAAGTTGCCTTACTACTCCGAGAATATTTCCTTCTACGTTACTCATGTTGGCATTGTTCTCGATTCGAATTCTGGAATATTTACTTCGTTTTCTTTTGTGAAGGCATTTCGGAAGGCTGTGTTTAGTAACTCTGCTTTGGCAGCACTGTCATCGATATTATCTCCATTATTATCGTGCAGAGAAGGCATTGATTGTTTCTTGCCGCTAACATACTTCACATACGACCAGAATCTCTTTGGATTTTCTACTAGGTTTCGAGACAAAGTTTCGTTGTGGAAACTGTTATAGGCGTCTCGCATTGAACTTCGCGCTAATTTTCGAGCTTCTGTAAGTGATCGCCAATCTTGGGGATTTTGCGACTGTTTAAATTTGGAGTGTTTGTTTCGATGTTCTAACCCGTTTTTTGTACGAAGGAGGATAGCTCCGTCATTTGTTAGTTTATTTGGTATAAATCTCTCAATTGCTGCTGATACTGTTTTTCTGATTTTAAGCCACATCTGGTGTACAGTTACATTATTAATTTGGAATGAGTGGAGATTGTCTCTCAGGAAGGTGTGAAGTCAATTTTTATCTGCTTTTTTGAATAGGTATACTTTTCATTTATTTTTCGAGGATTTTGGGACTACAATATTTAATCTCGCTACGACAACCCTGTGTTTACTAATCCCTACATTGGTTTTGATGCTCGTTATTAACTCAGGATTATTTGTTGCTAAGAGGTCAAGTGTGTGTTTTCACAACCGTTTACTATTCGCATGGGCTCATGAACTAACTGCTCGAAATAATTTTCAGAGAATTCGTTTAGCACAATTTCGGGTGATATTTTATGCTTATCTCCGGAATTAAACATGTATTTTCGCTAGCATATCGAGGGCAAATTAAAGTCACCACCAACTATTATCGTATGAGTCAGGTACGTGTTTGAAATCAAACTCATGTTTTCTTTGAACATTTCAGCAACTGTATCATCTGAACTGGGAGGTCGGTAAAAGGATCCAATTATTATTTTAGTCCGGTTGCCAACAATGACCTCTGGCCATACTAACTCACAGGAAGTATCTACTTCAGTTTCGCGACAAGTGAAACTACTTCTGACAGCAACAGACACGCCACCGCTAACCGTGTTTAGCCTATCTTTTCAGAACACCGTTAGGTTCGTCGCAAAAATTTCTGCTGAGCTTATATCCGGCTTTAGCCAGCTTTCATTGCCTATAACGATTTGAGCATCAGTGCTTTCTATTAGTGCTTGGAGCTCTGGTATTTTCCCAGCAGAGCAACGACAATTTACAACTGTTATACCAATGATCCCTGTACGTACGTTCTCCCTGTCTTCAGCTTGCACCCTTTGTGGCTGAAGCCCTTCTTGTGTTTTCCCGAGACCCTCTAACCTAAAAACATGTGGTACTTACTCTCTTGAAAGAAGTACTTTGTAGGTAAGAACCAGCACACTAGTTGGGGTGATAAGATGGAGAGAGGAGTGAGGAGGAAGAGATGGACAGACAGAAACTGGCAAGGAGGAGATGGATAGGTGGTGGGGGAGATGGACACAGAGACAGAGGAGAAGAAACGGAAAGAGAAAGGCAAGATGAGGAGATGGACAGAAAGCGGGGAAAGGAGGAGATGGATAGAGACGAAAAGATGGATGGAGAGAGCGGATGAAAGAGGAGGAGGAGGAGAAGTAAATGTACAAAGAGAGGGGTAGGAGGAGATGGACAGAGAAATGTGGCTGGAAGACGGAGAGATAGGGAGGAGTCGATGGACAGAGAGCGGTGGAAGGAGGTGATGGACAGAAAGGGGCAGGGTGGCCATGGAGAGACAGGGATTTGGAGGAGATAGACAAGAGAGGGGGGCGGGAAGCTGTACAGAGAAAGGCAAGAGGAGAACAAGAAAGGGAATGGGGAGTAGAAGATGGCCTTATAGTGGGTGTGGAGGAGATGGGAGAGGAGGAGATAGACAAAGAGAGGGGGAAGAAGCTGATGGACAGAGAGTAGCGCAGGGTGAGGCGGACAGGGGGGAGGGGGGGAAGGGGGAGGAAGTGACCCACATCTCTATCAATCTTCTCCTACTTTCTGTTTTAGAGCTATAAATCTTAATTGTCCTATTGTAGATTTAAATGTAATGGGGGCGACTTATTGGGACCTGTTCCAAATGTAAAAATGTTTGTACCATTTTCTGAAAAAAAAATGGCTCTGAGCACTATGGGACTTAACATCTGTGGTCATCAGTCCCCTAGAAATTAGAACTACTTAAACCTAACTAACCTAAGGACATAACACACATCCATGCCCGAGGCAGGATTCGAACCTGCGATCGTAGCAGTCGCCCGGTTCCGGACTGAGCGCCTAGAACCGCTAGACCACCGCGGCCGGCCCATTTTCTGAACCAAGATTCGTGGATAAGTCTCACTATTCGATGGACAGGGTATATATAGAGGGTTGTGTCACATGTACTGTGTAATTTTTTAAAACGCATATTTTTTTTGTCGCCGTTCCTTATTGTAATCGCCATCTGGAAGAGTGTTAATATCCATGAATTGTCAAACTGAATGTTCGTAAAACTGTCTAATATGTGTTTTGTGACTATTTGTGCATGTCGTTATTCCAAGATCCATGAATTGATGTCCGTGAGCCGCTGCGTTGAACTACAACCCTCGCAGTCAAGAGATGTTACAGCACCTTCGTACGGTTAGCTGGCCTCTGAGAGTGCAGCCGACATCCAATCTTTAAATTGTTAAAAGGTATAGTAAGGTTGTAAATTTGTTAAGATTTAATGGTTCCGATCCTTTTATATGTAACAGACCGGCAGAACCATTTTAAACGAATGTGAAGTTGGTTCGTTCGTGAAGTGAATAGTCTGGTTACGGTAGTTGTTGGGAGAGAACCAGTGTGTGTGGTGAGTCGTAAAGATAAGAGACATATGTTTTCAAATTTCTTGTTGCCACAACTTTTGGTAAGATATCGTTCGGTAGTTTCGTGACTGACAAGTTAGGATTTCCGTAACATTCCATGTAATGCGTAGAGATCTTTGATTGCAATTTTTAATTTGGCGATCTTCCAGTTACTTGCTATTATTTATTGGCAAGGGAAATATTTTAATGAGCTGTGAGGAACAAGACTTGGTGGTTGTGTTTTCGAGTTTTTTTTAATGATAGCTCATTGGTATCGTTACGCTTCCATGGTTTAAATCTAGTGGTTCTGTAAGGACATTCAGAGGGAACTGAGTTGTGGCAGTTTTGTGATGTGTCATGCATTATGAATTGTGGCTTTTTATTGATGGTCGGTTAGTAGATTTGGGCCTTAATCTACGTGACTCTACTATGTGTATACGGACGCTCTTGTACCTACAGTGACATTACGTCGTGATTTATTCAAGATGTACCCCGGCGTTGTTAACGATAGGTGACAAATATTGAGAGAATCGTTATAAAAAGACAAATGTCAACAAAGCTATTGCTTTTCATTAATAGCGTTGAGTGACCAGTTAACCTAGGGATTTTACAGTGATGCAGGACTCCAAAACCTGAAGAGTCTGTGACCTTTGATCAAAATGTTCCACGTATGGATTAATGTGGAAGTAGAACGTAGATTTCTTGTCTATTTTCTATCATTGCTGTCCGTTAGATGGAATTTAAGCTTTAGCTGGCCATCGTACATCTACGATTAAACGACAGTCCTGATTTTGAAATGAGATTAATAATGACAGAAACAAGATATTTAAAAAGGAAAAATCTGTTCCCAATTTATAATTCCAAGCAAATCACACTTCTTCGGCCAAAAATTTTAAAATCAAGTCAAAAAGTCTTAAGAAAATAATAGCTAGAAAGCAAAGGTATTGAATATTTGCTAAGTATTCGTAATGTTGATGATATTGGCGAGAAGAATTTAATTATGTTACTATTATCTAGTTCGAAATGGAAGGATTATTATTATCAAAAGAAATTAACTGAAATCACAGCTTCAAATATTCTATGCAAAACATTAATACCGCAAACCATATGCGTAAAGTGAAGATGAAAAGAAGCAGAAAAAATTAAATTTATTTCAATAAAATCAAAGTAAATGAAGCTGGTATGGTTAGTAAATTATATGGCTGATCTGCCCTGTAATTAATCTCTGATACTGTGCCAAACCGATAGAAAAGAGAGCGTAATATTTACTGTTAAGTAAAAGGATTACGTAGATAGATTTGCAACTGAATTTGACGTGCGATTACAGAGTGAAAGGTTTTATTTTCAGAATCCCCATTTCTGTGTTAATTTTGAATGGGGTTAACCTGTATATCTGATTGAAAATACGGGGATGTGATAGACAATTCGCGCAATGCTATCGACTTTAAACTCAATTTTGTACCCCAATTAAATAATTTCCATTAAGCTAGAGACATATTATCAAGCAGGTAATTGCATTTAACTGAATTTTTTTCTAACGCGTTAGCTATTTGGCGCTTTTAAAATGTTTTGTTAATAGCAATTTCTGATCCAGTTATTGGTACTTTAAATTAATTTTTATGTTAAATTATATGCGTTAATCAATGGTTCTTTAAAATAAATTTTAACCTGAAGTGGATATTGTAATTAGCGGCGATTTTAAAACCTTTGTGAATGATGGGACATATCCCACTGAAGTAATACGCAGTTTTGAGCGTTTGGGCGTCTATGCCTCACACACTATGTGCTCAAAAGTAGCCGGACACCCCCCAAAACATACGTTTTGCATATTAGGTGCATTGTGTTGCCACCTGCTGCCAGGTACTCCATATCAGCGACCTCAGCAGTCATTAGACATCATGATAGAGGAGAATGGGGCGCTCCACGGGAACTCACGGACTTCGAACATGGTCAGGTGATTGGGTGTCACTTGTGTCATACGTCTGTACGCGAGATTTTCAATCTCTGAAACATCCCTAGGTTTACTGTTTCCAAATTGATAGTGAAGTGAAAACGTGTAGGGACACCTAGAGCACAAAAGTGTTCAGGCAGCCCTCGTCTGTTGACTGACAGGGACCGCCGATAGTAGAAGAGGGTCGTCATATGTAATAGGCAGACATCTATCCAGACCATCACATAGGAATTCCTAACTCCATCAGGTTCCACTGCAAGTACTATGACAGTTACGCCAGTAAATGCCAAACGACACCTCGCTTGGTGTAAGAAGCGTAAACATTGGACGATTGAACAGTGGAAGAACGTTGTGCGGAGTGATGAATCATAGTACACAATGTGGCGATCCGAGGGTAGGGTGTGGGTATGGCGAATGCCCGGTGAACGTCATCTGCCAGCTTGTGTAGTGACAACAGTAAAATTCGGAGCCGGTGGTGTTATGGTGTGGTCGTGTTCTTCATGGGGGGGGGGGGGATTTGCACTCCTTGTTGTTTTGCGTGGCACTATCACAGCACAGGCCTACATTGATGTTTTAAGCATCTTATTGCTTCCCGCTGTGGGATGACGATTGCATCTTTCAAACTGTTCATATGCACGGCCTGTGGCGGAGTGGTTCCACGACAGTTACGGCCCTGTAATGGACTGGCCTGCACAGAGTCCTGACCTGAATCCCATAGATCATCTTTGGGATGTTTTGGAACGCCGACTTAGTGCCAGACCCCACCTAACGACATCGATACCTCTCTTCGCTGCAGCACCCTGTAAAGAATGGGCTGCCATTCCCCAAGAAACCTTCCAGCACCTGATTGAACGTGTGCCTGCGAGAGTGAAAGCTATCATTAGGCCTAAAAGTGGACTAACACCATACTGAATTCCAGCATTACCGATGGAAGGCGCCACGAAGTTGTAAGTCATTTCAGCCAGATGTTCGGATACTTTTGATCACATAGTGTATCTAATGTTAGCGTGTGGCGCTGCGCCTTCCGAACTTGGAGAAAAATGCTATGGGCCTAGACATGGATATATAGAAGGCTGTGAGCGGTCAAACGGGGCGGCGTATGTTTGTTGGTGACACAGTGCATCTGTTTCACGTAAATCAGATCACTATTGACTCCAAGAATGTCTGGAGAAACTAATTGTATTTTCTTATATATCACAGGCATCGTTTTGAAACATCATTATAGACCTCAGTAATTCTGCTGTTTTGTACATAATTTGAATTCGGCGGCACGTACGAGTATATTCCCCAGAAAACTTAAGAGAATGTGGAAACTTCTGGTGTGTGGTATGGCAAAACTATCTTCAACTGTCACGTTGAAACTTTGATTGAACCTATTTCATGTTTTTCGCTGCCAGTAGAATAAATGTATTTTGGTACTGATTTGTAATACTTTTTTCCGTAACTGAGACCAGAAAAATGGTTCAAATGGCTTTGAGCACTATGGGACTTAACTTCTGAGGTTATCAGTCCCCTAGAACTTAGAACTACTTAAACCTAACTAACCTAAGGACATCACACACATCCATGCCCGAGGCAGGATTCGAACCTGCGACCGTAGCGGTCGTGCGGTTCCAGACTGTAGTGCCTCGAACTGAGAACTGATTAAATCATTCTAAAATACCAATTTATCTCTGAAAATCCTAGGTTCACATGAAAAACATGAACCTAGTTAGTTTCGTAGGACAATTTTGTTCCTACTTCTTCGATTTTAGAAATCGGTCAGCTTAAAAAGTTTTAGGTAGTGAAACCATATTATTTATCATAAAGGAAGAACAGTTTTCGACCTTCTGTTTTTTTAACCATATTCAAAATAAATTTTAAACATAAAAGAGTTTAATATTTGTTTGGGTGTTACACTGTAAGTAGGCTGTTTATGTTTTCTTATTGGCGACGTTACGTAGCGCTCTGTATGAAAATCACTGGCTGTGCTGTGTGCAGTCTGTGGCTAGTTTGCATTGTTGCCTGCCATTGTAGTGTTGGGCAGCGGCAGCTGGATGTGAACAGCGCGTAGCGTTGCGCAGTTAGAGGTGAGCCGCCAGCAGTGGTGGATGTGGGGAGAGAGATGGCGGAGTTTTGTAATTTATCATGAACTGCTATATATATTATGACTATTAAGGTAAATACATTGTTTGTTCTCTATTAATATCTTTCATTTGCTAACTATCCCTATCAGTAGTTAGTGCCTTCCGTACTTTGAATCTTTTATTTAGCTGGCAGTAGTGGCGCTCGCTGTATTGCAGTAGTTCGAGTAATGAAGATTTTTGTGAGGTAAGTGATTTGTGAAAGGTATAGGTTAATGTTAGTCAGGGCTATTCTTTTGTAGGGATTTTTGAAAGTCAGATTTCGTTGAGCTGAAAATTTTGTGTGTCAGGTTAAGCACAGTCTTGTATAATTTTTCAAAGGGGACGTTCCATATGGAATTATACAAGACTGTGCACTGAGGAGCAGAAACGTAATGACCACCGCCCATGGTGAGGTAGAAATTCGCCCACTGGCATTGCTAACAAGAACGGGCGGTAATTAAAGTTCAAGGCTACTATAAACTATTTGTTCGTTCCTGAAACTTTTCATTTTCAAAAGTATTGCACGTAAAAATATGTTTTATGCATGGTTAGAACCGTAAACTCGCCTAGGTTAAATTTTGTGCTATTTGTGCACCCCGACCACACGATAAACATCCAAGCGGTATTAAAGTTCGTTTCATTTCTTATGTAGCAACATGGTGCTTTCTCTAAGCTGTTTCGTTGTTCTTGGCAATGGAGGTACGTGAACACGGTCGTTAAAGTCACAGGGCAATAGGTCAGGCGACCGGGCGGCGAAGAGAAAAGAGCCACATCATCTTCAACATTACGCCGAATGTTGCGGTGCGGACGGACAGGTGGTCACCTGTATTGTTGGGAGGAGACAGTCTCGGAATCAGAAATATATCGAGGTAAGATGTACCCGCCTAAATCTACTCCCAGAAGAAAAACGGCCCACACAGCTTCGTCTCTGATACTGCACAGAGTATCATACTGCTCGAGTATCATGTCGTTTTTGGAAACCCAGAATCTGCTATGTAGGAATCAACATGGATTCCGGAAACAGCGATCGTGTGAGACCCAACTCGCTTTATTTGTTCATGAGACCCAGAAAATATTAGATACAGGCTCCCAGGTAGATGCTATTTTTCTTGACTTCCGGAAGGCGTTCGATATAGTTCCGCACAGTCGCCTGATAAACAAAGTAAGAGCCTACGGAATATCAGACCAGCTGTGTGGCTGGATTGAAGAGTTTTTAGGAAACAGAACACAGCATGTTGGTCTCAATGGAGAGACGTCTACAGACGTTAAAGTAACCTCTGGCGTGCCACAGGGGAGTGTTATGGGACCATTGCTTTTCATAATATATGTAAATGACCTGGTAGATAGTGTCGGAAGTTCCATCCGGCTTTTCGCGGATGATGCTGTAGTATACAGAGAAGTTGTAGCATTAGAAATTTGTAGCGAAATGCAGGAAGATCTGCAGCGGATAGGCACTTGGTGCAGGGAGTGGCAACTGACCCTTAACATAAACAAATGTAATGTATTGCGAATACATAGAAAGAAGGATCCTTTATTGTATGATTATATGATAGCAGAACAAACAATGGTAGCAGTTACTTCTGTAAAATATCTGGGAGTATGCGTGCGGAACGATTTGAAGTGGAATGATCATATAAAATTAATAGTTGGTAAAGCGGGTACCATGTTGAGATTCATTGGGAGAGTCCTTAGAAAATGTAGTCCATCAACAAAGGAGGTCGCTTACAAATCACTCGTTCGACCTATACTTGAGTATTGCTCATCAGTGTGGGATCCGTACCAGATCGGGATGACGGAGGAGACAGAGAAGATCCAAAGAAGAACAGCACATTTCTTCACAATTTTTATTTGGTAACCGTGATAACATTACCGAGATGTTTAACAAACTCAAGTGGCAGACTCTGCAAGAGAGGCGCTCTGCATCGCGGTGTATCTTGCTCGCCAGGTTTCGAGGGGGTGCGTTTCTGGATGAGGTATCGAATATATTGCTTCCCCCTACTTATACCTCCCGAGGAGATCACGAATGTAAGATTAGAGAGATTCGAGCGCGCACGGAGGGTTTCCGGGAGTCGTTCTTCCCGCGAACCATACGCGACTGGAACAGGAAAGGGAGGTAACGACAGTGGCACGTAAAGTGCCCTCCGCCACACACCGTTGGGTGGCTTGCGGAGTATAGATGTTGATGTAGATGTAGATGTAGATGTAGATGTAGATGTGAAAACAACCTTCAGTGAATCCCGTAAGTGCACAACAATTTTATAAAAGTATTCAGCGCCCCACACGCTCTCACTGTGGTGATTAATCTTTCCAGATAAATGGAAAGTGGCATTGTCGCTGAATATGAGCCTGCAGGCGAAATGTTCATCCTCAAGTGCTACGTCCAGTATGATGCAAAATTGTAGGCGCCGACCATAACCCTGCACTTTTGACTGTTGCACGATCTGGAGACGGTACAGTTTGAAGTGTAACGGCCGACTCGAAATCTTCCACACAGTTTGCTACGTTATTCCGAGTTCGTCCCGTGAGCAGAACGCTGATTTGGTATGCACTGCATACGAAACTTTCCCCTCACAGTTTCCACGGTTCCACCGACACGCTTGATGGGCTGTTACTTTTCTGCTTAGAGACAGCTAGTGTCCCCAGTTGATACCAACGCACAACGCCCTGTTTACATGGTCGCTCTTTTTAGCAATTATTTCTAAATACACGTTGAGATGTTGTAATAGATACACATCTCACATATTACTAAACACAAAAACTCTGTTTTCAGTTTGTCACCATTTTGTCAAAATACTGCACTCATAAAGCCAGCTGGTGGGCAAATCTCAAACTCGATTACCTTATGGTTCTGTTGATGCATCAGTCGTATTTGTACTTGTAATAATTTGGAAAATGTAGAACTCTGACAGCGAATGAATCGTCTAAGGTAGCTCTTATGCAAGTGGAGAAGAAAGCAAAGGAATATCACTGCACATTGGCCGCAAGTTGGGAAATCCGCTACCATAAGCGACTTCGATAAATGGCAGATCATTATGGTCCAGCTGTTGAGAAGAACCGTCTCGGAAATGGCGATGGTGGTCGACTGTTCGCGTACTGCTGTCGTGAGCGTCTTTGGAAAGAGGTTGAAGGACTGTGAGACCGCGAATATGCGACAAGATGTTGGGCATCCGAGCCTCATCGTACAACGTGGAGGTCAGAGACTTGCCCGCTATGTAAAGAAGGATAGGCGACGATCAGTGGCAGATCTGACGACAGAGTGTAGATGCAGGCACGAGGGTTTCGTAGCACACTGTTTGCGATGCCCCACCGAGATTTATCTTATTACGAATACTTATTCGCCCTTAAGTGACTGTGTATGGGCATCTAGCACGTAAATTTTTGTGGACTGACATTCGCGTGTAGTTTCATCTTACTGATTCACTTTGCTGATCTCTCTTTATAAGACAGAGCTTATATCTTGCCACACTAATTAGGAACCGACAAAGTAAAGTTATTAAACATCACTGAAGAAGAGAGCACAAATATTAACGGGCGACACTTTGAGTGACGATGATACACGGAACTGACTAAGATGGACACGATTTAGCTGCTAGTAAACATTTCGGGACGTGAGGTCGTGGTCCAAGAAACTCTTTTGTTCCCGACGTTCCGTCCAGGACTGCGCTGGACACTCTCAGAGGCTTTCCTCTACCGAGTCTTGCCAGCTGAGTTCAAAACAACCGAATTTCGATAAGGTAATTCCAGAAATTCCATTTCCTAATTTATATGTTATAACCTATGTGTAATTTCGTCACGTGTGACTATGGGACTATGGATGTAATGTTACGTTTATATAGCTTGTAATTTGTTACTGTAAAATTTTGTTACATTATTCCGTGGATAAGTCATCGCTGACTTATTATCATTAGTACGACTTAAGAGAAAGGGGGGGGGGGGCGTTACTGATCAGGAAACGAGGTTCCTTAATCGTACCTAACGTACAATTCTGAAAAAGGTCGAAAGCTCGATATGAGAAAATATTTTTGTATTTGTGTGGAAGCTATTTGACAGTCAAAAAGTACTGATTCAGTGTATGCAAAACAAATTGTGTTACTTAAATTACTCTACCAAATACAGTAATTTTCCCTTAAGGAGCAACTTTACCCTACCTTCACGAAGCAACATCAGACATCCACTGCCCCCATACGGGAAGAACGGGCTCGCACAGTCGAATAAAAGTAATAACACCCCCTGCCCTGTCTCCCAATGTTTACCATTCGTTACGTATGTGTACATGTTTTCACGTTTTTTTACTCCCTCGGCGCATCGGCTTCCTCATACGATGCCTCATACGAGAATTGTTTACAGACTTCGAGTTTCCGCAATCACTGACGTGTGTAACAACCATCGAGCCACCAACATTGTATAGTGCACCGATCAACGTATTGCTATTCGCGATAAGATGCAAGCTGGCTGTGAGTCACAGTAAACCTGTTGTTATTGAGACATCCTCGGATTGGGAGTTCAAAATAGGAGTAATTTTTAAAAATTCTGTGATTTAGTGACACGAAATTACTGTTGTCAAATTATTAATAGTATCAACTATCCAACAATTAAGTACAAATAACTACAGTGTTCCAGACTGAAACAATTGCAGTGTTACTGGACGAACACGCAGTAGGTTTTGGGGACTACCCAATAACTCTGAAATTTATGCACTGAGGTAACGATACGTTGTGATATTGTGTCGGATCTGATTTTTCATACCTTATTACAGAAACTCGAGACAGTTTTTATTTGATTTTTAGTATCCAAATAAATCTAATGACGTGCAATAGGATTTTCCACTACGATCAAAGCATCTTGTTTTGCGGAAGGCTTCCCTCTCCAAACTAGTCACAATGCCGGGGGGGGGGGGGGGGACGAGGTAAATACTACATCATGGAAACCTCCAACGATGTCTGAAGTTGGTGCTGCAGCTGAGTAGAATAACACTCATTATTGAATTCAATCAACGCACCTGGTTTAAGACACACATCGATAAAAAATACCGAGGAGAGAGCTTCCATGAAGTGTACTTTTGCTGATTATTTTTATAAATTAATGCATAATTCAGTTTCCCGCAAAGAAACGGAAACTATTAGGAAGTATAGAAATATTTGTTTAGTCAATCGTAGGGAGAGGCGTTGTGGCAGAAGGCAATTGATCTCCAAGCTAAATTTTAAGTGGACAACTATCTTCAACAAAAAATTTGCGGCTCTACAGATATCGAAGGTTTCAATAAAGTTCAGGAAACCTCTTTACGTAGATTTCTGTGTATTGGATGTATTAAAATCCCAAATATATCCTTTTCTTACGACATTGCTAAAACTCATTTTTAAGATCAAAACTTCCTTCGTAAGGCTACAGATAACCCTTTACGGTCTAAAATCGGCTAACAATTACGATGTCGGCTTGTGAAATGCTAGGCGAATGGACCGTCGATTGTGGAGTCTTTGGATCTAAGATTCAAAATATATGCATAAAATGCAGGGAAAAGTGCCACTCCAATGCGAAATGATTGTGTGTGGCGTGCGGTCACAAGGTCTCTCG
This sequence comes from Schistocerca cancellata, assembly GCF_023864275.1. NCBI lineage: Eukaryota > Metazoa > Arthropoda > Insecta > Orthoptera > Acrididae > Schistocerca > Schistocerca cancellata. The sequence continues at coordinate 89,574,873 of NC_064634.1, read as the reverse complement.
TAGTTTTAGATTACTTTTTTTTTTGTATTTTGTTCCGTATTGTTCGTTGCGTTTGGTCTGGGCGGACGTCAGAAGACACCCACTCACGTTGATCGTTGATTCCTTATCTCAGTTTTTTATTACAGAGGGCGAGCAGCAGTCTGACCGAAAACGCTGAGCTACCGTGCTGGTTATTTGGCGTGTACGATGGCCGTACAGGTGATGTGTCAGTTCAATTTCCAGTCAAGTAGACATGTGACGTATACTGGTGCACAGCTGAAGACTGGACTGTCACGTCCTGGCAATAAGCGGGTCATTTTCGAGGACGTAATTGAAACCCTACGTATTCGCATTTTTCGGTTGACTGAAAGGTAGAGTGGAAGTGTGCGTTGTAAAGAAAAAAATCTCTTAATGACCTGTTTTAAATCTATAACCTATAAGTGTAAACAATAACGTGTATGTGCAAACGAGAAAATCGTGTGATATTTCAGGACACCACTGAAAGTGCCTTGTAATGAAGGTGAAACCCGTCTGGGTGATCAAAATAAATAAAAAAAACTTAAAGTGCAGCATGCAAAAGACATTTTTCCTTTTGAAGCACTCTAATTTATATACAGCTGTCGCGAAAATGACTAGCACAGGCGCCTTGTTAAAAAAAGAAAAAAAGTATGTATGTTTGTCTGTTTGTGACTGGGTGGGTGAGTGGGCGTCCATGCCCGCATATGCACAATGCTGAACTGCATGCAATGTATGCGAGTTTAGTGATATACTGTGTATATTTCTGTACGTGGTTAGCTTAGGTTTTCGTGCTGCCATAGAAATCAAGATGGCATATTTTCCCATGTTATGTCTCACAGATGCACTGTAAAAAAAACGCAGCGTTCATTGCGCAACCGCTAAACTGTGGTGGAACTGTAAACCGTAAAGTGTAAAAAAAAATGTCTACACCAGAGTAAACTGCAGATGAATTGTAAAATAATAATAATAATAATAATAATAATCAAAATTGTTCCAAGCTGTGGATTAAATAATTACACTTCTCATCTAAATTTTATTATTATTAGTGCATTGTTAAACTATGAAGTGTCAACTGTTCCGGCCTGTGGTACCTATTATTACACATATTTTAAAAATATGTCACAATTTTGTAAAAGTTATTCGCAGTTTTTTGCTACCAGTCAACACATACTATTATCTATATAGCTGAACTGTAAAGTCGGTGAACTGTATACCAATTAAATGCACTCACCAATAAAAGTTATACGTATTTTGAAAACATATGAGAATTTAGCAAGTGTTATTTGTGCCAGTGAAAACATATTGTTAATTGTGGAAAAATAAATCTGCTTTGTTAAGTGATAGTCACTCCCTTTCCTCCATGTAAACACTTCCATATTTTTTATTCAACATGCTGGAGATTGGTCACAAGGTAATACAGTTTAGAAAAGGACACCAGTATATTTTTCATTTAAAATTGGTCGAATGTAGTTGCATACACAATTACGTTCAAAATGCATGTAATTCTGTACTTTGTACTGATGTGCAACCCATGTAAAAATTCGCAGTAATGAATTCTTATGGAGTGTTCTTCTGTGCGAGCTCTGTGAAGCATCACCAAATATTTCCATGAAGTCCATATATGTAAGGACGCCATTCAGTACGATCGTCCACCACATGTTCACTCCTGTTCTTAGCATACGTCTTGGGATTGCAGATAGTTGGATGTGGGTAACCGTTCTGGAATTCTCAGTGTTGTATTTTTTCAGTGTTTTTGGGTAGTATCCACCACTACAGGCTTTTGAGTGTTGAACATTACAGTTATTTGTATTGAACTGTTGTGTAACTGATACCATTAATAACCTGATAACACCACCTTCCTGTCACAAAATCATGGATTTTGAAAAATTACCAGTATGCTGGGCTCTCAAGTCTGAGGACAAGGTTAAAGCTCCCAGTTTACTGGAAATCCGAGACAGCTGGTGTCTTACAGTGAATAACAGTTCTTCTATAAGAGCCGGAATAGAAGAGAATCTAAGCATTTGAGATGTGGTGCTATAGACGAATATTGAAAATTAGGTAGACTGATTTAAGGTAAGGAATGAGGAGGTTCTACACAGAATCGGAGAGGAAAGGAATATGTGGAAAACACTGATAAGGAGAAGGGACAGGATGATAGGACATCTGCTAAGACATGAGGGAATGACTTCCATGGTACTAGAGGGAGCTGTAGAGGGCAAAAACTGTAGAGGAAGACAGAATTGGAATACGTCAAGCAAATAATTGAGGAAGTAGGTAGCACGTGCTACTCTGAGATGAAGAGGTTAGCACAGGAAAGAAATTCGTGGGGGGCCGCATCAAACCAGTCAGTAGACTGATGAACAGAAAAAAAAATAGGAGCACTTTGCAAACCTGGTGGCTAGATGACTGATGCAGACTTTAGAACTCAAAGCCTGGGAAAGAAGAGAAAATGTACACATACACAATTAATAATAAACACCGAGAGACAGAGAGAGGGAGAGAGGTTATTACTTACATTCGACTGTAAGAGCCTGTTTTCTCGGTCTGGGGTTGTGGATGTCTGATGGTACTTCACGAAGATAGTAAGCGATCTGACAATAAGGTGTAGAAAGCACGTCTGCTGTGTCTACATTGAGGGCGTTCTGCAGGGGACTGCAGCACCACGGAAACTGGACCGACTGTTTTCTGGTACAAGATAAGAGATAATAACAAGATGTACTCTTTTCAATAATTTGTTGTGCAAATCGATCATCAGTAATTGAATTCGTCACAGGTACCTGCTAATTCATCACATCAACAGCAGCCTAGACGAGAATGTTCTGTCTGGGCATCACAAGCACATAACAACGTCTTAGGAGGTGGATCAGTGCGTAGTTGACCAGCAGTAGTTAGAAATTGTCCTGGTGATGAAGATCGGGTACAGTTGCATGATGCCACAGTCGGAGAGAAATTTTGAAACAGGATCTTGGATGCCTACACCGAGAATTCGATTGGGTATATAAATCCGATCATGTTCCTAAATGCTTGTCAAAATATTGATGAATGTATGATTTTCAAACCCATTCATGATGAGCGATATCCCGCATTATGTACCGCATTTCCCTTTGCTTTGATTTTATTGCAGCAAACGAGAAAGGAGAACCATTATCTTCTTCTTCTTTTGTGGTTCTATAGCTCTCTGTGAGCCTTGATCTCTTCAACAGTTTTCTGGCTTTTATTTCGGCCAGTAGGTACAGCTCTCCTATTTCTATCACACATTCTCCGAAGACGCTCGATGACTCCATCCTCCCAGCCGGCCGGGTGGACGAGCGGTTCTAGGCGCTTCAGTCCGGAACCGAGCGACCGCTACGGTCGCAGGTTCGAATCCTGCCTCGACATGGATGTGTGTGATGTCCTTAGGTTAGTTAGTTTTAAGTAGTTCTAAGTTCTAGGGGACTCATGACGTCAGATGTTAAGTCCCATAGTGCTCAGAGCCATTTGATTTGAACCATTTTCCATCCTCCCATCTGGTTCTCAGGTGACCACTGCCTCCCTGTCTGCCTGGCTTTCCTTGCAATACCTTTTTGGGTACTTCCGCATCACTTATCTGAGCTACATGCCCAGCCCACCTCAGTCTACATCATTTCGCTATTCCGCTGATTGTTCGACCCTTTATAAATGTTTTTATACTCGTCATTCACGCTTGATGCCCGCACGGTAACTCAGCGTGTTAGGCCAGAGGGTTAGCTGCCCTCCGTAATAAAAAAGCAGTGGACAGATCAACGATGAATTTGAACAGGTGTTATAGGGCGTCCGCCCCGAACAAATGCAACGAACAATATGAAATAAGAAAAAAAAAAATTCTGCCAACGGCCTTATCAAAGAGGGCGGACACAGGTTCAGTGCAGTCTCTTGTCCTAGGGGTGGGAAACTGCCCAAAAAGGCGGAAGAATCAGCAATGATCAACGGCATGAGGATGCCAAAGCAATGGAAACCACTACATTAAAGACAAGTAACGTGTATCCACAGGACATGTGGCCTGTAATTGAAGAAGTGTCATGATGATCTCTCCAATGGCAGAAGATTCGGGAATAGACCCCCATTCGGATCTCCGGGAGGGAACTGCCAATGGGGAGGTTACCATGAGAAAAAGGTTGAGTAATCAAAGGAAGAATAACGTTTAACAGTCGGGGCGTAGAATGTCAGAAGCTTGAATGTGGTATGAAAACTAGAAAATCTGAAAAAAGAAATGCAAGGGCTTAATCTAGATATAGTAAGGGACATTGAAGTGAAGTGGTCAGATGAGTATAGAGTAATATCAACAGCAGCACAAAATGGTATAACGTGAGTAGGATACGTTACGAATAGGTAGATAGGACAGAGAGTGTGTTACTGTAAACAGTTTAGTGAAAGGGTTGTTCAGATATGCATGCCGACGTCGCAAACTGAAGATGAAGAGATAGAGAAGGTGTATGAGAATACTGAAAGGGTAGTACTGTATGTAAAGGGATATGAAAATCTAATAGTCATGAGAGACTGGAATGCAGTTGTAGAGGAAGGAGTAGTAGAAAAGGTTACAAGATATAGACTAATTGAGTTCTGTAACAAGTTTCAGCTAGTAACAGTGAATACTCTGTTCAAGAATAGCAAGAGGAGGAGGTATACTTGCAAAAGGCCAGGTGATGCGGGAAGATTTCAGTTAGATTACATCATGGTAGGACAGAGATTCAGAAATCAGATACTGGATTGTAAGGCGTACCCAGGAGCAGACATAGACTCACATCTCAATATAGTATTGATGAAGAGTAGGCTGAAGTTTAGGACATTAGTCAGGAAAAATCAAGACGCAAAGAAGTGGGATACGGAAGTACTAAGAAATGAAGAGATACGCTCGATGATCCAAATGGTTCAAATGGCTCTGAGCATTATGGGACAACATCTAAGGTCATCAGTCCCCTAGAACTTAGAACTACTTAAACCTAACTAACCTAAGGGCATCAGACACATCCATGCCCGAGGCAGGATTCGAACCTGTGACCGTTGTGGTTACGCGGTTCCAGACTGAAGCGCCTAGAACCGCCTGGCCAATCCGGCCGGCGACGCTCGAAGTTCTCTATGGCTATAGATACAGCAATAAGGAATAGCTCAGTAGCCATTACAGTTGAAGAGGAATGGACATATCTAGAAAGAGCCCCCACAGAATTTGAGAAGGAAAACATAGGCATAAAGACGGAAACTGCGACGAAACCAGGGGTAACAGAAGAAATACTTCAGTTGGTCGACGAAAGGAGGAAATGCAAAAATGTCCGGCAAACTCAGGAATAGAGAAATGAGGAATGAAATAAATGAGGAATGAAATAAATAGGAAGAGCAGGGAAGCTAAGACGAAATGGCTGCAGGAAAAATGACAAGACATTGAAAAAGAAATGACTGTGGGTAGGACAGACTCAGCATACAGGACAGTCAAAACAACTTTAAGTGACAATAAAATCAAGGGTGATAACATTAAGAGTGCAAGGGGAATTCCACTCTTAAATGGAGGGGAGAGAGCGGATAGGTGGAAAGTATACATTGAAAGCCTCTGTGAGGGGGAAGATTTGTCTGATGCAATAGAAGAAGAAACAGGAATCGATTTAGAAGAGATTGGGGATCCAGTTTTTGAATCAGAGTTTAAGAGAGCTTTGGAAGAGGTAAGATCAAATAAGGCAGAGGAGATAGATAACATTCCGTCAGAATTTCTTAAATCATTGGAGGAAGTGGAAAGAAAACAATTATTCACGTTGGTGTGTAGAATGTATGAGTCTGGAGACATACCATCTGACTTTCAAAAAAGCATCATCCATACAATTCCGAAGACGGCAAGAGCTGACAAGTGCTAGAATTATCGCCCAATCAGCTTAACAGCTTATGGTTCAGATGGTTCAGATAGCTCTAAGCACTATGAGATTTAACATCTGAGGCCATCAGTCCCCTAGACTTAGAACTACTTAAACTGAACTAACCTAAGGACATCACACACATCCATGCATGAGGCAGTATTCGATCCTGCGACAGCAGCAGCAGCGAGGCTCGGAACCCTTTCCTTAGGTTTTACTTTCTTACGTAGCATTTTCCTTCTTTTCCTGCTTTCTTTGAGTGTGTGCTTTAGTTTTCTTAGGTCTGTCCACATTCGTTCCTTTTAATGTGTGTCAGGGCGCTGATGACCTCGATGTTGAGCGCCCATAAGCCCCAACACACACACACACACACACACTGAAGCGCCTAGAAACGCACGCCCACAGCGGCCGGCAACAACTTATGCATCCAAGTTGCTTACAAGAATAATATACAGAAGAATGGAAAAAAAAAATTGAGGATGCGCTAGATGACGATCAGTTTGGTTTTAGGAAAGGTAAAGGAACGAGAAAGGCAATTCTGACGTTGCAGTTAATAGTGGAAGCAAGACTAAAGAAAAATCAAGACATGTTCATAGGATGTGTCGACCAGGAAGAAGCGTTCGACAATGTGAAATGGTGCAGAATGTTCGAAATTCGGAGAAAAATAGGGGTAAGCCATAGGGGGAGACGGGTAATATATAATGTGTTCAAGAGCCAAAGAGAATAATAAGAGTGGACGACCTAGAAGGAAGTGCTCTGATTAAAAAGAGTGTAAGACAAGTATGTAGCCTTTCGCTCCTACTGTTCAATCTGTACATCGAGGAAGCAATGATGGATGTAAAAGAAAGGTTCAGAAGTGGAATTAAAACTCAAGGTGATACCAATGATACGATTCGCTGATGAAATTGTTATCCTAAGTGAAGGTGAAGAAGAATTACGTGATCTGCTAAACGGAATGAACAGTTTAATGAGTACAGAGTATGGATTGAGATTAAATCGAAGAAAGACGAAGGTAATGAGAAGTAGTAGAAATGGTAACAGCGAGAAGCTTATCATCAGGATTGATGGTGACGAAGGAAAGGAAGTTAAAGAATTCTGATAACTAGGCAGTAAAATAACCAATGACCGACAGTGCAAGGAGGACATCAAAAGCAGACTAGCAAAGGCAAAAATGGCATTCCCAGATTAAGAGAGGTCTATTAACATCAAATATTGGCATTAATTTAAGAAATTTCTGAGAATGTACATCAGGAGTACATCATTGAATGGTAGTGAAAAATGGACTGTGGGAAAACCGGAACAGAAGAGAATCCAAGCATTTGAGATGTACTGATAAGGTAGGGAATGAGGAGGTTCTGCGCAGAATCTGAGAGGAAAGTAATGTATGGAAAGCACTGATAAGGAGAAGAGACAGGATCATAGGACATATGTTATGACATGAGGGAATGACTTCCATGGTACTAGAGGGAGCTGTTGAGGCCAAAAACTGTAGAGGAAGACAGAGATTGGAATACATCCAGTAAATAATTCAGGATGTAGGCGAACCATGCCTGGCTCGTGTTTGGGCCGTTTATTACCTGACATCTTGACTTTGTGGTACTTCCGTCTCGTTTCTTATTCGAGTTACTGCCGTCACTAAGTTGCTGGCTTACCTGCCCGCGAGTGGCAGCAGCAGCGCTTATAGATAAGAGCACTGTCGTACTATCTTTGGAGCGACCGCTAATATTTGCCAGGTCGTCGTGTGTCTGGAAGTTAGTCGCGATGGAGCTCCAGTAAGGTCTGTTCAGCCAGTACTCGCCGACTGCTGGCGACACACATGCACTGTCCGGCGGAAGGAGACTTGAGCAGGGATGACCGTTGGTTGGTCTTTCGGTCGGTCACCTCATCGGGCGACGTGTATTTGGCCTTCTGACCGCTTCTGGGCCCTTTCGGTTGGTCATCTTGCGGGACTTGAATCGGTTCCTTCCTTGTGCAGAGACGTCGGGTGGCCAATGGGCCGGTGTTCCCTCTGCGTGGTTGGGTCAGAGACAGTGTCTCTGGGTCGTCGTGTGTCCAAGTTGTGAACGGATAGCAAGTGAGTCGGGGACGGAGTAGCTGTGAGGTCCGGACAGCCATGACTTGCCCAACCGTTGCCGACACGCATGACTTGTGTGGGGAAGACCTTGGTTGGTCGTTCGGTCGGTCGTCTCATCGGACGACGTGTATTTGGTCGCCGACCGCTTCTGGGTTCTCCGTGTGTGTCGACTTGTGATTCGTCCTTTTAGTACTGTTCTAGTTGTTTGTGGAAGAGTTTCGTGGAACCGTGTGTAGCACGTGTGGTTTGACTGAACAGCTATTTTAATGCTGTCTGCGTGCTGCAGGCGGTCAGTCGGTTGGAACGGAGCAGCGAGGAAGTCTCCGCGGCGCGCGGCCAAGTCTGGACAGCTGGAAGCGTGATCGCGTTGTCGGATCGTGAGCCACTAGCTGTGAGAGCGACGAAATTCGTTGCCCACCGAGCCTGGACGCTGAAGTTGAGTGATCTTTTATGAAACCTCAACTGTTGTGACATCTCTTCTTTCATTTGCGGGTTGCTGCTCCCTGGACTGTTTTTAGACGTCAAATTCCGAAGACGTAGTGCTGTTCGTATCCTTGTCCTCGGCCGATATTTTCCTTCATTGTGCCGTTGGTCGGACGGAAGGGAATTGGTTAAATTGTTGGTCGGTCTTTGGGCCGTCCCTAGCTCGAGTACCCATCCGATTGTTTAACCTTACCCTTGGCTGCCTGTCTCACCTAAACTATTGTTAGAGTTTCCTCCCCAGGCCGACCCTTGGAACGCTTTTGAGCACCACTGTTCTGTTGTTTGTGACTGTGCTTTTCTTTTGTCGCAAGTACTGTGCCAGGCCTTCAGCTGTGTATTAATTTTGTCTGTTCTATGTTCAGTATATGGCCTTCAGCCGAACTTTATGTGAAGTACTTTTAGATTAGGCCTTCAGCTGTGTTTTATTTAAAATTATCGTTTGCTCTGTATCTAGACCTTTAGCTGCGTTTGTTTTAAAATTTGTGGTTATCAGCCGTAATGAGTAAATTACTATCTGTAAGGTTTCTCTTTAATTATCTAGAATTTTTAAAATGGCTTTCAGCCATTTATCAAACACCTTGTGTTTTAAAATGAATTATTTAAAGCCTTTTGTTATTGAGAAGTTACTTGGGCCCTCAGCAGTGAATTTATCCTTGTTAATTAAAGAGGAATGTGTTCGTGTTAAAAAGCAATAAAGTTGTGTGTTCTTGTGTAACTGACAGTAACAGGTCTGGCCCCTATCTACAACTTGATCCACTGTCCTGCGAAATCAGATTCCAGTAGGTTGCAAGTGCTACTCTGAGATGAAGAGGTTAGCACTGGAGAGCAATTCATGGCGGGCCGCCGGCCGCGGTGGCCGAGTGCTTCTAGGCCCTTCAGTCAGGAACCGTGCGACCGCTACGGTCGCAGGTTCGAATCCTGCCTCGGGAATGGATGTGTGTGATGTCCTTAGGTTAGTTAAGTTTAATTGGTTGTAAGTCCTAGGGGACTGATGACCACAGATGTTAAGTCCCTTACTGCTCAGAGCCATTTGAACCATGGCGGGCAGCTTCAAATCAGTCAGAAGACTGATGACAAACAAAAATCTTTTCGTCCATATTACTCTTTCACAAAAATGGTTCAAATGGCTCTGAGCACTGTGGGACTTAATATCTGAGGTCATCAGTCCCCTAGAACTTAGAACTAATTAAACCTAACGAACCTAAGGACAGCACACACATCCATGCCCGAGGCAGGAATCGAACCTGCGGCCGTAGCGTTCGCGACTCTTTCACAAATTGGGCCGATGGTTCTTCAGAGAATCTTTCTTTCAAATCTATCCAGCATTTCAATGACTTTTGCTGTTGGTGTCAATGTTTTGGAGGCATGATACGTGAGAACAGGTGTTATAAGTGTCTCGCCGATGAGCAACGTGGTGGTGTAGGTAAGGAGCCTTGAAGATAAGAGCCTTGTTAGAAAAGAAAAAAGAAAGGAAAATAAATTGCTCTTTTGTTTAGTATTAGTCACCGATTGCATGGGATCGTTTGAGTAGTCTAGAACCAAGATAACTGAATTGCTCAACTACCGTATCTGAAAGATATAATTTCCAACAGTTATAAGGCCAGCATGCGTGCTTTTCCAGAATCCATGTACTTTGATTCCTGCTGGTTGATTTTTAATTCATTGTTCTTGCTAGCTGTTCAAGTCCATTGAATGTGGATTCCACTGCCTTTGCGTTCTCGCCACTATGTCTACGTAATCCGTGTAATCGAGTATCTGCACTGATTTAAGAAAAATCGTCCCTCGTGTTCATAAGGCTTGCATTTTTCAGCACCTTCTCCAGGGCAACATTAGAAAGGAGGCAGTCCAGTGAATCACCTTACTGTACCTTGTTTTCGGCATTTAATGTTTCAGACTTCGTTTTTACCGTTCTTGTCCTATGTGTCTCGCTCATTGTCATTCTCACTAGCGTCACCAATTCTCTAGCGACTCCCAGTACAGCGATGACATGATATAATTACTCTCTATTTATACTATCATATGTTAAAGTCTATAAATTTTATAAAGAAGTGAAGTGTGATGATACACGTATTTCTCAGTATCAGTTATACCTATTTACATATAGCTCAAAATGGTAAAGTCTCGAACAAATCACAAATGACTGAACTTTCAAGCATTCTGTCGAAGATGAGTAATGTTGTATAGGTAGATATTATATTATCCTAAACGATAGTTGACAGAAACAGATGATTGCCCAAAAGGAAAGGACATTTCTTATCACGTTAGTATTGTTAGTTTTCAGTACGAAGTTATAAAAGATACAGCCACATGTCGTCGCCCTGTGAGTTCCCTGACGTGATGATATAGGGATCTTGTCTGTATCAGATGTCGTAGCAACGATGTGCGGCAAGCGGCAACCCATGCTTATTAATTTTAAGTATTATACAACTAATGCAAAGTTTATATGTATTATGTTAATTTTTGAGAGTTAAAAATGTTTAAATTTCTTTGTTTTTTATTTTTTATTTCATGAGGGACACAGCAGCGAAGTTTCAGCTGAAGGGATCTCAGCCTTGGATGAAATGTTGATGTCAATGGACACAGACCTCAAAGAGCCGACAGCAGAGTACAAGTAGAAGAAACTCGAAGTTTCCCTTAGAAGCTATGGCCTATGCTAATAAAACAGTGTAAAACTGATTCAAAACGAAAAATGAAAAGAAGTATGTACAGTTTTGTTACAGCCTTTCTGTGATAGCCACACTTGCTGACAAATATATTCCTAGTGTTCAGAAATAAAACGTTGTGTCTTCGAAAAGACGATAAAAGTATTAATGAAATGGACTAGTTTGGAAAATACTTAATCCAATTTATTTGTACTGAGGTGTGTTCGAAGACATTGAGTAAGAGTGATTTTTCTCTAAATGGAAATTTAAAATCTGTAACGTAGTGAAAGCAAGTGATTTTTAAAATCTGGCTTATGAGGCTGAAGAAAACAGTAAACAGTCGTAAACAGTGTATACTGATGTATTGTATTTTGGAAGCATAAAAATATGATAGAGTATATCTATAAAAAGTAACTAGTTTATTATTCCGGAGGTGGCTAAAATGATCACAAATTACGGAAATAGTAATTTCTTACATTTGAGAATTTTAATACGCCAGCCAGAGATAGTTGCACTCGCTGAGCTTGGTGTTCACAGCAGTTGTTTGGCGTCATAGTAACAGAAGTAATCTGACAGGAAAATATTGTATTCACCTGATGTAATTGTTCATACATGTATGTTGCTTCTGTTGTTTCTGACAGGTCCAAAAGAACAGACACGACAGGCATTATGAATCAAGATTCAAATGAATTAATCGAAATTAGCTGCCAGTGGGAGATGATTTAAATCAATGAGGAAATTTGGAAATCAGTGCTGGACTGGGGTTTGAACTTGGCTCTTCTGCTTCCTAGGCAGATGATCTGAACACTGCACCATCTAGACACAGTGGTCATCGCAATTACCTTAGGAGGCCCTCCCAGAATTCTCAGCTTAAACCACACACTACTAATGTAGCGCCCCTCAGCCATTATCCTAATTGATCTCCATATTTGGCCAATTACAATAGGAATTCTAGTGGCGAAATGCTGCGTCTAATGAGGATAATGGCCAAGGAGCACTACGTTAATAGTGCTTGAGTACGTTGAGAATTTGAGTCTGACGGGAGGCCTGTGATAGTAGTACATGCAGTAGCTGTCTTGTGCCCAGACAGCACAGTGGTCAGCGCATCTGCCTAATAAACATTATATCTGGGCTCGAATCCCGGTCCAGCACAGATGTTTAACTTGCCCATTGGTTTAAATCGATGCCCACAGGCATTTAATTTCGATTAATTGATTTATGTATTGATTCACACAGTTACATTTTGAATACAACTTTCTGAAGTATGAATATCATTCAGTGCCCACAACTTCACTCCTGCAGCAGAAGAGAACCTACGTAAACAATAATATTTCCAACCTGCAGAGATGTATGTGCAGTTAAGTTCTCTGAAAAGAAGTTCGTGAAATTTAGTTTTGCAAATGAACTACGTAAGATACTGAGACGTGCGCGGCTTAAGTTCGTGCCATTTATAGCTTGACTTCTTGTCTTTGCGGTATTGCCGTGACGTTTCTTATTCGATTTACTGGCTTTACTGACTTGCTGGATTGCCTGCCCGTGAGTGGCAGCAGCAGCACTTATCGATAAGAGCACTGTCGTACTCCTGCAGCAGAAGAGAACCTACGTAAACAATAATATTTCCAACCTTCAGAGATGTATGTGCAGTTAAGTTCTCTGAAAAGAAGTTCGTGAAATTTAGTTTTGCAAATGGACTACGTAAGATACTGAGACATGCGCGGCTTAAGTTCGTGCCATTTATAGCTTGACTTCTTGTCTTTGCGGTACTGCCGTGACGTTTCTTATTCGATTTACTGGCGTTACTAACTTTCTGGCTTGCCTGCCCGTGAGTGGCAGCAGCAGTACTTATCGATAAGAGCACTGTCGTACTATCTTTTGAGCGACTGCTAGTATTTCCAGGTCGTCGTGTGTAGGGAGTTGCGTCGGGGCGGAGCAGCAGTGAGGTCCGGACAGCCATGTCTTGCCCGACCGTTGCCGACACACATGACTTGAGTGGGGACGACCTTCGCTGGTCGATCGGTCGGTCGTCTCGTCGAACGACGTGTATTTGGTTGCCGACCGCTTCTGGGTTCTCTGTGTGTGTCGACTTCTGAGTCGTCCCTGTTGTTCCACAGTGACCATTTTAGTATTGTTCGAGTTGTTTGTGGAAGTGTTTTCGCGCAACCGTGTGTAGCTTGTGTGGTTTTGCCTGAGCAGTTATTTTAATGCTGTCTTCATGCTGGATGTAGTCGGTCGGTTAGGACAGAGCAGCGAGAAAGTCTTCATGGTGTGAGATCAGGCTGGGACCGCTGGCGTCGTACACGAGCGGTCGGATTGTGAGGCGCTAGCTGCGAGAGCTACATAGTTCGTTTCCCACCGAACCTGGACACTGTAGTTGAGTCATCAGTTAACCTGTTATGAAACCTCAACTGGTGTGACATCTCTTAGTTCTTTGTCAGTTGTTGCTTCCTGGGCCGTTCCAGCTTGCAGCAACATATGGTGTGTTGGAGTTGGCGAAATTTTGCAGCTGTCTTCCTGTGTGGTCTTTAACTATTAAATTGGTTGTTACTTATCAGTGAAGTGCACCAGCGGTATTTTCTGCCTTGTGGCCGTTAACGCACCAGTTACTTGCCCTGGTCGTTAGCGTAGTTTTCCTGCAGTGTGTATTTCCTCGCTGTGTTTATGCTGTCTGGCACGGCATGTAGTTCGACAGCCTTTTAGTTGCTTGTTCATATTTTTTTCTTAAGAGTGGTTATTGTGCCTTGGGTGTCTAGACGCCAATTTTGAAGACGTAGTGTGGCTGGTGTCTTTGTCGTCAGCTGATATATTATAGTTGTCGTACCATTGGTCGCGCAGAAGGGAATTGATTAGGTTGTTGGTCAGTCCTGCAGCTGCCATCTGATTACTTAACCTTACTCTTGTCTGCCTGTCTCACCTCTCCTTACGTTACAGCTACCTCCTCAGGCCGATCCTTGGAACTCTTCTGAGCACTACTGTTCTGTTGGTTTTAGATTATGATTTTCATTTTAGTCTGATGTGCTATGCGAGGCCTTCAGCTGTCTATTAATTTAGTTTGATTTATTTTTAAGATAAGGTCTTCAGCTGACTTAAATTAAAGTTTGAAGATTGATTTCTTTAATGACTAAAATTTTGAAAGTTGGTTCTAACTGAAATTCTTGTTCTCCAGGCCCTAAGTCCTGAGTTGTTCAATGTCCAGTGTGTGGCCTTGAGCCGAGCTCTTACGAGAAAATTTTTTAAGATAATGCCTTCAGCGGTCTTCAATTAAAATTTTGAAAATAGATTTTTTCACAACAAATTTTTTTAAAGAAATTTGCTCTTTCTGACATTCTTGTTATCCAGGACCTAAGTCCTGAGTTTTTCAATGTCTTGTGTTTGGCCTTCAGCCGAGTATTTACGTGAAATATTTTTTTTAAAGTAAGGCCTTAAGCCACGTGTATTCTTTAAAGTAATTTTTATAACGTGTTCAGGCCTTCAGCCATTATTGTTTTTGCTGTGGTTCATGGGCCTTCACCCCAGGAGGTATTGCAAGTTTTCTTAACTAGGCCTTCAGATGTCTAGTTTTAATTTGATCCTTTTAAGGCAATGTGTAATTAAGTGGTTCTTAAGAAAATAAAGTATGTGTGTTTGGTGCAACTAACAGTAATTGATTACAGCCCCCTCCACAATCATAACCTGATCCGCTCTGTCCTGCGAAACCAGATTTCAGATATGTTTGGTCAGAAGATTACATAGGCCTAAGCTACCATTCGATAGTATCCCTAAAAAGAGATTGTGACTAACGCAGTTTGTGAAGATTTCAGTGATCTCCAGTGTGACAGGACGTCAACATTATCTCTGTGGCGACCGTGACAGGACAGTAATTGTTGACATTAGGGAAGATATAAGAGGAAGTCATTGGTGGGAACTGGGAAGTATGAAACGGTGGGATACGTCCTGCAGAAAGAAGAGGCAAGAAATAAGACGAAGTGTAAGCACTTAAGGAATGCTGAAGGAAAGAAAAATAGGCCTTTTATGGGGGGTGAGAGGGGTTTTCTTTGTACAGGGAAGTTTTGAGTATTCACGAACACGGAAAAGTCGCCCACGCTGTGATGTGTTGCCTTTGCAGATTGCAGCTGATGTAGAGATACTCACAGAGTTAAAAGAGAAACTTGCAGCTAGCACAGAGTAACTTGCGGCTGAAGCAGTACAACGAGGCGGCCGACGCACCTACCGTCTAGAAACAGTTACTGATCAACGCCCTTGCCACTCATTCCACCACAGACAAATAGATGTTGTGAGTCAGAATAATAGCTAGAACGTTGATTGTTGCTCATTAGGGAGTAAAAGTGACAACGGCCTTGTAGCAGTGGTAACACCGGTTCCCATCAGATTACCGAATTAAGCGCTGTCGGGCTGGGCTAGCACTTGGATGGGTGACCATCTGGTCTGCCGAGCGCTGTTGGCAAGACGGGTGCACTCACACTCGGCACTTGTGAGGCTAACTGAGGAGCTACTTCATTGAGCAGCAGAGGCTCCTGATATACGGCCAGGAGAGCAGTGTGCTGACCACATGCCTCTCCATATCTGCATCCAGTGACGCCTGTGAGTTGAGGATCACACGGCGGCCCACCGGTACCGTTGGGCCTTCAAGGCCAGTTCGGGTGGAGTTTAGTTTAGTTTAGATTATTTTTAAAGAGTAATATACCAGTAGTGACATTCTCTAATTTTCTGTTAGGAAAAACCAAACCAACATATTTAATAGACCTTAATTTATAGGGTTCACTGTTATCAACTGTAGTTAACTGTTCGGTGGAAGGAACATAGGATTTAGAGAACATAATAAATCGTCGGGGAAAGTAGGGCGTAATTATAAGACAATTCCTGTATGATGAGGGAAATTAAGGAGATGCTTGCTGTTTGGAATGAGAAACGAGACAATGTGTACAAGAAATGAAAAATCGTTTAAATGCAAGTAGTGAATAAAAATGGCTCTGAGCGCTATGGGACTTAACTTCTGAGGTCATTAGTCCCCTAGAACTTAGAACTACTTAAACCTAACTAACCAAAGGACATCACACAGATCCATGCCCGAGGCAGGATTCGAACATGCGACCGTAGCGGTCACGCGGTTCCAGACTGTAGCGCCTAGAACCGCACGGCCACCCCGGCCGGGAATGAATAAAGAAAAACCATTTAGGTACAAGTAATGAAAGTAGATAACGATTTTCAAGCAATGAATAGTCGTTTGGATGCAAATTTTGAGTTGATGAAAAAAAATTAACGTAAATGGAAGTTATGAATTTTGCTACCTTGTAAGGAATGAAACTGGTAATACTCGGTAGAAAACATTACGTTTTAGAGGTAAAACTAAAATATTAGCAGATTTGGATAAATTTAATCCTGATGGTACGATACACTGAATAGTACTTTTAACGGGATTTGGCGACGCTTTCTACAGCTCGTGGAAGGATGAGAGATTGATTCAGTTTGTTATATCACACTTAGTTAAGGGGGCTAAGAAATGGGGAATGCATCACAAGGAGATGAAAAGAATTTTTGCAGGCTATTTAGGGAAACGTATTGGTGTGAGTGTGACCAGGAGAAAACTGCCATGCAGACATATTGGGGTGACAAATATGGTAGGCATTGGGAGGATATGGGCGTTTCTTTGAGTGGCTTGTACAGTAAATCCAGTTCAGTGGTTAGACTATCTCACACGTAAGGAAAATCTGATTAAAGTATTAAAAAGTTTACTGCCAGTCCATGTGCAGAGGCGTGTGAGAGGAAAGAAATTAAAGAAAGTTAATAATATTTTAAATGACTTAAGGAATTTAAGTAGTATTGCAAGAGATAAGGGAGATAAACAGCATCATAGCACGCAATAAATTTTCGTAACAGGAAAGAAAGCCTTACAAAGAGTTCTGCACTAGAAAATTATCAGTATTGTGAAGTTATGGTTCAGTTGGAGGAAGGGCTGGTAGCAACTTCTCTTGATGAAGCAGAGTTTCAAGTGTAGCTTAGAGCCAGCAGTAATAACGAAGCAGGTAACGGCACGCCAAAGTCAGTAGGATTATTCTCTTCCGGAAATCCGGCACATGTGATTGATGCAGTACAGTCCTTTTATTAGGAGAATCCAGTACATGAGTTCGAGGTGATGGATTAGCAGTAGTTGTTATCCCACCGATACTTGTGGACTACTGTGTTAGTTGTTGTCTGGAGGAGAAACAGATTGTTGTCTCAGAAAACACAGAGAAAACGCAAGATAACCCCTTTGTTTACGGCGGTGAGCAATATAAATTGCCTTCAGGAGAAAGAACAGGCAGTCATGTCAGAAAGTGTAAAATAAATATTAAAATATGTCGTGATAACACTGCTATATACGAGCGACAATATTAATGGGCCTCGGGGCAAAGAACTGATATGCATGTCAGTAGAAACAATACAAGCCAGTAATCAGTAAGAGCCTACGGAAAATCAGACCAGATGTGTGGCTGGATTGCAGAGTTTTTAGCAAACAGAACACAGCATGTTGTTCTCAATGGAGAGACGTCTACAGACGTTAAAGTAACCTCTGGCGTGCCTCAGGGGAGTGTTATGGGACCATTGCTTTTCACAATACGTATGTATAAATGACCTAGTAAATAGTGTCGGAAGTTTCATGCCTCTTTTCGTGGATGATGCTGTAGTATACAGAGAACTTGCAGCATTAGAAAACTGCAGCGCAATGCAGGAAGATCTGCAGCGAATAGGCACTTGGAGCAGGGAGTGGCAACTGACCCTTAACATAGACAAATGTAATGTATTGCGAATACATAGAAAGAAGGATCCTTTATTGTATGATTATATGATAGCGGAACAAACACTGGTAGCAGTTACTTCTGTAAAATATCTGGTAGTATGCGTACGGAACGATTTGAAGTGGAATGATCATATAAAATTAATTGTTGGTAAGGCGGGTGCCAGGTTGAGATTCATTGGGAGAGTCCTTAGGAAATGTAGTCCATCAACAATGGAGGTGGCTTACAAAACACTCGTTCGACCTATACTTGAGTATTGCTCATCAGTGTGGGATCCGTACCAGGTCGGGTTGACAGAGGAGATAGAGAAGATCCAAAGAAGAGCGGCGCGTTTCGTCACAGGGTTATTTGGTAAGCGTGATAGCGTTACGGAGACGTTTAGCAAACTCAAGTGGCAAACTCTGCAAGAGAGGCGCTCTGCATCGTGGTGTTACTTGCTGTCCAGGTTTCGAGAGGGTGCGTTTCTGGATGAGGTATCGAATATATTGCTTCCCCCTACTTATACCTCCTGAGGAGATCACGAATGTAAAATTAGAGAGATTCGAGTGCGTACCGAGGCTTTCCGGGAGTCGTTCTTCCCGCGAACCATACGCGACTGGATGAGAAAAGGGAGGTAATGACAGTGGCACGTAAAGGGCCCTCCGCCACACACCGTTGGGTGGCTTGCGGAGTATAAATGTAGATGTAGATGTAGATCAGTAAGCTTGTATTATCGTAATCAGGGGAAGGTGGTGTTCGTCGTCCTCAAGAGGAAGAACCATGTTTAGCTCTTCGTCCAGACCACATACCGCTCTACTTTCAGTTTATTTTTCTTTCTCTCACGTGAAATTCTTGATGACATTCCACGTGCCCTTTCCTATTTGTGAAACCAACTATATAGTATAAATTGTTTCCCTATTCTTACCGCGATGTAGTTGGTACTTTTAAAAAAAAGGGTCAAATGGCGCTTAGCTTAGAACTACTTAAACCTAACTAACTTACGGACATCACACACATCCATGCCCGAGGCAGGATTGGAAGCTGCGACCATAGTGGTCCCGCGGTTCCACACTAAATCGCCTAGAACCGTTCGGCCACACCGGCCCTCAGTTGGTACTTTAGCATATACTCTTTTTTATATTAAAAATAAAAAGTCAGATATTTTCTTACACTGCCTCCGTTTTCTATAAAATGGGCTGTATGACATTTGGCTACATCTATTTTATTTTTATTTTTATTGAAGCACTTGATACTGTCTTATAATCGTTTTCTTTTTGCTAACATGCTTAAAGAATGACTAACATTTTTTATATTAACTGATTAGCTAACCCCATCGATTATTAACATTATTCTTGTGTCTGTGGGAAACAAGAAATGTTTCAGCAGTAACAAGGAGAAAAGAAGAAGACATCGGTATGCTCAGTATTGTCTTTCTCATGATATTCCTTATTAGTTTTAAGACTAGACGTAAATAAGCCATTATGTGGTGAACATCGTAATTCCTACAGTATATGCACACTAGCAGCAATATTTTCTAGAGGGCAACAGTAGCAGTTACTACATTATGTACAGGGTGAGCCAAAACGGACGTTATAACTTTGGACTGTTATAAAAATTTATTGAGATACCTTACAGAATCGGAAGACGTGTCATTTGATAGGAAACAACCTGTGGTTTCGCATAAAAGTGCCAAGTGTCATTTTGGTTCGATGTGACTATCATTTGTGATGCGATACACGCTCACCGGTAACTAATTTCTTCCCACACGTGTTGCAGTAAATCTGTCGCAACTTGTGCAACGGCAGCGTGGATTCGATTTTTCAGGTCGGCTAAAATGCTTGGTAGGGGAGAAACATAGAAATGGTTTTTAATGAAACCCCAGAGAAAGAAGTCCAGTGGTGTCAAGTCTGGCGAGCGAGATGGCCATTCGATTCATTCTTCACAGCCAATTCACCGACTTGGGAAGCGGTTATCGAGGAAATCTCGAACTTACGTGAGAAAATGATGTAGTGCAGCGTCTTGCTGATAGTAAATCGTCCCGTCTTCGTAATATTTATCGGTATACGCTAAACAGTTGTTGTAGTGTTCGTTTTATGAAACAAAAACACAGACACACACTTCGCACCAGTGTAACTAGCCATTTCAGCTGTGCACTACACTGGCGCTACTTGTGACGGAATATGTTACTGATCTACTACGTGAATCAAACTTGCGGCTGTTTGCTACAAAATTATGCATCTACCGATTCTGTAAATTATCTTATCTATAACGTAGTACCTGATACATTAATATCATTGCCTCCCGTGGGGAGTATACTAGGCTGCCGTCTACAAAGTATAGCTGCTGATGTGCATAAATTGTCAGAATTATGACGCTCACGACATAAAACATACCATCTTATTGAAGCCCAGTGTTAAAAATAATATCACGGCAAGACAATAATAAGCACATCCATGTCTTCTTCCTCTTCTCTTTGTTATTGCTGAAACATTTCAGGCTACATACAGTCAAAAGAATAACGTTAGTAGTCCATGGGGTTAGATCTTTAGTTAACACAAAAGCATGGCAGTCATGCTTTAAGCATTCTAACAAAAAGAAAACGAACATAAGAAAGCACCAAGTATTTCATAAAAGGAAAATGAAAACAAATGTATCCAAAAGTTATACAGCCCACGTTAAAAAAAGGCAGTGTCAGAAAAAATCTGATATCTTATTTTAAATGTAAGAAAGAATATATACTGAAGATAAGAAGAGGGAAAAGAATACTTGCAGTATCGCGGGTTTCCCAAGCACCCGTGAAACGGTATTAAAAATTTCACGTTAGAGGGAAAAGAGAACTGGCAAAGCAGTTTCGGGTCTTTTAAAAACGTTAGAAGAAAACTGACAGTTCTGGTAACGGAGGTAAAGGAAGTTTACAAAAAAATGGTTCAAATGGCTCTGAGCACTATGCGACTTAACTGCTGAGGTCATCAGTCGCCTAGAACTTAGAACTAATTAAACCTAACTAACCTAAGGATTTCACACATCCATGCCCGAGGCAGGATTCGAAACAGCGACCGTAGTGGTTGCTCGGTTCCAGACTGTAGCGCCTAGAAACGCACGGCCACTTCGGCCGGCGAAGTTTACAAGTCAGACGGATTGGAGAAATGTTGGCTAAGGAAACCTTTACAAAGAAGGAACGCATTGAAGTAGCCTCAAAAATGGTAGACAGTAACGTAGATGCTGGAAATAATTTATGATTTCGCTTGGTAGAGAAATCCGTCAGTATGATGAGGCAGATTATGAGTGTACGATCACCAACATAGGCGTGGACTCATTACAAAATCTTCTAAGCAGTGTAAAAGGTTTTATCCAGCGTATTTATAAATAAAATGGCCAAAAAGAATTAGCCTGAGTTGCAGATGTTCAGAGAACTGGCTGGGATGCTGCCCATCCAATAGTGAGTGTATGTATGTATTTTATTGGCTAAGAGAATAGTTTCTCACTACAGGGTTTGGGTATTAGTTGTGGGAATGAAGCAGATAAGGGATTCCCTTGAGTGCTGACTCGCTGAAGCAAGGCCTTTTTAGACAGGAAATGGCTGTGTAGCGGTCAAATAATTGGCCACAGAGCAATTAACTGTAGTAAATTAATTTTGCTTTAGACTAGTAATCAAGGTAGATGAATTCGTCAACAGTCATGAGAAGCTTTATGCATTGTTAGGTAAGACAGAAAGATGAGAATGCTAGTAGCCGGAAAGAGAGGACAGTATCGAGCTTTATTAAACAAAGTGAAGGTACATTTTGAACTGTCAACGTCACGTACTGTTAACTATAGGAACGCTAACTGAAATGTAATAAATAGAAACGTACTAATTAACATCATTAAGATCATCAACAACTTTAAATAATTTGCAAGAGAAGTAAACGGTAGTTTAACAGTATACACCTAACTGCTTTAATAAAACAGGAGATATTCAACAAAAATACTCTTATTACAGGTCAAACGCCTGATATGCGGTTCGTGATTGCGAAACTAAACATACCTAGAATTTTGTTATTAGTTGATAATATAACATTTCTGTAATATGTATTAAGAATGAGACGACAAATAGACGCGTAAGATCATTGATACAACTGTGTAATTGAAAGGGGTACAATAATACGTAGGTAACAAGCCAAAGGCCAAGATATGTTTAGAAATTATACTAGTTTCTCGCAGCTTGATGTTGATCCTCCAATGTATGCAGAGCCAAATAACGCTTTAGTATCTCGAAGGAATAGTCCACTCCTGACAGCGTTACAATTTATTGACTATAATTAACTTAATGAATGTTGTATTAGAGTACACATTTGTGCACTGATAACAGCTAACGATGTAAGCGCTGTAACTGACTTAAGGAATGCCTGATTAGAGCCACCCACTTATCTAAGATGCAATAAAACACGGCATAAATGTATTTCGAATTTAATTTAAGAATAAAGAAGAGGCAAAAGATCGTCTAACAGAGTATATGTAGATAAATACAATCTTTTTAGGATATGAAATTTTATTTACTGAGATTGTTCGGAGCAAGTGTGACAAAAAGAAATGGTTAGAAGCTATTACCTCAAATGATAAAGTTTACAACTGACCAGATACGACTGAAGCGTAAATAAGAATTAGTCGAAAATGAGTAATGTTGTATAGGTGTAGATCACACTGTCCTGAACGGTATTTGACACAAGTAGGTAGCCGCCCACAGGAAAATGAAACTTCGTATCGCATTAGAAAATGGTTCAAATGGCCCTGAGCACTATGCGACTTAAGTTCTGAGGTCATCAGTCGCCTAGAACTTATAACTAATTAAACCTAACTAAGCTAAGGACATCACACACATCCATGCCCGAGGCAGGATTCGAACCTGCGACCGTAGCGGTCGTTCGGTTGCAGACTGTAGCGCCTAGAACCGCACGGCCACTCCGGCCGGTAGCTTTTAGTATGGAGTTAAAATAGAAACAGCCGTGCGTCGTTGAGTTGATGATGGCCAAATGCGATGATACAGGGCTTTTCTCTGTATCAGTTTCGCAGCAACGACATTAGGTAAGTGTCCAGCCAACTTTAATTTTAAGTGTTATCTAACGAGTACATCGTCAACATGTATGATGTCAACTTTTTCGAGAACTACAAATGTGTTCATTAGTTTACTTTTTATGTTGCACGAGGGACGAAGCAGCTAAGTTGCATGCAACGGGCTCTTTCACCTTCTAACAAATGTTGACGTGGCCAAGAGTGTACTTCAAGGAGCCGACGGCCGCACACAGGAAGGAAACATCGGAAGCATCATTCAGATGCTGTGGCCTGTGCTAGTAAAACACTGTAAAGCTGTTTCTCAACGAGAAATGAAATGATGTATGTTTTGTTCTGTGGTGGCCGTTCTGCGGGGCCACGCTTGCAGATACGTTTACGTTGAATTACTTAAATGGTAGTTGTTTGTACGTTGTGTTCAGAAATAAAACGTTTTGGGTCTTTGGGAAAGAAGATTAAAGTGTTTATGGAATGAATTACTTTGCAGAACAACAAATCCAATTTATTTGCACTGAGACAAGTCTGAAGTCCATATATAAGAGTGATTTTTCTCTGAAAGGAGATTTAAAATCTATTACGAATTCAAAGTGTTATTTAATCTTTGACTTATCGGTGCTTGCCGTAAACTGTGAATACTGAAGTATTTGGAAAACATGGAAATCTGATAAAGTATATGAAAAGTGATTATTTTCTTTTCGAGGAGGTGACTACTATGATCACAAATTACGCGAATAGTTGTTTCCTACACCCGAGAATTTTAGTACGTCAGCCAGACATAGTTGCACTCACTGATCTTCGTGTTAACAGTGATCACTGGTTAGCGTAGTAACCTAAATAAACTGATAGAGTAAATTTGATTCAACTCACATAATTACATTTTTAAGAAATGTTTTTGAAGTACGAATGCTATTCATTGCCCATAGTTTGACTGCTGGAGGTGAAGTGAAGCTGCATAAATAACGTTACCAATATTTGGAGGTATATAAGTGATTCTGCGTAGTTTCTGGAAAGAAGGTAACGGAATTTAGTTTTGCAAAAGTACTGCGTATAATACTCTCAGCCAGAAGATTAGATAAACACACATGCAGCTGTTCCACAGTATCCCCACACAGAGAAAGCGCCGTAACCAATTTTGAGGATATCTCAGTGCCATCCAGTATGACAGGACGTCAGTGTTATCTCAGATGCGTCCCAGTTCCGAATTGGATAGTTTTCTCTATAATTTGTCTTAAACTGTAGACCTGATCGACAGTTGACTTCTCTGGTAGGAATCCACATGGTATGATCTGGTGGGTGCATTACGAGAATGAGGCAGTGCATTAGAACGTTGGGGAATATTTGACACTCGCAGTTAGGTACTATGATACCCATATAGTTACCGATCTCCCTTCTTGTACAAGGGGTGTATTATCCCTTTTTTTTAATTCTGGGGCATTTTCTCCTCTTCTCAAGGAAGGATGAAAGGAAGTTTTGGTTTCCCATCTGTATCTATCTTTAGGAGGATCCGTTTCAGTGCAATACATCCTTGTTGAAGCAGTCTTGTCGTGATACAGTCTGTTCCTGCTGCCGCGTTGTTTTTAAGTTTGTTCGTGGCAGCTCTTATTAGTTCCAGCTGTGGTGGATCTAAGCTGTCAGAGTGTACCACTGTTGCGCCTGTTGATGTTATTATTCTAGGGTTCTGGAGTTTATCAAACGGTGTCCGTCCCTTTTCACCTGTTTCTTTCCCCTCACAAATTTCTCGTGCTTCATATTTTCGATGTTATTGCATTTTCCAAGATTTGGACTATCCCCATTATCTTCGCCTAGCACTGTTCTCTAATTTCAGCTTATTCTGAAGCTGCCATAATATATTAGGCATACTGAGTCGTATTACCTGGACTGTGGTGGAGACCCTAGGCATCACTCGTGCCCGCAGCAGAAGATGATCCTCACATGGAATAGATCTGTTCTGTGCCTTGCATCTATCATTACATGGTCAGTGTAATTAATTACGTTTCTATGTGGTGAATTCCATGTTCCATTATTTACGTGGACAAACTCACTGCCACCGAACTAATTTACAGGGGCTAAATGAGGTGATAATGGGGGCACCCCGCTTTGTGCTTGATATAAGTCAGTACTAGATAGCATTCGGACTCGATTTTCTGAATTTCAGCATGGAAAGACCGGAATATCGCACTAGTTCGCATCCTATGGCTCAACCATTTTGATCCTGTGTGAGGAGGTTCTTCACATATTGAGCTTTCAAAATATATAGCGAGTAAAAATTCTACTATTAATGTAAAGAATACCGACACGGGGATTTGCTTGGTTCACTCTGGTTTCTCAGAGAAATACCCAGCAACACTCAGAGCTACACATCAACATTACTTGAGTGACGGTGAAACTTACGCACATTACAATTTTGCTTGTATTTGCTTGTCCTTATCCTTCTGGACTTTTCAAAATCTGCGAGACAGAAGAAAAAAAAATTTAACTTACCTGTACAGCCTGAAGAAAGACGAGTTCACGAATGAGATTAAGCATAGAATTTCGTTCCACTCTAACATTTGGAATATGCAAGTCAGTGTGGAAAACGCGTTGATTTAATACTCCTATCTGACGATACCCGACAGCATTACTGCTCAAAAACATATCAAAACTAATTTCCTAAAAATGGTTCAAATGGCTCTGAGCACTATGGGACTTAACATCTGAGGTCATCAGTCCCCTAGACTTAGAACTACTTAAACCTAACTAACCTAAGGACATCACACACATCCATGCCCGAGGCAGGATTCGAACCTGCGACCAGTGTAACCGCGTGGATCCAGACTGACGCATCTAGAACCCCTCGGCCACCGCGGCCGGCCTAATTTCCTACCAATTGAGTACATTTGTCGCACGTGTCTGAACACGTCTTACACTAGTGATCAACTGAGTGAGCGTTTGTAATCACCAGCGGTACCATATTCAAAGAGAGTCCCTAGTTGAATTCGTATATTGATGGTAACACCGAAAGGAGTGCTTCCGTGTTTTAAAATTAATGAATCAACAATGCGATTGTCGGTCAAAAAGGTAAGAAGTCGCAGAATTCATTTGAAGAGGAAATGGAATGCACCGTTCAGCCGTAGATATTACATCGGCATGCAAACTTTGAAAAAGGCAACTACCATCAACGATGAATATATGACTTTGGGTATGGCCAGAGTTCCAATACTGTTGATACGTTTCGCCTTGGCGCAAGTCGCTTCTCTGTATTGACTAAGATCTCTGCTATCGACTCTTTTTCGCGCGGCCGCGGCTTTCGTCTTTGGCCGCTTTTCGGCTATTTAAGCGCACGACGCTGTGGGGAGATGGCTGGTTTTCGTCGCTTGGTTGGCGCTCCGAGGCGCAGTCCGGTTGTCGGCGGTCGTTCTTTGCGCATGCTCCGTCTCTTTCTGTCACGTGAGCTGTGGGGCTGCAGACGGAGACTTGCGTGCGGTCGGCGAGTGTGTGCTGCGTCTAGTGGGAAGGCGATGGTCTCGTCTGTGCTGCTAAACGATGTGAGCATGTGAAAGTGGCTTTGGAATGTGTCAGTCTGCAACCGGAGAAGCTACAGAATCAAACTGTGGGAATTGTTGAGGTTCTTATATTCCTCCTGTGTATATGTATGTTGAAGTTCGTGCTGTTTGCAGTTAACGGCTCTCCCAGTGTTTGGGCACCCATGTTACGTGTTTCGTGTTGACCACTGGAGCACAACCTATTGGACAGTGGTTACCTGTGTGAAATAGGTTTGCATGTTTTGGACGCACTTGAGATATGGGCAAGCAGTGTATAACTGTCTAAATGCGTGTCTGAGCACGCCAAATTAACAACAGGTTCGATTTTCTGGCTGTCTTCTGCTATGCAGGTAATGTATTCAGACGTAAACAGGCAGGGGCTAAGGACATTACGCACATACATGCCAGAGGCAGGATTC
This sequence comes from Schistocerca cancellata, assembly GCF_023864275.1. NCBI lineage: Eukaryota > Metazoa > Arthropoda > Insecta > Orthoptera > Acrididae > Schistocerca > Schistocerca cancellata. Next base: position 89,548,084 of record NC_064634.1, on the reverse strand, counting down.
TAACTAGCGACCGCGGCGGATCCAGACTGAAGCGCCTAGAACCCGTCAGTTGTGCTGTCGCCTTCTCCACCAGACATCACGGCGCCTAGTGTATCAGCAACCGAATTGACGACCTGCAGCCGCGGGTTGCCGGCTCGCAGGCACACCGAAGCACTACACAACAGACAGGCAATATTGATGAATGGCCACAACGTCAACAACAACAACAACACCACAGCAAAGACATCAGCGGCCACCAGGGGCCACTACCGGCCCACATACACATAAGGAAGTGGTGGCTGCAGCTCCCGGAACTATTTTCACACGTTAAACCACGTGATGGAAAATAGTTCTGAGGTACTCTTCCGCCGAAGCGCTATAAACGCCGGCGCTCGGCCGCACATCGGCCCACTTCTTACGGCAGTGCCCCAATCTCCAGTCCCCCTCCTCCTGTAATACCTGTAACCTCCCTCATCTTACTTATTCCCAGAACTGTAAGGCCCGACACCCTCCTACCACTCCTGAACTCACCGTTCCTGTCCACCCTCTGGACGCCCCCACCCCTCCCAGCAATTCCCTTCGCCCCCCCCTCCAAACGCTGAGGACATCATCAGATTCCTCACCATCGTCCTCCAAAATGTTCACCCGTTCCAGCGCCCCCACACCCTCCAACAGATATCCCTCGCCGCCCTTTCCGTTTTCCACTTAAAAATGTATACCACCTACTCCAACAACCAGGCACATTTCACCTTCTCCCGTCTTGACACCCTTGTCTAAATCCCTGTCATGGCGCGACAGCACCATATCCTTTTCAACAACATCCGCTCCCTTCCTGCCAACAAGAACTTCTTCCTGCACACCCTTGCCATCCACCACGTGGATGCCTTCCTCCTCAATGAAACCTTCCTCCAACCCCACCATACCATCCACACTTCACCCTACCTCCTTCACCGCTCCGATAATCCCCTCCTGATTGCGCGTGGTGGAGTTGCCATTGGTCACCATCGCTAGATCCCAGTTCGGCTCCAACCTCTTCTTCCCGACCCCACCAAACACCTGATCCTTAGTCTCTTCTTTCCCGGCCTTACCGTCACCTGCGCCACCATCTATGTCCGCCCTAACGCCCCTCTTCCTTTCGACTTCCTCTCCCACATTGACTGTACCTTCTCCTCCTACGTGATCGCCGCACACCTCAATATCCATAGTCGTTCCGCCGCCCAGTTACGGCGGTGGCATCGGTTCCTCTCCTCCCTTCAAGGCGACCTCATCCCCATTCCCCAGCACACCCATCCCGAATCCAACTCCACTACCAATGTTTTCCTTTCCTCCCCTAACCTCCTTGGCCGCATAACGGTGGATGTCCTGGAGCCTACTGGTAGCGACCATCTCCCTGTCCTCACCGTTTCAGACGGTCGTCGCCCCCGCCCCGACCCTCGTAATGACCCTCCCCCAAAGTATGTCCATGACTATTCCCGTGCCAACTGGAATGCCTACCGGGATACCCACTCCACCCAGGTCGATAGCCACCTCTTCACCTATCACCACCCTGATGATGTAACCCATGCTGCCTCCTTTCTCCAGCACACCTTGTCTGAGGCCGTGGAGGACCACGTCCCTACTGTCGCTATCCATCCCCACCATCCTGCCTTACCCCCACAGGCCGTCCACCTCCTCCGTGAAGCCCGCCGTCTCTACCATGCCTTCCTCCACACGTGTGACCCGGACACACTACGACGCCACCGGCAACTCCAGCGTATGGAGTATGGTGGAAAGGAGCTTGAGGAGACGAAGTCAGGAGCGTGCCTTGGCTTGGATTGTCTGGAGATGGTGGGTCCAGGAAAGGTGACAGTCAAGGGTGACGCCAAGGTATTTAAGGGTGGGGGTGAGGGCGATAGGATGGTCATAGATGGTGAGATAGAAATCAAGGAGGATGAAGGAAGGGGTGGTTTTGCCTACAATGATCGCCTGGGTTTTGGAGGGATTGACCTTGATCAACCACTGGTAGCACCAAGCGGTGAACCGGTCAAGATGGGACTGGAGAAGGTGTTGGGAGCGCTGCAGGGAGGGGGCAATGGCAAGGAAGGTGGTGTCATCGGCAAACTGGAGAAAGTGGATGGGGGTTGATCGCGGCGGCATGTCCGCCGTATACAAAAGGTACAGAAGGGGGGAGAGGACGGAGCCTTGGGGCACATCGGCAGAGGGAAAAAAGGTGTAGGAATCCGTGTTATGGATGGTGACGGAGGAAGGATGGTGCGAGAGAAAAAAGCCGATCAGATGGACGTAGTTAATGGGAAGGGCGGAGGTTTGGAGCTTGATGAGGAGACCGGAGTGCCATACGCGGTCATAAGCACGTTCGAGATCCAGGGAGAGGAAGATTTCGGAGCGATGGGAATTGAGCTGTTCGGAAAGGAGATGTGTGAGGTGAAGGAGAAGGTCGTCGGAAGAGAAGGACGGCCGAAAAGCACACTGGGTAACGGAAAGGAGGCGGTGCTGGCGGAGATGCTGGTGGATGCGTCAGGTGAGGATAGATTCCAGGACCTTGCTGAAGACCGAGGTAAGGCTGAGGAGACGGCGGACAGCGGTTTACCAGGTTTAAGGAACATCAGGATACGGGAGGTTTTCCACAGGTCGGGATAGTAACCAGTGGACAGGACTACATTGTAGAGCCTGGCCAGGGTGGAGAGGAAAGAGACAGGAGCTTCATGAAGGTGACAGTAGGTGACACGATCATGACCAGGAGCAGTGTTGCGTTTTGTGCGGAGTGTGGCAATGAGATCCTGTGTAGTGATAGGGGCATTGAGTTCTGTGTGTGCAATGTTGTCCAAGTACTGGAAACCAGGTGCGAGGGAAGGGACAGAGGTGTCAGTTTGATCACGGACATCCGGGAAAAGGGAGTAATCAAAGTGGGGATCATCAGGGATGGGAAAGACATTGGAGAGGTATGAGGCAAAGTGATTGGCCTTACTAAGGGTGTCAGGGAAGGGGTGATCATCATGGAGAAGAGGATAGTAGGGGGAGGGTTTAGTTCCGGTAAGGCGACGGTAGGCTGACCAGAACTTGGACGAGTTGATAGGTAGGGTAGCATTAAACGGGTGCATGTCTGTCGCCAGTCCCGGCGTTTCTTAGCCGCGAGCAAACTACGAATGTGTCGCTGGAGTTGCCGGTGGCGTCGTAGTGTGTCCGGGTCACACGTGTGGAGGAAGGCATGGTAGAGACGGCGGGCTTCACGGAGGAGGTGGACGGCCTGTGGGGGTAAGGCAGGATGGTGGGGATGGATGGCGACAGTAGGGACGTGGTCCTCCACGGCCTCAGACAAGGTGTGCTGGAGAAAGGAGGCAGCATGGGTTACATCATCAGGGTGGTGATAGGTGAAGGGGTGGCTATCGACCTGGGTGGAATGGGTATCCCGGTAGGCATTCCAGTTGGCACGGGAATAGTCATGGACATACTTTGGGGGAGGGTCATTACGAGGGTCGGGGTGGGGGCGACGACCGTCTGAAACGGTGAGGACAGGGAGATGGTCGCTACCAGTAGGCTCCAGGACATCCACCGTTATGCGGCCAAGGAGGTTAGGGGAGGAAAGGATAACATTGGTAGTGGAGTTGGATTCGGGATGGGTGTGCTGGGGAATGGGGATGAGGTCGCCTTGAAGGGAGGAGAGGAACCGATGCCACCGCCGTAACTGGGCGGCGGAACGACTATGGATATTGAGGTGTGCGGCGATCACGTAGGAGGAGAAGGTACAGTCAATGTGGGAGAGGAAGTCGAAAGGAAGAGGGGCGTTAGGGCGGACATAGATGGTGGCGCAGGTGACGGTAAGGCCGGGAAAGAAGAGACTAAGGATCAGGTGTTTGGTGGGGTCGGGAAGAAGAGGTTGGAGCCGAACTGGGATCTAGCGATGGTGACCAATGGCAACTCCACCACGCGCAATCAGGAGGGGATTATCGGAGCGGTGAAGGAGGTAGGGTGAAGTGTGGATGGTATGGTGGGGTTGGAGGAAGGTTTCATTGAGGAGGAAGGCATCCACGTGGTGGATGGCAAGGGTGTGCAGGAAGAAGTTCTTGTTGGCAGGAAGGGAGCGGATGTTGTTGAAAAGGATATGGTGCTGTCGCGCCATGACAGGGATTTAGACAAGGGTGTCAAGACGGGAGAAGGTGAAATGTGCCTGGTTGTTGGAGTAGGTGGTATACATTTTTAAGTGGAAAACGGAAAGGGCAGCGAGGGATATCTGTTGGAGGGTGTGGGGGCGCTGGAACGGGTGAACATTTTGGAGGACGATGGTGAGGAATCTGATGATGTCCTCAGCGTTTGGAGGGGGGGGCGAAGGGAATTGCTGGGAGGGGTGGGGGCGTCCAGAGGGTGGACAGGAACGGTGAGTTCAGGAGTGGTAGGAGGGTGTCGGGCCTTACAGTTCTGGGAATAAGTAAGATGAGGGAGGTTACAGGTATTACAGGAGGAGGGGGACTGGAGATTGGGGCACTGCCGTAAGAAGTGGGCCGATGTGCGGCCGAGCGCCGGCGTTTATAGCGCTTCGGCGGAAGAGTACCTCAGAACTATTTTCCATCACGTGGTTTAACGTGTGAAAATAGTTCCGGGAGCTGCAGCCACCACTTCCTTATGTGTATGTGGGCCGGTAGTGGCCCCTGGTGGCCGCTGATGTCTTTGCTGTGGTGTTGTTGTTGTTGTTGACGTTGTGGCCATTCATCAATATTGCCTGTCTGTTGTGTAGTGCTTCGGTGTGCCTGCGAGCCGGCAACCCGCGGCTGCAGGTCGTCAATTCGGTTGCTGATACACTAGGCGCCGTGATGTCTGGTGGAGAAGGCGACAGCACAACTGGCAGGTTCTAGGCGCTTCAGTCTGGATCCGCCGCGGTCGCTAGTTAGAATCCTGCCTCTGGCATGTATGTGCGTAATGTCCTTGGTTAGGTTTAAGTAGTTTTAAGTTCTAGGGGACTGATGACCTCAGACGTTAAGTTCCATAGTGCTCAGGGCCATGTTTTTCTTTTCTTTTTTTCTTTTTTTTTTGACTGCTGATTGTTTTGAGATGAGAGATTTAATTATTAACCGCCGGTTACACGGTTTGTTCAACATGAATACCGGAGACTTCAACGACATGCTGCATCCGCAAAACGACGTGATCAGCAATTCCTCGCAGCTGTTCCGATGGAATCAACACAACGAGCCGCTGTATACTGGCCTTCACATGAGGTAGAGACCGAATGTGTTCCTGGGAAACGAGTTCTTTTTTTATATCTTCAGAGTCACATGTATCGGGATCAGGTGATCTCGTAAGCCATGCATCCACAAAACCCCTGGAGATAACGCACTGCATAAACGACTTCTTTCATTGGGCGAGCGACAGGTGTTGCCCAGTCTTGCACGAAAACAGTGGTTTCCACAGAGTTGGACTCTTCCAAAGCAGGAATCACATGCTGTACAAGGAGTTTTCGACGAGGAGTGGACGTCACGGTAAATGGAAACCAGCGTTTGGCGCCATTGGCTGGGAGGTCCCTTGTGGGGCAAGTCCGGCAGCTTTGGTGCATGCCTTATTACATTCTACGTCACATTGGGCGACCTGCGCGCAGGGTGGGGATGAAATGCTTCTGAAGACAACACAACACTCAGTCCCTAGTTGGAGAAAATCCCTGACCAAGCCGGGAATCGAACCCGGGGCCGTTGGACGGCAATCCGTCACGCTGACCACTCAGCTATCGGGGCAGTTGTGGTACATCTGGCAGCCCCTTTGGACGTACTCTCTTGATAGAAGAATGGGCCGAAAATAAAAGTAGATGTCAATTGATATCACACAGGCACGTGCGGTGAATGCAGTAGCTCTTCGTGCACAACACTCAGTTTAACAATACCCAAAGTTCTGTATTTCTGTGTATTCACTGCACGTTGTAATGTAAAACGAGCCTGGTCACTTCATAGTTTGCTGTCCGCCCACGTGTTATCAACTTCGATCATGCCGCAAACCTTACCGCGCGCGATTAGCCGAGCAGTTTAAGGCGCTGCAGTCATGGACCGTGCAGCTGTTCCCGGCGGAGGTTCGAGTCTTCCCTCGGGCATGGGTGTGTGTCTGTGTGTTTATCCTTAGGACAATTTATGTTAATTAGTGTGTAAGCTTAGGGACTGATGACGTTAGTAGTTAAATTCCACAAGATTTCACACATTTCTCTCTCTTTCTCTGATGTCACTAACCGAAGAGCAAATTTACAACATTGTTGCAGATTATGTGGTTTGAGTTGCTTCACCATCTGGATCTGGTATGATTACCAATGTAACATAGACTGCAAAACTATTCCTACTGTTGACCATCTGATGGACAATTATTCTGACACCACACGAGCACTAGCACTACTCAGGGCATGTGCTGCATGGTCGGTTAGAACAATAGCAACTTCAACAATATCTTCCACAGTGATGGACACCTTTCTCTTACAGGTGCTAGACCAAGATCACTCGTGTTTTTGAATTCCGTTCCGAGCATTAATGACATCTGGCATCTCTTCAGACCATTCAGTCGGCGATACTGTCTCAACGCAGCACCGCAATTGCTGATGTTCACGTACAACAGTGCCACTAACAGCACGCTGTCTCTCTTCTCGATAACCACACTCTTCACTCACGCTACGGCTTGTCAAATGACAGCGTGCAAATCATACTGGCATACAAACAGTGTACAGCGCCAGATTAGTAACATGGTGGCCAGTGTAAATATGTTGCGAATTAACGCATTAGGACATCTACCCAGTTCAGCTGCCGTATGACAATCACAGCCCACACTAAACCTTCGTAAGTTGCTGCATTTTCATTACTAACCATCCGATGCATATAGCTTCACGTGAACGAACTTCCCATAGGTATCAAACGTCAATGAATAGCAGAGGTTTGCGGTCGCCGCACGGACTGTGAATTAGCTTTATGATTCGGTCCCGGTGCAGCGGTTTCATTTAACTGCAGATAGGAGCCCCGGATCAGTGATAATGTCCGCCATTACAGACGGACACGGCGCGTGGTACCTGAAAAACTTATCCAGATGAAAGTGCAGCCGGAAGGGCAGAAAAACACACCCGTATTATTTATACAGCGAATGCATTTAATTAAAATTTTGTTGCACGAGTGCCCTCGATGGACGTGGGGTCCAAAACAGGGACTGCAGCTAATTAAATCTGTCCTGCGGGTTTTGCGATATTCAGCTGGCGCGTGCAGGCTCACCGGCTGGAGTGGGTAGGAAGTGAAATCCGGCGCCAACTGTCGTTCGGTTTTGCCCCTGAAAACGAGCTTGGCGCGCTATCGCGGCAAGCGATAGCTCCGTGTGTTCAACTGACACATTTCTGCGCTTAAAATCAGAACGCTCGCACGTATGCACAGAACAATCTCTGGGCCTGTTATTTCGTACTGGATACTTACACCGAGGTGACGAAAGTCGTGGGATAGCGACGTGCACATGTGCAGATTGCGACAGTATCGAGTACACAAGGTGTAAATGCTCAGTGCATTGGCCGAGCTGTCATTTGTAGTCAGGTGACTCATTTGAAAATATTTCCGACCCACGCGACGGGAATTAACAGCCTTAATCGCGGAATGGTAATTGTAACTAGACACATCGGAGATTTCATTCCGGAAATCGTAAGAGAATTCAGTATTCCGAGATCCACAGTGACAAGACTGTCCCGGGAATATCACATTTCTGGAATGATCTCCCATCACGGACAACGCATTGGCCGACGACCTTCACATAACAGCCGAGAGCAGCAACTCTGTCTCAAATACATTACTGGCCATTAAAACTGCTACACCAAGAAGAAATGCAGACGATAAACGTGTATTCATTGGACAAATATATTATACTATAACCGACATTTGATTATATTTTCACGCAATTTGGGTGCATAGATCCTGAGAAATCAGTATCCAGAACAACCATCTCTGGCCGTAATAACGGCCTTGATACGCCATGGCATGTACAGGTACAGCTGCCCATGAAGCTTCAACACGATACCGCAGATCATCAAGAGTAGTGACTGGAGTATTGTGACGAGCCAGTTGCTCGGCCACCATTGACCAGACGTTTCGTTGGTGAGAGATCTGGAGAATGTGCTGGTCAGGGCAGCAGTCGAACATTTTCTGTATCTAGAAAGGCCCGTACAGGACCTGCAACATGCGGTCGTGCATTATCCTGCTGCCGGCCGGAGTGGCCGAGCGGTTAAAGGCGCTACAGTCTGGAACCGCACGACCGCTACGGTCGCAGGTTCGAATCCTGCCTCGGGCATGGATGTGTGTGATGTCCTTAGGTTAGTTAGGTTTAAGTAGTTCTAAGTTCTAGGGATCTTATGACCACAGCAGTTGAGTCCCATAGTGCTCAGAGCCATTTGAACCATTATCCTGCTGAAATGTAGGGTTTCGCACGTATCGAATGAAGGGTAGAGCCACGGTTCGTAACACATCTGAAATGTAACGTCCACTGTTCAAAGTGAGAACAAGAGGTGACCGAGACATTTAACCAATGGCACACCATACCATCACGCCGTGTGATACGCCAGTATGGCGATGACGAATACACGCTTCCAATGTGCGTTCACCGCAATGTCGCCATACACGTCTATGACCATCATGATGCTGTAAACAGAACCTGGATTCAACCGAAAAAATGACGTTTTATCATTCGTGCACTCAGGTTCGTCGTTGAGTACACCATCGCAGGCGCTCCTGTCTGTGATGCAGCGTCAAGGGTAACCGCAGCCATGGTCTCTGAGCTGATAGTCCATGCTGCTGCAAATGTCGTCGAACTGTTCGTCCAGATGGCCGTTGTCTTGAAAACGTCCCCATCTGTTGACTCAGGGATCGAGACGTGGCTGCACGATCCGTTACAGCCATGCGAGTAAGATGCCTGTCATCTCGAATGCTAGTGATACGAGGTCGTTGGGATCCAGCACGGCGTTCCGTATTACCCTCCTGAACCCACCGATTCGTTATTCTGCTAACAGTCATTGGATCTCGACCAACGCGAGCAGCAATGTCGCGATACGATAAACCGGAATCGCGAAAGGCTACAATCCGACCTTTATCAAAGTCGGAAAAGTGATGGTACGCATTTCTCCTCCTTATACGAGGCTTCACAACAACATTTCAGTAGGCAACGCCGGTCAACTGCAGTTTGTGTATGAGAAATAGGTTGGAAACATTCCTCACGTCAGCACGTTGTAGGTGTCGCCACCGGCGCCAACCTTGTGTGAATGATCTGAAAAGCTAATCATTTGCTTATCCCAGCATCTTCTTCCTGTCGGTTAAATTTCGCGTCTGTAGCACGTCATCTTCATGCAGTAGCAATTTCAATGGCCAGTAGTGTTGTAGCAGAAATCAATGTCGAACGTACGACGAATGTTTCCGTTAGGGCAGTGCGGTGTGAAATTTGGCGTTAATGGGCTATGACAGCAGACGGCCGACGCGAGTGACTTCCCTAACACCACGACATTGCGTGTAAGGCGTATACTGGGCTCGTGTCCATATCGCTTGGGCACTAAATGGCTGGAAAACCGTGGCCTGGTCAGACGAATACCGGTTTTAGCTAGTAACAGCTGATAGTAGGGTTAGAATGTGGCGCAGACCCCAAAATCCACGCACCCAAGTTGTCAAAAAAGCAGATTTCAAGGTGGTGGTAGCTTTATAGTGGTGTAGACTGCGTTTACATGGAACGGACATGGATCTCTGGTCCAAATGAACAGATACTTATGTACAGTTACTTGGAAACAATTTGCAGCCACTGATGGACTCCACGCTCCCATGACTACGCGCCATGTCACCGGGCCATAATTGTTCACGACTGGTTTGAAGGACATTCTGGACAGTTCGAGAGAGTGATTAGGCTACCGATATCGCCCAAGACGAATCATATCCAACATTTTGTGCATAAAATCCTGCACCGGCAACACTTTCGCAATTATGTTCGCCCACAGAGGCAGTATGATTCAGTATTATCAGTATTGTTTCTGCATGGGGCTTACAACGACGTGTTGAGTCCATGCCCCGACGAGATGCTGCACTACGCTGGACGAAAAGAGATCCGACACAATACTGGGAGGTATCCCAAGACTTTTGCCACCTTAGTGTATAACATACAAGAGCCTCCAGATGAAATTTGGTTTGGTTCGTTTGGAAACTATCTTCGTGTTCTGATTCATTCTGTGATCTTTATTTGATCCACACGTGGAACCAAAGTACAGGGCTATTACAAATGATTGAAGCGGTTTCATAAATTCACTGTAGCTCCATTCATTGACATATGGTCACGACGCACTGCAAATACGTAGAAAAACTCATAAAGCTTTGTTCGGCTGAAGCCGCACTTAAGGTTTCTGCCCCCAGAGCGCTCGAGAACGCAGTGAGAGAAAATGGCGACAGGAGCCGAGAAAGCGTATGTCGTGCTTGAAATGCACTCACATCAGTCAGTCATAACAGTGCAACGACACTTCAGGACGAAGTTAAACAAAGATCCACTAACTGCTAACTCCATTCGGCGATGGTATGCGCATTTTAAAGCTTCTGGATGCCTCTGTAAGGGCAAATCAACGGGTCGGCCTGCAGTGAGCGAAGAAACGGTTGAACGCGTGCGGGCAAGTTTCACGCGTAGCCCACGGAAGTCGACGAATAAAGCAAGCAGGGAGCTAAACGTACCACAGCCGACGGTTTGGAAAATCTTACGGAAAAGGCTAAAGCAGAAGCTAAAGCTACAAGCTACAAGCCCTGACACCTGATGACAAAGTCAAACGCTTTGAATTTTCGGCGCGGGTGCAACAGCTCATGGAAGGGGATGCGTTCAGTGCGAAACTTGTTTACAGTGATGAAGCAACATCTTTTATTAATGCTGAAGTGAACAGACACAATGTGCGAATCTGGGTGGTAGAGAATCCTCACGCATTCGTGCAGCAAATTCGCAATTCACCAAAAGTTAACGTGTTTTGTGCGATCTCACGGTTTAAAGTTTACGCCCCCTTTTTCTTCTGCGAAAAGAACGTACAGGACACGTGTATCTGAACATGCTGGAAAATTGGCTCATGCCACAACTGGAGACCGACAGCGCCGACTTCATCTTTCAACAGGATGGTGCTCCACCGCACTTCCATCACGATGTTCGGCATTTCTTAAACAGGAGTTTGGAAAACCGATGGATCGGTCGTGGTGGAGATCATGATCAGCAATTCATGTCATGGCCTCCACGCTCTCCCGACTTAACCCCATGCGATTTCTTTCTGTGCGGTTATGTGAAAGATTCAGTGTTTAAACCTCCTCTACCAAGAAACGTGCCAGAACTGCGAGCTCGCATCAACGATGCTTTCGAAGTCATTGATGGGGACATGCTGCGCCGAGTGTGACAGGAACTTGATTATCGGCTTGATGTCTGCCGAATCACTAAAGGGGCACATATCGAACATTTGTGAATGCCTAAAAAACTTTTTGAGTTTTTGTATGTGTGTGCAAAGCATTGTGAAAATATCTCAAATAATAAAGTTATTGTAGAGCTGTGAAATCGCTTCAATCATTTGTAATAACCCTATATTTACAGGTTACAGTAAGATCATGTACTTAAGTCCCGTACTAACAGTAAGCCACCGCTAGCCTTACACTGCTGCATGCTCCAGGAAGAGAGAAAGATACGCCGAGTGCGAAGCGCCCGCAGCGACAGAGATCTGACGACGTACTCGCGGAACACAGCGGGGACGAAGGGAGGCCTCTAACACTGACGTAAAAGCAGCACCTTGTAATGTGACGTACGCAACCTGCAACATAATGTACTCACTTGGTTTCTGATCACTACTGACCACCCGTCCGCACAGCTTTACTTCCGCCAGTACCTCATCTCCTATCTTCCTAACTTCAAGTGTATACTGAAATGAAACTATCTGGTAGATGAAAATTGTGTGCGAGACTAGAATTCCAAACCGGGTTCAAGTCCCGATGAAGCACAGAGCTTTAATCTGCCAGTAAGTCTTACCTTGTTTTAGTTTATTCAGGTGTCTCATAATTTGGTATGCTTTGTATTTTTCCATGATAACCATGTTCTATTTCACTCATATACCGATCCAAACTTTCCTGTTTAATTATCCCTATATCTTTGTTTAACAGAACAGTAAGAGTAATCCACTAAATTACAGGCCCATATCATTACCGTCGATATACAGCAGGATTGTGGAACATATATTGTCTCCGAACATTACGAATTACCTTCACGAAGACGGTCTTTTGACATACAGTCAACACAGATTGAGAAAACATCGTTTTTGTGAAACACAACTAGCTCTTCACTCCCACGAAGTGTTGGCTGTTATTGAAAGGGATTTCAAACTGATTCCGTATTTCTGTACTTCCGGAAGGCTTTTGACACTGTACCACACAAGCGGCTTGTAGGGAAATTGAGTGCTAATGGAATATCGTCTCAGATATGTGACTGGATTCCTGATTTTCTGTCAGAGAGGTCACAGTTCGTACTAATTAAAGGAAAGTCATCGAGTAAAACAGAAGTGATTTGTGGCGTTCCCAAAAGTAGTGTTAGAGGCCTTTTGCTGTTCAACATGTATATAAGGGATTTGGGAGGCAATCTGAGCAGCCGTCTTCGACTGTTTGCAAGTGACGCTGTCGTTTATCGACTAGCAAAGTCATCAGGAGATCAAAACAAATGGCAAAACGATCTGTAGAAGATATCAGTATGGTGCGAAAATTGGCAATTGACGCTAAATAATGAAGAGTGAGGTCATCCACGTGAGTGCTAAAAGGAATCCGTTGAACATCGGTTACACGATAAATCAGTCAAATATAAAGGCCGTAAATTCAACTTAATACCTAGTAATTACAATTACGAGCAACTTAAACTGGTAGGAACACATAGTATATGTTGTGGGGAAGGCTAACCAAAAACTGTGTATAATTGGGAGGTCACGTAGAAACTCTAACAGATCTACTACAGAGACTGTCTACACTACGTTTGTCCATCCCCTTTTTTGAAAATATAGCTGCGCAGTGTGGGGTCCTTACCAGATAGGACTGACGGAGTACATAGAAAAAGTTTAAAGAAGGGCAGCACTTTTTTTACACACATCAAAAAAAGTTTTGCATCACCCCGGTTCCCAGGACTCCTGAAGATAGACGTTGACTGTGGATGTTGTATCACAGACGAAGTTCCTTTGACTGTTCAGAGATGTCACTAAACCCGCCCAACGATCTAAACAACTATGCATAAGCAGCGCCTACTAGACGGAGGGGGTACGACAGCCGATCAGTTCCAGTCATTCCATCAGGAGGGAGGAACAGGGCTCGTATTGTCTGCAGTTCAACCACGCCTAGACGAGCAATACCGCGGTTCGATCGCGCCCGCATTATTACTTTGTCCCAGGAAGGGCTCTCAACAAGGGAAGTGTCCAGGCGTCTCGGAGTGAACCAAAGCGATGTTGTTCGGACATAGAGGAGATAAAGAGAGACAGGAACTGTCGATGACATGCCTCGCTCAGGCCGCCCCAGGGCTACTGGTCCCTACGGATTATGGCTCGGAGGAACCCTGACGGCAACGCCACCGTGTTGAATAATGCTTTTCGTGTAGCCACAGGACGACGTATTACGACTCAAACTGTGCGAAATAGGCTACATCATGCGCAACTTCACTCCCGACGCCCATGGCGAGGTCCATTTTTGCAAGCACGACACCATGCAGCGCGGTACAGGTGGGCCAAACGACATGCCGAATGGACCGCTCAGGATTGGGATCACTTCTTCACCGATGAGTGTCGCATATGCCTTCAACCAGACAATCGTCAGAGACGTGTTTGGAGGCAACCCGGTCAGGCAGAAGCCCTAGACACACTGTCCAGCGAGTGCAGCAAGGTTGAGGTTCCCTGCTATTTTGGGGTGGCATTATGTGGGGCAGACGTACGACGCTGGTGGTCATGGAAGGGGCCGTAACGGCTGTACAATACGTGAATGCCATCCTCCGACCGATAGTGCAACCATATCAGCAGCATATTGGCGAGGCATTCGTCTTCATGGACGACAATTCGCGCCCCATCGTGCCCATCTTGTGAATGACTTCCTTCAGGATAACGATATCACTCGACTAGAGTGGCCAGCATGTTCTCCAGACATGAACCCTATCGAACATTAATGTGATAGAGTGAAAAGGTCTGTTTGTGGACGACGTGACCAACCAACCACTCTGAGGGATCTACGGCGAATAACCGTTGAGGAGTTGGACAATATGGACCATCAGTGCCTTGATGGAATTGTGGATAGTATGCCACGACGAATACAGGCATGCATCAGTGCAAGAGGACGTGCTGCTGGGTATTAGAGGTACCGCTGTGTGCAGCAGTCTGGACTGCCACCTCTGAAGGTCTCGCTGTGTGGTGGCACAACATGCTGTGTGTGGTTCTTATGAGCAATAAAATGAGCGGAAATGATGTTTATGTTGATATCGATTCCAATTTTCTGTACAGGTTCCGGAACTGTCAGAAAACTTTTTTGATGTGTGTACAAGTGAAACAGTATAATTTCCTTTCTCTAAACCTTATAAAATTGGTAGAGGATATCTGCAGTTCTTTTTTTTTTCGTTTGAACGCTATTCTTTTGTTGGAAGTTTCCGGCAGCAGTGCGTGTTAATGTAGAAATTGACAACTACACCACAACAGAAGAGCTGATTTGTCCTTCAGGAAAACGATATTGATAACTGCAGTTGAACGAGCATTTCGCACACAGCTTGTTACAAACACCTTGAAGAGAAAGGCTGCTTTGGCAAAGGCAAAAAGGCTCGAATACTGATCGCGTTCGAGTATCATTCTGGCGAATGCCACCGAAACCAAAACGCCAAGAAGTGAGTTTCACATTATACAAATAACGGTTTCCTGAATTCTCCACAAACTATTGCCCATGAAAACGCTTAGATTGCAGTTGGTCCAGGCACTCTCTCCAGGAGCTTACAGGCTAGTCGAATCCTCATGTTTTCAAGTGGGGACAATAACAACGGCTCGTCAATGACGCTAATTTTTAGTTACACAGCAATATTTCAAATTAACGATAACGTTAATAGACACATTGTGGCTTTTGGGGAACAGAAAACCCCCATTTCTCCATTGAACCTATTTTATGGTGAAAGCCGTCACAGTAACTTGCCCCTCGACAGGCTTTCTTTACGGCTTCTGTACCAGTTGCAAAACGAAACCATAGGATTCATCATGAACAGATTGGCCACACTTACACTTGACTTTATGGCAAAAATCTAAAGCACACAGGGCTCGCCTGTGCAGGTGTTCAGGATTACGTGTAGTGCAGATGGCCACATACTTCCGCACTTAGGATTCTCCTCTTCTTTGTTTTATTGTTTCTAAATGTCTTATCAAACTAAGTGATATGCCAAGTTCTAAACATGATTTTCCTTCTAAAAACCACGCGGCTTTCAGCCGAATGAATAGTTGAACTGGCCATTATTTCAACTTTTGAGTAATACTCTCAGTTTGAAGTAATTTCTTTACGTGGATGTAACTGTGATTTTCTTCTGGGTTTGTATGTCAGACAGATTTTTGTCCCACGCCTGTCACAATCTTTGCCACAGCTAGGGCAGCGAATGGCAGCTACGGTGGAGTCCACCACTGGCAATATGTTACACAAGGCTTAGGAAGACTAGGAACATTATTTCGACTTACCCCGTTTGACTCGGTAACCACATATCGAGTCTCTGTAACTTACAGAATACTTCCAGAGATTCTCTATGGAAGGGATACGGTATGACGAGTGTAAGCAGTATCGTTATGTTTCTATGAATTTTTTAAAGTGTAAAGTTCATTTGCGCTCACCGTGTATGTTACACAAGGGAGTATTACACAAATGACTACTACGGAGTACCTACGTAGAAGTCCTTTGAACATCATCAGCCACACATGTATCATTCTAAAGCGTAAAATAAATCAATGTTACGGCTATCTGACGGGTCAAAAAGAATAAAAGGGGAACACAAGTGACAGAATGTATTTCTGTAAATATGAAAGAACCCATGTACATACGAACACGAATAAGTTCCTAAGAGTCAGAAATGCTAATGCAATTTTTCAGGTATGTAGTGTATTACCAGAATGATGTGTGACTACTCAAACATCCTCCGTGTCTGTTTCAAACTTAAACCACTATTCGACTCACCCGCAATGTAAGAAGTGGCTAGTTTAATCAACAATTGAAATAATGACGAACTATTTATTCGAATGAAAGCCGCATGTTTTTCAGAAGGAAAACCACATTAGAATTTTCGGAATCATTTAGTTTGAAATGATATTTTAAAATTATAAATCAAAGGATTCATAAGTGGAAAAGATGAAGAATCGACATCAAAATCCACTACAGTGCTCCACAGAAGCGATCTCACTAAATCTACTGTGCCTCTACATCTACAACAAATCATCCCCCCCCCCCCTCCTCGCCACGAACAATGGACCTTGCCAATGATAGGGTGGCTTCCATGCCTCAGCGACAGAGATACCATACTGCAGGTGCAACCACAACGGAGGGTGAAACTTCCTGGCAGATTAAAACTGTGTGCCCGACCGAGACTCGAACTCGGGACCTTTGCCTTTCGCGGGCAAGTGCTCTACCAACTGAGCTACCGAAGCACGATTCACGCCCGGTACTCACAGCTTTACTTCTGCCAGTACCTCGTCTCCTACCTTCCAAACTTTACAGAAGCTCTCCTGCGAGGAAAGTTACTGGCAGAAGTAAAGCTGTGAGTACCGGGCGTGAGTCGTGCTTCGGTAGCTCAGTTGGTAGAGCACTTGCCCGCGAAAGGCAAAGGTCCCGAGTTCGAGTCTCGGTCGGGCACACAGTTTTAATCTGCCAGGAAGTTTCATATCAGCGCACACTCCGCTGCAGAGTGAAAATCTCATTCTGACAACGGAGGGTATCTGTTGAGAGACCTTACAAACGTGTGGTTCCTGAAGAGGGGCAGCAGCCTTTCCAGTAATTGCAGGGGCAACAGTCTGGACGACTGTCTGATCTGGCACAGTAATATCAACCAAACCGCATCGCTGTGCTGGTACTGCGAAGGGTTGAAAGCAAGGGGAAACTACAACCATAGCTTTTCCCGGGGGGTTCCAGCTCTATTGATGGTATTCTCTCGGGTAAAATATTCTGGAAGTGAAACAGCCATCAGTCGGATATCTGGGCGGGAACTACTCAGGAGGTAGGCAATTAAGGAGATAGGACCTCGATAAGTTAAAAGAACCAGACATTGTTGATTCAGAAGGAACATTGGAGAACGATTTACTAGAACAGGGGAAAGTAATACGGCAGAAAACGAACGGGTAGCTTTGAGAGTAAAAGAGTGAGGGCGGCAGAGGATCAAATAGATACAAAGACAATGCCTACTAGACATTCTGGCATAACACGAGAGATATTAAATTTAACTGATGAAAGGAGGAAATATGAAAAAGCAGCAAATAAATCATATGAAAGGGAATACTAACACTAAAAAATGAGATTGGGATGAAGTGCAAAACAGCTTATAAGGAATGGCTAGAGGACAAATATAAGCATTTAGAAGCGTGTTTCATTAGGGGAAAGATAGATACTAAGTATAGAAAAATTAAAGAGGCCTTCGAAGAAAAGAGAAGCATATCTAAGAATATGAAAGGCTCAGATGGAAATCCACTCCTAAGCAAGAAAGATGGAAGGTGGAATGACTATATTGAGGGTTTATGCAAGGCAGATGGACTTGAAGGAAATATAATGGAAATGAACGATGACATATATGAAGATGAATGGGGGATATGAAACTTAAAGATGAATTAAACGAACTGCTCAGAGTCTTAAGTCGAAACAAGGACCTACGGTCAGAAGACAATCCGTCAGCTCTACTGACAGCCTTGGGTGAGTGATCCACGACAAAACTCTTCCATTTGGTGGGCAAGATGTACGAGACAGGCTAAATACCCTACAAGAAAAGGAACATTATTCCATTTCCAGAGAAAGCAACTTCTGTAATGTGTCAATCTTAGTGAAATGTCCGTTTAATAAGGCATGGTTGCCAAATAGTAATTCTAATTCTTTACAGATGGATGGAAGAACTGGTAGAAGCCAACCTCGGGGAAGATGAGTTTGGATTCTGGAAAAATGTAGGGACGTGCGAGGCAATACTTACCCTACGATTTATGTTAGAAGACATGTTAAGGAAATGCAAACCTACATTTATAACATTTGTAACTTAGAGAAAGCTTTTAATAATACTGACTGGAAAACAGTATTTGAAATTCTGGAGGTAGAAGAGGTAAAATAAAGGGAGCAAAATGCTTTTTACAGCTTGTACAGAAACCAGACGGCAGTTGTAGGAGTCGAAGGGCATAAAAGATTTGCTTTTGTCTAGAAGGGAATGAGACACGGTTGTAGCCTATTGCCTACGTTATTCAGACTGTACATTGGGGGAGTAATAAAGGAAACCAAAGAAAATTTGGATAAGGAATTAAAATTCAGGGAGAAGGAGTAAAATCTTTGAGATTTGCAGATGGCATTGTAATTTTGTCAGAAACGGCAAAGGAGCTGGAAGAACAGCTGAACGGAATGGACAGGTCTTGAAAGAAGGCGGTTAGATGAACACAAACAAAAGCTAAGCAAGTATAATGGAATGTAATCAAATTAAATCAAGTGATGCTAAGGGAATTAGATCAGGAAACGAGAGATTTAAAACAGTTGAGAATCTTTGGTGTGTGGCGGTAAAATAACCGATGCTGGCCCAAGTAGAGAAGACGTACAATGGAGAGTAGCAATGGTAAGAAAAGCGTTTCTGAAGAAGAGAAATCTGCTAACATGGAATATAGGTTGAAGTGTTTAGATGGAGTGTAGGCATATATGGAAGTGAAACACGGCTGATAAACGCTTTAGGCAAGAAGAGAATAGAAGGTTTTGAAGTGTGGTGCTACAGAAAAGAGCTGAAGATTACAGGGGTATAGATTGTAATTGGTGTGGAGGTACTGAACAGAACTCTGAAGAAAAGAAAAGTGTGGCATAATTTGACTAGGAAGGGATGAGTTGCTAGGACACATTCTGAGACATCAAGTGATCTCCAATTTAATACAGGAGGGAAGTGTTGGCGGAGAGGCGGCGTAAAAATAATAAGAGTGAGACAAAAAATTAACACAGCAAGTCGATTCAAAAGGATGTGAGTTCCAGTAGTTATTTGGAGATGAAGAGGCTAGCACAGAACTAGGATGAAGAGCTGCCTCAAAACAGTCTTCAGACGGAAGACTGCAAACGAATGGAATGACTAGAAAACCCTCTGTTTCTTCAAGATACTGACTGCCAGTAACTTTCCTGTGGGGGTCATACAGGCATCATTCGTTAGTGCTAGACAGCTGGCACGCTTCCGCTAATGGCCATCTTTACGACCATGGTCAGACATCTTTTGCAGTTATTCAGAACTAAAGTGCAATACCTTTGAACAACTTCTTACTCAGATCGAACACACTTCCTTTATATTATGTCTAAACGAGACTACTTTCATAAAAACCAGGTGATCTCTTGTATGTGGGACCCCTTCAAACCTTATTTAAAAAGATCCGTTACCAGTTTCAAATGAATTAAAAATATACCTGTACAGAAACAAAGGGACTGCGTGCCAGCAGGTACCTAGGAAACGGTCAAGGACGGTCTCCGTGCAGGTACATTTTTAAAGTGCTCAAGTAGGTACAGAGATGGCACCGACTTTTTTACCAAACTGAGTTTTGGGGTTTTAACCACGCCGAGTAGCATATCACATACAGTTTTATGTACAGACAGTCCGTCAACTCACATAAATTTACTGCATATATTCATCAGACACGGCAAACGTCAGATAACCACTACCTTAAACCACGTTACTGTATTATTTCTCTAATGGCCTCAGAATAGAGTGATTTGATTCGACTACCGTTCATTGCCTCTTTTTACCTTTGTTGATGTTAATCTTACAACCTTTTTTCGAGGCTACAAATTTCTTCCGAATGATCTTCCATCTCTTTTCCGGCCTCTGACAGGGTTACCGTGCCACTGAAAATCCTTGCGCTGTATTTATTATTTCCTCAAACGGTTTACACGCTTTTATTTTCAGAACTATAGTACACAGTAAATGTTTTATAGTAGATAAGATTTCTGTCTGACGCGAAAAGTGACAACTTGCTCTGAACGATAAGAAGCGTAATATCATCGACAATTTTACTAAAAGAAATCAGTTAAATTTCGGTTAAACCATAGATCGCAGAAGTTCAACTAAATGCATAGGGACTAAAAATACGAACAACTTAAAACTAGAAAGACCAAATTGGTAATGTTGTGGGAAAAGCGAACCGAAGGCCGCGTTTTATTGACGCAACACATAGAACATGAAACAGACCTTTTAAGGAGATTGCCTACGCGAAGCTTATTTGTCTTCTTCTGGAGCATTGCCAGATGCTACTGACACAGAACATCGAGAAAGTTGAAAGAAGAGCGCATTTTGAATTATCGGGGATACGATATGAGAGTAGTGGTGTCAATCATTTAAACAAGGGTGTTTTTCGTACGGTGCGGTCTTTTCACTAAATTTCGATCACCATCTTTCTCCTTCGATCCCGTAAATATTTTTTGACGCTCATCTCTATAGGGAGAAATGATCATTCTAACAAAATAACAGAAACTATAGATCGCACAGCATATTTTAGTCTTCGACTTCCCCGCGCGATTCAAGAGTGGAACGGTAGAGAAATGGTGTGAATGTGGTCCTATGAACCGTCTACCTACCAGTTTAGTTTAAATTGCACAGTGGTCATGCAGATGTAGATACATCGTTTGACAGGTTTTTGCCCTTGTTGGGTAGAAATTATCGCTTCGAAATGTGTGACATGGTGGTGGGGCATGTAGCCGAGTTATGAAACCCACTTCAGAGGGCAACTTATTTGGGACGACCGCTTCTGACACTAATGACCAGTGCACATCACCAGCGAATAAGATTCACATCTTTACTGAGGTGGGCAAAGAGTCATGCCCATTACTCACAGCGTTTGTCTAGTAACAACACATTACTGGTTGTGATTCACTCACAGTGAATGAAAAGAAAATCAAAATTGTTTTCCATTCGGTTACTGCGCGAGGGATAAATGAACGTCTAAAAACCACTGTAGGCCTATGGAGCCTAGTCACTCTCACCTTAGTGTCATGATCCCTACAGGAGATACATGATGCTGGCGATATAATGGTCTCACAGTCTCCTTGGAATACGAGTTCTTTAAATTTATCCAAAGAAGTCTCACGAGAATTAGGTCGTCGTTGCTCCAAAGCTTCCAATTTAACTTACCCGAACATTTCTGTTGCATTGTCATGTGATAACACCGATCTTTTACAATTATAGCTGCGCGTCTCTGAAAAACGTTCGAGGTCTGGCATGGTTTCTTGGTGAAGACTCCCATCGCTGGAACAGTACTCTACAAATGGTCACAGTGAACTGTATGCGATTAGCTTGCTGAGATATTGCATTTATCAGAACCATTCCTTCAAACATGGATGTTACATTCGGTTTTTCTAATACTGATTTTACGTGATCGTCTCGTTTCATATCTCTTCTTAATATTACCACTGAATAAATACACGATCTGACGAGGTCAAGATGTCCACTTCTATTATAATCACATACTAGCCGGTTCTTTCTTTTCCTTATAACCATTTGTTGGTTCATCAGTCTCTCGGCACTTTCGATGTGGCCCACCACAAATTCCTCTCTTTCTTCTCCTCCTTCTCAGAGTAGCACCGAACTTCCTCAATTATTCACTGGATACACTCTAATTTGTTTACTCGTGGTCTAGGGATAGCGTCTTTGATTCATAATCAAAACGTATTCGGTCCCGGGTTCGATCCCCGCCACTGCCTAAATTTTGATAAATAATCAGCAATGGCGGCCGAAGACTTCCGGCATAAGAAGTCAGCCTCATTCTGCCAACGGCATCGTCAAAGGGGGTGGAGGAGCGGATAGAGGTTCAGGGCACTCTCTTGTCCTAGGGGTCGGAAATTGCCCCTAAAGGCGGAAGAATCAGCAATGATCAACGACATGAGGATGCAGAAGGCAATGGAAACCACTGCATTAAAGACACGTAACGTGTATCCACAGGACATGTGGCCTGTATTTGAAGAAGTGTCATGATGATCTCTCCATTGGCAAAAGATTCCGGACTAGTCTCCCATTCGGATCTCCGGGAGGGGACTGCCAACGGGGAGGTTACCATGAGAAAAAGATTGAATAATCTACGAAAGGAGAACGTTCTACGAGTCGGGGCGTGGAATGTCAGAAGCTTGAACGTGGTAGGGAAACTAGAAAACCTGAAAAGTGAAATGCAAATGCTCAATCTAGATATAGTAGGGGTCAGTGAAGTGAAGTGGAAGGAAGACAAGGATTTCTGGTCAGATGAGTATCGGGTAATATCAACAGCAGCAGAAAATGGTATAACAGGTGTAGGATTCGTTATGAATAGGAAGGTAGGGCAGAGGGTGTGTTACTGTGAACAGTTCAGTGACCGGGTTGTTCTAATCAGAATCGACAGCAGACCAACACCGACAACGATTGTTCAGGTATACATGCCGACGACACAAGCTGAAGATGAACAGATAGAGAAAGTATATGAGGATATTGAAAGGGTAATGCAGTATGTAAAGGGGGACGAAAATCTAATAGTCATGGGCGACTGGAATGCAGTTGTAGGGGAAGGAGTAGAAGAAAAGGTTACAGGAGAATATGGGCTTGGGACAAGGAATGAAAGAGGAGAAAGACTAATTGAGTTCTGTAGCAAGTTTCAGCTAGCAATAGCGAATACCCTTTTCTAGAATCACAAGAGGAGGAGGTATACTTGGAAAAGGCCGGGAGATACGGGAAGATTTCAATTAGATTACATCATGGTCAGACAGAGATTCCGAAATTAGATACTGGATTGTAAGGCGTACCCAGGAGCAGATATAGACTCAGATCACAATATAGTAGTGATGAAGAGTAGGCTGAAGTTCAAGGCATTAGTCAGGAAGAATCAATACAGGAAAGAAGTGGGATACGGAAGTACCAAGGAATGACGAGATACGTTTGAAGTTCTGTAACGGTATAGATACAGCAATAAGGAATAGCACAGTAGGCAGTACAGTTGAAGAGGAATGGAGATCTCAATGAAACGATTCGCTGTTGACATTGCTATCCTGAGTGAAAGTGAAGAAGAATTAAATGATCTGCTGAACGGAATGAACAGTTAATGAGTACACAGTATGGTTTGAGAGTAAATCGGAGAAAGACGAAGGTAATGAGAAGTAGTAGAAATGGGAACAGCGAGAAACTTAACATCAGGATTGATGGTCACGAAGTCAATGAAGTTAAGGAATTCTGCTACCTAGGCAGTAAAATAACCAATGACGGACGGAGCAAGGAGGACATCAAAAGCAGACTCGCTATGGCAAAAAAGGCATTTCTGGTCAAGAGAAGTCTACTAATATCAAATACCGGCCTTAATTTGAGGAAGAAATTTCTGAGGATGTACGTCTGGAGTACATGGTGAAACATGGACTGTGAGAAAACCGGAACAGAAGAGAATCGAAGCATTTGACATGTGGTGCTATAGACGAATGTTGAAAATTAGATGTTCTGATAAGGTAAGGAATGAGGAGGTTCTACGCAGAATCGGAGAGGAAAGGAATATGTGGAAAACACTGATAAGGAGAAGGGACAGGATGATAGGACATCTGCTAAGACATGGGGGAATGACTTCCATGGTACTAGAGGGAGCTGTAGAGGGCAAAACTGTAGAGGAAGACAAAGATTGGAATACGTCAAGAAAATAATTGAGGACGTAGGTTGCAAGTGCTACTCTGAGATGAAGAGGTTAGCACAGGAAAGGAATTCGTGGCGGGCCGCATCAAACCAGTCAGTAGAATGATGACCAAAACAAAAAAAAAAAACACTATAATCTCTATCATCCCCAACAGTTTTCACCCTCTACGGGTCTTCCCACGACTACTGAAAGTGTTCCTCGATGCCTTGATACCATTTCCTATCATCACGTCCCTTCTTCTTCTCTGCCCATCCGTCGGCGTTGTTAGTGTTTACAAGATGTTCTTGTCCTCGCTAATTTTGCGGTGAATCTGTTCGTTTCTTATTTCGTCATTCCACACAATTTTCAACACCCTGCTACAGTATCTCACCTCAAACGCTTCAGTTGGTTTCTTTCCTGCTTTTTTGATTGTCCATAGCACACTGACATACAATTCCGTGTTCCAAACGCATGTTCTCAGAAATTTCTTTCTCAGATTACGTGCTATGTTTGACAGTAGGGTAGCAGAGTGCTTTTGGCCAAGAATTCGCTCTTGCCTGTGGTCGTCTTCTACTTATATCCTCATCCATAGGTCGTCACGTTCTATTTTGCTTTGAAGGTGTACGTAAATTCATCGTTAAATACGTTTCTGCTGCTCATTAATTACGTGTTATTGTTGGCTCATTAGACTATTTATTCTATTCAACAGGTCATAAAATGCTTCCTCACGATAGTAAAGTCATTACAAAATCTTATCATTGGTGTTCTTCCACCTTTAATTTCTTCATTTTACTTTCCTCTTCCTTCTTCGAAAGATTGAACGGTAGGGGTGAAAGACTACATCCTTCCGTCTAGCTTGGTACTTGTACGTACTGTGTATTGCCCGTCTATCCTTACAGCCCACATCTTTCTTCCTGAGGATTTCAAAAACTTCTACATCATTGCCCATCGAACGTTTCCTCCAGATCCACAATTCCAATGAATATGTCTTCAGTTTTATTAAACCTGGCTTTTATTATCAAGTGCAACGTTCTTATCTGAATTATTCCTATTAATTACTAGGCTGTGAAGCTGCAAGTGATTTGAAAGATATAGAAGACAACGCAGTCTGTGGGTGCGCCATTCTGTACATCGTCTTTCTGCTGTAAGCGTGTGCTGTTCACAACGTGCAAGTGTGCTATAGACAACATGGTTTATTCCTTAGAACAGAGGATTTTTCTGGTGTTGGAATTCCACCGCCTAGAACACAGTGTTGTTGCAACAAGACGAAGTTTTCAACGGAGGTTTAATGTAACCAAAGGACCGAAAAGCGATACAATAAACGATCTGTTTGAAAAGTTTCAACGGACTGGGAACGTGACGGATGAACGTGCTGGAAAGGTAGGGCGACCGCGTACGGCAACCACAGAGGGCAACGCGCAGCTAGTGCAGCAGGTGATCCAACAGCGGCCTCGGGTTTCCGTTCGCCGTGTTGCAGCTGCGGTCCAAATGACGCCAACGTCCACGTATCGTCTCATGCGCCAGAGTTTACACCACTATCCATACAAAATTCAAACGCGGCAACCCCTCAGCGCCGCTACCATTGCTGCACAAGAGACATACGCTAACGATATAGTGCACAGGATTGATGACGGCGATATGCATGTGGGCAGCATTCGGTTTACTGACGAAGCTTATTTTTACCTGGACGGCTTCGTCAATAAACAGAACTGGCGCATATGGGGAACCGAAAAGCCCCATGTTGCAGTCCCATCGTCCCTGCATCCTCAAAAAGTACTGGTCTGGGCCGCCATTTCTTCCAAAGGAATCATTGGCCCATTTTTCAGATCCGAAACGATTACTGCATCACGCTATCTGGACATTCTTCGTGAATTTGTGGCGGTACAAACTGCCTTAGACGACACTGCGAACACCTCGTGGTTTATGCAAGATGGTGCCCGGCCACATCGCACGGCCGACGTCTTTAATTTCCTGAATGAATATTTCGATGATCGTGTGATTGCTTTGGGCTATCCAAAACATACAGGAGGCGGCGTGGATTGGCCTCCCTATTCGCCAGACATGAACCCCTGTGACTTCTTTCTGTGGGGACACTTGAAAGACCAGGTGTACCGCCAGAATCCAGAAACAACTGAACTGCTGAAGCAGTACATCTCATCTGCATGTGAAGCAATTCCGCCAGACACGTTGTCAAAGGTTTCGGGTAATTTCATTCAGAGACTACGCCATATTATTGCTACGCATGGTGGATATGTGGAAAATATCGTACTATAGAGTTTCCCAGACCGCAGCGCCATCTGTTGTTGAAAATTGTAACTACTGTAATTTCGAAAGTTTGTCTGCCTGAAAATGTACTGTTGTCCCAAGCATATTGCAACAAACGGTGTATTTCTATCGCTGCTCGTTTAGTTTTTATTGCCGTTTCAAATATACCGGTCATTTCTGAAACACCCTGTACATGTCCTGTGAGTATGAATGTCCTACCTCTAGTCGTTCAAGGTGATCCGTTTATTCTGAAAATCAGTGTATTTCTCTATCTCTGTGAGTACTTGGGGCATACTTGATGATGTTTAATTTTAAAATCTCTACTCGTTTGGGGTGCCCAGGTCAGTATGCATGGGAAACTCAATGCCGGCATAGTGTATTGCCTTTTCACTAATTGTTTTAGGTTACCTCCGAAGCAGAGGGGTTAGCATCAATGCCCTCTGCGCGGAACGCCTGGATTTCGATTTCTAATTCCTGCTCGCATTTTTTTCTGAGGTATTGAGTTCTGGTAAGTAGTCTACTCAGCCTCGTGAGAGCAAGGGAGGAGTGGAAGCATGTGGATTCATCTACTCGACGGATTGGTGACGGGCCGATCACGAGTCCGAAGATCACAGATCGATCATCGCACTGCCTTGCAGGCAGCAGTCGACCAGTGGAACGTACACATAGGTCTTAGTCTGTCTCTGCTGCATATGGTACCATGCAATGAACTGCTTTCGAGAACTGAAATTTTGAATGGCTCAGTAATTTCTTTCAACTATTGCCACGGTACTTGTAACTGGAGGCACACTATGCCTGTCTCTCCCTCCACCTCCCCCCCCCCCACCCCACCCCGCTCTCTCTCTCTCTCTCCCTCCGTCTCTAGTCAGCAGCCGTGAGGCTGGTTGGCAGCACCTCCCCATTTTTCTTGCTTTTCTGCGTTCTGTATCAGGTTGTAGTATGAAGAACAATTCATATCCTCTGTTATATGGTTAACTGATTAATATACTCCAGTTTGGGTCATCCTCTGTAATTTTTGCTTTCTACTGCTTCTCCAAATGATAATTTTTAATAGACCTTCATGTCGGAGTATTAGTTCTGTCAGTTCAGCCCTTCGTTTCTTTAGTTGTTCCTTTCAAGCATATTTTTTCTCTTGCTGTAATCGAAAATTCCTGGTTCGTTAACATTTATTTCCAGATGATTTTCATCGTTCTCCTGTAGCACCATGTTTCGACTGCAGCGAGTCTCCTCTCCTCTGTCATTCATATAGTCTCAGCTTCGCTACCGTGTGTTACAAAGCTCCACACGTACGTCATCAACATTTGTTACCTTACGATGTCGCTTATTTATTCTTTACATTGAATTTATTTTTCTTGTTACTAAAATAATTCCAGGCCTGGGCAATTCTGCAAACTATCTCCTTGTACTTTCTTCCATCTCTGTGATTTTACTTCTCAGGTAATTAAACTCGTTCACTTCCTCAATCTTTTAGCGCTGTCTTGCTTTCTTTGTTTCTACTGCAGACTAGAACTTTTGTTTTATGTGTCTTTATTGCCATACATAATTCATACTCCATAATGCAATCCATAGTGTTCATTATTTTTTACAGGTCTCCGTCACTTTCTGCAATTACTACTATACCATCGGTAAATCTCAGCACGTCTAGCTTATTTCAGTGAATGGTTACTCCTATGTTTACTTCTTGTCCCACCCTTTCGTTTGCCTTCTGTGTGTAGGGATCAAATAAGTATGAGAACAGTGAGCAACCAGCAGTAGCCCTTTTAATTGCTAATTGATTCTTCGTTATTTTAATACTCCGAGTTTACATCTTCTATACTGTTTAGCTACAACTGTTCAATACCAACACAGCAGTAATTAGAGGAAAAACGAGACATTTAATCGGAACTAATATCATTTATTTCCAACGACCTAATTTCCAATAATGTAACTATGTTTAAAGTTTTCCTGAAAGCGTTTTACCTCAGAAAACTGACCTGCTTCGGTTTTAATACCGGTTAAAAAGCATGCAAGTGGAAAACTAGCTTCTACGTTTCAGGAATGCTGAACATGAAGCTCCTACTCCGCTAACGACAAAGACATATGAGCCGTTACCTTAACTGCCTTCTATCACTGCGGCTCAAAACACCGAGTTTCAACGTCACACTTAGAGTCCTTAACTTTTATCTTCTACTTTATCTTCCACCTCGCTAGCGAGCATTCGGCCATTTCAATATGCGCCAGTGTACACACAATAACTTCCGACGTGTTGAGAACTAGAGCACGATGGGAACCCAACAGTTTCGGACAACGAAACTCTATTTCGATGAAATGAACATAGGAGTACCTACTCACCGAAACGACACATGGGCTGCTGCAACGAATCATAAAATTCAGAACTTGCTCCTTAAGATTTACCTTCTATCACTACGAACTGTGAGCTCTCTGAGAGGGAATTACGAATCCAGTCACACAATTTGTAACCTCCCAACAAAAAAATATTTATAACATTAAAATTTAGTGCAACCTCCCAACATAAAAAATATCGTTTAAGTTCCCAACAAATAATTTCTTTCCAATGATAAAATTTCAAGTTTTAATGTGACCTTACATTAAAGACTGACTGCGTGTCGAGATTAATAAGTTTTGACGTCAGCAGCGCTGCGTCATGGCCCTGTGAAATCATCCTCAATAAACTGAAGAATTCTTACTTCGCTATGATGTCGCCGGATAACGTTATTTATACAGGGTGGTCCATTGATCGTGCCCGGGCCAAATATCTCACGAATTAAGCGTCAAAAGAAAAAACTACAAAGAACGAAACTAGTCTACCTTGAAGGGGGAAACCAGATGGCGATATATGGTTGGCTCACTAGATGGCGCTGCCATAGGTCAAACGGATAACAACTGCGTATTTTTTATGGGAACCCCCATTTTTATTACATATTCGTGTAGTACGTAAAGAAATATGAATGTTTTAGTTGGAGCACTTTTTTCGCTTTGTGATAGATGGCGCTGTAATAGTGACAAACATATGACTCACAATTTTAGACGAAAAGTTGGTAACAGGTAGGTGTTTTAAATTATAATACAAAACGTAGGTTC
Organism: Schistocerca cancellata; assembly: GCF_023864275.1. Classification (NCBI taxonomy): domain Eukaryota; kingdom Metazoa; phylum Arthropoda; class Insecta; order Orthoptera; family Acrididae; genus Schistocerca; species Schistocerca cancellata. Next base: position 89,518,950 of record NC_064634.1, on the reverse strand, counting down.
GTTTCATGTCCATTATAATTATCCGGGCTGTTATACCGTGGTCGGTTGATGATTTCTGTGTCGATTCCCAACGTTTCATCTCCGCCTGCGGGAGACATATTCAAGGGGGTCCGTAGCTCAAGGTAAGGTCCAACACACCCACTGGCTCGCTACTGACTGCCGCTAAATTCCGTGTCCGCGCGCTCCCACGCCGCGGCGTGACGTCACGTGTTTTGAAAACGTCAGTGCAATTGGCCGCTGTCCGTCGCCGTCGATCGCCGTTGCTATCAACCATTAGTGGGCGGGTGGTACACATCTTCTTTAACACCGGCATCCATATGCCGTTTAATTTCACACCCTCCTCTTTACGGTTGAAATTATTTGGGTGTTTAGCGATTTCGATTGCCTCCCTGTAGAGCCTTTCGTAATATCCGCTTGTGGCCGCTAGTACTTGCGTCTCCTCGAAACGAATATTGTGGTTCCCTGGCTGGAAAGCATGCTCCGCAACAGCTGATCGTTCCGTTTCTCCTCTTCTGCAGTTTTCCTTATCGTCTTCCAAACGTTTAGAAACAGTTCTTTTAGTGGTAGCCACATAAACATCACCACAGCTGCATGGGATCCTATACACTCCAGCTTTTTCCAGTGGTTTGCGAGCGTCCTTGGCAGGCTTAAGGTATTCCTGTATCTTCCTGTGGGCTTGTAAATTACGGTAACATTCCGCTTCGTCAAGATCCTCCCTATTCTTTCCGTTACATTTTTAACAAACGGCAAGAAAACCTCAGATTTTGCAGTAGCCTGTACGTCAGTATGATTTCTGTGTGGCTGCCTCAACGCACGTTTTATTCCGGCGGACGAATATCCGTTCTTCATTAGTGCATTGTGGAGATGTTCCATCTCAGCGTCGAGCAACTCAGGTTCACAAATATTTCTAGCTCTGTCCGCTAACGTCTTGATAACACCCCGCTTCTCTTGCGGTGCAGCAGTGGTGATGTTTATGTGGGTACCACTAAAAGAACTGTTTCTAAACGTTTGGAAGACCATAAGGGAAACTGCAGAAGAGGAGAAACGGAACGATCAGCTGTTGCGGAGCATGCTTTCCAGCCAGGGAACCACAATATTCGTTTCGAGGAGACGCAAGTACTAGCGGCCACAAGTGGATGTTACGAAAGGCTCTACAGGGAGGCAATCGAAATCGCTAAACACCCAAATAATTTCATCCGTAAGGAGGAGGGTGTGAAATTAAACGGCATATGGATGCTGGTGTTAAAGAAGATGTGTACCACCCTCCCACTACTGGGTGATGGTAACGGCGATCGACGGCGACGGACAGCGGCCAATTGCACTGACGTTTTCAAAACACGTGACGTCACGCCGCGGCGTGGGAGCGCGCGGACACGGAATTTAGCGGCAGTCAGTAGCGAGCCAGTGGGTATGTTGGACCTTCCATTGAGCTACGGACCCCCTTGAAGATGTCTCCCGCAGTCGGAGACGAAAAGTTGGGAATCGACACAGAATCCATCAACCTACCACGGCATAGCAGCCGGGATAATTATAATGGCCGTGAAAGTCTACATTTAAGTAGGTTCGTTTGAACATTTAATTTCGGTTGTTCTAATGTGATACATGTACCTTTGTCAACTTATCATTTCTGAGAATGCATGCTGTTCCAGTGTGATTACCTCTAAATACCACATTAATACAATAAATGCCCCAAATGATGTCCGTCAACCTCAGTGTATTTGGCAATTCGTGTAACGACATTCTTCTCAACAGCGAGTAGTTCTGCTTCCGTAATGTTCGCACATGCATTGACAATGCGCTGACGCATATTGTTAGGCGTTGTCGGTGGATCATGATAGCAAATATCCTTCAACTTTCCCTACAGAAAGAAATCCGTGGATGTCAGATCCGGTGAACGTGCGGGCCATGGTATGGTGCTTCGGCCACAAATCCACCTGTCATGAAATATGGTATTCAATACAGCTTCAACCGCTTCAACTCATGTTGGAGGTACATCTCTATTCTGTCATGCAGTGAAACATCTTGTAGTAACATCGATAGAACATTACGTAGGAAATCAGCACACATTGCACCATTTAGATTGCCATCGATAAAATGGGGGCCAATTATCCTTCCTCCCATAATGCCGCACCAACATTAACCCGCCAAGGTCGCTGATGTTCCACTTGTCGCAGGCATCGTGGATTTTCCGTTACCCAGTAGTGCATATTATGCCGGTTTACGTTACCGCTGTTGGTGAATGACGCTTCGTCGCTAAATAGAACGCGTGCAAAAAATCTGTCATCGTCCCGTAATTTCTCTTGTGACCAGTGGCAGACTTTTCATAAGTCCGATAGCTTTTAGGCGTAAACCACGTTCCAAAATTATATTCGCCAACGGACAGTCCCAGTAGAGGAGCGTAGCTACTAAATATGTACCATGATGGTGGTAATTAAATTCCAATTTCAGTGTTTAAAAAATATTTTATATGATTTTTGAAGTTCTTAGTTTTTCTTGATTTAATTGAAGTTTCAAGTAGCTAAATATAATTTTAATTTAATTCAGACTTGTATTTGAGTTCAAACATTTTAAAAGCCAGAATAATATGAAATTAAATAATAATAACAAATAAATAAAATTAATATTAATTTAAAACCACCATTAGAAATGGCTCCCTTACTACAGGACTTATTTATGTATGCACATATTTATGTATATGTATTATGATAATTTTGGTATCTAAAAAAATTTGTATATTTCCGTTACATGAAAAACCACTGTAATGAGATACGAGACAATTTCAGCAAGCTGGGTAATACGAAACGTGGAACACGATCCTTAGAAGAAAAAACCATAACTCGAGCCGTTGCTGAAGCGCAGCATGACGGGAGGTAAGGACAATACCGTTTTTCTTTGCCCTGACGTGCAGAAGTCAGTTAGGGAGAGTTTAAGTTGCTCACAACAGCGTGCAAATTTTTTGGTGAATTTTGCAAAAAGTAATGTCGGCAAGATAGCCGCCTTCTAGAACGACTGGGAGTCGTCGCTAGATTGTTTTCACGTAAATCACTATACATTAAAAGTAATTCTTATTAATTAACATTTTCCGTGTTTAACTTGAGGAGAATTAACGGTCAATTTTATTTAATTCAGTGAAGTGAATTTGTGTTTAAATTCATGTGCAAAGTCAGTAGGAACATTAAAATGGCTAGACGGCCCGGAGTAGAGTTAGACGTAGACAGGGACGAGCAAAATATGGCGAGTCACGAAACTCAAAATAATGAATTATCGGCGGGGCGAAAATGCACCTACGGCCAAACATACTGAAGAACCCGCCCAGAGTGAATCAGTACCTATGTAAGTAGGCTGTTTATGTTTTCTTTATGTAAGTAGCCTGTTTAGGTTCTTATACTGGTAACGCCGCCGCCACGTAGCGCTCTCTGTATGAAAATCACTGGTAGTGCTGTGTGCAGTCTGTGGCTAGTTTGCATTGTTGTCTGCCATTGTAGTGTTGGGCAGCGGCAGCTGGATGTGAACAGCGTGTAGCGTTGCGCAGTTGGAAGTGAGCCGCCAGCAGTGGTGGATGTGGGGAGAGAGATGGCGGAGTTTTGAAATTTGTCATGAACTGCTATATATATTATGGCTATTAAGGTAAATACATTGTCTGTTCTCTATTAATATCTTTCATTTGCTAACTATCCCTATCAGTAGTTAGTGCCTTCCGTAGTTTGAATCTTTTATTTAGCTGGCAGTAGTGGCGCTCGCTGTATTGCAGTAGTTCGAGTAACCAAGATTTTTGTGAGGTAAGTGATTTCTGAAAGGTATAGTTTAATGTTACTCAGGGCCATTCTTTTGCAGGGATCTTTGATAGTCATATTGCGTTGCGCTAAAGATATTGTGTGTCAGTTTAAGCACAGTCTTGTATAATTGTTCAAAGGGGACGTTTCATATGGCGACCCTGCCAGGATATCTCACTGGAATCTTTTGATTTTTTCTTGTAGTTTGTGTATTTAGTGTAGCTTTTGTTTATTGCTAGCACGTAATTATAGAGAGAATTTCCTTGGTAGTTGTGGTTTTTCATTGTTGCACAGTAAAACAGTTGTGGCATGCATGTAGATTTGCACCAAGTATTTCGCAGCTGCAGTTAACTAGATATTATTTTCAGTGCTATGTTAATGTGTTCTCTTATTTTTGCTCTTCAAAGTGTGTTTTTATGTGTTATCGTGTGAAATATTGTCACAATAATGGCGTGTGAAAAACGTAAGACTAGGCTCCAAAGTAAACTGAGAAATAATAGTGACGACGGGCGTAGCTTATTAGCACCACTGTGTACTGCATTAACAGACATTCCAAGTAGTAATTTGGTAATTGTGCATAGGGAAATGGAGCAGGTGGCAAATAATGGTGTAGACAGTGAAACAGGTTGTGAACAGGGAAGCATTATCGATCGATCGGTCGGCAACAGCTCGCCTCAGGAATCCGAAATGACAGGACACAATTTTACAAATACTGTAGATTCAGGTTTTGCGTCCTCACCGTTTTCTCAAATAAGTCAAGACACATTTTCAGCTTGTCAAAATGTGAATGTTGCCGGTGCAAATGCACTGCCGAAAAGCGTAGAGGAACAGATTCCATACACTAATGCATTGTTATTACAACTAATGCAACAAATGGAACAAAATCAGAGACAAACACAGCAAAAGCTTCAAAAGTTAGACACAATGGAGCAACACCAGAGACAAACACAGCAACAGTTAGACACAATGGAACAAAATCTTCAAAAGTTAGACACAATGGAACAACACCAGAGACAAACACAGCAACAGTTAGACACAATGGAACAAAATCTTCAAAAGTTAGACACCACGCTTGAACAAACACGTGAAGATTTAACTACTGAGTTACATAACATTGAATCGAAATGTCAAAAAGTTTGTAATGACGTAAAAACACAAATTTGTGAGCATTTCCAACCTATTTTTTCGCGTCATGAAAATGCATTACAGAATCACGAAGCAGCCATAAAAGAACTGCAAACTATTGTTCATGAAAATCATGAGACCTTGCAAGCTAAAATTGACTCAGTTGCATCTACCGATTCGGTTACGCAAAAACTCAGGAACACTTAAAGGACACAGTAGATACTCTGAAAATTGGTTCAGAAAGACACATGGAGGAAATTAGTTCATTATCAGAGAAAGTAGCCGAACTTTCGGATCAGGTCACTAACTTATCTACGAAGGTAGATGATAATCTGAATGACACAAAACCGGTAGTCTTTAATGACACAGAAGAGTGCGAACAAATTAGGAAACTGAAACAAAATCTGAATCAAATTAATACGCAACACCAAAGAGAAATCCGGGAAGTACAAGATCAGCTGACACAGGTAATACAAGAATTACGTATTTCAGAGGACACTCGCGCTCCAATACGGGAAGAGGGACATAGAAATACGCAACAGCCACAAAAGAATAACACAGGGCATTTCGGAAGTTATGAAAGAAATTGGCGATGTGCACCGAATTTTGAGATGGAACCGCCGACACGACGTAACAATGACCGACATGCTACTCACCGACACGATGATTTTGACTATAAGCTGTTCATTACTACACGTAAATTCAAAACGTTTAAGAATTCTGCCAACGACATTCATCCACAAGCGTGGCTCCATCAATACTCTTATTGTTTTCCTCCCAACTGGTCATTGGAGCACAGGGTAGAATTTATGTGTGGCTACTTGGAGAATGAACCAGCTGTAAGAATGCGATCGGTCATTCACGATTGTCACAGTGAAGGGGAATTTTACCATGCCTTCCTCTCAGCATATTGGTCACAAGCTACACAAGACCGAGTAAAACATAGCATCATGATGATGAAACACTTTGAACAATCTGAATTTTCCAGTCTTTTCAAATATTTTGAAAACATGTTGCACAAGAATCAGTACCTGTCAAACTCATACAGCCCCTCATAACTCATCCGCATTTGCTTAATCAAATTACATGAACATTTACAGCATATTATTTTTGCAGGACGTTGCAAAGACGACATTGAAGCTTTTCAGGGACTCTTACAAGAATTAGAAATTGACACAGACAGTCGCGGGATGCGAAAACAGGAAAACAATCACTACAGGTCACATCCGTCACAATTCCGTAATGACAGAAACAATAAATGGCCACGACAAGCCTATTCTTACAACGTAAAACGTGACCAAAGCAGACACCACCCGTTTGACAACCACTGGCAGAGTAATAGTTACAGAGAAAGATCGCATTTCCGTAGTAATGAATATGACAGAGACAATCATAGAAACAGACAATTCGGCAACCAGAACTATTATTATCACGGGAGACAGCATAACGTCAGACGCTACGGTCCAGCGCGCAGTTACGATTCAGGGAGAAATTCTCCACCATGTGACCGACAAGAAAGAAACTATGGAATCTACCGACATGACGACAGACGATATGATCGTAACGACAGACCTGAATTGCATCAGAACTGGCGGGATTCGAACAGAGCAGAGGACTCTCGACAACGTGAATTTTTGGAAGTTAGGTCTCCTAATCCCAATAACGACGCGCGCCAACAAAGAGACAATAGGCAATGACTCACACCGATGGCAGCCACAAAACGTACTTATGAAACTGACGACGCAGCTGCCGTAGCTAGTAATTACGTAAAAATGGAAGACATTTGGGACATCTTACTCCAGGAACACGACGTAAAACATAACAACATTGCATATCCTGTGATTCACATTACCCTAAATGACGTAAAATTTACGGCAGTACTTGACTCTGGCAGTCCCATTTCAGTAATTAGTGAAACAGCTTTTAGCAAATGCAACAAATCGAACGATTGCCCCACACTTCCGTCACGTAAGATTAAATTACAAGGTGCAATCTTTGGGGAAAGTATAGATGTACGCCAACAAACCAACTTAGAATTCTTTTGTCAAAGCCACAGCTTCTCTATTAACTTTCTTATTGTTCCATTATTGTCGACGGAAATTATACTGGGAGTAGACTTTTTGAATGAATACAAAGCAATCTTAAGCTTTCACGAGGCTGAAATAAGTTTAGAGAAAGAAGGTAAGTCAATAGCTTTGAAATTTGAAGACTGGCTCTCAAACCATGATGAGGAAATTAATCGGCTTTACCTTCTGTTAGACAACAGTTCGGAATTTTCTACGGAACTAGACACTAACAATCACTCTGCAAGTACTGACAGGGATGACATCGACGGCATATTTGAAATTAATGAGTTAATTCAGAATAAAATTCAAACAATTGAGAATTGTAATGACACTGATAGGCAGGACCTTTTTGAGATTTTACAAGCACATTCCACAGTTTTTACTCACAAAACAGGAACAATCAAGGGATTTCAATACCAATTTCGTGTTCGTGAGCATACTAAATTTTGTGTTAGACCATACGTAATTCCGGCGCATTATAGAGACCGTGTTAGAACAGAAATACAATCTATGCTTAATGAGGGCATTATTGAGCCTGCAGTAAGCTCATACAACAACCCATTACATGTTGTTGAGAAGAAAAATGGATCGATCAGTCTTGTTTTAGATTCGAGACAAATCAATACTATCGTCATTCCTGAAACAGACAGGCCGCAGACGATGGAAGAACTTCTTCAAAATTTTAATGGTGCAAAAGTGTTGTCTTCCATTGATCTCAGATCCAGCTTTTATCAGATCGAACTTCATCCAGAATGTAGAAAATACACAGCTTTCCTTTGTTTCGGCGTTTGTTATCAGTTTCGGAAACTTCCTTTTTGTTTGAACATTTCTTCGGCAGCATTCATTCGTGGGTTAAATTCCATATTACCTGAGTTCTTAAAACGTCACATCACCTTATACGTGGACGATATTCTGATAGCAGAAGCTTCATGGGAACAACACAATCGCATCCTCAACAGTTTGTTACGTATTTTTGCAGAATCTGGAATTACAGTTAACTTGGAAAAGTCTGAATTCGGTAGGTCAAAGGTGAGGTTTTTGGGACATATTATTCCTTCTGAAGGCATTCAGCCGGATCCTGAAAAGTTAGAAGCAATCAGAGCCATTCCAGTTCCATCCACAAAAAGACAAGTCCGCAGTTTTCTAGGTCTCGCAAATTTTTACCGTCGTTTTCTGAATATGCAAATTCTAGTTACACCAAAACTTTGTTCTCTTACTGGAAAAAATACTATTTGGAACTGGGACGAACAAGCACAGTTGGAATTCAATTCTTTGAAAGAATCGCTACTTAACGCGCCAATACTAGCTCATCCAGATCTGTCACAAGATTTCTGCCTTAGCACGGATTCTTCTAAAGTCGGTCTTGGTGCTCATTTATTTCAAGAAGCCACAGTAAATGACACTACTGTTCAGAAAACCATTGCTTTTGCTAGCCGAGTGCTAACAAAATCTGAAAAAAATTGTTCCGTTACTGAATTAGAAGCTTTAGCTATCGTTTGGGCATTTAACAAATTCCATTTCTTTCTTTCTGGTAAGCACGTAAAAGTATACAGTGATCATCGTGAATTACAATTTCTTATGTCTTCAAAATTAAATCATGATAGGTTAAAACGTTGGGCATTGTTTCTGCAAGAATTCCGCTTCACAATAGTCTACATTCCCGGCAAGGAGAACATTGTTGCGGACGCGCTGTCACGCGCACCGGCTGGGCTTGAGAAAAGTAACACAGAAGGCAACCTTGAGAAAAATTTCAGTATTCTTTACATTCAGAAAGTCGCCTTTGAAAACTTCATCACCACATCTTTAAAGGACATTGCTCATGAACAAGATAAAGATCCGATTTGGAAAGACATCAAAAGTAAATGACATGAAAAGACACACACTCAGATTCGGCATTATTACCTGGTTAGAAACAACATACTCTTCAAACGCTGCACTGTTGATGACAAGCTATGGGTACTTTGCATTCCAGACGATTTTGTTAATAAGCTCATTTGGTACATTCATTTCAGCTACGCACATTTTGGTCCACGAAAATGTTATCATATTCTTCGAACGACTTGTTATTTTAACAATATGGAAAAGCGAATTCGAAGAGTCTTGTCTATTTGTAAACTTTGTCAAAAGGCGAAACCATCTACTATTTCACATAGTGCTCCGTTATTTCCTATTATTCCTTCTAAATTAAAAGAATTTGCTGCTGTTGATCTCTAGGGACCCCTTGTCAGAACATCGAATGGATTTTCGTACGTTCTAGTCGCTGTTGAACTTACTTCAAAATTTGTTTCTTTCACTCCGTTACGTAAAGCCACTGGACGGTCTGTATCCAACGGCTTTGTTAAAAATTTCTTACGTGAAGTTCGACACGTTTGTAAAGTCATTTCAGATAACGGACCGCAATTCAGATCTGCTGTTTGGTCACGCATGCTTCGGAATCATAAAATCAAACCTGTTTTTATTTCATTGTATTCACCACATTTTAACCCGTCTCAACGGATTATGAAAGAAATCAATAATCTTTGCAGACTTTATTGTCACAGAAAGCATCAGCATTGGGACAGATATTTACACTTATTTCAAAATGTGCTGAATGAAATGCCTCATGATTCCACTGCTTTACCACCTACTCTTGTACTCAAGAATGTAGAACCTCCGAACAGAATCAGAGAGCTTGTACCTTTCCCGAATACACGTAAACTTCGACACAAAGACATAATTGATTTGGCTCTTAAAAATATAAAATCTGCAGCAGACAAAAGGAGAAAACTACACGGTAAAGCAAATGCAAAGAAATTATGTATTGGTCAGAAAGTTCTCATTAAAGTTCATTCATTGTCACATAAGAAGAAACACTTGAGTCACAAATTCTTTCTAGTTTACAATGGACCTTACAGAATCCGACGTATACCACATGATAATTGCGTTGAAGTTGAAACTCTGCGTACTAGGAAGAGTAAAGGTTTATACCACATTTCACATGTAAAACCATTTATTGACAGGTAATCTGCTTTTTAACTTAGTCTTTGCAATTTTCACTTCACGCTACTTGTACAATTTGCCACACTGAGAAACTGTTAACATGCAACAATGTTTTGAAGTTCAATATCCACTCAAGAACCAAGAGAACTTATTTAAACAGAAATTACGACTGCATTGTTATTGCAAACAGACGACACAGTGTTATTGTGTGTGTACATTCTTGCTTGTTAGTTGCACGATTACGTAACGACTATAAGGCTCACATACTTAAAACATTTACCAGTACTGCTAATGAGATTCTAATGCAACATTTTGGTTTACTTGAAAATACATTCCGGATTTAAAGTAGTTTCTGAGAGATACCAGATGACGCAGTGGCTAGTTTATGTGACAACTACACGATTATATCACGACGTTACTAATGTGTGACACAATTTACATTGTTGCTTTTGCGGAGTATCTGTTTTATATCTGCACGGTTTTTCTGAATTCTTCTGGAAAGCAAAACATGTTTTAGTAGTAACTTTTGTGGTATAGCTAGAAGGAGACAGCCTTTTCTGTAGCACAACAATACGTTACAGCACAGTACTTTCTTCATCACGGCAATAAGCGTAATAAGTAAGATATCTATACGCAAAGCATTTCACTTTTGTTTATCATGAGGTAAGTACATTGACTTCTGCAGAACTTAGCTTTTGGAGGACGATAACTACAACACTTCCACAGAGATTATCTTACAGCAAGACGCACATTTAGCGCCCCAGGACACGTATTTGAGTGATTAATTTTGTACTTAAAACATTTATTTTTAAAGATTTTTGAATTACAAAGAAAGTTTTCCGTGATACATTTCATTCCATTGCTGTAATCTGTAACAGGTGAGGGTATAATTACAATAATCCTCGGTACACGCCTGCTTTGTGTACCATGTGTTTGGCAAGCACAAGGAGCCCTAGCTAATATGGTATTTGCTTATACAACTTTACACATCGGTACTATATTTCTCTAACAGAAATAACACAGCTATCTGATCATTTAACTGAGAGAGACAAACTTTTTTATTACGTCAGTGACAGATGTTTACGTCATTACACCGTTGGATAACTTCACACTTACGAAATTGTATTTTGTCTGTACTTTGTGAACTGTTCATATTTTTTCGGAACCATTGTGATACTATGAGAGCTTTGAATGATGTATTTGGGATGGGATCATGATTTTTAAAGTACGTTTGAGGTAGATGACACTATTGAAACGAGCAGAGAATTTTACTTTAGGTTTTGAAATTATTGCAGAAAGCTATGACGTTTTTGAGATTTGACTGAGGTGTTTGATGTTATTATTACGACGACGATGTGTATTATGCTGTTGAGGAACGTTTATTATGATATGTATTTATTATGATGAATTGTTGAAGACGTGTTGATGAATATGTATATGTGTAATAAGGTAAGGAATAATGAGTAGTGGTTAGGGACTCTGGTTTGTGAATAAGGTTGTTGGAAACCAAGAATCGTACTTTAAGAGTTATGAAATGTGTGTATATGCGTAAATGCATCACAATGCCGACGAAAACGTTTTGAACACTGTTATATTCATAGGATTTTATTTCTACACATTTTCAACGTAAATTCTCGACCGGTGAAATTTTTTATATGAGACTGCCACTGTAGCGGAAACTGCTGTCATAAATATTTCAGTAAGAAAGGCAAGTGACCTTGATGTAATGCGTTTTGGGCGCCCAGCTGAGAGGTAGTCGTCTGACAAAAGAAAGCCATTAGTGTGTGCGCCTTTCAGAGGCAGAGGTGGAGAAAAAAAAAAAGAGACCATTAACCTCGCTATTGACATTCCTTTGTAGAAAGCAGCGCAAATATGACACGCTCATTACTTGAAAACTTATGATTACTCGTACTTTGTGCTAATTACTGAAATGCTTATGAATTGATGGGAAATATTCATACATCTGCACACCTGATTATGACAAGTGTCTTTCTATGAGAGTTGAGAGCTACTGACTTACGAAATGCCTCATAGCTATTGAATGATGTTTTTATGCTTTGGTTTGCGTAATTGCTTATTTCATTTGATACCTGTTTTCCAGCTGTGTTGCAGCATTGGTTTTATAAAATAAACTTAAATGCATCTGCTAATGTGAACACTTTCTGTCAACAGATTCATTAAATAATTATTTTCTCATCCACATTCTTCGAAAAAGGAGCTCTTGGAATGGAGAGAACAATAAGAAGGGACTAATAACAGTAACTGCATCTATAATTTTCTTTTCAAGTACTTGGTAATTTTTTGTAGAATAACTTGTGGTGCACCACTTTAATTACATAGACATTAAGCAGTGAATATGCATTTCCCTTGTCTGCATTGTTGTCTTTAGTGTAATGTTTTTTTTTTTGCTTGAGCTATGTCATGTTTAGATATAAGTTGCTGCTGCTGTTTGCCAGGCATAATGTTACTGAATTTGACGTATTACGCTGTTAAGCCAGTTTTACTACGGATTTATTTTTCTTGTTTGTTGCACAGTGCCTTATATTAGTTGTATTATTGCAATTGCTTTGCTAATTTGCATATTTTTCCATTGATGTTTGTATTAATTGTTTTATGCTGCTGCATTGCCTCGTCCCTTAGTTTAGCATCTGAGCTCAGTAGATTTAAGTTAGCTTAAGAAGGGTAGACTATATAAGAAACTGACTATGGACAGTAGGGAAAGAATGCATTGAGAAGTTATATGAAAAAGATTTGGGCCAAAATGAGTATTGTGCAATCAGAAATACTTATTTTGAAAGAGACATGAATAGAATACAGGAAGGAGGTATAGATAGGACTTTTTGGGAATAATGATGAATGAAGGGAGATCTCCAAGAAGCAAAGAAAATTTTGTTTGCCAAATACTGCAGTAAAACAAACCCTGTCCTTACCTTGTGTTATCCCACTATGTGTTTGTGTACCCTCGTGTATTTGTTTTCTTCATGTCTCTGTGTAGTTTCATAGAATTTTTTCTTCTAATACTAAGCTATATTCACTATGATGAGGAATACTGTTATCCTCAAATATAATTGGCATTAATAATATGTTATTTACCTTATAAATATGCTTAGACATTATTTATTCTGTTTTGTTTTAATGCTCATTTGTGAAGTTGATGTTTCGCAAGTTATTCTGATCTTTTATGTATGTACTCATGTCATAATTCCTGTAACACTGATGTATATGTTTATTTCTATTCTGTTATAAAGCCTGTACTACAAATGTTATCTGTATTGTTATGTTTTAATGATGTATTTTGTACCTTTGTTATTGTATTCTCATGTTATAATATTGTAATTGACACTAGTTAATCAAATTAAGTAACTTGTAAGCATTCATTTCACTGCACACATTTCTGTTGGTCACAGTAATGCACAAAATGTGAGAAGTTGTTACTGTTAGTGTTTGCACGTGTGTTAATAATTCAGCAAGGGACTGGATAACAGCATTGCTGGTTCTAAGGACAATTCCAAAAACTTTGTGAGTGCACAAGTGGTGGTTATGGACTTGCTCTATTATCCACAAGACTCTTCAATGGTGATCGTGCACCTGCACAGTTGCAACAGATGGCTGCTGGCCGTCTCTACAAGGACTACAGTGGGTCTGCATCTTTGATGGCCCACCAACACCATTATTTCTACAAGGAGTACAGTGGGTCTACACCTTTGCTGACTCACCAATACCATTATTTCTACAAGGACTACAGTGGGTCTGCATCTCTGATGACCAACCAATACCACAATCTCTACCAGGAGTACAGTGGGCCTGTCCACAATTTCTACAAGGAATGCAGTGGGTCTGCACCTCTGGTGGCCCACCAATACCACAATCTCTACCAGGACTACAGTGGGTCTACTCTGTGATGACCTACCTACCAATCTTCTTCAAAATGTCGAATGACTCTGCTGTGGGTTTGCTCTGTTGTGGCCCATTACCTGTCAGCATGTCAAGAGTCAGCACTGTCTTTCTGTTGGAAGGACAACACTACTTCTTCAAGACTGCATGGAAATCCACTACTTCTGTGTGCAATTTCTTTTACTAATGAGACTTTGTGAAAAAAAACTGTAATTACTATTATGATGAATGATCTGGATTGTCTTTATGGACTGTGAGAACATTTTAACTTTTGACCAACATTGTATAAATAAGTTGTTGCATTTGATATCTTTGTTATTGTAATTATGAAAAATTTTATCAAATCATTATTGGCCACTGCCCAAAACAATTTGTAAAATTTTTTGTGGGGAGCATGGGGGCTATGTAAGTAGGCTGTTTATGTTTTCTTTATGTAAGTAGCCTGTTTAGGTTCTTATATTGGTAACGCCGCCGCCACGTAGCGCTCTCTGTATGAAAATCACTGGCAGTGCTGTGTGCAGTCTGTGGCTAGTTTGCATTGTTGTCTGCCATTGTAGTGTTGGGCAGCGGCAGCTGGATGTGAACAGCGCGTAGCGTTGCGCAGTTGGAGGTGAGCCGCCAGCAGTGGTGGATGTGGGGAGAGAGATGGCGGAGTTTTGAAATTTGTCATGAACTGCTATATATATTATGACTATTAAGGTAAATACATTGTTTCTTCTCTATTAATATCTTTCATTTGCTAACTATCCCTATCAGTAGTTAGTGCCTTTCGTAGTTTGAATCTTTTATTTAGCTGGCAGTAGTGGCGCTCGCTGTATTGCAGTAGTTCGAGTAACGAAGATTTTTGTGAGGTAAGTGATTTCTGAAAGGTATAGTTTAATGTTACTCAAGGCCATTCTTTTGCAGGGATCTTTGATAGTCAGACTGCGTTGCGCTAAAAATTCTGTGTGTCAGTTTAAGCACAGTCTTGTATAATTGTTCAAAGAGGACGTTTCACCTACTACTTTCGCGGGACTGTTCAGTTTTTCAGAGAACAGATGCACGGCTTACATCGCGCTGTTCATGACCAAAACGCACAGGTTATAGAAGTTCAGAAAAATGTAACAGACAGTTTAGTTGCAAAACTACAAAATGGGACTGACAGTTTAGACGCCGAACTTCAAAATGAGACACATAGTTTAAATAGAAAACTTCGAACTGTGGAAAGTGAAATTCAAAATAATGTAACCACATTAGTAAACGAAAATTTGAACGCCATTGCCCAACAGTTACAAGAAAATGTCACACAAATTCGTGCGCCCTTAATAGAAAATTCAGTAAAATTGAAACAAACTTCAAAAAATTTGTGATGAATTTGACGAAATGCGAAAAACATACAAGCAGTAGCCCGAAGCTGTCATTGATGTAACCAAGCAGGTTGCGCAAGTTAATGCAGCACAAAGTACATTAGAAAATTCTCGGCCGCAAATAGCTATACACGTACAGGCACTCGCTATCGAACAGGAGAAATCTGTAGAAGCGAAGTTTGCACAGAAAGGCAATCAGTTTATTCTTGACTTTGTAAACTGGTTGAACATGAAAGACTACAATCTTCAAGAATGTTTAGTGAGCGAACTGCTTGTACCCGTAAAAAACCAACAAAGAAAGCTTTGTCTGCAGCAAACATATTAGGGGAAATCAGCGAACATGTTTGTCGATGAAAACAGACACTTACACAATAAGTAGACACGTTGAAAAGGGAGCTTGTAGCGATAAAAAAACGCAGCACGCGGATCTGATTTAAGTGTCAATAAGTTGCCAGAGACGCAGACCGTGACATCTCGAGCAGCAACACCAGTCAGCTGTTCAGCAACAATGCCCAGTCCGCAACCCGTTCACGTAGCTTGTGAACAGGGGGCGATAAGTTCTCTTTCTAACATACTTGTGGAAGAGAGTTTACTATCATACAGACAATTCCAAAGTTTTACACCGGATGCCAAAATAGTACATCCTGCCATTTTTATCAAAAGCTTCCGTGGTATACTACCAAAATCATGGAATGATAAACAGAAAATAAAGCTTGTCACTACCCAGTGGTTGCCAGGTAGTCCTACATCCACAGTCGTGGTGTACAGAGTCACAC
Organism: Schistocerca cancellata; assembly: GCF_023864275.1. Classification (NCBI taxonomy): domain Eukaryota; kingdom Metazoa; phylum Arthropoda; class Insecta; order Orthoptera; family Acrididae; genus Schistocerca; species Schistocerca cancellata. Next base: position 89,502,991 of record NC_064634.1, on the reverse strand, counting down.
ACGATGCAATACGGCACAGAGAAGATGCCTACCATATTGTCTGCATTGGAGAGCAGTAGGAAGAATGAAATCAGGATAGTACAAAGTGATTTGGCGCGATGGCTTAATATGAATCATTCTGATGTTTCTCGAATATGAAGACAGTTTATAGAGACCTAAGCCGTATCAAGGAGAGCAGGAAAAGGCCGACCACGTTTGGAATTAGGAACAGAGGATTGTTATTTGGCTGTTAGTGCACCACGGTATCGCCTTAGTACTGCACAGAAACTGCCATCTGACCTTACATCAGCCACTGGACGTGTTATATCGAAGCAAGCGGTGTACAGAAGACTTCAGCAGAATGGCCTTTATTGTCGGGGACCTGCACTATGTGTATCTCTGACGCGTCTCCACAGAGAAGACCGTCTAGAGTGGAGTTATCAACATGCGACCAGGACGGTCGAACAGTGGCCCAATGTTCTTCTCACAGATCAGTCGTGATTTGATCTGGAGAGTGATTCTCTATGGATTCGCACCTGGAGAGAACGTGAAACGCGATTCTGGGACCTAAACATCGTGGAAAGAGTACGATATCGAAAAGGCTCCCAAATGATGCGGGCAGGGATTATGTTGACCACTCCAGCACCTCTTCAAGAAACTGTACAGGTGAAACGGAAAGTTTTGAGAGCTGTCAAGTATCGTGACGAGATCTCGCGACCCATGTGCGGCAGCTGTGAGTTGCTGTGGACCCAGACTTTGTACTGATGGACGATAATGCTCGACGTCATGCAGCAAGGGTGGTTGATGTTTTCTAGGAAACGCGAGATACGGCATGCATGGCGGGGCCTGCTCCCGATTTGAATCCCGTAAAGCATGTCTGGGATGCACTAGGAGGACGTGTGGCATCATGTCAGCACCCAAGAGCCACTCACCAGGACTTGTAGGGACTGGGTGTTGTATTGTTCTTATCATCATCATTTCATCCCCATCGACGCTCAAGTCGCCGAAGTGGCGTCAACTCGAAAGACTTGCACCAGGCGAATGGTCTACCCGACGGGAGGCCCTAGCCACACGGAATTTCCAACTAGCGGTCAACTAGCAGGAAGAATGGGCACTATTGCCTCAACATGAGATTGATGACATCATTCACAGCACGCTCCGTCGCTATCAATCTTGAATTGCTGCCAGAGGTGGTCTCAACCCATAGTGAGCACTTTAACCAGTTGTCTGGAGGTTTCAGCAAATCCTTGAAGTTGGAAAAAACGAAAAACTTTGTGTCTGCCGTTATGGATCTTGCATTAGTAGTAGAAGTTCAGGAATAATCTTTAAAGTAAAGTCATTTCATTAATATTGTGAAGAGAAAAGTAACAATAAACTTATTTTGATGTAATCTTAGTAACATTTTCATGGATGCAATTCAAAATGGTTCAAATGGCTCTGAGCGCTATGGGACGTAACATCTATGGTATGGTCATAAGTCCCCTAGAACGTAGAACTACTTAAACCTAAATAAACTAAAGACTTCACACACATCCATGCCCGAGGCAGGATTCGAACCAGCGACCGTAGCAGTTCGCGGCTCCGGACTGAGCGCCTAAAACCGCTAGACCACCGCGGCCGGCATGGATGCAGTTATTCAAGGTGATAGAGCCTTATGGGCGAGTGAAGTAATAGACTATTGCCATACTTATGAGGAATTCGAGAAAGCTTTTCTAAATAAGTATTGGTCACCAAAAACACAAGAACGTTTAAGGTGTGAGGTGTATAATTCTGAGATGTACAATAGAAAAGCATTTAGACTGCGTAAGTATTTTGAGAAGTATGTAAATAAGACGAAATATTGGGATGAACCTACGCCCAAACAAGAAGTCATATGGCTTTTAACATCAAATTTACCAGTCTCAATAAAAGAAAAACTACTTCATGTACCAGATTCAGACGTAGAACTTTTCTTGTCAAGGCGTGATTCTATTGACCTGTTGCATGAACAATCGAAATTGAACGGGGGCAGTAATGCTCAAGTATCAAACAACAAAAGTAATAACTATTACAAATATCGCAATAAAAACGGTAATGGTAACAAAAATGGGAACAGTTTGCCTCAATCTTACAATGGTAATAGTAACCTAGACAAAGGGATGGAAGAAATTCTCCTCCTTTTAATAAGAGGCGTAGGCAAGACAACGGATATCATCCATGGTACAGTAATTACAATAGTAATAACAATAATCAGCCAAACCGCTGTCAACCACTACCACAGCTGTCAAACTACAATTGGCATCCTAACACAGGAACCAGTACACAATCAGCTGGTGCCCCTATCCCACCGAACAGTGCCGCTGAACACAATAGTTATGAACAAAACTGGAGGCAACAGCCACCAGAAAGAATTTCAGAAGTGGTGGGCAACACTAAGCCCAGCTCTTCAGAGGCGTGAAATGAAATGCGACCTCATACAGCCCTCCTATGGCGGTCGCCGTAGAAACAGGGGGCAAATGTCTTGAGAGCATCTATTTAATAAGATATAATCAGGGCAAAATCTGAGTGATGAACTTAGCGAAGAAAACCATTTGTGTAAACTAACAGAAAAGGAAATAATCAAAGCTTCATTTCACGAAGTAGTATGTGGAATACCAACCACAGTTACTGTTGACACGGGCTAGGCTAAAAATTGTATGGCTTTAGAATTCTATAATAAGATCTGTGAACTTCAGGCAACACACACGCTGCCGGTACACAGCTGTAGGATCACTGGTGCGTTTGGAAATAAGTCAAAGGGAGTACACTCACGTATTAGTTGAGGCAGGTAATGGAGCTATAGAGAGCACATTCCTGGTTTGTGAAGGTTTATCAGTGAGCTACATATGGGGAGTAGATTTCTCACAAGAAAGACATGCAGTAATTGACCTTTCTTGTCTCAAATGTGTATTGAAAGTGAATGGGAAGGGGATAGCCCTACCACTTATTAAAAACAAGTCGGTTCACAGTATGTTATGTCAAGGAGTCCAAATCAGATACGTAAAACCAGAGGTAATTTTATGTGACAATCAATTTCCTATCTTGCCAGATCAAAGACATCCCAGTCAAAAGCAATTTGATGTACATTCTTGCAGACAAGAAATACAAAGCAAAGTTTATGTATCACTTTATTTAAACACTGTACAACAAAACGAATTGATTCACCTTTTATGGGGCTCCGGAACGCCCTATACTTGCAATGTTAAAATAACGCTTATAAATTACATCTTTCCTCACAAAGTATTTGAGGTAGGAAGTTGAACTTTTCACAGATTATTTATTGGAATATGGGCTACAACTTAACACAGGGATTTTACAAAATTTTAGTTCAGTTATTAAAGATGATTTTTTTTCAATTGTAATGAAAATTCACAACATTTTCTTGCAATTTTTTATTTATATGTTCAAAATATACAGTTTTTTGGAAAAAGGCTGTGTTAAATTATGCAGAAGGTATTGTGTAACATTTACTGAAAGTCTGAAACAAATATGTTTGGAAGATCCTTAGAAAACATGTAATTAGTATGAGAAAATAAAAGTTTTGGGAATCGAGCGACAAAGATTGGATTAACTTTTCAGTGCATTCCAGGTCCATAGGATGGATTATCTTCATCCTCTGCAAACTCCTCCTCCAGCTTCCTCTTGTTCCTCCTCCTGTTTACTCTTGCTTGTATTTCTAGACTCTTTACAGCCCTGTCTGCAGCCCGAAGGCGTTCCTTGTCTAAAGCAAGCATCGCTCGTACCATGTTAGAACCTATCTTCATTCCCATATTTCTAAATACCTTGCACCTTACAATGTTGCCATCAATGAAAGTCGCAACAGCATCATACACACCAAAGTGAAGTGTTTCTATTCCAACAAATACAGTCTTGGGGAATCTCGACCATATAACACTATTTACAGTTTCATTGAGGTTTTGAGTTTTTCCGTGAATACACTTTTTCAACAGTTCAGGTGCTGCTAAGTCTCTGCAAATAAGTTAGCCACAACACATACTTTATCTCACATCACTAAAATGTACCTGATGAACAAGGACGTTAATAATAACACCATTTGACAGCAGTTTAACAGCGCCACAGTGGGTCACGCCCATGTAGAACACATTTCAAAAAAAAATTTAAAAATAGTTGTAGTCTTCGGAATTGAATAAATTATATATCTATTAAAAGGTAATAGTCTGCAGATTCAGAAAACTCAAAAAAGTAAAAATTGAACTTTTCATGATTTTGAGACTTTCCGGAGCCCCTTAAGCAAATATATATTTGTTTTTGATGAAAAGCCTGGTATAATTAAAGGATATATGTATACAATGCAAGTAAAGCTTCACCACACGTTTTGCCACTCTACCTATTCTGTCCCGTGGCCCAACAGAGAATCAAATGAAATCCGTCGCCTGTTAGAATGAGATATTATAGAAACACCCATGTCACCACACAGTAGTCCACCACTTCCAGTGGATAAAGCAGGAGGATGTGTACGTCTTGTGTCGGATGCAAGAATTATAAACAAAATTATTATACCCGTACAGACGAAGCCAGAGAATTTATAGCACCAAATTCAGAGATTTTAAGCTGTAAAATATCTCACATCAATTGACATGAAATATTCATATAGGCCGGTGGAGATTTCAGAATGTTCTAGGAAATATACAGCATTCATGTTGCAGATAGGAGTTATCAGTTTAAATTACTACCGTTTGGTCTCAGTGTAAGCGCAGGAGACTTTATTACTGCATTAGATACTGTGCTCGGACCTGAATTGATTAACAGACTCACTATGTATGTAGATGACCTATTGATTGCGGCTGCAACTTGGTCAGAACACATAGAAATATTACAACAGGTATTTAAAAAAATCAGTAATGCGGGGATAACCATAAACTTCAAAAAATCCTAATTTGATAGATACAAAATAATGCGGGGGTAAACATGAACTCGAAAAAAGCAAAATTTGATAGAGACAAAATAAAATTTCTATGATACGTAGTGATGTCCGAAGGTATTGTGCCTAACACTAAGAAAATGGAAGCCTTAAGAAACATGCAACCTCCCAGGTCGAAAAAGCAATTGAAAGCCTTTTTGGGCCTAGTGTCATTTTTTAGGTGTTGCATACCTGGACTGTTGCCAAACAACCAAGCATTATGCGCACTAAAGAAAAATGCTTTATGGCTGTGGACAGCAGATCAGAACATGAAACAAGTATTGTTAAATGCACAGTTATTACACCACCCAGACGTGATAAAAAAAATTCTGTATTGGAACAGATACTTCCAGTTACGGTTTAGGAGCTTGCTTATTCCTACTATTTGAACTAAGTGAGAAAACAGAAGGAAGAATCATTGGTTTCGCCAGTCGTACGTTGCCACAATGTGAAGGAGTTTACTGCGCAACTGAACTAGAGGCATTAGCAGTGGTGTAGGCATTTAAAATTTCCAACTATTATATTTATGGGCTCCATGTAAAAGTATATTCTGACCACCAAACTCTAAGCTTTTTCCTTGGGTGCAAGTTGATGCAAAAACGCCTAGCGCGCTGGTCATTAGCCCTACAAGAATATTCCTTTGAGATTATACACGTAAGTGGAAAAAATAATGTAATTGCAGATACAGTTTCTGGTCTACCACAAGGGTTGACGGAAACATTAGATGCTAATGAGGAAACCTCTGAATTCCAAATATCACTAGTAAAAGATCCGACTTATAGAAACTATTATCTTGACATGTGCAAAAATATGGAGACACTGCAAAACATAGACCCTAGGTGGAATAAAGTAAAACAGCTATAGCAGCGAAACACCCCTGGTAAAATATTAACTTATTATAAAGTGTACAAGGGAATACTGTTTAACAGGAGACATCCAATGTCTGACATTTGGTGTGTTTGTATACCAGAAGCCAACCTAAAACCACTTATCTGGCACACACACTTAGTTTTGGACACTTTGGTATAACGAAATGTTGTGAAAAGCTTAACGAGTACTGCTACTTCCCTAATTTAAGGAGACGTGTACACAAAACATTAAGAATATGTTTACTATATCAGAAAGCGAAACCCATGAATGTTGGATGTCACCAACCATTACATTCGATTATTCCTTGGCAACCACACGACCTAGCATCCATCGATGTAGGAGGACCTCTCCCCATAGCACAAGGAGGAGTAAAGTACATATTAGCAGCTCAAGATGTTTTCTATAAGTATGTAAACCTGTATGTCATGACGTCAATAACATCACGACCAATCATTAACACAATCACTAAAGAATACATCCCACAAGTCGGAAATCCTAAAGCCATAGTAACATATAATGGTTCGAAATTTACAAGGAGAAAGTGGAAATCCTATTTGAGTGAAAATGGTATGAAAGGAGTTTTAATTTCCTCTTTTCATCCCGAATCAAGTCCAATAGACAGAACTTTTCGAGGGTTTAACCGTTTTGTAAGAACATTTGCCTCAAAACAACAAACCAAATGGGTAGATTTAATAAAAAATTTTGAGGAAGTAGTAAAAAACCTACCCCATATGTCAACAAAATATACTCCAAATGAGCTTATGTTTAATACTAAAGAAAATAATGAATGCCTGTATACCACGAGAAGAACTGAGTTAGAATGATAAAATAAGACAAGCTGTCATTTTTCTAACACATCAGGCAAAACTGAGGAAATCTAAAAATGACAAAAAGCTGTCCAAAGGACAGACTTTTAACATAGGGGAAAATTTGATGCTTAGGACTCATTTGAAACCCTCACTACTAAAGAAAGTAAACGAGAAGTGGCAGATGTTATTTTCTGGACTATTTAATGTAATAGCAAAACCACATAGTAGCAGCTATCTGCTGGCATATCAAGAATCAAACAAGATCAAAGGTTTATATCCACACCAGGATATAAAGAAATATTTTGCCGAGTAAACATTTCTTAGAGTGGATGTACCTATGTAAATATTATGAGAATTTGTAAATATGTTAGTATGTAAGACATTTCGCACTGTACATAGTAGTCTTAAGATAAATTTATTTTCTTCATGTGCATAAGTAGACCTTTAAGTCTACTGTTATGCATGTGCAATTGCTTACGTCCTGTATTCTCTACATTGTTTCTACTTTACTATCACCTGTTTGCACAGTTTTGTGGGTAAGTAAACGCATCGTTGAAAAAATTCCGTTTGTTGTTTTAATTTTGGACACCAGTGTGTGTAAGGCGAAAAGAGTATAGGAAATGAAACTTTGCATAGCAGCAGAAAAAAGACACGTTGTTATTTCTGTACCAAACACCATCGCTTGGTTTTTTTTTTCGTTAAGTCGTCATCAGGGCATGGTAACACAATGGAGAACTTTCTTACACTCACTTTTTATACTACATGTCCCGAAATGCTGAATTCATTATGCTAGAAAGTTTTGAATCCAGTCACATAGCCGATCACGTGCTTAGGTCGTATTTAGATCTCTAGCCGAGAGTTCAAAAAATCTGGGGACGCTTTGAAAAAGAATTCCAATAGCGTGACAGTATAGGAAGATTACCTCTTTCTGTTATATCATTAGATGATGTCCGCCCCTGGTAGCTGAGTGGTCAGCGCGACGGAATGTCATGCCTAACGGCCCGGGTTCAATTCCCGGCTGGGTCGGAGATTTTCTCCGCTCAGGAACTGGGTGTTGCGTTGTCCTTATCATCATTTCATCCCCATCGACACGTCAGTCGCCGAAGTGGCGTCAACTCGAAAGATTCCACCAGGAGAATGGTCTACCCGAAGGGAGGCCCTCGCCACACAGCATTTCCATTTATCAGATGATAGGAAGCCTGCAAGACTGAATAAAATAGCTTACATTCTAGCGTCAGAACAGAAGCAATTTAGAGAAAGACAGAGACTAGAATTTACAGTACAAATAATTCAGAAAATCGGTTGTAAGTGCTGCTTTGATATTCAGACGTCAGCGCTCATGAAAATAATCGTCAAGTTCCGCATCAAACCAGTAAGAAGAGTTATGATCCAGAAAAGCATCAATGGAGTCTTCACTGCTTGACACAATGAGGAGATATCTGGAACTGCTGCTTGGGCACTGATGAAACTTCTGGCAGTCAGAATCAGTACATCACCATCTATCTTCTTCTTGCCTGCCAAATACCAAGGGCGGTCTGTAAGTAATCCAAAATATTTTTCCGAAATCATGTTAGTTTTATTCAGCATTCCAAGACACCATATTATTCCTCACTCTTTTGGCTACAAAACTCTGCTCATCAACGTAATCTCCGTTCAGTACGACGGCCTTGCGCCACGTTACAGGGAGGGCCCGTACGCCCGCATGGTACCACTCTACTGGTCGACGTCTGAGCCAGCGTCGTGCTGCTTCATAACCTCCCCATCATCTACATACGGCTTTCCGCGGAGTTCATCATTCATAGGGCGAAACAGGTCGAAGTCGAAAGGTTCGTGATCCGGTCTGTAAGATGGACGAGGAAGAACAGTCCAACGAAGTTCTGTGGGTTCATTTCGGGAGCGCAGGCATGTGTGCTGTCTTGCGTTGTCATGGCGAAGGAGAAGTTTATTGGCAGTTTTGTAGCTACGCACACTCTGAAGTCCTTTCTTCAATTTCCTGAGGATAGTGCAATACACTTCAGAGTTGATCGTCGCTATGACTTTAAATGGTTGACTGACGGTGCGGCACTGAATTCTTTCTTCGGAAAAGATTTGACATAGCGCCACTCCATTGACTGCCGTTTTTTGTTTCCAGTTCGAAGTGATGAACCCGTGTGCCACTGCTTGACGCGTCCTTCGACTAAAAATGACACGCTCCAGCCTCCGCAACGCACAAGTATTCGTTGCTCTTCATGGTTTTCTGCTAGGCGTCAAGGAACTCAACGGGCGCACAACTTATAGTACCGTATCTGCTGGACGAGTGAGTCAGCGCTACCCACAAATGCGAGTTGTTTGTGATCTGCTGTCCACCTTGAATGAGAGTGTCCGCACGTTCGAATGCTGCACGAGTCACAACTGCTTACATCCGGCCGGCACGTAGGGAGCCGCACAGATTTGCGCGACCTTGTTGCGATAGTGACAGACTGTTCACCCAACGACTAAGCGTGCTTTTGTGCACTGCCATGCCTCCGTAGACATTCGGCAAGCACCTATGAACGCCTGCGATGGTTTACTTTTCCGCCAAAAGTAATTCAATAACAGATATCTGCACGAGACGCACCTTCGTTACAGACGCCATTCTGAAACCTACGTATAGCGGTGCGTTAATCGGAACTTCACAAAACCATAGGGGCTGAAGCGGGAATATTCCACGACTTCCCGTAACAAATACCGTATTTTTTTTCAACAGAAACTGGTCGAGAAAAGAAGTGAGGTTTTACTTATTTAACGCTCCTTGTACATTTCTTTCAAAACTAAAATTATGTCTCATTGCCTTAGTCGAAGATCAACACGCATGCGTGCGTTGGTAGCCACAGCTACGGAGACGAACATTTCAGTTATTCCACTGAAGTTTCTCCTATTATCATGGATCGAAAAGTTTATTAAGTCATCTTCATTCCAGATGACTAAATACCAACGGCCGAAAGCGCAGTGACCAACAAAGATCTATACAGCAACTTCAAAACATTCTCAAAATTGATAATATGAAATTTGATACAACAGCTCCATGCTGAGCAATCATATACAACCGCTTCATCGTCGAAAGTTCCTTAGCTAAAAACGGTAAAGTTGCTCAAGCCACACCATTGTTCAAGAAAGAAAATAGGAGTAACCGGCGGAATTACACACACACATCACTAATATCGACTTGCAGTATGATTTTGCCGCATATATTGTGTTAGAACATTATAAATTACGTCCATGAAACCGATCTATTGACAAAAGGTCAGCTCTGACGCAGAAAATACTGTTCTTGTGAAACACAACTTCCTATTTATTCTTACGGGGGGTGTTAAATTGACGCCGTATTTTTATATTTCCAAAAGACTTATGACAACAATCCCCACACGAGATCTCTAATCAAATTGCGCGCCTGTTGAGTATCGCCTCATTTGTGCGAATGGATCGTGTGTTCCTTTCAGAAAGGACACAGTTCGTTGTAACCGACAGAAAGTCATTCAATAAAACAAAAGCAATATTTGGCGTTCCCCAAGGAAGTATCATAGGCCCTCTGCTGTTCCAGACCTACATAAATGATTTAGGAGGCAATCTGAACAGCCGTCTAGACTGTTTGCAGATGATGCTGGCGGTTATTGTCTTGCAAAGTCATCAGATGATCAAAACCGATTCCAAAATGATTTACACATGATATCCGTATGGTGGAAAACTGGCAATTCGCTCTAATTAACGAAAAGTGTGAAGTGATCCACATGAGTGGTAAAATAAATCCGCTGAATTTCGGTTACGCGATAATCACAAAAATTTAAAGGCTGTAAATTCAACTAAGTTCCTAGGAATTACAGTTACGAATAACCTAAACTGGAACTATCACATAAACAATGTTGTTGGGAAAGCAAAAGACTGCGCCTTATTGGCTGAACACACCGAAAATGCCGCATGCCTACTAAAGCGACTGCTTCACTACGCCTGTACGTCCTCTTCTCGATACGGTGTGTAGTGTGGAATCGCCATCAGATGGGACAGAGGGCATCGAAAGGGTTCAAAGAAGGGAAGCTCGTTTTGTACTATCGCGAAATAGGGGACACAGTGCCATGAATGTGATACGTGAATTGGAGTGGCAGTCATAAAAAAAAGGAGTTTTTACTTGTGACAGGATCTTCTTTTGTAATTTCAGTCACCAACTTTCTCCTCCTAAATACGAAGTATTCTTATGGCGCCCATCTACAGAGGGAAAAATGATCATTACGGTAAAAAAAAAAAAAAAATCAGAGCTCGCACAGAAAGATTTCCCGCGCGCCATTCGAGAGTGGAATGTTACAGAAACAGCTCGAAGATGGTTCGATGAACCCTTTGCTGGGCAGTTAATTGTGAACTTCAGGTTAATGACGTACAAGTGGATGATGTGAATGCAGCGCAGGCCGTTGCATGGAGGAAAATTCGCCTGAACTTTCTTGGAATCTGTGTAAGGAATCGAACTCACCATGTCAGCTGTGGGCCATGCGAACATCACTGCGGAATACCTGCATCCCTTCGTGCTTGCTATCTTCCGCGGTGGCTTCTTCCAGCAAGATAACTATCAGCTTCAGCAGGCACGAATGGTGCTACAGTGGTCTGGGGGTCATGATAGTGAAGTGGGACTCGCATGTTAACGCCTAATGTGAACCAAATGGAACGCAACAGGGACGCTATTCGACATCAGCTCAGCACTCACAAAACCACTGCCCCGTAATTTACGGGAATTGCGCAGCCTTTGCGCAGACACCTTCTAATGGTGGTTTCAAAATATTATTTATTTTTTGATTATTATTTAATTTTATATTATTATGGCTTTTAAAATGTTTGAACTCAAATGCAAGTCTGAATCAAATTAAAATTATCTTTGGCTAATTGAATCTTCAATTAAATCAGGAAAAATTACGTAATTCAAAAATCATGTAAAATATTGAAATTGTAATTTAATTACCACCATCATGGTTCATATATCTTAACTAGGCTCCTATACCGTGACTGTCTGTTGGCGAATATAATTTTAGGACGTGATTTACGTCTGAAAGCTATCCGACTTCGTTTTCTGAAAAGTGAAACTTTAGATCCACGTTTTATTCTCAAAGCAAACCAAACTTATTATATTGATTGTTGACGTTAATACGCGATCATTCACTAACAGACATCCCCACACAAAGTAAGCCACATTTAATTGTCAAATTATGAAAAAAAGCTGAGAATGAAAGGTATGATTAGTCGTAATAATATACACAATGAAATTAAATAGTTATTATTATGCAAAATTAGCACGAATAAGAAAACCTCTACATAACACTGACTAATTAATGTTTTTTTATAACCATACCAGATAATGGCTGACCAGGAAGAGAGAGAACAAAAAGTTGAGAGTCCTTGTTCGCTTAAATTACATAGATAATCCAATTACTGAGATATTAATTTCATTACTATCGCAGTGTCTATTATCGGCAATAGAATCGTCTCAGCGCTACTGCACGAAAACACACAGTCACAAAATCCGCTAACACTTGGGGAAACATTATACAACCCCCTAAATTTTTAAAAGTTTGTCATGTGTTTGTAAAAAGTTTTAAAAAGTTACATCGCTTCATTACCATTTAAGGCAACGGCCTTGCCGCGGTGGATACACCGGTTCCCGTGAGATCACCGAAGTTAAGCGCCGTCGGGCGTGGTCGGCACGTGGATGGGTGACCATCCAGGCCGTCATGCGCTGTTGCCATTTTTCTGGGTGCACTCAGCCTCCTGATGCCAATTGAGGAGCTACTCGACCGAACACTTGCGGCTTCGGTCAAGAATACCATCATAACGACCGGGAGAGCGGTGTGCTGACCCCACACCCCTCCTATCCTCATCCTCCTCTGAGCATGACACGGCGGTCGGATGGTCCCGGTAGGCCACTCGTAGCCTGAAGACGAAGTGCATTTTACATTAACTTTTAGTCTTTAGATTGTGTTTTTTTCCAACATTTTATTCGTTTGAGCTGGAGCCTGATTTAGCTTTGCCAGGCATGTAATTTGCCTTCACTTACGGGCGCGATCCTGTCAGAATCTGGCGAAACGACAAGAAAGGCATAGGCATCCAGTTTTCTTTTTTTTTTTACAAGTTATGTTTTCTCATTAAATTTTAAAAACATTACACCCTGACAAAATCAGATCATTTAGCACAATTAATCAGGCTGCACAAATTAAATCGTCAGAAAGATATTAAGGTAGGAAACTAACACATTTGACGGTTATTTGTCCCTGTGACTTTAGTTTGAGTTTTGAAATGTTCATATTTAACACTTAGGCATCATCGTATGGGTTTTGTTACAGAAATAGTTTGTGAAACAGTTTATAATAATCACTCAGTTGAACAATATTCATTCTTGCTCGACGGTTGGTTGTAAAGGCGCCGCATTGTAAGCGAAGTCAGTCTTGCTGCTGCATTCGCTTTTGCTATGGTGGAGAGCGGTCACGGCGGCGTGCTCGCGATGTTGTCAAATCTGCGTACGTGTGAGCCACGACGATCTGCGTTGTCTGCGATGGAGCAAGAAGATTGCGGAGTTCTGGTCCGGCTGTGCTCGACGGGATCCAGTCAGCTCAGGATACAGGGATTACATGAAACATTCGGAGACTGGGGTCAGTAACACAATTTTCAATACAAAAATGGTTCAAATGGCTCTGAGCACTATGGGACTTAACATCTGTGGTCATCAGTCCCCTACAACTTAGAACTACTTAAACCTAACTAACCTAAGGACATCACACACATCCATCCCCGAGGCAGGATTCGAACTTGCGACCGTAGCGGTCACGCGGTTCCAGACTGAAGCGCCTAGAACCGCACGGCCACAACGGCCGGCCAATTTTCAATACACATTCCCTATAAGAATATTGATTAGTACGTAGTTGCAATCACTTGCGACACTAATTTACATCAGTTTCTTCGGCGATAGCTGTGGGTTACATAGTACACATGTTTGCGTTGTGATACAAAAGGTCTAGTGTACGGTTTCTGTTCATTCACTTTACTGTCAGTTAACATCAACACCGTTACTGCACAAACACGTTCGTGATAGTTTCGGTTTCCGCACAATCATCAGTGTCCTCAGAATACCGTGCATTACACATGTTAGCAAAGTGTTTATCAATGTTTTCGTTTCTTGAACGCTTAGCTTCGCGTTAGCGTGCAGTAAGTCACACGTGACGTCACATTCATAAAGTTCCAGCGCTGCTTCACCTGTTCCACAGTTTATGCGCGATACACACTATCTGAGTTCCAGGTAACAACGCTTTACTGTGTTCCACTTCAGCGGATCATCATATCGCGTCTATGCTGTCGTCTGGGTGAGTACACAAATTGAGTTCACTCGCCACTAAAAGTGACATCCATATTCGGCATTAGTGCAAAGTGTTTGTATTTATTTTGAAAGGCGAAATTGTATTATCATCATTATAAAGTCTCTTGAAAACACATATTTCTCTTTGCTTTTGTATAAAGAGTCCTCGCGTGAAATGCAAATTTGTGTGCACTCTGAAGCTTCCTGGCAGATTAAAACTGTGTACCAGACCGAGACTCCAACTCGGGACCTTCGCCTTTCGCGGGCAAGTGCTCTACTAACTGAGCTACCCAAGCACGACTCCCGACGCGTCCTCACAGCTTCAATTATGCCAGTACCTCGTCTCCTACCTTCCAAGCTCCACAGAAGCTCTTCTGCGAACCTTGCAGAACTAGCACTTCTGGAAGAAAGAATGTTGCGGAGACACGGCTTAGCCACAGCCTGGGGAAAGGTTCCAGAATGAGATTTTCACTCTGCAGTAGAGTGTGCGCTGATATGAAACTTCCTGACAGATTAAAACTGTGTGCCGGACCCAGACTCGAACTCGGGACCTTTGCCTTTCGCGGGCAAGTGCTCTACTGGCGGAAGCAAAGCTGTGAGGGCGGGGCGTGAGTCGCGCTTGGGTAGCTCACTTGGAAACAGCACTTGCCCGCGAAAGGCAAAGGTCCCGATATCGAGTCTCGGTCCAGCACACAGTTCTAATCTGCCAGGAAGTTTCATATCGGCGCACACTCCGCTGCAGAGTAAAATTATCATTCTTGAGTGCACTTCTTCACCACTGACTGTTCTGTTTGCCATTGACAACTTATTACTCAGCCTCTGTCGGTACTTGTCCGGTTACTTACAAATTTGCTCAAAGAAAAATCTCACAGCTTATTTACTCTGTAGTAGGTACTAACTGTATGATTTATATAGTGGTTACAAATCTTCGTGACATTAATTTCGTTGTGTGGCGGTTTACGGTAGTGAAGCCTAGCTTTACAATGTTTTTTTTCAGTATGTAATGCGAGTTTAGTCATTACTACTAGAGCTAACAACATCATCATTTGTACCTCACACAAACTGGTGTTACCGTTGAAATTAATCGCGAGAATGAGTGCAAAATACAAATCTGCTTATGGCACAATGTTGCCATTTCACTCCAACTGGACAAAAATCTCAATAGTTTTATCACTTCACTTTAAAAACACGATCCACAGTAGCTTGCTGTTTATATTTGCAAACTACATGCTAGGCATAAGCAGAAAATTATTTTTTACTACAGATCATTGCATTTGAACAAAATCTACTGATAGAAAAACTTTATCATCTGTATGGCTTCTGCCTTATTTTCTTTACTTAGAACTGCATAGAAAAAGATAGGGAATAATTGCATCCATGAAAATGTTACTAAGATTACATCAAAATAAGTTTCTTGTTACTTTTCTCTTCACAATATTAATGAAATGACTTTACTTTAAAGATTATTCCTGAACTTCTACTACTAATGCAAGATCCATAACGGTAGACACAAAGTTTTTCGTTTTTTCCAACTTCAAGGATTTGCTGAAACATCCAGACAACTGGTTAATGTGCTCAGTATGGGTTGAGACCAACTCTGGCAGCAATGCAAGATTGATAGCGACGGAGCGTGCTGTGAATGATGTCATCAATCTCATGTTGAGGCAATAATGCCCATTCTTCCTGCTAGTTGATAGCTAGTTGGAAATGCCGTGTGGCTAGGGCCTCCCGTCGGGTCCGCCGCTCGTGGTCTCGCGGTAGCGTTCTCACATCCCGAGCACGGGGTCCCGGGTTCGATTCCCGGCGGGGTCAGGGATTTTCACCTGCCTCGAGATGACTGGGTGTTTGTGTTGTCCTCATCATTTCATCATCATTCAGGAAAGTGGCGAAATTGGACTGAGCAAAGATTGGGTAATTGTACGGGCGCTGATAACCACGCAGTTGAGCGCCCCACCAACCAAACATCATCATCATCAACCTCCCGTCGGGTAGACCGTTCGCCTGGTGCAAGTCTTTCGAGTTGACGCCACTTCGGCGAATTGAGCGTCGATGGGGATGAAATGATGATGATAAGAACAACACAATACCCAGTCCCTACAAGTCCTGGTGAGTGGCTGTTGGGTGCGGTGCTGACATGATGCAACCCGTCTTCCTAGTGCATCCCAGACATGCTTTTTTTTTTTTTTTGGTCATCAGTCTACTGACTGGTTTGATGCGGCCCGCCACGAATTCCTTTCCTCTGCTAACCTCTTCATCTCAGAGTAGCACTTGCAACCTACGTCCTCAATTATTTGCTTGACGTATTCCAATCTCTGTCTTCCTCTACAGTTTTTGCCCTCTACGGCTCCCTCTAGTACCATGGAAGTCATTCCCTCATGTCTTAGCAAATGTCCTATCATCCTGTCCCTTCTCCTTATCAGTGTTTTCCACATATTCCTTTCCTCTCCGATTCTGTGTAGAACCTCCTCATTCCTTACCTTATCAGTCCACCTAATTTTCAACATTCGTCTATAGCACCACATCTCAAATGCTTCGATTGTCTTCTGTTCCGGTTGTCCCACAGTCCATGCTTCACTACCATACAATGCTGTACTCCAGACGTACATCCTCAGAAATTTCTTCCTCAAATTAAGGCCGATATTTGATATTAGTAGATTTCTCTTGGCCAGAAATGCCTTTTTTGCCATAGCGAGTCTGCTTTTGATGTCCTCCTTGCTCCGACCGTCATAGCTTATTTTACTGCCTAGGTAGCAGAATTCCTTAACTTCATTGACTCCGTGACCATCAATCCTGATGTTAAGTTTCTCGCTGTTCTCATTTCTACTACTTCTCATTACCTTCGTCTTTCTCCGATTTACTCTCAAACCATACTGTGTACTCATTAGACTGTTCATTCCGTTCAGCAGATCATTTAATTCTTCTTCATTTTCACTCAGGATAGCAATGTCATCAGCGAATCGTATCATTGATATCCTTTCACCTTGTATTTTAATTCCACTCCTGAACCTTTCTTTTATTTCCATCATTGCTTCCCCGATGTACAGATTGAAGAGTAGGGGCGAAAGGCTACAGCCTTGTCTTACACCCTTCTTAATACGAGCACTTCGTTCTTGATCGTCCACTCTTATTATTCCCTCTTGGTTGTTGTACATATTGTATATGACCCGTCTCTCCCTATAGCTTACCCCTACTTTTTTCAGAATCTCGAACAGCTTGCACCATTTTATATTGTCGAAAGCTTTTTCCAGGTCGACAAATCCTATGAAAGTGTCTTGATTTTTCTTTAGCCTTGCTTCCATTATTAGCCGTAACGTCAGAATTGCCTCTCTCGTCCCTTTACTTTTCCTAAAGCCAAACTGATCGTCACCTAGCGCATTCTCAATTTTCTTTTCCATTCTTCTGTATATTATTCTTGTAAGCAGCTTCGATGCATGAGCTGTTAAACTGATTGTGCGATAATTCTCGCACTTGTCAGCCCTTGCCGTCTTCGGAATTGTGTGGATAATGCTTTTCCGAAAGTCAGATGGTATATCGCCAGACTCATATATTCTACACACCAACGTGAATAGTCGTTTTGTTGCCACTTCCCCCAATGATTTTAGAAATTCTAATGGAATGTTATCTATCCCTTCTGCCTTATTTGACCGTAAGTCCTCCAAAGCTCTTTTAAATTCCGATTCTAATACTGGATCCCCAATCTCTTCTAAATCGACTCCTGTTTCTTCTTCTATCACATCAGACAAATCTTCACCCTCATAGAGGCTTTCAATGTATGTTTTCCACCTATCTGTTCTCTCCTCTGCATTTAACAGTGAAATTCCCGTTGCACTCTTAATGTTACCACAGTTGCTTTTAATGTCACCAAAGGTTGTTTTGACTTTCCTGTATGCTGAGTCTGTCCTTCCGACAATCATATCTTTTTCGATGTCTTCACATTTTTCCTGCAGCCATTTCGTCTTAGCTTCCCTGCACTTCCTATTTATTTCATTCCTCAGCGACTTGTATTTCTGTATTCCTGATTTTCCCGGAACATGTTTGTACTTCTTCCTTTCATCAATCAACTGAAGTATTTCTTCCGTTACCCATGGTTTCTTCGCAGCTACCTTCTTTGTACCTATGTTTTCCTTCCCAACTTCTGTGATGGCCCTTTTTAGAGATGTCCATTCCTCTTCAACTGTACTGCGTACTGCGCTATTCCTTATTGCTGTATCTATAGCGTTAGAGAACATCAAACGTATCTCGTCATTCCTTAGTACTTCCGTATCCCACTTCTTTGCGTATTGATTCTTCCTGACTAATGTCTTGAACTTCAGCCTACTCTTCATCACTACTATATTGTGATGTGAGTCTATATCTGCTCCTGGGTACGCCTTACAATCCAGTATCTGATTTCGGAATCTCTGTCTGACCATGATGTAATCTAATTGAAATCTTCCCGTATCTCCCGGCCTTTTCCAAGTATACCTCCTCCTCTTGTGATTCTTGAACAGGGTATTCGCTTTACGGGATTCAAATCGGGAGCAGGCCCCGCCATGCATGCAGTGTCTCGCGTTTCCAAGAAAACATCAACCACCCTTGCTGCATGACGTCGAGCATTATCGTCCATCAGTACAAAGTCTGGGTCCACAGCAACTCACAGCTACCGCACATGGGTCGCAAGATCTCGTCACGATGCCTGACAGCTGTTAAAACTTTCCGTTTCACCCGTACAGTTTCTTGAAGAGGTGTTGGAGTGGTCAACATAATCCCTGCCCGCATCATTTGGGAGCCTTTTCGATATCGTTCTCTTTCCATGATGTTTAGGTCCCAGAATCGCGTTTCACGTTCTCTCCAGATGCGAATCCATAGAGAATCACTCTCCAGATCAAATCAGGACTCATCTGTGAGAAGAACATTGGGCCACTGTTCGACCGTCCTGGTCGCATGTTGATAACTCCACTCTAGACGTTCTTCTCTGTGGAGACGCGTCAGAGATACACATAGTGCAGGTCCCCGACAATAAAGGCCATTCTTCTGAAGTCTTCTGTACACCGCTTGCTTCGATAAAACACGTCCAGTGGCTGATGTAAGGTCAGATGGCAGTTTCTGTGCAGTACTAAGGCGACACCGTGGTGCCCTAACAGCCAAATAACAATCCTCTCTTCCTAATACCACACGGGGTCGGCCGTTTCCTGCTCTCCTAGATTCGGTTTAGGTCTATATAAACTGTCTTCATATTCGAGAAACAACAGAACGATTCATATTAAGCCATCGCGCCACATCACTTTGTGACTGTCCTGATTTCATTCTTCCTACTGCTCGCCAATGCAGAGAATCTGGTAGGCATCTTCTCTGTGCCGTATTGCATCGTGTGTGACTGTGTACACAACGACTGTGGATGTAGGACTACCTGGCAACCACTACATCGTTGGATAGTTGCCCTGACGTCATCGTTGGCGTGATTGTCCGTTGACCAGATTGCCATCTTACGTGCAGAACACGATCGTACGGGCATCTGTTGACAGTTTGTATGATTATATCGTGAATTAGACACAGGACCGCTATTTAGCGGTTTCTTGCTTTAATTTTGGACATCAGTGTATTTATGGCAACTTCAGCTGATTTAGTTTGTAACCTCCCCCTGAAAATTTAAAAATATTATCTGAATAACAAATGAGCCAGTAAGTTAACTCCCCACAAAATTAACGTTAACGAATGAAGATTGCTCATTAAACCCACAATAATGTTAATTAGATAATGAACCATGAACTGACAGTAACATCTCAACACAAATAATTAAACCTGACAAATCCTTACTTCAGTAAAACTCCATCTGCTCTTATTTTTGGCACAGTTTCGTGCAATGCTGGCGTATATTTAATTCTGATTCTTGGAGGAAATGCATAGGAAATATTCTTTGAATTGAAATGAATCTTTTTCTACAAAAGGGTGGAAAAATTCTTTAAATTGAAATGATTACTTTCTTTAAAAGATTTACTTTATAAAAATTTATTATTGGAGCATCTCTTGAACAAATTAATTACAATTAACAGATGTTATTGGCTGAGCGAAATGCTGCTTCATTACCTTCGATAACAATATACCTCGTCCTGAATCGTGACCAGAGATGGAGGGAGAGCACGCCGCCGACCCATGTCGACGCCCGCTCAGTACAACCGTCCACTCGCTACAACTACTGCCGACAGAGTGCCATATGCAACTGCTCTTGCCGACTCGCAACGTCCTACTCCTATATCCGACTGAATGCAACTAGCAACTGCTCTTGCCGACTCGCTACTGTCGTCTCCCGCGCTCTACTACTCTCTGGTCAGAGATTCTGTCATGCCTCGCCATCACCGGTAATGAGTACATATGAAACGTACGCGTTTCATAACCCTCCACTGGGGGGGCAAAAATTTGGCAGCGATGGTGAGTCATTTGGACTTGCCATGAGCCACAATTTTTTTCATAATCGACTAACTTTACAATTACAGCATGTATACAGATATATAGGTGCAGAACATGAAGTAAATATGGTGCACATGCACCAAGTACAAAACATATTAGGCAATAACAAAATGTGAGTACAAAACATATTAACAAATGACATAAGTGCACATTAGTACGGAACATATCAGCAAATAAAAAAAATGTACATACAATGACTAGAAATCACGTTAGAAAAATGACAAAGGTGCACACGCACTGAAGTAGTTAACATATCAGGAAATCAAAAATGTATAGGCAACAAGTACAAATCATATTGAGAAATGATAAAAGTGCACAGGCACTGAAGTTCAGTACAAAACATATTAACTGTAGTTCAGAACATATCAGCAAATCAAAAAATGTATAGACAATGGATACAAATCATATTAACAAAATGACACAAGTGCACATGCACTGTAGTTTAGAACATATCAGGAAATCACAAAATGTAAAGGCAATGAATACAAATCATACTAACAAATGACACAAATGTACATGTACTGTATATACTTTTCTTTACTATGTTACAAGAATTATGATAGGAAAGGGAAGGATTGCATCATGGTTGTAGCACTTTAGGTTGCACGCAGCGGCACTGAAAGTCCATATCTTTCTACAGAAGCACAACACCAAGTGAGACAATCTGAAGTTCTTTTCCCAGAAGTATTAACCAGTGTAGCCAAGACACTGAAATGTCGTAGTAATATTCCATGTTATCATTTTGGCAGTACATTATGTACACCAAACAGTGGGACCATAATAACATCTCCATCGCTCAAGGTGGTGGACAGCATGTCGTGTCAACACCACGTCCTTGTAAGGTACACCAACGTAGAATTAGTGCAAAAACCAAATATAGTGGTCCATGATCAAGAGGATATACAGGACAAACGGATATTGTAGTAATTCAGGGTAGTTAGGCCAGAAGGCGAAGGACATTAAGTCACATACTAGTCTTCACTGAGAATTACATTAGTAGTTTGCGATATTCATTGCCCAGTTATTGAACATTTCTGTACCATGTATGTAGTATTACAGAATAATGTTCATAGATTGGCGTTTTACAGAGAACATTGGCACTCATTACCTAATTATAAATCATCAGAAGTCATTACATAATTATATTCATGTGGTGTTTTACAGAGAACATTGGCACTCATTCCCTAATTACAAATCATTAGAAGTCATTACATAATACAGGAGGTAGTCAATAACATAGTATTACAAAATAATGTTCATAATTAATCATTGGTCATCTCAATACAGTAATCAGTAGCATTCACTTCCAGTTACAAAGCATAAAACAGGAGGTAGTCAATAACATAGTATTATAGAATAATGTTCATAATTAATCATTGGTCATCTCAATACAGTAATCAGTAGCATTCATTTCCCAGTTACAAAGCATAAAACAGGATGTAGTCAATAACATAGTATTATAGAATAATGTTCATAATTAATCATTGGTCATCTCAATACAGTAATCAGTAGCATTCACTTCCAGTTACAAAGCATAAAACAGGAGGTAGTCAATAACATAGTATTATAGAATAATGTTCATAATTAATCATTGGTCATCTCAATACAGTAATCAGTAGCATTCATTTCCCAGTTACAAAGCATAAAACAGGATGTAGTCAATAACATAGTATTATAGAATAATGTTCATAATTAATCATTGGTCATCTCAATACAGTAATCAGTAGCATTCATTTCCCAGTTACAAAGCATAAAACAGGATGTAGTCAATAACATAGTATTATAGAATAATGTTCATAATTAATCATTGGTCATCTCAATACAGTAATCAGTAGCATTCACTTCCAGTTACAAAGCATAAAACAGGAGGTAGTCAATAACATAGTATTATAGAATAATGTTCATAATTAATCATTGGTCATCTCAATACAGTAATCAGTAGCATTCACTTCCAGTTACAAAGCATAAAACAGGAGGTAGTCAATAACATAGTATTATAGAATAATGTTCATAATTAATCATTGGTCATCTCAATACAGTAATCAGTAGCATTCATTTCCCAGTTACAAAGCATAAAACAGGATGTAGTCAATAACATAGTATTATAGAATAATGTTCATAATTAATCATTGGTCATCTCAATACAGTAATCAGTAGCATTCACTTCCAGTTACAAAGCATAAAACAGGAGGTAGTCAATAACATAGTATTATAGAATAATGTTCATAATTAATCATTGGTCATCTCAATACAGTAATCAGTAGCATTCATTTCCCAGTTACAAAGCATAAAACAGGATGTAGTCAATAACATAGTATTATAGAATAATGTTCATAATTAATCATTGGTCATCTCAATACAGTAATCAGTAGCATTCACTTCCAGTTACAAAGCATAAAACAGGAGGTAGTCAATAACATAGTATTATAGAATAATGTTCATAATTAATCATTGGTCATCTCAATACAGTAATCAGTAGCATTCATTTCCCAGTTACAAAGCATAAAACAGGATGTAGTCAATAACATAGTATTATAGAATAATGTTCATAATTAATCATTGGTCATCTCAATACAGTAATCAGTAGCATTCACTTCCAGTTACAAAGCATAAAACAGGAGGTAGTCAATAACATAGTATTATAGAATAATGTTCATAATTAATCATTGGTCATCTCAATACAGTAATCAGTAGCATTCACTTCCAGTTACAAAGCATAAAACAGGATGTAGTCAATAACATAGTATTATAGAATAATGTTCATAATTAATCATTGGTCATCTCAATACAGTAATCAGTAGCATTCACTTCCAGTTACAAAGCATAAAACAGGAGGTAGTCAATAACATAGTATTATAGAATAATGTTCATAATTAATCATTGGTCATCTCAATACAGTAATCAGTAGCATTCATTTCCCAGTTACAAAGCATAAAACAGGATGTAGTCAATAACATAGTATTACAGAATAACGTGCATAATTAATCATTGGTCATCTCAATACAGTAATCAGTAGCATTCATTTCCCAATTACAAAGCATAAAACAGGAGGTAGTCAATAACATAGTATTATAGAATAATGTGTATAATTAATCATTGGTCATCCTGGAAACTAAATAGGGGAGACTGGGTCTGGGGATAAGTTGGCGTATATCTTTTGGCTCTGAGCTCTATGGGACACAACTTCTGAGGTCATTAGTTCCCTAGAACTTAGAACTAGTTAAACCTAACTAACCTAAGGACATCACACACATCCATGCCCGAGGCAGGATTCGAACCTGCGACCGTAGCGGTCTCGCGGCTCCAGACTGCAGCGCCTAGAACCGCACTGCCACTTCGGCCGGCTTATAGCTTTTGATCGACACAGTAAATCTAAAGACGTTGCATCTTTCATTGTAATTTATAAACGATGAGTACTGCCATCGAGGAAGGATTACAAGTTTCCTCATTTTCAAAGACGCAGTTATCATCTTTCACAAAAAATTTATGTTATTCTGTGAAGCTCTTGAATATTGTAAAGAATTTTTAAACAGTTGTGAGAAGTAGAGGTGCCAATAAAAACTGTATTGAATGGTCGAATTGCTTACTACAACCTATCTGGAATAATGAAGCAGTCATCTTGTCTAAAAGATCCTCTTGCAGTATTTTTGTGACTTAGTATTTTTGGACAGAGTATGTGATTTCAGGACACTTTCAAGGTTACTAGCACTTTTTATATATAGGTATCACCTTAGTTCACGGACATATCCTTGAAAGATAATAGAAATCGATGGCGATTAATCCCTTCCTTCCAAGACAATGAAAAAAAAGGGGGGGGGGGGAGTACCTAACATTCTAGTCACGATTTGGTGTAGGAGAAACACAGAAACAGGTTTGTTCCAAAATCAAGACCACGTATTCAGTTGAGCAATCCATCTACTTTCGTGGTGCGTATGAAACTGTACCTTACGGCAAATAAAAGTCCTGCTGCTAAGTGACAATGTGCACACTGCCCAAGATTGAAATGACCCTTGAGGCAAGCTGAAAGACGGACCGGAGTACAGAAGCTCCATTGCCCCACTGACGTTAGGAGGCACAGCGCACTCTGCTGGTTTGCGATGAGGATGTGGTTTCCCAATCTCACACATACAAACTGAAAGTGGAAGTCATGAAGGTTTCATTATCACCACGAAAAATCAAATTGTGACAATACATCTGGGTAATGTTTTTGGTCCTTCTCCATTTTAACTATTCATTAAGGCTTATTTTCATAACTGATTGAAAGCTTTGGAGAGTCCTTCGTTGTAGAAGTCGGCAATTTGGCTGTTTAGGAAACATTCCACCACGAAGCTCATCGTACAGGAGAGAGGAGAAAGTGGATGAGCGCACGACATGTGAATACTGAGGATGAGACAAAATCTGATGGACTGAAGAAGCACAATACCAGTCTAATTATCTTTGGCATTGTCAACGAGAAAACGTACTACCTTATACAGTTTCCTAAGACATTTCTTCTTGACAGCTTCAGGTAAACGCGACAGATTTCGGTAGCATACGTCAGTGATCCTTTGCTCCGTTGCAGGATAATATGTCAGCACCACATCATAATATGTTCAAAAAAAAACTCAACATAGCGTTTCCTGACAATAATAAGCAATCGCCTTGGTGGTGAATAGTCGTGTTTCCATCGCCTACTTTGCTGATTTGACTCAGGTTCTTACTGATACATCCAACACAACTAACAAACGACGGAGCTGATCCTCCTCGGTACACAAAACGGGTTAGAACACTGTTGCAGAAACAACGAAACAAACATACCAAATTTAAACAGACGCAAAATCCGCAAGATTGGCGATCCTTTACAGAAGCTCGAAACTTAGCGCGGAGTTCAATGCGAGACGCCTATAACAGTTTCCACAACGAAACATTGCTCGAAACCTGGCAGAAAATCCAGAGATTCTGGTCATATGTGAAGTATGTTAGCGGCAAGAAACAATCAATGCCTTCTCTGAGCAATAACAATGGATATACTATCGAAGACAGTGCTGCCAATGCAGAGTTACCAAACACAGCCTTCCGAAATGTCTTCACAAAACAAGACGAAGTAAATATACCAGAATTCGAAACGAGAACAGCTGCCAACATGGGTAACATAGAAGTAAATATCCTCGGAGCAGTGAAGCAGCTCAAATCGCTTAATAAAAGCAAGTCTTATGGTCCAGACTGTATACCAATTAGGTTCCTTCCGGAGTATGCTGATGCATTAGCTCCATACTTAACAATCATATATAACCGTTCACTCGACGAAAGGTCCGGACCCAAAGACTGGAAAGTTGCACAGGTCACACCAATATTCTAGAAAGGTAGTAGGAGTATTCCACCAAATTACAGGCCCATATCGTTAACGTCGATATGCATAACATAGAACATATATTGTGTTCGAACATTATGAATTACCTCGAAGGAAACGGTCTATTGACACACAGTCAACATGAGTCTAGAAAACATCGTTCCTGTGAAACACAACTAGCTCTTTATACACATGAAGTGCTGAGTGCCAATGACTTGGGATTTCAGATTGATGCTGTGTTCCTGGATTTCCGGAAGGCTTTTGACACTGTATCTCACAAGCGGCTCGTAGTAAAATTGCATGCTTATGGGAAATCGTCTCAGTTATATGACTGGATTTGCGATTTCCTTTCAGAGAGGCAGTAATTGACGGGAAGTCATCCAGTAAAACAGAAGTGATTTCAGGCGTTCCCCAAGGTAGTGGTATAGGCCCTTTACTGTTCCTTATCTATATAAACGATTTTGGAGACAATCTGAGCAGCAGTCTTCCGTTGTTTGCAGATGATGCTGTCGTTTATCGACCAATACAGTCATCAGCAGATCAAAACGATTTAGAGAAAGTATCGGAATGGTGCGAAAAGTGGCAGTTGACCCTAAATTACGAAAAGTGTGAGGTCATCCACATGAGTGCGCAAAGGAACTCGTTAAACTTCGGTTACACAATAAATCAGTCTAATCTAAAAGCCCTAGATTCAACTAAATACCAAGATATTACAATTACGAACAACTTAAATTGGAAAGAACACATAGAAAATGTTGTGGGGAAGGCTTAGCAAAGGTTGCGTTATATTGGCAGGACACTTAGAAAATGCAACAGCCCTACTAAGGAGACTGCCTACACTACGCTAGTCCGTCCTCTTTTATTATACTGCTGCGCGATGTGGGATCCTTACCAGGTAGGACTGACGGAGTACATCAAAAAAGTTCAAAGAAAGGCAGCACGTTTTGTATTATCGCGAAATATGGAAGAGAGTGTCAGAGGAATGGTAAAGGATTTGGGCTGGAAATCATTAAAAGAAAGGCGTTTTTCGTTGCGACGGAATCTTCTCACGAACTTCCAATCACTAAGTTTCTCCTCCGAATGCGAAAATATTTTACTTTTGAATGCATTACGGGAAAGGCAGTGATCAATGTCTTACAAATATTTACTATTAAAACAGTCTTGATCACGATTTATTTATTAAGGTGACCTGTTTCGACCACTACTGTGGTCATCTTCAAACCATTGTGTAGGAACCTCTTGGAGAATCACTACTAACAGAAAGAGGTTCCTATTCAATGGTCTGAAGATGACCACAGTAGTGGTCGAAATCGGTCACCTTAATAAATAAATCGTGATCAAGACTGTTTTAATAGTAAATATTCGAAAATATTTTCTTAACACCGACCTGCTTAGGGCGGAACGATCACCACGATAAAATAAGGGAAATCAGAGCTCGGACGGAAAGATATAGGTGTTCATTCTTTCCCCGCGCTACACGAGATGGAATAATAGAGAATTGTGAAGGTGGTTCGATGAACCCTCTGCCAGGCACTTAAATGTGATTTGCACAGTATCCATGTAGATGTAGATGTAGAACACTCATCCACGGTGAAGTGAACTGGCTTGTGCTGATACAGCTGTATCATTTCCGTAGCTGCGTCGATCCGCAGCCTTCTAGAACGGATGATCAGAATGTCGAGCTGGATTTTGAAATCTGATCCACTACTCACTTTCCATTTTTATATCGTGTCTTCGATTGTGATACGCCAAAGTTCGAGTTGGAGGGTCGTCCCTTGTGACGCCCAGTTTCTCACAGTTCGTTCTTTGTCATTCCAACTTGGTTCACCACACTGTAAGTGTATGTGCCACCTAAACGACGAGTCGTATGTATGATGTTGAGTTATTACCGTACACTTCCACCAGCTCAACGTTTATTGTACTAGCTTTGTTGTTATTCAAACGCAGAACCTGTATTACCGTTCGAAACTGCATCAATGGCCCAGCGATCTCAGTAAGTACCATTACCTTAGACATGTAGTCACAAAGAGATATGAAATGCCTTATAAAATGTATTGACACATAAATTCTGACTTTACTTGCATTTTATGCCGACCGGGTTTGGTCATAAACTACGTTCACGGTACTGTAGGAAATACTAAATAAACAGCATATCAAAATGCAGAAAGGAAATGACCTAGAAGGTCACAAGATTATTTCGAACGCAATCACAGAAAAATTATTTACGTCGAAAAATTACTCTGAAGCCAACGTTACCCATCAAAACTAAAAGTATCATTCATTTTGAGCTTTGAAAGTGCGATATCTCTACGAAGAGCAAGTAACTGAAGAGAACACACAGGAGACATACAATGGCATTGTAAGGAGTGTGTCAGAACTCCCCATTACATTGAGAACAATACAGTCAAAACTATTCTTTGCATTGTGTAAGCACTCGCATATCGATAATAATAATCTGAGGGCGAAATATGGCACCGCGATTCTAAGCATTGTTGTGGGATGAGGTCCGTCTGCGAGGGTGGAAGTGGGAGAGTCGGTCGAGAGCTCAGAGACAGAAGACGTGTCACGCTGCCCTCACGTCGGTGAGGCCAGATATTACCAAAGGCCTGATTTCATTTATATAGCCAGGAGAGATTTTGATTGCTTAACTACGCTTGAAGATGGAAGTCAAGGTAAAATTCGTAAGCATAGCGCAAAAGCAATTGCAAGATTAGGCTCGTGATTGTTAATCCGAGTTTCCAATAATCCCATGTTTTGCTTGTCTGTTAAGGAAGCCTCCTTATCCTCCAAGAAATAATAATTATTCTTCACATCTAATTAATATATAAATGCTGTGTTTATTAAATTTTAATGTAATTATGAAATTGAAATAATTTGTTAATCCGGCAGTCAGTCATTATTGATACCTATAGCACTGTAGTTCTCATTGTCTATTATTGGTTATGCTTTATGATGGTTCTGAAGTTTTAAATAGACCATGAAATCCCTTCTCACATGTTATTTAATAGTTAACAAGATCCAATCAAGCTCTTTTTTATTAGATTAGTAAATTAAAAGTTAGTTTTAAGTCTTTCACGTAACGATGTGTTGAGAGCTTAAATGACAGTAAAACTGACACTCATACAACACGAACACAGTGTTGTGCACGTTAGATTCCGTTTACAGATAGCTCAGGCTGCTTATCGAGTCAATTTTCACTAACAAACATAGGCAATATTTGATGTAGATACGAAACATATAGTTGCATATATGTTACAGCATTACAGGGGTAGAACTCACCGTAAACAGTTCAAATATCAAGGCCTAAGAATATTAAATTCGTATCCAGGACGAAGATAACACTTATCATACGTCTAGTAACGAAATTGCATTCTAGCCGAACATTTTCAAGAAGACATAGTAATAAAGATTAAAAATTTCATAACAAACCTATCTTTGTTCACTTGACATCTTGTGCGTGATGTCAGCCTAAAATGAGCATGTTTTACAACAAAAGATTTTATAACCTTCTTTAAATAATAATCTTTTGATTACATTGAATGAATGCATGAACTGAGGAATGGGTACATTTTGTTTTTGTTGTTGTGGTCTTCAGTCCTGAGACTGGTTTGATGCACCTCTCCATGCTACTCTATCCTGTGCAAGCTTCTTCATCTCCCAGTAGCTACTGCTACCTACATCCTTCTGAATCTGCTTAGTTTATTCATCTCTTGGTCTCACTCTACGATTTTTACCCTCCACGCTGCCATTCAGTACTAAATTGGTGATCCCTTGATGCCTCAGAACATGTTCTACCAACCGGTCCCTTCTTCTAGTTAAGTTGTGCCACCAACTCCTCTTCTCCCCAATCCTATTCAATACCTCCTCATTAGTTATATGATCAACCCATCTAATCTTCAGCATTCTTCAGTAGCACCACATTTCGAAAGCTTCTATTCTCTTCTTCTCAAAAACTAGTTATCGTCCATGTTTCACTTCCATACGTGGCTACGCTCCATACAAATACTTTCAGAAACGACTTCCTGCCACTTAAATCAATACTCGATGTTAACAAATTTCTCACCTCCAGAAACGCTTTCCTTGCCATTGCCAGTCTACATTTTACATCTCCTCTACTACGACCATCCTCACTTATTTTGCTCCCCAAATAGCAAAACTCCTTTACTACTTTAAGTGTCTCATTTCCTAATCTAATACCCTCATCATCACCCTACTTAATTAGACTACATTCCATTATCCTCGTTTTGCTTTTGTTGATGCTCATCTTATATCCTCCCTTCAAGACACCATACATTCCGTTCAACTGCTCTTCCAAGTCCTTTGCTCTGTCTGACAGAATTACAATGTCATCGGCGAACCTCAAAGTTTTTATTTCTTCTCCATGGATTTTAATACCTGCTCCGAATTTTTCTTTTGTTTCCTTCAATATACAGTTGCTCAATATACAGATTGAATAACATCGGGGATAGGCTACAACCCTGTCTCACTCCCTTCCCAACTACTACTTACCTTTCATGTCCCTCGACTCTTATAACTGCCATCTGGTTTCTGTACAAATTGTAAATAGCCCTTCGCTCCCTGTATTTTACCCCTGCCACCATCAGAATTTGAAAGAGAGTATTCCAGTCAACATCGTCAAAAGCTTTCTCTAAGTCTACAAATGCTAGAAACGTAGGTTTGCCATTCCTTAATCTAGCTTCTAAGATAAGTCGTAGGGTCAGTATTACCTCACGTGTTCCAATATTTCTACGGAATCCAAACTGATCTTCCCCGAGGTCAGCTTCCACCAATTTTTCCATTCGTCTGTAGAGAATACGCAGCAGTATTTAGCATCCGTGACTTATTAAACTGGAGTTATTGTGTAGCAACTGCACATGGTGTACTTACTCTGTGTGATTGTTAACAAAGACTTTATACGCATTGATTATTCAATGCAACTCCCAATACCAATAAAGAAACACAGTAACTGCAAAATACCTTCACCCTCTTGGCAATGAATCCTCTTCAGATCTGATAACTTTGGTCCCTGTACACATAACAAGTAAATTAAATTGTCTTACCTCTAAAGCAGCAACGGTGGAACGCTATATATTCTGGTCCCTCACGAAAAAACTAAAAATATACCAACTACAGGCTAAGCCGTGTGCAATGCTGGCCATAATACTTTGAAATGCACTTGAAGTTGTTTTAGGTGATAAATGAAAAAATTTAAGAAAATCTAACGTCTTTGAAAAACATATGACCTGGACAGGGAAGCTGTTCAGGTTTTGGTGTAATACTAACACGGACTCCTTTAGTGAAGTTATATTCCAAGATAAGTTTGGCTTTTCAAAACATCTGACAATTGTAATTGCATTACTCACAAAAATTACATCCTTTTTACTAACTGATTCACAGACAATGAGATTTATACAGCAAGTATAATCTTCTTTGCTAATGCTGTTGTCCCTCACTTTGCGCAGGGTCATCGTGGGTAAGGTCAGATTTGGCATGGTTAATTTTAAGGGGTGGCCAGAAGCCCTTCACATCACCACACCATAACCCCCCCCCCCCCCTGGGACAGAATGAGTGTACCCCAGCTGTCCGCATCTAGTGTAAACCATGAAATAGTGCGAAAGTTTTTCAAATGGCTGCGAAGCGTGGAACTGAGCTGGGACGTGGGGACCAGCCCGGTATTCACCTAGTGGGGTGTGAAAAACAGCCTAAAAACCGCATCCAGGCTGGTCGGCACATAGGCCCTCGTCGTTAATGCGCCAGGCGGATTCGATCCGGGACCTGCGCGCCTACCCGAGTCTAGGAAGCAGCGCATTAGCGCTCTCGGCTAAGCTGGCGAGTGCAGCAAGCATTACCTGACCTTAGTAAAAAAGCATAAATGCAAATCCTCAAACTACATATACCTGGGTCAACAAATCTTAGAAACGTTACAAAAGGGAAGTATCTAACTAGCCTTTACATCAAATCAGTTTACTTACATTCTGCGGTTACTCAGCAATGTCTTCTACACTAACGCACTGGCAAAACGATAGTCATAAATATTTAACATCTCTACGTTGCTTGCGTGAAAACTTGTGCTTCCATGATTCTATTTCGAACAATAGATGTCCTCATAATTCCTACAATATAATCTCACACTTGGTGGCTTCATAGAGCACGCCACGAAAGCTCTTTACTCCATCTTCTTTCTCACGGGATCTCGGGTTCGATTCCCGGCCAGGTTGGGGATTTTCTCAGCTAGGGCATTGGATGTTTGTGCTGTCCTCATCATTTTATCATCACTTGTGAGAATGACTAGATTGGACTGTGCATTATCCTGCTGAAATGTCGGGTTTCGCAGGGATGGAAAGATGGGTAGAGCCACAGGTCGTAACACATCTGAAATGTAACGTCCACTGTTCAAAGTTCCGTCAATGCGAACAAGAGGTGACCGAGACGTGTAACCAATGGCACCTCATACCATCACGAAGGGTGGTACGCCAGTATGGCGATGACGGATACACGCTTACAATGTGCGTTCACAGTGAGGTCGCCAAACACGGATGCGACCATCATGATGCTGTAAACAGAACCATGATTCATCCTAAAAAAATGACATTTTGCCATTCGCGCACTCAGATTCGTCGTTGAGTACACCATCGCAGGCACTCCTGTGTGTGATTCAGCGTCAAGGGTAACCGCAGCCATGGTCTCCGAGCTTATAGTCCATGCTGCTGCAAACGTCGTCGAACGATCCGCCACAGCCATGCGGATAAGACGCCTGTCATCTCGACTGCTAGTGATACGAGGCCGTAGCGATCCAGCACGGCGTTCCGCATTACCCTCCTGAACCCACGATTCCATATCCTGCTAACAGTCATTGGAGCTCGACCAACGCGGCAGCAATGTCGCGAGACGACAAACCGCCATCGCGATAGGCTACAATCCGACCTTTGTCAAAGTGGGAAACGTGACGGTACGCATTTCTCCTCCTTACACGAGGCATCACAACAACGTTTCACCAGGCAACGCCGGTCAACTGCTGTTTGTGTATGAGAGATCGATTGGAAACTTTCCTCATGTCAGCATGTTTTAGGTTTCCCCACCGGCGCCAGCCTTGTGTGAATGCTCTGAAAAGCTAATCATTTGCATAGCACAGCATCTTCTTCCTGTCGGTTATATTTCACGTCTGTAGCTCGTCATCTTCGTGGTGTAGCAATTTTAATGGCCAGTAGTGTACATATTGTAGAACGGGGCTGCTGAACTACACGTTCGCCAATAGTGTACATATTGTAGAACGGGGGTGTTGAACTACACGTTCGCCAGTAATGTACATATTGTAGAACAGGGGTGCTGA
Source organism: Schistocerca cancellata (assembly GCF_023864275.1). Lineage (NCBI taxonomy): Eukaryota > Metazoa > Arthropoda > Insecta > Orthoptera > Acrididae > Schistocerca > Schistocerca cancellata. Next base: position 89,469,946 of record NC_064634.1, on the reverse strand, counting down.
ACTACATGTTCGCCAGTAGTGTACATATTATAGAACGGTGGTGCTGAACTACACGTTCGCCAGTAGTGTACATATTGTAGAATGGGGGTGCTGAACTACACGTTCGCCGGTAGTGTACATATTGTAGAACAGGGGTGCTGAACTACACGTTCGCCAGTTGTGTACATATTGTAGAACGGGGGTGCTGAACTACACGTTCGCCAGTAGTGTACATATTGTAGAACAGGGATGCTGAACTACACGTTCGCCAGTAGTGTACATATTGTAGAATGGGGGTGCTGAACTACACGTTCGCCAGTAGTGTACATATTGTAGAATGGGGGTGCTGAACTACACGTTCGCCAGTAGTGTACATATTGTAGAACAGGGGTGCTGAACTACACGTTCGCCAGTTGTGTACATATTGTAGAACGGGGGTGCTGAACTACACGTTCGCCAGTAGTGTACATATTGTAGAACAGGGATGCTGAACTACACGTTCGCCAGTAGTGTACATATTGTAGAATGGGGGTGCTGAACTACACGTTCGCCAGTAGTGTACATATTGTAGAACGGGGGTGCTGAACTACACGTTCGCCAGTTGTGTACATATTGTAGAATGGGGTTGCTGAACTACACGTTCGCCAGTAGTGTACATATTGTAGAATGGGGGTGCTGAACTACACGTTCGCCAGTAGTGTACATATTGTAGAACAGGGATGCTGAACTACACGTTGGCCAGTAGTGTACATATTGTAGAACGGGGGTGCTGAACCACACGTTCGTGGACTGTGGGTTCCCAGCGAGTCAGAGAGACGTTGTGTGCGGAGCCACGGGACAGCCGCCGTCGATCTCTGTCCGTCCGCCGACGAAACAAGGTGCGCCCCGCAGAGGCGCTGGCGCGACGCGGTCCGCCGCGCTGAGTCAGCGCCGCCCGCGACTACTTGAAACGCAGGACGGCGGAGGCGCTTCCGGAGGGCCGTCCTCTGTTGTCCTCCCGCGCCTCCTCGCCTCGCCTCCAGCATCCGGCAGACGCACAAAGCCCTGCCTGCCTGCCGGGCACGCCGGCTGCCTCCCAAAAGCTTTCGCTGGAAGCTGCGGCAGTTTACGGCTACGTGTCCGCCCAGACAATTCGTCGGCTTATCTACCTGCTTCCCGCAGCTTCGCGGTAATTACCGGCGTCCTGACGCGAGGCAGAGAACAGCTGCAGCATCGCTCCGCTGTAAGCTGCTGGAGATGAAAACCCCGCTGTTGTGGCAGCGACATCTACAGTAGATGTGGACGAGACCACACATGAGTAATGCTGCCTTCGATCAAATGTGTAGACCGAGGAAAATGATCAAAATACCATTCAACAGCTAAGATCGCATTCAATAATTGTTAATTATTATTATAACAACCCTTTTCGACAGACTATGCTGTCATCTTCAGGTGTTAAAATTGAAAGGAGTCTACTGGGGTATACTTGTACGTGGCACCCGAATATAATAATAATGCTATTGTACACTAAAAAACCATTATATTTTAGACGATGTAAGTCTCTGATCGGCTTTATAAAGCGAATCACTGACTTTGCACGGCCGCAGATCCAAAGATACTGCTTCTATCAGATTGTAGTGCTGGAGTACGTGAGCGCTAGGCGCACAGTTAGTGGGTAGGATTCTGTGAGCGAAGTAGGTGGAGTAGGCAGTTTGTGTGCCGTGCTCTGTGAAGCCACCAAGTGTGAGATTATAATGTATCAATGTTGAGGACATGTACACTACTGGCCATTAAAATTGCTACACCACGAAGATGACGTGCTACAGAAGCGAAATTTAACTGACAGGAAGAACATGCCGTGATATGCAAATGATTAACTTTTCACAGCACTCATAAAAGGTTGGCGATGGTGGCGACACCTACAACGTGCTGACATGAGGAAAGTTTCCAACCGATTGCTCATGCACAAACAGCAGTTGACCGGCGTTACCTGGTGAAACGTTGTTGTGATGCCTCGTGTAAGGAGGAGAAATGCGTACCATCACGTTTCCCACTTTGATGAAGGTCGGATTGTAGCCTATCTCGATTGCGGTTTATCGTATCGCGACATTGCTGCTCGTGTTGGTCGAGATCCAATGACTGTTAGCGGAATATGGAATTGGTGGGATCAGGAGGGTAATACGGACCGCCGTGCTGGATCCCAACGCCCTCGTATCACTAGCAGTCGAGATGACAAGCATGTTATCTGCATGGCTGTATCGCATCGTGCAGCCACGTCTCGATCCCTGAGTCAACAGATGGGGAAGTTTGCAAGACAACAACCATCTGCACGAACAGTCCGACGACGTTTGCAGCGGCATGGACTATCAGCTCTGAGGCCATGACGCTGCATCACACACAGGAGCACCTGCGATGGTGCACTCAACGACGAACCTGGGTGCACGAATGGCAAAACGTCATTTCTTCGGATGAACCCAGGTTCTGTTTACAGCATCATGATTGTCGCACCCGTGTTTGCCGATATCGCGGTGAACGCACATTGGAAGCGTGTATTCGTCATCGCCATACTGGCGATGGTATGGGTGCCAGTGGTTACACGTCTCGGTCACCCCTTGTTTGCACTGACGGCACTTTCAACAGTGGACGTTACATTTCAGATGTGTTACGACCCGTGGCTCTACCCCTCATTCGATCCCTGCGAAACCCTACATTTCAGCAGGATAATGCACAACCGCATTCTGCAGGTCCCGGACGGGCCTTTCTGGATACAGAAAATATTCGACTGCTGTCCTGGACAGCACATTCTCCAGATCTCTCACCAATTGAAAACGTCTCGCCAATGGTGGCCGAGAAACTGGCTCGTCACAATACGCCAGACACTACTCTTGATGAACTGTGGTATCGTGTTGAAGCTGCATAGGCAGCTGTACCTTCACGCGCCATCCCAGCTCTGTTTGACTCAGTTCCCAGGCATATCAAGGCCGTTTATATGGTCAATGGTGGTTGTTCTTGATACTGATTTCTCAGGTTGTATGCACCCAGATTGCGTGAAAATGTAATCGCATGTCAGTTCTAGTATAATATATTTGTCCAAAGAATACCCGTATATCATCTGTATTCCTTCTTGGTGCAGCAGTTTTAATGGCCAGTAGCGTATGTTCAACTGCAGTGGATAGGCAAAATAATGTCAACAGTGTTAGAGTAAAGTGTCAGGCAAATCCAACACCTTCCATGAAAACCCTGACATGATAAGCAAATCCAGTAGTATGTCACATAGCTCCGAATAAATCGTGACATTAAATTAACCAAAGTAATACGAGTAAATTGTGAGCAAAGTGAATACCACAGACTACCACGAGAATGCCTAAACGCATGTCATACCTTCCCACCATGAGACAGACGCAGTTCCGAGGGGAGGAACGAGAACAGAAGTCGAGAGCAGAACCGTGTTAAGCTAGAATGCCCTACGATAAGGGACGGACACCCAGGTTTCCAGCTAACCGCTAGGACCACCCCCCAGCCCATGTTAAAAACTAGAGCCCTCCAGAAGAACAGTATAGATCTTATGATAACACAAAAAGGGCCTCTCCAGCCGCAAGTTTTAGCGTGAGACTTTTTCGCGTCTCTGTTACGTTGCAAACGTTAAAAACATTGCCCCACCACGAAAATTAACTGCCAGGACCACCCCCCAAAATAATGGTTCAAATGGCTCTGAGCACTATGGGACTTAACATCTGTGGTCATCAGTCCCCTAGAACTTAGAACTACTTAAACCTAACTAACCTAAGGACATCACACACATCCATGCCCGAAGCAGGATTCGAACCTGCGACCGTAGCGGTCACGCGGTTCCAGACTGAAGCGCCTAGAAATTAACGGCCACAGCGGCCGGCGACCACCCCCCAGCCCATGTAAAAAGATAGAGCCCTCCAGAAGAACAGTGTATATGTTACGATAACACTAAAAGGGCCACACCAGCTGCAAGTTTTAGCGTGAGACTTTTTCGCGTCTCTGTTGAGTTGCAAACTTTAAAAACATTGCCCCACCACGAAAAGTATAACGTTTCTCATTGGATAGACAGAATTTTTGTAGGCGGAGCTTAAGGTTAACATTGAGACCCTGATTGGTCAGATGAAAACACAGCCAGATAGTTTTTTTTTAACCAACTTCGGTAAATTGTAGTAAGGAGAAGTTAGAAAGAGAGTTGCTTCGGAGACAGCGAGCTGGATGGAGCTGCGCCGGCAGCCGCCCCCTGACGAACACCGACAAGGTAATGAACGCACGCGATGCCGCATTTTTGAGTGCATAAGGCTTCACTCAGAACTGCAGAAGTCTCTTCTGTTACATCCCCTTTTTACGTAATACTAGTGTCGATCGTCAATTGAAGCTCACGGTATTCACATTTGCTACGTAAGTTAAAATCTGAAACGCGATGATTTTTCTGTTATATAATTATTGAGAAGCCATATCAGCCACTTTAATTTACGACAAGTTAGATAAGTAATTAAAGATAATTGAGGGTCACTGTAGACCATTTTGATAGTTATCTCTTTTGTGAAACTTATTTTAAACCTAGATTATAGATGTGATATGGCATGGGTCATCCTTCGATCCATTGCAGAACTCGGAAACCCATTCAGGGAATATTCGTTCACATTTTTGTTGAACGCAGTTGGTTTTTATCATCATGTATTAAAACATTTCCTTTTATCAATAGTGCAATTTATAAACAATGTTTTGTGAGTAGAATAAAATTTCCAATGGTAAACTTAACTGCTTTTTCGACGTTATTTTACCAGCTAACTAAAAATAGGAAAGCCTTGAACCCCTTCCACTAAATTTCGTTTACAGGGAGTGCAGTGGAGCTGACGCTGAAATCATTAAGTATTAGGTTATATCATCGCTAGTTTCACTGAACTCTTCTGAACTCTACATGTCATGTGTGGTCTGGCGTCTCCTTACCAGCAACAGGTCCCTGGTTCAAACTAGTCAATTCCCTAAAAAACACGCTCAGAGCGTCGTTGCGCGAAAGTGGTAGGGAGACACGACTTACAACAAACACCACGCAGAATGTTAGATTAGTAATGGGATGGTTGTCTTTGATGGTCTACAACGCAGGTGAACTGTGCGTGTCCAGTACAGAATAGGCATCAGTGCATTTTGTATTCAAGTTGTCCACACTTCGTATTTGCATTCAAAGGCCTAGGTCAATGTGCAATGACAGACCTAACAGAGCCCCAAAGAGCGCAGCTTGTGACGGCCCAATTAGCTGGTGCATCAGTAACCAAGAGAGCCAACTTATAGTTTCAAGAGCAGCTGTTTCAACTGTCATGACAGCCTACACGAACATTGAAAGACATCATCGCGTAAACGTAACAAAATGCGCAAATGAAAACTAAATGACAGAGGTCGTCGTACAACAGGACGAATTGTGTCAAAACAACGCAAAACTACGGCCGCTAACGTGACTGCAGAGCCCAATATCCATCTTCCATACCAAGTATCTATCGACACTATCCGCCGTGAACTCCATAAAGCGAATATTCACGGACGAGCTGCTATACCGAAACAATTAGTGACGACAACTAACGCAAAGAAGCTTGAAACATTTTGTCATGAGCATAAATCCTGGATGGCTGATCAGTGGAAACACGTCATATGGCCGGACGAGTCAAACGTTCTTGTTATTTCTAACATCGGGCCGGGTTTACGTCTGCAGAACGCCTAAAGAATCCTACAGATCTGATTGATTGATTCCACCGGTTAAGCACGGTGGTAGAAGCGTGGCGATGTGGGCAACCATACCATGTCAATCTGCTGGCCCCATCATTACTCTCAAAGGCCGTGGTACCGCCAACAATTATGTGAACATTTTAGGTGATCAGGCGAACATCATGATCCTAATGTTTTTCCCCAACAATGATGCCATATTTCATGTCGATAATGCACCCATTCACACAGCCAGGACAGTACAATCGTGGTCTGAAAAGCATGCAGCTGAATTACAGCGTCTTCCCTGGTCAGCACAGTCCGCGTACTTGAACATTATCCAACCCCTGTGGGCGCTATTGGAGCGCAGACTCCGGAGCAGATTTTCGCCTCCTCTCAGATGAGATCAGAAGAGCATCTGATCGAAAAGTGGTATAACATTCTACTGGAGACTATACAATCATTATATGTCAGTATTCCAAGAAGAATCGCAGATGTATTATGGACAAATGGGGTTCAACCCCATATTAATAAACCATTCCCAAGTAAGTACGGGTGCTCACATTATTTCGGCTGTCCCCTGTACATTGATACTCGGCAAATCAAATTTAAGTGCAAGACAGAGAGTTATTGAACTACCTTCACAATAATTCTCTATTATTCTAATCTCCAACAACGCGCGGGAGAAAGTGAAAACCTATATCTTCCGGCCGAGCTTTGATTTCTCCTTTTTTATTATGATGATTGTTTTTCCCGATGTAGGTTGGCGTCAGAAAGGTATTTTCGCATTCTGGTGAGAAGATTCGTGAGAAGATTCCGCCGCAACGAAAAACACCTTCGTTTTAATTATGTTCACCACAAATACTGTTTCATGTTCGTGACACTCTCTTCCCTATTTCGAGACAGGGAAGACATTAGTCAGGAAGTATCAATACGCAAGGAAGTAGGATACGTAAGTACTAAGGAATACATTGGAAACAATATATTGAAGGCCTCTATGGAGGGTGGAGGGGGGGGATATTTGCCTGGTGTGGTAGAAGAAGAGATTTGGAAGAGATAGGGACTCCAGTATTAGAATGAGAATGTAAGAGAGCTTCGGAGGACTTAAGACCAAATAAGGAAGAAGGGGTAGATGACAGTCCATCAGAATTTCTTAAATCATTGGAGGAAGTTGCAACAGAGCGACTATTCACGTTGGTGTGTAGAACGTATGAGTCTGGTGGCACACCATATGACGTTCGAAAATGCACTTTCCACACAATTTCAAAGACGGCAAGAGCTGACAAGTGCTAGAGTTATCGCACGATCTGTTTAACAGCTCAAGCATACAAGTTACTTACAAGAGTAATGTACAGAAGTATAGAAAAGAAAATTGAGTATGAGCCAGATGATGATCAGTTTGGCTTTAGGAAAGGAAAAGGGACGAGAGAAGCAATTCTGACGTTGTGGTTAATAATAGAAGCAAGACTAAAGAAAAATCAAGACACGTTCATTGGATTTGTCGACCTGGAAAAAGCGTTCGACTTAGTAAACTGGTGCAAGATGTTCGAAATCCTGAGAAAAGTAAGGGTAACGGTAAGCTATAGGGAGAGACGGGTCATATATAATATGTTCAACAACCAAGAGGGAATAATAAGAGTACGACCAAGAACGAAGTGCTTGTATTAAAAAGGGTGTAAGACAAGGATGTAGCATTTCGCCCTTACTGTTCAATATATACATCAAAGAAATAAAAGAAAGGTTGAGGAATGGAATTAAAATTCAAGGTGAAAGGATTTCAATGATACCCTTCGCTGGTGCTATCTCGAGTGAAAGCGTAGAAGAATTACATGACCTGCTGAACGGAATGAAGAATCTAATGAGTGCAGAGTATGGATTTGACAATAAATCGAAGAAAGACGGAGGGAATGAGAAGTAGTGGAAATGAGAACAGCGAGAAACTTAACATCAGGATTGATGGTCACGAAGAAGATAAAGTTAAGTAATTCTGCTACCTAGGCAGTAAGATAATCAATTACAGACGGAGCAAGGAGGACATTAAAAGCAGAATAGCAATGTCAAAAAGGGCATTCCTGGCTAAGAGAAGTCTGCTAATATCAAATATTGGTCTTAATTTGAGGAAGAAATTTCTGAGAATGTATGGCTGGAGTACAGCATTGTATGGTAGTGAACATGGACTGTGGGAAAACCGGAACAGAAGAGAATCGAAGCATTTGAGATGTGGTGCTACAAACAAATGTTGAAAATTAGGTAAGGAATGAGGACGTTCTGCGCAGAATCGGAGAGGATAGGAACATGTGGAAGACACTGATAAGGAAAAGGGACTTCTACGAGCTGGTCTTCTTCGAACTTTCTCGGTGTGCACCGCTAATGCTATCTGGCAACGATCCAAGGCCGTGCAACTGTACTCCAAAAGAGAAAGGACAAGCGTACTTCAGGCAGTCTCTTTAGTAGGTCTGTTACATTTTCTAAGTGTCCTACCACCAAATTTAATTTGTTTGTAATTGTAATTCCCAGGTATTTCTTTGAATTTACGGCCTTTAGATTTTACAGATTTATCGTCTACCCGAAGTTTAACAGATTTTGGCTCTCAAGTGGCTGACCTCACGCTTTTCATTGTTTAGGGTCAGTTGACGGTTTTCGGACCACACAGACATCTTTTCTCTTTTTTCCGATCTTCTGACGACTTTCCTAGACAATAAGCGATAGCATCATCTGCAAACAACCTGGTCTCTTAAACTGTTGTCTCTTAAATCGTTTACTGATTGTCTCTTTAATTGTTCGTATATAAGAAACAGAAGAGGGCCTATAACACTACCTTGGGGAACGAGAGAAATCACTTTTGTTTTACTGGATGACTTTCCATCAGTTAACTATGGACTGCGACCTCTCTGAGAGGAAAACACGAATCCAGTCACATAACTGAGACGATATCTCTTAAGCATGCAATATCACTAGAAGCCGCTTGTGCGGTACAGTGCGAAAAGCGTTGTGGAAATCTAGAAATACGGAACCAATTTGAAATCCCTTGTCAAATAGCACTTAGCACTGCGAATGAGTAAAAAGTTAGTTGTGTTTCACAAGAACAAAGTTTTCTAAATCCGTGTTAACTGTGTGTCGATAGACCGTTCTCTTCGAGGTAGTTCATAACGTTCTAACACAATGTATGTTCCAAAATCCTGCTGCATATCGACATTAAAGATATGGCCCGGTAATTTACAGGATTACTCCTATTACCGTTCTTGTATTTTTGTGTGACCTGCGCAACTTTCCAGTCCTTGGGTAAGGGTCTTTCGTCTAACGAGCAGTTGTATATGATTGTGAAGTGTGGAGTTATTTGCATCAGCATACTCTGAAGGACACGTAATTGGTATTCAGTCCGGACTGAAAAATTTGGTTTTAGTAAGTGGTTTAAGTTCCTTCACTACTCCGAGGTTATCTACTTCAAAGTTACTCATGGAGGCAGCTGTTCTTGATACGAATTCCGGAATATTTCCTTCGTTTTCTTTGGTGAAGGAGTTTCGCAAGTCTGTGTTTAGTAACTCTGGCTTAGTAGCACTGTCGGCGATAGTATTTCCATCGGTATCTCGTAGAGAAGGAATGATGTGCCTCATACAGTATCTCCATCTGTAATTTTTTGTAATTTCTGCAAGGCGTTGGATCATGTTGATCATGTTACTCTCTTAGAAATACTTACTTTTTATGGATGTAGTATAGCGATCTATATATAATCTATTAATGTGTGTGTTTTATTATTTCATTTATATTTTATTTTTAATATGATTTTGGGTTCCACTGTAAAGATATGCGGAGGCACGGATCTTTCTCTGATTTTACTGACACAAAAATGTAGCGTGGGATCCTGAATAATTATTGAAACTACTTAGCCGAATCCATGCTCGAAACCAGTTAATTATTATAGTCTATACACATATAAAAAAGTATTTCATTTTCAATACGTAAGGAACTACGTGTGATTTAATTACTTCTTAGTGCAGTCCAAGTGTGCGTCCTATTGCACGTAACATAAATCGCCTGAGTAAATCTTAAATATTCTGAAGATGTCAGTTTCCTAAGGATCATGGTTGAAAGAAATTATATTGCCGATCTCCAGCGTCGCCCGTGGAAAGAATGGGATAATAATTGTGATAATCTGAAATTGCCGCTTAATGGCGGCCAGTTGTCGCCGTCCAGCGATGTTCAGCTTGCTGCCGGTGCGGCGTCTGAAATTCTTTTAAAAATGATGGAACAAGCAAATGCGATAAGTGGTGCAGGTTATACTTAAAATTAACAACAGCGATATTTTATACATATATTGGAGCGCCCTATCCGAATAAGAACAAGCAAGAGGGGGCCTGGCGCTTTTTGTTTCACGCCGATACCAAAAAGAACAAAGATAATAATATTATATTTGTTATAGATAATAGTTTTTCTTTGAAATCGCATTATTCCTTGATTTTCAGTAGAGTTTCTTTTACATATGCCAAATATAATTGCTCTATACCGTGGAAAAATATTTAAGAATTTATAGTTTTCCTAATCTGGGCCATGGGATGTCATATGGAATTCAAGGCTTTATACGCAACTGATCTGAATATGACTTAACGTATAAAATGATCTAAACTGTTCTGAATACTTCAAACAAGATTGGATGGACTGCAAGTTTTAGTGACTGAGAAGAAATCACGATGAGAGTGCGATAGGGTTCAAATAGTTTTAATGGCTCTGAGCACTGTGGGACTTAACTTGTAAGGTTATCAGTCCCCTAGAACTTAGAACTACTTAAACCTAACTAACCTAAGGACACCACACACAGCCATGCCCGAGGCAGGATTCGAACCTGCGACGGTAGCGGTCGCGCGGTTACAGACTGTAGCGCCTAGAACCGCTCGGCCACTATAGGGTTCAATCTGCTCCTGTTCCCTGAATACGTGTGTCCATCGACTTCTCATTCTTCAAGCGGAACTGGTACTTTTTACAAAAATGCCAGTTTTTTAACAAGCTAGCGAACTCGTCATTGCTTTGAAGTTGCAGAATATGTATGGAAGTGGTCTATATAACCCAAACTCCTTCACCCCAACGCCCATTTCACCCTGCCTATTTTCTCCTTCCTCCTCTCTTTGTCAGTCTTCTCCTCTTCCCGTCTGTCTATGCATCACCTCCTCCTAAATCTCTCTGTCGATCTTCCCTCCCCATCTCTATGCCCTTATCCTTCTCCATCTTTGTCCTATTAACCCTCTCTGTGACGTTCACCGTTGTTTATAGTTATTACAAATGGTTGAAATGGCCCTGAGCACTATGGGACTCAACTTCTGAGGTCATTAGTCCCCTAGAACTTAGAACTAGTTAAACCTAACTAACCTAAGGACACCACACACCCATACCCGAGGCAGGATTCGAACCTGCGACAGTAGCGGTCTCGCGGTTCCAGACTGCAGCGCCTAGAACCGCACGGTCACTTCGGCCGGCTTAGTTATTACAAACGAAACCTCTGGTAACAGCAGTCGTTTAAGATGAATGACTATATCGTTTGGTCTCTTTGTTGATGCGAGAGACATCTGTTCTGCTGATGAATGTGTAAGTAGGCTGTTTATGTTTTCTTTATGTAAGTTTGCTGTTTAGATTTTTATATTGGTAATGCCACATAGCGCTCTGTATGAAAATCACTGGCTGTGCTGTGTGCAGTATGTGGCTAGTTTGCATTGTTGCCTGCCATTGTTGTCATGAACTGCTATAGCTGGATGTGAACAGCAGATTGCGTTGGGCAGTTGGAGGTGAGCCGCCAGCAGTGGTGGACGTGGGGAGACAGATGGCGGAGTTTTGATAATCTGTAAGACTGAATGTCAATTATGAATATTAAGGTAAATACATTGTTTGTTCTCTATTAATATCTTTCATTTGCTAACTATCCCTATCAGTAGTTAGTACCTTCAGTGGTTTGAATCTTTTATTTATCTGGCAGTAGTGGCACTCGCTGTATTGCAGTAGTTCGAGCAGCGAAGATTTTTGTGAGGTAAGTGATTTGTGAAAGGTATAGTTTAATGTTTGTCAGGGCCATTCTTTTGCAGGGCTTTTGGTAGTCAGATTGCGTTGCGCTAAAATTATTGTGTGCCAGGTTAAGCACAGTCATGTACAATTGTTCTAAGTGGACGTTTCACATGTACAATTGCAATAAGGGGACGTTTCATATGTCGACCCTTAGCCTAGGATACCTCACTGGAATCTTCTGATTTTTTCTTGTAGTTTGTGTATTTAGTGTAGCTTTTGTTTATTGCTAGCGCGTAATTGTAGAGAGAATCTCCTTTGTAGTTGCAGTCTTTCATTGTTGTAATGTAAAACAGTTGTGGCATGCATGTAGATTTGCAACAAGTATTTCGCAGCTGCGCTTGTAATTAACTACATATTATTTTCAGTGCTATGTTAATGTGTTCTCTTATTTTTGCTCTTCAAATTGTGTTTTTCTGTGTTATCGTGTGAAATATTGTCACAATAATGGCGTGTGAAAAACGTAACACTCGGCTCCAAAGTAAAATGAGAAACGACAGTGAAGACGAAAGCAATGTGTTAGCGCCACTGTGTAATGAGTTAACTAATGTTCAAAGTAGTAATTTGGTAACTGTGCATAGGGAAATGGAGCGGGCGTCAAACAATGGCGTAGACAGTCAAACAGGTAGTGAACAGGGAAGCATTATCGATCGATCGGTCGGCAACAGCTCGCCTCAGGAATCCGAAATGATAGGACACAATTTTGCAAATACTGTAGATTCAGGTTTTGCGTCCTCACCGTCTTCTCAAATGAGTCAAGACACATTTTCTGCTTGTCAAAATGTGAATGTTGCTGGTGCAAATGCACTGCCGAAAAGCGTAGAGGAACAGATTCCAGACACTAATGCATTGTTATTACAATTAATGCAACAAATGGGACAAAATCTCCTAAAATTAGACACAATGGAACAAAATCTTAATAAGTTAGACACAATGGAACAAAATCTTAAAAAGTTAGACACAATGGAACAACACCAGAAACAAACACAGCAACAGTTACACACAATGGAACAAAATCAGAGACAAACACAGCAAAAGCTTCAAAAGTTAGACACCACACTTGAACAAACACGTGAAGATTTAACTACTGAATTACATAACATTGAATCGAAATGTCAAAAAGTCTGTAATGACGTAAAAACACAAATTTGTGAGCATTTTCAGCCTATTTTTTCGCGGCATGAAAATGCATTACAGAATCACGAAGCAGCCATAAAAGAGCTGCAAACCATTGTTCATGAAAATCATGAGACCTTGTGGGCTAAAATTGACTCATTTGCATCTACCGATTCGGTTACGCAACTGGCAAAAACTCAGGAAAACTTAAAGAACACAGTAGATTCGATTTCAACACAAATGGACACTCTGAAACTTGGTTCAGAAAAACACACTGAGGAAATGTGTTCACTATCGGAGAAAGTAGCTGAACTTTCGGATCAGGTCACTAACTTATCTACAAAGGTAGATGATGATCTAAATGACACAAGACCCGTAGCCTTCACTGACACAGAAGAGTATGAACAAATAAGAAAATTCAAACAAAATCAGAATCAAATTAATACGCAATACAAAAGAGAAATGCGGGAAGTACAAGATCAGCTGACACAGGTAATACAAGAATTACGTATTTCAGAGGACACTCGCGCCCCAATAAGGGAAGAGGGACATAGAAATACGGAACAGCCACAAAATAATAACACAGAGCATTTCGGTAATTATGAAAGGAATTGGCAAGGTGCACCGAATTTTGAGATGGAACCGCCGACACGACGTAACAATGACCGATATGTGACTCGCCGACATGATGATTTTGACTATAAGCTGTTCATTACTACACGTAAATTCAAAACATTTAAGAATTCTGGCAACGACATTCATCCACAAGCATGGCTCCATCAATTCTCTCATTGTTTCCCTCCCAACTGGTCATTGGAGCACAGATTAGAATTTATGTGTGGCTACTTGGAGAATGAACCAGCTGTAAGAATGCGATCGGTCATTCACGATTGCCACAGTGAAGGAGAGTTTTACCATGCCTTCCTCTCAGCATATTGGTCCCAAGCCACACAAGACCGCGTAAAACATAGCATCATGATGATGAAACACTTTGAACAATCTGAATTTTCCAGTCTTGTCAAATATTTTGAAGACATGTTGCACAAGAATCAGTACCTGTCAAACCCATACAGCCCCTCAGAACTCATCCGCATTTGCTTAATCAAACTGCCTGAACATTTGAGACATATTATTTTAGCAGGACGTTGCAAAGACGACATTGAAGCTTTTCAGGGACTCTTACAAGAATTAGAAATTGACACAGACAGTCGCGGGATGCGAAAACAGGAAAACAATCACTACAGGTCACATCCGTCACAATTCCGTAATGACAGAAACAATAAATGGCCACGACAAGCCTATTCTTACAACGTAAAACGTGACCAAAGCAGACACCACCCGTTTGACAACCACTGGCAGAGTAATAGTTACAGAGAAAGATCACCTTTCCGCGGTAATGACTATCACAGAGACAATCAGAGAAACAGACAATATGGGAACCAAAATAACTATTATCAAGGGAGACAGAATAACTTTAGACGCAACGGTCCAGCGCGTAGTTACGATTCAAGGAGAAATTCTCCACCATGTGACCGACAAGAAAGAAACTATGTAAACTACCGACAGGACGACAGACGATGTGATCGTAACGACAGACGTGAATTTCATCAGAACTGGCGGGTTTCTGACAGAGCTGGGCCCTCTCGGCAAGGCGAATTTGTGGAAGTTAGGCCTCCTAATCCCAGTAACGGCGCGCGCCAACAAAGAAACAGACAATGACTCACACCGCAGGCAGCCGCGTGTGCCCGCTGGCTCAGGGAAAAATAACATTGACGCTAACCTTGAGCAAAGTTCCAGTATTCTTTACGGACGAATACCGCATGATAATTGCATTCAAGTTGAAACTCTGCGTACTGAGAAGAGCAAAGAGTAAAAGATTGCACCACATTTCTCATGTAAAACCATTTATTGACAGATAATCTGCTTTTTAACTTAGTCTTTGCAATTGTCACTTCACGCTACTTGTACAATTTGTCCCACTGAGAAACTGTTAACATGCAACTATGTTTTTAAAGTTAACTAACCATCCAGTCAAGAACATAGGTAACTTAGACAAGTAATTGCGAATGCATTGTTATTGCGAACAGACGACACAGTGTTGTTATTTATACATTCTTCCTTGTTAGTTGCACGATTACATAACGAATATACGGCTTACATACTTAGAACATATACCAGCACTGCTAATGAAATTTTCATGCAACATTTTGGTTTGCTTACGAGTGGATTCTGGATTTGAGGTGCTTTCTGTGAAATGCCAGATGACACAGTGGTTAGTTTATGTGACAGCTACACGATTTCATCACGACGCTGCTAATGCGTGACAATTTACAATGTTGCTTTTGCGGTGTATCTGTTTTATATCTGCACAGTTTTTTCTGAATTCTTCTATAAAGTGAGACATGTTTTAGTGGTGACTTTTGTGCTATTGCTACAAGGAGACAGCCTTTTCCGTAGGACAACAATACGTTACAGCACAGTACTTTCCTCATCACGGCAATAAGCGTAATAACTAAGTTATCTATACGCAAAGCATTTCACTTTGTTTATCATGAGGTAAGTACATTGACTTCTGCAGAACTTAGCTTTCGGAGGACAATGACTACGACACTTCCCAGAGATTATCTTACAGCAAGACGCACATTTAGCGCTACAGGACACGTATTTAAGTGATTAATTTTGTACTTAAAACATTTATTTTTAAAGATTTTTGAATTACAAAGAAAGTTTTTCGCAATACATTTCATTGCATTGCTGTAATCTGTAACACCTGAGGGTATAATTACAATAAACCTCAGGGGGGTACACGCCTACTTTGTGTACCATGTGTTTGGCAAGCACAAGGAGCCCTAGCTAATATGGTATTTGCTTATACAATTTAACACATCGGTACCATATTTCTCTAACACATAAATTACACAGCTATCTGATCATTTAACTGAGAGAGACAAATCTTTTTTACTACGTCAGTGACAGATGTTTACGCAATTGCACAGTTGGGTAACTTCACACTTACGAAATTGTATTTTGTCTGTACTGTGTGAACTGTTCATATTTTTTGGTACCATTGTGATACTATGAAAGCTTTGAATGATGTATTTGGTGTGAGATCATGATTTTTAAAGTACGTTTGAGGTAGATGACACTACTGAAATGAGCAGAGAATTTTCTTTAGATTTTGAAACAATTGGAGGAAGCTACGACGATTTTGAGATTTGACTGAGGTTTTATGATGTTATTTTTACGACGACGATGTGTATTATGCTGTTGCGGTATGTTTATGATCACTAAGCTGATGCTATATGAGTTATTTGAGTATGCTATGTATCTGTTATGATGAAATATTGAAGAAGTGTCGACGAATAAGGTAAGGAATAATGAGTAGTGGTTAGGGACTCTGGTTTGTGAAAAAGGTTGTTGGAAACCAAGAATCGTACTTTAAGAGTTATGAAATGTATGTAAATGCGTGAATGTATTACAATGCCGACGAAAATTTTTTTGGACTCTGTTATGTCAATTGGATTTTGTCTCTACAGATTTGTAACGCAAATTCTTGACCTGTGAAATATTTTTATATGAGACTGTCACTGTAGCGGAAACTGCTGTCGTAAATATTTCCGTAAGAAAGTTAAGTGACCACCTGCACATAATGCGACGTGGGCACCCAGGTGTGTTAGACACCTGGAGAACAAGCCTTTTCAGACGCTCAGGTAGAAAAGAAAGCCATTAGGATGTGCCAGAGGCACAGGTGGAAGAGAAGGACAAAGAGAGGCCAATACCCCTGTTTATGACATTCCTTTGTAGAGGGCATCGCTAATGCGACACGCTCGTTACTTGAAAACATATGATTTTTGTAATGCGTTGTGGGCACACAGCTGTGTCAAACACCTGGAGAATAAGCCATTAGGATGTGCCTTTCATCGCTAATGCGACACCCTCGTTACTTAAAAATTTATGATATTTACTGAAATGCCTAACAAAATGACAAGAAATATTTTTACATCTGCACACCTGATTATGACAAGTGTCTTTCTACGAGAGTTGAGAGCCATTAACTTATGAAATGAAATGTCACATGACTACTGAATGATATTTTTATGCTTTGGTTTGTGTAATTGCTTATTTCATTTGATATCTGGTTTCCAGCTGTGTTGCAGCATTGCTTTTATAAAGTGAGATGCATTTGCTAATGTGAACTCTTTCTGTCAACAGATCTATTAAATGATAATTTTGTAATCCACATTCTTTAAAAAAAGGAGCACTTGGAAAGGAAAGAACAATAAGAAGTAACTAGTAACAGTAACACTTAATTTTCTTTTCAGGTACATGGTAATATTTTTTTACAATCAGTTGTTATGGTGCACCACTTTAATTACATAGACATTAAGATGTGAATATGCATTTCCCTTGTCTGCATTGTTGTTTCCTGTAATATTTTTTCTGCTTGAGCTATGTCATGTTTAGGTATAAGTTGCTGCTGTTTGTCAGGCATAGTGTTACTGAATTTGACTTTGTGTTACTCTTCTAAGCTAGTTTTTCTTGTTTCCTGCATTGCCTTATATTAGTTGTAATATTGCACTTGCTTTGCTAATTTATGCTGCTAGCTTTGCCAATTTGCATTTTTTGTCATTTCTGTTTGTGTTGATTTGTTGTGATGCTGCATTGCCTCGTCCCTTGGTATATATATCTGAGCTCAGTAGATTTAAGTTAGCTTAAGAGGGGGTAGACTATATAAGAAACTGACTATGGAGAATAGGTAAAGAATGCATTGCGAAGAAAGATTTGGGCCCCAATGATTATTGTACAATCAGAAATAATTATTTTGAAAGAAATATGAATAGAATACAGGAACGAGGTATAGGTAGGATTTTCTTGGAAATAAATGATGAGGTAAGCAATGTGTGAACATATAAATACAGAAAGCATGCTTAGATAGGATTTTTTGGTGGAAGCAAAGGTTGAAATAAGACGAACGATCTATGGAATGAAGGGAGATCTCCAAGCAAAATACTGCAGTAAAACAAACCCTGTCCTTTCCTCTTTGCTGCTTTTTCCCAACATGTAATTGTGTGTTGTCCTTTCTTTTTGGTGTTATTCCGCTATGTGTTTGTGTACCCTTGTGTATTTGTGTTTTTCCTGTCTTTATGTGTTTAGCTGATGAGAGCTATGTTGTAGAATTTTTCTAATACTCTGTTATTTTCTTTGTAAAGATGCTTAGACATTATTTATTCTGTGTTGTTTTAATGCTCATGTGTGAAGTTGAATTTTTAAGAGTGATTCTGATCTTTTATGTATGTACTCATGTCATCATTCCTGTAACACTGATGTATATGTTTATTTCTATTGTTTTGTAAAGCCTGCACTACAAATATTATCTGTATTGTTATGTTTTTAATGATGTATTTTGTATCTTTGTAATTGTATTCTTATGTTATATAATTGTAATTGACACCAGTTACTCAAATTCAGTAACTTGTAAGCATTCATTTCACTGCACACATTTCTGTTGGTCATAGTATATGGACAATATGTGAGAAGTAGGGACTGTTAGTGTTTGCACGTGTGTTAATAATTCAGCAAGGGACTGGATAACAGCATTGCTGGTTCTAAGGACAATTCCCAAAAACTTTGTGAATGCACAAGTGGTGGTTATGGACTTGCTCTATTATCCGCAAGACTCTTCAATGGTGATTGTGCACCTGCACAGTCACAACAGATGGCTGCTGGCCATCTCTACGAGGACTACAGTGGGTCTGCATCTTTGATGGCCCACCAATACAATTATCTCTACAAGGACTACTGTGGGTCTGCATCTCTGGTGGCCCATCAATACCATACTCTCTACCAGGACTGCAGTGGGTCTGCTCAGTGATGACCTACCTACCAATATTCGTCAGAACTTCGAATGACTCTGCTGTGGGTTTGCTCCATTGTGGCCCATTACCTGTCAGCATTTCAAGAGTCAGCACTGTCTTTCCGTTGGAAGGACAACACTACTTCTTCAAGACTGCATGGAAATCCACTACTTCTATGTGCAATTTCTTTTACTAATGAGACTTTGTGAAAAACAAAAACTGTAATTACTATTATGATGAACAATCTGGACTGTCTTTATTGACTGTGAAAAAAATTTTAGCTGTTGACCAACATTGTATCAATAAGTGTGTGCATTTGATATCTTTGTTATTGTAATTATGAAAAATTTTATCAAATCATTATTGGCCACTGGCCAAAAACATTTGTAAAATTTTTTGTGGGGAGCATGGGGGCTATGTAAGTAGGCTGTTTATGTTTTCTTTATGTAAGTTTGCTGTTTAGATTTTTATATTGGTAATGCCACATAGCGCTCTGTATGAAAATCACTGGCTGTGCTGTGTGCAGTATGTGGCTAGTTTGCATTGTTGCCTGCCATTGTTGTCATGAACTGCTATAGCTGGATGTGAACAGCAGATTGCGTTGGGCAGTTGGAGGTGAGCCGCCAGCAGTGGTGGACGTGGGGAGACAGATGGCGGAGTTTTGATAATCTGTAAGACTGAATGTCAATTATGAATATTAAGGTAAATACATTGTTTGTTCTCTATTAATATCTTTCATTTGCTAACTATCCCTATCAGTAGTTAGTACCTTCAGTGGTTTGAATCTTTTATTTAGCTGGCAGTAGTGGCACTCGCTGTATTGCAGTAGTTCGAGCAGCGAAGATTTTTGTGAGGTAAGTGATTTGTGAAAGGTATAGTTTAATGTTTGTCAGGGCCATTCTTTTGCAGGGCTTTTGGTAGTCAGATTGCGTTGCGCTAAAATTATTGTGTGCCAGGTTAAGCACAGTCATGTACAATTGTTCTAAGTGGACGTTTCACATGTATAAATTGTTCTAAGGGGACGTTTCAAATGTGTGAGGAAAGAAGCTTCAGTGTGAGTATTTAGCATACCTGTTGTGAATGACGAGAATTACAGTGTTTTGGATGATTCATGGCTGGCCGGTGTGGCCGGGCGGTTCTAGGCGCTTCAGTCTGGAACCGCGTGAACACTAAGTCGCAGGTCCGAATCCTGACTCGGGCATGGATGTGTGTAATGTCCTTAGGTTAGTTAGGTTTAAGTAGTTCTAAGTTCTAGGGGACTGATGATCACAGATGTTAAGTCCCATAGTGCTGAGAGCCATTTGAACCATTTCGATGATTCATTTTGTAAGTAGGCTGTTTATGTGTTTGTATGTTGGCAGCACTATGTAGCGTTATGCATTAATAACTCTGACAGTGCTGTGTGCATTCTGTAAGAGACTCTGTGGCTGATAGGGTTTGAACTTGGAGGTGAGCAGCCAGCAGTGATGGCACTTGAGGTAAACAGCCAGCAGTGATGGAAGTTGGGAGTGAGCAGTCAGCAGTGATGGAGGTTAGAGGTTAATAATTAGCAGTGTTGCAGGTTTGGAGCATTAGCACAAGTGGACAGTCTGAATGTGTATCTGTCATGGAGATTTATTACTGATGAATATATAATTTTTTTGAACTGGTTGTCACCTGATTAAGGTAAAATCTGGTAAATACATTGTTTGTTCAGCAGCAAAATCTTTCCTTTGGTAACCACATGCCTATTAGTAGGTAGAGCCTACAGTATTTAGAATCTTTTATTTGGCTGGCATTATTGGGGTTTGCTGCATTGCTGTAGTTTGACATGAAGATTCTCAGTGAGGTAAGTGACTTATGATATGTATGGGTTACTGGTAGGATTTCTTATAATTTGGGGTCATTCCTTTGAGTAAATGTTAAAGCCGTCAGATGACATTACTGTTGAATGTTGAGAGTAATTAATGAATAGGAAAAGTTTGAGTTCTGTCATGGCAGATTCTGTAGGTCACTGTTGATATAATAAAGACTAGCAAAGAGACAATATGTTCAATTTCACTCACACTCAGCACTTTCAGAATTAAATAAGGCAGAAGTTTCCCTTCTCAGTCATTCAAGTTTAAGTAAAATTATATAGAAACAAATTTCAGCTGGCGACCTTCCCAGTATACCTCGCTGGAATCTCCTCATTTTCTGGTAGTTTGAATAATTAGTGCTTGGTTAGAAATTAGTTATGGTTATTGCTAGTGCATAACTGTATAGAGAATTTCCTTTGTAGTTATAGTCTCTCACTGTTGTACTGTACTGTAATGAGCAAGCAGTTGTGGCATGCGGCCGGAGTGGCCGTGCGGTTCTAGGCGCTACAGTCAGGAGCCGAGCGACCGCTACGGTCGCAGGTTCGAATCCAGCCTCGGGCATGGATGTTTGTGATGTCCCTAGGTTAGTTAGGTTTAATTAGTTCTAAGTTCCAGGCGACTGATGAACTCAGAAGTTAAGTGGCATAGAGCTCAGAGCCATTTTGAAGTTGTGGCATGCATGTGGATTTGCAGCAAGTATCTCACAGTCGCCTTTGAAATTAATTAGATATTGATTATATTCAATGCTATTTTAGTGTGTCTCTTTATTTTTGCTCCTCAAATTGTTTTCTATTTTTGTGTTATCAGTGGAACAGTGAGACAATCACGGCGTGTGGAAAACGTAATACTAGGCTGTGAAGTAAATTGAGAAATGACAGTGAAGACGAGTGTAGCATGTTGGAATCACCTAGTAATGAAGTGACAAATTGGAGACAACAATTTGGTAATAGTGCATATGGACATAGACCAGGCAGTAAATAATGGTGTAGAAAGTGACACAATCCATGAACAGGGAACTATTATCGATCGATTGGTCAGTAACACTTCACATCAGGAATGCGAAACAACAGAACAAAATCTTGCAAATACTGTGAATTCAGGTTTTGCATCATAACATTTTCCTCAATTAAGTCAAGACACTCTTTCTGCTTTGCGAAATATGAGTATTGTTAGTGATAATGCACTGCCGAAAAGCACAAAGGAGCATGAAACAAGAGTACAAAATCTTCCAAATACCGTAGATTTAGGTTTTGTGTCAATACCCTTTTCTCAGTGAAGTCAAGATTCATTCTTTGCTCTTCAAAATTCTAATATTTCCAGTGCAAATGCGCTGCCGAAAATCACAAAGCAACATGTTTCATTCTCTAATGCATTGTTGTTGGAATTCATGCAAAAATTTGATCAAAAGTTAGACACTATGGAACAAAATCAAAAACAAACACAGAACAACTTCAAAAGTTAGATACAATGTTTGAACAAACACTTAAAATCGAATCGAAATGTAAAAAAATGTTAAAGATGTGAAAACAAAAATTTGTGAACATTTTCAATCCATTTTTTCACGACATGAAAACACATTACAGTATCATGAGGCAGCCATAAAAGAACTGCAGGTTATTGTTCATGAAAATCACGACCACTTGCAGGCCGAAATTTAGTCAGTGGCATCCACTGATACGGTTACGCAGGAAAACTTAAAGATCACAGTAGATACTCTAAAATTTGGTTCAGAAAAACTCATGGAAGGAATCAGCACATTCTCGGAAAAAGTAGCCGACCTTTCAGATCAGTTAACAAATTTGTCCATAAACGTAGATGATGATTTGATTAATACAAGAGTACGAAGAAATTAGAAAATTCAGACAAAGTCAGAAACAAATCAATAGCAACACAAAAGAGTAATGCAGGAAGTACAAGATCACTTGGCACAGGTGATACAAGAGTTACATATTTCAGAGGTGACTCGCGCTCCGACATGGGAAGAGGGATTTAGAAACACGGAAGAGCCACAAAGTAATAACACAGGGTATTTCGGAGATTTTGAGTTGGCAAGGTGCACCGAATTTTGAGATGGAACCGCCGACACGACGTATCAATGACCGATCTGCGACCCGCGAAACGATGATTTTGACTATAAGCTCTTCGTCACAACGCTTATATTAAAAACATTCAAGAATTCCGGTAATGACATTCGTTCACAAGCTTGGCTTCACCAGTTTGCTCATTGTTTTCCTCCGAATTGGTCATTAGAACATAGATTAGCATTTATGTGTAGGATGGGTCATTCACGACTGTCACAATGAAGGAGATTTCTGTCATGCCTTCCTTTCCACATATTGGTTCCAGGCTACTCAAGATAGGGTAAAACACAGTATCATAATGATGAAACATTTCGAACAATCTGAATTTTCCAGTCCGCTAACATATTTTGAAGATACGTAGCACAAAAATCAGCATTTGTCAAACCCATACAGCCCCTCGGAACTCATTCATGTTTGCTTAATTAAGTTGCCTGAACATTTAATACATGTTATTTTGACTGGACGTTGTAGGAATGATATCAAGGCATTTCAGGGACTTTTACAAGAATCGACACAGACAGACACGGGATGCGAAAACAGGAAAACACTAACAGTTATAGGTCACACCGATCACACTTCTGTGATGACAGAAACAATAACTGGACACGAGAAGGCTATTATTATAACGCAAATCATGATCAAAACAGACACCACCCGTATGACAACCATTGGCAAGAATTCAAATGGCTCTGAGCACTGTTGGACTTAAGATCTGAGGTCAGCAGTCCCCTAGAACTTAGAACTAAGGACATCACACACATACATACACGAGCCAGGATTAGAACCTGCGACCGTAGCAGTCACGCAGTTCTGGACTGAAGTGCCTAGAACCACTTAGCCATCGCAGCTGGAATTGGCACAATAATGATAGAGAAATATCGCATTTCTGTGGTAATGACTAAAACAAAGACAACCGTAGAAGTAGACAATATGGGAACAAGAATAATTATTATCACGGGAGACAAACTAACTTCAGACGCAACGATCCACCTCGTAATTACGATTCCACGAGAAATTTTCCAGCGCGTGATCGACAAGAAGGAAATAACAGAAATTACCGACATAATGACAGACCCTGTAATCGTGACGACAGACCTGAATTTAATCAGAACTGGCGTGATTCAATGGGGTCGGGGCCCTCTCGACAAGCTGAAATTGTAGAAGTTAAGACCTCCGAATCCCAGTAAAGATGCACGACAACAAAGAGATAATATACAATGACTCACACCGCAGGCAGCCACGAAATATACCTATGAAACTGACGACGTAGCTGGCATGAGTGTCAATTAATAAATTAATTTTACAATTCCAGGAGAAATTCTCCACCGCGTGATCGACAAGAAAGAAATTACAGAAATTACCGACATCTAAATCTACATTTTTACTCCGCAAGTCACCCAACGGTGTGTGGCGGAGGGCACTTTACGTGCCACTGACATTACCTCCGTTTCCGGTTCCAGTTGCGTATGGTTCGTGGGAGGAATGACTGTCGGAAAGCCTCCGTGCGCGCTCGAATCTCTCTAATTTTACATTCGTGATGTCATCGGGAGGTATAAGTAGGGGGAATCAATATATTCGATACCTCATCCAGAAACGCACCCTCTCGAAACCTGGACAGCAAGCTACACCGCGATGCAGAGCGCCTCTCTTGCAGAGTCTGCCACTTGAGTTTGCTAAACATCTCCGTAACGCTATCACGCTTACCAAATAACCCTGTGACGAAATGCGCCGCTCTTCTTTGGATCTTCTCTATCTCCTCTGTCAATCCGACTTGGTACGGATCCCACACTGATGAACAATACTCAAGTATAGGTCGAACGAGTGTTTTGTAAACCACATCCTTTGTTCATGGACTACATTTTCTAAGGACTCTCCCAATGAATCTCAACCTGGTACCCAACTTACCAACAATTAATTTTATATGATCATTCCACTTCAAATCGTTTCGCGCGCATACTCCCAGATATTTTACAGAAGTAACTGCTACCAGTGTTTGTTCCGCTATCATATAATCATACAATAAAGGATCCTTCTTTCTATGTATTCGCAATGTGTTACATTTGTCTACGTTAAGGGTCAGTTGCCACTCCATGCTCCAAGTGCCTATCTGTTGCAGATCCTCCTGTATTTCGCTACAATTTTCTTATGCTGCAACTTCTCTGGATACTACAGCATCATCCATGAAAAGCCGCATGCAACTTCCGACACTATCTACTAGGTCATTTATATATATTGTGAAAAGCAATGGTCCCATAACACTCCCCTGTGGCACGCCAGAGGTTACTTTAACGTCTGTAGACGTCTCTCCACTGAGAGCAACATGGTGTGTTCTGTTTGGTAAAAACTCTTCCATCCAGGCACACAGCTGGTCTGATATTCCATAGGCTCTTACTTTGTTTATCAGGCAACATTGCGGAACTGTATCGAACGCCTTCCCGAAGTCAAGGAAAATAGCATCTACCTGGGAGCCTGTATCTAATATTTTCTGGGTCTCATGAACAAATAAAGCGAGTTGGGTCTCACACGATCGCTGTTTCGGGAATCCTTGTTGATTGCTACAGATCAGATTCTGGGTTTCCAGAAACGACATGATACGTGAGCAAAAAACCTGTTCTAAAATTCTACAACAGATCGACGTCAGTTTTGCGCATCTGCTCGACGACCCTTCTTGAAGACTGGGACTACCTGTGCTCTTTTCTAATCATTTGGAAACTTCCGTTCCTCTAGAGACTTGCGGTACACGGCTGTTAGAAGAGGGGTAAGTTCTTTCACATACTCTGTGTAGAATCGAATTGGTATCCCGTCAGGTCCAGTGGACTTTCCTCTGTTGAGTGATTCCAGTTGCTTTTCTATTCCTTGGACACTTATTTCGATGTCACCCACTTTTTCGTTTGTGCGAGGATTTAGAGAAGGAACTGCAGTGCGGTCTGCCTCTGTGAAACAGCTTTGGAAAAAGGTGTTTAGTATTTGAGCTTTACGCGTGTCATCCTCTGTTTCAATGCCATCATCATCCCGGAGTGTCTGGATATGCTGTTTCGAACCACTTATTGACAGACCCTATAATCATGACGACAGACCTGAATTTAATCAGAACTGGCGTGATTCAATGGGGTCGGGGCCCTCTCGACAAGCTGAAATTGTAGAAGTTAAGACCTCCGAATCCCAGTAAAGATGCACGACAACAAAGAGATAATAGACAATGACTCACACCGCAGGCAGCCACGAAATATACCTATGAAACTGACGACGTAGCTGGCATGAGTGTCAATTAATAAATTAATTTTACAATTCCAGGAGAAATTCTCCACCGCGTGATCGACAAGAAAGAAATTACAGAAATTACCGACATCTAAATATACATTTTTACTCCGCAAGTCACCCAACGGTGTGTGGCGGAGGGCACTTTACGTGCCACTGACATTACCTCCGTTTCCGGTTCCAGTTGCGTATGGTTCGTGGGAGGAATGACTGTCGGAAAGCCTCCGTGCGCGCTCGAATCTCTCTAATTTTACATTCGTGATGTCATCGGGAGGTATAAGTAGGGGGAATCAATATATTCGATACCTCATCCAGAAACGCACCCTCTCGAAACCTGGACAGCAAGCTACACCGCGATGCAGAGCGCCTCTCTTGCAGAGTCTGCCACTTGAGTTTGCTAAACATCTCCGTAACGCTATCACGCTTACCAAATAACCCTGTGACGAAACGCGCCGCTCTTCTTTGGATCTTCTCTATCACCTCTGTCAATCCGACTTGGTACGGATCCCACACTGATGAACAATACTCAAGTATAGGTCGAACGAGTGTTTTGTAAACCACATCCTTTGTTCATGGACTACATTTTCTAAGGACTCTCCCAATGAATCTCAACCTGGTACCCAACTTACCAACAATTAATTTTATATGATCATTCCACTTCAAATCGTTTCGCGCGCATACTCCCAGATATTTTACAGAAGTAACTGCTACCAGTGTTTGTTCCGCTATCATATAATCATACAATAAAGGATCCTTCTTTCTATGTATTCGCAATATGTTACATTTGTCTACGTTAAGGGTCAGTTGCCACTCCATGCTCCAAGTGCCTATCTGTTGCAGATCCTCCTGTATTTCGCTACAATTTTCTTATGCTGCAACTTCTCTGGATACTACAGCATCATCCATGAAAAGCCGCATGCAACTTCCGACACTATCTACTAGGTCATTTATATATATTGTGAAAAGCAATGGTCCCATAACACTCCCCTGTGGCACGCCAGAGGTTACTTTAACGTCTGTAGACGTCTCTCCACTGAGAGCAACATGGTGTGTTCTGTTTGGTAAAAACTCTTCCATCCAGCCACACAGCTGGTCTGATATTCCATAGGCTCTTACTTTGTTTATCAGGCAACATTGCGGAACTGTATCGAACGCCTTCCCGAAGTCAAGGAAAATAGCATCTACCTGGGAGCCTGTATCTAATATTTTCTGGGTCTCATGAACAAATAAAGCGAGTTGGGTCTCACACGATCGCTGTTTCGGGAATCCTTGTTGATTGCTACAGATTAGATTCTGGGTTTCCAGAAACGACATGATACGTGAGCAAAAAACCTGTTCTAAAATTCTACAACAGATCGACGTCAGTTTTGCGCATCTGCTCGACGACCCTTCTTGAAGACTGGGACTACCTGTGCTCTTTTCTAATCATTTGGAAACTTCCGTTCCTCTAGAGACTTGCGGTACACGGCTGTTAGAAGAGGGGTAAGTTCTTTCACATACTCTGTGTAGAATCGAATTGGTATCCCGTCAGGTCCAGTGGACTTTCCTCTGTTGAGTGATTCCAGTTGCTTTTCTATTCCTTGGACACTTATTTCGATGTCACCCACTTTTTCGTTTGTGCGAGGATTTAGAGAAGGAACTGCAGTGCGGTCTGCCTCTGTGAAACAGCTTTGGAAAAAGGTGTTTAGTATTTGAGCTTTACGCGTGTCATCCTCTTGTTTCAATGCCATCATCATCCCGGAGTGTCTGGATATGCTGTTTCGAACCACTTACTGACAGACCCTATAATCATGACGACAGACCTGAATTTAATCAGAACTGGCGTGATTCAACTGGGGCAGGGCCCTCTCGACAAGCTGAAATTGTAGAAGTTAGACCTCCGAATCCCAGTAACGATGTGCGACAGCAAAGTGATAATAGACAATGACTCACACCACAGGCAGCAACGAAATGTAAATATGAAACTGACGACGTAGCTGGCATGAGTGTCAATTAATACATTAATTTTACGAGTTCACTTTCATGGGGAACAGATGACACAGTCTCATTGAGTGTCATCTTGCTTGTCAGTTGCACAATGATGTCATGACTAAAAGTCTACATTCTTGGAACTTACACAGCTAATAAGGTTTTACTACAACATTTTGGTTTATTTGAAAGGACATTTTTTTATTTAAAGTACCTGGTGATCAAAAGGTCAGTATAAATTTGAAAACTGTATAAATCACGACGTAATGTAGATAGAGAGGTACAAACTGATACACATGCTTGGAATGACATGGGGTTTTATTAGAAGCTAAAAAATTCAAACGTTCAAAAAATGTCCCACAGATGGCGCTTCATCTGATCAGAATAGCAATAATTAGCATAACAAAGTAAGACAAAGCAAAGATGCTATTCTTTACACGAAATGCTCAATATGTCCACCATCATTCCTCAACAATAGTTGTAGTCGAGGAATAATGTTGTGAACAGCACAGTAAAACATGTCCGGAGTTATGGTGAGGCATTGGCGTCGGATCTTGTCTATCAGCATCCCTAGACATGTCGGTCGATCACGATACACTTGCGACTTCAGGTAACCCCAAAGCCAATAATCGCACGGACTGAGGTCTGGGGACCTGGGAGGCCAAGCATGACGAAAGTGGCGGCTGAGCACACAATCATTACCAAACGACGCGCGCAAAAGATCTTTCATGCGTCTAGCAATACTTTTTTCTTTTTTTTTTTTTTGTTCTAAAAAATCCCCATGTCATTCCAAGCATGTGTGTCCATTTTTACCTCTCTATCTACATTTTGCCGTGGTTTATTAAGTTTTCAAATATATACTGACTTTTTGATCACCCGGTATTTCTGAGAGGCCACAGTGACAGAGTATTTGGTTTATTTGACACCTACAAGATTACAGGACGGCGCTACTTACGAGTGACACAATTTTCATTATTGCTTCTGTGCTGGATCTGTTTTATGTATGCACAGTTTTTTGCATTCTTCTGGGAAGTAAAACATGGTTTGGTATAAACTTTTGAGGCATAGCTACAATGAGACATGTACTAGACACGAAAAGATCAATACTACACTGTCCAGTCACATTGATGTGACGACGTATCAAAAGCCTAACAACGTTTGCAGTACAGGCCACTGCAAGACGTGCAGCAATAGAGTCAGTTAGGTAGGGGAGGTACCGATAAGGATGTGGACCTATGATGGCTGCTGTGTAGTGGGCACCTGTACTAGTTTCTCAGTTGAGGCTCCACGGCGCATACATCCCGGTCAAGATGGTCCCACGGATTCTGAACCTCGTTTCAGTTGTGGTAGTTTGATGTTGAGGTGAGTATGGTAAACTTATCATGGTACTAATCGAACCATGCAAGTACTCTACGAGCTGTGTGGCACGTTGCATCACCCTGCCGAGGAGAAAGAAACAGCTAGTACGGGTGGACAGCCGGCCTCAGTGGCTGAGCGGTTCTAGGCGCTTCAGTCCGGAACCGCGTGACTGCTATGGTCGCAGGTTCGAATTCTACCTCAGGCATGTAAGTGCGTGATGTCCTTAGGTTAGTTAGGTTTAAGTAGTTCTAAGTTCTAGGGCAATGATGACCTCAGATGTTAAGTCCCATAGTGATCAGAGCCGTTTGAACCATTTGAACAGGTGGACATGTTCCCTAAGGGTAGATGCCTACGTGTTGATGTACTGGGCCTTCCAGAAAGACGAGACAGCCCAGAGAATGCCATGGAAACACTCCCAAGACCATAACGCTCTCTTCTCCTTTATGACGCCTTCTGGCGATTGTTTCAGGGAGCGTAAAACGCGATCCAAGTGAAAAGACCAGATGTCGCCGCTCAGTGGACGTCCAGGTGCGGTATTGTCATGCAAATTCCAGCCTTCGTCGCCGAAGAACAGCAGTCAGCATGGATGCACAAAGCAGGTGCCGGCTGCAGAGGCCCACATGGTGCAACGTTAGGTGGACGGTAGTTAGGGAGACGCTGTAGGTAGGCCTTTGGTTCGACTGCGCGGTCAGTTGCTCAACAGTTGCACGCTTATTCGCCCGTGTACATCTCCGGTGGCGTGGTTCACCCTTGTCTTCTAGGGTCTATGTGCCTCCGCGTCGATATTAGATACCCCCATTTTGACATACACGGTATACTTTAACCACGGGGGCACACCAACAGTTTACGAAGTTTGCGTTACAGAAATGCTTCCAACCTTCGTCCGAAAGCCAATGATCAGGCCATTTTGGACGTCAGATAAATCTCTCCATTTCCACTTCATGATAATACCTGTACTGTTTTCCAGATTCCCCCCCCCCCCCCTCTTCCCACCCCAAGTCGCGCTTTATATACCGTACACAGCTATTGCTGGCATCTGACGCTATTGAGTGGGTGTTGCATGTTAAAGTCTGACGTAGATGGGGTTCACATTAATGTGACTGGACCGTGTAAAACACATCCACTGTCTAGCTAATTGGGCAGTAAATTAACTGATGATGCCGGAAGTAGAGTGGGTATAAAATGCAGACTGCCAGTAGCCAGTGAAGTGTTTCAATAAAAGAGAAATTCCTCAACATCGAATTCAAATTTATGTATTATGAATCATGTTTGGTGGTATTTGTAAGAAGAATAGCCCTGTGCAGAGGTGTGATTTCGTCTATGGGCGAGAAATGGGATTTAGTCTGGGGGTGGGAGATGAAATTGAAACTTGCAGAGGGAGATGAATGATTTGTAGTAAGCACCTTCAGATGGATTAAGGTTGCAGTAGTTCGCAGACAGGGATGAAGGCGCCTGCACAGGGTAAACCAGCGTGGGGAGCTGTGGTAAACCAGTCTACAGAGTGAGGACCACAACAACAACGCCCAAGTTCAAAAGTCACGCCGTGTAAAAAGCTACACACTGGAGTGCCAGTTCCAATACCATAATACGAAACTGAACTAAGCTGAGCTCCAACCCAACAGGCCATGAAGCCCCAATGGTACCGACCGGCCACCGTGTCGTCCTCAGCACACAGGTGTCACTGGATGTGGATATGGAGGGGCCTGTGGTCAACAAACCACTCTCCCGGCTTTATGTCAGTTTACGAGACCGGAGCCGCTACTTCTCAATCAAGCAACTCCTCAGTTTGCCTCACAAGGGCTGTGTGGACCCCGCTTGCCAACACCGCTCGGCCGACCGCATGGTACCCCATCCAGCCCGACAGCGCTTAACTTCAGTGATGTGACGGGAACTGCTGTCACCATTGCAGCAAGGCCTGTGGCACCAATACCGCAATAGTAAATTGATTACAGAGTAAACATATTCTTCCATATAATCGTTCAGTCTATTACATCTCAATGAAATACAGTGAAAATGGATAGATGCTATGAATATAAAATTTTTCATAATAGCGCCTGGAGCTCATGGTAGAATTCTTTATTTATCCAAGCAGCTTCAGTAGTCTGATCCTCAGCAGGTTCATAAAAATATTCACAGCATCGTGTTAGGCGAAATATCGTTATCGTGAATTATAGACTGTTGTCATATTGTAATACAAATAATATCGTCAGTCTATAAACATTGTGCTAGGTCGTGTACTCATTCGTGTTATAACGCCGATTACAATTCTAAGATGAGTGAGTTCAATACCTAGCGCTGTTTTTGTAGACTTTCGATGTAATATATACTACGATGTAGCTATAAATACTTTGCTAGGTACTGTACGCATACATGTTGTAACTAAAATCGGCGCTACAACATGAAAGAGTACACGACCTAGCACAGTTTTTAAATATTGAGGATGTAATTTATATTACATTATGATGCGATACCAAATGACAGGTAACTGTGTAATTCATGGTTTCATCACCATCGCCTAACATGATGCTGCCAATACTTTTATGAACTTGGTGACGTTCAGACGAATGTAAGTGGCTGTGCAAATAAAGAAATCTACCAGCAGCTCAAAGCGGTAGTATGACATTTTTCAATTGTACCCAACATCCGTGGGCAGCACGTACTGAAGCTACTATGCTAACCAAATCTTTAAGTAGTTTGATACAGAAAACATCTAAAGTTGGTAAACATAGTTTTTTTTTTAACTGACCAGTGTTTCGGTTTACCAGAACACATTTAGTCATTAATTAAACGAAAGAAACTGAATGAACAAATATGACATCGTTAGCTTATACAAACCCCTACTGATGACGAAAGTTGGAAATGAACCAATTAGAAGCTGGATTTGACACCTAATCAGTACAACGCGAAACACGCCTTTACTTGCATGGAATATGAGGTGATGCATTGCCTACCATTATTTACGTTGCCACTAAGTGTCATTCAGACGCTAGTTGCTAAAATGACAGTGTATTCGTGACAACAGGATGTTAAATTTCTTACTTTCTGCGTTTCTCTGCGGTGTATTTTCACAAGAGTGAGACGTGTAAAATGCGCCACATAAAAACTTACTAATGTTTCTTAATTTTGAATGTGTAAACACAGTGTATGCCTCATCAGAATCTATATTTTATAATAAATCATAATTTATTCTTAATTTCTGCAGTAACAATAATCACACTGGAGTTTACTAAATTTGTAGCGATCGTGAAGTAATTATTTTAGCTGTGAGGGGCCATCTAATGAAGTACTGCTATACATAATGCTTATCTGGTTGTTTTCTGTCTGCCGGCCGGAGGGCCGAGTGGTCCTAGGCGCTACAGTCTGGAACCGTGTGACCACTAAGTTCGCAGGTTCGAATCCTGCCTCGAGCATGGATGTGTGTGATGTCCTTAGATTAGTTAGGTTTAAGTAGCTCTAAGTTCTAGGGGTCTGATGACCTCAGAAATTAAGTCCCATATTGCTCAGAGCCATTCGAGCCATTTGTTTTCTGTCTAAGTTACTGTATATAAGGTTTATATGCAGACATTTGTAAATAATTGTCAGTCACTTGCAGATCGATCCAAAAAATTTGCCATACAACGGTACAAAGGTCTATGCAGACCACAAAAATTGTTAGGCGTGATGAAGACCAATTCTACAGTACCAGAGTTTTCCAAAACCAGATAGTACAGATACCAACGGAACAACAGGGCCAGGTAGACGGAACACTTATACGACAATAATTTATATGTAAACGCTGCGAGAGTTCAGTCTGAAACAATATTCAGCCACTACAGTAGCTGCAAATCCACAGAGGTTACTAAATCAGATGGTTAGCCATTAAATTAGGTAGTAGCTGTCGGAAATCCTGGTGGCGGAAATTCACAAGAAAAATTGCTTTGAGAGCGAAGACATCGAAGAAAAGGTACCTGTCAATTGGCAGGTTGGGAGTTCTTGTCTTGGCCGACCAGCCCGTCTGCGAGTCATATCTTCACTTCTCTACATCTTTGGCCGCTAAGTTCCTGCAGGATGTTTTACACACACACACACACACACACACACACACACACACACAGAGAGAGAGAGAGAGAGAGAGAGAGAAGGAGAGAGAGAGGGGAGTGTTTCTGAAGTGATGGTCAATATTCAGGGCCACGACAGGAACGATCATTGTAAACAATAATGTCATCTAAACATGGGCTCTAAAGCACCTTAATGAGTTACCGAGAGTTCTTGACCTTCGATACTCTGAAAAAATATCTTCTGCTACAACTTCTTTGTTTTCCATATTTTGTGAAGTGGTAGTGTGGACGAAAACAACAAAAAATCGTCCAGGAAACATATCCTCCAAAATGCATACCTTAAAAGTTATGAGCGCTTGTTCATTAGAAGAGTTGTGTTTTAGAGTAGCGAAGAAGAACAAGTCGTCATAGCTCTTAAGGTATGCATTTTACTGCACATATTTACTGGACGTGTTTTTTGTTTTTGTTTTGGTCTGTACCACCAGTTCTCAAAATATGGAAAGCAAAGAGCTTGCAGTAGAAGAGATTTGTTAAACAATATACGTAGTAGATCAAGAATTGCTCATAGCTCTTAAGGTATATGTTTTAGAGCCCGTGTTTACGTGACTTTTTTATTTGTAATGATCATTCCTGTCTTATCCCGAAATACTGACCATCATTTTTGAACCACCTACTTATTTATGTCAAAACCACCGGAAATTTAGCCCATCCCTGAAACATGAGCACACGTTCGCTTCGAAACGCGTCACTGCTGCATCCCTGCAACCATAGATTCCCTTTTCCCTCACCTCCACACAGTCCTAATCCTAGTTTTTAAACGTAACTTTACTTGAATCTTCCTTTCTTGGTAGATGAATGCACGCAGAAAGTACTGCCCTTCCTTCCTGTCGACGCCTCGTCTTACAAGATCTACGTATTTGAAGTGTCGTATCTTCAGTCTTCTTTTTCTCTTTTTTTTTTTTTTTTTGAGTCCTCTGTCTTCTGACTGGTTTGATGTGACCCACCAAGAATTCCTCTTCTGTGCCAACCTCTTCTCTCAGAGTAGCATTTGAAACCCACGTCCT
This sequence comes from Schistocerca cancellata, assembly GCF_023864275.1. Lineage (NCBI taxonomy): Eukaryota > Metazoa > Arthropoda > Insecta > Orthoptera > Acrididae > Schistocerca > Schistocerca cancellata. Next base: position 89,435,658 of record NC_064634.1, on the reverse strand, counting down.
CAATTATTTGCTGGAGGCATTCCTATCTCTGACTTCATCTACAGGTTTTGCCCTTTACAGCTCCCTCTAATATTATGGAAGACATTCCCTCATGTCTTAACAGATGTTCTACACTCCTGGAAATTGAAATAAGAACACCGTGAATTCATTGTCCCAGGAAGGGGAAACTTTATTGACACATTCCTGGGGTCAGATACATCACATGATCACACTGACAGAAGCACAGGCACATAGACACAGGCAACAGAGCATGCACAATGTCGGCACTAGTACAGTGTATATCCACCTTTCGCAGCAATGCAGGCTGCTATTCTCCAATGGAGACGATCGTAGAGATGCTGGATGTAGTCCTGTGGAACGGCTTGCCATGCCATTTCCACCTGGCACCTCAGTTGGACCAGCGTTCGTGCTGGACGTGCAGACCGCGTGAGACGACGCTTCATCCAGTCCCAAACATGCTCAATGGGGGACAGATCCGGAGATCTTGCTGGCCAGGGTAGTTGACTTACACCTTCTAGAGCACGTTGGGTGGCACGGGATACATGCGGACGTGCATTGTCCTGTTGGAACAGCAAGTTCCCTTGCCGGTCTAGGAATGGTAGAACGATGGGTTCGATGACGGTTTGGATGTACCGTGCACTATTCAGTGTCGCCTCGACGATCACCAGTGGTGTACGGCCAGTGTAGGAGATCGCTCCCCATACCATGATGCCGGGTGTTGGCCCTGTGTGCCTCGGTCGTATGCAGTCCTGATTGTGGCGCTCACCTGCACGGCGCCAAACACGCATACGACCATCATTGGCACCAAGGCAGAAGCGACTCTCATCGCTGAAGACGACACGTCTCCATTCGTCCCTCCATTCACGCCTGTCGCGACACCACTGGAGGCGGGCTGCACGATGTTGGGGCGTGAGCGGAAGACGGCCTAACGGTGTGCGGGACCGTAGCCCAGCTTCATGGAGACGGTTGCGAATGAACCTCGCCGATACTCCAGGAGCAGCAATGTCCCTAATTTGCTGGGAAGTGGCGGTGCGGTCCCCTACGGCACTGCGTAGGATCCTATGGTCTTGGCGTGCATCCGTGCGTCGCTGCGGTCCGGTCCCAGGTCGACGGGCACGTGCACCTTCCGCCGACCACTGGCGACAACATCGATGTACTGTGGAGACCTCACGCCCCACGTGTTGAGCAATTCGGCAGTACGTCCACCCGGCCTCCCGCATGCCCACTATACGCCCTCGCTCAAAGTCCGTCAACTGCACATACGGTTCACGTCCACGCTGTCGCGGCATGCTACCAGTGTTATAGACTGCGATGGAGCTCCGTATGCCACGGCAAACTGGCTGATACTGACGGCGGCGGTGCACAAATGCTGCGCATCTAGCGCCATTCGACGGCCAACACCGCGGTTCCTGGTGTGTCCGCTGTGCCGTGCGTATGATGATTGCTTGTACAGCCCTCTCGCAGTGTCCGGAGCAAGTATGGTGGGTCTGACACACCGGTGCCAATGTGTTCCTTTTTCCATTTCCAGGAGTGTATCGTCCTGTCCTCGTCAGTGTTATCCACGTATTCGTTTCCTCACCGACTCTGCCAACCACCTCATTCCTTACCTTATAAGTTAACCTAATTTATCATTCGTCTGCAACACACCTCTCAAATGTTTGGATTCTCTCCTGTTCCGGTTTTCACTCAGTCCATGTTTCACTACTGTACAATACTCTGCTCCAAACGCACGTTCTCAGAAATTTCTTTATCAAATTAAGGTCTATGTTTGCTACTTGGTCTCTTGGCCAGGAATGCTCTTTTTGCCAGTGCTGGTCCGATTTTGATGTCCTCCTTGCTCCGTCCATCATTGGTTATTTTGCTGCCTAGGTAGTAGATTTCCTTAATTTCATCTACTTCGTCACCTCAAATCCTAATGTTAAGTTTCTTGCTGTTCTCATTTCTGCTACTCCTCACTACTTTCGTATTTCTCTGATCTACTCTCAGTCCATATTCTGTACCCATCTGACTGTCCGTTCCATTGAACAGATATAGAATTCTTCTTCACTTTCACTCAGCATAGCAACGTCATCAGCGAATCGTATCATTTAAATCCCTTCGACTTGAATTTTAATCTCACACATGAACCTTCCTTTTATTGACATCATTGTTACTTCCATGTACTTACTGAACAGTAGGGGCGAAAGAGTAAATCTCTGTCTTACATCATTTTCAATCCGAGTACTTCGTTCTTGGTCGTCCATTCTTATTATCCCCTCTTGGATCTTGCACGTATTGTATGTGACCCGTCTCTCCCTACAGCGTACCACTATTTTTCTCAGAATTTCGAACATATTGCACCATTTTACACTCTCGAAAGCTTTTTCCAGGTCCAAAATTCCTAAGAACGTGTCTCGATTTTTCATTAGTCGTGTTTCCATTATCAATCACAATATCAGAATTGCCTGTTTTGTGCCTTTACCTTTTATAAACCGAAGTGGTCTCCATCTAAAGGATTATTATTTATCTTTACCAATATTCTGTATATTATTATTGTCATTAATTTAGACGCATAATCTGTTAAGCTGACTGTGGGATAATTCTCGCATTTGTCAGCTTTTGCAGTCGTAGGAATTGTGTAGATGACATTTTTCCGAAAGTCAGATGGTACGTCGCCAGACTCAAACATTTTGCACACCAACTTGAATACTCGTTTTGTTACCACTCTACCCAGTGACTTCAGAAATTCAAATGGAATGTTATCTATCCGTTCTGCCTTATTTGATCTTAACTCCTGAAGAGGTCTATTCAGTTCTGATTCTAATACTGGATGCCCCCTCTCTTCTAAATCAACTCCTGTTTCTTCTTCTATCACGTCAGACAAATATTCCCACTCATACGGACCTTGAATGTTCTCTTTCCACCTATCCGGTCTCTCCTCTACGTTTAACAGTGAAGTTCCCGCTGCACCTTTAACGTTACCACACTTGCTTTCAGTTTCACCGAAGATTGTTTTCACGTTCCCATGTACTGAATCAGTCCTTGTGACAATCATTTCTTTTTCGATATCTTCACATCTTTCTGTCAACCATTTCGTCTTGGCTTCCCTGAACTTCCTTCTTATTTCATTCCTCAGTGACTTGTAGTTCTGTATTCCTGAGTTTCCCTGAACATTTTTGTACTTCCTGCTTACATCGATCAACCGAAGTTTTTCTTCTGCTAGTCATTATTTCTTCGCAGCGACTATCTTTTTATTTACGTTTTTGTTTCCAACTTCTGTCATTTCCCTTTTAATGTAAGTCCATTCCTCTTAAACTGTACTGCCTACTGAGCTATTCCTTGCTGCTGCATCTACAGCCTTCGAGAACTTCAAGCGTATCTCGACATTCGTTAATGCCTCTGTATCCCATTTCTTTGCGTATTGATTCTTCGTGAGTAATCCCATTAACTTCAGACAACTCCTTATCACTACTACAATGTTATCTGAGTTATATAAGCTCCTGGGTACGCCTTACTATCCAGTATCTGATTTCGAAATCTCTGTCTGACCATGGTGTGATCTAACTAAAATATTCTCGTAACGCTCGGCGTTTTCCAAGAATACCCCTCGTCTTGTGATTCTTGAACATATTAGTCTCTATTACTAGCTCAAATTTATTGCAGAACTCAATTAGTCTTTCTCCTCTCTCATTGCTTGTTCCAATCCCATACTCTCCGGTAATCTTTCCTTCTACTCCTTCCCCTACAACTGCATTCCAGTCCCCTATAACTACCAGATTTTCATCTCACTTTACGTACTGTACTACCCTTTCAGTATCCTCATATACTTCCTCAATCTCTTCATCTCCAGGTTGCGACGTCGGTTTTGAACTGAATTGTTCACAACAATACACTCTCTGTCATACCCTCCTATTCATAACGAATTCTACTCCAGTTATACCATTTTCTGCTGCTGTTGATATTACCTTATACTCTTTTGACCAGTAATCCTTGTCTTCTTTCCATTTCACTTCACTGACCCATACTATATTCTGACTGAGCCTTTTCATGTCCCTTTACAGATTTTCTAGCTTCTCTAGCACATTCAAGCTTCTCACATTCCGTGCCGTGACTATTAGAAGCTTCCGTTGGTTATTCAATCCTTTTCTCGTGATCACATCTCACTTTTGAGTCCCCTCCCTGAGATGAGAATGGGAGACTATTCCGGAATCTTTGGCCAATGGAGAGATTGTCATGACAATTTTCATTTACGTGCCACTTGTCCTGTGGATACACATTTTGTGTTCGTAATGCGGTGGTTTTAATTGCTCTCTGCATTCTCATGCCGTTGATCATTGCTGATTCTTCCGCTTCTAGGGATAGTTTTCCACCCGAAGGACAAGAGAGTGCCCCGAACGACTGTTGACTCCTCCGCCCTTTTGATAAGGCCGTTGGCAGCACGACGGCCACTTTATATGCCAGAAGCTTTTCGCCACCTTCTGCTGATTACTAATCAAAATTTCAGGCGGTGGCGAGTTTCGAACCCAGGACCGTACATGTTTTAACTACTAATCAAAGGTGCTACAATCCTCCCCCCCCCCTCCCCTTCTTTTGGAAATTTCGAAATTTCGTGGTAAGGTCTTATGGGACCAAACTGATGAGGTCATCGGTCCCTAAGCTTACGCACTACTTAATCTATCTTAAACTATCTTACACTAAGGACAACACAGACACTCACGCCCGAGGGAGAACTCGAACCACCGACGGGGGAAGCCTGGCGGGCAGTGACAAGACGCCTCAGACCACGTGGCTACCCCGCCCGTCCCCCTCTTTTTTTTTTTTTTTAAATGAACCTTCCTGGCGCCCAAAGGGAGGGTCGGGAGCAAAGTGGGCAGGGGTAACCACCCGACTCCTGGCCACCAAGTCACGTTCCCACCCTCCAGGAACCAAGGAAAGCGTAGGGAACGACAGAGTATATAAATCTAGGCACGTGGTCACTTACTGTAATTCGTCATCCAGTAAGCAAAGTTTGTATCCTCTCTGGTCACGTCAGAGCATGTGCATGTGCTTCGATAAGTGCCTAAGTGATAAGAAGTACCACTCAATCCATGATGAGAAGATAGCAGCACTGCATTGATACCAATGGTCACTACTTCGAACATCTGTAAATGGACGTTCATGCCACGTCTTTGACCTTCGTTGATCTTCAAAGACCTTACTGTTACACATCATTGGATTCGTCTCGATAGCTACTACCAGAAAATAAGTACCAAACTATAGCATCCCATTTATAAAAAAACAAAGTTGACTATATCTCTGACACGACCCCACCTAGAAACAAAAAACTAACGTGATATTATGGCCCCCATTGTTCCATTCAACATTTGTCGCACAAACTTTTCAGCTACTATCGTACTTTTGGAGTTATTGTAGGTGGCAGTAGTGACTCACCCAGTAATTTACGAGTCCAGTGATACAAATGGATAGGCTTACGCGGGCTGAGACGGTTGACCTTTTTTCTCAGTAATGTTTCGCGTCATAATGTAGAATACTATACTAGGGAAAGCAACGTATCGGTCTCAGTTATATAGTAAAACCTAGTAGATCCAGAAGAAGTCCGCTGTAACTGTGACCGAAAGGATACATACAGTAACTGACCGATTCGTTGGTTTCTCCAGTAGAGTTTTTTACATTATGACGCAAAAACTCAGAAAATCTTTGTATCAACCGAAACCAGTGGTTTTTTCTCTCTCAGCTTGTTACCCGCTCATTTTATCGTTGTAGTCCTATATTTTACGCTTCTATTTTTCAACTAAAATGCTGCTGACACTCGTTGCTACTTAAGAAAACAAATTAACGGAAAATGAATAATAGAGGTCCCGCCACGTGACAAGTTTAGTACTGACTGCTACACATGAAGTAGGTAACTGGATGATCCTCACGAGAGCACATTGCCGATGTAAACCTATTCTGCGTTTTTGCTTACCGTGGCCCGTTTAATAACCGAGGGTGGTCCATACCACGGACGTGATAGCAGTTTGCGCTGCAACGATTCCATTGTAGTCGGTGTTATACAGCACCACCTCATGTCGCGATTTTTCATTCTCTTGGCGTTACTACCAGCTAACAGCCACTTTGCTACCAATAATTACACTGGGGCGGAGATACAATGCCATTCTATTAAAAACAATGCTTTACTTTTTCATTTTTTTAATGGCTTCGTTGACTAGCCTGCCTCTATAAAGACCAACCATAAAACGGTAGCTCACGGGACACAGCCGCTCTCTCTCTCTCTCTCTCTCTCTCTCTCCCTCCCTCCCTCTACCCTCATCACCCACCAGAGCCACACTTGGTGTCGCCGGAATGCATGCCGGGAAATTCTGCGGCCGCACACACTTCGCTGTGCGTTAGTCGTTCGACGCACATTACTTCTCTGACGTAGTTGCCGGTCCATTTATGTAATAAAGCTTACCAGCAGATTTCAATACAGATTACACATTAAACCGGATTGAATAGAAATAAGCTGTATTTTGATGCGGCTTTTATGCGGAGTATGCGTTGTAAACGCACGCAATAAATCGTGGACAATCTGATCACCAAAGCGACTAAAAGAGCATCCAACAAACCACGGAGATTTCGGGCAGCATTTTGAGTAACATCCGCTGTTTTATTGGGACTAAAAATTCGAGTTACTGAGAAAAAAAGCCTTTGATACAAATTGGCGATATTTAATGCATCATAAGTCTCTGCAACTGTATACTGAACAAAAGTAATACCATTTCACGAAAGCATATACGAAATTATCGAACAGGTTCCATTGAACTACAATGCAGATTACGTTTTCCCGTTATTTCAATAAATCGCTTATGGCAGATGCCTGGATATTTCCCTCGAAAAGGTCACGGCCGACGTTCTTCTTTCTCCTAGCGCTATCCGAACTTACGCTACACTTCGAATGATTTTGTGATACTCTAATCATTCTTAATTAGATAGCGTATCTACATCTGCATACATATTTCTCAAGCCACAGTAGGGTGCGTGGCGGAGGGTACCCTGTACCACTACTAGTCAACTAGTTCCTTGTTCCACTAGCAAACAGACCGAAGGAAAAACGACTGTCATACGGTTGTTTATGATCCTCATTTCTAGTATATTATCATCGTGGTGAAACGTATGTCAGTGGCAGTAGAATCGTTCTGAAGCCAACTTCAAGTGGTGGTTCTGCAAATTTTCAATAGTTTACCTCAGAAAGAAAAATCACCCTCGATCTGGGGATTCACATTTCAGTTCCTGAAGTATCTGCGAAATACTTGCGTATTGTTCGAACCTATCGGTAACAAATCTAAACGACTGGCCATTAGAATTGCTACACCAAGAAGAAATGCAGATGATAAACGGGTATTCATTGAACAAATATATTATACTAGAATTGACATGTGATTACATTTTCACGCAATTTGGGTGCATAGATCCTGAGAAATCAGTACCCAGAACAACCACCTCTGGCCGTAATAACGGCCTTGATACGCCTGGGCATTGAGTCAAACAGAGCTTGGATGGCGTGTACAGGCACAGCTGCCCATGCAGCTTCAAGACGATACCACAGTTTATCAAGAGTAGTGACTGGCATATTGTGACGAGCCAGTTGCTCGGCCTCCATTGACCAGACGTTTTCAATTGGTGAGAGATCTGGAGAATGTGCTGGCCAGAGCAACAGTCGAACGTTTTCTGTATCCAGAAAGGCCTGTAAAGGACGTGGAACATGCGGTCGTGCATCATCCTGCTGAAATGTAGGGTTTCGCAGGGATTGAATGAAGGGTACAGCCACGGGTCGTAACGCATCTGAAATGTAACGTCCACTGTTCAAAGTGCCGTCAGCGCCAACAAGAGGTGACCGAGACGTGTAACCAATGGCAGCCCATACCATCACGCCGCGTGATACGCCAGTATGGTGATGACGAATACACGCTTCCAATATGCGTTCACCGCGATATCGCCAAACACGGATGCGACCATCATGATGCTGTAAACAGATCCTGGATTCATCCGAAAAAAATGACGTTTTGCCATTCGTGTACCCAGTTTCGTCGTTGAGTACGCCATCGCAGCCGCTCCTGTCTGTGATGCAGTGTCAAGGGTAACCGCAGCCTTGGTCTCCGAGCTGATAGTCCATGGTGCTGGAAACGTCGTCGAACTGTTCGTTCAGATGGTTGTTGTATTGCAAACGTCCCCATCTGTTGACTCATGGATCCAGAGGTGGCTGCACGATCCGTTACAACCATGCGGATAAGACGCCTGTCATCTCGACTGGTAGTGATACGAGGCCGTTGGGATCCATCACGGCGTGCCGTATTACCCTCCTCAGCCCACCGATTCCATATTCTGCTAACAGTCATTGGATCTCGACCAACGCGAGCAGCAATGTCGTGATACGATAAACCGCAATCGCGATAGGCTGCAATCCGACCTTTATGAAAGTCGGAAACGTTATGTTACGCATTTCTCCTCCTTACACAAGGCATCACAACAATGCGTCACCAGGCAACGCCGGTCAACTGCTGTTTGTGTATGAGAAATCGGGTGGAAACTTTTCTCATGTCAGCACGTTGTAGGTGTCGCCACCGGCGCCAACCTTGTGCGAATGCTGTGAAAAGCTAATCATTTGCATATCTCAGCATGTTCTTCCTGTCGGTTAAATTTCGCGTCTGTGGCACGTCCTCTTCGTGGTGTAGCAATTTTAATGGCTAGTAGTGTAATAGTCAGCGTCTGAAATACTTAACCCAACCTGATGCGGATCTGACATTTCACCAGTAATCGAGAATAGGCCGCCCTAGCGTCTTACCTGCGGTCTTCTTTACAGATGAAACACGTTTCCTGAAACTGTCGCAAGAACTCCAAGTCGACTATTCCCTTCCCCTACTACAATCCTTACATGGTCGTTCCATTTCATATATCTTTGCAGCCTTACACCCCGGTATTTAAACGACCTGAGTGCGTCAATCGGGGCGCTAGTGATATTGTAATCGAAAATTACGGATTTCCAGAATGAGATTTTTACTCTGTAGCGGATTCTGCTCTGATATGAAACTTCCTGGCAGATTGAAACTGTGTGCCAGACTGAGACTCGAACTCGGGAACTTTGCCTATCACGGGCAAGTGCTCTACCAACTGAGCTTCCCAAGCACGCCTCACGACCCGTCTCCACAGCTTTCATTCCGCGAGTACCTCGTCTCCTACCGCGAAAGGCAAAGGTCCCGAGTTCGAGTCTCGGTCCGGCACACAGTTTTAATCTGTCAGGAAGTTTCATTACAGATTTGTTTTTCCTACTGATACGCATTAAATTATATTTTCTTTTTTAATTTAGAGTTAGCTGCCAATCATCACTCCAACTAGAAATTGTGTGCACCTCACCTTGTATCCTCCTGCAGTCACTCAACTTCGTCACCTTACCGTAGACCACGGCATCAACAACAGACGACCTCACATTGCTGCTTACCCTGTGCGCCAGGATATATGCAGGAAGTAATGGCGGTCCAGTCATACTACTTGGGACACTTCTGAAGATACCCTTGTTTCTGATGAACACTCGCGACGAGAACAATATGCTGGGTTCCGTTACTTGAAAAGTCTTTGAGCCACTCACAAATCTGGGAACATGTTCCATAGCCTCGTACCTTCATTAACAGTCTGCATTGGGCCACTGTGACAAATGTTTTTCGGAAATCTAGAGATTGATATCTACCTGTTACCCGTCTTCCATAGTGTGCAATACATTATACGAGAAGAGGGAAAGCTGAGTTTCACACCAGCGACGCCTTCTAAAACCGTGATTCTTCCTGGACATTAGGTACGCGGTATCTAGGAAATGTATTGTGATTGAACTCAGAATTCGTCCTAGAATTCTGCAGTAAACCGATGTTAAGGATATTGGTCTGTAATTTTGCATCTCAATTCTTTTACCCTTGTTTTATACAGAGGTATCTGCGCTTTCTGCAGTCGCTTGGGTCTTTTCTCTGGTTGAGAGATTCGCTATAAATACAAACGAGGTAAGGTGTACATGCCGTACTGTACTCTCTGTAAAACCGAATATTGATCCTATCCGGACCTTGTGACTTGTTTGTTTTCAAGTCTACAGTTGTTTCCAACGCCAGAGATTCCTATTACTATGTCGTCCGTACGGGACTCTGTACAACGTCAAACGACGGTATGTTTGTACGATTCTCAAAAGTGATAGTTTTCTTGGAAATGAAATTTAAAACTTGGGCTTTCATTTTTGCTGCCTTCAAGTGCCGCACCAGACTGGTCAACAAGTGAATCGATGGAAACCTTAGCCCCAATCAGTGATTGTACATAGGACCAGAATTTTCGCGGATTCTCGGCTAGATCTTTTGCTAATGTATGACGGTACTACTTGTTGTATCGCAACGACTGCGATATGGCTTTCAAAATGATGGAGTACAACAAACAGTCGTCCTTTTTTCAGTTTTTATTAAGCAAATCTAGATTTAGGCCATTGCTTAGCCATGATCAGTGCATGTTCTACTACGTCAGTCCACTGTTGTTCGGGCGTCCGTCACAGTTCTTTCAAGTCTTGTACAAGCGACGTGAGGGCAGTAGCTACAGTAACAGCTTAAACTAACAGCTGTAAACAGCAGATGTGAATTCGACCAGTCTGTTGTGTTAAGCACAGGCCGTGCGCCCGTAGTGCCCCTACGTTGTTTTGCCAAAAATCGCAATGGAGCAACATATCCAAATCAGATCTTCAAAAGACATTCTCCAGAATGCTTTGAAGAACAGAGAAGTGTATGCTGAGTATAACTGCACGCCTTGATTCCCGAACAAAATCAAAGACGCGTGCCCGACTGCCACGACCTGACTGAACTGCAAAACGTGGTTTTTTTTTATTTTGAAAACATAATTATCACTAGTGACGATACTTGGTGAACCGCGGGACTGCTACTGTCGCAGGTTCGAATCCTGCCTCGGGCATGGGTGTGTGTGATGTCCTTAGGTTAGTTCTAAGTTCTAGGGGACTTATGACCTAAGATGTTGAGTCCCATAGTGCTCAGAGCCATTTGAACCATCTGATACTTGGTGTTTTCAAATGGTTCAAATGGCTCTGAGCACTATGGGACTTAACTTCTGTGGTCATCAGTCCCCTAGAACTTAGAACTACTTAAACCTAACTAACCTAAGGACATCACACACATCCATGCCCGAGGCAGGATTCGAACCTGCGACCGTAGCGGTCACGCGGTTCCAGACTGTAGCGCCTAGAACCGCACGGCCACTCCGGGCGGCATGGTGTTTTCAAAACGATTCCAGCACAAGATGATGAAGTACAGAAACTCCCATAATTGGGCAACCCACTAACGACAACACATCAACCCAACATAGCTTGCGAGTCGAATAACATTCCAAAGAATGACTTTATGACAGTTCGACATGGTTAAAATGAACTTTCCGTACTTTGTACTGTGGGCGGAGACTATGTACAATGATGTGAAAAAAGTCACTGGATACATTTTTTTATGATGTCGGACCTTCTTCTGGCCGGCGCACTGCAGCAGCTCAACGTGGTAGGGACTCAACAAATCGCTGAAGACCCTTCATAAATAGTGAGCCGTGGAGCCCCTATAACCGTCCGCAATTGCGAAAGCGTTGCCGGTGAAGGATTTTGTGCACGAACACACCTCTCGATTATGTCTCCCATAAATACTCGACAGGCAGCCAAATTATTCGCTAGGATTGTCCAGAAGTTCTTAAAACCAGTCGCGATAGATTGTGGCCCGATGACACGGCGCATTGCCACCCATAAAAATTCCACCAATGCTTGGGAACACGTAGTTCATTAATGGCTGCAGATGGTCTCCAGGTAACCGAACATAACGATTTCTGCTCAATGTACGGTGCAGTTGGACAAGAAGACCCAGTAGACGCAATCAGTTGGACCATGCCTGTTTAGGCAGTTTGTCGTTTTAGTGTGTTCCGAAGAAGGCGTGGTTATCCGCGCCGAAACGTAGGCGAACATCCGGCTTCTGTTTGCAATCGAGGCGGGTTCAAATGGCTCTGAGCACTATGGGACTTAACTGCTGTGGTCATCAGTCCCCTAGAACTTAGAACTACTTAAACCTAACTAACTTAAGGACATCACACATATCTGTGCCCGAGGCAGGATTCGAACCTGCGACCGTAGCTTTCACGCTGTTCCAGACTGTAGCGCCTAGAATCGCACGGCCACTCCGGCCGGCGAGGCGGGTTCCTTATAATCATTAAATTATTCACGATTGCTGACGCGCTGCAATGTTAAAAGTTCTCAAGACCCAGTCCATTCCATGTAAACACAGCCCACGCCATTATGGAGCCACCCCCAGCTTGCACAGTGCCTGTTTGACAACTTGGGTTCATGGGTTCGTAGGCCCTGATACACATAACTCTACCATCGTCTTTTACGAAATGAAGCCGGCTCTTATTTGATCAGGCGAGTGTTTTTCAGTTGTGTACGGTCCAGTCTACATGGTCACGAACCCAGAAGGGGCGCGGCAGACGATCTCGTGCTGCTAGCGAGGTCACTCGCGTCGGTCGTCTGCTGCTATATCCCATTAACGCCAAATTTCGCTACATTGTCCTAACAGATACGTTCGTCGTACGTTCCACATTGATTTTAGCGGTTATTTCACGCTGAATTGCTTGTCTGTTAGCACTGACAACAACTCTAGGCAAGTGCCACTGCTCTCGGTCGTTAAGTGAAGACCGTTGGGCACTGCGTTGTCCGTGGTGAGAGGCAATGCCTGAAATTTGGTATTCTCACCACACTCTTGACATTGTGGAGCTCAGGCTATTGAATTTTCTAACGATTATCTGAATGTAATGTCCCATACATCTAACTCCAACCAGCTTTCCGCGTTCAGAGTCCCGTCGTGTGGCCATAACCATATCTCACAACTTTTCACATGACTCGCCTGTGTGAAAATGACTACTCCATCAATGAAATGTCCTTTATACCTTGTATACATGACACTACCGCCATCTGTATGTGTGCATATCACAGTTTCATGACCTGTCACATGTATTAAAACCCGCCACCTTTATTTTTTTCCGAACCCAGTCTCGAAACTTTTTGGACTAACGGGGTATCTTCCAGACAGTTGTAATGAATCAGTCCAGAAAGATGCGACGGCATGGAAACGTGACAGCATACCATAAAGAAGTTATCGCGTTTTGGCATGTCCATGTGCAAATCGTGAATGAAGCTGCCGGATTTATAGGCGTATCAACGTCGACTACAAAGCGTACCTATAAGGAACAGTGTACCAGACACACCCGAATAACATGCTGTAGTAACGGGGTTACCCGGGCGGTCTGAGGCGCTGCAGTCATGGAGTGTGCGGCTGGTCCCGGCGGAGGTTCGAGTCCTCCCTCGGGTATGGATGTGTGTGTTTGTCCTTAGGATAATTTAGGTTAAGTAGTGTGTAATATTAGGGACTGATGACATTAGCAGTTAAGTCCCATAACATTTCACGAACATTAGGTTTTTTTTGGGACAAGAGACGAGTATTAGATGTTGTCAATGACAGTTGGTTTCAATACTGTCAGAAGTTGCTACTGTCAGTAAATACATCTCAACCAGTTTGGGAGCAAAAACTGCGAAGGCAAAAGCATGCTATGTTCATTTGTAGCGGGGTGCCATTGCTCATAGAGGCACATACAGCTGCACGTTTTCCGGGGGCCAATAAACGTAGAAAGTGGACACTACCTGTCTGCTGGAGAGTAGTCAAGTCCAGTGGTCATGATTTTGGCTCTTTTGGAAAGATGCAAGGAATCGGTGCATCAACGATGCCGGGAGGTGCTTAAACAACGGCAAGACGTAGTTACAGACATAGGTATTTCTGCGATTTTTCGTGGTGTATTTCATGCCATGACGCGTGTCTACTCATTCATGTTATCTTCAACATGAAGCAAGTAGTTTATTCGTACATTATCGGTGACCAAGTGGCCTTTTCTTCTACGTATTTATGAGTATGCTGAGCAGCATCCATCTCCCAAGATGTCAGCAGCTCAGTGATCACACGTCTGCGCCCATATATTCGTGGTTTGATGAATAGTCAGGCACCTAATCACACCTATTACCCTGACTGAGTTAGTCAGTTTGATGTCTACCTAGACTGAGTTAGTTAATCCGAAAGAACAGACACCACACATTCGTATAATTTGATACGCCTAGCTGGACAATGAATCCACTTCCTTCAGTAGGGATTCACAAATGTGTCCGACCTTCTGTGGAAGAACGAATATGGAGGAAATTGATAGCGGCTGCTGGTAGATAGCGCTCGATGGGAGTGTGGATCGGCCGTGATGCGAACCGAAGTAGTCTGTGCAGATGCGATAACACGGTGTCCCGGATGGCGCAGTGCTTACCGCACCTGCCTATAAAGCAGGAGATCCCGGGCTTGAAACATGGTCCGGTACTCGTTTTTACTTGTCACCGTCGATTCCGCGTAATGTCCCAATGGATCTGACAGCAGTGATATCTTTCTACATCTACATTTACATCTACATCTACATCTACATGGATACTCTGCAATTCACACTTAAGTGCCCTGCAGAGGGTTCATCGAACCATTTACATACTACTTCTCTAAAATTCCACTCTCGAATGGCGCGTGGGGAAAAGGAACAACTAAATCTTTCCGTTCGAGCTCTGATTTCTCTTATTTTATTATGATGATCATTTCTCCCTACGTTGGTGGGTGTCAACAAAATATTTTCGCATTCGGAAGAGAAAGTTGGTGATAGAAATTTCGTAAATAGATCTCGCCGTAAAGAAAGCCACCTTTGTTTCAGTGACTGCCAAACCAACTCGCGTATCATATCAGTGACACTCTCAACCCTATTGCGCGATAACACGAAACGAGCTGCCCTTCTATGCACTTTTTCGATGTCCTCCGTCACTCCTACCTGGTAAGGATCCCACACCACGCAGCAATATTCTATTAGAGGACGGACAAATGTAACGTAGGCTGTCTCTTTTGTGGATTCGTCTGATCTAATTGTTCTGCCAACAAAGCGCAGTCTTTGTTTCGCCTTCCCTACAAAATTATCTATGTGGTCTATCCAATTTAAGTTGCTCGGAATTGTCATTCCTAGGTATTAAGTCGAATTGCCAGCCCATAGATTTGTGTAATTTATCGTATACCCAAAATTTATCGAATTTCTTTTTGTACCCATGTGGAGGACCTCGCACTTTTCTTTGTTTAGTGCCAATTGCCACTTTTCGCACCACACAGAAATTATCTCTAGATTATTTTGTAATTGGAATTGATCGTCTGATGATTTTACTAGACCGTAAATGACAGCGTCATTTACAGACAACCTAAGGGGGCTGCTCAGATTATCACCTAGGTCATTTATGTAAATCAGGAACAGCAGAGGGCCTATTAGATTAGATTAGATTAGATGAATACTAGTTCCATGGATCATGAATACGATATTTCGTAATGATGTGGAACGAGTCAAATTTTCCAATACATGACATAATTAAGTTAATTTAACAACATACTTAAGTTAATATAACAACTTTTTCATTTTTGTGTTTTTTTATTTTTATTTTTTTAAATTTTTTTATTAATATTTTTTTTTACATTTATATCTAATTATTCCTCTATGGAGTAGAAGGAGTTTTCATTCAGAAATTCTTTTAATTTCTTCTTAAATACTTGTTGGTTATCTGTCAGACTTTTGTTACTATTTGGTAAGTGACCAAAGACTTTAGTGCCAGTATAATTCACCCCTTTCTGTGCCAAAGTTAGATTTAATCTTGAATAGTGAAGATCATCCTTTCTCCTAGTATTGTAGTTATGCACACTGCTATTACTTTTGAATTGGGTTTGGTTGTTAATAACAAATTTCATAAGAGAGTATATATACTGAGAAGCTACTGTGAATATCCCTAGATCCTTAAATAAATGTCTGCAGGATGATCTTGGGTGGACTCCAGCTATTATTCTGATTACACGCTTTTGTGCAATAAATACTTTATTCCTCAGTGATGAATTACCCCAAAATATGATGCCATATGAAAGCAACGAATGAAAATAGGCGTAGTAAGCTAATTTACTAAGATGTTTATCACCAAAATTTGCAATGACCCTTATTGCATAAGTAGCTGAACTCAAACGTTTCAGCAGATCATCAATGTGTTTCTTCCAATTTAATCTCTCATCAATGGACACATCTAAAAATTTGGAATATTCTACCTTAGCTATATGCTTCTGATTAAGGTCTATATTTATTAATGGCGTCATACCATTCACTGTACGGAACTGTATGTAATGTGTCTTATCAAAATTCAGAGAGAGTCCGTTTACAAGGAACCACTTAGTAATTTTCTGAAAGACAGTATTGACAATTTCATCAGTTAAGTATTGTTTGTCAGGTGTGATTACTATACTTGTATCATCAGCAAAGATAACTAACTTTGCCTCTTCATGAATATAGAATGGCAAGTCATTAATATATATTAAGAACAACAAAGGACCCAAGACTGACCCTTGTGGAACCCTATTCTTGATAGTTCCCCAGTTTGAGGAAAGTGCTGATCTTTGCATATTATGAGAACTACTTATTTCAACTTTCTGCACTCTTCCAGTTAGGTACGAATTAAACCATTTGTGCACTGTCCCACTCATGCCACAATACTTGAGCTTGTCTAGCAGAATTTCATGATTTACACAATCAAAAGCCTTTGAGAGATCACAAAAAATCCCAATGGGTGGTGTTCGGTTATTCAGATCATTCAAAATTTGATTGGTGAAAGCATATATGGCATTTTCTGTTGAAAAACCTTTCTGGAAACCAAACTGACATTTTGTTAGTACTTCATTGTTACAGATATGTGAAGCTACTCTTGAATACATTACTTTCTCAAAAATTTTGGATACAGCTGTTAGAAGGGAGATTGGACGGTAATTGTTGACATCAGATCTATCGCCCTTTTTATGCAAAGGTATAACAATAGCATATTTCAGTCTGTCAGGGAAAATGACCTGTTCCAGAGAGCTATTACACAGGTGGCTGAGAATCTTACTTATCTGTTGAGAACAAGCTTTTAGTATTTTGACACTATGACACTATGACACTACCTTGCGGAACGCCAGAAATCACTTCTGTTCTGCTCGATGATTTACCGTCTATCACTATGAACAGTGACCTCTCTGAGAGGAAATCACGAATACAGTCACATAACTGAGACGATACTGCATATGCTCGCAATTTGACTAATAGTCGCTTGTGAGGAACGGCATCAAAAGCCTTCTGGAAATCTAGGAATGTGGAATAGATCTGAGATCCCTTGTAGACAGCACGCAGTACTCCATGGGAATAAAGAGCTAGCTGCGTTGCACAAGAACGATATTTTCTGAATCCGTGTTGGTTATGTATCAATAAATCATTTTCTTCAAGGTGATACATAATGTTCGAGTACAGTATATGCTCCATAATCTTACTGCAAATTGAGGTCAGTGATATGGGTCTGTAATTCAATGGGTTACTCCTAGTCCCTTTCTTGAATATTGGTGTGACCTGTGCTACTTTCCAGTCTTTAGGAACAAACTTTTCTTCAAGTGAGCAATTGTATATGGTTGCTAAGAAAGGCATTATTGTGTCTGCATACTCTGAAATGAACATGATTGGTATACCATGTGGACCGGAAGATTTGCCTTTCTTAAGTGATTTGAGTTGTTTCGCAACACCTAAGATATCTCCTTTCATGTCACTCATGCTAACAGCTGTTCTGATTTAGAATTCTGGAATATTTACTTCGTCTTCTTTCGTGAAGGAAAACTGATTGCTTTCCCTTCTTTTCTTCACCTCTCCACCTCCAGTTCAGGTGAAACGTATAACAGCTGTGGATTTCGGACATGTCCGGAAGAACAGACACCATATTTTCATATAATTAGTTAGTTTCATGTTGCATGGACGATTATGAACTATAAATCGCAATGTTGTGGCACGGATCATTTTATATTCACATCACAAATTTGCTTGTACATGTGATTACATGCTGAACATTTCTGATATTTTTGTTTTATTTTATTTCATTGTTTTAATTTTTTTAAGAAAAAAGATGCACAGATCTGATATAGTAGCTTCTTCCCAGCACTTATTACACATTTGAATCGAAGAAACTCTTCTACGGAATAGGAGAAACTTTGCCAATTGTTCTATCTTTACTTTGTTGTCAGTCAGAAATTCTATATCACAGGTTAGATTGTCTAAAATTTGTCTTGAAACATTGTGCACCCCCCTTCTTATGCTAACGCTATCCTAAACGAAATGTTAGGTTTGATTCCATAGGGAAACGGTTGTTCCCAGCGACTGTATTCATATCAAGTTGTAAACAGCGGTGCCAGTGTGAACTCAACTTCTGATATGAATACTCCAGTTTGGACTCTGGGCATACACTTGTGTTTTCAATATTTTAACTTACATTTACTGCACTGAAAGTGGCCACACAGTGACCGAAATCTGAATATGCAATAAACATCACTCTACTAGAATGAAATTTTCACTCTTGAGCGGAGTGTCCGATCATAAGAAACCTCCTGGTACATGAAAACTGTGTGCCGGACCGTCTCGAACTCGGAAACTTGGCCTTTCGCGGGCAAGTGCTATACATTTTTTTCCTTTTCCATTTCGTTCGTTGTATTTGGTCGTTGCGGAAGACCCAGGACATTCTTTGAACATCGTTGTTGATCCCTTCACTCAGTTTTTTTTTTAATTACAGAGACCAGCCAGCCCTGTGACCGAACACGCTGAGCTACCATGCCGGCACCGTCTGAGCTACCCTAACATGACTCACGACTCATCCTCGCAGCTATACTTCCACCAGTACCTCGTCACCTTCCTTCCAAACTTCACAGAAGCTCTCCTGCTAAGCAAATTACCCGAGTTCGAGTCTCTGTCCGGCACACAGTTATAATCTGCCAGGAAGTTTCATATCACTCCTACTGATTGCTATACCGTCCAGTATTTGATACATGTATTCGCAGATGCGAGTACGAACAACCATCTCCTGTGTAAGAAAATAACGACAACGAAGATTTGTGCCAGACTGGGACTTGAACAAGTATTTGCCGGTTTGCGAGAGCGGTTGCCTTAATTGCTTAGGCTACCTGTACATGTCTCACAGACAGACTCAACTGTCGTATGTCTTTGTTCCTGCGTCACATCATGTACGCATATGCACATTATTTATTTCCTGTACATTGGGGGGTGGGGTATTTTAATTAAATGTTGGTGTCTAGTGGCTGGCTCTGAGCACCATGGGACCCAACAGCTGTGGTCATCAGTCCCCTTGAACTTAGAACTACTTAAGCCTGACCAACCTGAGGACATCACACACATCCATGCCCGAGGCAGGATTCGAACCTGCGACCGTAGCAGTCGCGCGGTTCCGGACTGCGCGCCTAGAACCGCGAGACCACCGCGGCAGGCTGGTGCGTAGTATCGGTGGATGAATACAAGGTTGCAGTGCCTGTGTTGTTAAGAAGAATGATGCAGTGTTCCCATGACTTACATGCACATAAAGCGGAACATTTCACAGCTCTTGTGAAAAACACAGGTACCGCAATATGCCATAGAGAATATCTGGGACTATGTGGAATTCTGCACGAAATGCGGCAACCAACAACCCCGCAAGTTTGTATCCGTGCAGGATCTAATGATCAATGACTGATTAGTTTCAGCTCGACATGGAATAACTAAAAAAAAAAATGTGGACTCTCTTTCTCGCCGAATTGAAGCCATTATCAAAGTTGGACTGGGATCATACATGGTGTCTCCTGGAGGTGACTAATTCCTTTTATCCAGTGTCCACACAATATGATTCCTAGATCGTATTTCTCAGACGAAACGAATTTAGCTGAGTCTCTCTCTTTGCAGTTATGGGGTACTACGGACCATAATGAAATGTATGTTCAGACTGTGCCTATTATGCTGACAGTCTGGGAACAAACGATAATCCATTAAGTAGGAAATAACAGGATACCACAACGTTTTGAAATAACCAAACCAACATATCTGATGAGTAACCGTTGGTAACATCGTACAAGTTAACTGGCTGGCTACAAGCCCAATGAACCCTTTGAATCTGTCAGTCGCAGTGAGGGCTGGTTTAAGTTCGCGTTCGGTCCGTAGTGCTGATGGACTGTGGGGCCCCTATTCATCAATCTGATCTAATTTTTGTTGAAATGTGGCATTCCCTTTCCATGTATTACTTGAAGGTCACGTCTAATAACATAGGATTTAAATAATTTAAACTATAGGAGCTTCATTTTTGAACAATCACCTGGCCCAATACGTCAATTTTACTCAATAAGCAGAAACTACACTCCTGGAAATTGAAATAAGAACACCGTGAATTCATTGTCCCAGGAAGGGGTAACTTTATTGACACATTCCTGGGGTCAGATACATCACATGATCACACTGACAGATCCACAGGCACATAGACACAGGCAACAGAGCATGCACAATGTCGGCACTAGTACAGTGTGTATCCACCTTTCGCAGCAATGCTGGCTGCTATTCTCCCATGGAGACGATCGTAGAGATGCTGGATGTAGTCCTGTGGAACGGCTTGCCATGCCATTTCCACCTGGCGCCTCAGTTGGACCAGCGTTCGTGCTGGACGTGCAGACCGCGTGAGACGACGCTTCATCCAGTCCCAAACATGCTCAATGGGGGACAGATCCGGAGATCTTGCTGGCCAGGGTAGTTGACTTACACCTTCTAGAGCACGTTGGGTGGCACGGGATACATGCGGACGTGCGTTGTCCTGTTGGAACAGCAAGTTCCCTTGCCGGTCTAGGAATGGTCGAACGATGGGTTCGATGACGGTTTGGATGTACCGTGCACTATTCAGTGTCCCCTCGACGATCACCAGTGGTGTACGGCCAGTGTAGGAGATCGCTCCCCACACCATGATGCCGGGTGTTGGCCCTGTGTGCCTCGGTCGTATGCAGTCCTGATTGTGGCGCTCACCTGCACGGCGCCAAACACGCATACGACCATCATTGGCACCGAGGCAGAAGCGACTCTCATCGCTGAAGACGACACGTCTCCATTCGTCCCTCCATTCACGCCTGTCGCGACACCACTGGAGGCGGGCTGCACGATGTTGGGGCGTGAGCGGAAGAGGGCCTAACGGTGTGCGGGACCGTAGCCCAGCTTCATAGAGACGGTTGCGAATGGTCCTCGCCGATACCCCCGGAGCAACAGTGTCCCTAATTTGCTGGGAAGTGGCGGTGCGGTCCCCTACGGCACTGCGTAGGATCCTACGGTCTTGGCGTGCATCCGTGCGTCGCTGCGGTCCGGTCCCAGGTCGACGGGCACGTGCACCTTCCGCCGACCACTGGCGACAACATCGATGTACTGTGGAGACCTCACGCCCCACGTGTCGAGCAATTGGGCGGTACGTCCACCCGGTCTCCCGCAAGCCCACTATACGGCCTCGCTCAAAGTCCGTCAACTGCACATACGGTTCACGTCCACGCTGTCGCGGCATGCTACCAGTGTTAAAGACTGCGATGGAGCTCCGTATGCCACGGCAAACTGGCTGACACTGACGGCGGCGGTGCACAAATGCTGCGCAGCTAGCGCCATTCGACGGCCAACACCGCGGTTCCTGGTGTGTCCGCTGTGCCGTGCGTGTGATCATTGCTTGTACAGCCCTCTCGCAGTGTCCGGAGCTAGTATGGTGGGTCTGACACACCGGTGTCAATGTGTTCTTTTTTCCATTTCCAGGAGTGTAGTTATCACAGTCTATATTTTGCCTCCACGCGTGACAAGAAAAATACATTTCTGAATAACAAGCCTATTCATCATAGAAATGAAACACAAATTTGGCGCCACTACAGAGCCGTGCGGTCCTGTGAATTTAAAAATCTCACCAGCTACCGTGCGCAGCTCTCTCTGTCAAAATCACGCTTCCTGGCGGTTGTTTTCGCAACCCGACGCTTGCAGCGGACCAAGACAAGGGCTCCTCTCCCACGACGTGCAATAGTGTGGGGCTAGCTAGCAGCGTGGGCCGCACTGGGAAGTTGTGGTCAGAGCTTTTCCTCATTGTATAGTCAAGCCGTGACGTCACGTGCGTAGATCTTGTCACAGGCTTTCCATCACACTATCATCGGCAGCAGAGTGGAACTGCTTTAGGTGTTCTCCCAGTTAAGGGAGATAGGGGATAGGACGTCAAACTGACCGACTTGGAGCAGGAGAGCCACCAGAGCACATTTTAATTTCCACTATCTATACATTTACAAACAAATTCATAAAACTTTGTCAATATGAATAGGCAGGATTCAGGATTCACGCTGATAGCAATGGAAGTTCAAAAAGATAAGAAAACAAATTTTTTGCATGTGAAATTTCGTCGTTTTTTCACTTACTGTTGGCTGCATTTGTTGCTATTGGTATTTTTTTCTTCATAAGTAAGAGACATTCTTCGGTGAACTCTGCACAGCATACAAACCATATTTACAGGAGCATGAAACTCTAGAACTTTCGAAACCTATTAAAAACTGTAGAAGAAACTGAGATAATTAACTATAAAAATTGAGTTTTTCTAAACGTGAATTTTAAAATGTAACAACTCATTCATTTTTTCATAAATTAGATAAATTCAAAAGTCTGATACACCTCTAAGTATGGTTTGTATGTTGTGCAAAATTCATCGTAGAATCTCACTTACTTATAAAGAAAAGTGTACCTATAGTAGCAAATGTAGCCAATAGGAAGTGAAAAAACGATGAAATTTCACATGTAAAAGAAATGTATTTTGTTATGCTTTTGAATGCTATGAGTGTGAATCCTGAATCCTTCCTGACCATGCTGACAAAGTTTTATAAATTTATTTGGAAAGTTATAGACAGTGGAAATTAAAATGTCCTGTGGTGCCTCTCCTGCTCTAAGTCGACCCGTTTGACGTCCAACCCACATTAAAGTATTTTGCTCACTTGTTATATTATGGTTAAACATTTGTCAAACCGTACATATTTCTTACCTTCTGCCGGCTGTGGTAGGAGTTTGTTTATTTTGCGGACCTTCAAGCAGACGTCTGTGTGATTATGTGGCAGGTTTAGTTTACATTTGTGTTGCTAGTCAATCGTGTATCAAGTGTTCATTGTGAGCGGCTTAGCAATGGGGATGGTTAGTAATTAGAGATACTTGTTATGTTTATTTTGAGTGCAAGCTCCATGTAGGAGTAGTTATTAATATTTGCCAATCTCACTTTTGCAACAGTGAGCATATGTGTTCCCAGTGGGTTTAGGCACCGCCTCTAGCGAAATCGGCTGTGGATCGCTTTGAGAGGTTTCCAGAGCGATGTGCCATTCCTAATGGAAGATTTACATTTGCCAAGTGTGCGAAACGTCTGGAGGTGTAGTCCCCGAAAGTTTATTCCTGTCGCTTGGTATTGCCAGCTGTACCGGGTGATTAAAAAGTCAGTATAAATTTGAAAACTTAATAAACCACGGAATAATGTAGATAGAGAGTCAAAATTGACACACCTTCTTGCAATGACATGGGGTTTTATTAGAACTGAAAAAGTTGCTAGACACGTGAAAGATCTCTTGCTCGCGTCGTTTGGTGATGATCGTGTGCTCAGCCGCCACTTTCGTCATGCTTGGCCTCCCAGTTCCCCAGACCTCAGTCCGTGCGATTATTGGTTTTGGGGTTACCTGAAGTCGCAAGTGTATCGTGGTCGACCGACATCTCTAGGGATGCTGAAAGACAACATCCGACGCCAATGTCTCATCATAACTCCGGACATGTTTTACAGTGCTGTTCACAACATTATTCCTCGACTACAGCTATTGTTGAGGAATGATGGTGGACATATTGAGCATTTCCTGTAAAGAACATCATCTTTGTTTTGTCTTACTTTGTTATGCTAATTATTGCTATTCTGATAAGATGAAGCACCATCTGTCGGACATTCTGTGAACTTTTGTGTATTTTTTGGGTTCTAATAAAGCCCCATGTCATTCCAAGCATGTGTGTCAATTTGTACCTCTCTATCTACATTATTCCGTGATTTATTCAGTTTTCTAATTTATTCTGACTTATTGATCACCCGGTATGTTGAGATCTGAGTCGTGCCATCTGATTGAAATCCTGTAATGGATTTGTGTAGCACTGATTGCACCTTTCGCGAAGCGAGTCCAGTGATGTACGACGAAACCATCACAGAGTTAAATACTATATGATATGCTCCCGTAACTGACGGCGTTTTTTAAGTGTTTCTCTCCGCTGGCACATGCCTTGTCACCTATCTGACAATACGTGAAAGCACTGGCTAGCTTCGGTCATGTTCTATCAGCAGCAGGTTTTAGGGTTTGTTTCGTGTAACAGACACGCACAAGCTGTTGTCAATTAGGTTTTGTAGTCAGTTTGGTTGGCGTAAGTGTCCCTGGTCAATCTTGAATGACGTGTTCAGAAATCGGGATTGGCTCCATCGCAAATGCTGTACTGATTTAAGCAAGAGTGTCTCGAAATTTTGGTTTGAAGTATTATTGATCACGTTAACAAGTAAAAAGCGTTATATTGTACGGGAACGATGTTTAATTCTCTGGATGGAAAACGAAATGCCTTTCCAGTTATGAAAACTTAAGCTATCAAAACTGGACCTATTCGGTTTCATGGAGTTACCGCGATTGTTACTTTCAATAAAAGTGTCAAAACTGAATCTCGAGATCGATTTCCTTTATCAACATGCGACAAGTTTCAGGCAAGCTGCCCATATTCAGATTCTTTGTTACAGTTACAGAGTAACCTGTTGAAAGTGGAACTGAGAATTCATTGTCATAACTGTCATAAGCCTTGCTGCAAAATTCGGCAGGAGAAAACGGCAAATGTATGTAACTGAATAGGGATGCATGAAATCTTCACAGAAAAGCGGGGATTATGACAGTGAACTCTCAGTTTCACAGTCGACAGATTACTCTGTAGCAAATGATCTGAACATAGGCAGCCGGAAAGCGACCTAGACTGAATTTGGATACTTTTTTAAAGCTACGTTGTTCTCAATGGAAGAAAGCTGCAAATCTAACACTGCAAAATTTGGTAATAGAAAATGGCGCACTTGCGTATTTGAATGGATTGAACATTAAAGTATGCATGAAATCTTCACAGATATGTGCTGAAATTAGGTGGTCAACATACTGTAAAGGTACAGAGAGACTGAATTAAAAATTAGTGATAGCAACGTAAAACTGGAGCGCTAAAACAGCGGTAATTGGAATAGATTACCGTTAAATCAGTCAGATGCTTTTGCTCGACTGTTTCGCTAAACGGCCAACATCGTTTGGTTCGAGGATACATCAACAATGGCTTTTAGGCAAGCTTGTTTCCCAAATGGCTGTAAGCATTATGGGACTTAACATGTGAGGTCACCAGTCCCCTAGACTTACAACTACTTACACCTAACTAACCTAAGGACATCACACACATCCATTCCCGAGTAAGGATTCGAACCTGCGACCGTAGCAGCAGCGCGGTTCCGGACTGAGCGCCTAGAACCGCTCGGCCACACCGGCCGGCAAGCTTGTTTTTAACCATGTACGGCAAACCATCGCTGCCGCCAATAATCTGACGCTAAGTTTGTAACAGTGGACAGCAGACCATACTGGAACATAACATATTAACAAATCTCTTGTGGGAATCTGTAATTCGTAGATTATGGTTAAATGAAATGAATTTAAATCGAATCCTTTTTGAAATGTTCTCAAAATACTAGTAATTTCATATTCTGCGACGTACGTGCCTGCACACATTCCTTAAGTATTCTGTCAATTCAAGTATTTATTAAATGCGGTAACGATTTAATGTTCACTAACTACATTTGACTGTAGGACACGGTTGTACACCTGCCGCATTACACTATAAACTATTCTTTTCACTTCTAATAACAATCAGCTGCAGGCAGAATTATGGACAGTGGAGTAAATATTGTCCTAAGGACTAGCTGGTTATCGAGTGGAAATGAAACATTACTTAACCAGTTATTTAATATCGTGAGAGAAACGACAGATGGTCACTAGCCGTATTATGAAGTTTCGAAGTCAATTACCACGACACCTTTCAAAGTTAAAGCTGACGAATGTACGTGATGCATTCACAAGTGAAAGCATATTGCTGTTCAGAATTCTTCTCTATAAAACTTGTTGTCGAATAACTCACAATTCTAAAGGTGATGCCGTTTAAAGTTACAACTTCTGTAACTTTCAGAAGTCCTGCAGAAACTTTAACAGATTCACGATACTGTGGTCCGTTAAACTTCAGTCACTTTAAACATGACTGACGCATCACTCACCAACCCATACGTCCGTACCTGGTGACCTCTTAAAGTGAACCGTTCCCAGAGAATATGGCCGCTACCCTTCAATAGGCACGATCTGTAACTGGAAAATCTCAAATTTCCATTGAACTTACTAGTGCTACTCATATTAAAGATGAACTGATACTAGAATTACACCAGATATTCCGTTGTAACACTATATTTTTGCTGGAGACCATGGTATTCTTGTTATTTACGTTTTTATCAGAACGATAGTAATCTTGCCATTACTTGCTACTATCCATTATTAAAAGTAATGAAACTTATAAGTTTACAAATGCGTGTGATCGAATACTGTCTCTTACTGGCGCTACATTTATTGAATAGTAATTTATTTTGCATTGAGATACGTTTTACCATCCTCGGAATTAACATACTGGCTAATAACTCAACATGTATTACGTTAATAAGAGCCTTGAAAGTGTATTTCGATAACGGTGTCCCAGCTCTGTCTGTGCACCCTTGGTGTCTTAAAAATCGCTAAAGTTATTCATTTTTAAAGTTAATAAATATATCTGGGCAGTCACGAAGACCCTTAAAATGCTAGGAAAAATTCCAGACATAAAAAGCACCTGAAATTCATTTGTTTTTATCTGTCTTCTCTTATGTTAATTTAGACTGACGTATAGTCGTTTTTTAACTCCTCTTTGTCTTCGTGTTCTATAGTTTTGACTGGGCACGTATGACCCCAGTTGTTTTTTGCGTCCTAAAGCAAAACAAAAACAACTGTGAACAGGCAACAGTGACAGTCAGAATTGATGAATACCTTTCTAGCAGTAACATCCCTGTCGGGAAAGGCGTTCGTCAAAGTGATACCATCTCTCCGCAACTGTTTACCCTTGCATTGGAAAACTTACAGTAAGACTCCTTAGTGTATTTCTATTCTCACTCATTAAAATGTAGGCAAATTCTTAGTGTCAGCTATGTTCAATAATTTTACACTAACTTTTGAAATACGTAAACAGGAACGAAAATATTCCGTACTCAATGTGCTGTCAGTCTGTTCATAAGATTGCCTTTCTTATCTATTATTGAGTAACGCGACGTTGATGCTGAAAAGTGCTTCATTAATGTGCCCTCTGACTCTGAATTTTTATTAGGTTTTCATTTAATTGCATATGAAGAAATAATTTTAGACTGTTTTAATGTATCCATGTACGACTCACGCAAACATCATTTGCCTATGCGAAAAGCTTTTCCCCCATCGCGTCCTTCATTTTTACGTTAGTTTTAGACAAATCTTGACAGACTGCACTTTTCGGGGCTAGGCTTGTGTGAGTTAATAATATTTAGTAGTTATTCCTGCAACCCATGAGACAAGTAACATAGCACTTTTGTAAAGTCATTTTTTCCGTTCTACTTGCCACACAGATCTTTCTGCTCCGAGGCAATTCTGACGTGTCGTCCTGGCTAAAATATTGATGATTATTAAATTCTGCAATTGTCTCGCAGTGTGAGACTTTGCGTGTGAGCGTATGAGCGCCCATGTTGCGCTTTTGACCTTGCCTTACCCCTACTGAACTATTTCTGTTAATATAGTTTGTCCTTACTGAACCATAGTGTTAGAATTTTTATAAATGTTCCATGTGTAGGTTCAGGAGTACACTCCCTCTTGAAAATAGATGTGTTCTATTGATCAGTTTAGTTCGTTCCCCAGTGGGCATACAAGCAAGCAATCGTTCCTCTTGTTATCATTAACCTCATGTATCCTGTACGAAATTGTTTCTAGGAGACAGTCAATACAGTTCAATCTCTGGTAGCTGATCGTAAGCCTGGTAGTTAGATTTCCGTTGTGAGTTTTTGTTTGGGTATAACCTAGGGCTAAATTCATATAATGTTTTTGGGACTTGAGATGACTTGGTACTCAGAGGAAGGCAGAGAGTGTTAGGCGCTGTGTTCGTTCAACAGGAAGCTCGCGACTACATAAACTCCCTGTTATAGGGCGAAATATCGTCCCACCTTAGAATCAAAAACTAATATTTACGAGGAGACGTCCCAAGAGGTGGACTTTTTGAAGCAATATATGGTGACGTAGGTTAGGGTCCCAGTTATCTCACCCTGAAGCCATTCACTCTAGTGAGCCCTCGTTCACGAGTCATCGACGAAAGAATTTTGGTAATTTTGCATGATATTCTAGTGTGTTGAAATTGATATTCATGCGTTACTGGTGTAGTAGAATAGTAGTTGGTATACGAGATTGAGGTGCTTCAGGTTGTGAAGGTTCAAATCTTGAGAAATGCCTCATAAAGTTTCATTTAAGCAGTTACCGAAATGATATTTTTCCTTACTTTTATTCAATTATTTTACTTAAATTCAATATTCTGAAATTTCTAAGCCTTTGTCAACCCATTTTCATCATCGTATTAACTTTTACACTCGCTCTTAAATTTTTTTACGATCGTTCTGTTTCCATTCTGAATCTTTGTGGATGCGGCTTTAATTATCTTTATTTATACATCACATTTGAAAATTCCGATCAGTCGGTTAAAAAACGGAAATGAAATAATGTATTTATACTGAGTGTGCACTCGACTCAAAAATATATTTCTCGTTACGTTTTATATATATATATATATATATATATATATATATATATATATATATATATATATATATATATATTGGATGGTAACCGTCACACAAACATTTAAAACAAACATTCCTGCTGCATTATGGACAAAATAAAGCAGATAAAGAACGTAAATAAATGCGCCAAATGAGGAATATAAATAATAAATGCAATAATTTGGAGAAAATCTGATCAAATGGAAGAAATTAAATCGAGATAAAAGAAAAAATAATTAAAATCAAATGCACACAGATTTCAGTTAAAAAAAAAGAAGATATAGGAAGAAGAAATAGGAGTAAATGTAAAAGATAACAAGACAGTAAAAATTCTGTGGAAAAGGGTAAAAAATTATAAAATATTACGTTAAAACAATTTAATTGAATAAAACTAATGGCATAAGTCGTTTCGATTACTATTAAAACATTTTATGAGAGGCTGACAAGACTGATTCCTTAAACTTCTGTACGCCAGTCTCGTACTCTAACCATTCTGCTACAGCATAACTATTGCATAAATGTCAATTTTAACTGTCTAGAACATTGCGAAAAATTACCAAATCTTATGGTGAGTGGCTCCAGGGACAACCTACATCACCATATACATGGTTTCAGAAAGTAGATGCCATGCGTGGAGATCTCTGCGGATAGGTGGCGCTGGATGGCAATGTGAGTCGACCGAGAGGGGAGGCAAGACAGTCCGTGCAACTGCAACAAACTGTGTTCTGGGTGGAACTGTGTTCAACCCACCTGCCTTGCAAACAAGACATCCCATGGTCGAATCTTGCCGCGCCACAAATCACTAGGCCCTTTCCTTACCTTCCCTTTCTCCCCCCTTCCATCTTCAATTTACATGTGATGTATCATAGCTGCAGAATCCGCGTGGTGTCTGTTCATTATCACATGTCCGAAAGAACAGACACCCTGCGTGCATGTAATCCGTACAAGACGCCGCGAATTGATATCCTTGTCAGACGCTTTTTGAAATCGAGAATGATTGGTTGTCCTTTTTAATTACAAAGTAAACACACCTTTAATAGAGGTGGGATGCCAGTTCTGAGTGCGCAAAGTGGGATCAAATAAATTAGTTCAAAAATGGTTCAAATGGTTCTGAGCACTATGGGACTCAACTTCTGAGGTCATTAGTCCCCTAGAACTTAGAACTAGTTAAACCTAACTAACCTAAGGACATCACAAACATCCATGCCCAAGGCAGGATTCGAACCTGCGACCGTAGCGGTCTTGCGGTTCCAGACTGTAGCGCCTTTAACCGCATGGCCACTTCGGCCGGCTAAATAAATTAGTGTTGGGTTACCATGTGAGCAAGGCGTTCCTGACTTGACAGGTGACAAGGGGGAGGCTGTGTAGGGCACCTGTCTGTAATTAGGATTGGCATGATTTATTTTGTCATCAGTCTTCTGTCTGCTTTGAAGCGTCCACCAAGAATTTCCCTTCTGTGACAACTTCTTTATCTCAGAATATCACTTACAACCTACGTCCTCTGTTGTTTACTGGATGTAGTCTCTGTCTTCCTCTACAGTCTCCACCTTCTACAGATACCTATAGCACCACTAAACTTATTTCCTGATGTCTCAACAGATGGCCTACCTCTCTGTCCCTTCCTCTTGCATTGTTTTCCATATATTTCTTTCCTATACGATTCTGTGCAGAACCTGTGTTCGATCCTAGCAGACTTCTCTTCGCCGTGAATACCCTTTTTTTTAGAGCATGTCTATTTGTGATGTCCTCCTTGCACCGCCCGTCAGGGTCTCTTTCACTGCCTACGTAGCAGAATTCCGTAACTTCATCTACTTCGTGACCATCGACCCTAATGTTAAGTTTTGTGCTGTTATCATTTTTTCTAATTCTCATTACTTCCGTCTCTCTTCGATTTACTCCCAATCCATATTATGTACTCAGTAGACTGCCCGTTCCATTCAGCAGATCTTGTAATTCTTTTTCACTTGCAATGAATTTTATTTTTCATACCTCTTCTCCTTGAATTTTAATTCCACTCTTGTATATTCCTTTCATTTCCATCATAGCTTCTTCGATGTATACAGGGTGTTACAAAAAAGTACGGCCAAACTTTCAGGAAACATTCCTCACACACAAAGAAAGAAAATATGTTATATGGAAACGCTTACTTTCCATGTTAGAACTCATTTTATTACTTCTCTTCAAATCATATTAATCATGGAAGGGAAACACACAGCAACAGAAGGTACCAGCGTGACTTCAAACACTTTGTTACAGGAAATGTTCAAAATATCCTCCGTTAACGAGGATACATGCATCCACCCTCCGTCGCATGGAATCCCTGATGCGCTGATGCAGCTCTGGAGAATGGTGTATTGCATCACAGCCGTCCACAATATGAGCACGAAGAGGCTCTACATTTGGTACCGGGTTTGCGTAGACAGGAGCTTTCAAATGTCCCCATAAATGAAAGTCAAGAGGGTTGAGGTCAGGAGAGTGTGGAGGCCATGGAATTGTTCCGCCTCTACCACTACTGACGAAACTAAAATGAGCCCTGACATAGAAATTAAGCGTTTCCGGACACATGTCCACTTAACATCTTTTCTTTATTTGTGTGTGAGGAATGTTTCCTGAAAATTTGGCCGTACCTTTTTGTAACACCCTGTAGATGGAACAGTAGGGTTAAAAGATTACATCCGTTTCCTACACCCTTCTTAATTCCCCTTATTGTTCCCTCTTGGTTCTTGTACATACTGTATATTACCTGTCTCTGCCTACAACTTAGCCCAATTTTTCTCATAATTTCGAACATATTGCTCCGTTTCACATTGTCGAACGCTTTTTCCAGGTCGTCGAATCGTATGAACATGTCTTGATTTTTCTTTAGTCTTGTTTCCTTTATCAACCGCGACGTCAAAGCTGCCTCTCCATTGCCTCTACCTTTCCTAAAGCAAAACTGATCGTCGTCTTACACATCCTCAATTTTCTTTTCCATTCTTCTGTATATAATTATCGTCAGCAACTTGGATGCATGAGTTATTAAGCTGATTGTGCTATAATTCTCATACTTCTCAGCTCTTGTAGTCTTCGGAATTGTGTGGATGATAATTTTTTCCGGAAGTTAAATAGTGTATCGCCAGATCCATACACACCAGTGTGAATCGTCTTTTAGTTCTCACTTTTCACAACGGTTTTAGATATTTTGATGGACTGTTACTCATTCCTTCTGCCTTATTTAGTCTCAAGTCTTCCAAAGCTTTATAATATTCTAATACTGGATACCCTGTCTCATCTATATCGGCTCTTGTTTCTTTCTCTAACACGTCATCAGGCAAGTCTTCCCCCTCATAGAGACCTTCAGTGTACCCTTTCCGCCTATGGGTTCTCTGCCCTGCAATTAACAGTGGAATTCCCGTTGCACCCTTACTGTCACAACCATTTTTTTTAAAATTTTGTCGAAGGTCATTTTGGCTTTCCTATGTGCTGAGTGAGTTTTTCCGACAAGCGTTTCTTTTTCGATTTCTATACATTTTTCATGCACCCATCTCACTTTAGCTTCCCTGCACTTCCTGTGTATTTCGTTCCACAGTAACATGTTTCTCTGCCTTCCTGAATTCCCCAGAACATTTTTGTACTTTCTTTCATCGTTGAAATGAGGTATATCTTCTGTTATTTCTGGTTACGTCTAAGTTAACCTCTTTGTACTTACTTTCCTTTCCAACTTCCGTGGTTGCCTTTTTTTTTAGAGATGTCCATTTATCTTCAACCATACTGCTTACTGAGCTATTCCTTATCGCAGTATATATAACCTTGGAGAACTCCAAGCGTGTCTCTTCATTTCTTAGAACTTCCGTAACCCACTACTTTGCGCGTTAATTCTTCCTCGCTAGTCTCTTAAACTTCAGGCTACTCTTCATTACTACTAAATTGTGATCTTCGTCTATATCAGCTGCTGGCTGCGCCTGACAATCCAGTTTCTTACATCTGGATCTCTGCCTGACCATAAAGTAATTTAACTGGAATCTTTGGTAGTTTCCCACCTCTTCCAAATATACCTCCTTGTCTTATGATACTTTAACAGGCTGTTCGCTATTACTGGCACAAATTTATTATAGAACTCAATCTTTCACCTATCTCATTCCTACTACCAAGCCCATAATCTCCAGTAGCCATTTATTCTACTCCTTCCCCTGTAACCTTATTCCAGTCCTCCATAACTATTAGATTTTCATCCTCCCTCATATAGAACCGTTCAATATCATTATACACTTTCTCCGTCTCTTCGTCCTCGGTTTGTTCTAGGAGCTACAGTCTGGAACCGCGCGACCGCTGCGGTGGCAAGTTCGAATCCTGCCTCGGGCATGGATGTGTGTGATGTCCTTAGGTTAGTTAGGTTTAAGTAGTTCTAAGTTCTAGGGGACTGCTGACCTCAGAATTTAAGTCCCATAGTGCTCAGAGCCATTTGAACCATTTGAACCATACACGGTTTGTGACGTCGGCTTGTGTACCTGGACTATCGCTGTCAGTGTCGGTTTTCTGTCGTTTCTGGTGAGAACAACCCTTTCACTGAACTGCCCACAGTAACACACTCACCGGCCTATATTATTTCGTTGATTATTCGATCTTATACTCAATCACCTCCACCTTGGAAGTCTCCTCCCACACATCCAAATGGGGGACTATTCCGGAATCTTTTTCCAAAGAAAAATTATCATGACACTTTTTCAATTACGGCCCACATGTGCTGTGGATACTCGTTATGTGTTTTTAATGCAGTGGTTCCCACTGCCATCTTCATCCTCATGCCGTTGATCATTGGCGATTCTTCAGCATTTAGAAGCAGTTTTGTACTCCAAGGACAAGAGAGTGCCCTGATCCCCTGTCCGCTCCTCCGCCCTCTTTGACAAGGCCGTTGCCAGAATTAGGGTGACTTCTTATGCTGGAAGTCTTCGGCCGCCAATGCTGATGATTTTTTTATCTATGTTTAATTTTCGTTAAGTGGACTTCTTTACTTTTACCTTGGTGTATGCTACCGTAGGGAAGCAGCATACTCACGCCTTATAAAATTCACATCAGTTTTTCCATTGTGTGCCAGCCTAGTCCGCTGTAACTAGCTCTGACGTCATAAATATTGCGCAATACTTTAAAATGAAGTAAAAAACCTGAAACGTTTGTAGCATGTCAGGAGTACTACAAAATCAATGTGTGTTGGATATCAGTTCAATAACTTTAACCATTTTCGAAACTTGGATGTTTTTCTGTAAAAATTATTGGCGCAACAGAAAAGAGCTAGAAACTTAAAAATTTATAATTAAATTCTTTTTGCATAATAATTTAGTAGAAACAGTTTTCTGGATCTCACAAATTAAAATTTTAGTTGAAATTCATGATTTTCTGGTTTTAGTCTTAGAAATTAAGGAAGCAAGATAGATTAAGTAGGAGAATAAATAAAGCTAGGATGTTTAAATTTAAGTAGAATGGAGATCCGCTATAATCATAAAAATATGAGAAGTTTCAACAGAATAACTATAAAACTATAGCTATAGCGTATCTCCAAAGAGCAAGTTCAGAGCTCGTCTACTGCGTGTAGTGTAATTAATTCTCTCGCCGAAAATATTTGACTTAGCCACGTCAGACTTTTATTATGATTACTAACCTGTGCGCTGATTGCACAATTAAATTTAAAGCTTCTACGGCCATCAGCAAAGGAAGCAATGATTTATTCGATAACGTAAAATGGTGCATTACTAGCCCAGCGGCTAGTCGGGAGAGCAGATTTGATCAAGCGTTCCCTTAGCCCTCCGCACCGCCGCTTTATATGTAAGAACGCTGTGCGAGAAAAGGAAGGTCCCAGTTCTCTCCAGACTAGCGCACTACCTGTGCCGGGAGTCGCGTCGCGTCGGTATCGTTGATATAAACAGCCTCGGATGCAGTAATAAGTTACTCGGGATACGCGTAACCATGAAATCGTTTTCGAGTAAAGTGTTAATTTTGGGATGATGTTTATGATCTGTCTTTAGTTTACGTATGTCGTATTTTCACGTGCCGCCGCAGGACAGACTTTCTACCATTATTAGCGTGGCATTTGATGAACATTATCATCAAATTATGGCGAGCATTCACTTAAACATTTAATTTGAAC
This sequence comes from Schistocerca cancellata, assembly GCF_023864275.1. Taxonomy (NCBI): domain Eukaryota; kingdom Metazoa; phylum Arthropoda; class Insecta; order Orthoptera; family Acrididae; genus Schistocerca; species Schistocerca cancellata. Next base: position 89,400,622 of record NC_064634.1, on the reverse strand, counting down.
AGTTATGGTGGCATCAGCGCATTAGACTCTGAACTGCTCTGGTAGTTGGATTGTGTGGATTCTTTTTGGTCTGTGACTTTCAGAATATAGTGAGCGTTTTAGAGAGAATGGTTTTTTGATTATGAATCCCAGACAATCTCCTAATTCCTCAGAGCTATAAGCTATAGCTATAAATGTAGTTATCAGATGAAGTGGGCACTAGGAATTCTATTTACAGGCTTCACGTTTTGCTAATCACTTCCTGGTTGCCAATATTGTAGTTCGAGGGCCAGTGTTGAGAACGGCAAACAACAGCATTAAATAAATAATAGGAACATTTGACAATTATTCCACTCGCCGCCCCACACTACTACCCATGGAATTTCAAGGTTAGAATGTTTGACTGTTGACCCAAACGTGAGATACACAAGAGTATGTTAAACATTAGCATTAACTGATTCTCCTGATCCATAGAGCCGCTTGGATATACGTGATTCTGACCGATGTACCTGCCGCAGGCGAAGGATTTTTCGGGCCAACAGGTCGCATATAAACGAAAAATCTGTTTTGAAATTGTAGGTACCAGTGAGAAAGGAAAACTCACTATTGTAAATGCGTCATAACATCGCCTTATTTACAGTGACCTTAAGGAATGTGCCCGCTGAGATAACGACTACAATTACTGGACTTTACCGATTAGTAAAAAGGCGACTCCTTCCCAAGGTGGATAACGGTTATCAGTAGACTCGTTGCTAACAAACGGTCGCGTATCAGGATAAGGCAAACACAACACGTAATCTTCGATAAATTCTTTACACGTGCCGGCCGCGGTGGTCTAGCGGTTCTAGGTGCGCAGTCCGGAACCGCGCGGCTGCTACGGTCGCAGGTTCGAATCGTGCCTCGGGCATGGATGTGTGTGATATTAAGGTTAGTTAGGTTTAAGTAGTTCTAAGTTCTAGGGGACTGATGACCTCAGATGTAAAGTCCCATAGTGCTCAGAGCCATTTGAACCATTTTCTTTACACGTCCGACGACACCGAAGGCCATTGTGACACATGCGTTCTGGTACGGTAGTTTCACCACACACAATATTGTTTTCCTTTATAAACAACACTCAGAAGACCTTTTCTCACATTCCAGTGGAACGATAGATACGAAAGGACTGCCATTTGACGGAGAAGTCAATCACCTAAGCTGTAACAAGATTATTCTCACTCTTATTGCCGCATATTTGAACTGTAATTATTAAGTGACTACACTTTCTTTTGGCAGAAGGGATATGATATCCAGTTTAGCACAAGACCGATTTGAAGATCTACCCGCGTCTCGAGTGGTTCTGTGATGCCAAGACAGATTAGTTCATGAGTACTTAAAGTGCAATTCACAATCCTAGAACCGTATTGAACTTACATAAAATACCAGGACAGAGTGTTAACCTCGGGTGGGTCAAAACATTTGGGAGCATCATAGTCCGCATCACTTGCGGTATTGGTCTGCTAAAAGAATGTGACCGCTCGTCATCCATACAGACAAACCAAGATTCACAAGCTGGGAATAAAACATTGACCCGTGTATAGAATAAATGGTCTATGGTCACAATTTTTTTTTTTTTGTTAACAGATTGCTGGTTCCGGTCTGTAATGACCAGAACTGTTTCATAAAAACAATGTAATAATGTACTGCAGCCACGGTGGCATCGTCAAATGTTAAATGCAAAATTAGCACCAGCATCGTCAAATATAAAAGAGGGTTGGAATTGTAATAGTGGCAGCTATTTATTTACAGCTCGTACAAAATAGATACGTGTTTTAAAGTTTTACTTACCTTCAAAGTAGTCACCAGCATTGTGTATAAGCCGTTGCCAGCGATTTGGAAGTCGTAGGATACTCTTAGCGGCGCCAGTTGTATTGACCGTTCGAGCGGCGCGGTCTATTGTCCGACGCATTTGTAGCAGTTCTGAAGCGAATGCCGTGAAGTGTTTCCTTTAGTTTAGAAATCGAGTTGAATTTAGAGGGCTTAAGTCAGGGGATTGCAGTATGTGGTATAGCACTTAGCAGCCCCATCAGCCAAACACATCAGTAACAGCTAGCGCTGTACGTGCTTGAAACTTGTCCTGCAGAATGATGGTCAACTCCTGCAGAAAGTGTCATCACCTGTGTCCCTAAGCTGATCGTAGGTTGCGTTCCAAAAATTAACAGCATAGAAAGGGTCCATCCAATATGGTCTCCAGCCCAGGAGACGCTCTGCAGGCGATGTCGTGCTGTTAGCAAAGTTACACGCGTCGGTCGTCTGCTGCTATATTCCATTAACGCCAAATTGGCCCAATTGTCCTGAGGGATACGAACCGACTACTCGAAGCAAAGGCCCGCTGCTCTCGGTCGTTAAATGAAGTCCTTCGGCCACTGTATGGTCCGTGGTGGGAGGTAACAACTAAAATTCGGTATCCTCGATGCACTCATGATATTGTAGTTCTAGGAATATTGAATTCCCTAAGGCTTCCCCTGGGTCTAGCTCCATCTACCATTCCCCATTCAGTCTATTATATCCCGTCGTGCGGCCATAATCACGTCGGAAAAATTTTCATGTCGATCACTTTAGTACAAATGGTAGCCCCATAGGCGCAGCGACCTTTATACACTCCTGGAAATTGAAATAAGAACACCGTGAATTCATTGTCCCAAGAAGGGGAAACTTTATTGACACATTCCTGGGGTCAGATACATCACATGATCACATTGACAGAACCACAAGCACATAGACACAGGCAACAGAGCATGCACAATGTCGGCACTAGTACAGTGTATATCCACCTTTCGCAGCAATGCAGGCTGCTATTCTCCCATGGAGACGATCGTAGAGATGCTGGATGTAGTCCTGTGGAACGGCTTGCCATGCCATTTCCACCTGGCGCCTCAGTTGGACCAGCGTTCGTGCTGGACGTGCAGACCGCGTGAGACGACGCTTCATCCAGTCCCAAACATGCTCAATGGGGGACAGATCCGGAGATCTTGCTGGCCAGGGAAATTGACTTACACCTTCTAGAGCACGTTGGGTGGCACGGGATACATGCGGACGTGCATTGTCCTGTTGGAACAGCAAGTTCCCTTGCCGGTCTAGGAATGGTAGAACGATGGGTTCGATGACGGTTTGGATGTACCGTGCACTATTCAGTGTCCCCTCGACGATCACCAGTGGTGTACGGCCAGTGTAGGAGATCGCTCCCCACACCATGATGCCGGGTGTTGGCCCTGTGTGCCTCGGTCGTATGCTGTCCTGATTGTGGCGCTCACCTGCACGGCGCCAAACACGCATACGACCATCATTGGCACCAAGGCAGAAGCGACTCTCATCGCTGAAGACGACACGTCTCCATTCGTCCCTCCATTCACGCCTGTCGCTACACCACTGGAGGCGGGCTGCACGATGTTGGGGCGTGAGCGGAAGACGGCCTAACGGTGTGCGGGACCGTAGCCAAGCTTCATGGAGACGGTTGCGAATGGTCCTCGCCGATACCGCAGAAGCAACAGTGTCCCTAATTTGCTGGGAAGTGGCGGTGCGGTCCCCTACGGCACTGCGTAGGATCCTACGGTCTTGGCGTGCATCCGTGCGTCGCTGCGGTCCGGTCCCAGGTCGACGGGCACGTGCACCTTCCGCCGACCACTGGCGACAACATCGATGTACTGTGGAGACCTCACGCCCCACGTGTTGAGCAATTCGGCGGTACGTCCACCCGGCCTCCCGAATGCCCACTATTCGCCCTCGCTCAAAGTCCGTCAACTGCACATACGGTTCACGTCCACGCTGTCGCGGCATGCTACCAGTGTTAAAGACTGCGATGGAGCTCCGAATGCCACGGCAAACTGGCTGACGCTGACGGCGGCGGTGCACAAATGGTGCGCAGCTAGCGCCATTCGACGGCCAACACCGCGGTTCCTGGTGTGTCCGCTGTGCCGTGCGTGTGATCATTGCTTGTACAGCCCTCTCGCAGTGTCCGGAGCAAGTATGGTGGGTCTGACACACCGGTGTCAATGTGTTCTTTTTTCCATTTCCAGGAGTGTAGCTTGTGTACCGCAATTTGTGTATGTGCATATCGCTCCCCGATGGTTCTTGCCACCTGAGGAGCGGATACACTGATTACTTCAACGGGCCGAATTTTAATTTTCGTTTACAGTACTGATCAGAATAATAAAATATCCATTTTAGCTATGGCTAAAAGCTCAGTACAAATATACTCTGAAGAGCCAAAGAAACTGGTACATCTGCCTTATATCAGGTAAGCTCCCCCACCCCCCACACCCCCCACTCACCGAGCACGCAGAAGTGCCGCAACACGACGTGGCATACACCCGAGTAATGTCTGAAGTAGTTGTGGAGGGAACGAACACCATGAATCCTTCAGGACAGTCCTTGAATCTGTAAGGGTACTGGGGGTACATATCTTTCCTTAACAGCACGTGGCAGGGCATCCCAGATATGTTGAATAATCTTCATGTCTGGAGAGTTTGGTTGCCAACAGAAGTGATTAAATTGAGAACAGTGTTCCTGGAGCAATTCCGGAGGTGTGTGGTGTCGCATTGTCCTGACTGAATTTTCAAAGTCCGTCGGAATGCACAATGGACATGAATGGATGTAGGTGACCCGACAGGATGCTTACATACGTGTCACTTGTCAGATTCGTACCCAGACGTATCACGGGTCCCATATCACTCCACACCATTACAGAGTCTCCACCAGCTTGTACAGTCCTCTGCTGACATGCAGGACCCATGGATTCATGAGGCTCTCCCCGTACCCGTACACGTCCATCCGCTCGATACAACCTGAAACGATTCATCTGACCAGGCAACATTTTTCCAGTGAACAGTCCAGTGTCGGCGTTGACGGGTCCAGGCGAGGCGTAAAGCTTTGTGTCGTGCAGTCATCAAGCGTACAAGAGGGCCGAAAGCCGATGATGCTTCGTTGAATGATTCGCACGCTGACACTTGTTCATGGCCCAGTAATGAAATCAGCAGCAGTTTGCGAAAGGGTTGCACTTCTGTCACGCTTAACGATTCCCTTCAGTGGTCGCTGGTCCCGTTCTTGCAGGATCTTTTCCCGGACGCAGCGATGTTGGAAATTTGATGTTTGCCAGATTCCTGATATTCACAGTACACTGTGAAATGGTCGCACGGAAAAATCCCCACCTCATCGTTCCACGGAGATGCTGTATCCCATCTTTGTGCGCCGACTATAAAACCACGTTAAAACTAACTTTAGTCTTGATATCCTGCCATTGTAGGAGCAGTAACCGATGTAACAACTGTACCAGACACTTGTTTTCTTATACAGGCGTTGCCGACCACAGCACCATATTCTGCCTATTTACATACCTCTGTATTTGAATACGCACGCCTGTACCAGTTTCTTTGGCGCTTCTGCGTATTTACAAACGTACTGCAATGGACTTAATCATAGGCATTACTTCTTATACAGGGTGTTACAAAAAGGTAAGGCCAAACTTTCAGGAAACATTCCTCACACACAAAGAAAGAAAATATGTTATGTGGACACGTGTCCGGAAACGCTTACTTTCCATGTTTGAGCTCATTTTATTACTTCTCTTCAAATCACATTAATCATAGAATGCTTCGTTGAATGATTCGCACGCTGACACTTGTTCATGGCCCAGCGTGACGTCAAACACATTGTTACAGGAAATGTTCAAAATGTCCTCCGTTAGCGAGGATACATGCATCAACCCTCCGTCGCATGGAATCCCTGATGCGCTGATGCAGCTCTGGAGAATGGCGTATTGCATCACAGCCGTCGACAATACGAGCACGAAGAGGCTCTACATTTGGTACCTGGGTTACGTAGATAAGAGCTTTTAAATACACCCATAAACGAAAGTCAAGAGGGTTGAGGTCAGGAGAGCGTGGAGGCCATGGAAGTGGTCCGCCTCTACCAATCCATTGGTCACCGAATCTGTTGTTGTGAAGCGTACGAACACTTCGACTGAAATGTGCAGGAGCTCCTTCGTGCATCAACCACATGTTGTGTCGTACTTGTTAAGGCACATGTTCTAGCAGCACAGGTAGAGTACCCAGTATGAAAGCATGATAACGTGCTCCATTGAGCATAGGTGGAAGAACATGGGGCCCAATCAAGACATCACCAACAATGCCTGCCCAAACGATCACAGAAGATCTGTGTTGATGACGTGATTGCACAATTGTGTGCGGGTTCTCGTCCGCCCACATATGTTGATTGTGAAAATTTACAATTTGATCACGTTGGAATGAAGCCTCATCCGTAAAGAGAACATTTGCACTGAAATGAGGATTGACACATGGTTGGATGAACCATTCGCAGAAGTGTACCCATGAAGGCCAATCAGCTGCTGATAGTGCCTGCACACGCTGTACATGGTACAGAAGCAACTGGTTCTCCCGTAACACTCTCCATACAGTGACGTGGTGAACGTTACCTTGTACAGCAGCAAGTTGTCTGGCGCTGACATTACGGTTATCGTCAACTACACGAAGAATTGCTTAGTCCATTGCAGGTGTCCTCGTCGTTCGAGGTCTTCCCCAGTCGCGAGTCATAGGCTGGAATGTTCCGTGCTCCCTAAGACGCCGATCAATTGCTTCGAATGTCTTTCTGTCGGGACACCTTCGTTCAGGAAATCTGTCTCGATACAAACGTACCGCACCACGGCTATTGCCCCGTGCTGATCCATACATCAAATGGGCATCTGCCCACTCCGCATTTGTAAACATTGCACTGACTGCAAAACCACGTTCGTGATGAACACTAACCTGTTGATGCTCCGTACTGATGTGCATGATCCTAGTACTGTAGAGCAATGAGTCGCATGTCAACACAAGCACCGAGGTCAATATTACCTTCCTTCAATTGGGCCAACTGGCGGTGAATCGAGGAAGTACAGTACATACTGACGAAACTAAAATGAGCTCTAACATGGAAATTAGGCGTTTCCGGACACATGTGCACATAAAATCTTTTCTTTATTTGTATGTGATGAATGTTTCCTGAAAATTTGGCCGTACCTTTTTGTAACACCCTGTATGTTGAATTCAATTTTCTTCGGATTTCTGCTCAAATTGGCTTCTTTTGCATTTAGTTTTCCAACTCGACGTCAGCCATGTTCCACAAAATACCGTATGTAGCTCGTCTACCAGCTCGATAAGTTGCTCATCCTCTGTGGCAGGGAAGCGCTCAGTCGACACTTCTGGTGAACGTTTCAGTAATTGGATCGGAAGAATTGTCCACTCTCTTGCTGCCCGTGCGCGCAAAACAAGCACTCCAGCCAGCTATCGCCCAGTAGTCGCTGCTGCTCAGTTCGACTTCCCCGCAACTCTTCTAACCAAGCAAATCGTCGCCGCGTTTCCTTGCACGCGATTGTCGCAGCTAGGAAAACGTATCGTTAGGGTAGTGCAGTAACTCATTGTCTGCTCTTATCGTGCAGCGGAGTGTGTTGTGCCGCATCGGCCATTACCACGCTATCGGTTGGCGTTACTTGCCGGAAAAGAGGCGGTTGCTCCGCACTCGACGAAGTCATTGTCTGCAGGTAAGTCTTGCGCTGTCGCGGACGCCTTGCGACTGTTTCGGCCCACAGCAAGAGGCAAGCCGTCTTATGAAGTACTTCTGTGTATATTTTCCGAAAACTGTCTTGAACAGATAGTTGTACAACCGACAGGCAATGGAAATATTTTAGGCCTTCTAGTTACAAACAAATCTGACCGTATCGGCGGTGTCAGTATAGTGGCAGGGATTAGTGATCTTGACGTCATCGTTGCGGCGATCGCCATTGAAGGTGTTGCACTGACGTGACAAAAGTCATGAGATAGCGATAGGTGCATATACAGACGGCGTTAGTATCCCTTACACAAGATGTGAAAGGGCAGTGTGGAGCTGTCATTTGTACTTAACTGATTCGTGTGAAAAGGTTTCTGGTGATTATGGTCGCACGACGGGAATTAACAGTCTGTGAACGCGGAATTGTAGTTGACTCGACGCATGAGACATTCCTTTTAGGGAACTATCAGGGGATTCAATATTGTGAGATCCACAGTGTCAATAAGACGCCGAGAAGACCAAATTTCATCCATTAAATTTCGCCACGGACAACTCAGTGGACGGCAGCTGTTACTTAACGACCGAGCTGCGGCGTTAGCGTAAAGTTTTCAGTGATAATAGACCAGCAACACTTCGTGAAGTACATTCCTGGAAATGGAAAAAAGAACACATTGACACCGGTGTGTCAGACCCACCATACTTGCTCCGGACACTGCGAGAGGGCTGTACAAGCAATGATCACACGCACGGCACAGCAGACACACCAGGAACCGCGGTGTTGGCCGTCGAATGGCGCTAGCTGCGCAGCATTTGTGCACCGACGCCGTCAGTGGCAGCCAGTTTGCCGTGGCATACGGAGCTCCATCGCAGTCTTTAACGCTGGTAGCATGCCGCGACAGCGTGAACGTGAACCGTATGTGCAGTTGACGGACTTGAGCGAGGGCGTATAGTGGGCATGCGGGAGGCCGGGTGGACGTACCGCCGAATTGCTCAACACGTGGGGCGTGAGGTCTCCACAGTACATCGATGTTGTCGCCAGTGGTCGGCGGAAGGTGCACGTGCCCGTCGACCTGGGACCGGACCGCAGCGACGCACGGATGCACGCCAAGACCGTAGGATCCTACGCAGTGCCGTAGGGGACCGCACCGCCACTTCCCAGCAAATTAGGGACACTGTTGCTCCTGGGGTATCGGCGAGGACCATTCGCAACCGTCTCCATGAAGCTGGGCTACGGTCCCGCACACCGTTAGGCCGTCTTCAGCTCACGCCCCAACATCGTGCAGCCCGCCTCCAGTGGTGTCGCGACAGGCGTGAATGGAGGGACGAATGGAGACGTGTCGTCTTCAGCGATGAGAGTCGCTTCTGCCTTGGTACCAATGATGGTCGTATGCGTGTTTGGCGCCGTGCAGGTGAGCGCCACAATCAGGACTGCATACGACCGAGGCACACAGGGCCAACACCCGGCATCATGGTGTGGGGAGCGATCTCCTACACTGGCCGTACACTACTGGTGATCGTCGAGGGGACACTGAATAGTGCACGGTACATCCAAACTGTCATCGAACCCATCGTTCGACCATTCCTAGACCGGCAAGGGAACTTGCTGTTCCAACAGGACAATGCACGTCCGCATGTATCCCGTGCCACCCAACGTGCTCTAGAAGGTGTAAGTCAACTACCCTGGCCAGCAAGATCTCAGGATCTGTCCCCCATTGAGCATGTTTGGGACTGGATGAAGCGTCGTCTCACGCGGTCTGCACGTCCAGCACGAACTCTGGTCCAACTGAGGCGCCAGGTGGAAATGGCATGGCAAGCCGTTCCACAGGACTACATCCAGCATCTCTACGATCGTCTCCATGGGAGAATAGCAGCCTGCATTGCTGCGAAAGGTGGATATACACTGTACTAGTGCCGACATTGTGCATGCTCTGTTGCCTGTGTCTATATGCCTGTGGTTCTGTCAGTGTGATCATGTGATGTATCTGACCCCAGGAATGTGTCAATAAAGTTTCCCCTTCCTGGGACAATGAATTCACGGTGTTCTTATTTCAATTTCCAGGAGTGTAGGTACAAAAACCAACGTGGTACGTACGACGAACGTGTCCGTTAGGATACTGTGACGAAATCTGACGTTAATGGACTATGGCAGCAGACGATCGACGCAAGTTACATAGCCTGCGGCACCCCTCGTGGCCTCATGACCATGTCGATTGGACCCTGGACGACTGGAAAACCGTGGCCTGTCAGACGAGCCAAGATTTCAGTTGGTAAGAGCTGATGGTAGGGTTCGAGTGTGGCGTAGACCCCACGAAGCCATAGACTCAAGCGCCGGCCGCGATGGTCTAGCGGTTCTAGGCGCTCAGTCCGGAGCCGCGTGACTGCTACGCTCGCAGGTTCGAATCCTGCCTCGGGCATGGATGTGTGTGATGTCCTTAGGTTAGTTAGGTTTAAGTAGTTCTAAGTTCTAGGGACTGATGACCATAGATGTTAAGTCCCATAGTGCTCAGAGCCATAGACTCAAGTTGTCAACAAGGGACTCTGTAAGCTGGCGGTGGCTCCATAACGGGGTAGGGTGTATTTGCATAGAATGGACTGAGTCCTCTGGTCAAACTAAAACGATCATTCTCTGGAAATGGTTATCTTCGGCTACATGGAGACAATTTGCAGCCATTCCCTAAAAACAATTGAAAAATTATAAATGACAATGCCCCATGTCGCCGGACGACAATTGTTAGCAATTCGGCTGAAGAACATTCAGGACCCTTCGAGCGAATGGTTTGGCCATCCAGATCGCGCGAAATGAGTCCCATCGAAAATTTATGGGACGTAATGGAGAGTTCAGTTCGTGCACAAAATCCTGTGCCGGAAACACTTTCGTATTTGTAGACAGCTATACAGGCAGCATGGCTCAGTACAGGGGACAGGCAAAATAATTTGAACAGTGGTAGTAATGGGATGGTTGTGTTTGACGGTCAATAACGTTGGTAGGTCACGTGTCGTGCTGAAATGTGTGTGGTCAGTACGGACTACGCATTAGACCAAGTTATTTACGAGTCCCCCCCTCCCCCCCCCCCCCCCGATGAACCATGGACCTTGCCGATACAGATAGCCGTGCCGTAGGTGCAACCACAACGGAGGGGTGTGTGTTGAGAGGCCAGAAAAACGTGTGGTTCCTGAAGAGGGGCAGCAGCCATTTCAGTAGTTGCAGGGGCAATAGTCCGGATGAGTGACTGATCTGGCCTTGTAACACTAACCAAAACTGCCTTGCTGTGCTGGTATTGCGAACGGCTGAAAGCAAGGCGAAATTAAAGCCGTAATTTTTCCCTAGGGCATGCAGCTTTACTGTATGGTTAAATAATGATGGCGTCCTCTTATGTAACGTATTCCGGAGGTAAAATAGTCCCCCATTCCGATCTCCGGGCGAGGACTACTCAAAAGGACGTTGTTATCAGCAGAAAGAAAACTGGCGTTCTACGTATCGGAGCGTGAAATATCAGATCCCTCAATCGGCCAGGGAGGTTAGAAAATTTAAAAAGGGAAATGGATAGGTTAAAGTTAGATATAGTAGGAATTAGTGAAGTTCGGTGGCAGGAGGAACAAGACTTTTGGTCAGGTGATTACAGGGTTATAAACACAAAATCAAATAGGGGTAATGCTGGAGTAGGTTTAATGATGAATAGGAAATGCGGGTAAGCTACTACAAAGAGCATAGTGAACGCATTATTGTGGCCAAGATAGATACAAAATTCATGCCTACCACAGTAGTACAAGTTTATATGCCAACTAGCTCCGCAGATGACGAAGAGACGAAATATATGATGAGATAAAAGCGATTATTCAGATAGTGAAGGGAGACGAAAATTTAATAGTCGGTGACTGGAACTCTGTAGTACGAAAAAGAAGAGAAGAAAACGTAGGTGAATATGGAATGGGAGTAAGGAATGAAAGCGGAAGCCGCCTGGTGGAATTTTGTACAGAGCGTAACTTAATCATAGCTAACACTTGGTTCAAGAATCATAAAAGAAGCTTGTATACGTGGAAGAAGCCGGGAGATACTGGAAGGTATCAGATAGATTATGTAATGGTAATACAGAGATTCAGAAGCCAGGTTTAAATTGTAAGACATTTCCAGGGGCAGATGTGGACTCTGACCACAATCTATTGGTTATGACCTGTAGATTAATACTGAAGAAACTGCAAAAATGGTCGGTATTTGAGGAGATGGGACCGGGATAAACCGAAAGAAGCAGAGGTTGTAGAGAGCTTCAGGGAGAGCATAAGGGAAAGATTGACAAGAATTGGGGAAAGAACACAGTAGAAGAGGAATGGGTAGCCTTGAGAGATGAAATAGTGACGGTAGCAGAGGATCAAGTAGGTAAAAAGACAAGGACTAATAGAAATCCTTGGGTAACAGAAGAGATATTGAATTTAATTGATGAAAGGAGAAAATATAAAAATGCACTCAATGAAGCAGGCAAAAAGGAATACAAACGTCTCAAAAATGAGATCGACAGAAAGTGCAAAAGGCTAATCAGGAATGGCTAGAGGACAGATATAAGGATGTAAAGGCGCATATCACTAGGGGTAAGATAGATACTGCTTACAGGAAATTTAAAGAGACCTTTGGAGAAAAGAGAACCACTTGCATGAATATCAAGAGCTCAGATGGAAACCCAGTTCTAAGCAAAGAAGGGAAAGCAGAAAGTTGGAAGCAGTAAGTATAGGGTCTATTCAAGGGCGATTTTCTTGAGGACAGTATTATAGAAATGGAAGAGAATGTTGATGAAGATGAAATAGGAGATATGATACTGAGTAAAGAGTTTGAGAGAGCACTGAAAGACCTAAGTCGAAACAAGGCCCCAGGAGTAGACAACATCCCATTAGAACTACTGACAGCCTTGGGAGTGCCAGACCTAACAAAACTGTACCATCTAGTGAGCAAGATATACGAGACAGGCGAAATACCCTCAGACTTCAAGAAGAATATAATAATTCCTATCCCAAAGAAAGCAGGTGTTGACAGATGTGAAAATTACCCAACTATCTGTTTAATAACCTGCGGGTGCAAAATAAATGGTTCAAATGGCTCTGAGCACTATGGGACTCAACAGCTATGGTCATCAGTCCCCTAGAACTTAGAACTACTTAAACCTAACTAACCTAAGGACAGCACACAACACCCAGCCATCACGAGGCCGAGAAAATCCCTGACCCCGCCGATAATCGAACCCGGGAACCCGGGCGTGGGAAGCGAGAACGCTACCACACGACCACGAGATGCGGACGCGGGTGCAAAATACTAACTCGAATTGTTTACAGACGAATGGAAAAACTGATAGAAGACGACCTCGAAGATCAGTTTGGATTCCGTGGAAATATTGGGACACGTGAGGCAATACTGACGCTACGACTTGTCTTAGAAAATAGATTAGGGAAAGGCAAACCTACGTTTCTAGCATTTGTAGACTTACAGAAATCTTTTGACAATGTTGACTGGAATACTCTCTTTCAAATTCTGATGGTGGCAGGGGTAAAATACAGGAAACGAAGACTGAAGACCACAACAACAACGTTTACGAGTAGTGCACACAAAGTATTTGCTTCAGAGGCCGAGGTAGATAGCAATGAAAGACCTAACAGAGTTCCAAAGAGAGCTGATTGTGGTGGCCCGGTTAGGTGGAACATCAGTTTCAAAAGGTACTGTTTCAACAGTCATGACTGCCAACACGTGCCTAAACATGACATCATCGTGTACACGTGATACTGGGCGCAAATCAAAACTAAATGACAGAGAACACCGTACGCTAACACGAATTGTGTCAAAACAACACAAATGCCGAGTTACAGCCGACGATTATGTGAACATTTTAGGTGATCAGGTGCACCCCATGATTAAAATGTTGTTCCCCAAGAATTATGCCATATTTCAGAACGATAATGCACCCATTCACACTGCCAGAACAGTACAGGCGTGGTATGTCTTAGCGTTGCTGCCTCTGGATCACGGGGTCCCGGGTTCGATTCCCGGCCAGGTCATGGATTTTCTCTGCCCGGGGACTGGGTGTTTGTGTTGTCCTCATCATTTCGTCCTCATCATCATCATTCGTGACAGTGGCTAGACTGAGCTGTATAAAAATTGGACTGCGTAAAAATTGGGCGCTAATGACTGCACAGTTAAGCGCCCTACAAACCAAACATCATCATCATCATCATCATCATCATCATCATCACAGTCGTGATATTAGGAGCATGCAACTGAACTGCAGCGTCTTCTCTGACCAGCAGAGTCCCCGGACTTCAACATTATCGAACCCTTATGGACGGTATTGGAGCGCAGATTCCGGAGCGTAGATTCAGCGCCCTCGTCACTACAGGAGTTAGAAGAGGTTCTGATCGAAGAGTGGCGTAACATTCCATTGGAAAGTAAACAATAATTATACGCCAGTATTCCAAGAAGAACTGCAGCTGCATTACGGGCAAATGGTAGTCCAACCCCTTATTAATAAACCACTCCCAAGTAAGTACAGGTGTTCACATTATTCTGCCTATCCCTTGTATATCTGCAATGGATTTCCAACTACTTTTTGAGTCAATGTCGAGTTGCTGCACTACGCCGGACGGAAGCCGGTCCGACGGATATTAGGAGGTGTCCCATTTCTTTTGCCGCCTCAGTGTACCTCAGCCAAGGAGGACAGGGGTATATTTTCGCCAGAAAGGCAGATAAGCAGGTGTTAACTTCTGCTTGAGACAACGAATGGACATCATTTCGTTCCGTTTTGATGAAGGTTGGAGAATTATGGGCGATGTTTAAACTGGTTATAACCGGTGTTCTGGGTAAATATCAGCCGAGTAAGTGGATTAACAGTGGAAGATACCCACAGTGGTTGAATAACTAAATTCGGAAAGTGCTGAGGAAGGAAAGGCTATCGCACTCCCGGTTCAAAAGAGGACATGCGTATGACGACAGGCAAAGTTAATAGAGATTCGTGCATCTGTGAAAAGATCTATGCGCGAATTAGCAAAAAACTTGTAGAAGACCCGGAAACTTTCTGGCCCTAGGTAAATTCGCTCAGCAGGTCGGATGCTTCTGTTCAGTCACTCGTTGACCAGTCTGGTGTGGCAGAAGTTTTAAATTTTACGTTTAAGAAATGGTGCACCCAGGAAGACCGTCCAGACATGTGGTCGGTTGGCAGTCCCACATACTCCTGTACTGAAGACGTAGCACTAGGAGTCTCTGGCGTCGTAGAGAGTTGGAAACAAGTACGTCGTTAGGTCGGATGGAACCCCGTTTCGGTTTTACAAAGAGTAATCCACAGCTTCAGCCCCTGACTTCAGCCTGCATTTATCGCGAATCTCTTTTCTAGCGTAAAGTGTCAAGCGAATGGTAAGTATATAAACTGGTTTCCAAAATTAAAGCAACAAACGAAAATTTTACAAGATTTCGTTTATTTTGCAACAAAACAGTATAAACAGGTGATAGTAAAGCATTAACAGTATCAAGAATACAGATAGTAAACAACGGTAGACGAAAATGTTGTTCGTTTTTTCCAACTCAACTGATTTCTAAACACATTTCGAGACAACTGGTTAATGTGCTCAGTATGGGGTGTGACCACCTCTGGCAGCAATACAGGCCTGACGACGACAGGGAATGCTGTGAGTGATGACAACTATCTCATTTTTTCTGCAGAGCTGCTCGGAAGTCTTGGCGAGTGTAGCTGGTGGATGAAACACGTCTCCCTAGAGCATCCCAGACATACTCTGCGGAATTCAAACCGGGAGAGCGAGCAGGGCGCCCTACGCGTGCCGTATCTTCCGTTTCCAAGAAAACATGAATCACCTGTGCTGTATGGGGTCGAGCATTATCAGCCATCAGTACGAAGTCTGGGCCCACAGCAACTCGCAACAACCGCACATGAAGTCCAAAGATTTCGTCACGATTTCTGACGGCAATTAAACCTTGCCTATTGACCAGTACAATTGCATGAAGAGGTGTTTGAGTGGTCAGTTTAATCCATGCCCCCCGTCATCTCCCTCGACATCGGTCTCTTCCACAACGGTGGGGTCCCGAAATCGTGTTCCCCGTTCCCTCCAGATAGGAATCCGTCGAGAATCACTCTCCATATCAAATCGGAATTCATCTGTGAAAAGAGTATTGGTCCAGTTTTCTCCTGCCCAGGTGGCATATTGACGTCGCCACTCTAGACGTTCCCTTCTGTGAAGACCCGTCAGAGGAACACATACAGCAGGTCTCCGACAGTAAAGGCCACTCTGCCGAAGCCCTCTGTACCCCGTTTGTGCCGATCAACACGTCCAGTGGATTATGCGAGGTCAGATGCCAGTTGCCGTCCAGCACTAAGGCGGTGCTGCAGTGCCCTCACAGCCAAATAACGGTCCTGCACTGGTCTCTGTAAACTATCGCCACACCCGAGAAACAACAGAACGATTCACACTAAGGCAGGGGCGGGCAAACGCTGCACGCGGCTCATGAGCACACAGCGCTGCACGTGTGCTGCTCGCGTGCAATCGTCGAACGGGACAGTGCCGACAGCCTGCAGGTTGCGGCGGTGTAGTGCCAGGCTAAGCTGCGGACGTTGAAGCGAAGCGACCACTAAGTAGTGAATGTTGTATTTCTAGAACCGGAAAATGCAGAGTGAATCAAGCAAACGGAGAATTGGAGATTTGCTATCTTTTAAAAAGGAATGGGAGAATCATTTGTTCTCTGTGGAAAAACGTCCAAATTGGAAATGTATAATATGTGACAGTATTGTCGCTGGTGAGCGGAAGTTTAATATTGAACGCCATTATACTAAATTTCAGTATGTTTCCGTTCTTAGTGCAATAAAAGAGGAATTTCTCAAGCGATTTGGGGATATATGATACTTATCCCAAGGTGTTGAATAGTTCTCGAGAGAATCTGGTTTCTGTAGATGATATTCATCTCAGTTTGCAAATGGAATTAATAGATCTACAGTGTAATTCTTGTCTGAGAGACAAGTTCCTTTTGGCAAGACGTGTAATAGTTTTTTATCACGACTTTCCACAGCAAGAGTTTCCTCGTTCCCATCGTGAAGCCATGAAGATAGTCAATGTTGAGCTTGACATACTTTTGTGAGAGATTTTTTTCTGTTATCAAAATTAATAAGTCTCGATTGAGAGCAAACATCAGTAATGAAAATTTACGTAACTGTTTGCGTTTGTCTATATGTAGAAATTTTGTTCCAGACATTAAACGTATTGTAAACTCCACTTGTGATAATTAACTAAAACGTATCGTAGGTAATAGGTACTCTTTCAAACCATGATTTCTCTCAAGCACTCCTACTAACCTTATTCCTTCATTTAAAAAAAGCAGGCCAGGAAACAAAACGCATTACAGAGGAAGAAGCGGAGAGACAGTATGGTGGGGAGGGGTGAGAAGCGGGTGGCCAGCTTGCCGCTGTGTGCTCGCAGAACACCTGTTAACTGCACACGTGCAAGTGCACTGCACACGTGCAGAATTCCTGCCCGCCCCTGCACTAAGCCATCGCCCGACATCAGTTTGCGACTTAGCTGCTTCTACTTCCCCTATGGCCCTCCACCACGGAGAATGTGGTACGCCTCCTCCCTGTGTCATACTGAAACTGTGTACACAGCGACTATGGATGTGGGACTACCCAACAAACACTATCCGTTTGATAAGTATGCTGACGTCATCGTCGGTGTGGTTGACCTTTGACCAAAATGCCATCTTCCATGCAGAACACGATCGTACGAACACCTGTTAACATTTAGTGTGATTACATCCTGAATGTGACACGGAACAGCGAAACAGCGGTTTGTTGCTTTAATTTTGGACATCAGTGTAAGAAGGTTAAGAGAACGCACCCACAAAATTGGAGCCCAATACCCTTGACTTCGGTTTGCTGCACAATTCTTGAACATATTCTCATTTGGAGTACGATGAAGTTCCTCGGGATGGAAATTCTATTGGCCAGAAATGAGCTCTGTTTTAGAAAGCATCGCTCTGGCGAAACAAGCTAGCCGTTTACTCACATGATATACTGAGAACTGTGGATCAAGGGCAAGAGCCAGATTCCATATTTATAGATTTTCGGAAAGCGTTTGACACGGCACCCCTTTGCAGGCTGTTAACGAAGTTACGAGCGTATAGAATAGGTTCCCAGATATGTGAGTCGCTTAAAGACGAAAGTTATAGAACCTAGTATGTAGGATTATACATTGAGTCATACCACCACAACGGTATCGTCAGCAGTGCCCCAGGGAATTGTCATAGGACCGCTGGTCTTTTCTGTATACGTAAATGATCTGGCGAATAGGGTGGCCAGCAGTATGCGTAGGTTTGCTCACGACATTGAGCCGTATAAGAAGGTGACGTCGTTGGCTGACAATAGGAGGATGTGACTTGGACAAAGTTTCTAGTGGGTGTGGTGAATGGTGTTGTTGTTGTTGTGGTCTTCAGTCCCGAGACTGGTTTGATGCAGCTCTCCATGCTACTCTATCCTGTGCAAGCTTCTTCATCTCCCAGTATCTACTGCAACCTACATCCTTCTGAATCTGCTTAGTGTATTCATCTCTTGGTCTCCCTCTACGATTTTTACCCTCCACGCTGCCCTCCAATACTAAATTTGTGATCCCTTGATGCCTCAAAACATGTCCTACCAACCGATTCCTTCTTCTAGTCAAGTTGTGCCACAAACTTCTCTTCTCCCCAATCCTTTCAATACCTCCTCATTAGTTACGTGATCTACCCACCTTATCTTCAGCATTCTTCTGTAGCAGCACATTTCGAAAGCTTCTATTCTCTTCTTGTCCAAACTAGTTATCGTCCATGTTTCACTTCCATACATGGCTACACTCCATACAAATACTTTCAGAAACGACTTCCTGACACTTAAATCTATACTCGATGTTAACAAATTCCTCTTCTTGAGAAACGCTTTCCTTGCCATTGCCAGTCTACATTTTATATCCTCTCTACTTCGACCATCATCGGTTATTTTACTCCCTAAATAGCAAAACTCCTTTACTACTTTAAGTGTCTCATTTCCTAATCTAATTCCCTCAGCATCACCCGACTTAATTTGACTACATTCCATTATCCTCGTTTTGCGTTTGTTGATGTTCATCTTATATCCTCCTTTCAAGACACTGTCCATTCCGTTCAAATGCTCTTCCAAGTCCTTTGCTGTCTCTGACAGAATTACAATGTCATCGGCGAACCTCAAAGTTTTTACTTCTTCTCCATGAATTTTAATACCTACTCCGAATTTTTCTTTTGTTTCCTTTACTACTTGCTCAATATACAGATTGAATAACATCGGGGAGAGGCTACAACCCTGTCTTACTCCTTTCCCAACCACTGCTTCCCTTTCATGCCCCTCGACTCTTATAACTGCCATCTGGTTTCTGTACAAACTGTAAATAGCCTTTCGCTCCCTGTATTTTACCCCTGCCACCTTCAGAATTTGAAAGAGAGTATTCCAGTTAACATTGTCAAAAGCTTTCTCTAAGTCTACAAATGCTAGAAACGTAGGTTTGCCTTTTCTTAATCTTTCTTCTAAGATAAGTCGTAAGGTTAGTATTGCCTCTCGTGTTCCAACATTTCTACGGAATCCAAACTGATCTTCCCCGAGGTCGGCTTCTACCAGTTTTTCGATTCGTCTGTAAAGAATTCGCGTTAGTATTTTGCAGCTGTGACTTATTAAACTGATAGTTCGTGGTGAATGGTAGATAGCTCCAAATGTAGAAAATTGTAAGTTAATGCAGATTAGTAGGAAAAATAATCCCATAATGTTTGAATAGTATCAGTAAAGTGCCGCTTGGCATAGTCCCCTAGCTTAAATAAATAGGCGCCACCTTTCAAAGCGATGTGAAATGGAAGGAACATGCAATAATTGTGGTGAGGAACGCCAATAATCGACGTCGGTTTATTGGCGGAATTTTAAGGAAATTTGGGTCGACTGTAAAGAGGACCGCATATGGAACACTAGTGCGACTCATTGTTAAGTACTGATCGAGTGTCTGAGATCCCAACCAGGTCGAACTAAAGGAAGAAGCGATGCAATTTAGAGGTGGGCTGCTGCAGTTGTTACAGGTAGGTTCGATCAACACACAAGTGTTACGGAGATGTTTTGGGAACACAAATGTGAATCTCTTGAGAGAGGGCGACGTTCTTGTCAAGGAATGCTGCCGGGAAAATTTAGAGAACCGGCATTTGAAGCTGACTACGGGACGATTCTACCGCCGCCAGTGAACATTTCGCATCAGGACCATGATGATTTGATACGAGAAATTAGGGCACACATAGAGGGATATTGAAAGTCGTTTTTCACTCGTTCTATTTGAGAGTGGGACAGGAAAAGAAATTTATTTTATTTAATTTATATAACCTGATCTGATTAGAGCCATAAGGTCCTCTCTTACATAGGACCAGGGATTAACACATATAGTCAAATAGTTAATTAAGAAATTACAGTTTCAATATGACAAGTCGTAATTTCAGTGTCTACTGTGATCTATAGTGGCAATGTGAGTAAATTTACCGACTATGAACTAATAGAACTAATACCGTTAATACTACTACTACTGCTGCTGCTGCTGCTGCTGCCGCCAAGAACAGCGATAATGCTAATACTAATATTAATAATAATAACAATAATGACAATAATAACGATCATGATAGGGTCCGAAATAAAAAGTATTAATGGGTGTCCATGATGCTATTCCAGATGGGTTTAAAATGAATGTGCGCAACGGAAAATAATAAACGCTAAAATGATGATTTTGCCCCGTCTGACTACCCCCTGAAGCAGATCTTAGGATCTCTTAATGCTCTTTTTTACACATAAATTACAATCTAGACACAAATGAATGTTGAAGGCAACTAATACTACTAAATGATGAATGTTGTTGTTCAATATACATTTATTATAGATTAAAATCAATCCTTTAAGTACAATTGTCTATATTTCCTAACTAAAAGTATTAATCAATTGCCCAACTCTGCCTCTTATTATGCCTGCGCGGTCTACTAGCACTAACGCAAAATAACTGACATCACCAACGTACCAAACACTAGAAGACACTACTTTCAAAGATGATCTACAGTGGTGTGGAACCTCAGTGGAAATAAACTAACGTTATCACAGCTGTTTAATTTTTATAGCCCTAATAAGCCGAAGCATATTGCGATATCACCGTATGTACTGCGTCTGGTGCGTTGAAGTGATGGTTCTCGTACTCGTCTGCAACGATGGAAGAACTCCAGCGACAAATAAACTCTTTCAAACACTAGGACGGCAGAAGGCGGTCCGCTGACTAATACACTCTGTCTTCTCGTCTCTGTTCTACAGTCGAGAAACGCGAACTCCCAGCCGCAAGGACGGAGTTGGGATAACGTCTCAAAGTAAGTATAGGCAGAAGTGCTCTCAATTACTGATTGCTGTGTACTCGTCAACGATTTCCAGCCCAGAGGTGAAGTCCAGAATCGTTTAGGTTCGAAACAGTACAGTGCCTAACTGTTCTAACTGAGAGCAAAGACAGGAAGTCCGCCTGTACTAACAAAGCTGATGCCGAACGACCGTCACACACGGGCGCTCGCAACGGAAAACTTCGTGTCTCCACCGCTGGCTCCCCAGCAAGGCGCAGCTTCCCACCCTCGTAATTCCGAAGACGAATCATATTCCTGACACCACGGAATATTCTCCCTCTCTACAGATTCTTCCGAACGCCGACCAACCGTATTTTAGATTTTTGTCGTCCAGCGGGCAAAGTTTGCGAGGAAAAACCTATACTCGTACAATGGAACGCTTCTGAGTAAAAATCCTTGGAAATAACCCACCCTGTGTGGTTTCCGAGGTGCCGCTTCTCTGTTCCTCTCACCTAGGTCCAAGATTTTCAGAGTTCCCGCTTAACTTTCCGGTCCTGCAGTCACCTATTGTGCTCCAGAGTTGAGGTGCCACGACGTCCGTCTAGCTACATCCAGTTTTTAAGCAGCACCAACACCTGTGTGAGCCTTCCACCCAGAGCTTGAGTTCCTCCTGCCATTTCATTCCTACTGTCCTTCCAACCTCTACTAGTGTAAGCAATGATTCATTACGCCATTCTGATAATGAAGATAATCCGTCACCTTTCATGCAATAAGCTTTAATAATTACACTCCTGGAAATGGAAAAAAGAACACATTGACACCGGTGTGTCAGACCCACCATACTTGCTCCGGACACTGCGAGAGGGCTGTACAAGCAATGATCACACGCACGGCACAGCGGACACACCAGGAACCGCGGTGTTGGCCGTCGAATGGCGCTAGCTGCGCAGCATTTGTGCACCGCCGCCGTCAGTGGCAGCCAGTTTGCCGTGGCATACGGAGCTCCATCGCAGTCTTTAACACTGGTAGCATGCCGCGACAGCGTGGACGTGAACCGTATGTGCAGTTGACGGACTTTGAGCGAGGGCGTATAGTGGGCATGCGGGAGGCCGGGTGGACGTACCGCCGAATTGCTCAACACGTGGGGCGTGAGGTCTCCACAGTACATCGATGTTGTCGCCAGTGGTCGGCGGAAGGTGCACGTGCCCGTCGACCTGGGGCCGGACCGCAGCGACGCACGGATGCACGCCAAGACCGTAGGATCCTACGCAGTGCCGTAGGGGACCGCACCGCCACTTCCCAGCAAATTAGGGACACTGTTGCTCCTGGGGTATCGGCGAGGACCATTCGCAACCGTCTCCATGAAGCTGGGCTACGGTCCCGCACACCGTTAGGCCGTCTTCCGCTCACGCCCCAACATCGTGCAGCCCGCCTCCAGTGGTGTCGCGACAGGCGTGAATGGAGGGACGAATGGAGACGTGTCGTCTTCAGCGATGAGAGTCGCTTCTGCCTTGGTGCCAATGATGGTCGTATGCGTGTTTGGCGCCGTGCTGGTGAGCGCCACAATCAGGACTGCATACGACCGAGGCACACAGGGCCAACACCCGGCATCATGGTGTGGGGAGCGATCTCCTACACTGGCCGTACACCACTGGTGATCGTCGAGGGAACACTGAATAGTGCACGGTACATCCAAACCGTCATCGAACCCATCGTTCGACCATTCCGAGACCGGCAAGGGAACTTGCTGTTCCAACAGGACAATGCACGTCCGCATGTATCCCGTGCCACCCAACGTGCTCTAGAAGGTGTAAGTCAACTACCCTGGCCAGCATGATCTCCGGATCTGTCCCCCATTGAGCATGTTTGGGACTGGATGAAGCGTCGTCTCACGCGGTCTGCACGTCCAGCACGAACGCTGGTCCAACTGAGGCGCCAGGTGGAAATGGCGTGGCAAGCCGTTCCACAGGACTACATCCAGCATCTCTACGATCGTCTCCATGGGAGAATAGCAGCCTGCATTGCTGCGAAAGGTGGATATACACTGTACTAGTGCCGACATTGTGCGTGCTCTGTTGCCTGTGTCTATGTGCCTGTGGTTCTGTCAGTGTGATCATGTGATGTATCTGACCCCAGGAATGTGTCAATAAAGTTTCCCCTTCCTGGGACAATGATTTCACGGTGTTCTTATTTCAATTTCCAGGAGTGTATATTCGATGTACAATTGTGGCTCTAGTTCACGGCAAAGTATGTGGATGAGTGCTTGTAGGGTGCGAAACTTTAGCCACGTTACAGGTGTACAAAACAGAATCTTGACTAGTACTCACACAGCACATCGAACCCACAGACTAGGTTATCCCCTCTGCCCTCAAGTCACCAGAACAGCTATGTCCCTGCATTCTCGCAACTAACACCTCAACTGAATCGTGTAACTGTTTACAACGTCTATCCTCGGTGATAACGACACGTAAATCCCGAGCTCAGTTTGTATAAAGCACCAGACGAGCTTTAATTCTACTAAGCTGTGAGAACGAAGCCCCTGTTGCTCAAAAACAGGCAAACTAATCTCTTTGGTAGCGTTCACCCAGTGCTAAGAAATGCCTCACTCACCTCAGCTACTGACGGATTAGGGGGCCTGCAGGCCGATCAGCTGCTTCCTTCAACCGGCGCGTCAGGTCGGCCACGCTTCCGTAAATGTCACATCAATTACTAGTCAGTTCGTAGATCATCTCCTCTTTGTGTAACTCCGCAACACCAGGCACCTCCCTCATAGACATACTTCCTCTGTGGCACAAACAACTACAAGTAGTTTCCTGAAGACCAAGCAAGATCACAAACAACTTTTTGTTACGATTAAAAACAGTTAATAGTCTAAAATCGAAGACGAACAGATATTAATGATAAGATTTGCAGATAACATTGCTGTGCTATGTGGAAGTGAAGATGAATTACTCGGTCTGCTGAATGGATCACTCTAACGGATACCAAATGTGGGCTGAAGAAAATCGAAGAAAGACGAAAGTAATGAGAAGTTTCAGAAATGAGCACAGCGAGAAAATTAACATCAGGATTAGTGGTCTCGGAGTAGATGAAGTTAAGAATTTCTGCTGCCTAGACAGCAAAATAACGAATGGCGGACAGACTAAGGAGGACATCGAAAGTAGACTAGCACCGGGAAGAAGGGCATTCCTGGCCAAGAGAAATGTGCTAGTATCAAAAAAACACAAGTCTTAATTTGAGGAAAGAAATTCTGAGAATGTATGTGAAACATGTATTGTTGGACAACTGGAACAGAAGAGAATTGAAGCATTTGAGATGTGGTGCTACAGATGAATGTTAAAAATTAGGTGTATTGGTAAGCTAAGGAATATAAGGAATGAGGGGGCTCTGAGCAGAACCGGAGAGGAAAAGATTGTATGGAAAACACTGACAAGGAGACGAGACATGATGATATGACATCTGTTAAGACATCAGCGAATACGTTCCATGGTATTAGAGGGGGTATAAGCTGTAGAGGAAGGCAGTTCTCTGCCAGGAAGAGCGATCTCCATATTAACCTCGTCCTTGATTGACAATTAAGAAACCTACATACCAAAATCATAAAAACGGTATCATAGAACTCTCTTAAAAGTTGGCTGTCCATGACACAGACATATCAATAACTTTCTAATAATAAACAAAATAGTATTACACCAATATATTTTATTAAAAATAAATAATATTCATGCAGGACTGGGCTTGGAGAATATTAATCGAACATAGCCGAACAAGAAAGGAACTCAGGAAACAATGTCCCAAAGCAAGTGGTGATATTCTCAAACACCAAAAGATGCTTTAAACGACAGTCCTTGGACTAAACGCGAAGTATCAGCCACTAACTCCAGCCACACAAGTTGGATTACAAAATGTTCTCATTCTACTTGCTCGTAAATTACAAAACATACAAAGTAAAACATCCACATTCGGATTAAACACAATGCCGGTGAGTCAGAATATTACAGTGGAACAGCTTCCAAGACATGCAAATGCAACTTTTTCCCCATACATGATGCAGTACCCTCTCATCAGCAAGTTCCCTGTGCACTAAATACATGGAACCACTAACCATCGGAAGCCGACACGTGACCAGTTGTGGCCGCATCGTCGTCTTTGATTGAGACGTATGGCGAAGTTGATCAGTGCACAGAAAAAATTCTTCTGCCGCCGGAGGAGCAGTGCCTCTCGTCCAGTCTTGATTAAAAGTAATCGATTGTTTTTAATCGCGAAAGATGTCGCCATCACCTGGAATATGGTGGTGCCCTCTATGCGCACTATAAATGCGACAGTCCCTCAATACTTACAGGCAGTATCCGTGTTATCTCGGTAGATGTCTCCTGCAGTTCGAGACGAAACGTTAGGAAGCAGTTTTATACATGTGTAGCATTCATCTCACGCTAGGTGAAGAGAATCTCATGTCATAGTGACGTAACGCCACGTCATCGTGACGTAAATAATCTAAATCTACTAAATTAGTACTTATACCGATGTTCGCAGTTGTGGCGATAACGTCAAAGCTAAATGTAAATACACGTGTACAAACGAAGTGACAATTGTGTGGTATACTCATCCCAGATGACTTGATTATTAAGCTGTAGTCCCAACAATTTGGAATGTTATTGTGCGTTTTATCACTGAGTATGAACAACCTATGCACTTATTACAATTGAATAGTCATTTGATATCTTCCTCCGAATCACAGAAACCACAATATTTGCCGTCGTTACCGATTGCAAAATATTTCACTCTATCCTTAAGGATCTGCTCGAAAGCTTTCTCATCTCCGTTAGAGCCCATGTTAAGAACGACGTTACAGGCTAGCAACACTGGACAAGAAGACAATGAAAACACACAACCAAATAACAATGCAGATTCAAGACGCACACAACAGTCGATCTATACAGAATGCACACAACAGTCGATAGGACAACTCGTAAAACTCATGATGACGTGTGACTACGTCACTATGACTTAGGGCTCTCCTCACCTAGCGTGAGACGAATTCTACCCATTATACATCGATCACGGAGTCGCTGCCCGGAAGTTTCAACTGAAGAAGACGACTTGCATGAAACCCTACACTGTATAATAACAATCACAATTGATTGGCGGGTGTCTTGTTATTGTTGTTTATAGCATTCAGCGAAGCTAACAGTATTCATAGGGTCTAATATTTACTTTCATAGTGTTCACGTCAGTGTTAGGTTCAGACTGGGTCCAAAACATAAGAGCTGGTGCATGAGGTTGCGTGTGCTTTCATCCGACACAAGGCTTACACAGTTCAAAACACACATGCCTACACGACACGATACTGGACGCCAACTAACTGTTATTTTTCGAATGTGACTATCGATATCACTCTCCATATTAAATTTGCATTTGCACAGTGTATTTAGCAAAAATATTACAAAGACGCTCAAACATTGCTTGAAACTGTAGGCAATTAATATGATGTTCGTGTAGAAAAAATGGCTCTGAGCACTATGGGACTTAACATCTATGGTCATCAGTCCTTCATGTAGCAATGTACGTAAAGGAAAACATAGTCATATTTCGTAGTATAGAGCAAAACAGAATGTTTTATACACCATCAGAGATATACGTACAACGTAAGTCAAAGAAAGGAGAAAAGAAAGAATTTATCACTCATACTTTTTTCCCGTTTGGAAATGTAGTATTTGTTGCTATGACTCCATGTAATTGAATAAATTCCTGATTTTCTCAGTTTCCCTGTAGGCTTTATGATGTCATGTATCAGTTTCTTTCTTGAGTTGTTGTTGGTGGCGAAAGTGATCCTGCAATCGATGTTTTCAAACAGATTGGTTATTTCGTATGAGATGACTCCAAACATGGTACAAATGGCTCTAAGCACTATGGGGCTTAGCATCTGACTTTATCAGTGCCCTAGAGTTAGAACTACTTAAACCTAACCACACTAAGAACATCACACTCATCCATGTCCGAGGCAGGATTCGAACCTGCAACCGTAGCAGCAGCGGGGTTCGGACTCAAACGCCTAGACCGCTTGGCCACAGCGGCCGGCTCCAAAACGTGGTTTTGTTGAATGCTTAGGTCTTTGTATGCTGTCGGTGCTATCAATGTAAGTTTGTTAGCTTTTGTTTTTAATTATGCTTTGTAAACGTATATCTACTTCATGTTCATGATAGCCTTTGCTGTGTGCAATGTATGGTCACTATGGCTTCAAATTACTGTAAGACCCTCTTTGAATAGCTTAACAGCAATGTATTTTTTCTACAGTGTTTCCCTGGAGCTATGACGCTAGTGACGAGCAGTTGGCTGCTCGATGCAGTCTTGCTGTTGGTAGCCCTGCTTTGCTGGTACACGACGCGGAACTTCGGCTATTGGAAGAAGCTGGGAATCCCCTACATGCAGCCCATTCCCTTCGTCGGCAACATCGGCAGCGTGGTGATCGGCCAGAAGCACATTGGGGAACCAGTGCTGGAGTGCTACCGTAGAGCTGGTGACAACCCCTTTATGGGCATGTTCGCGTTCGACCAGCCGCTGCTGATGGTGAAGGACCCAGAACTTGTAGGCCGTATCATGTGCACAGACTTCTCTACCTTCTATGCCACCAATGTGAAATTCGATCCAGCTGCTGACCCGGTGCTTTACATGTCCTTGTTTGGACAACATGGGCAACGGTGAGTACTATCTCATTCTCTACAGCAAGAATGTGTGTATGCATTCACCGATAACAATTTGTAGCAACGTGAGGGAATCACAGGCCCATAAAGAAAACGTTACCACATGACACTACAGCGATAAGTTTGACACTGAGGTAATCAAATCAGTATGACAAAAATATTTTCTAAATCTGCAGTAAATTAGAATACAATCATCTACACTGCTGGGAGGAAACTGTACACCTTGTTAGAAGTTTGCGATTCATTCCAGATCTGTTTTCCCAAGAGTTAATATGGACTATACGAAATAATTACATTTACAGAGCAATAGGGCAGCCCGGTCACCCATGGTGTAACTGTAGCATTAGTAATAAAAACGTCGGAAGTCCCGGGTTCTAAAGCCGCCATCGCTTAAATTCAGAATAACAGTCAGCACTAGCGGCCCAACCGGTATAGCGAGTCTCCACAATCTGCCAACGGCCTTGTCAAAGGGGGCAGAGGAGTGAACAGAGGTTCAGGGCACTCTCTGGTTCTTTGGGTGGGAAAGTGTCCCTAAAGGCATGAAGATGCAGAAGGCAATGGATACCACTGCAGTATAGATACATAATGTGTATCCACAGGAAATGTGGCCTGTAATTGAAGAGGTGTTATGATGATCTCTCCATTGGCACAGATTCCAGAATAGACCCCTATCGGGATGTCAGGGACGTGACTGCCAATATGGAGGTGATCACGAGAAATAATCAAAGAAGGGATAACGTTCTACGAGTAGGGGCATGGATTGTTAGAAGCCTGAACATGGTAGAGAAACTATAAGACCTGAAAAGGGAAATGGAAAGGCTCAGTGTAGATACAGTGGAGGACACTGAAGTGAAATGGAAAGAAGACAAGCTTTTCTGATCAGAGGATCATACGGTAATATCAACAGAAGCGAAAAATGCTATAACAGGACTAGGATTCGTTATGAATAAGAAGGTAGGGCACAGAATGTGTTACTGTGAAACATTCAATGACTGGCTTGCTTTCATCAGAATTGACAGCGAACCAACGCCGACAACGATGGTTCAGTTATACATACCTACGTTTCAAACGGAGGATGAAGAGACACAGAAAGTATATGAGGATACTTAATGGGCGATTCAGTATGTAAAGGGAGATGAAACTCTAACAGTCATGGGGGATTAGAATACAGTTGTAGGGGAAGGAGTAAAAGAAAGGGTTATGGGAGATTACGGACTCGGGACAAGGAATGAGAGAGGAGAAAGACTAATTGAGTTATGTAATACATTTCGGCTAGTAACAGCAAATATTTTGCTCAAGAATCACAACAGGAAGAGGTAAATGTAAGACTGCAGGTTTTCGTGGCCGTTGTCATTGAAGTTAAAATCTTCTGGGTTATTAGGCCGCGTCATATCTCTTCTAAAATGATCGACGTTTCGACCCATCTGCTGGGATCTTCCTCGGGAACTTCTAGTGTCCACTACTGCTAGAACACAGCAGCAGAACACAGCAGCAGTAGTGGACACTAGAAGATCCTGAGGAAGAACCCAGCAGAGGGGTCGAAACGTCGATCATTTTAGAAGAGATATGACGCGGCTTAATAACCCAGAAGATTTTAACTTCAGGAGGAGGTGTACATGGAAAAGGTCGGGAGATACGGGAAGATTTCAATTAGCAGCAGCCAGAGATTCAGAAATCAGAGACTAGATTGTAAAGGGGTATCCACGAGCAGATATAGACTCATTTCATAATTTAGTAGTGATGAAGACTAGGCTGAAGTTTAGGGGATATGTCAGGACGAACCAATATGGAAAGAAGTGGGATATGGAAGTAGTAAGGAATGAAGAGAGAGAGACACTTGAGGTTCTCTAAGACTATGGACACTACAATAAGTAATATCTCAATAGGCAGAAGAAGTGCTTCAGCTGATCGTTGGAAGAAGGAAGTACAAACGTGTTTAAATTCAGGAGTACAGTTGTACAAGTTACTGAGAAATTAAACAAATATTAATTCAGGGACGCTAAGACGAGATGTTTGTATGATAAATGTGAAGAAATCGAAAAAAGAATGATTGTCGGACAGACGGACTCAGCATACAGAAACCTCGAAACAACCTCTGGTGAAATTAGAAGCAACGGTGGTAAGATTACGCGAATCCCACTGTTAAATTGAGAGAAGAGGAAAGAGTGCATTGAAACCCTCTATAAAGGGGAAAATTTGTTTGGTGTGATAGAAGAAGGAACAGGAGTCGATTTAGAAGACATAGTGGATCCACTATTAGAAACCGAATTTGAAAGAGATTCGCAAGATTTAAGATCAAATAAGGCAGAATGATGGAAAACGTTCCACAGAATTTCCAAAACCATTGCGGGAAGTGGCAAGAAAACGATCTTTCGCGGTGATGTGGAGACATATGAATTTAGAGGCTTGTAATAGCCGATAAGTGCCAGAGTTATCTCACAGTTACCTCGAAGGTTCATGCATCCAAGATGAAGTTAAGAATAATATACAGAAGAATGGAAAAGAAGATTGGGCAGCTGTTAGATGACGATCAGCTTCACTTTAGGAAAGGTAAAGCTGAAACGTCCCCTTTGAACAATTTATACATGACTGTGCTTAAACTGACACACAATATTTTTAGCGCAGCGCAATCTGACTTTCGGAAATCCGTACAAAGGAATGGCCCTGATTAACATTAACCTGTACCTTTCAAAAATCACTTACCTCACAAAAATCTTGGTTACACGAACTACTGCAATACAGCGAGCGCCACTACTGCCAGCTAAATAAAAGATTCAAACTACGGAAGGCACTAACTACTAGTAGGCATAGTTAGCAAATGGAAGATTTTAATAGAGAACAAAATATGTATTTACCTTAACAGTCATCATATATATAGTAGTTCATAATATCCGGTATTAGAAATTTTCAAAACCCCGCCAACTCTCTCCCCACATCCACCACTGCTGGCGGCTCACCTCCAACTGCGCAACGCTACGCGCTGTTCACATCCAGCTGCCGCTGCCCAACGCTACAATGGCAGACAACAATGCAAACTAGCCACAGACTGCACATAGCACAGCAAGTGATTTTCATATAGAACGCTATGTAACGTTGCCAATAAGAAAACCTAAACAGCCTACTTACATAACCAAGTATTTCGCAGCTGCGCTTGCAATTAACTAGATATTATTTTCAGTGCTATGTTAATGTGTTCCCCTATTTTCGCTCTTCAAATTGTGTTTTTCTGTGTTGTCGTGTGAAATATTGTGACAATAATGGCGTGTGAAAAACGTAACACTAGGCTCCAAAGTAAAATGAGAAATGACAGTGAAGACGAAATCAGTGTGTTAACGCCACCATGTAATGAATTAACTAATATTCAAAGTAGTAATTTGGTAACTGTGCATAGGGAAATGGAGCGGGCGTCAAATAATGGTGTAGACAGTGAAACAGGTAGTAAACAGGGAAGCATTATCGATCGATCGGTCGGCAACAGCTCGCCTCAGGAATTGGGAATGACAGAACACAACATTGCAAATACTGTAGACTCAGGTTTTGGGTTCTCACCGTTTTCTCAAATAAGTCACGACACATTTTCTGCTTGTCAAAATGTGAATGTTGCTGGTGCAAATGCACTGCCGAAAAGCGTAGAGGAACAGATTCCAGACACTAATGCACTGTTATTACAATTAATGCAACAAATGGGACAAAATCTTCAAAAGTTAGACACAATGGAACAAAATCAGAGACAAACACAGCAACAGCTTCAAAAGTTAGACACAATGCAAACTAGCCACAGACTGCACACAGCACAGCCAGTGATTTTCATATAGAACGCTACGTAACGTTGCCAATAAGAAAACCTAAACAGCCTACTTACAAAGCTACCAGAGAGGTAGTTCTGACATTATTCTGTTGATAAACGAAGCAAGACTAAAGAAAATTCGAGACACTTTCATCGGATTTGTCGATCTGAAAAAGCGTTCGGCAAATGGTGCTAGATGTTAGAAATTATAAAGAGCTTGTGGATAAGCATTAGGGAGAGAAGAGTCATATGCAACATCTGCAAGAGCCAAGAGGAAATAATAAGGGCGAGGGACCGAGAACGAAGTGCTCGGTTTTAAAAGCGTGTATCGCAGAGACGTAGTGTTTCGCTCCTACTGCTCAATAAATACCTCAAAGAAGCAATGATGGAAATGAAAGGAAGATCCAGAAGTGGAATCAAGCAATTCCTGAGAACGTTCGTTTGGAGCACAGCATTGTATGGTAGTGAAGCATGGACTGTGGGAAACCCAGAAGAGAAGAGAACTGAAGCACTGGAAATGTGTTGTTGCTAGATACGATTGTTGAAAATTAGGTGTACTGATACGGCAAGGAATGACGAGGATTTGCGCAGAATCATAGAGGAAAGGAATACACGGAAAACGCTAGTAAGAAGGGGGGACAGAATGGTAGGGAATAACATCCATGATACTAGAGGGAGCCGAATAAGGTGAAAATTGTAGAGGAAGACAGAGATTGGAATACAGCCTACAAATAATTGAGGACGTTAGGAAAAACGAAACGGCGTTCTGAAATACCATGTTTCGACGCATGCTGCAAAGCCTGTACGTGACGCAGCCTCCATGGGCGGAAATGCAGTAATTCGTAGAGATGGCGAGTACTGTTCTGGGATAGGATATTCCACGTCTGCTCGACTTGCTCTGTAAAGCCGCCGGCACACGGATCGTGCTGTCGAACGTTAACGTAGAGCGTGCCAAGTTCAACGTGCTGCTGAACGCTCAGGAATGATGCGACTTGTGCATACGGTACGTGGGCCCCAACGTGGTATACGCGATCGCGACGCACTCCAGCGGCAGTTGAGCGATGTTTCTAGTTCGTAAATCACACTGATTACTCAACGTGCGCCCGTAAAATTCCCACGTCAGCTCTATTAAAACGCACATTTCCTCCATCGTCCACGAAAAGGAAAGTACCATGTCCAATCAATAAGGACAGAGACATATAAAAGTTCCATTACAAACAGTGCGGTACAAATTTGGAATACTTCTCCGCATAAGATAAACATTACTTCATCATTCCCACATTTTATTCAAACCCCAAGGTCAGACTTACTTAATCACTATTCCTACCCAATAGCAGAATCTTTGCAACATGTGAATTACGAAACGTAAAAGAAAAGGAGCAAAATATCTTTATGCAAGTAGCGCAAGCTGTCCTGTAGATTAAGCCAATCGAACAAAGTCACCCCTCAAAAAAAGGTGAACATATATTTACATAACATGAAATATCATAGCATATACTCTTGTTAAACTAATAATAAAGTATCAGAACCTAATAAAAACGCTAATGTTAGGAAATAAAATACAGAAGTGTCAATACACGAACCACCGCCTCAAGTATCAAATCAATACGAGACAGTTACGCTACTCTTTACCCTAATCCAACAACACACAGGTACACCTAGCAAGTAATCCAAGTGTCTTACCCGTTGCAGAGAACCTTATCGTAGATACATTACTAATTGAAATTTAATTATAACAAATTGTACAAGAACAATGCGGTTTGGGTGGATCTTCCGTGTGTCACTGCCTTCAAATAGCCTACTCTCATAAGACGCAAGTTGCAATAATTCTTTTGCCATGAATATGATGTTTCTCGTTATTTTATTGGAACGAATCACACAGTTAACAACGGGTTTTCCAATGATTCTGAATTTGCTGATGCTCATAAAGGGCATATATACATATAAGCTTGAAATGAATGCCAATATGGCGCCTCACAACTCTGTACTGAAGGGAGACGGCATGCGTGTGACGTCGGTGGCGTTGTGCCATCTCATTGGTCAACGCTCAGACGCACGCTCAGAATATCTGACATGCCAGATATTGCTCTGCACGTTCGGAAAGACCACCGAGCGTGCTATTCCACGCTATGACGTCAGAAACTCGGCACGCTCAAAACTCAACGTTCGGATGCACGGTTCGTGTGCCGACGGCTTAAGGGTCGCTGGTTGACGAGTCACACAATTCGCTTCATCACTTCATATCCCATACGTGCCCGATTGGAGACAATTTCGGAAATAGTGCTTGCCAGGGAAGTTCTGAACGTCGTTCAGACCATCTTGAGTTTCACAGGCAGGGTGTGGACAAGAACTGTCCTGTTAGGGCAACGCGTCACCCTCCAATTACAAGAACGGAAGAGTACAGATCTAATAACATTCTGCACGTTCGGAGCTCTGGTTAGCGTCCCATTCAGAAGCATGAAGTATGTATGGGAGTAGTAGTTTATCCCACACTGACCATGAGGTCTGGGGTGGGGCCGGTGTGTTTTGGATGAATGCACTCTACGGCAGAGCGCTCGCCATATCTACGGCGTATCGCGGAAATGACGCTCACTTGAGTGCAGGCAGAATCTGCCTTCATCGCTGAAGGCCATGTCGCGCCATTTCATCTTCCGAGTGCTCGTCTGACGGCACCATTGGAGCCTTGCACGTCTATGCTATGTTGTTGTGGTCTTCAGTCCTGAGACTGGTTTGATGCAGCTCTCCATGCTACTCTATCCTGTGCAAGCTTCTTCATCTCCCAGTATCTACTGCAACCTACATCCTTCTGAATCTGCTTAGTGTAGTCATCTCTTGGTCTCCCTCTACGATTTTTACCCTCCACACTGCCCTCCAATGTTAAATTTGTGATCCCTTGATGCCTCAAAACATGTCCTACCAACCGATCCCTTCTTCTAGTCAAGTTGTGCCACAAACTTCTCTTCTCCCCAACCCTATTCAATACCTCCTCATTAGTTACGTGATCTACCCACCTTATCTTCAGCATTCTTCTGTAGCACCACATTTCGAAAGCTTCTATGCTCTTCTTGTCCAAACTAGTTATCGTCCATGTTTCACTTCCATACATGGCTACAGTCCATACAAATACTTTCAGAAACGACTTCCTGAAACTTAAATCTATACTCGATGTTAACAAATTCCTCTTCTTGAGAAACGCTTTCCTTGCCATTGCCAGTCTACATTTTATATCCTCTCTACTTCGACCATCGTCTATGCTATGGTGTGAGTGAATGATGCGTTAGAAGTGTGCTTGCCCGTAGTCCCACTGGGAATAACCGTTTCGCAACAGTTTGTGTTCATACGTCTGGGCTCACAAGCCGTCTCTCGGTGCTGTGGTAGCTGTACGATACCTCACGGCTGCCCTTACAATACGACTATTTTGGCGGGCGTCTGTGCTGTGTTGACGTGCAGAACCTTGTCCACAGTTGCGAGTGTTCACGTGACCACTTCCACCAGCATCGTTGCACAGATGATGATTCACGTCCTTCTCTGAATGGCCATCGTGCTCTTCAGACGGCCACAATTTGACCCCTTTCAAAATCGCTCAGTTGGCAACACGAAGCACGAGGCATGGTTACCTGCTTGCATCACATGTCTGCACCAAAGTGAGGCTTCTGGCTATGAGCGTTCCCTATTAAATTGTAGACACAGGTGGTGCACTGGTAGCTATGGTACTATGCTATCTGTTGCCGGTCGATGCTGAAACTATTATTAGGATATCGGCTACTCCGCGGGTGACATATTCCGCCACTGGACCAAAATCAATGTCGTCTTTCCCGGTGTACTATTTTTTCCGGCTGTGTATATAAAGTTAATTGCATTCCCGTGCAGTTGGTGGGCACCGGCCTGGAGATGTGTTTCCAGTTGTGTGCACTCCCGAATTCCCCCGTAAAATATTGTCGGCGGATAGCTGACACATATCGCTGTAAACTTTGCAGCTACTCTCTCAAGAATGCACCATACTTCTTTTCTCCCACGTTCTATACACTGAAGTGCGTAAGGCTGTATTCCTCAGTTTGATGTCATAAAACACCTGCTCTTTAGGAATGGTCTAGCGGTTTCCGGAAAATTTTGTTTGTATTTTACTTTCATTAGGTAGCGTAAATTATGCATCCAACTGATGATTTTCTCCCAGTGCTACAACAACCTTGTCTTCCGATTTTAATTTTTCTTGAACGACACTGTACGCATGTATTAAATTTTGAAGCGCTATAATGAAGTCAGGTTAAGGGAATAGGTCATTATTTTTACTATGATCGATAAAATTTCGGACGGATCCCCAGTAAGCAAAAGTGAAAGTGATTTTTCACACTCCACCAAAGACAGCAGCACTCCTGGGTTCCGTTAAAGATGATCTGGTGCTTCAGAAGCCTGAGATTTACAAGATCCCCTGAGAATGCAGCCCGTTCATACATCGGACAGACGACACGTACTGTCCACGAGAGGTGCACAGAGCGCCGCAGGTACACCCAGCTCTTACAAACTAATAAATCTGCGGTTGCAGAGCACTGTATTGACACTGGTAACTCTATGGTGTACGATAACGTCGAAATTTTAGCCTCGACTTCATGTCTGGGACTCATTAGTGAAGGAAGCAACTGAAATTCGGTTGGCGACGAATTTAATTAATACAGATATCGGCTGCAGCTTGGAAAAATCATGGAATCCGGCAATTTCTGTAACAAAATGACAAAATGGTTCAAATGGCTCTGAGCACTATGGGACTTAACTTCTAAGGTCATCAGTCCCCTAGAAATTAGAACTACTTAAACCTAACGAACCTAAGGACATCACACACATCCATGCCCGAAGCAGGATTCGAACCTGCGACCGTAGCGGTCACGCCGTTCCAGACTGTAGTGCCTTTAACCGCTTGGCCACCCCGGCCGACAATAAAATGACAAAGCCGTTGAGATGGTGCAGCTCGGTGATACATCAATATCACAGTGTGGATCGACTGTGCTGCCATGATCTATTTCCGTGCATACGCCATACCTCTTTGCCCCCGATTAACGTCTCTGGGGCCATTTGTATCTGTGGCTGCATGCGCAGTGGTGCGGTCCCCAGGTGTAAAAGGATGGAGCAAGAGCTGGAGAGTTCTGCTCATCACCTGTCTCCAGCTCCCCACCGTGCACCCACACCCAAGGTAGTCGATGAGTGCTGTCGCGCCATCTGGGATGCCTACTGGGAATCCATCGCTACCCAGGTCGAAAGCCACCCTCTTACCTATCACCATTCCGACGATATCGTCAACACCTCATCCTTCCTTCAGACGGCCATTACTGACGCCATGGAGGCCCATGTTCCCACTAACCCCATCCACCCCCACCGTCCCACTCTTCCTCCGCAGGCTGTCCTCTTCCTCCGAGAATCCCTCCGCCTCTATGGCTCCTTCCTGCGCTCTCGTGACAGGGATACACTCCAGCGCCACTGGAAAATACAGCAACAGGTATGGAACCTCGTTACAGCAAAGAAACGATGGGACTGGTGCCAGATCTGTACACGACTCAACGCCACCCTCCCTATAAACTCCTCCTAGTACTGTTCAGCCTTCTGCCGCCTTACTGGTTCTCATTCTGCACCCCATTACCCCCTTCTCCATAACGACCTCCTCCTTCCCGACAACATCAGTAAGGCCAACTTCTTCGCTTCCCACCTTTCTGAGGTCTTCTGTATCCCTGATGATCCCTGCTTTGATTATTCCCTTTTTCCCGCCGTCATGGAACGCGCCGATACCTCGGTCGTTCCACTTGCTCCCAGTCTCTAGTACTTGGAGCAGTTGCCCCCTCCAACATAAACACTCCAATCACAGCGCTTAATGTTAAAATTATTCTCCAGTCAAAACGCAACACGGTCCCTGGTCACGACTGTGTCACCTACAACCATCTCAGAGAATGTCCCTTCTCTTTCCTGACTGTCCTTGCCAATTTATACACTATCCTCTCTACCGGCTTCTACCCTGACCTGTGGAAGACTTCCCACGTCCTCTTATTCATCAAACCCTACAAACCCCCTTCCGTTGCCTTCTTCTATTGTCCGCTCTGCCTCACCTCCATCTTCAGTTATGTCTTCGAATCCAGCCTGTCCTGTCTTATCCATCACCACCTTAATCAACACCACCTCTTCCCTCTTACCCAACGTGGCTTCCTACCATCTTCCTCCACCAAAGACCAACTCCTTAACCTCATCCACCTTCTCTCACTCCAACTTGACTCCCGTTGCTCTGCCATTTTTGCTTCCCTCGACATCCAAAATGCCTATGATCGCATATGGCATTTCGATCTCCTCTTTAAACTCCAAACCTATGACCTTCCTCTCATACCATTCTTCCTATGTCACCCTCCACAACACGAACTCTCATACCTTTTATCCCACTGCTTGCATCCCTCAGGCTCCATCCCCCCCCCCCCATCTATCTCCTGTACACTGCAGATATGCCCAAGCCACCTGTACCTGTCCACCTCCTCCAATAAGCTGATAAAGCCTTCCTGGCACTCTATCCTACCCTTCAATGTTCCCAATACACCCTCCAACCTCACTCTGACCAGTTTACCATTTGATGTAACCAGTGGTTCCTTCATATCAACGCATCCAAAACCTAGGAAATCATCATAGGCCGCACCACCCACTCCTTCCGTCTCCATGATTTTTACATAACTATTTACGGTCGTCCCAGCTACCTTACCCCAATCCTGTGATACCTTGGCCTCACCCTTGACCGTCATGCTCATCCCCAGACCATTGAGCAGAATGCCCTTTCCTGCCTCTGCTTCCTGAAACTCCTGTCTGGCCAGACATGGTGATTGCATCTTTCCACCATCCTCCACACCTACAAATCCCTGATCTATCCTATCGTCTATTATGCCAGCATTGCCTGGATCTCCGCCCCCCCCCCTCACTTTTATAAGTCCCTCCAAATCCTAGAACATCACACACTCTGCCTTGCTTTCCATATCTGCCCTTCCTTCCCCCACATGCCTCTTGTATGACCTCACCCCCTTCCCTCATCTCCTTGTTTTCCTACAACATCTGTGCATCATTTACACTGTCTGCAGGCTTGATCCCACCAACCCCCTGGGTTCCTCCTTCCTCTCCACCCAATGCCTGTTGCTGTACCTCTATCGCTGTATTCCTCCCTGTCTCCACATCCACAACCTCCATCTCCTCCATCAGGGAAATTTCCAGCACCTTCCCCTTCTGGATGTTAAACTTTGCTGTGATATCTACCCTTCCTACCAACTGTAGCCTGGCCTTGTCCCCCCCCTCTCCATGGCCCCCATTTCCTCATCCCTCTTTCTCCTGGAGCGGATTTTCCTCCTCCCCCCTGCACCCCCTTCTCAGCTGTTTTCTTCTCCCATCTCTTCCCCCCCACCTGGCCCCCTTCAGCGCCCCCCCCCACCTCATCCCACTTTCTCTCCCCTCCTTCTCACCTCCTTTTCCCTTCTTGCTTCTCCCCCACCCCTGGCAGATATTCCCATGTTTTTATTCATCATCAAGTTGGGCTGCGTTAGTGTTGTGTTCGGTGCCGTTATACAGTGTCATCAAGTGTTATGGTTTTAATTGTGTGCTCGACCTGTATATAGCCCATGATTTTTCCATGCTACGCCGTCCGTCACGTGGCTGTTTTAATTGTTCTGCGACTTTTTATGCTCTGGCCGTACTTTGCCTGGTGGCTTTTAATCCTTATAGTGTGTGTGTTTTTTTCGTGTAAAATACTTTTTTAGACTTTTACTTCCATTTTACAGTTGCCGCTTTTTGTATGCTTTCTCTCTTAAGTTCGACCATTATTTTCTATGTTCCGCCATTTTTTCTTCTTTGTATTGTTTTAAATGTCACCCTGTCTACTTGTAATGTCTACTGGCTGAAGAGCAGCACCTGTGCTGCTGCCAGCCCGTCCCAGATGGTGAACTGAAAAAACACTATAGCAAATAAAAGCTGGAGCGTCAGTCATCTCGGCTCATTCAGAAGATGACTGGACGGTATACAGCCGAAATATTAGAAGAAGAAGTCGGATTTATGTTGCTGCACGCCCCAAATCTTATGGATCAGTCTTTGCGCAGCGAAAATATGAATATTTTTACCATGTTTGCTTCTAGCTTCTCCATATTTTAATTGACAGAAGACGGGAAGGTCCATAGAATCTGTATTCGTGCACCGGTAAAGCTGAAGTATACTTTAAAATAACAGAAGTCACCGAATTGCATATGGGTTTTTGTGAGAACTGTAATATCTATTGTAGCGTTATAACCATTATGTCAATGATAGTATAGTGCTTGTTATGCGAACCATTTGAATATTTGTCGGCCACTCTTTACTTCACGGGTGCTTCACCAAAGAAACACTGAGTGCAGTTACGAGTCTGGCTTAAAAGTGCCAGAAACAAATGAGAAATGGTTCTAATCTCCTTGTTCCGCCTAAACCTTTCTGAAGATTTCACTTAGCAATTAGCTGGAAACTGGAAGCCCAGTTCTGGTTACGGTATTCCAAATTTCTTCGCTCCTTTGCCTCACTTTCAGCTCTCTGGGATGTGGGTGAAAAAATGAGACACTCTTTTTCCTCTTGGATAGACAATCAATGCTGCAAACCCCTTTCACGCTTCACCGCTTGCTATGGCAATACTATAAATGGTTGACAACTCTTCTCTTTATACTTCGCACCACTCTCCGAGGGCAGTAATTAAATGGTACTGACGTAGAACAATGCCTAAGTGCTTAAGAGAATGTTATCACTTATCAGCACGGCTCTCATTGGTGAACCGCTCTTACTGGATTGTATTGGATACCTGTACAGTCTTATTCATGGTTGTCTCCGCTGCGTGACTTCCTCACGACATAATAGGTCGATTCCAACTCGGCCAACGCAAATGGTGCGTATCATTGTACATTACCTAGTTTTAGGGACCTTTGTACATATGCTATCACCAGGTGTTACTAGCGGGTGCCAGCACATGTTTCTTTACATAATCTCATAAATAATTAGTTAATTATTATTATATTTAAAGTTATTCCAGAATCTCATTTTCTATCTTCACTATTCAGTTTACTATGATCGTAGCTTACACAGTGCCAGAACATTTTCGTTAACTCATTATCAAGTTTTGAGACATACGATTTTTCACATTGATTAAAGACGTTATGAGTTGCTCTGCCTAGTGCTCCACAGCAGTTTCGTGGTGCTTCGATCGAAAGTATAAAAAAAATTATTTGTTACAGGTGGAAGAAACTACGCACGCTGCTTTCTCCTGCTTTTTCTTCCGGAAAAGTGAAGCTCATGTTTCACCTCGTCAACGAAGTCGGACAGAATTTGGCACGTCAGCTTGAGGCCGCTGTTTCTGAAGGTACTGTGCCATTCCGATGACAGTTAAATAATTGAAAGGATGAGTCTGAAAGAAATATCTGATGATGTTCTTGTTCATGTAATTGCTACTTCGGAATTTAGAATAGCACTTAGGTAGGTTTTTACAGAATTTTATAAAAATAAGTCTCCTAATTCGTTTTACGTAGCAGTTAGAGTGGTACAAATG
Organism: Schistocerca cancellata; assembly: GCF_023864275.1. NCBI lineage: Eukaryota > Metazoa > Arthropoda > Insecta > Orthoptera > Acrididae > Schistocerca > Schistocerca cancellata. The sequence goes on along the minus strand of NC_064634.1, from coordinate 89,359,643 downwards.
TTGATGAACAGTCAAAATAAGTAAATATAAAATAAAAAATAGAAAATGTGAATGAAAACGAAACGTGGAAATACTATCATAGGTTTGACTATTTTATAATGTACATATGTGGTTCATGGTGTGGGTTCCTGTAGTCATGTCCTAGTTCATGAACCACGGGCAACGTATGAGTGGCAGGGTAAGTTGTCCCGACAGTCGGGATACCAGTTACTTTGGAATAAGGCTGGGCATCTCGGACATATTCTGAGTCGTGCTCACCTTTGTGCTCATACGGCAAAGACTACCAAATCCACCGGTTAGTATCCCAGCCGTTAGGGGTAAAACCCAATGGGACTCAGGGCAAGTAAGGCTAGCAACCTGCTTCCCTGGTACTCTAAATATGATGCTGGCAATAATCAGAGCAAAATGCCTCGGACCTTTGGAGGTGACGGAGTCCCACCTCTAACTGACAAACCAGGGACTCCTAAGATACGACTTGGCAAACATATGGTAATGAGATGGGGAGCTATTAATATCAATGGGGGCTACTCTGGGAAGAAGGTAGAGCTGGCAGAGGCTGCAAGTAAGATGGGGCTGGACGTTTCAGCTGGTAGTGACATTCGGGTGAGGGGTGAGAAAGAAGAGGAACTGGGAGAATACAAGGTCTACCTGTCAGGCGTCAAAGCAGGAATAGCACAATGGGGTGTAGGGCTTTACATCAGGAAAGAAATGGAACCCAGCGTAGTTGCAATAAGGTATGTAAACGAACGACTGATGTGGATAGATTTGACAGTGTCTAGCAAGAAAATTAGGATTGTGTCAGTATATTCGCATTGTGAAGGGACAGATAAAGATAAGATGGATAGTTTTTATGAGGCACTCAGTGATGTAGTTGTTAGAGTAAAGGACAAGGACAGTGTTCTGCTCATGGGTGATTTTAACGCCAGGATTGGAAATCGAACAGAAGGGTATGAAAAGGTTATGGGTAAATTTGGAGAGGATCTGGAGGCCAACAGGAATGGGAAACAGCTTTTGGATTTCTGTGCCAGTATGGGCTTAGTAATCACAAACTCCTTTTTTAAACATAAGAACATTCACCGGTATACTTGGGAAGGCGGGGGAACCAGATCTGTCATTGACTATATAATAACAGATCAGGAATTCAGGAAGGCTGTGAGGGACACACGTGTATTCAGGGGATTCTTTGATGACACTGATCATTATTTAATCTGCAGTGAAATTGGGATTGTGAGGCCGAAAGTGCAGGAGATCAGGTCCATATGTAGGAGGATAAGAGTGGAGAAACTTCAGTATAAGGAAATTAGGCACAAGTACATAACAGCGATCTCAGAAAGGTACCGCCCGGGTTCCCGGGTTCGATTCCCGGCGGGGTCAGGGATTTTCTCTGCCTCGTGATGGCTGGGTGTTGTGTGCTGTCTTTAGGTTAGTTAGGTTTAAGTAGTTCTAAGTTCTAGGGGACTGATGACCATAGATGTTAAGTCCCATAGTGCTCAGAGCCATTTTTCAGAAAGGTACCACTTGGTTGAATGTAGTCAATTACAGTCATTGGAAAAGGAATGGACAATGTACAGGGACACTGTACTAGAAGTGGCTAAAGAATGTCTTGGAACAGTAGTGTGTAAAAGTAGGATGAAGCAAACAGCTTTGTGGAATGATACAGTCAAGGCAGCCTGCAAAAGGAAAAAGAAGGCGTATCAAAAATGGTTACATACCAGAACCCAGGTAGAGAGAGAAAGTTATGTTGAAGAAAGAAACAAAGCCAAACAGATAATTGCAGCATCCAAGAAGAAATCGTGGGAAGACTTTGGAAACAGGTTGGAGACTATGGGTCAAGCTGCTGGAAAACCATTCTGGAGTGTAATTAGCAGCCTTCGAAAGGGAGGTAAGAAGGAAATGACAAGTATTTTGGACAGGTCAGGAAAACTGCTGGTGAATCCTGTGGATGCCTTGGGCAGATGGAGGGAATATTTTGAAGAGTTGCTCAATGTAGGTGAAAATGCGATCAGTTATGTTTCAGATTTCGAGGTAGAATGGGATAGGAATGATGATGGAAATAGGATCACATTTGAGGAAGTGGAAAAAATGGTCAATAGATTGCAGTGCAATAAAGCGGCTGGGGTGGATGAAATTAAGTCGGAACTCGTCAAAGACAGTGGAATGTCAGGTCTTAAATGGCTACACAGGATAACTGAAATGACCTGGGAGTCGGGACAGGTTCCATCAGACTGGACAAAAGCAGTAATCACACCAATCTTTAAACATGGAAACAGAAAAGATTGTAACAACTACAGAGGTATCTCTTTAATCAGCGTTGTGGGTAAAATCTTCTCAGGTATTGTTGAAAGGAAAGTGCGAGTATTAGTTGAGGACCAATTAGATGAAAATCAGTGTGGGTTTAGGCCTCTTAGAGGTTGTCAGGACCAGATCTTTAGCTTACGGCAAATAATGGAGAAGTGTTATGAGCGGAACAGGGAATTGTATCTATGCTTTATAGATCTAGAAAAGGCATATGACCGGGTTCCTAGGAGGAAGTTATTGTCTGTTCTACAAGATTATGGAATAGGAGGCAAACTTTTGCAAGCAATTAAAGGTCTTTACATGGATACTCAGGCAGCAGTTAGAGTTGACGGTAAATTGAGTTTATGGTTCAGAGTAGTTTCAGGGGTAAGACAAGGCTGCAACCTGTCTCCACTGTTGTTCATATTATTTATGGATCATATGTTGAAAACAATAGACTGGCTGGGTGAGATTAAGATATGTGAACACAAAATAAGCAGTCTCGCATATGCGGATGACTTAGCTGTGATGGCAGATTCGATTGAAAGTTTGCAAAGTAATATTTCAGAGCTTGATCAGAAATGTAAGGACTATGGTATGAAGATTAGCATCTCCAAAACGAAAGTAATGTCAGTGGGAAAGAAATATAAACGGATTGAGTGCCAAATAGGAGGAACAAAGTTAGAACAGGTGGACGGTTTCAAGTACTTAGGATGCATATTCTCACAGGATGGCAACATAGTGGAAGAACTGGAAGCGAGGTGTAGCAAAGCTAATGCAGTGAGCGCTCAGCTACGATCTACTCTCTTCTGCAAGAAGGAAGTCAGTACCAAGACTAAGTTATCTGTGCACCGTTCAATCTTTCGACCAACTTTGTTGTATGGGAGCGAAATCTGGGTGGATTCTGGTTACCTTATCAACAAGGTTGAGGTTACGGATATGAAAGTAGCTAGGATGATTGCAGGTACTAGTAGATGGGAGCAATGGCAGGAGGGTGTCCACAATGAGGAAATCAAAGAAAAACTGGGAATGAACTCTATAGATACAGCAGTCAGGGCGAACAGGCTTAGATGGTGGGGTCATGTTACACGCATGGGAGAAGCAAGGTTACCCAAGAGACTCATGGATTCAGCAGTAGAGGGTAGGAGGAGTCGGGGCAGACCGAGGAGAAGGTACCTGGATTCGGTTAAGAATGATTTTGAAGTAATAGGTTTAACATCAGAAGAGGCACCAATGTTAGCACTGAATAGGGGATCATGGAGGAACTGTATAAGGGGGGCTATGCTCCAGACTGAACGCTGAAAGGCATAATCAGTCTTAAATGATGATGATGATGATGATGATGATGATGATGATGATGATGATGATATTGATTTCATTTAGTCATATGTCGATAAATGGCACAACCGAATCATTCGCAGGAAATACGAGGTCTCTTCAAAAACTTCCGGAACATTGTCCACAAATTTTTTCACACTTACCTTTTACTTGTTCTGCATGGTATCCTTCGAAATACTCTCCTCCACAGTTGATACAACGCTCCTAAAGCCGTTTCCACTTACGGAATCAGTCTAGGTACGCCGCTTGCTGGATCGCGCGCAACGCCGTCTGCGAATTATCTTTTATCTCGTCTATGTTTCTTGACTTCCGCAAGGCGTTCGATACAGTTCCCCACAGTCGTTTAATAAACAAAGTAAGAGCATATGGACTATCAGACCAATTGTGTGATTGGATTGAGGAGTTCCTAGATAACAGGACGCAGCATATTATTCTCAATGGAGAGAAGTCTTCCGAAGTAAGAGTGATTTCAGGTGTGCCGCAGGGGAGTGTCATAGGACCGTTGCTATTCACAATATACATAAATGACCTGGTGGATGACATCGGAAGTTCACTGAGGCTTTTTGCAGATGATGCTGTGGTGTATCGAGAGGTTGTAACAATGGAAAATTGTACTGAAATGCAGGAGGATCTGCAGCGAATTGACGCATGGTGCAGGGAATGGCAATTGAATCTCAATGTAGACAAGTGTAATGTGCTGCGAATACACAGAAAGATAGATCCTTTATCATTTAGCTACAAAATAGCAGGTCAGCAACTGGAAGCAGTTAATACCATAAATTATCTGGGAGTACGCATTAGGAGTGATTTAAAATGGAATGATCATATAATGTCGATTGTCGGTAAAGCAGATGCCAGACTGAGATTCATTGGAAGAATCCTAAGGAAATGCAATCCGAAAACAAAGGAAGTAGGTACGCTTGTTCGCCCACTGCTTGAATACTGCTCAGCAGTGTGGGATCCGTACCAGATAGGGTTGATACAAGACATAGAGAAGATCCAACGGAGAGCAGCGCGCTTCGTTACAGGATCATTTAGTAATCGCGAAAGCGTTACGGAGATGATAGATAAACTCCAGTGGAAGACTCTGCGGGAGAGACGCTCAGTAGCTCGGTACGGGCTTTTGTCAAAGTTTCGAGAACATACCTTCACCGAAGAGTCAAGCAGTATATTGCCCCCTCCTACGTATATCTCGCGAAGAGACCATGAGTATAAAATCAGAGAGATTAGAGCCCACACAGAGGCATACCGACAATCCTTCTTTCCACGAACAATACGAGACTGGAATAGAAGGGAGAACCGATAGAGGTACTGAAGGTACCCTCCGCCACACACCGTCAGGTGGCTTGCGGAGTATGGATGTAGATGTAGATGTAGATATCGTTGCGAATCTTTGTGCTCTTAACGGGGTTTTCAACTGGTATGGACACTACGAAGTATGAGGCAGCACAGTGATTTCATTTTTTGTGCAATAGTCACGCACCAACAGGGATGTATGTGCTGGTGCGTTATGTGATGAAAGAGCCATGAACTTGTCTCGCCACATTTAAAGCCGTTTCCTTCTCACATTTTCTTACAGGCGTTGCAACACGTCCCAGCAGTACCATCAGATGGATGGTTCAGATGGCTCTGAGCACTATGGGACTTAACATCTGAGGTCATCGGTCCCCTAGAACTTAGACCTACTTAAACCTAACTAACCTAAGGACATCACACACATCCATGCCCGAGGCAGGATTCGAACCTGCGACCGTAGCGGCAGTACCATCGATTAACAGTATATACCTGTGGCACGAATTCATGATGAACTAATCCTTCAAAGTCAAAGGAAACTGTCAGCATGGCTTTGACATTTGACCTGACCTGACGAGCTTTTTTTGATATTGCGGAACCTTTCCCGACCCATTGTGAAGACCGAACCTTGGTCTTCACATCATAGCCCACGTCCAATCACCGATCATGATTCTCTTCAGGCACATTTCGTTATTTGTACGATCCAAAAGCTCTTGACGGATTGCGAGGCGAAGGACTTTCTGTTCATGATTCATGAGGCGTGGGACGAAAACAACACGATGCATTCCAAGATGCTGTGTTGGGATTTCATGATATTATCCAACCAAAATGTTACATTCTTCGGCAATCTCTGGGACAGTCAGTCTTCGATTGGCTCTCACAGTTTCGTTGACGTTCCTAACACAAGCGGAGACAGTAGGCGTCCAAGGGCGTCCTGAACGAGGATCGTTTTTAACTTCCGTCTGCCCACCTTTAAACCGTGTGATGCATTCGCAACAACTAGTATGGTTTAAGCACTCATGACCGTGGGCTTCCTGGATCATTTGGTGTGGCTCTGTAAAAGTTTTCTTGAGTTTCACGCAAAATTTAATGTACATGGGTTGCTGCTGTCTAACTCGCAAACTGTGCGATACAATGTTCTACTCACTGTAGCACTGATCAATAACTACCAGACACACAGCAATGAAACTATCAACTGTTACATGTTAAACACAGGCGTGTGCAGGGATGTCAACCGCATTTCCCTCCGATACATCATTGGGGCGAAATTACGATCGTTCCGGTACTTTTTTGAACTGATGCCTTACGGTACGTTTCACAGTTCTAGAAGTTTTACAGGGTACTTTCTACACAGAGTTTTGGTAAGTAATCCACGTTCGGAAATGCACCGTTTGGATGCAAAATAACTCTGAAGACATGATCACTTTCAAACCTTCTGCTTTACGGTACGTACATAACGGAACAATAGGCTCTGTCCGTTGTGCTCTACAGAGGCAATGGCCCGGGCAATGTTTCGCGTACACGCCGACGGGTTCTCTGATAGCTGACGAAGGACGTCCTCTGCAATGTGGAGAGCGCGGTGCGTTTGTGGAGTACCATAGTCAGGTCCACCGAAAGTACCAGTCTCTGGCAGCCGTGGTTGGAGTCTGACGAAAATGGTGGTGGTGATGTTATAATTACAACACGGTTTGAAGGCAGCGCCCCCTTCTCAGTTCGTGTCCGCACTGTGAAGCCGGTGTTTGAAAATGCCCCGATAGTAAAATTTATTTTATATGTAAACGCTGCATTTCTGGACACTGCTTCTGGTACGGTGGGAGATATGAAGGAGTGGTGAGATGCCGGGCTCAGATTAATTCAGAAATTCTATAAAACAAATTTATTAATAAACAATTCTTACTCAACACTTACTAAAAACACCTTGCCCTAACTATTTTCTTTTTTTTCTTTTAAAGGGTAGCCATTACAATGTTTACTCTTAATTAAAAATATTCACACTGATACAATATCAAAGTTGAAACACCGATGACACAATAGTGTCAAATTTGAGTCCACAGCAATTATAATATCAATTAAAAGTTGAACCTCAAGCTCGATAACTGCTTGTGATAGGAAATTTAAAATCCCCATTGCTACCTTAAACATGCATTTAGTAACACTCAAACAAATTTATAATAAGAAACTGACAACAATTCAAACCGAAAAATTATTCAGATAAATCAATTTTAGCAAACGTACTTGAAATACAAACATAAAACAAAAGAAAAATTTGGAGTAGGTATTAAAATCCATGGAGAAGAAATAAAAACTTTGAGGTTCGCCGATGACATTGTAATTCTGTCAGAGACAGCAAAGGACTTGGAAGAGCAGTTGAACGGAATGGATGGTATCTTGAAGGGAGGATATAAGATGAACATCAACAAAAGCAAAACGAGGATAATGGAGTGTAGTCGAATTAAGTCGGGTGATGCTGAGGGAATTAGATTAGGAAATGAGACACTTAAAGTAGTAAAGGAGTTTTGCTATTTGGGGAGCAAAATAACTGATGATGGTCGAAGTAGAGAGGATATAAAATGTAGACTGGCAATGGCAAGGAAAGCGTTTCTGAAGAAGATAAATTTGTTAACATCGACTATAGATTTAAGTGTCAGGAAGTCATTTCTGAAAGTATTTGTATGGAGTGTAGCCATGTATGGAAGTGAAACATGGACGGTAAATAGTTTGGACAAGAAGAGAATTGAAGCTTTTGAAATGTGGTGCTACAGAAGAATGCTGAAGATTAGATGGCTAGATCACATAACTAATGAGGAAGTATTGAATAGGATTGGGGAGAAGAGAAGTTTGTGGCAGAACTTGACCAGAAGAAGGGATCGGTTGGTAGGACATGTTCTGAGGCATCAAGGGATCACCAATTTAGTATTGGAGGGCAGCGTGGAGGGTAAAAATCGTAGGGGGAGACCAAGAGATGAATAAACTAAGCAGATTCTGAAGGATGTAGGTTGCAGTAGGTACTGGGAGATGAAGAAGCTTGCACAGGATAGAGTAGCATGGAGAGCTGCATCAAACCAGTCTCAGGACTGAAGACCACAACAACAACAACTTGAAATACACAGCGGGACCTCCGTATCACAACTTCTGTACACACCAGTATTACTCGGGCCAAAATTTAAAATTTGCCATTTACTGTACAGGATTACAGAACAATTTCAAAACAGGTTTAGGAGCAAAACTCCTTCAGATAAACGCAAAATTAAGAGAAGTGAACTGTGCAATTGCAATAGGTACTTACTTAACACAACAAATTTATCTGCAGCTACCTCATCGGGTTTATTGAGGCGTAATATTGATATCTAATTTCATTTCACACTTCAGTCTTGCGCTCACTTCCTGGAAATTAGTTAGACGCTTCATTAAATTAGCACGATGAGGCCGGAATCATAAATCAGTTGCCACTGGTCCTACACATGCGTAAAAAATAATGGTTCAAATAGCTCTGAGCTCTATGGGACTTAACATCTGAGGTCATCAGTCCAATAGAACTTAGAACTAGTTAAACCTAACTAACCTAAGGAAATCACACAGATCCATGCCCGAGGCAGGATTCCAACCTGCGACCGTAGTAGTCGCGCGGTTCCGGACTGAAGCGCCTAGAACCGCTCGGTCAAAATAATGGTGCCCACAAGGGCAAACTAACTGACAGTCTTGTAACACGAACAGTTAAAACAAACAAATGTCCAGTCACGATATAATGGAACTAATGGCGTCCCCAAGGGTCGACTCAATTACAGTTTTCTAAGACGAACCACTAAAACAGGCAGATGGCCAAGTGCTCAATAATAAAGTTACCCGACTTCACGTGTGTCAGTGCAACCACATCGCAGCGACAGTATAGCGACACCTGTACAGGCCTCCAGCCGTTGCTTTAACCGTCGATCTCGTCGTGGCAACATCAGTATTAGGCAACCGAAGCGCTCTTGCATGCAAAAGGGGAGCTCTTTTCCAAATTACAGCTATCCAAACAACGGCGATCCACTACAACTGGGCCTAGCTGTCACTCCACGTGAGGCCAAGTCGTTTTCTGTCACACACGGGCTAATCCCAGCAACGAATACCGCTCGCCACCTTCCTCGTGCCGCTGCTACTCACATACTCCCGTTGCAGCTCATCAAACGTCGCCTCGCGGAACAGTTTAGCACCCAAGCCTCTCTGGCAAAGAGATAGTACACAACCAGCGATTCCACCAGAAAGGCACAAACTCGCAAAAAAAATCAAAACTTTGCGGAAGGGATCGACGCACGGCACAGCTCCGTATCAAAACTTTATCCAGTAAGATCCAATCTAATAATACGAATTGTCAGACAGCCTGTATATTTTAGCAGAAACAATAGAACATACCACACTGCGAATGTTTCACAAAATTCACACTTTATCTTCGCATTTACTTATTCCAGACCATAAGCTGTAACGCAGGACTATCAAGAACTGTTTCCGAACATGCGTCTGCTGCTTACAGAAACATTTAACTCGGTGATATAACACGTCTCGCTGTGTGAAACAATTACAGCACCTCTTAGTGAGAACTAGCACGGATTTATAGTGCGAATTGCTATACAAATAGTTGGTCAAATCTCGAGAAGAACAAAAACATAAAATCATGTCTCTCGAAACTGTATTAGCAATGTCACTAGACTCCGTTGTACGAGTTTGCCAACAGTTGTTGGAATTTTGCGAATTCATTATCAGTAACCGCAAGAATGACCTGCGATTTTGATAAACTGGAAATGAAATGGAAATGAGCATTTGGCGTCATTGGCCGGGAGGCCCCTTGCGGGGCAGGTCCGGCCGCCTTGGTGCAGGTCTTATTAAATTCGGCGCCACATTGGGCGACCTGCGCGCCGGATGGGGATGAAATGATGACACAACACCCAGTACCTGAGCGGAGAAAATCCCTGACCCAACCGAGAATCGAACCCGGGCCCGTAGAACGGCAGTCCGTCACGCTGAACCCTCAGCTATCGTGGCGGATAAACGGCAACACCAGTGGAACCCTAGATTATTAATTTCCAGCCTGGGGGTAGTTACACCCTAAAAAAAATTCGAAGAGGAGGAAAAAGGGGGCCATTATTTTCTATTCCATGTGTCTTGTAGCTTTTGTGTAGTTGATGAAGTCATTTTTATTGTTATATATATTATGACAAGGCTGCTTGTTTCTTCACATTCTTTAATTTACAGGGACGACATCGAACACATGCTCTTTATGACTGGTCTTTTTTATTTTACTTTATTTATTTATTACCCTGATCTGATTACGGTCAACAGGCCCTCCCTTACATGGGATCACCGTTTCACGCATTCTGTAGGCTTTTACATTGTAGTTATCTAAGGATTAATACTTTCAGTAGGACAAGTAATATTAAAGTGATAAGAATGTCTGAGATGGGAATGTGAGCAAATAATACTAAATATGAACTAGTAAAGTTAATACTGACGGTACTAGCACCACTGCTGCTGTTGCCACCTTTAGTGATAACATTAGTTGCTGTTGTTGTGGTTTTCAATCCACAGACTGGTTTGATGCAGCTCTCCATGCTACTCTATCCTGTACAAGGTTCTTCAACTACCAGTACCTACTGCAACCTACATCCTTCTGAATCTGTTAAGTGTATTCATCTCTTGGTCTCCCTCTGCGATTTTTACCCTCCATGCTACTCTCCAATACTAAATTGGTGACCCATTGATGCCTCAGAATATGCCCTACCTACCGATCCCTTCTTCTAGTCAAGTTGTGCCACAAATTTCTCTTGTCTCCAAATCTGTTCAATATCTCCTCATTAGTTATGTGATCTACCCATCTAATCTTCAGCATTCTTCTGTAGCACTACATTTCAAAAGCTTCTATTCTCTTCTTGTCTAAACTATTTATCGTCCATGTTTAGCTTCGATACATGGCTACACTCCATACAAATGCTTTCTGAAACGACTTTCTGATACTTAAATCTATACTCTATGTTAAAAAATTTCTCTTCTTCAGAAATGCTTTCCTTGTCATTGCCAGTCTACATTTTATGTCCTCTCTACTTCGACCATCATCAGTTATTTTACTCCCCAAATAGCAATTCTCATTTACTACTTTAAGCGTCTCATTTCCTAATCTAATTCCCGCAGAATCACCCGATATAATTCGACTACAGTTCATTATTCTCGTTTTCCTTTTGTTGATGTTCATCTTATATCCTTCTTTCAACACCATGTCCATTCCGTTCAGCTGCTCTTCCAGGCCCTTTGCTGTCTTTGACAGAATTACAATGTCATCGGCGAAAGGCTCCTCCAAACGTGTACTGCACCGCGGACACGGGCTGGGAGGAGCAGTATTCTGCGATGTTAGACACTTTCCTACCCTTGAGTGGTAACTGTGGTAGTAACCGAAGACACAGTGTCAGTTGCTTGATGTATTACTTAACGAAGATGTCATCATCCAGCAGTACAATAATACGTGTCTCGAAGCCAGAATTGTCCTATACGGGTTCGAGGAGCATGATAGCGAAATCACGTTAACGTCTTGGGCACCAAATTCGCCTATTCTGAATCCGATGGTTCCCGTTTGGGTCGCTATCGAGCCCCGTCGCTGCGTACAGGAATTACATGACTTGTGCAAAGACACTTGCTGCCGTGCAGTTCCATAAAGTTACCAAGGAACTGTAGAATCAATGACGCGCAGAAATTGGTTATATACTGCGATACAAAGGTGGCCCAACAAGCTATTAGTCAGGTGGTCGTAATGTTGTGGCTCGTCAGTGTATATGGCGTTGAAACCCTACCGTCTCCTCTATATATCTTTTGTTAATGATAACTTTCCCTTCTACAATAACCTATGAAACCTTCCCTTAGGATTTCTACCTCTTACTTAATAATAACAAATGAAATCTTCCCTTTGAAATTAATTCTCTTTATCTATCTTCGCATACAAATTTAAATGTTGCTTATTAAAAGTTATTTTTTGATTATTTCGACGAAACATTGAATATGTCGTCGTCGTGGCCCTCAGTCGTTACGTAATTCATAGTTAAACTTTTTCGTGACAAAAATAAAATTCGGCGAAGTTTTACGTTGATGGTTTTTGAGATGGATTATAATCAGTAATGCAATATTGCTGGCAAAAATCAATTCTATTCCGAATGAAATTATTTTACAAACGTTCAAATGCGATTTACTTTTTACAATAATCTTACAACTAGCAATGCGCAACCATACCTTCAGTAGTCTTGAGTTTCTCAAAAAATTAATTCAGTATTATTAGCTCCTCTTATGATAATAGTTAGCTGTTGTCTCTGTACATCCGTTTATAATCTCTTGTAAATCAAAATATTAATTATTCCTACTTAATCCTACTAATAAAATATAAACATCTTTCATAAATAGTGGTTTGACAATAGACAATAGAAATATACACGCCTTACAACGTAACTAAAATTTTCCGTTCGGCCGTAGTGTCAACCTCAGATGTATATGGAGGGCCATGTGGTCAGCACAGTAGTAGTAATGACAGTAATGAAGACAATAATGGCAATAATAATAGTGGCAGACATAAAAAGAAGGTATAGATGCACAAAATAGATGGGGATACCACCAGGGTATTTACTGCCGTGATTTCCTATTGCTTTCGGCGTCTTAGGTCATTAACCTTTAATAGATTCTTTCGCATTTAGAAGTGATTTTATCATTTCAAATGCACAAGGGTGCTCGTGTGCCCTCCAAAGAAGCTGTTTGTGGTTATGGAGAGCAGACCACTTATACACGTGGTCATTCAGTGTGTGGTCACAGATTAACGTCATACCCGGGACTCGATACAACAGTGTCTACGCACGTCTTAAGTCCTCACATGCAGGATTCGATGTAATATAAACATACTATTTGGATAATACTAGGCAGTAAATGTTAGAGGTATTACGAAGGCATAAACATATATACGACGTCATCTAATTATGTTAACAAATAATGTAGTTCATATCGTACAGCCACGGGAAGACACAGGATGTCAGCTGATGAAGACTAAGTGGTACATTTGTTAGTCTTGGTAGGAAAGTGCTTCCTGACGTCTCACGTCGAAACAGGTGGCACTCTGGCCCGCAGTACAGCGACCACCAGCTCCTGAGGCTCTGTAGAGGGGGCGTGGCATCCGTTCGTTCAACAATTGCGCTCGTACCGTCCGATGGGTTACGCTTAGGTAAATGTTCTCTCTGCAGTACTGAAGGTCCATCCTAGACAATGGTTAACTCGGCAGGCCGGAATTCGTGTTTAGTCTCCTGTGACGGTGCAGACAAAATTTAATATGACCTTAATAATTTTGCATGCTTGAGGCTCTTAATGCCGTATTATCTAACATGCCGCATTATTAAGGTAATTTAAAAATAACTGATTTAAAAATAGGGATATAAGGAAAACCTCTAGTTTTAATGGGAAATAAGTAACAGTTACTTAGTGGACACAACAGGAGAGATCGTAGCATAAAAGAATAAAATGTGTGTATTACTTTTCTGTAAAAAACTAAATTGATCTATTAAATCAGTTTAAAGTTCAAAGCTCTAGAAAAATGCAATTTACGTAAATGATTTTGTGAACTCCAGTTACGAAATGAAACAACCACCACGGATTTGAAAAGACGAAGAACAAGATTATTAATAAAAATTTTCACCAAGAATCTGGTGCAGTTTAATTGGAAACACTGTCTTCAGGAATAACACAGATACCTGACGTTGTAGAGGGCGAGGAATACATCGGACTGGTATCTAACATTCACAGATAAGCTGAAAGTTTCTTCTGAGCCCTCTGCAACATTGCAGACCTGTCAGATTGTTTCTTGAATTCTTTTTTTGAACAAAAATTATTTCGTACAATTTGCATATTAATAACTTCAGAAGCGTTGTATTATTGGCTCCTCTCTATGAATTTCACAAAAGTGTCTAAGGATTCTGAAGCCTTAGCATAAGAGGTGTGAATTGTAGGCGTTTCTCCTCCGTCACTCTCAGTTTCTGGAGCCTTCTATGTCTTGCAAACACATTTTAATATCACATAATCAGTCAGCTCATATTCGATAGCCAAACTTCTTTCAGTAGATCCATTCGTCAAATTGTTGTGCTGAAAACGCACTCATTTCGTTAGTGGTTGTAGAATTTATCACTGGTTCAAGCTCACATGAACCATGGACCTCGCCGTTGGTGGTGAGGCTTGCGTGCCTCAGCGATACAGATAGCCGTACCGCGGTGCAGATACAACAAATCTGCTGAGAGGCCATACAAACGTATGGTTCCTGAAGAGGGGAGCAGTCTTTTCAGTAATAGCAGGAGCAACAGTCTGGATAATTGGCTGATCAGGCATTGTAACATTAACGAAAATGGCCTTGCTGTCCTGGTACTGCAAACGGCTGAAAGCAAGAGGAAACTACAGCCGTAATTTTTCCCGAGGGCATGCAGCTTTACTGTATGGTTAAATCATGATGGCGTCCTCTTGAGTAAAATATTCAGGAGGTAAAATAGTCCCCAGTTCGGAGTAGCTTTCACAATGAATAAAGAACTAGGAGCGCGGGTAAGCTATTACGAACAGCATAGTGAACGCATTATTGTAGCAGAGATAGACACGAAGCTTGCGCCTACCACAGCAGTACAAGTTTATATGGCAACTAGCACCGCAGATAACGAAGAGATTGGAGAAGTGAATGATGAGATAAAATAAATTATTCAGATAGTGAAGGGAGACGAAAATTTAATAGTCATGAGGGACTAGAATTCGATAGTAGGAAAATGAAGAGAAGGAAAAGTAGTAGGTGAATATGGAATGGGGATAAGGAATGAAAGAGGAAGCCGCCTGGAAGAATACTGCACAGAGCATAACTTAATCATAGCTAACACTTGGTTTAAGAATCACGAAAGAAGGTTGCATACGTGGAAAAGGCCTGGAGACACTGGAAGGTTTCAGATAAATTATGTAATGGTGAGACAGAGACTTAGGAACCAGGTTTTAACTCGTAAGACATTTCCAGTAGCAGATGTGGACTCTAACCACAATCTATTGGTTATGAACCGTAGATTAAAAATGAAGAAACTGCAAAAAGCAGGGAATTTAAGGAGATGAGACCTCGTTAAACTGAAAGAACCAGAGGTTGCAGAGAGTTTCAGAGAGAGCATTAGGGAACGATTGACAAGAATATGCGAAAGAAATGCAGTAGAAGAAGATTAAATAGTGAAGCAACAGAGGATCAAGTAGGTAAAAAGACGAGCGCTAGTGTAATTCTTTGGGTAGCAGAAGAGATATTGAAGTTAGTTGGTTAAAGGAGAAAATATACAAATGCAGTAAACGAAGGTGGCCAAAAGGAATACAAACGTCTCAAAAATG
This sequence comes from Schistocerca cancellata, assembly GCF_023864275.1. NCBI lineage: Eukaryota > Metazoa > Arthropoda > Insecta > Orthoptera > Acrididae > Schistocerca > Schistocerca cancellata. Next base: position 89,344,349 of record NC_064634.1, on the reverse strand, counting down.
AGATCGGGAAGTGCTAAATGGTTAAGCAGTAATGGCTGTAGAGCAAATATAAGGCACATATCAATATGGGTAAGCTAGACACTGCCTACAAGAAAATTAAAGAGTCCTTTGCAGAAAATATCAAGAGCTCAGATGGAAAACGAGTTCTAAGTAAAGAAGGGAACGCAGAAAAGTAGAGGAAGTATATAGAGGGTCTATACAAGAGCGATGTAGTTAAGGGAAATATTATGGAAATAGAAGAGGGAGTAGATGAAGATGAAATCTGAGATATAATACTGCATGAAGAGTTTGTCAGGAAACTGAAAGACCTAAGTTGAAACAAGGCCCCGGGAGGAGAGAACATTTCATCAGAACTACTGATAGCCTTGGGTGAGCTAGCCCTGACAAAACTCTGCCATCTGGTGAGCAAGATGTATTAGACAGGCGAAATACCCTCAGACTTCAAGAATAATATAATAATTCAAATCCAAAAGAAAGTAAGTGTTGACAGGTGTGAAAATTAATGAACTGTCAGTTCAGTAAGTGACGGTTGTAAAATACTAACACGAATTCTTTACAGACGAATGGAAAAAAACTGGTAGAAGCCGACCTCGGCGAAGATTAGTTTGGATTCCATAGAAATACTGGAACACGTGACGTAATGCTGACCCTACGACTTCTCTTATAAGGTAGATTAAGGAAAGGCAAACCTACGTTTCTAGTATTTGTAAACTTAGAGAAAATTATTGGCCATGTTTACTGGAATATTCTCTTTCAAATTCTGAAGGTGGCAGTGGTCAATTACAGGGAGCGAAGGCTATTTACAATTTGTACAGAAACCAGATGGCAGTTATAACAGTCGAGGGGCACGAAAGGGAAGCAGTGGTTGAAAATGGAGTGAGACAGAGTTGCACCCTGTCTCCGTTGTTTTTAAATCTGTATATTGAGCAAGCAGTAAAGGAAACAAAAGAAAAATTTGGAGTAGGAATTAAAATCCTTGGAGAAGAAATAAAAACATTGAAGTTTGCCAACTACAATGCAGTTCTGAAGAGACAGCAAAGGACCTGGAGGAGCAGCTGAATGGAATGGACAGTGTCAGTTCCAAGATGGCCGCCGAGTAAGTGACGCCAGAAACCATTTCCAGAAAGTTAAGTGATTTAAACAGGAATATAAATTAGTTTAACGCCTACAACAAATTAAATACATGCATTAGTGTATCATTTAGTCTTGCCGTTAAAGGTTTGACTTTTCTTTGCGTATTTTTTCCGAAAACACGAAAAGATCGTAACTTCGCGAAGTCGCGCTTACGCTTAAATTTTGTAAACGTGTTTGTTTCTTGTTTCAAGGTGATTTAACTAATTTCTCGGTAACAAATGAGTAAACTACCGTGAATAGCGTATAACTTCATTGTTTTAATACAGATTTCAGAAAAACAGCGTAACTTTATATCAGAAACTTGCTTATATACATTTGTTTATAGGCCTAATTCTCGTAACGTTTTTGGAGAATCAAAGTTAAAGTATCTCGTTTAATTGTCCTTTTTTTCATTCCATCGAGTGAAATGTAAAATAAATAGCGTATACCTTCATTGTTTTAATACAGATCTCAGAAAAACAGCGGAATTATAAATCAGAAACTTGCTTATATACGTTTGTGAATAGGCTTAATTCTTGTAACGTCTTTTTTGATTTTCGGTAATTTAATTGATTTATTCTAGCTAAAGTATTATTATTTGCCATGAGTGAGAAGTGCCTGACTTGCCGTAGAATTGTTAGTTCCGGGATTTGGTGTGATGGATGCAGTAGTTTTTTTCACTGGGGGGACTGCAGTGGCGTGGGTGTCGGGAAAGTGGATCAGGCTCATCAGTGGTTATGTAGGATTTGCAGCAGAGATAGGAAGATAGTGGAACAGGAGGGGAAAATTGCTGCCCTTCAGGCTGAGCTAGATCAGGCTAGGGAACATCTGGACAGGTTAAGGAGGGAGAAGGGCAAAGAGAGATGGGAAGTGGCAACAGGTAGCAGAAGGAACAGGCCTAGAACTAAGTCTGACAGTTTTGTGGTGAATGTCAAAAATAAGTTTGACCTGTTGCTTCAGTTAGAAACTGATGAGCCTCAAGCAGAGGTAGGTGTAGACAGGACACAACAAACTTTCAATAGGAAATTGAAAAAGAATGTAGGAAAGCCATCGAAAAGGAAGAAAGTTTTGTTGTTAGGCAGTTCTCATGCCAGAGGTGTAGGCCAACTTCTGCAGGAGGAATTAGGACCGGAATACCAGGTCACAAATTTTTTTTTCAAACCAAGTGCTAGTCTGGATCAGGTGACAGAGGATTTAGGTTCACTCTGTAAACGATTTACCAGGGAAGACACCGTGGTTATTGTGGGAGGGCCAGGGAACAGCATCGACAGAGATCCTGGGTACAGTATAGAGTGTGACCTGGTAAAGATTGCGTCGGCATCGAGACACACCAATGTTGAATTTGTATCTGTCCTGAGACGCCATGACCGGCCTCATTTGAACTCTTCTGTTGGGAGAGTTAATTTGGAGTTGGAACGGCTGCTTGGGTCGGGTGCGGGGGCTCATATTGGTGTGGTTCCTGTTGATTCTCTCAGTACATCTACATCTACATCCATACTCCGCAAGCCACCTGACGGTGTGTGGCGGAGGGTACCCTGAGTACCTCTATCGGTTCTCCCTTCTATTCCAGTCTCGTATTGTTCGTGGAAAGAAGGATTGTCGGTATGCCTCTGTGTGGGCTCTAATCTCTCTGATTTTATCCTCATGGTCTCTTCGCGAGATATACGTGGGAGGGAGCAATATACTGCTTGACTCTTCGGTGAAGGTATGTTCTCGAAACTTTGACAAAATCCCGTACCGAGCTACTGAGCGTCTCTCCTGCAGAGTCTTCCACTGGAGTTTATCTATCATCTCCGTAACGCTTTCGCGATTACTGAATGATCCTGTAACGAAGCGCGCTGCTCTCCGTTGGATCTTCTCTATCTCTTCTATCAACCCTATCAGGTACGGATCCCACACTGCTGAGCAGTCAAGCAGTGGGTGAACAAGCGTACTGTAACCTACTTCCTTTGTTTTAGGATTGCATTTCCTTAGGATTCTTCCAATGAATCTCAGTCTGGCATCTGCTTTACCGACGCTCAACATTATATGATCATTCCATTTTAAATCACTCCTAATGCGTACTCCCAGATAATTCATGATATTAACTGCTTCCAGTTGCTGACCTGCTCAGGTGGGACTATACCAGGCATGGCCTACATCTCAACAGGAAAGGGAAGGGGAAACTGGCTGGGGTAATAGCAGGAAATTTAAGGGGGGGAGGCACTGCCATGAATGGTAAAATACCAGTGGTTACAGGTGTTGGAGCAGCACCTTTTTTAGGATAGGTAAGACAGAAAGATGTCAAGTTCTACGAGAGGTCAGGATTGAAACAAATCTTCAGTTTAGGAAAGAAATTAAACAGCACAATTCTAGCACATTGGATCACCAATCACAGCTGTCAATTATGAATTTTCACCAATCATCAGAAATGTTATCTCCACCAAGTTGTATCTCAGTCCTAGATAATTGCATTGATGAATTAAAGTCACCCAACCCAGTTGACATAATCTGCCTCTCTGAACACCATGTGACCACTGGTATAGCAACTAGGCCTAAGCACAATGAGAAACTCAGACAGGAGAGTACTGCAAATGTTAGAATAAGGAAAGGTTCTCATAAAAGTATAATTAAAAATAATGTAAGTATATTTCATCAAAATATTGGGAGTTTAAAGAATAAAATAGATGAGCTTCTGGTTTGTTTAGAAGATTTAGAAGCTGAGGATGAAATAGATATACTATGCCTGTCTGAGCATCACATTGTTACTGATATGGATAAGGTAAATGTAAGTGGATATAAGCTCGCTGCACATGTAATGAGAGAAAATATGGAGAAAGGAGGAGTTGCCATATATGTCAAAAGTTATCATTGTGCAAAAAGTATAGAAACAAAAAAGTTTTGTGTAGAGAAACATATAGAAGCATGTGCCTGTGAGCTTAAATTAAATAAAGGCACATTTATAATTGTAACTGTATATAGGTCCCCATCAGGAAATTTTCATCTATTTCTGAAAAATTTGGACTCCTTGTTGTGCTATCTGTCAGACAGGGGGAAGCAAATTATTATTTGTGGGAACTTCAATGTAGATTCTCTGAAAGAGGGTAATAGGAAAAATGACCTTGAAGTATTACTCGGTTCTTTCAATTTGACACCCGTTATTGATTTTCCTACTCGGGTGGTAAAGGATAGCAGCTCACTGATAGATAACTTCTTTATAGACCAAGATAAGTTTAATCAGATAAATGCTCAGCCTGTTGAGAATGGTCTTTCTGATCATGGTGCACAGCTAGTTACAATATATGACATAGCTCCATTCGGCAATACTAAACAGTCCTCCAAAGTAGTACGTTCAGTCAACGATTTAACAATTGCAAATTTCAGGGAAAGCTTACAGCAGATAGACTGGGATGAGGTGTACCGTGAACCTGATGCCAATTTAAAATATAATTTATTTCATGACATTTTTGTAAATACATTTGAAAACTGCTTCCCCAAGAAATTAGTTAAATATACTTGTAAGAAACCTTGTAACAAACCATGGCTTACTAAGGGTATAAAAATATCTTGTAACCAGAAAAGGGAAATGTATCTGACAGCAAGAAAGAGTAGTGACCCAGAAACTATCAAACATTATAAAAACTATTGTGTTATATTAAGAAAAGTTATTAAAAAATCCAGAAGTATGTGTATCATGTCTGAAATCAACAACTCTGATAATAAAATTAAAACAATTTGGAATATTATTAAAAGAGAAACAGGTCAACCAAGAGCACAGGAAGACAGTATTACCATCAAATTGAATGAAAACTTTACGAACAAAAAGCCAGAAGTTGAAAATATTTTTAATAATCATTTTCTAAATGTTGTGGATATACTAGGATCCAGGTGTTCTTTAGAAGATGCTAGGCTGTTAATGGAAGAGGCCATACCTATGCAATTTGATACAATTGAAATCTCACCCACTTCTCCCTCTGAAATTAGGAAAATAATAAACTTGCTTAAAAGCAAAAACTCACATGGAATTGATGGCATTTCCAGCAAAATACTAAAAACTTGTTCTCAACAGATAAGTAAGATTCTCAGCCACCTGTGTAATAGCTCTCTGGAACAGGGCATTTTCCCTGATAGACTGAAATATGCTATTGTTATACCTTTGCATAAAAAGGGGGATAGATCGGATGTCAACAATTACCGTCCAATCTCCCTTCTAACAGCTTTATCCAAAATTTTTGAGAAAGTAATGTATTCAAGAGTAGCTTCACATATCTGTAACAATGAAGTACTAACAAAATGTCAGTTTGGTTTCCAGAAAGGTTTTTCAACAGAAAATGCCATATATGCTTTCACCAATCAAATTTTGAATGATCTGAAAAACCGAACACCACCCATTGGGATTTTTTGTGATCTCCCAAAGGCTTTTGATTGTGTAAATCATGAAATTCTGCTAGACAAGCTCAAGTATTGTGGCATGAGTGGTACAGTGCACAAATGGTTTAATTCGTACCTAACTGGAAGAGTGCAGAAAGTTGAAATAAGTAGTTCTCATAATATGCGAAGATCAGCACATTCCTCAAACTGGGGAACTATCAAGAATGGGGTTCCACAAGGGTCAGTCTTGGGTCCTTTGTTGTTATTAATATATATTAATGACTTACCATTCTATATTCATGAAGAGGCAAAGTTAGTTCTCTTTGCTGATGATACAAGTATAGTAATCACACCTGACAAACAAGAATTAACTGAGGAAATTGTCAATACTGTCTTTCAGAAAATTACTAAGTGGTTCCTTGTAAATGGACTCTCACTGAATTTTGATAAGACACAGTATATACAGTTCCGTACAGTGAATGGTATGATGCCATTAATAAATATAGACCTTAATCAGAAGCATATAGCTAAGGTAGAATATTCCAAATTTTTAGGTGTGGCCATTGATGAGAGATTAAATTGGAAGAAACACATTGATGATCTGCTGAAACGTTTGAGTTCAGCTACTTATGCAATAAGGGTCATTGCAAATTTTGGTGATAAACATCTTAGTAAATTAGCTTACTACGCCTATTTTCATATGGCATCATATTTTGGGGTAATTCATCACTGAGGAATAAAGTATTTATTGCACAAAAGTGTGTAATCAGAATAATAGCTGGAGTCCACCCAAGATCATCCTGCATTTATTTAAGGATCTAGGGATATTCACAGTAGCTTCTCAGTATATATACTCTCTTATGAAATTTGTTATTAATAACCAAACCCAATTCAAAAGTAATAGCATTGTGCATAACTACAATACCAGGAAAAGGATGATCTTCACTATTCAAGATTAAATCTAACTTTGGCACAGAAAGGGGTGAATTATACTGGCACTAAAGTCTTTGGTCACTTACCAAATAGTATCAAAAGTCTGACAGATAACCAACAAGTATTTAAGAAGAAATTAAAAGAATTTCTGAATGACAACTCCTTCTACTCCATAGAGGAATTTTTAGATATAAATTAAAAAAAATAATAAAAAAATAAAATAAAAATTAAAAAAACACAAAAAATGAAAAAGTTGTTATATTAACTTAAGTATGTTGTTAAATTAATTTAATTATGTCATGTATTGGAAAATTTGACGCGTTCCACATCATTACGAAATATCGTATTCATGATCCATGGAACTTGTATTAATCTAATCTAATCTAATCTAATCTAATCTTAAAGGATGATATAAGATGTACATCAACAAGAGCAAAACGAGGATAATGGAATGAAGTCGAATTAAATCAGGTGATGCTGAGGGAATTAGATTAGGAGATGAGACACTTAAAGTTGTAGATGAGCTTTGCTGTTTGGGGAGCAAAATAACTGATGATGGTCGAAGTAGAGAGGATATAAAATGTATACTGTCAATGCAAGGAAAGCGTTTCTGAAGGAGAGAATTTCGTTAACACTGAGTATAGATTTAAGAGTCAGGAAGTCATTTCTGAAAGTATTTATGTGGAGCTTAGCCATGTATGGAAGTGAATAGCTTAGACAAGAAGAGAACAAAAGCATTCGAAGTGTGGTGGTACAGGCCGGCCCGAGTGGCCGAGCGGTTCTAGGCGCTTCAGTCTGGAACCACGCGACCGCTACGGCCGCAGGTTCAAATCCTGCCTCGGGCATGGATGTGTGTGATGTACTTAGGTTATTTAGGTTTAAGTAGTTCTAAGCTCCAGGGGACTGATGACCTCAGATGGTAAGTCCCACAGTGTTCAGAGCCATTTGAACCATTTTTTGTGGTGCTACAGAAGGATGCTGAAAATTAGATTGCTAGATCACGTAACTAATGAAGAGGTACTGAATAGAATTGGGGAGAAGAGGAATTTGTGGCACAACTTGAGTAGAAGAAGGATTCGGTTGGTAGGACACGTTCTGAGCTATCGGGGGATCATCAATTTAGTACTGGAGGGAAGTTCAAAAAATGGCTCTGAGCACTATGGGACTTAACTTCTGAGGTAATCAGTCCCCTATAACTTAGAACTACTTAAACCTAACTAACCTAAGGACATCACACACATCCATGTCCTAGGCAGGATTTGAACCTGCGACCGCAGTGGCGGCGCGGTTCCAGAATGACGCGTCTAGAACCGCTTGGCCACTCCGGCCGGCTGGAGGGAAGTGCAGAGGGTAAAAGTTATAGAGGGAGACTAAGGCATGAAAACGCTATACAGATTCAGAAGGATGTAGTAGAAGCTGTACTGGATAGAGTAGTGCGGAGAGCTGCATAAAACCAGTCTCTCGACTGAAGACCACAACAACAAGATCAGCAACAAGCTCACACAATTTTACCGACGAGGTGCTGTGCCGAACTCGTAAGTCAGACTGGAACACATTTTTCCATAATGTACACATTGTGCTGCATGATTCCAAAGCTGCAAGTGTGGTAGTATGACATCCCTGTTTTTACAACTGCCCCCAGTATGTTTAAGGTACACACAGAGGTCCCCACGATCTGAGGAGTATAAATTTTACAGTATATTAAAGTGTATTGATGATGCCCGTGAAGAGGAAACGCATCAGTAAATGTATTGTTTCTCCTGCAACCAATAAATACAACACACGGTTGCTGTACCAGATATGCCGTGCAGTCCGAAGAATTGTGCATACCATATGGAAGGTCCGCTCAGGACGTTTGCACCAGTCCATCGCACAGTGCAGACTGCAGAAGACGGCTTCGCTTTGTTGACGACGGTGCAAACCTTCATTCCTCCACTTCGCACAAGAGCTGGGTCTCTCTTTTCTTACTCTTGTCTCGCTAGTTCCGTCTGTGTCGACCTTTTCCAAAACTTCACCTCACTCTTCTTCGTCACTGCCAAGTGTTTCTGTGTAGTGGCCGAGAGCTGAGTTTGGTGGGACAAGATTAGCAATGCAAAAGAGATTTAAATAATATCAATAATAATAATAGCAAATATAATAACTTTAACTTTGGTTCCAACAGAAAATCATCTCTTCTATTTTCTCCTTTCTTTATATGCAATTATGCTACTAAGATGTGCAACAAGGAATCAGTTGACAGGAATTCTTAGAGCAAATTTTTAATTACAGTCAAAAATACTTGCACACAATCTAGTTTTGACACAAAGAAAAACGCTTTCACATACATATGTGGAATAAGAAATACAAATGATCTTCACTGCTTCTTTGTCAGTTAAGGAAATTCTTCAGTCGACAAATTCTGGTGGAATTCTAGGAAAGCTTTGGTAAAAACATTCAGCAGCCAAGATCGAATAATATTTCGTTATTTAAAATAACCGATTTCGACAACCTTTCCTCTCATCTTCAGCTCTTAAAAAATCTTTTTCTTATGAAATGTGTACATATTACTGTGGCCCTCATGCCAAGGTTGTCATGTGGATATAAATCAGAATACTGTCAGGATGTGCTGACTTTTTGTTACACATGGGAACTTCCCGTTGGGTCCGACGTGGAATTAACACGTTTCAGAGCAAAAAGATTTTTTAAGAGCTGAGGGTGACAGCAAAGTCTGTCGAAACCGGTTGTTTTAAATAAAGCAATATTAATGCGATTTCGGATCGCAGATTCGTTCTTACCAAAATTAGAAAATTCAATCAAACCATTGGTATTGTAAGATAAATCCTTTCGGTGGTTATCAGTTTGCAAATGGATTAATTCGAAGTATAAATCGGGAGACATACTTTCAGTTGCAGTAGAAATTGGCTTTAGAAACACATCTAGTGTTGGCTACAAGTTAGTAATTTCCTGTAATCAAAACAAAACCAAATGTTAATAAGTGAAAGTAATGTGTAAAGTTGCCCTCAAGCACTTTTTTCTGAACGGTCTACGCTGGAAAACTTTTATTTTCCCAATCATGTCTTTAATAAGATTATTTTCTTTTTGGAGTTTCAGACTTAAATTATTTAGAAGAGCCATAATTTGAGCGAAAAAAGAGAAAATAACTTTTCCTTTGCTCAGCCAGCATACCTGAACTTGGAAGTGGGTATCTAGATACTCCTCTTCAAATGAAATGAAAAATTTACTGAACTGAAGATGAATGAGCCCGTGAGAACGAATACACTTCACGACACGCACCACTATGTCAATCACGCCGTGAAGAACGACAACTTTTGCAAAAAGATCCTCTTGGTGTGCTAAACAGTGAACGAAAGATTAATTAGGCACGTTAAGTTTTTTCCGCGGTAGGCCAAAAAATCCTTTTATTTTACTGTGCATTGTTGGCGCTCTGCCAGTGGTTACAGAAAGGAGCTTTTCCGAGTGAGTTCTAATTCTTCAGCTGACATTTCGACTGCTTCTAAAATTTCCGTCGTTGTAGCAATGCCCTTCATTGAAATCATGTCCAGGAGGTCTTCTGTTACATGTCGGTTGTCGTCCGGGCCACGCGAAAAATGGCTAACGGAGCCATGTCGCTAATATCCATGGACTCATCAAGTCCGGTGGAGAATACTAGGGGGTTTTCAGTTTAGATCGGCCACTGTTCGTGCTAGATCCTGGCAATGACGCTGACTCCCCGAGATATTGTTATACTGAAAAATGGTATTCTGCTGCATGCGAGAGCTAATGTGGGATTCATTGTCTCTGCTACGCCCAAAGAAATTATTCTTTAATAACTTGAATGTTTCACAATAACAATTATTTAGTAATTGGTTATGAACCAGATTTCCTCTCTTTTGGCCATCGTCAGATTACTTAATGCTAAACAGATAATCCACACAACTTCATCAAGAATTCATAGGTGTCCAAAGATTGCTGTATAAAGCTACGTGAGATTTTATGGCTATATCGATACAAAACAGAAGCATAATGTAATAAATAAGGAGACTCTGAACAAATAAATCTTATGTTACAGTGTATTCAAATATTAAAACTATATAAATGTGTGTGTGCTGCCATACGCTGAAGCCATGACAGACACGGTGGCAACGAGCCGGCAACGTCCTCTCGGCCACCATTATATAGGTAGCCGCCATAGACGGGAGGGCTTCTTCATTCAGTTAGTTCGAGTTAGTTCGAGCCTATTGCACCTAGTGAGTTCCAGGTTGTCACCGAGTCGGAGCTGCAGATTTAGCCTCTAGCCGAGAGACTGGCAGCATACAGCAACAATATAATGACGTGTGACTAGGGCCTCCCGTAAGGTAGACCGTTCGCCTGGTGCAAGTATTTCGAGTTGACGCCACTTCGGCGACTGGCGCGTCGATGGGGATGAAATGATGATGATTAGGACAACACAACACACAGTCCCTGAGAGGAGAAAATCTCCGACTCAGCCGCGAATCGAACCCGGCCCCTTAGGATTGACATTCTGTCGCCCTGACCACTCAGCTACCAGGGGCGGACATACCGAAAATAGAGGATTTGTGATTCACCGGCAGTGAGGTTAAAGTGGACTATATAAAGAGCTTGTACCACAGCACACGGAAGCCTAAGTTCATGTAATAAAGAATACAGTTAATAACTGCTAGCAGTTTGTGTTATACAACGAGGATACCGACCACCAACCAACATCCCGTCCTCGCTTCCAATCGCACAGCTCTACGGAGACAACGAGACGACATGAAAGCGGCTAACGAGGATTATACTGTGTGAGCCAAAAATCTTCTACAAGTGAATAACGGTACAGTCTACTATGTTAAAGGGACAAACTGGTGAATGCGACGAATAGACCGAAAAAAAGGGGAGGATAGAATGAAGTCTATGGAATGTGGGTGTGGAACAGTTATAAGAAGCATCTTATCTAATGGCGAGACAAATAATAACTGGCTACTGCTACTTTAATAAGGGTGGGTAATGGAGGACCAGGTCAGGATTCTCTGATTGCTGTTTATTAACGGCCAGAATATCAAGTAATATTAGTTTTGTGCCTTTAGTTGCTTCACGGAGAAATTCACATTTCACATCATATGAATGACATTCTTTCGGAGCATGTTCATCAAATGTGGACTCTTTCATTTTCAGTTTCCAGCTACTTTCATGTTCATTCAGTCTAGTAGTTATAGCTCTACTTGAAATTTCCTGGCAGTTTAAAACTGTGTGCCGGGCCGAGACTCGAACTCGGGACCTTTGCCTATCGCGGACAAGTGCTCTACAAACTGAGCTACCCAAGCTCGACTCACGCCCCGTCCTCACAGCTTTACTTCTGCCAGTACCTCATCTCCTACCTTCCAAACTTAACAGAAGCTCTCCTGTGAACCTTGCAGAACTAGCTAGCACTCCTGAAAGAAAGGATATTGCGGAGTGTGCGCTGACATGAAACTTCCTGGCAGATTAAATCTGGCCTCGCAACTCTCACTAAACATACAGCAACTTTGTAACTAGCTTTAAGAGTCTTTTCGCAGCGCCCTTCTTATTCGCCCTAAATTAGAGAGAAAAGATACTTTTACGAATAATTCCAGCGAAAAAGAAAGAGCAATTTACTGTCTATATGTAAGGCAACTATGTGAAACTCCGGTAAGGATTTCGATATGGTTTCACACTAACAGACTGAGTCACGAGAAAGATTTGTGTGTATAATTCATTGCCGCTACACCAGACAAGAAGTCGGTTATACATACATAGTAAGAGGGGCATTCTGTAAGTAATGTAATACATTTTTTTCCTCAGCCACTTTCAGGTGAAAAAATGCGCAGTTTTTTGTGGAGTATTGTGGAATATTATTGCTTCAGCCCCTGTAGTTTGAAAGGTCTCTGTTGGATTCCTTTCATGTTAATTTCTTAAAACTGTTGTCATTTACGGCATTCATTCCACTTCTAAATTTACTGTGGTGTTTCTGACTTCATCTGGGAGGAGACTGAGCAGTGGGACGTGTTACTTTTACACATAAACAAGAACGATCTGTCACACTACCACACTTTAAAACACAGTTTATATGTAATTCATGTCACACTGTCTCATGTGGAACCTACATCCGCTTTCTTTTATATAGTGTATATGATAAGATACTGTCATCTCCCTTACCTTCTGTGTGAAAGGATGAATGAGCAAATGTATTTCTAGTTGCATGCTTGATGGTAGCAGACAAGCCTGTGTGCTAGAGAACAGTAGGACCAATGTCGGAACAGGTAGCTACGCTTTCTAAAAGAAAAGAGGTTCTATTCCTAGTATGATCCTGTCTGTCCCTTGTCATGTTGGTATAGGAAGCTGCCTCTCTGGCCACTTCCGTTTGTATTTGTGAGCCACCCCTCAGGAAGGGACCAGTCAGTCTGTCCGCGGCGAGCGTCTGAAGTGGTAAGAACTCCGGCTAAGCGCGTGACTGCTTAGTCCGTAGGACAATGGATTTCTTAAGTTAAGCCTAACTGAAAATTTAATCACCTTTATTTGAGGTTTATATCTAAAATATCTAATGTTACCTTAAATTGCAACGCAGTGTAATTCGAATGTGAAGTTCAGAATATCTTCCAGTAGTTGCTTTGTCACTACTTTGTGAGTAAAGTGGAACCACTTGTTGATGAATCTTAACTGTAACTAAGATCATCAATCTTAAATGCGAATGTGCGTGAGATTATAACGTCTCGTCTTGGCAATATTTTTCAATATAGCAACTTTTCTTTATGTTCAGCCCACGTTGGGTGTACTTTGCGAGACCAGTAACACGTGCTTATATAATTGTTTGACCCATCATGTTAATAGTAAGACGATAGTAACCAATTCAAGGTTTTTCTTTTGTAAATGGCGTTTCGATGTAATTTATTTTAGTTATCAAAATTATTGTGGAGTTACCCTCTTTGTGTAAACCAAGTTGACCACGTCAAGCATGTGGTGTAATCATCAAAGTAGCCCTCAGCTATTCTTTTCGGGAAGGTTTCACAGAGAGTTAGTATGAATTTAGTATACCAGTGTGTGGTAATTTCATGACGGACAGGATTGCGCTACGAAGGTAAATTCTTTGGGTGAAAATTGAATTGGTTGGTTATGATTAATTTCCTCTTGCATATGTTTCAACATTCTTTGTGTGTTATTTTATGAATGCAGTTTCCCAATCTTGGCTCCATATTTGATGTGTTCCGTAATATTACAAACTCACATTTTCACAATCCTAAATAAGGCACCAGTTTAGTTATGAATCAAGTTTAATATGATGAAATTTTAACGGATCAATGATCAATGTTAAAATAAATGTCCCAATACAAACTGATTCATTTCTTTTTATTTAAATTCTCTTTATACATACATATATATATATATATATATATATATATATATATATATATATATATATATATATATATATATAATTAATGTTAGTCTGCTTGGGAATTTGGTAAGCTAGACTGGATACCTAGTGAAACAGTTGCTCAGTAATGCAAGGTTAATTTCCCCAGATAGCTCACAGCTTTGAACCCACTTTTATTGTCTTGAATATCAGCACCGCTTTCAGAACAACCTAATGCATCAACATTACAAGTTTCATAAAGAACCAATGGGCAGCAGCGCTAGACATAGCCATCAAAATGGCCTCTGTAAAGAAGGTACTTTCCAAGCAATTGGTTGACGTTTCTTTCGGAAAACCAGTGCATCGCAAGCACTCCTAGTTGCTTGCAGAATGTCTACGGACACCTGGTAGTCAACAAAAGCACAGTGAGTCGTTGCGTGTGGCGTCTGTCATCATTGCAGCAAGGTCACGAAAACCTGCCCCATCTCCCAGGGATCGGCAGGCCGACTACAGCTCTGCAATGTTTGAACGCGAAGACATTCTCATTCGAGGTGATCGACAGATCAAAATCGAACACCTCACTGCACAAGCAGGTATATCTGTTTGTAGCGATGACACGCTCGTCCACCAGCTAAGGTAATCAAATGTGTGTGCCCGCTGCATTCCTCGCCGCCTAAGAGAAGACCGTAAAGAGCAGAGAAGGAACATCTGTACGGAATTGGTTGCACCTTACGAGGCCGATTGTAAGTTTTTTGTCGAACATCGTCACAGGCGATGAAACATGGGTTCATCATGTAGAGCCGGAAACCAAAGGCCATTCATCGGATTGACGCCACGACACCTCCCCCCGAAGGAAACGTTTAATGCCACACCCTTGTCCGATAAAATCATGACGACGGTGTTCGGGGACTCTGAAGGGGTTATTCTGTTAGACGTCCTCCCTCGTGGTTCAGCACAGCTCTGACATTTATTTTGTTACCCCCAGGAAACTGAAGAAACTTCTGCAGCGTGTTCGTCGTCACAAAAATACAAACGAATTTCTTGATACAATAACTTACCAACAGCCGTATGTATTGCAGAAATTTATTTTATGAACTTCTTATATGCTACCACTTTCGGCATTACATTGATGCCGTCTTCTGGCTAGAATTATGTTTGAAAAAGTTTGTTTGGGCCTCTGCGTCTGCCTCGCCTCCTCTTTATATACTGCGATCCAACCCTCCTCTACGCTATAAATTTTTCGTGCGTTAATTTTTCGTTCACACAGTCGAAGCGAACTGCAGATTAGTCTAGAAGACGGCGAGTAAGATTGCTCGTTCCTTAGTTTAGAACGTCGTTTTTAGAAATGGAAAGCCACTGGGACGTTTTAGCAGATTGTCAGACAAGGAAATTCACATTTTACAAGAATATTATGGAAAAGCTATCAGGGATAACTTACATAGTGTGAAAAAAATGCAGCAAGCCGTGTGGGCGAAATTCTTTTACATACTTTCCACAGATGATGATCCTCAGTATTCCCATTGCGACATATAGTGGTGCTAATATCTTGAGGCAGAAGCAAGTGGAAAGCCGTACATCCACAAACATGGTTTGCTCTTGCTGTTGTAGATATTATAAAACTAAGTTTCAGAAACTTAGCCAATCCTGGACTGTTGAAAAAATGAGTACATTGAAAAATGCAGAAAACAAATGAGGGCTACAATCACCTGACACGAATTTGTTGTCGAAAAACAGTATTTATGTCCTCAGTTGTTGTAAACATAGCTGTATATGATGCCTCTAGTGTTTAATAGCGGAAATGTAGGTAGGATTAACTTTCTGAAACTTAGTTTTATAATATCTTGAACAGCAAGAGCAAACCATGTTTGTGGATGTACGGCTTTCCACTTGCTTCTGCCTGAAGATATTTGCACCACTATATGTAACAATGGGAATGCTGAGGATCATCATCTGTGGAAAGTATGTAAAAGAATATCGCCCACACGGCTTGCTGCATTATTTTTCACACTATGTAAGTTATCCCTGATAGATTTTCCCTAATATTCTTGTAAAATATGAATTTCCTTGTCTGACAGTCTGCTAAAACGTCCCAGACTGTGAGTAAGGTGGCTCGTCCCTTAGATTAGAACGTGGTTTTTAGAAATGGAAAGCCACTGGGACGTTTCAGCAGACTGGCAGACAAGGAAATTCATATTTTACAAGAATATTAGGGAAAATCTATCAGGGATAACTTACGTAGTGTGAAAAAAATGCAGCAAGCCGTGTGGGCGATATTCTTTTACATACTTTCCACAGATGATGATCCTCAGCATTCCCATTGTTACATATAGTGGTGCAAATATCTTCAGGCAGAAGCAAGTGGAAAGCCGTACATCCACAAACATGGTTTGCTCTTGCTGTTGTAGATATTATAAAACTAAGTTTCAGAAACTTAGCCAATCCTGGACTGTTGAAAAAATGAGTACATTGAGAAATGCAGAAAACAAATGAGGGCTACAATCACCTGACACGAATATGTTGTCGAAAAACAGTATTTATGTCCTCAGTTGTAAACATAGCTGTATATGATGCCTCTAGTGTTTAATAGCGGAAATGTAGGTAGGATTAAGTTTCTGCAGACACTAGCTTTAGATCCAGGTGCATTAACACAGAAGATACACAGAAGCATCGATGAAGTGCGACTGGACAAAGCTCAGGCAGCAGAAGAGAAATACAAAAGTTGGCTAGGCAAAGGAGGCAGGGGAAAAGATTACTCCAAGAAGTCATGGAGGAGGATAAACGCTATGGATATGGACAGCATTAATAACTGGAAGTGTAGCAATATTGTTAAAAACTGGAATAAAAATTCAAAGTCTTATTGCTGTAAACAGATTTTTTTGAGTTATAATGTACCTTTTCTCAGGTACTATATTCCAATAATTTGTCATAGTTTTTAGGAATTACTTAGTGAACAATCCTGAGCAGGACTTCTCCATTATCGTTTCTCAGAGAGAAGTTATCCTTTAAAATTTGAGAAAATTATAGCAGTCTCGTGTAACGCAACACTGAAAAGTTAATTGCAGAGGAACCATGATCATAAACGAAAATCTGTTCCATACATTATATTAGTGTCTTATGCAGATGTAAATTGTAAAAATCCAATTTTATTGCTTGATTAATTGACGAGAAAAAGTACGGTATAGAAACAATGGTAATTAAAAATTCATATCCTTATCAGATATTTGTAAATTTTCAAACATAAATTACACAGAGTATCAGGCATTATGTTGTACACTATAGTCTCAAGTTTTCCTATTTTAACTGTAATATTTTTCGAGATATATATGTTTAAGTACAGGAAAGCTTTTTGCGCTACGTCTGTCTTTAAAGTATTTTTTATTCCAAATTGAAATCTAGTTTCGATTATTATGCATCATGTCCTAGTTTAGCACAAATCACGTCTGAAGTGCTACATGAAATCACATTTTTGTTCTAACACGGAAGTTTTAAATTTATCAACATATGTCTACACGACTGCTCAGAAATTCGCACGTAAGTACCAGGCAGATGGTTCTTGGAATCCACCTTCAGACTATTTTTCTACCATTTCACTCTCGCACAGCCGTAGTAAAAACGAACACTTGAGCCTCTCTGTACCAGCTCTTATTTCTCTTATTTTATTATTATAGGTTTTCGACAGCAAAAAATTTTCATGTTCATGGGAGAAAGTTGGTGACTGAAATTTCGTGATAAGGTGTTGCCGAAAAGAAACCTCCTTTTTTGTAATGATTCTCATCGCAACTCACTTATCATATCCGTGAAATGTCTCTCCTGTTTCGCGATGGTCCAGAAGATGAGCGCTTATTTGAACTTTTTCGATTCCTCCAATGATTCTATCGGGTAAGGATCCCATAAAGTGCAGCAACACCTTAGCAGAGGACGAACAAGCCTAGTGGTAGTCACTTTAGTAGAGTTCTGGCAGCTTCTAAGTGTTCTGCCAATAAATCGTAGTCTTTCGTTTGCTTTTCCAATAACATTATCTACGTGGCAATTCCAACTTTAGTTGTTCGCAATTGTAGTTCCTGGGTATGTGGTCGAATTAGCAGCCTTTATTTTTTTTTAGTTGTCTAGTAATCGAAATTAAACCGATATCCTTTTGTAGTCATGTGGACGATCAACATTTTTCTTTATTGACGGACAATTCCCACTTTTCGTAGTATTCAGATATCGTGTCTAAGTCGTTTTGTTCTTATGATGCATCTACATCTAAATTTATATTCCGCAAGCCACCCAACGGTGTGTGGCGGATGGCACTTTACGTGCCACTGTCATTGCCTCCCTTTCCTGTGCCAATCGTGTATGGTTCGCAAGAACGACTGCCGGAAAGCCTCCGTGCGCGCTCGAATCTCTCTAATTTTACATTTCGTTTCTTTTCCAATAACATTATCTACGTGGCAGCTCCAACTTTAGTTGTTCGCAATTGTAGTTCCTGGGTATGTAGACGAATTAGCAGCCTTTAATTTTTTTATTTGTCTAGTAATCGAAATTAAACCGATATCCTTTTGTAGTCATGTGGACGACCAACATTTTTCTTTATTGACGGAGAATTCCCACTTTTCGTAGTATTCAGATACCGTGTCTAAGTCGTTTCGCACTTGGTTTTGTTCATATGATGCATCTACATCTAAATTTATATTCCGCAAGCCACCCAACGGTGTGTGGCGGATGGCACTTTACGTGCCACTGTCATTGCCTCCCTTTCCTGTTCCATTAGCGTATGGTTCGCAAGAACGACTGCCGGAAAGCCTCCGTGCGCGCTCGAATCTCTCTAATTTTACATTCGTGATCTCCTCGGAAGGTATAAGTAGGGGGAAGCAACATATTAGATACATCCAGAAACGCACCCACTCGAAACCTGGACAGCAAGTCACACCGCAATGCAGAGCGCCTCTCTTGCAGAGTCTGCAACTTGAGTTTGATAAACATCTCCGTAACGCTATCACTCTTACCAAATGATCCTGTGACGAAACGCTCCGCTCTTCTTTGGATCTTCTCTATCTCCTCTGTCAACACGACCTGATACGGATCCCACACTGATGAGTAATACTCAAGTATAGGTCCAACGAGTGTTTTGTAAGCCACCTGTTTTGTTGACGGACTACATTTTCGAAGGATTTTCCCAATGAATCTCAACCTGGCACCCGCCTTACCAACAATTAATTTTATATCATCATTCCACTTCAAATCGTTCCGTACGCATACTCCCAGATATTTTACAGAAGTAACTACTACCAGTGTTTGTTCTGCTATCATATAATCATACAATAAAGGATCCTTATTTCTATGTATTCGCAATTCATTACATTTGTCTATGTTCAAAGGGTCAGTAGCCACGCCCTGCACCAAGTGCCTATCCGCTGCAGATCTTCCTGCATTTTGCTGCAATTTTGTGATGCTGCAACTTCTCTGTATACCACAGTAACATCCACGAAAGGCCGCATGGAACTTCCGACACTATCTACTAGGTCACTTATATATATCGCGAAAGGCAATGATCACATAACACTCCGCTGTGGCACGCCAGAGGTTACTTTAACGTCTGTGGACGTCTCTCCATTGAGAACAACATGCTGTGTTCTGTATGCTAAAAGCTCTTCAATCCAGCCACACACCTGGTCTGATATTCCGTAGGCTCTTACTTTGTTTATCAGGCGACAGTGCGGAACTGTATCGAACGCCTTCCGGAAGTCAAGGAAAATGGCATCTACCTGGGAGCCTGTATTTTCAGGGTCTCATGAACAAATAAAGCTAGTTGGGTCTCACACGATCGCTCATTCCGAAATACACGTTGATTACTACAGAGTAGATTCTGAGTTTCCAGAAATGACATGATACGCGAGCAAAAACATGTTCTAAAACTCTGCAGCAGAACGATCTCAGAGATATGGGCCTATAGTATTGCGCATCTGCTCGACGACCCTTCTTGAAAACTGAGACTACCTGTGCTCTTTTCCAATCATTTGGAACCTTCCGTTCCTCTAGAGACTTGCGGTACACAGCTGTTAGAAGGGGGGCAAGTTCTTTCGCGTACTGTGTGTAGAATCGAATTGGTATCCCGTCAGGTCCAGTGGACTTTCCTCTGTTGAGTGATTCCAGATGCTTTTCTATTCCTTTAACACTTACTTCGCTGTCAGCCATTTTTTCGTTCGTGCGAGGATTTAGAGAAGGAACTGCAGTGCGGTCTTCCTCTGTGAAACAGCTTTGGAAAAAGGTGCTTAGTACTTCAGCTTTAGGCGTGTCATGCTCTGTTTAATGCCATCATCATCCCAGAGTGTCTGGATATGCAGTTTCGATCCACTTACTGATTTAACGTAAGACCAGAACGTCCTAGGATTTTCTGTAAAGTCGGTATATAGAATTTTACTTTCGAAATCACTGAACGCTTCACGCATAGCCCTCCTTACGCTTATTTTGACATCGTTTAGCTTCTATTTGTCTAAGATGTTTTGGCTGCGTTTAAACTTGCCGTGAAGCTCTCTTTTTGACGATTGGCTTGAACTTTTTCCATAAACACTCTACATTGTCAGTGTCGGAACAGAAATTTTCATTTTGATCTGTTAGGTAGTCTGAAATCCGCCTCCTATTACTCTTGCTAAACAGATAGAGCTTCCTCCCTTTTTTTTAATATTCGTATTTACTTCCATATTCAGGGATGCTGCAACGGTCTTATGATCACTGATTCCCAGTTCTGCTCTTACAGAGTCTTTTCGTGTCTGTTTGTTATCAGTAGGTCCAAGATGTTATCTCCACGAGTCGGTTCTCTGTGTAGTTGCTCGAGGTAATTTTCGGATAGTGCACTGAATATAATGTCACTCGATGCTCTGTCCCTACCTCCCGTCCTAAATATCTGAGTGTCGCAGTCTATATCTGGTAAATTGAAATCTCCACCCAAGACTGTTACATGCTGAGGAAATTTATGTGAAATGTATTCCACATTTTCTCTCAGTTGTTCTGCCACTAATGCTATTGACTCGGGAGGTCGGTAAAGCAGCCAATTATTAACCAAGCTCGGTTGCTGAGTATAACCTCCACCCATAATAATTCACAGGAACTATCCATTGCAATTTCACTACAGGATAAACTACTACTAACAGCGACAAACGCGCCACCTCCAGTTGCATGTAATCTATCCTTTCTAAACACCGTCTGTGCGTTTGTACAAATTTCGGCAGAATTTATCTTGGGTTTCAGCCGGCTTTCCGTACCTATAACGATTTCTGCTTCGGTGCTTTCTATCAGCGCTTCAAAATCCGGTACTTTACCAACGCAGCTTCGACAGTTTACAATTAGAATACTAATTGCTGCTTGGTCCCCGCATATCCCGACTTTTCCCCGCACTCTTTGAGGCTGTTGCCCTTCCTGTACTTTCCCAAGGCTATCTAACCTAAAAAAACTGCCTCGTCCACGCCACACAACCCCTGCTACCCCTGTAGCCGCCTGCTGGGTGTAGTGGACTCCTGACCTATCCAGCGGAACTCGAAAACCCACAACCCTATGGCGCAAGTCGTGTAGTCTGCAGCCTACACGGTCGCAGAACCGTCTCAGCCTCTGATTTAGACACTCCACTCGACTCTGTACCAAAGGTCCGCAGCCAGTCCTGTCGACGATGCTGCAGATGGTGAGCTCAGCTTTCATCCCGCTAGCGAGACTGGCAGTCTTCACCAAATCAGATAGCCACCGGAAGCCAGAGAGGATTTCCTCCGATCCATTGCAACACACATCATTGGTGCCGACATGAGCGACCACCTGCAGATGGGTGCACCCTGTACCCTTCATGGCATCCTGAAGGACCCTTTCCACATCTGGAATGACTCCCCCCGGTATGCACACAGAGTGCACATTGGATTTCTTCCTCTCCCTTGCAGCCATATCACTAAGGGGCCCCACTATGCACCTGACGTTGGAGCTCCCAACTACCAGTAAGCCCACCCTCTGCGACTGCCCGCATCTTGCAGACTGAGGGACAACCTCTGGAACAGAATAAGCAGCCATGTCCGGCCGAATTTCAGTATCAGCCGGAGACAGAGCCTCAAACCAGTTCGTCAGACAAACTGGAGAGGCCTTCTGTTCAGCCCTCCGGAACGTCTTTCGCCCCCTGCCACACCTAGAGATGACCTCCCACTCTACCGCGGGTGAGTGGTTAGCCTCAATGCAGGCAGTATCCCAGGCAGCCACAGACGTAGTCCGATCGGGGGATGCGTGTGACGAGCTGGCCGTCCCCGACAAACCCCTGTCCGGACCCCCACAGTGATGCCCATTGGCAACAGCCTCAAGCTGTGTGACCGAAGCCAACACTGCTTGAAGCTGGGAGCGCAGGGATGTCAACTCAGCCCGCATCCGAACACAGCAGTCGCAGTCCTTATCCATGTTAAATACTGTTGTGCAAAGAACGTCTGGTCTAATCTACAGAGAGCACAAACAATTCGACACAAATTGTAGACGGTTAATGATAGTACCAGGTCAACCATCTGTAAACAATCTATGACGTCTGCTGAGATTGTCCCCTAGATCGTTTATGTAGATGAGGAACAGCAGAGGACCTACAATACTTACTTTTATTCGTGATGAATTTCCATCGTACTACATACCTTGCCTTTTCTGAGAGGAAATTGCAGATTCAGTCGCAGAAATGAAGCGATACTCAATAGGCACGCAATTTGATTAGAAGTCTCCAGCGAGGAACGGTGTTAAAAGCTTTCTCGAAATCTTAGAAATATGGAATCGATATATGGATGCCTGTCGATAGCACTAAAGCGCTTGTTGTGTTTCACAAGAAAGATGTTTTCTGAATCCATGCTAAGTGTGTGTCAATACAACGTTATCTTCAAGGTCATTCATAACGTTCCAAAACAGTCTACGTTCCTAAATCCTACTGATAATTGACTTTAGAGATATAGGTCTGTCGAACGAGCGGCTGTGTGTGATTGGGAAGTATGGAGCTCTTGTGTGTGCTTACTCTGAAAGGAACTTACTGTAAATGGAAAGACGTTGGTAGATCTAAATTCATACGATCTGATGCCGACAGGACTTTTTCCAACTAGATCGCAGGCTAACAGTAGCACAGCCACAGACAATATCTTTATTCATTCTTCGTTACTAGATGTGCATTCTGTTAGTAAAAGTGTAAGAGACCTTTAAGACCATGATGCACAAATTTTAACACTAAAAGGCTTCTGTACTCAAACAAATGTCACATATGAGTTACTGAATGGACTGTGTATGTAAGGGTAATTGATCATTTTATATCGAATAATTTGCTATCAAATGTACAGTTCGGCTCTAGAAGTCGTTTAACAACTGAAAATGCTATGTTCTCTTTTTTATGTGAGGTGCTGATTGTGTTAAACAAAAGATTTCGAACGCTTGGCATATTTTTTTATTTAACTAAGGCGTTTGATTATGTTTATCGCAAAATATTGCTACAGAAGTTGGACCGTTACGGAATACAGGGAGTAGCTCACAATTGGTTGATCTCTTACTTTAACAGAAAAAGGTCATTATTCACAGTGACGAGAATGGCTGTGATGTGGGATCTGATGGGGTACTGTCAAATAGCGTGTGCCCCAGGAATCGGTGTTAGGGCCACTCCTGTTCCTTATTTATATACACTCCTGGAAATTGAAATAAGAACACCGTGAATTCATTGTCCCAGGAAGGGGAAACTTTATTGACACATTCCTGGGGTCAGATACATCACATGATCACACTGACAGAACCACAGACACATAGACACAGGCAACAGAGCATGCACAATGTCGGCACTAGTACAGTGTATATCCACCTTTCGCAGCAATGCAGGCTGCTATTCTCCCATGGAGACGATCGTAGAGATGCTGGATGTAGTCCTGTGGAACGGCTTGCCATGCCATTTCCACCTGGCGCCTCAGTTGAACCAGCGTTCGTGCTGGACGTGCAGACCGCGTGAGACGACGCTTCATCCAGTCCCAAACATGCTCAATGGGGGACAGATCCGGAGATCTTGCTGGCCAGGGTAGTTGACTTACACCTTCTAGAGCACGTTCGGTGGCACGGGATACATGCGGACGTGCATTGTCCAGTTGGAACAGCAAGTTCCCTTGCCGGTCTAGGAATGGTAGAACGATGGGTTCGATGACGGTTTGGATGTACCGTGCACTATTCAGTGTCCCCTCGACGATCACCAGTGGTGTACGGCCAGTGTAGGAGATCGCTGCCCACACCATGATGCCGGGTGTTGGCCCTGTGTGCCTCGGTCGTATGCAGTCCTGATTGTGGCGCTCACCTGCACGGCGCCAAACACGCATACGACCATTATTGGCACCAAGGCAGAAGCGACTCTCATCGCTGAAGACGACACGTCTCCATTCGTCCCTCCATTCACGCCTGTCGCGACACCACTGGAGGCGGGCTGCACGATGTTGGGGCGTGAGCGGAAGACGGCCTAACGGTGTGCGGGACCGTAGCCCAGCTTCATGGAGACGGTTGCGAATGGTCCTCGCCGATACCCCAGGAGCAACAGTGTCCCTAATTTGCTGGGAAGTGGCGGTGCGGTCCCCTACGGCACTGCGTAGGATCCTACGGTCTTGGCGTGCATCCGTGCGTCGCTGCGGTCCGGCCCCAGGTCGACGGGCACGTGCACCTTCCGCCGACCACTGGCGACAACATCGATGTACTGTGGAGACCTCACGCCCCACGTGTTGAGCAATTCGGCGGTATGTCCACCCGGCCTCCCGCATGCCCACTACACGCCCTCGCTCAAAGTCCGTCAACTGCACATACGGTTCACGTCCACGCTGTCGCGGCATGCTACCAGTGTGAAAGATTGCGATGGAGCTCCGTATGCCACGGCAAACTGGCTAACACTGACGGCGGCGGTGCACAAATGCTGCGCAGCTAGCGCCATTCGACGGCCAACACCGCGGTTCCTGGTGTGTCCGCTGTGCCGTGCGTGTGATCAGTGCTTGTACAGCCCTCTCGCAGTGTCCGGAGCAAGTATGGTGGGTCTGACACACCGGTGTCAATGTGTTCTTTTTTCCATTTCTAGGAGTGTATATGACATGCCCTCTAGTATTACGAGTATCTCTAAAATATTTCTGTTAGCTGATGACGCTAGCTTGATAGTAAAGGATGTTGTGTGCAACATTGGCTCGGTTTAAATAGGGCGTGACGTGTGCAACTTTCCCGTCTTTTGGCACGGATCTTACGCCGAAGTAGCGGCTGTGTGTGATTGGGAAGCATGGAGCTATTGTGTGTGCTTACTCTGAAAGGAACTTACTGTAAATGGAGGGACGTTGGTAGATCTAAATTCATACGATCTGATGCCGACAGGACTTTTTCCAACTAGATCGCAGGCTAACAGTAGCACAGCCACAGACAATGTCTTTATTCATTCTTCATTACTAGATGGGCATTCTGTTAGTAAAAGTGTAAGTGACCTTTCAGACCATCAAGCAAAAATTTTATCACTAAAAGGCTTCTGTACTCAAACAAATGTCACGTATAATTACAAACTGCGTAGGAAAATTAATCCAACGTCAATAAATGGTTCTTTAAAACTCGTCAAGGAACAAGAGTAACAGGATGTTTATAGAGCCGATAACATAGGTGACAAATATAATGCTTTCCTTAACACATTTCTCATGCTCTTTGAGAGCTGCTTTCCATTAGAGCGTTCTAAACTGGGTACTAGCAGTAAAAGGCAGCCTGGGTGGCTGAGTTGTGGGATAAGGATATCACGCAGAACGAAGCAGGCATTATATAAAAATGTTTGAAATAGTCACAATCAAGCTACAGTAGCCCATTATAAACAGTATTGTAACGTGCTTAAAATGTTATTAGGAAGGCAAAGAGTATGTGGTATGCAAATAGAATAGCTAATTCACAGGTTAAAATTAAAACCATATGGTCAGTTGCGAAGGAAGTGTCTAGTGAGTAGCACAAGGTCGACAATATAAAGTAAATTTGTAGTAAAAATATTTCTGTTAGTGATAAATCAGACATATGTACAGTACTTTACAATCATTATCTGAGCATTGTTGTTGAATTAAATAAAAATTTAGTTTCTACAAGGAATCATATAACTTTCTTGGCAAATGCCTTTCCGAGACTGTTGTCTGAAATACTGCCCTGTGATACAGACAAGGGGGAGATTGAGTCAATAATTAAATCACTGAAGACTGAGGACTCTCATGGATATGATGGAATGCATAGCAGAATATTAAAGTACTGTGCTGCACATGTTAGCCCTGTATGTAGCCATAACTGTAATTTTTCCTTTACGAATGGTCAACTTCCTGAACGACCAAAGTACTCAGTAGTAAAGCCGTTTTATAAAAATGGAGAAAGGGATAATGGAGACAATTTTAGACCTATTTCTATTCCATCATTGTTTGCTAAGGTTACTGAAAGGGCTGTGTATGTGAGGGTAGTTGATCATTTTATTTCACGTAATTTGCTATCAAAACTGCAGTTCGGTTCTAGAAGTCGTTTAACAACTGAAAATGCTATATTCTCATTTCTCTGTGAGGTGCTGAATGTGTTAAACAAAAGGTTTCGAACGCTTGGCAAATTTTTTTGATTTAACTAAGGTGTTTGATTATGTTTATCACAAAATATTGCTCCAGAAGTTGGACCATTATGGAATACAGGGAGTAGCTCACAATTTGTTGATCTCTTACTTTAATGACAGAGAGCAACTGGTATTTATTCACAGTGATGAGAATAGCTGTGATGTGGGGTCTGACTGGGGTACTGTCAAATAGGGGGTGCCGCAGGGATCGGTGTTAAGGCCACTCCTGTTCCTTATTTATATATATGTGATATGCCCTCTAGTATTACGAGTATATCTAAAATATTTCTGTTTGGTGATGACGCTAACTTGATAGTAAAGGATGTTGTGTGCAACATTGGCTCGGTTTCAAATAGGGCAGTTCATGACATAAGATCAAGGTTTGTAAAAGATAAACTAACGCTAAATCACAGTAAGACTCAGTTTTTACAGTTTCCAACAGACAATTCGACAAAACCCGACGTTTTAATTTCGCAGAACGCTCATATGATTAGTGAAACTGAACAGTTCAAATTTCTAGGTGTTAAGATCGATAGTAACCTGTCATACAAAGCCACGTTAAGGATCTTGTTAAAATACATAATGCTGCCATTTTTACTATTCGAGCGGTATCTGAAGTAACTGACTGTTCGACACGAAAATTAGGTCTACTTTGCTTATTTCCTTTCGTTTATCTCGTATTGTGTTCTATTATATTTTGAGATAATTCTTCCCATTCCAAAAGGATATCTTGGGCTCATAAAGGGGAGGTTGGGGCAATAAGTGGTCTAAGTTCACGAACCCCTAGTCAACCTGGTTCACTAGTCTGTGTATTTTGGCATTGACCTCTCAATACATATATTCTTTACCGGCGTTTCTTGTTAACAATATCAGCTTATTTCCAAGAATAAGCAGTTTTCACTCAGTTTATACTCGGCGGAAATCGAACCTGCATATGGCTCTGACTTCCTTAACTCTTGTGCAGGAAGGTGTGCAGTATACTGCAGCGTCCATTTTCAATAAGCTACCACAGGAGTTCAAAAATCTTAGCAGTAATCTACGCGCTTTCAAATTGATACTGAAAAGTGTCCTCATGTTGTAGTGAAACGTCCCCTTTCAACAATTATACAGGACTGTGCTTAAACTGACACACAATATTTTTTAGCGCAACGCAATCTGACTTTCAGAAATCCCTACAAAGGAATGGCCCTGACTAACATTAACCTGTACCTTTCACAAATCACTTACCTCACAAAAATCTTCGTTACTCAAGCTACTGCAATACAGCGAGCGCCACTACTGCCAGCTAAATAAAAGATTCAAACTACAGAAGGCACTAACTACTGATAGGCATAGCTAGCAAATGAAAGATTTTAATGGAGAACAAACAGTGTATTTACCTCAATAGTCATCAAAAGTCATAATATATATAGCAGTTCATTACATCCAGTCTTAGAAATTTCAAAACTCCGCCAGCTCTCTCCCCACATCCACCACTGCTGGCGGCTCACCTCCAACTGCGCAACGCTACGTGCAGTTCACATCCAGCTGCCCAACACTACAATGGCAGACAACAATGCAAACTAGCCACCGACTGCACACAGCACAGCCAGCGATTTTCATACAGAACGCTATGTAACGTTGCCAATAAGAAAACATAAACAGCCTACTTACAGTAGGGAAGCAGCCTACTCACGCCGTATAAAATTCACATCAGTCTTTCCATTGTGTGTCAGCCAGTCCGCTGTAACTAGCTCTGACATCATAAATGTTGCGCAATACTTTAATCTTCAAGTAAATAACATGAAACGTTTCTAGCATGTCAGGAGTAATACTAAATCAATATGTGTTGGATATCAGTTCAATAACTTTAACCTTTTTCGAAATTTGGAAGTATTTCTGTAAAAATCATTGGCGCAACAGAAAAGAGCTAGAAACTTAAAAATTTATATTTAGATTCCTTTTTCATAATAATTTAGTAGAAATAGTATGCTGGATCTAACAAATTAAGATTTTAATTGAAGTTCATGATTTTCTGGTTTTTATCTTAAAAATTAAGGAAGCAAGATAGATTAAGTAGGCGAATAAATAAGGCTAGGATGTTTAGATTTAAGTAGAAGGGAGATCCACTATAATCATAAAGATGTGAGAAGTTTCAACTGAATGACTATAAAACTATAGCGATAGCGTATGTCCAAAGGGCAAGTTC
Organism: Schistocerca cancellata; assembly: GCF_023864275.1. Classification (NCBI taxonomy): domain Eukaryota; kingdom Metazoa; phylum Arthropoda; class Insecta; order Orthoptera; family Acrididae; genus Schistocerca; species Schistocerca cancellata. The sequence goes on along the minus strand of NC_064634.1, from coordinate 89,315,831 downwards.
AGAGCTCGTCTACTGCGTGTAGTGTAATTAAATTAATTCTCTCGCCCAAAATATTTGACTTAGTCACGTCATACTTTTATTATGTTTACTTACCTGTGTGCTGATTGCACATTTAAATTGAGAGCTTCATCGGCCATCAGCAAAGGAAGCAATGATTTATTAAATAACTTAAAGTGGTGCATTACTAGCCCAGTAGCTAGTCGGGAGAGCGGATTTGATCAGGTGTTCCCTTAGCCGCCCGCACTGTGGCTTTATATGTAAGAACGCTGCGAGAGAGAAAAGGCCCGAGTTCTCTCCAGACGCTGATTAGCGCACCACCTGTGCCGGGAGTCGCGTCGCGTCGGTGTGATTGCTATAAACAGCCTCGGATGCCGTAATAAATTACTCGGGATACGTGTATCCATGAAATCGTTTTCGAGTGAGGTGTTAATTCTGGGATGACTTTAATGATCTACCTTCAGTTTGCGTATGTCGTATTTTCACGTGCCGCCGGGGGACAGACATTCTACCATTATTTAGCGTGGCGTTTGATGAACATTATCATCAAATTATGGCGAGCATTCACTTAAACCTTTAATTTGAACAGTTATAGTTGCATCAGCGCATTAGACTCTGAACTGCTCTGGTAGTTGGATTGTGTGGATTCTTTTTGGTCTGTGACTTTCAGAATATAGTGAACATTTTAGAGAGAATGGTTTTTGATTATGAATCCCAGACAATCTCCTAATTCCTCAGAGCTATAAGCTGTAGCTATAAATGTATTTCTCAGATGAAGTGGGCACTAGGAATTCTAATTACAGGCTTCACGTTTTGCTAATCACTTTCTGGTTGCCAATATTGTAGTTAGAGAGCCAGTGTTGAGAATGGCAAACAACAGCATTAAATAAATAATAACAACATTTCATTTACAATATTCTACCCGCTGCGCCACATATGTTGCTAATCGGCCGGGAATGCATCTTTTCTGCATTACATTCTTTTATATTCAATTATTCCACCCACCGCCCCACATATGGTGCATCGGCTGGGAAAGAAACTGAGCAAAAGTGAAAGTGATTTTTAAAAATTCGGATTCGTGAGTGAAATGCGACGCGCAACTGAGTAATAGAACAGTGATAGTGTTACGTGTGCATGTGGACGACGCAATTGGATTAACAACGCATCTGGATTGACGGAGCTGGCACTGAGTCTAGCCGCGCTGCCGGCATCGCGAGAAGCCAGTTTCACTGCACTGCAGTCGTCCGCCGGAGCAACCGGAGCCGCGCCTGCAGTTGCGGGCCACGCAAACACACAGCAGCCGTCGGCGTGCCGTATGTAGTTCAACACGCCGCGTCGCATCAGTAATCCTGGTACGCCGCGCCGGCAACGCCATACGTCGTGCAGAAGGAACTAAGTTAAGTGAAAAGCTGTTAAAAATTTTACCAACCTGCACTAAAAGACTGTCGGCGATGGAACCGCCAGAAGAAACTGAGGTTAAACTTACATCAGACCCTATGTCTGTTGAGGGAACTGTAAATCCAGACAACGGTTCAAGTGTAAATATGCATGAAAATAGTAATGTTAAAGTGAAATATGAAGTATTGTCTCCTGACTGTAGTGTGAAAAGGGGCAATGATTCAATAATAGAGACCCCTGTAGTAAAGCAGAAATCAGAAATTGTTAATTTATTGGATGATAGTTTACCTGATGAGTTCAAAACGAAACAGTCAACAGAGGTTGTAGAGTTTAAAAAGGATAAGTTAGATATGACTGTTCGATCAGAAGTTTCGTTTATTTTTGATGATTCGGGCATTGGAGCTAGTTTTTCGTCACCTAAGTATGATAAAAAACCAGCTAGTGAGCAACCCAAAGATACTGGGGCTATTGATTTATATGTTATATTACAAGCAATAGCTACCAGTAATGCTGAATTAAAGACTGAAATAACTGAGGTCAAAAGCAGTAATGCAAAAATGTCAGCGAGTAATGCTAAAATGACAGCTGAATTAAAGTATGAGATTGTGGTTAGCCAAACTAATTTTAATAAACGATTGGAGATAATTGACAATACCTTCAAGGCTGGTTGCAATAAGTTGAAAGAGGATCTGGACAGTTTGAATTATAAAATTGATTACAATCATGTGGATATTAAGAAAAAGGTTGCTCAACAATTTTCTGAAATGTATAAAACAGTAAAATCCGAAGTTTCTGAGGTTCGCAAAGACTTCCAAATGGAAGATGCGAAGCTGGAGCACAAGTTAACAGAAAAGATCGAGGCGAAATCTGAACTGTGCTCAGATAGATTTAAAGATGTTAATATAAAAGTAAACATATGTCAAGCAGAAGTAGACGCAATCAAAACTGATACTACTCATATTGTGCAAAGACTAGATAATGTTGAAAAGAGAGTAGAAAATATTAGTACTAACATTGCTAACATAGAGAGTAAAGTAGCTTCAGTAACTTCTGGTAATGGTAGTATGCAACAAGTTGTAGCTGCAAACGCCGCTTTTATCGGGTGTCGGCAGTTCTTGCGGTTCGATCCCGATAAAAATATCCACCCGCTAGATTTCTGGAACGATTTTGAAGATGTGATTCCACCAACTTGGTCTGAACGAGAGAAAATCTCATTTATTAGAAGCCATTTAGCAGGTGACGCCATGCGTTGATCAGCTGATGTTATGTTGAAGTGTAAAACATTAGCGGCATTTAAAACAGCTTTCATTAATGAGTATGGGTCTAGTAATAAGCAAAATGTAGTGTTGAGAGAATTTTGGAGTGGAAAACGCATCAATGTAGGCAAGGAATCTATTAAAGATTTTGCTAGGTCATGGATCTCACGTTTATCACATTTGGCCGAAAAGCTAAAACCTGAAATGATAATAATACTAGGTCTTGAAGCCAAACTGCCATGGTATTGGCAAACTAGAATTATATCTGCCCCTATAGACAATCTGGATCGTTTCATTGAATATTTGGAACGTGTAGAGCGTGTTGCTGCAAATGAGGAGCAAGCACGTAATAACAGAAATGCTAATAACACTAGTAGTAATTTTAAGAACGAGCAGAATGGCAATGTAAACAGCAGCACAGTATGTGTTTGCCATCCTAAGAGAGGTAGGAATTGGAGAAATAATTATCAGAACCAACAATGGTATCCAAATGATAGTACTTTTGTTCCGAACAAAATTATGCAGGTAAACAACAGTGTGGAAAGCAATGCTGTGCCAGTTAATTATAATGAAAATAAAGGATACAGTAGTAGGCCGAGGCAGGAAAACTAGTTCCCGTCTATGAGGACACTGGCACTCACCAGGCGGTTACTTTTCCTAAGCCAGTAATTACAGTAATTGGTAAGACAGATCAGAATACTCAGACTGAACATGTGGATGAGGGGTCGGTAGCATCTAAGGATACAGCAGAAATATTAGATCACTCACAGTATTTGATAGATACCGTGTTAGAGACGCTTTTTAAGTGGGAAGAGAAAGAGAAGGCGCAGCAGTGTAACGGTAGGGAAGAGCTACAAAATATTGAATTGTCAGGTGAAGAAGCAGAAGAAATTCATGCTTACATTTACAATGAGGATGATGAGCTCTTATCTAAAGTGCCTGTGCAGGATGTTGATACTGTACTAATAGATTTAGGACAGGAGGTAAGTGAGAATGTAGAGGATAGCCTGTTGGGGGTCGATGAACCCAGTAGCTGTGACCAGTTGTCACTTGAGAAGGAACCCGACGATAATAATGAAAGTGGTTTAACTGTAACTAGTGTTATGCCCGGTCTGGAGGCGCAGAATCGCTCAGACTACAATAATTTGGGTCATGTTCAGCAAACTAAATGTAATGAAGTCGTGCGGTGTTTCGATTTGAAATTAATAGACCGACTGGAAAAGGCAGTTGAAAATGTAGTTCAGGAAACCCCTACACACTTTGACCTAAATGTAATGAAGGCAGATGTCGATCACTTCAGTTGGAGACAAATCCAAAAGGAACTATTGGATGAATTTGAGGAACCACCTGTACAAATTAGAATAAGCCACCCTATAATAATAGTGAATATGTTGGGTATCAATGTACGTTGTCTCTTAGACAGTGGAAGTGAGGTGAGTGCGATATCTCAGTCCTTCGATGCATTACCTGGTAAAGACAAGCTTACAATAATGAGGGTATCAGGACTAAGAATAATTGGTGCTACTGGCAAGGTGTCAAAAACGGTAAAGCAAGAAGCTTTGCTGCCCTTTGATATTAATGGTAATTTAATTGATCATCCATGCTTAATTGAAAATAATATCAGTATTGAGATTTTAATTGGCATAGATTTCTTGTCAAAATATCAGAGTGTTGTTGACTTTGAAAGAAGCCGGTTAAAAATGGTCTTGCCGATAGCCGGAGTAATTACTCCGGCTATCGGCAAGACCTTTTATTGATAAACCTATAGTAACTAATGATGAAACTTGGGAGCTGCCTATACGAGTTTCGGGACGAAGATCTTAATCTTAGTAAAAGTAAGCTAAACACAGAAGAAAAAGAAGGAGCAATTATTTTGGACAAGATAGAAGCTAAATTGCTGGAAATCGATAAAATTTCAGCTAATCAGAAGGTTTTGAAAAGGCATCATAAGGTATTTTCAAATAGACCTGACGTCGTCAAAGGTTATGAATGTCAATTAAAGGTGAAACCTAGCCAAGTGTTTTTCAGGAAGCCATACCAAATACATGTAGCTAGTGGGGTGTGATTGAAAAAGCGGTCAGTGAGTACAATAATCCTCTTGTTGTTGTACCAAGAAGAGACGGAAGTGTCAGATTGGTCTAGGACGCTCGTTGGTTGAATGAAATAGTGGTTAGGGAAAGTGATAGACCGCAGAACATGGACGAGTTATTGCAAAAATTCCGGGGAGTAAAATTCTTAACCTCTATGGAGATCACGTGTGGATATTGGAATTTGCCACTGGCGGAAAGTTCAAGGAATTACACAGCTTTCTTGTACGAAGGAGTTTGTTACCAATACCGTGTGGTACCTTTCGGACTTAATATCTCTGTTTGTGCCTTCGTACGTGTGATGTGCCATGTTTTAGGACCAGCCCTAATTAATAAAATCACAGTCTACGTAGATGATCTGTTCATAGCAACTCCTACCTGGGAAGAACACATTGTTTTATTAGAGGAAGTGTTGGAGGATATTGAGAGAGTTGGCATGAAACTAAAGATTGAAAAGATAGAGTGCGTTAAAGAGGAAATAGGTTTCTTGGGATATATGATAAGTGGAAAAGGTATTCTGCCTGACCCAGGCAAGCTAGCAGTCATTGAAAAATTTGAGGCTCCCAGAAACAAGAAGCAGTTGAGATAGATGTTCGGTCTTTTCGGCTTCTATAGGCGTTTTGTTAGTGATCCGGCATTTAATGCGCTCTGTCTTCACCTCCTGCTGAAAAAGAATACCCCTTGGGTTTGGGCAGCAGAATGCCAACAGGCGTTCGAGGTGCTTAAACAATCTTTAATTAATAGTCCTAGTTTACATCATCCTGATTTTGAAAAACCATTCTGTATGTCTGTTGATGTTAGTGGCTGTGGTATAGCAGTGGAGATATTTCAAGTAGAAATAGAGAACGAACAAGAAGTGCACAAGACTATAGCTTTCGCAAGTCGATCTTTACAGGCAGGAGAGAGAAATTATGGCATCTCAGAACTGGAAGCATTGGCTATTGTATTTGGGGTACAGAAATTTGAGCAGTATCTATTAGGTCACAAGATAATTGTTTACAGTGACCATAAGGCGTTGACCTTTTTAAAGACCTGTAAGTTGAGGAATGCTCGTTTGGTAAGATGGTCATTGTATCTCCAGCAGTTTGACCTTGAGGTTAGATATATTCAAGGGAAAGTTAATTTGTTAGCTGATGGGTTATCTAGAAGTGCGGGGCTCTGTGATGACGCGGGAATTACAGCAACAGACGTAAGTGAAGTACGAATGTTTGCGTTGCACGAAGTAAAGGAAGAAAGTGCATTAAAGAGGGTGATTACGAACTTGAGACGTGAGCAGAATGCAGATGACCAGCTGAAATTAGTAGAGAGCTATTTGGGAGATGCGAACTATCATAAGGTTTCGCAGTACTACTGTCTGCATAAAGGTATTCTGTTTAGGAGGAAAAAGGTAGGTGTTTCTGAGTGGAAGCTGTGCTTTCCCTCACAACATGTAGACTTACTAATCGACTATGTTCACCTGAGGTATGGGCACTATGGTGCAAAGAAGTGCATTGCAAAATTAAAAGAGAAAGTTGTGTTTGACAACATGTACCGCCGTGTTGCCAAGCGTCTAGCATCTTGTGTAGTGTGCCAGAAAGTCCGTGCTGCTAACACCAGAATACAAGGGGATATGCATTCAGTAGAGCCAGCTGAAACGCTAGAATTACTGGCTTGTGATTTGTTTGGCCCTCTTCCTGCTTCGAGAGGTGGGTGCACCCATGTTTTTGTTGTTGTGGATGGATTTAGTAAATATGTTAAGCTATACCCAATTAAAAGAGCAAATGCAAAAACGTTGGTAGAAAAGTTGGAAAAAGATTTCTTCGTGAACATTGGCGTTCCGAAGAATTTGTTGTCAGACAATGGGCCTCAATTTACTTTTGATAGATTTAAAGAATGTCTGGATAAGGCTGGAGTGAAACATCTGAAAACATCTGCGTATTTCCCCCAAGGAAATATGAGTGAACGTATTATGAGAGAATTGAATAGGATTTGCAGGACTTATTGTGCTCGGAAACACTCAAGTTGGGCGGAGCACATGAAGTATTTTGAGAATGTAATTAACAACTTAAGGCATGATGCAACTGGGTTTGCGCCTTGCGAATTGATGTTTGGCCAAGAACCGCACAATGTGATTGCAGATATGCCAATGCATATAGGCTAGAGTACCCTAAGAGTAAAAAGCTATTAGGTCTCAGGAACGTGATCGACCTAAAGAAGTTCATAGGTAGTGAATGAATTCTGTAGGGAGGAGGTTGTTCTGTAACCTCTACACAGTGTGGCAGCTGTGCAGTCCCAGCTGTGTGAGATCTTCTTTCCTTTTCAGGTCTCACTCATTCTTCATCTTTCCTATCCACCAAAATTTCGGCTCTTACTCTCAAATCCTAAAATCTTCCGGTATGACTATCAAGCCAGCATTAAGCTAATGAATTCTGTAGGGAGGAAGTTGTTCTGTAACCTCTACACAGTGTGGCAGCTGTGCAGTCCCAGCTGTGTGAGATCTTCTTTCCCATTTCAGATTTCACTCATTCTTCATCTTTCCTATCTACTAAAGTTTCGACTCCTTCTTTGCAATAGAAAAACTTTCCGTCATGGCTATCAAGCCATAGGTTCTGTAACCATTCTATCCACCGATTGGTGAAAAAAAAACCTAATGTGACAGACCTAACAGTGACATAAACAATAGAGAAGTATTATCTAATTAAGATACAAAGGTATTTGAGTAACAAGTATTATAGAACCCTGGTAATATTGTAGGTACAAAGTGTTGTTTTATTGGAAATTGTCCCACAGTAAAATTAAAAAAAAAAAGATATACAAATTCGTGTACAAGCAATATCTGAAGTGGCAGTGAAACCTATTGTATGCTGTAGAGCTAACTAATTAGTAGTAAAAGAGGTTGCTTAGTGTTACGAAAAAAATTCAGATAAGTGGTAAAAATGAACTCACCTTGTGTAGCAAGGAATGGCAGTGTAATACAACTGAATAGTGTTTGTGGTTGAGACGTGAAGGACACGTCCCTGAAATATTTATATGGTTGGAGCTGGCCGTTATTTGGTGTAGTGTGTGACAGAACACACCTACACATATTGAGGTTATGAGTTGGAGGCGTGAATGCGACCATAGGTACCCTTATGTTAGTTGAGACAGAGTAGCTCATGGTGACCTACAGGTTTAAGGAATTTAGCATTACGCTCGTCCATAATTACTTAATGCACTTTAGTGGTAGGTCGAGAGAGACTACCTGTGGTTTCAGCGTCCGATCAAGTGGAAATGGATTGCCACGTGAGCAAACTGATCAGCTACAATACACTATAGATATGAAATAAATGTGCTATCCTATGCTTTAAATGTTAATAGAGTGAGTGTTAAGTAAGTACATACACTAGCAACATAATTGAGTAACATAATGGCAGACGTGAAACATTATTTATAGCTCTGCATAAATACACTTCGATGAAGTAAGTACATAATTGCAGATGTGGAACTGACACAGCAGCTGAGGACCAATAAGTGGATTTAGTAGTCAACTAAACGCAGTGTGTTTTGAACACTCAGAACTGTACTATTAACACAAATTACTCACATGTACAAAGAAGCTGAGAAGACAACTACTAATCAAATATACTCATACTGTCTCTAAGAATAAGGTAATCGAAGATGAGTCAGTTAAGTAAATAAAATACAGATTTGTCAGGAATGTACTGAGCATTGGTTCAGTGTTCCGGCCCAGAAATAATAAATTGAAATTAAATACGATTTATGATTGTATGCCTTGAGCATAAATTTTCTCCAGTACGTGACTAACGGCGTTTTGAGCCATTTGTTTATCGATTTTGTGACAGTTAAGTAACTGCGAGAGTAAAATTGGAAAAGTTCTGTTAACTTTGTTCCAATAACATATTGTAAGATAAAATGTATATATCCCCATTTCATTGTGACCCACCCTTAGATATTAAGATTTTTGTTTGTTCTACAGGACAAACCAGATAATGGCAGCCTGGTAGCTGCGTGAAAGCGTGGGGTGACTTGGACATAACTCACAGTGACCCCTCCCCTTTCCCCATGTAATTTGGAGTGAACGTGAAGGACGCACACAATAGCAACTTCCCCATTGTGAATGGAAGTGTAGAACGCCAGCCAAAGCGGCTACAACCACGTGTGTAAAAAAATGATATTGTCATTATTTGTGAAATTTTCTTTCAGGTTTTGAAAAGACTGCTAAGATATTACTATCTGTTTATGTATCATGAATAACTGTGTTATTTTCTTTGAATCTGTGTATGTAAAAATGTATCTGATGGATTTAAGATTTTCATAAATTTACATATTTTATGTGTTTGTCTAAGGCAATATGTATGCCAAAGTGTTTCATTGATTTTGCTTAAATTTTGAATGATAATGTTGCTTAGGAGGTAGTGAAGATGACAGCAATTTAAATAATTGTAGTAGGTAATCAGTTTTCTTTTAATATTTCTATATGTTTACATTTCAATTTTAATTTTCATAGGGAGTTAAGCTTTACTCTTGCTTCCTTTTTTGTAATTATTTTTTTTCCATTTACATTAAAAAAATTAAGTAGAGGGTGATGTAGGGAAGCAGCCTACTCACGCCATATAAAATGCAAATCAGTCTTTCCATTGTGTGCCAGCCAGTCTACTGTAACTAGCTCTGACGTCTTAAATGTTGCGCAATACTTAAAAAATCAAGTAAATAACCTCAAACTTTTCTAGCATGTCAGGAGTAATACCAAATCAATTAATACCAAATCAATATGTGTTGGATATCAGTTCAATAACTTTAACCTTTTTGAAAATTTGGACGTATTTCTGTAAAAATCATTGGCGCAACAGAAAAGAGCTAGAAACTTAAAAATTTATATTTAGATTCCTTTTTCATAATAATTTAGTAGAAACAGTACGCTGGATCTCACAAATTAAAATTTTAGTTGAAATTCATGATTTTCTGGTTTTTATCTTAAAAATTAAGGAAGCAAGATAGATTAAGTAGGTGAATAAATAAGGCTAGGATGTTTAAATTTAAGTAGAATGGAGATCCGCTGTAATCATAAAGATGTGAGAAGTTTCAACTGAATGACTATAAAACTATAGCGATAGCGTATCTCCAAAGGGCAAGTTCTACTGCGTGTAGTATAATTAAATGAATTGTCTCGTCCAAAATATTTGGCTTAGCCACGTCAGGCTTTTATTATGATTGCACATTTAAATTGAGAGCTTCATAGGCCATCAGCAAAGGAAGCATGATTTATTCAATAACTTAAAGTGGTGCATTACTAGCCCAGCGGCTAGTCGGGAGAGCGGATTTGATCAGGTGTTCCCTTAGCCGTCCGCACCGCGTCTTTATATATAAGAACGCTACGAGAAAGAAAAGGCCGTAGTTCTCTCCAGATGCTTATTAGCGCAACACCTGTGCCGGGAGTCGCGTCGCGTCGGTATGATTGCTATTAACAGCCTCGGATGCCGTAATAAGTTACACGGGATACGCGTAACCATGAAATCGTTTTCGAATGAAGTGTTAATTCTGGGATGACTTTAATGATCTACCTTCAGTTTACGTATGTAGTATTTTCACGTGCCGCCGGGGGACAGACTTTTTACCATTATTTAGCGTGGCGTTTGATGAACATTATCATCAAATTATGGCGAGAATTCACTTAAACCTTTAATTTGAACAGTAATAGTTGCATCAGCACATTAGACTCTGAACTGCTCTGGTAGTTGGATTGTGTGGATTCTTTTTGGTCTGTGACTTTCTCAATATAGTGAACATTTTAGAGAGAATGGTTTTTGATTATGAATTCCAGACCATCTCCTAATTCCTCAGAGCTATAAGCTGTAGCTATAAATGTATTTCTCAGATGAAGTGGGCACTAGGAATTCTAATTACAGGCTTCACGTTTTGCTAATCACTTTCTGGTTGCCAATATTGTAGAGAGCCAATGTTGAGAACGGCAAACAACAGCTTTAAATAAATAATAACAACATTTCATTTACAATATTCCACCCGCCACCCCACATATGTTGCTAATCGGCCGGGAATGCATCTTTTCTACAGTACATTCTTTTATATTCAATTATTCCACCCTCCGCCCTACAATGGGTCGCTCCTGTTCTGTGTACTTAAACTTATGGCTTAACTTTTTTGGATTGATAAGGATTTTATTTTTATCTGTTATAACTTTTATGTTGTAATTTCATGTTCTGACATGTTAAATGACCCTAGGGATTTGCTCCTCAATTTGGTCCTACGGAACTTGATGTGCAGATAAATAAATAAATAATAAATAAATAAATTACAATTTGGACTCCCTCCAAACCATGGGCTGTGCAAAAATAGTGGAGTTGCTCTTCCTTTTTCTCCGTAACCTCCGTCCCTCGATACATGTACGCATAACCAGTACAGCACCAAGGTTTTGTATTGATCACCAAGCATGATACCGAAGTGCACGAAGTAAACAGTTTGCTTGAAACTACTAATTCCCTGTATTTTCTCAGAGATTATTTAGATTTCTCTCTGTGGATCTTCGGTTTAAAATATGAATGATTTACATGATTTGTGGTGAAACTGTACGTGACAAAAAAATAGTAACAGATCTCAAATCTGGCCAAATTATACACTACTGGCCATAAAAATTGCTACACCAAGAAGAAATGCAGATGATAAACGGGTATTCATTGGACAAATATAATATACTCGAACTGACATTTGATTACACTTTCACGCAATTTGGCTGCATACATCCTTAGAAATCAGTACCCTGAACAACTATCTTTGCCGGACATTGTGGCTGTGCGGTTCTAGGCGCTTCAGTCTGGAACCGCGTGACCGCTACGGTCGCAGGTTCGAATCCTGCCTCGGGCATGGATGTGTGTGATGTCCTTAGGTTAGTTAGGTTTAAGTAGTTCTAAGTTCTAGGGGAATGATGACCTCAGACGTTAAGTACCATAGTGCTCAGAGCCATTTGCACCAACTATCTTTGGCCGTAGTAACGGCCTTGATACGCCTGGGCATTGAGTCAAACAGTGCTCTTACATGGCGTGTACAGGTACCGCTGCCCATGCAGCTTCCACACGATACCACAGTTCATCAAGAATAGTGACTGGCGTATTGTGACGAGCCAGTTGTTCGGCCACCATTGACCAGAAGTTTTCAATTGGTGAGAGATCTCGAGAATGTGCTAACCAGGGCAGCAGTCGAACAATTTGTGTATCCAGAAAGTCCCGTACAGGACCTGCAACACGCGGTCGTGCATTATCCTGCTGAAAAGCAGGGTTTCGCTGGGATCGAATGAAGGGTAGAGCCACGGGTCGTAACACATCTGAAATGTAAAGTCCACTGTTCAAAGTGCCGTCAATGCGAACAAGAGGTTACCGAGACGTGTAACCAATGGCGCCCCATACCATCACGCCAGGTGATACGCCAGTATGGCGATGACGAATACACGCTTCCAATGTGCGATCACCGTGATGTCGCCAGACACGGTTGAGACCATCATGATGCTGTAAACGGAAACTGGATGCATCCGAAAAAAATGACGTTTTGCCATCCGTGCACCCAGGTTCGTCGTTGAGTACACCATCGAAGGCACTCCAGTCTGTGATGCAGTGTCAAGGGTAACCGTAGCCATGGTCTCCGAGCTGATAGTCCATGCTGCTGCGAACGTCGTCGAACTGTTCGTGCAGATGTTTGTTGTCTTGGAAACGTCCCCATCTGTTGACTCAGGGATCGAGAAGTGGCTACACGTTCCGTTACAGCCATGCGGATAAGGTGCCTGTCATCTCGACTGCTAGTGATACGAGGCCATTGGGATCCAGCACGGGGCTCCGTATTACCTCCTGAACCCACCGATTCCATAGTCTGCTAATAAGCATTGGATCTCGACCAACGCGAGCAGCAATGTGTGCGATACGATAAACCGCAATCGCGATAGGCTACAATCCGACATTTATCAAAGTCGGAAACGTGATGGTAAGCATTTCTCCGCCTTACACGAGGCATCGCAACAACGTTTCACCAGGCAACGCCGGTCAACTGCTGTTTGCGTGTGAGAAATCGGTTGGAAACTTTCCTCATGTCAGCACGTTGTAGGTGTCGCCTCCGTCATCTTCGGTCCTGTCGGTTAAATTTCGCGTTTGTAGCAATTCATCTTCGTGGTGTAGCAATTTTATTGGCCATTAGTGTATTTTTTGTACAGTGAAAACTATAGCAAACTTGGAACATCGTATTGCCTAGTGAAATCAGGTGGGTAAATCGTGTGATTAATGAAGAGAAAACAAGTTTCTGGAACAATTTTTGAAGTGATCAGTTGAGTTGAAACATCCAAAGCCAGCAACCAATGGTCCATTTAGGCGTTTCTAATCCAGAAACGCGTGCATACATGGGTTAGTTTCAGTGCGTGTCGTTCTGCCGCCCTTGACAATCACTGCGCTCTTTACAGGTGAGCACGTGGAGCTGAAGGACCTTACGTCGCGCTATGCTACGGACGTGGTGTGCTCCGTCTTCATGGGTGTGGACGCGGGGGCGCTGCGAGCCGGCGACAGCCCCATCCGGACGCACCTGCGCAACGTCGTCAGGGACACAGCCCTGGGCAGGATCGCGGCCACCCTCAGTTTCTTCGCCCCCCGACTGCTGTCCATCTTTCCCGTCCGGTTAGGAGATAAGCGAGCTGACGACTACTTTGTGCACAACACTACGAAGGTAAAGGCTTTCTTCACTTTATACATACGAGGAACAGTTATGAAGTACTAAATATCACCTCGGAAAAAAATCGAAATGTGACAATTAAACTTGACGATACGGTTCACCGTCCTCTTCATATCCATTCTCCAGTGAGACACGTATCTACCAGTGCCATACGACTTGGGGGAAGTTACAATTTTTGATGCCCGGATTTCGGCTTTTAGTGCACGCACCTCAAAGTGACCTCGTCATTACTATAATAATGCTAGCCGCGCAATGAGCAATGTAGAAGAAAGCAGTCACTGGGTGCCAGCGATGTCAGCAGAATACGAACGCAGCAGGGAGAGACGAGGTGTCATTGGTTGATTGGGCGATGGGGGAGGGGGGGGGGCTGCCCTCGAAACGTTAACGTTCACTTAGAGAGGTGGTGGGCCCAACTACACTTGATCCGTCGGTACCCAACCATGAGACAGTCACTGACCGACCGACTTGCTAGCCACCAATCGGTACATGAACACGAGGACCAAACTGTTATGGTCGTGATTGTTGTTGATGTTGTGGTCTTCAGTCCTGAGACTGGTTTGATGCAGCTCTCCATGCTACTCTATCCTGTGCAAGCCTCTTCATCTCCCAGTACCTACTGCAACCTACATCCTTCTGAATCTGCTTAGTGTATTCATCTCTTGGTCTCCCCCTATGATTTTAACCCTCCACGCTGCCCTCCAATACTAAATTGGTGATCCCTTGATGCCTCAGAACATGTCCTACCAACCGATCCCTTCTTCTGGTCAAGTTGTGCCACAAACTTCTCTTCTCCCCAATCCTATTCAATACTTCCTCATTAGTTATGTGATCTACCCATCTAATCTTCAGCATTCTTCTGTAGCACCACATTTCAAAAGCTTCTATTCTCTTCTTGTCCAAACTATTTACCGTCCATGTTTCACTTCCATACATGGCTACACTCCATACAAATACTTTCAGAAATGACTTCCTGACACTTAAATCTATACTCGATGTTAACAAATTTCTCTTCTTCAGAAACGCTTTCCTTGCCATTGCCAGTCTACATTTTATATCCTCTCTACTTCGTCCATCATCAGTTATTTTGCTCCCCAAATAGCAAAACTCCTTTACTACTTTAAGTGTCTCATTTCCTAATCTAATACCCTCAGCATCACCCGACTTAATTCGACTACATTCCATTATCCTCGTTTTGCTTTTGTTGATGTTCATCTTATATCCTCCCTTCAAGACACCAACCATTCCGTTCAGCTGCTCTTCCAAGTCCTTTGCTGTCTCTGACAGAATTACAATGTCATCGGCAAACCTCAAAGTTTTTATTTCTTCTCCATGTATTTTAATACCTACTCCAAATTTTTCTTTTGTTTCCTTTACTGCTTGCTCAATATAGAGATTGAATAACATCGGGGAGAGGCTACAACCCTGTCTTACTCCCTTCCCAACCAATGCTTCCCTTTCATGTCCCTCAACTCTTATAACTGCCATCTGGTTTCTGTACAAGTTGTAAATAGCCTTTCGCTCCCTGCATTTTACCCCGGCCACCTTTAGAATGTGAAAGAGAGTATTCAAGTCAACATTATCAAAAGCTTTCTCTAAGTCTACAAATGCTAGAAACGTAGGTTTGCCTTTCCTTAATCTTTCTTCTAAGATAAGTCGTAAGGTCAGTATTGCCTCACGTGTTCCAGTATTTCTACGGAATCCAAACTGATCTTCCCCGAGGTCGGCTTCTACTCGTTTTTCCCTTCGTCTGTAAATAATTCGTGTTAGTACATGGTCGTGATTATCCACAATGAAATATGTATTAAGCTGTCAAAACTACACACCACGTTGCACAGCGACAACAGGTGAGGAAAGGACACTGCCTGAAATTACGTTAGTGGCCAGGGCAGGTAGCCGGAACACTAACGGCCATAAGGCAGAAAATTCCGCTGGTACACTTGAATTTGAAATGAGGTAATATAGTTAACTCCACCAAAAAGAACACTGCCTGAATGTACGTCAGTGGCCAGGGCAGATAACCAGAACACTAACGGCCACAAGGCAGAAAATTCCACAGTTGTACTTGAATTACAGTGAACGAATATAGTTAATTCCAATGCACAGCGGCTCGATTTCACCACTACAAACACTCAGTGTGGCTCACAGGAAAAGCTCCCCAACAGCGAACCACCGAAACGAACGACACAACATGAACGGACGTGGCTTGGTTACTTAAGACATCACTCAACTTTGACGTACTGGGTCGGTGAGCTACAAAGCTCTTTGCGATCGGACAGCTCCACACACTCTCCGACACTGCACAGAGACCGACGGCGGACCCAGCCAATCACGCCACATGGAGATATCCTCCCCGGTCCGCCCCAACCGACCGACTACCCGCACGTAGCCAGAAACTATATGCACAAGACCAAAGATGGTACACAGTGCAAATATCGATACACATCGCTGCTGCCACACATAGGAGGAAGAACCACGGCATAACCGCAACAATGACGGGAACCAAACACAGACAGACAGCCAAATTCAAGGAAACGCATATTTCGGAGTAAGCCCGGCCCACCTGGAAGCATTCCATCTCGGCATAGAGGCGCTCACAACCCGTCCTAAAAGTAGCAGTTACTGGTTTCTGGGCTTTGGTGTGTGAAACTATTAGTCTATGTACAATCAAACACTGCTCGTTAAAAACGCACTCATGATATAGATATAATTTATAGTCCTTTATGTTCCATGTTTCATGCGTAATACATGTAGAATACTTAGGATGTCTTAGAAGGGATGGTCAGTATACAGGAATATGAGAACGACGGTCATTGGAAGCAAGAAAGGTCTAGTAAACATGGGCTCTAACAAGGGAAACTCCCCTAACAAGGGAAACTCCTCATCGCATCCCCCTCAGATTTAGTGGTAAAATGGCACAGTGGACAGTTCATCAAAAACTGAACACGGATCAGCCATGAAAACAGGAAGAAAGTGTACTGAACTGTGAAAAAAAAGGGAAATATAAACATCGAGCTACCTGCAAGAACCGCAGCGTCGTGGATTGTGTGGTCACAGTGTTGGAATGCAAATCTGGACATCCGTGTTAAAATCACCGTTCGTGTCCCACGTTTTTTCACAAAATTATGAACTGTTTTTCTGGTCACTGACGCGAAATTCTCCTTCAGTCGTCATGCTATACATTGGTTATAAAATATGAGTCATGTGATAACAATGTATTACCGTCGCAAGTAAATATCAAGAATAGTGAGAGCAGGTGAGATACCGCATAGGCCTCTCACAGAAATGAAAATAACAAATAAGCGGGTGTGAACTATGTTACAACGAAGGAATTCAAGTCAAAACTACATGGGTATGGAGATTATGTAGAACACATTGGATGTATGTATATCTGGATGTCCCTCTCTTGCACCTCGCTGTTGCAAACGGACGTTACACCACCGCAGAGACACGGATTTGGATACAGTGAACAGACACTTCAGTGACCGGACTGACAGTTAATAGTGCGGGGAAAAATGAGAAGCGAGGGAGGTTTGAACACGGACCTCTCCCATCGCAGCACAACTCCATGAGCACAGAACCACGATACCGCGTTTCTTGGAGATTGCAAAAGTATTGCTTCAGTTTTCACAGTTCAGTACACCTTCTTCCTGAGTTTTTGTTTTTGATGGGTTCACCACTGGGCCACTGACCTCTAAAACTGAGGTGGGTGCGATGGAGACATTCCCTTGTAGGATGCTTGTCTTAAAAGCTCCACACTCTTCATCTTCGTTAATGTTAAACAAATCTCTTCTACCGTAACCTCTTTGCTTTCCATATTTTGAGAGGCGGTAGTACAGATCGAACAAAAAAAAAAAATATTCTAACAATGATGGGCCCTGAAGCGCATTTATTCAGAGTTGTGAGAACCTCTTCGTATTCGCTAGTTTGAAACACATTTTGTAAGTAGGCTGTTTAGGTTCTTATATTGGTAACGCCGCCGCCACGTAGCGCTCTCTGTATGAAAATCACTGGCTGTGCTGTGTGCAGTCTGTGGCTAGTTTGCATTGTTGTCTGCCATTGTAGTGTTGGGCAGCAGGATGTGAACAGCGCGTAGCGATGCGCAGTTGGAGGTGAGCCGCCAGCAGTGGTGGACGTGGGGAGAGAAATGGCGGAGTTTTGAAATTTGCAAAAATGGATGTCATGAACTAAAATATATATTATGACTGTTAAGGTAAATACATTGTTTGTTCTCTATTAACATCTTTCAATTGCTAACTATACCTATCAGTAGTTAGTGCCTTCCGTAGTTTGAATCTTTTATTTAGCTGGCAGTAGTGGCGCTCGCTGTATTGCAGTAGTTCGAGTAATGAGGATTTTTGTGAGGTAAGTGATTTGTGAAAGGTATAGTTTAATGTTAGTCAGGGCCATTCTTTTGTAGGGATTTTTGATAGTCAGATTGCGTTGCGCTAAAAATATTGTGTGTCAGTTTAAACAAAGTCATGTATAATTTTTGTAAGGGGACGTTTCAATTTCTTCGACTGAGCACGATGTCATAGCTCTTAAAATATGCATCCTAGAGCCCAGGTTTACTAGGACATATCCTCATGTTTTGGTCCTACAACCTTCTCTTAAATTAAGGAAAGCAGTATAAGACCATTTTTTCACGATATCGAAGATAAAAACGATATGCGTTTTAGAGCCCATGTTTAGTAGAGTTTTACTTAGCGTCATCATTCTTGTCACATCCCTGAATCCTGACCATTCCTCCTGCGCCACCTGTGTCCACGAAATATCAGAATTCTTTTTCAATCAGTATTTGTCAAAAACTTACTATTCACTGTACAGTTTTCAGGCTGTCGGTAATAACAGTATACATGGTTTCCTGAAAAAACAATTTCATATAACGAATTACTTGAAATTCACCGTTCACAAAACTCACCCGCACTTCACAATTCCACCCTGCTAAATGTTGTTTTAGATTCGACAAACTTCATCTGTAGGCCATTATTTTCATCTTTTCTCTTATGTTTTAAATTGTGTAACATGTGTCCTATGCAAGTCTTTAAAGATGTGTCGCACACAGAGTCACACTCAGCTGGTGGTGGTCATGCCACTAACAAGCACGAACACTGTATTTTGATGATGAGCGTCATCCACTGTTATTTTCAAGCCACTTGCACTCTATCATTCCAAGAGTGCTTATTTTGTCCACGTAGTCAATCAGTCCCCAGTATTAAACAGGTAAAACTCCATGTCAGTCAGTATTACGCATAACCCATTGTTTAAAGCCAGTTCTTTATTAATGTACGGTATGTAGGTCTGCAGTTCTATGTCGAACAGCATGTTTTCAAGTGATCTATTGCTACGTAGTTATTGACTATTGCCATTACTATGGAATTTTACCTGAACTGTATTACGTGAAACAGTCTGAACAGAAAATCTTAATTAATAAAACTCAATTTGGTTGAAAGTGACCAGTAAGCGAAGCCTTAGATACTGTCCTAATACGATTCCTAATTAAAGTTCGTAGCTAAGCTGCTTCAAAACACCTAGGTACAACATAAATTTTACTAAGTCTATAACTCAGCTTCATATCTGAAATTTAAAAGTACAGTCTTCGTTCATAGCATTTTACATACGTAATTAACATCTGTGTCAGCTATAACGTCATTTGGCGATAATACCAAATGCGATTTGTATTTTTACGTCTATCATTAGCCAAATCAACGAAGATCGAAAAAGAGTGAATAGGGGAAAAATTACGTTTTGTTGCTGAAGTTTTGTGCGGTGGTAGGGAATATGTCGTGAACAACATACTACAGATTCCCACCTTTTGGCTCTGGGCTTAGGGAAGCAGAAACCTTCAGAGGTCATTATTTTACGGTTTCCTTCAATAACGCGGCTTCTAGAGAAAATTTTTCCCAGTGCACAGCTGAACTGCGTTAAATATCCTATGAAGGAAGTCCTATATATTTATTTCAGTAGGACTAGTGCTTTCCGCGTTGCAGGCTACGGAAATACTGTATATTATTGTAAATAGCGTTTTAGTGGTGTACAGTTAAGGTCTCCTGGTGAATGAAGTCAGTTAAGGCCATATATGTGTGTACCACGTTAAGATGCACCAGAGGCGTATTAATAGATGAATTGAGTTCTCGGGATGTGACAGACTGGAGGGAATGGGGTAGAGGGTAGACATGCGAGATAAGGTAGTCGTCGGAATGTGGTTATTGCAGTTCCCTCCATCATTGGTCTGCAAACAAAAGGTGATTCCTGACTCCACCTAGCCCACTACGTCACAAAAAGTAACTACTGAATGATTCATTAAGTTACACTGACCCTCCACACCATGCCTTATGAATCAATGGTGACACAGTATGCAGACATCCCCAGGGCGTGTTTACTTTGCACAAAGCACACCTACAATACATGGAACAAAAATATGAGTTACTCATAATGTTAACGCAAGCAACGCATATGGACAGATTCTACGTAAATCTCTGCACACTGTTGTACACCGCTAGAAGGGAAACTGAATCTTGTCATCCCATACGATAGCTGTAGCGTTCTTCTTGTTAAAGCAAGTTCCCCCACTACGAGCACTGGACAGTTTTTATTTTGCAGACAGACTATAAGTCCCTAGCATTCCTGTCCAGTACTCTTATGTAAGCAGACAAAATAAATTAACTGAGTTCATTTTCATACAGTGGAGTTATTTGCAGTTTATTAAATGAGTACTTATTTGAAGTTGGTAAATGACCTTTTATGTAAAATACATTCTATATACAAAGGCTAAGATGTGTGCAATATATTGTGATGCTATCCGTGACCTCTATTATGATGGTGGGAAAGGAATTGGACTGATAAATGGAGAACCTAGCTGCTGTCTGTCGTTGACAACATATTGTAAAGACTTGTAAATGTCTTGTAGTCACGTGCTGGTGAATTAATGAATTGCCAAAAAGTTAATGCACCTCTCTCACCATTAATTTGTTACTGGTAGATTGTACAAATCCTCTTCCATTCAGGAATTGCTGTCATTTTTAGAATTGGCTGCACTGAGTGGAGCAACTGTTAAGGTGGATGCACCAGTTCACATTAGATCAATAAGATAAAGTACTGTTGGCCATGGCCAGTACTTCGGTAGACGTGGCCCGTACTTGGATTGGTTACCGCTTCGATATATCACGTTACAACACTACACGTCAACAGAACATGGTGTCCTGTTACGGGAAAAGCCACATATAACACTACTATACGGGGAACTGCGCATATATTTATATTATACACCTCTCGTATAATGTTACCTCCTTTACAGAATTTAACCTTGATGTGTGACTAAAAGATATGGAAATCAGACTAATAGAACTCTTAATCTTCACAATGTGCTCTAAAAAATTTGACCAGTGGGGACTTCTACGTCTCGATTTTGTATAACTAACAAATTAAATCCCTAAATATTTTAGTAGCGTAATAACCGCATTTAAATTTGTTTGTACCTTTCTCTTAACAAATGATGTGTCAAAATCCAAAGGTAGGATGTGGTCACTTTATATTGTCATTTCGGACTTCTATGCAACGCTACTTTAGTGTTCTGAGCAACGTAGGCAGGTTCCTTTTTGGCTCTTTGCACTTTACTGAATTTCAATTACCAACTGAAACAGTTTTATCTTCACTTTATTCAAACCTTATCTATTGACTAGATAGTTCACAGCAGTTTTAAATCAAACATTTATTCAAAGGTGAAAATTAATGCTTCCAGGTGCTGAATAAAGCATTTCAAATGTTTTTTTCGTTTACTCAGAATAATCAGACACCAGGAAAGGACATTATAGAGGTGAATGATTAGGAATAAATAAAAAAACAGGGTGAACCAATTTCCGGGCAAGGCATCACCTGCTCCGTCCGATTGTTGTCTCTTCCACTGTTGCCTAGAGGCGGCGTCATCTCGTTCCTGCTCGCTCTACAGCTAGCGTGCCGCAACCCAAGCCGCCTTTTACTTTTCCCACAATAATTTCCGTACAGTACAAAAACGCTGTGGGTGTGTAAAGAGCCTTTATGTGTATTTCTGACTTACGTTTCTGTTCTTGAAGCTGCTGTGACTTTTGTCATTTCTTTCGCTGCCAGGTAGCTTGAAAATGCCCGATGGGGTGAAATTAACTAACATCGAAAAAGCAAGGAAGAAAGAGTTTATTTCAAAAATAAAAACAGCCAGCGCAGGACAATGACTTCCCTCAAGACCATTTCTTATTCTCTGCTAACGTCACATATTAGATTTTTTACTCTAAATGTACTGTAAAGTTATCTTTAGATGTAGACGCTTATAACTAGGGAAACAGTCAAGCAAACCAGATACTTACCATAAACGATAAACCTGGACGGTTTGCTAATCGATTGTTTCTGCTTCCGCTCTGCACGCAATCCCTTTGAAATAATGTCGGCTGATCGTGAAGTTCTTCCGATGAACCTTCCCTGCTAAACCTCAGGTGTCATCATTGTCTAAAAAAAATTTCAAATGTGTGTGAAATCTTAAGGGGCTTAACTGCTATGGTCATCAGTCGCTAATCTTACACACAACCTAAATTATCCTAAGGACAAACACACACACACCCATGCCCGAGGCAGGACTCGAACCTCTGCCGAGACCAGCCGCACAGTTTATGACTGCAGCGCCTCACACCGCTCAGCTAATCCCGCGCGGCCATCATTGTCGCCTCTCACAGTCTCAAAATTATCCCCACAATTGCCTTATCTGATGACGGTTGTGTCTTCGAACGTTTTCGTCGGTGTTGCTTCCGCACTTTTCCACGGCTTCCGTTGCTCGTTTGTGTCTGGGACATAATAATACACTTAGCAATCGTCCATGGCGATTAGGCGGCTAAGTAACTCATATCGACGGGAGTGACCCATTTGCAACATTTCCGCCGCCGTGTCGACTCTGCAGGGTTTCTGAATGCTTGTGAGCAGTCGAAAAACTCCGCGGCAGGCTACCTTTATCTTGTTCAGAGTGTCGTGCGAGGTGCTGATAAATTATCCATGACTTACAAGGGATTTAGCGCAAGTTGCGGTCGCAGTTGCCAACGAAGTTCTAGTTTGCATGTAAGAGATTTACATGTACTTTAGAAACATGTGAACAATATTTGCCAGAGATAATTTCACTGCGCTTGACGATCATGCGTAAGTTCAGTGACCGAGCTCAAGAAATGCGTCGTTGCTAACTCTTGGCCATGGATTACGAGGATGAACTTGAACACAGAGTGTAAAGTGCCGGAGACAGAGTTGCTAATCACTGCAGACGCACTTCATGAACGCCTGTAGTCTTCCGTCTCACACTGCATTTGAACACTGCGGGCGCTGTTTGAAACTTCACGTGTCGGAAGTCATCATATGCAGCTAAAGTCCAAAAGCGCCGAACAAAGTCTGAGAAGACTGGAGAACAGAACATCAGCAACGAAACTGCATCCCGCAACAATGGCGAAAACAGATAGCTGTTTACGATACTGCGATCTTCAGCTTCAGCATCGCGTTGAACTGTAGGAATAACAGGATATCAAGTGGCTGAACATGAGGAGTGCACTCAGGAAGGATGGTTTTGACTGTAATACACCAGAGCCGCCAGAACGTGCCAGATTTCACGCTTGCACCGTGTGCGGGCAGCCTAAGACCCGGTATGCCATTCGGCTTTGCTCGGTTTTCCTCGGAAGTACCCGCAACAGCGCGACAGCTCATGTAGCAGAGCTGTGGTGCGGAATTTTTCGGTCGGAAGAATCGTGGCGTCAGAGCTGTTATCTTTCGCTTTTTGTTCTTCGTATGAAGAACTTTCACAGACCCGGTGGCTGTTTGTACAAAAATCGGTAGTCAAGCGATCTACTGTCGCAATCCTTTAAAATGAATGGGAATGACAGAAGAGAGGGATGAAAATTCTCAATTCATGTAAGCAACAGACACAGCTTATTTACTACGAAATGACATTACAGTGACATTTAGGAAGAATTTAAACATTTAGTTGACAATGAAAGAGCAAAAAATTACACCAATAGACTAACGGAATTCGTTGTTTTGCACATCAAGAAGCACTTTGTGCTAAATTTGCAGGCATGGAGCACTTGAAGAAATTGGTTGTACAAACAGTAAAATTTTTGAAGTCGCACCCATTATTCCATTGTTAGTTGCAACAGTTTTCAATGGAGGTGTAAGAATAGTAGTGAGACTTCATATATTACTACAAAGTACGTTGGTTAAGTCAAGGGGCAAGCCTGGAACGATTTTTCGATTTAAAACTCGCTGTGGCTGGAGTTGTGAAGGAAAAAGGAATGCAGGAACGAATATTGGAGCTTCCAGAATGGACTTCAAACTTTGCATTTTAAGTAAGCTTGATTGTAAGCTGCCCACTGTAAGATATTGAAATGCAGCTTCTTTTTGATTTAATGAGAATGCATTTGAAAAGAAAATCGCGGTGTCTGATAAAGACAGTTGTGGTGTGCGTACTGTAAAACCTTCAGTACACACACTATCAGATTATTTGACTTGTCGCTCTAAAGAAGTAGGCGAGTGTCATCAATATGTCTCGTGGTCTTATCGTGGCGTGTTCATCTTCTGCCGTTAGGTCAGACGATAGAAATGCCACTTGCACGCTTAGAGTAGCAGATTGACGGTGACCAACTTTAAACAGAACTTGATTAATTTTCACACACATTTATTAAAATAATAACAAGCATAAAAATTACTTAACTTGGTTCTGGATGCTATTTACAATTGACAGTCTGAAGTTCCTTTGGTATTGGTACATTAATCTTATTCTCACATATATCTCTGATACTTGACAAAAGTGTCTATACATTTATCTTCATGGCTATGTACAGGAATATGGTAATCTTATTAGGCGCAGACTGAAACTTGACTGTAGACTGGTACAGAAAAATGTAGAACTCGTACAGACTGGTACAGACCAATGCAGACTGAAACTTGGAGGTCTGTACGCTCGTTATAATACCTCGCGCATTCATGTATCACTGCGCGAGTGTGATCCCCAAGGAGAAAAGATTCTACGTTAGCAGCAATCTCATTGGCTGCGTTACATATTAATACGTGGATCAGCGGAAGAAAAATTTGGTCCGTCTCTATGGCAGCGCCATCTCATAGTGCTGAGATGGACGAGCGCAGCGCCTGTGCTGTTGTGCTTAGCGGGTCGCGCTCTAGTGGGAAAGTTGTGTACGCGCTGACTAGGAAAAACTATGTAGACAACAGACAGTCCAGTTCCCTAAGCTCACTGACAGTAAAGAAAACCCGAGGTTGGAATAATTCATTGTGACCTTGCAAGAATTACAAGAAATGTTTCATAAAAGGTTTGAGGTCACTATCAATCTTACATCCATTTTCGAGCTGTTTTCGAGACAATTTGCCATTTCAGTTGAAAAGTGCCCCTATGCATGTGCAGCTGTAACTCATTGACCTGCAAGGCACTTCCAGTTTTTGAGGTAATACTCCTTGCATTAAGACTGTACATTGCTTTCCTCACATAGATTTTCCAGGATTACATAATGAGATTGCAAAAGTGCTACAATATTTCGATTGAAAGTTTTGTGTGAAAAACGTTTTTCGATAATGAAACTAAATAACTTGAGTGAGAAACTGTGGAATTGTCTGCGTCCATCAATAGGGCGCTTGAGTGAGAAACTGTGGAATTGTCTGCGTCCATCAATAGGGCGGCAGTTTGTACCAGATAAAAATTACTATATGTCTTCAGCGTGAAAAAAAATTAAAACTGATTACTTGTTTTGCCTTGAATATGCGTTGCTGAGAAATGTGAAATATGAAACCAAGTCGTATGCAGTGCGACTGCACTGCCATTTAAGTGTGGCACACATTCGCTGTTTTCCTCTCTTCCCCCTCCACGCCGAAATCTTGGCCACACCCCTGGTGTACACTATATTTTTCGGTAATATAGTAAGCATGTGAGTCCTGTCACGATATGTCCCGAGCGAATCAACCAGGCGAAGAAACTCCACCATAGTGCTGGTCTTGTGGCATGGGGCATTATCTTGTTGAAAAATGACGCTGTCACCGGAAAACATGATAGTCATGAAGAGGTGTACGTGGTCTGGAAGCAGTGTATGATTCTCCGTGGCCGTCATTGTGCCTTGCACGAGCTCCACTGGACCCATGGATGTCCTTGTCAATTTTGCCCAGAGCATAATGGAGCCGCCGCCAGCTTGTCTCCGTACCGCACACCCCAGTACAGGTATCTAGGAAATGTTCTCCTGGAAGACGACTGATTCGCTTCCTCTCATGTCCATGGTGAAGAGGGTAGCTGGATTAATCAGACCATGCAACGCTCTACCACAGCGCCAACGTTCAGTACGATGATGAGGTGCCTGCCCATTTCAGTTGTAGTTCAAATGTTCAAATGTGTGTGAATTTATAAGGGACCATACTGCTGAGGTCATCGGTCCCTAGTCTTACACACCCCTTAAACTAACTTATGCTAAGAACAACACACATGCCCGAGGGAGGACTCAAACCTCAGGCGTGAGGGGCCGCGCAGCCGGTGACATGGCGCCTTAGACCGCTCGGCCACTACGCGCGGCTTCAGTTGTCGTCTATCGTGGTGTTAACATTAGCACGTACAAAGGTCGTCACCTGCTGAGGCCCATCCTTAGGAGCATGCACAGTGTGTTCGGACACATTTGTATTCTGCCGAGTATTAAATTCTGATGTTAGTTCCGCCATAGTTCGCCGCCTGTCCTGTTTTACCAGTCTGCCCAGCATACGACTGCCACAAGGAGTGGCCACCCAACCCCACGACGTCTAGAAATTGTTTCACCTTGGTTTCACCACGTGTTTAAGGCACCCACCACAGCACTCCTCCAACACCCAAAAAGTTATGGAGTTTCCGAAACGAGCGTGATGAGCCTCCTGGCCGTCACAGACTGCCCTCAGTCAAATCCAAACAGACCACGGCGCGGTAGCGTTCTCGCTTCCCACGCCCGGGTTCCCGAGTTCGATTCCCGGCGGGGTCAGGGATTTTCTCTGCCTCGTGATGGCTGGGTGTTGTGTGCTGTCCTTAGGTTAGTTAGGTTTAAGTAGTTCTAAGTTCTAGGGGACTTATGACCACAGCAGTTGAGTCCCATAGTACTCAGAGCCATTTGAACCATTTTTGAACCACGGGGCTTCCCCATTCTACACACAGACTGCACACTTATTGATACTACATGCAACGTGCATGTTTCTGACCAGCAGTCATTCCTCGCCAGGTGATGCTGCTACCACCTGGACGGGTTTATGTCGATAGTAGGTCGGTGGTCATTATGTTTTGGCTGACCAATGTGAATTATGTATACCTGGCGCCATACATATTCAGTGCTGTAGTGAAGCATAATCCTGAAATACGGTTATAACCCCTTGCCTTTTCAAAAGATAAGCCATCCTGCTTGTTCCTCTTCGGTGGGCTTCGCAGATAAGCAGACGACTGGCTTCCGTTACGTCTAAAATCTCTTCGTCACTATCAGGTTCTGGATCAGCCGTAAGTTTTTTACAAAAATTGTTCAAATGCCTCTGAGCACTATGGGACTTAACAGCTGTTGTCATCAGTCCCCTAGAACTTAGAACTACTTAAACCTAACTAACCTAAGGACATCACACACATCCATGCCCGAGGCAGGATTCGAACCTGCGACCGTAGCAGTCGCACAGTTCCGGACTGCGCGCCTAGAACCGCGAGACCACCGCAGCCGGCAGTTTTTTTTTTTTTACAATTAGACGTCTTCTTATGCGTATTCATATTCTTCAGTACTTAATTCCTCATTCTGTTCCATTTTAGTGATGTATAAGGTTACCATTGGTTGCCACCGCTCCATCTGTGGCATTGATTATGAATGCAGCTGCATTTAGTATCTTTACTGTAGCTCCTGTGCATGTTTTTGCTGTTTGCAATGGCCACTCCGACTGTGAGAGTAACATGATCCGCTTCAAAACTAGACAATTTAACTACTGAGATTGGTGCAATACAGACGTAGATCAGTGCAGTATTGGTTTCCTTGATCTTGTGCGGAGCCGGCCGCTGTGCCCGAGCGGTTGTATGCGTTTCAGTCCGGAACCGCGCTGCTGCTACGGTCTCAGGTTCGAATCTTGCCTCGGGCATGGATGTGTGTAATGTCCTTAGGTGAGTTAGGTTTAAGCAGTTCTAAGTCTAGGGGACATGACCTCAGATCTTAAGTCCCATGGAGCTCAGAGATATGTGAGCCATTTTTCTTGTGCGGAATATGTCACATCGGACACTTCACCAGGTGCCCTCCGGTATGACCCTGCGTGTGTCAATCATACCATATGCTGCAAATAAGTGCTTTAGTTAGAGAAATGCTGTTTACGAACAACATCGTGTTAATTTGTGGTGCAGCGAAGCGGGATATCGCGTCTTCGTAGCTTACAGTGTAACTGGCAACAGCACTTAATTTATAAATTTTTGTAATCAGCATCACAAATATATTCATACAAACCGCAACTCAACAGCAATTGCGATCGCAGCTTGCGTTATCTCCCTTGTCAGTTATACTTTTCCCAATATTACCTCGATTGTGACAACGCCAGTCTTCGAGTACCAGAGACTCCACGTTCGCTCTATTCCCAATTACTCATAGAGAGGCGTTATGCTTCACATTCTTCCGTTCTTTGTCATTCAGACTTTTTTGGCCACGCTGGAAGTATCTGCGCCAACGTGCCACAAGACATCTGATGATACAGGGAACGCCGTACATTTTCTCTCCAAGTCAGCGTGGATTGTGGCACCGTTGCCTCCTGCAAAAGAACAGAACGTTGCACTGTGCCTTACTCCACATTATGAACGTTTTGCTGTGCCATTTTCTGTTGTCTCGTCTTGAAGCGAGGTAAGGTAATGGTTCGTGGGGATATCGGTGTGTACCAGCAGCACTTTTGATATATACCTTGAAATAAATAAGAAGTCAGTGACGTATCTCTACCTACGCTCTCGAAACTTCAGCAGGAAAGGAGTGGGTTGATTGAGATGGGCCCATTAAAGACTCGCGGTTCGTTGCGGCCCAATGTACCAGTAGGCTGGGAGCGAAGCGGAGGGAGTCCCAGCTGGGAATATTCTGGAGGAACGATGGGAAACGTGGTCGCAACAGGGGGATTGGGACTATTTTAATTAATTTACTTCAAGGACAATGTTATTAATTTTCTGAGAGGTAATTAAATTTTAAATTTTATGTGTGTGTGTGTGTGTGTGTGTGTGTGTGTGTGTGTGTGTGTGTTTGTGTGTGTCTACAGAGTAACAGCTGTGGGAGGCATCGCATCACCAACATAATCAATCTCCAAACATATGTTTATTTGTATGGAAAGCTGCATTTGTGATCTCTTGAGGCATCGCCACTATCTTTCATTCTCTTCTGAGGCTATATGTTGACTGCCGGACTGATAACTTGGACCAGTTTTCATTACTTACTTTTTGATATGAGGAATCTAAGAACTACGCCATTTCCCTAAACGCTGAAGGAAACGTCCCTGAAAGATCATCAACAGTCAGCAGACACTTTTACCCAGTCTTTTTCCAAACACTGAATGTTGTCTTCACTTTATGGGACATGTGGCGGTTTACCTATTCGTTTGGTAATTTATTGAATCGTGTTATAAATAAGATAATTCTTCATTTAAGGCACAACGATCATTTAAGATATTAGGCGTGATTAAAATGTTCACCTGACAGCGTATAATACACTAAAGACGCGAAGAAACTGGTATACCTGCCTAATATCGTGTAGGGTCCCCGCGAGCACGCAGAAGTGCCACAACACGACGTGGCATGGACTCCACTAATGTCTCAAGTTGTGCTGAAGGGAACTGACACCATGACCCTGCAGGGATGTCCATAAATCCGTAAGAGCACAAGGGGATGGTGATCTCTTCTGAACAGTAAGTTGCAAGGCATCCCAGATATGCTCAAAAAGTAGGGAGTTTGGTGGCCAGCGGGAGTGTTGAAACTCAGAAGAGTGTTCCTGGAACAACTCTGTAGCAATTCTGGACGTGTGGGTTGTCCTGCACCTGCCCAAGTCCGTCGGAATGCACAGTGGACGTGAATGGATTCAGGTGATCAGACAGGATGCTTATGCACGTATCACCTGTCAGAGTCGTATCTAAATGTATCAGGGATCCCACGTCACCGCAACTGCACACGCCACACACCATTACAGAGCCTCTACCAACTTGAACAGTCCCCTGCTGACATTCCAGGTCTATAGATTCATGAGATTGCCTCCATACCCGCAAATGTCCATCCACTCAATACAATTTGAAACGAGACTCGTCCGACCAGGCAAAATGTTTCCAGTCACCAACAATCCAATGTCGGTGTTGACGGGCACAGGGGAGGCGTAGAGCTTTGTGTTGGGCAGTGACGAAGACTACACGAGTTGATCTTCGGCTCTGAAAGCCCATACCGATGATGTTTCGTGAATGGTTCGCACGCTCACAGTGGATGGCCAAGCATTGAAATCAGCAGCAATTTGCGGAAGGGTTGCACTTCTGTCACGTTGAACTATTCCATTCAGTCATCGTTGGTCCCGTTCTTGCAGGATGTTTATCATACGATTTCATACGATATCGCAAACGTGGTGTTTTAACGGATTCCTGATATTCGCGGTACACTCTTGAAATGGTCGTACGGGAAAATCCCCACTTCATTACTACCGCGGAGAAGCTGTGTTCCATCGCTCGTGCTCCGACTACAACACCACGTTGAAACTGACTTAAATTTTGATAACCTGCCATTTTAGCAGCACTAACCGATCTAACAACTACACCAGACACTTGTTATATAGGCGTTGCCGACAGCAGCGCCGTGACATATATCTGTATTAGAATACGCATGCCTATATCAGTTTCTTTGGCCCCTCAGTGTATGACAGTCTCAATTCTGTATGAATGATAATTCGCTTCACAGAATAAACGTCTTGCACTGTTCATGATTACCTTTAAGTAAAATCATCTTTTTCTGAGAATATTAATGAATAAATCAGTCACATTTCTGTTTCCACACACAGTTACATCGAATTACGAAGGAAAACGAATAAACTGTTATAATTCAGGCTGATATATTCTGAAAACATTAGATTACGTGTATTAAATTCACTGCACGTCACATTCCCAAACGTACTTTAATTATTTCAATTAATTACTTTTTAATAATTATCATTAAAATATTGCCTTCTCGCCAAATAAACTGTACTGTCCCAACTACAAAACAAAACAAGAATGAATATCCAGTATTAGATATTTTTCGTTTTCATTCAGTAGAAATGAAATGACGAAGAGCCTTGGCACATCGCCACCATTGCTCTTGCAGCATATCTCGAACTGCCCGGCTCATTACAATAGATAATTTCTGACACATATTGTGTCAGCTATTACAATACCAGCCATTAAAATTGCTACACCACGAACATGACGTGCTACAGACGCGAAATTTAACCGACAGGAAGAAGATTCTGTGATACGCAAATGATAAGCTTTTCAGAGCATTCACACAAAGTTTGCGCCGATGACGACACCTACAACGTACTGACGTGAGGAAAGTTTCCAACCGATTCCTCTTACACAAACAGCAGCTGACCGGCGTTACCTGGTGAAATGTTGTGATGCCTCGTGTAAGGAGGAGAAATACGTACCATCACGTTTCCGACTTTGATAAAGGTCGGATTGGAGCCTATCGCGATTGCGGTTTATCGTATCGCAACATTGCTGCTCGCGTTGGTCGAGATCCAATGACTGGTAGCAGAATATGGAATCGGTGGGTTCAGGAGGGTAATACGGAACGTCGTGCTGGACCCCAACGGCCTCGTATCACTAGCAGTCGAGATGACAGGCATCTTATACGCATGGCTGTAACGATCGTGCAGCGACGTCTCGATCCCTGAGTCAGCAGATGGGGACGTGTGCAAGACAACAACCATCTGCACGAACAATTCGACGACGTTTGCAGCAGCATGGACAATCAGCTCGGAGACCATGGGTGCGGTTACTCTTGACGCTGCATCACAGGCAGGAGCGCCTGCAATGGTGTGCTCAACGACGAACCTGGGTGCACGAATGGCAAAACGTCATTTTCTCGGATGAATCCAGGTTATGTTTACAGCATCACGATGGTCGCATCCGTGTTAGGCGACATCGCGGTGAACGCACATTGGAAGCGTGTATTCGTCATCGCCATACTGGCGTAAAACCAGACGTGATGGTATGGGGTACCATAGGTTACACGTCTCGGCCACCTCTTGTACGCACTGACGGTGCTTTGAACAGTGGACGTCACATATCAGATATGTTAGACCCGTGGCTCTACCCTTCATTCGATCCCTGCGAAACCCTACATTTAAGCAGGATAATGCACGACCGCATGTTGCATGTTCTGTACATGCCTTTATGGATACAGAAAATGTTCGACTGCTGCCCTGGCCAGCACATTCTCCAGACCTCTCACCAATTGAAAGTGTCTGGTGTATGGTGGCCGAGCTAATGGTTCATCACAATACGCCAGTCTCTACTCTTGATGAACTGTGGTATCGTGTTGAGGCTGCATGGGCAGCTGTACCTGTACACGCCATCCAAGCTCTGTGTGATTCAATGTCCAGGCGTATCAAGGCCGTTATTACGGCCAGAGGTGGTTGTTCTGGGTACTGATTTCTCAGGATCTATCAACCCGAATTGCGTGAAAAAGTGATCACATATCAGTTCTAGTATAATACACTCCTGGAAATTGAAATAAGAACACCGTGAATTCATTGTCCCAGGAAGGGGAAACTTTATTGACATATTCCTGGGGTCAGATACATCACATGATCACACTGACAGAATCACAGGCACATAGACACAGGCAACAGAGCATGCACAATGTCGGCACTAGTACAGTGTATATCCACCTTTCGCAGCAATGCAGGCTGCTATTCTCCCATGGAGACGATCGTAGAGATGCTGGATGTAGTCCTGTGGAACGGCTTGCCATGCCATTTCCACCTGGCGCCTCAGTTGGACCAGCGTTCGTGCTGGACGTGCAGACCGCGTGAGACGACGCTTCATCCAGTCCCAAACATGCTCAATGGGGGACAGATCCGGAGATCTTGCTGGCCAGGGTAGTTGACTTACACCTTCTAGAGCACGTTGGGTGGCACGGGATACATGCGGACGTGCATTGTCCTGTTGGAATAGCAAGTTCCCTTGCCGGTCTAGGAATGGTAGAACGATGGGTTCGATGACGGTTTGGATGTACCGTGCACTATTCAGTGTCCCCTCGACGATCACCAGTGGTGTACGGCCAGTGTAGGAGATCGCTCCCCACACCATGATGCAGGGTGTTGGCCCTGTGTGCCTCGGTCGTATGCAGCCCTGATTGTGGCGCTCACCTACACGGTGCCAAACACGCATACGACCATCATTGGCACCAAGGCAGAAGCGACTCTCATCGCTGAAGACGACACGTCTCCATTCGTCCCTCCATTCACGCCTGTCGCGACACCACTGGAGGCGGGCTGCACGATGTTGGGGCGTGAGCGGAAGACGGCCTAACGGTGTGCGGGACCGTAGCCCAGCTTCATGGAGACGGTTGCGAATGGTCCTCGCCGATACCCCAGGAGCAACAGTGTCCCTAATTTGTCGGGAAGTGGCGGTGCGGTCCCCTACGGCACTGCGTAGGATCCTACGGTCTTGGCGTGCATCCGTGCGTCGCTGCGGTCCGGTCCCAGGTCGACGGGCACGTGCACCTTCCGCCGACCACTGGCGACAACATCGATGTACTGTGGAGACCTCACGCCCCACGTGTTGAGCAATTCGGCGGTGCGTCCACCCGGCCTCCCGCATGCCCACTATACGCCCTCGCTCAAAGTCCGTCAACTGCACATACGGTTCACGTCCACGCTGTCGCGGCATGCTACCAGTGTTAAAGACTGCGATGGAGCTCCGTATGCCACGGCAAACTGGCTGACACTGACGGCGGCGGTGCACAAATGCTGCGCAGCTAGCGCCATTCGACGGCCAACACCGCGGTTCCTGGTGTGTCCGCTGTGCCGTGCGTGTGATCATTGCTTGTACAGCCCTCTCGCAGTGTCCGGAGCAAGTATGGTGGGTCTGACACACCGGTGTCAATGTGTTCTTTTTTCCATTTCCAGGAGTGTATATTTGTCAAATGAATAATCATTTATCATCTGCATTTTTTCTTGGTGTACCAACTTTAATGGCCAGTGGTGTAAGAAAACTTCAACACCGTAAATTGAAGATTTACTTACTTGCATTTCTCCAAGCTTATGAAGACTCTTTACAAGTAATGCAGAAAGAAATAGTCCAATTCTGAACATGGAAAACGTATAGACTTCCTTACTAAAGCATGAAATATGGTGTCGGAGCCGCAACGACGTGGCCCCAACATAGCATTAAACAGCATTAAATAGAGGACAGGCTCCAACTGCTAGTTGGCCATGTGGCTGCCGCTGGTCATCCTATACTGTGGCGGCAGAGAGCGCTCGTGGGGTGGAGCTGCTGGAGGCGTGCCTCAGCGGGCGGGCACCATTGGGTCCGCCGAATCCTGCACGACTGCAGTTGGCGTCTACAGAAACTTGCAGTTCCCTTGCCAACTTCGACGCTGATGGGGTACAATAAATGATGTACAAATATGTCTTCTTGCTTGTAGTAAGCATGGACACTCAATGGTTTTTCTTGATAAAAGTCGATCTTTACGATGTATTCCAGGATTAAAATGACGCACTGACTGTCATCCTAGGCGATCTGTCATACTTTTGGACATGTATTTTAGTGGCTGGTTGACAGTAGCATTGAGAGGAATGGGGAACTGTATAGGCATACACTGTGAATCATAACACTGAATGTAGTCGCATGACATTTCGTGGTTGTCTAATGATGTGCAGAACTCAATTCCGTCATAAACAAGTTACTGTAGTATTAATGAGAATATGATGTTAGCATCTTGATGCTGTGATGCAGATTTAAGCAGATGAGTCTTTGTACTGGTTCCCTGATTTCGTTCTTTGGATTTTCGATGTTATGAGGTGGTACTACCAACAACACCCCAGGCTAGACACAGGATGCGTATTCAGTCATAAATTGTCTCATGCTTACTTTCCCTTACGAATAGCTGGAGAAGCAGGTACGCTGACTGATTTCATATGTTAATTAGAGTTTGCTTTATTTATAGCAGATCCACAAATTTTGTCAAACAGTTCTTCAGGTACTAACTTGTCTCTACACCGAAATTTGCATTTTCATTGCTCACAGGATCTGATACTGTTCTCACTAAAAAATTATATTGACTCTTTCTGCCTTCTCTCTCTCTCTCTCTCTCTCTCTCTCTCTCTCTCTCTCTCTCTCTTTTGTTTTATAAATATATTTCTCTTTTGTCCGCAGCTTATAGAACAGCGCAAGGAGACCGGCATTGTGCGAAACGACCTTATAGATATGCTCCTGAAGATGCAAGAAGAGCATCTGTCTGAAACGGTCGAGAAACAAGACGTCACGAATGGATCCTGTGACTCAGCTGACAAAGCATACAGTGAGTTACGCAACTCATTATCTCTACAGTGATAAATCAGTTTTATGTACATTTCAAAGACTAGGAAGACAGCGGCATTTAGGAGATGATATCCTTGCTAAGATGCCATTGTCTCCACTTCTTCCTGAGAAGTGCGTAACAAAATAAAATCAAACAAGTAAATTCGATATCTTTTGTTCCTGTAATTATTGCTAGTTTTGCGAAAAATGAAATCAACATCTTTGCGTATTTTTCATGTTGTTGTTGTTGTTGTCGCCTTTGGTCCGAAGATGTATCTCTTCATGCTAGACTGTCCTGCGCAAGGCTCTTCATCTCTGCATAACTACTGCAACCTATATTCATTTTATGCTGTATACTGGATTCGGTCTTTCCTCTCCCACAACAATTTTTCACTCTCCACACTTCCCTCCGTTACAAAACTGACCTATTGATGATGGTTTAGGATGTGGCCTAACCGCTGATGTCTTTCTTCAGTCCAGTTGTGCAGTAAACTTCCTTTTTCCCCATTTTGTTTCAGTATCTTATCTATCTATCCACCCAATCTTCAACATTATTCTATAGCATCAAATTTCAAAATCTTCTATTCCAATTTTGTCTGAAAAGTTTGACGTCCACGTTTTAATTCCGCACAAGGATACACTCCGGACAAAATTGAAAACTACCTATAGAAATAGTAACAATTTACAACAGATGAGGCAGAAACCCCGAAAACAGAGTGTTTTCCGCAGTCAGAAATATAGAAAATTTTTGTTCATTCCTCATTACTAGAAGGGCATTCTGCTAGCAAAAAGGTGAATGGCCTTTCAGATCATGATGCGCAAATTTTAACTTTAAAAGATTTTTATGCTGCAACACGTGTTAAATATAGTCATCAGCTGTTCAGGAAAGCTGATCCAGTTGCTGTAGAGACCTTTGTAAACCTTATAAAGGAACAAGAGTGGCAGATTGTTTATAGCGCTGATACAGTAGACCATAAATATAATGCTTTTCTCAAGACTTTTCTCATTCTATTTGAAAGTTGCTTTCCGTTAGAACGTTTAAAACAGGGTACTATCACAAACAGGCAGCCTTGGTGGCTGACTAGAGGGATAAGAATATCTTGTAGAACAAAGTGGCAATTATATCGAAACGTTAGAAACAGTCAAAATCTAAATGCAGCAGCCCATTACAAACAGTATTGTAAGGTGCTTAAAAATGTTATTAGGAAGGCAAAAATTATGTGGTATGCAGATAGAATAGCTAAGTCTCAGGATAAAATTGAAACCATATGGTCAGTCGTAAAGGAAGTTGCTGGTCTGCAGAGTCAGGTCGAGGATATAGAATCAGTGCGTAGTGGGAATGTCCGTGTTACTGATAAGTCGCATATATGTACAGTATTTAATAATCACTTTCTGAATATAGCAGGTGAACTAAATAGAAACCGAGTCCCAACAGGGAACCATATAGCGCTCTTAGAAAAAAGTGTTCCGAGACTGTTACCTGAAATGCTCCTCCATGATACTGACAAGTGGGAGATTGAGTTAATAATTAAATCACTAAAGACCAAGAACTCTCATGGATATGACGGGGTATCTAGCAGAATACTGAAGTATTGTTCTATGTATGTTAGCCCAGTTCTCAGCCATATCTGTAACTTTTCCTTTAGGAGTGGTCGGTTTCCTGACCGATTAAAGTACTCGGTAGTGAAGCCACTTTATAAAAAGGGAGACATTGATAATGTTGACAATTTTAGACCTATTTCTATGCCATCGGTGTTTGCTAAAGTTAACGAGAAGGTTGTATATACAAGGTTACTGGAACATTTAAATTCACATAATTTGCTGTCAAATGTTCAGTTTGGTTTTAGAAATGGTTTAACAACTGAAAATGCTATATTCTCTTTTTTCTGTGAGGTTTTGGACGGATTAAATAAAAGGTTGCGAACGCTAGGGGTTTTCTTTGATTTAACGAAGGCTTTTGACTGTGTTGACCACAAAATATTACTGCAGAAGTTGTACCATTATGGAGTAAGGGGAGTAGCTTACAATTGGTTCGCCTCTTACTTTAACAACAGAAAGCAGAGGGTAATTCTCCGCAATATTGAGAGTGGTAGTGATGTTCAGTCCCAATTGGGCACTGTTAAGTGGGGCGTTCCCCAAGGGTCGGTGCTGGGGCCACTGCTGTTTCTTATTTATATAAATGATATGCCTTCTAGTATTACAGGTGATTCAAAAACATTTCTGTTTGCTGATGATACCAGCTTGATAGTGAAGGATCTTGTGTGTAATATTAAAACAGTAACAAATAATGTGTAAGTAGGCTGTTTATGTTTTCTTATTGGCAACGTTATTTAGCGCTCTGTACGAAAATCACTGGCTGTGCTGTGTGCAGTCTGTGGCTAGTTTGCGTTGTTGTCTGCCATTGTAGTGTTGGGCAGCTGTAATTCCTGTAACACTGATGTATATGTTATTTCGATTCTTTTGTAAAGCTTGTACTACGAATGTTATCTGTATTGTTATGTTCTTTAATGATGTATTTTGTACCTTTCTTATTGTATTCTTATGTTATAAAATTGTAATTGACACCAGTTCATCAAATTAAGTAACTTGTAAGTTACATTTCACTGCACACGTTTCTGTTGGTCATAGTATATGGACAATATGTGAGAAGTAGGGACTGATAGTGTTTGCACGTGTGTTAATAATTCAGGAAGGGACTGGATAACAGCATTTCTGGTTCTAAGGACAATTCCAAAAACTTTGTGAGTGCACAAGTTGTGGTTATGGACTTGCTATATTATCCGAAAGACTCTTCAATGGTGATTGTGCACCTGCACAGTCACAACAAATGGCTGCTGGCCATCTCTACGATGACTACAGTGGGTCTACACCTTTGCTGACTCACCAGTACCATTATTTCTACAAGGACTGCAGTGGGTCTGCACCTCTGGTGGCCCACCAATACCATAATATCTACCAGGACTACAGTGGGTCTGCTCTGTGATGACCTACCTACCAATCTTCTTCAAAACGTCGAATGACTCTGCTGTGGGTTTGCTCTGTTGTGGCCCATTACCTGTCAGCATGTCAAGAGTCAGCACTGTCTTTCCGTTGGGAGGACAACACTACTTCTTCAAGACTGCATGGAAATCCACTACATCCGTGTGCATTGTCTTTTACTGCTCGGACTTTGAGAAAAGAAACGGCAGTTTTACTGTGATGAATGATCAGGACTGTCTTTATGGACTGTGAGAAAATTTTAGCTTTTGACCAACATTGTATTAATAAGTGTGTGCATTGGATATCTTTGTTATTGTAATTATGAAAAATTTTATCAAATCATTATTGGCCACTGCCCAAAACAATTTGTAAAATTTTTTGTGGGGAGCATGGGGGCTATGTAAGTAGGTTGTTTATGTTTTCTTATTGGCAACGTTACGTAGCGCTCTGTACGAAAATTACTGGCTGTGCTGTGTGCAGTCTGTGACTAGTTTGCATTGTTGTCTGCCATTGTAGTGTTGGGCAGCTGGATGTGAACAGCGCGTAGCGTCGCGCAGTTGGAGGTGAGCCGCCAGCAGTGGTGGATGTGGGGAGAGAGATGGCGGAGTTTTGAAATTTGTAATACTGGATGGCATGAACTGCTATATATATTATGATTATTGAGGTAAATACATTGTTTGTTCTCTATTAAAATCTTTCATTTGCTAACTGTGCCTATCAGTAGTTAGCGCCTTCCGTAGTTTGAATCTTTTATTTAGCTGGCAGTATTGGCGCTCGCTGTATTGCAGTAGTTCGAGTAACCAAGATTTTTGTGAGGTAAGTGATTTGTGAAAGGTATAGGTTAATGTTAGTCAGGGCCATTCCTTTGTAGGGATTTCTGAAAGTCAGATTGCATTTCGCTAAAAAAATATTGTGTGTCAGTTTAAGCACAGTCCTGTATAAATTGTTCAAGGGGGACGTTTCAAATGTAGTTCATGAAATAAGTTCGTGGCTTGTGAAAAATAATTTGATGCTAAATCACAGTAAGACTCAGTTTTTACAGTTTCTAACTCACAATTCAACAAGAACCTATATTTTGATCAGACAGAATGGGCATATTATAAGCGAGACGGAACAGTTCAAATTCCTAGGCGTTCGGATAGTTAGGAAGCTGTTGTGGAAAGCCCATGTCCAGGATCTTGTTCAGAAGCTAAATACTGCTTTATTTACCATTAGATCAGTATCTGAAATAAGTGACACTTCAACACGAAAAGTAGTCTACTTCGCATATTTTCATACGCTTATGTCGTATGGTATTATTTTTTGGGTTAATTCTTCTGATTCAAAAAGGGTATTTTTGGCTCAAAAACGGGCTGTTCGAGCTATATGTGGTGTAAGTTCGAGAACCTCTTGTCGACCCCTATTCAAAAATCTGGGAATTCTGACATTGCCCTCACAGTATATATTTTCTTTAATGTCGTTTGCTGTTAGCAATATTAGCCTATTCCCAAGAGTTAGCAGCTTTCACTCAGTTAATACTAGGCAGAAATCAAATCTGCATGTAGAATGCACTTCCTTGACTCTTGTGCAGAAAGGAGTGCAGTATTCTGCTGCATCCATATTCAATAAGCTACCACAAGAACTCAAAAATCTTAGCAGTAGCCCAAACTCTTTTAAGTCTAAACTGAAGAGTTTCCTCGTGGCTCACTCCTTCTATTCTGCCGAGGATCTCCTGGAAGAGCTGAAAAATTAAGAAAATTCCAGTGTTACATTGTTGATTGTCTTCATTTAAACTTACGACTTGTCACCTGAATATGTTTTTTGTATATTTCATTTTATCTGTTCGTAATATCGTGTTATAATTTCATGTATTGACTCGTTCCATGACCATGGAGACTTCTCCTTAATTTGGTCGCACGGAACAATAAATAAATAAATAAATAAATTATGAAAAATGCACAAAACTTAAAATTGGAGAAACATGACACAATGTTAGCATACGATTTAAAGAACACACGACAACCAACGGCAACCTTTGCTGCATACTTAAGATACCAACAAGAAAAACCTAGTATTAATAAAACACTACAAATATTACTGAAGTTACAGAAAGGTAAAGTCATGGATGTAGTGGAAGAAATTGTTTGCATCCACCTAAAAGACCACTCCGACAGAGTTTTAAATAGACAAAAAGACCTGTGAAATGAAAATGTCCTAGACAGAGTTTCACCAGTTATACGATGATGCGCTGTAGGATCATAGAACGCCAAGTTATTGCTATACTCATTAATGAATATGACTGTGATGCGAAATATCAGGCAAACATACACTCCTGAAAATTGAAATAAGAACACCGTGAATTCATTGTCCCAGGAAGGGGAAACTTTATTGACACATTCCTGGGGTCAGATACATCACATGATCACACTGACAGAACCACAGGCACATAGACACAGGCAACAGAGCATGCACAATGTCGGCACTAGTACAGTGTATATCCACCTTTCGCAGCAATGCAGGCTGCTATTCTCCCATGGAGACGATCGTAGAGATGCTGGATGTAGTCCTGTGGAACGGCTTGCCGTGCCATTTCCACCTGGCGCCTCAGTTGGACCAGCGTTCGTGCTGGACGTGCAGACCGCGTGAGACGACGCTTCATCCAGTCCCAAACATGCTCAATGGGGGACAGATCCGGAGATCTTGCTGGCCAGGGTAGTTGACTTACACCTTCTAGAGCACGTTGGGTGGCACGGGATACATGCGGACGTGCATTGTCCTGTTGGAACAGCAAGTTCCCTTGCCGGTCTAGGAATGGTAGAACGATGGGTTCGATGACGGTTTGGATGTACCGTGCACTATTCAGTGTCCCCTCGACGATCACCAGTGGTGTACGGCCAGTGTAGGAGATCGCTCCCCACACCATGATGCCGGGTGTTGGCCCTGTGTGCCTCGGTCGTATGCAGTCCTGATTGTGGCGCTCACCTGCACGGCGCCAATCACGCATACGACCATCATTGGCACCAAGGCAGAAGCGACTCTCATCGCTGAAGACGACACGTCTCCATTCGTCCCTCCATTCACGCCTGTCGCGACACCACTGGAGCCGGGCTGCACGATGTTGGGGCTTGAGCGGAAGACGGCCTAACGGTGTGCGGGACCGTAGCCCAGCTTCATGGAGACGGTTGCGAATGGTCCTCGCCGATACCCCAGGAGCAACAGTGTCCCTAATTTGCTGGGAAGTGGCGGTGCGGTCCCCTACGGCACTGCGTAGAATCCTACGGTCTTGGCGTGCATCCGTGCGTCGCTGCGGTCCGGTCCCAGGTCGAAGGGCACGTGCACCTTCCGCCGACCACTGGCGACAACATCGATGTACTGTGGAGACCTCACGCCCCACGTGTTGAGCAATTCGGCGGTACGTCCACCCGGCCTCCCGCATGTCCACTATACGCCCTCGCTCAAAGTCCGTCAACTGCACATACGGTTCACGTCCACGCTGTCGCGGCATGCTACGAGTGTTAAAGACTGCGATGGAGCTTCGTATGCCACGGCAAACTGGCTGACACTGACGGCGGCGGTGCACAAATGCTGCGCAGCTAGCGCCATTCGACGGCCAACACCGCGGTTCCTGGTGTGTTCGCTGTGCCGTGCGTGTGATCATTGCTTGTACAGCACTCTCGCAGTGTCCGGAGCAAGTATGGTGGGTCTGACGCACCGGTGTCAATGTGTTCTTTTTTCCATTTCCAGGAGTGTAAATCAAGTCATGAAAGAATTTTATGACACCACTGTGATTTACTTTTGTTTAAAAGATCTTCGCAACAGTTAATCGAAAGTGATGTGTTTCCATGATTACGGAATACATATTTCCAACTTGTTTTCTCGAAATTGCATGCAGTCATATCCTTATGAAAGAAAATTAAATATATGTAAGAGATATGACCTATAGTGCTTAATTAACAAATTTATGCAAAATAATCACAATCTTACTAGTTTATTTACATTATAAACATCGACCTCGTACATATGAGCTTTGCAACGAGTGCTCAAAAGTAGCGTGCCCTAAGATTACGAAAAACGACTTTCAATTTATTTGATGACAACTACATGCAGTCAAAGAAGAAGAGACATATATGGCATAATATACCATTCACGCTTCCTCTGCAAAGTAAGTTATAAACCTCCTAGTAGATCTTCACACTTGAGCTGTTGTCATGTTTAATTGATTGGTGATACCAATGTCTCCAATGTGTATTGCTTCCGTTTTAGGTACTTGAAAACTGACAAAGGCTGAAATTGTTAAATTGTGCATAGTAAGAAAATGTCAGCTGAAGTCACCAGAAAATCATGTAAAAAATTTCAGACAAGACTTTTTCACACATTACTTTGCATGCGATGTTAACACACTTCTCTTTCCCGTAACTGCTATTCTTGCTATAGACTGTTTGTATTTTGTATCCTCTCTAGTCCTTCCAACATCAGTTACTTTACTGCTCAAATTGCAAAACCTGTCTAATCCTTCACTGTCTCATTTCCTAGCGTAACCCTTCAGCAGCATCTGATTTAATTCCACTACATTCTATTAACCTTGTTTTATAATTGCTGATGCTCATCTTATAACCTCTTTACATGATAAAGTTCATTCTGTTCAGCTACTGTTCCAAGATCTTTGCCGTCTGTTATAGAATTACAATGTCGTCGGCCAATCTCTAAGTTTTCATTTCTTCTCCCCAAATTTAGTGTCTTATCGTATAAACTTTTTCGGTAGCTCACCATTTAATACTGAAGTGTTGATTGCTCAGCAGCGAGCAGTAAGACACGTAATAACTGTCTAGAAGTCTCTTTAGGTATACCCTTTTAACACTATATGC
The DNA here is from genome assembly GCF_023864275.1 of Schistocerca cancellata. NCBI lineage: Eukaryota > Metazoa > Arthropoda > Insecta > Orthoptera > Acrididae > Schistocerca > Schistocerca cancellata. The sequence goes on along the minus strand of NC_064634.1, from coordinate 89,273,036 downwards.
GTGCTATCACAGAATAAACAATATTTGCTGTTTGGATGAATTGCGAATTGGTTATGATACACGAAACCGGTATTCCGTTAAATAAAGAAAACTGAATTTTGCAAATTTGTCTGTTGTCTACATCAAACTGGTTAACACAACTTGCTGTCTTATTATTAACATACGATGATGGAAATCCTAAATTAACAGCTTTTTTTCTTTTTTTTTTTACTTTTTAGTCCTCAGTCTTCCTACTGTCTTGATACGGCTCACCAGGATTTCCTCTCCTGTGCCAGTCTCCTCATGTCAGAGTAGCACTTACAGTCCACGTCGTCAGTTATTTGTTGGCTGTAATCCAGTGTTTCCCTCTACGGTTCGGACCCTCCACGGCTCCAACTAGCACCATGGAGGTTAGTCCTTCATATCTTCCCAAATGATGTATCATCCTGTAGCTCCCCCTCGTCGGTGTTTCCCACATATTCCATTCCTTGCCGATTCTCCAGAGAACCTCCCCATTCCTTACGTAATAAGTCCGCCTAATTAGCAACACTTTTCTGTAGCATCACATCTTAAATGGTTCAATTCTCTTCTTTTCCTACTGTCCACGTTATATTGCCATTCAGAAATGTGCTCTAAAAGTACATACTCAGGAGTTTCTTCCTCAAATTATGACCCGTATTATATGCTGGTAGACTTATTTTGTTCTGGGATGTACTTTTTAGCAGTACTAATTTGCTCTTTATGCTCCCTTTTCCTATACTGCATCTACTTTGTCATCGTTAATTATGACAAGTTTCTCGATGTTCTCATTTCTGCTACTCCTCGTTACTTTCGGCTTTCTTCGATTTTCTCTCGATCCATATTCTGCACTCATTCCGTTCAACAGATCCTGCAATTCCAATTTCATCGAGGGTAGCAATGTCTTCAGCGAATTTTATCATTGATATCCTTGCACCATTTCATTCCACTTTTGAACGTTTCTTTTATGTCTGTTATTTCTTCTTCGAGGTACAGATTTAACAATTGGAGCGAAAGGCTACATCCCCGTCTTACATCCTTTTTAATCCAAGCGCTTAGATCTGGACATTCCACTCTTATCGTTGCTTTTGGTTCTTGTACATATTGTATATTACCCGAGCTTCCTCACAGATTAACCCTGTTTTCCTCGAGATTCCAAACATGTTGCACCCCATTTTACATTGTCGAACGTTTCTTCTGGGCAAAAGAATCGCATGAATATTTCTTGATTTTTCTTCAGTCTTGCTTTCATTATCAATGGTGACGTCAGAATTACATCTCTGGTGCCTTTATCTTTGCTAGAGCCAAACTGATCGTCATCCGACAGTGTTATCGAGTTTGTATTTTTGGGGTTCTCTTAGCCGGCCGGAGTGGCCGTGCGCTTCTAGGGTCTACAGTCTGGAATCGAGCGACCGCTCCGGTCGCAGGTTCGAATCCTGCCTCGGGCATGGATGTGTGTGATGTCCTTAGGTTAGTTAGGTTTAATTAGTTCTAAGTTCTAGGCGACTGATGACCTCAGAAGTTAAGTCGCATAGTGCTCAGAGCCATTTGAACCATTATGGGGTTCTCGCAGAAGAGTGTGCACTATTTTCCACAGAGATGACGAACGAGAGCATCGCGGGGCAGCTGATGTCGTTCCTGCGAGCCGGCTTCGACACGTCCGCCTCCGCGCTGGCATTCGCCCTGTTCGAGCTGGCGCGCGACCGCGACCTGCAGCAGCGGGTGCGGCAGCGCCTGAGGGCGGTGCTGGGCAGGCACGGCGGGCGCGTCACGTATGAGGCGCTCAGCGACATGAGGGACCTCACCAACGTCATCAACGGTGAGTCGCAAACTCCGCCATGCGAACACAGCCAGGCAGTTGACTTTGTCTTGTATAACAGAGTAGAACAGTACAATCCTGAGCCGGCCGCGGTGACCGTGCGGTTCTAGGCGCTTCAGTCCGGAACCGCGTGACTGCTACGGTCGCAGGTTCGAATCCTGCCTCGGGCGTGGATGTGTGTGGTGTCCTTAGGTTAGTTAGGTTTAAGTAGTTCTAAGTTCTAGGGGACTGATGACCTCAGATGTTGAGTCCCATAGTGCTCAGAGCCATTTAGTAAATCCTGAAATAAAAAGATGTAGCCAGTTGAAATTTTTTGTGATTTTCTGAGGTGGCAGACTGCTTATATCGTGATACTCTCTTAGAAAAACTCCACGTTTTATGTAATTGATGGCTTTTGGGCACCTGGTCTGAATCATACTTGACAAACAGAATGCAATAGATTGTGCTGAATAATGCAGGCTACGTCGGGAAGATAGAACATTATAGTGTATGGGGGAAAAGAAAAGTCACAAATTGTGTACCACAGGGTTCAATTTTGGGTCCACTCCCATTCCTTATGCACATGAATGACCTTCCACTTAACATTCAACAGGCAAAATAGTTATTTTTGCAGATCAGACTAGTGTTATAATGAATTCCATTAGACAGAAAGCCACAGAAGAGTTTGTAATTGATATTTTCCAAAGAATTATTAACTGGTTGTCTGAAAATAAACTCTTCCTAAATTAAAAAAAAACCAACAACATTCAATTCAGTAAAAGAAATATACATACCAGCAATTGATGTAGCACACCAGCAGGGGACAGTGAGTAGGGTTAGAATGCTCCGTGTTTTCGAGTTAACTTACTGATGAAAACGTGAACTGGAACCAGCATTTTCCTGAGCTTCACAAACAATCAAATTCAGCTATTATTTCTCTTATCAACCTTCTTTTCTCAACCTTTTGACAATTTTTCATATTTCCACTCAGTAATGCAGTACGGAATAATTTTCTGGGGTAACTCATCACTTACAAAGAAAGTAAGCAGTAAGAATAATACGTAGCGTTCGGCCACGCACGTCATGTTAATATCTCTTCCAGGAGTCCAGGAGTTTAACTGTGCCCTCACCATACATATATTCGCTAATGAAATTCGTCATTAATAATCCATCATAATTTGAGAAGAACTGCCACGTACATTTCTGCAACACTAGAAGGAAAAAGACCATAATTGTCCATTGTTAAAGCTATAAGTGGCTGAGAGCTGAGTTCAATACGCAGCAAAGAAATTTTTGGTTATTTCCCCAATAACATAAAATGTCTGACAGGTAGTTAAGCAAGTTTTATATCTAATTTAAATAATTATTCCTGGACAAATCCTATTCCAATGATGAATCACTACTTAAAAACTGGAAGCTACACTCATGTTCATAAATTAAGTATGATGCAGATACATGGTGAAACAACGCTCTGGTGGGCGGTTTGCGGGTTTCAATCACCTCGGGGTATGACCATTCGGTGCATTTGACCTGCGGTAGTCGCACGGTGACGCCGGCAGCAGTCCATATACGCAGAGCTGTGTTGGTGCATGTCAGAGTACGGTGCAGCAAGTAAGTGTGCAGACGTTTCCAGACGTGGTGTGACTGTGTGTTGAAAATGACTCAAAGAACACATATTGATGACGTTATGAGGGGTAGAATACTAGGGCGACTCGAGACTGGTCAAACACAGAAGGTCGTAGCACGGGCCCTCCGTGTGCCACGAAGTGTGATCTCAAGATTATGGCAACGATTTCAACAGCCAGGAAACATGTCCATTCGCTACAGTACGGGACATCCACAGTATACAACACCACAAGGAGACCGATATCTCACCATAAGTGCCCGCAGACGGCCACGAATTACTGCAGGTAGCCTTCTTGGGACCTTACCGCAACCACTATAACAGTTGTCTCCAGACACACAGTCTACAGACGACTGAACAGACATGGTTTATTCGTCCGGAGACCTGCAAGGGTACGGTATTCCAATGACCCCTGGTCACAAGAGAGCCCGTAAAACCTGGTGTCAAGAACACAGTAAATGGTCATTGGAACAGTGGTCCCAGGTTATGTTCACGGACGAGTCCAAGTATAGTCTGAACAGTGATTCTCGCAGGGTTTTCATCTGGCGTGAACCAGGAATCATACCAACCCCTTAATGTCCTAGAAAGGGACCTGTACGGAGGTCGTGGTTTGATGGTGTGGAGTGTGATTATTATTGGTGCACGTACATCCCCGTATGTCTTTGAAATAGTAACCGTAAAAGGTCAGCTGTATCGGGACGTCATTTTGCACCAGTATATCCACCTTGTCAGGGGTGCAGTGGGTCCCACCTTCCTCCTGGATGATAACGCATGGCCCGACCGAGCTGCCATCGTGGAGCAGTACCTTGAAACAGAGGATTTCAGGCGAATGGAGTGGCCTGCCTGTTCTTCAGAGCTAAACCCCATCGAGCACGACTGGGATGCTCTCGGTCGACGTATCGCTGCACGTCTTCAAACCCCTACGACACTTCAGGAGCTCCAACAGGCTCTGATGCAAGAATGGGAGGCTATCCCCAGCAGCTGCTCGACCACCTGATCCAGAGTATGCCAACCCGTTGTGCGGACTGTGTATGGGTGTATGCTGATCATATCCCATATTGATGTCTGGGTATATGCGTTTTGTAGCACATGTGTTTCCGGACGGTTTTCTCAACTTATCACCAATATCGTGAACTTGCAGATGTGTGTCGTGTGTGTTCCCTATGTGCCTATGCTATTAGCGCCAGTTTTGTGTAGTGCCACGTTATGTGGCACCACATTCTGCAGTTATCCTTAATTTATGAGCATGAGTGTAGCTTATAATAAAAAAAGAACAGTTAAGGGGGGCTGCACGAGCAGAACTAAAAATAGTAATGTGTTCGTTACTGCTAACACTAGTTACGTGTATGTATCCTGTAAAATGACACACTACACATCATTTCGATGAAACAATCGTTCAGATGACATAGGGAATATATAACTAACTCATTAACTAACTCCATATGTTACTGTAAGAGCTACAATTAGTCACTTTTGGTTCCAATTACTACTTGTTTAAAAATCAACTGAGACGATAATTAAATAACTGAAGACGAAGGACTCTTAGTACTGTCGTGGATGTTGTGGATTACATATAGCATAATACTAAAATACTGTGCCGCATATGTTAGTACAGCAGTTATCTACGTGTGTAGTTTTTCTTTTCAGAATTGTCAGTTACCTGAACGACTGAAGTACTCAATGATAAAACCACAGCACTGAAAAAGTTTTCATGATGTTATAATTTTGTGTAGTACTGTAATTTTAGACTTATTTTGATGCGATCAATGTTTGCAAGAGTTACTTGAAGGTTTTATACATAAGGGTAACTGATAATTTCACTACACATAACTTGCTCTCAAACGTTCAGTTCGGATTTATAAGAGATTTCTCAACAAGAAATGCTGTATCCTATTTTGTCTGTGAGGCACTAGAGGGATTTTAAAAAAAGCTGCTAACGCTACAGCTCTACTTCAACTAAGGCGTTTGACTGTGGTCAGCACAAAATATTACTGCAGGAGTTGCACCATTATGTAATAAGAGCTGCAGCTCAAAGTTAGTTTGTCTCATACTTCAGAAACAGACAGCAAAAGTCATCTACTGCAGTAATGAGAATGGCTGTTGGGTGTATCCTGATGGAGGAACGGTAAAGTGAGTGGTACTGCGGAAATTGAAAGTGCTATTGATGTGCAGTTTTCACAGAATACGTTCGTAGTCAATGCCTTTTTCTGTCAGTCAATAAACACGTTGTAATAATACTTAGAATGTCTATGTTTTGTGCAAACATACACGTTTCTAAATGGAACAATGCCTACTGATATTAACAGAGTTAAAGTAGTGTGACTTAGAATATCAGTGTTGTTTGTTGTAGGATTCTACAGCGAGTCATTTACGAGATATCGTGTTTTGAAAAGTTCCACACCGACACTAGTACGACACCTGTGGTAGCACACACTAAAGAACAAGTGTATACACTTTTTGGACGTCTTGGTGCGACGGAAGGGTGATGGCACACTTGGTCACTCGGTGTACAGAAAGCCCACTCATACAGACCTGTATCTACAAGCTACTAGTTGCCACCATCCAGCACAAACAATGGGCGTTCTCAAAACCTTGGTCCAACGTGCCCATACTATCTCTGACGCCGACAGTCTTCAAGCGGAACTGGAACCCCTGCAAAAAGTATTTTTGAAGAATGGCTTTTCACCTAGGCAAGTGAACATAGTGATGAAGACCTACAAACGACGGAACAAGGAAGAGGAAGAGGCCTTCAGGTCGACTGTTTATCTACCATTTATTGGGAATATTTCTTCACAGATAGGCAGAATATTGAGAAAGTATCAAGTGAGAGTCGTCTTTCGCCCTCCTTCCAAAATTTCATCACTGGTGGGATCCGTTAAAGACGACCTGGGCCTGCGTAAACCAGGTGTTTACAAAATTCCGTGTGAATGCGGCAAATCATATATAGGGCAAACAACACGAACTGTGTAGGAACGCATTGTGGAACACCAACGGCATACTCGCCTTCTCCAACCCACCAAGTCCGCAATCGCCGAACATTGTATTTCCACAGACCATTCCATGAATTACAACGACACAAAAATTTTGGCTCATACATCAAACTTTTGGAGCTCGATTATCAATGAATCTGTGGAAATAAGATTGTCTGACAACGAGACTCTCATCAATCGAGATAGCGGTTATCAGCTGAACTCTGCTTGGAATCCTGTTATAGAGAAACTTCGTAGTCGACGTAGTTATCTGCATAAAGATGGAAATCGACCTGACACCGATACGCCAGGCTTTCGCAGTGGAGGGCGCGAGGCGCAGCGCACGGAGCCGTTATGAACTCGCACACTGAGCAGCGCATGCGCAGTGTCACCTCAGAAGGCTTTAAATAGCGGAGCTCAGCGCGTACTCGCCAGTACTACTACAGTGGCATTCACCTGAAGATGGCCAGAAGACTCTGCGCCGAAATATCGTGGCAGGAAGTTACTGATATCCGGCAGTTCTCCCGTGTTTTTATGGAACAAGTGTATACACTAGTTGTGTGCATGCTGGCCAGTAAAGAGACAACTGACCATCAGGGGCTGTGTTAAAAAAGACTGGCAGCGGCAATCCATGCTTCCTCTCTGGTATGGAACGATTGCTGCACACATGCGAGCATTTCAGAGGAGATGTCCTAGCAGCCTGTAGTAATACGCCGCTTCGTATCGTCGAGTGCAGCTGGTATGTCCTTGTAGACGGCGTATTTCAACTTTCCCCACAGCAATAAGTCTACAGGCGTCAAATCCGAAGAACGAGCCAGCCAAGGTACAGGTCCTTTGTGTCCAATCCAACGACTTGGAAACAAATCGTGAAGACATGGTGTACGTGCACAATGTACCGGACAGTCATCATGTTGTTTCCACAGGTTCCTCCTAGTCTGCAGATTGCCGTTTTCTAACATCCGTAGTAGGTGGTCTTTCAGAAAACTGCGATTCTTGTGCGCATTCAGTGTTATCTCTGTGAAACACTAGCCTAGGAGCTAATAGTTCACTATCCTACACCACGCATTTACACTCACGGACGGTTACGTTCCACATGACGAAACCAACGGGAACTGTCAACACACCAATAGTGCATGTCTCGGCGGTTTACCTGGCCATTATGGTAAACGTGTCCACACAACTAATCATGGTAGTTGATACATCTGGGGTATCCAGTCGTAATGTTAATGTACATAAGTTAACACGATTCCTGTAATCAATTTCTTGCAGCTCTTTATGAAGAGAGATGTGGCATAGATAGAATCTATGGCTCTGGAGAATGCTTAGAACTCGTGGCTGACTCACGCCACTTCCTCGTGCGACGCCGCGGCATCTCACGTGCAGACCTACTGCAACAACAGCAAGAACATTAATTTCCGCCTCTTCCTTCGTCACTTGTTTCCTTCTGTTACGTTGTCTGGGTGTTACCCACTTCCATGTAACTGGTGGTAGAGGTTGCCTGGATGTTTGACATCTGTTGGGATTTCATACATTGTACGAGATCGAACTGCGTTCTTCCAAAACTCTCCATACACCCTGAGGGTGTCTGCTTATTCTGTTTTGGTTAATCCTATCGCCCACTCTTGACCTACTGCTTGGACTGTCACACACTAACTAATTAGCAAGCCGCAGTGCACTCAAGGATCACACAAGCACAATTTAAGCAAACAAGACAACATCGTACGTAGCAACTACGCAGGTTGAATGGCATAAACAAGGATTGGTGTGGAATCTTTTCAAAATACGGTATCTCGTGAAAGTCTCGCTCCACTATCTGGCACTAAACACCACCGACATTCTAATTTACCCTACTTTTAATCTCTTAATACCAACAAGGATTGTTCAATATCAAAAAGTGTAAGTTAGCACAAAAAATACACTCTCGAAGTAGTTGACTGACAAAAAATGCGAGCCCCCGACTACCACTCCATTGCGTGAAAACCGCACCTCCATAGCATTTTCCATTTACGCAAAATATGCCTTCTAATGTGATAGATTGTTCTAAAATATTCCTGTTTGTTAACGACGCTGGCTTGCTAGTGAAGGATGTTGAGAGCAATATAGGGCTGAGTCATATAATACAGTTCAAGGCACAAATTCGTCGCTAGTAAAACATAAATTGGTGTTAAATCATAGTAAGACTCAGTTTTTACGATTTTTGGCATACATTCAACTAAAACTCAAACTGTGATTCTGCGGAACACCACAAACTTCTAGGTGTTTAGATAGATGGAAAGATGTCATGGAAAGCCCATATTCAAGAACTTGTTTAAAAACTGAGTGCTGCTATATTTACCATTCGGACAGTACATGCAATAAGTGAGAGTCCAACACGAAAATTAGTCTACTTTCGTTATTTTCATTCACATGTGACACACGGTGATACACTCTGAGGTAACTCTTCCCAGTGACAAAGGGTATATTTGGCCTTGTAGGCAGTTCGAGCAGTGTGTTGTGTAAGCCGGCGGTGTTCTCGTAGACTCCTGTTCAGACGCTTTTCAGTTCTGACACTGGCCTCTCAGTTCATGTTTTTTGTAATGTCGTTAACAGTATGGGCTTACTCACTCAGTTAATACTAGGAATTTGTATCGCACCTTCCTGATTCTTGACCAGAACTGCTTGTAGAACGTTGTTTCACACATATTCAATGAGTAGCCACACGAATCAAAAAATCTTAGCCGTAATCCACACACTTTCATATCCAGACTCAGGAATTTCCTTGTGGCCCACTCCCTATAATCTACTGGGAAGTTCCTGGAATAAATAAAGCAAATTCCAGTGTTATATTATTAATTATGCTAGTACATACTCTGTAGCTTGTTGTTTGAATTGGATCTGTGTAATTTTCATTTTATCTACTACCAACGTTTCTGTACTGAATCATTCTTTGACCTTGGAGATTTACTCCTTAGTTTGCTCCTACACAACTAGACATGTAAAGGTATAGTTAAAATCCTCAGTGTTCTGAACAGATCTGAGCAACTGAAATTTCAGTGTAACAGAAGGGATCTCGTATGAAAGTTTCATTTTACGTACCATTTCCAAAGGAATACCATCGTGAGGTACGCTGCAACACTGTGGCACGTTGTGAACTGTTCCTCAGTTTACACCCTGCAGACTGAAGACCACTTTAATGTCCTTCGAATGTTGTACCTCAAGTCTGGTGATCTTACAATGTTTATATAAATTTCCCTCCCTGTATATTATCCCGTCTACCTTCAACTTCCCGTATTACTGTAAAAATCCATGTATCGCCTTTCCAAGCCGAAGTTTATTTATTGTTATTTTATACACATAAAGAAATAACGTTGATAGTTACTGCAGAAACAGCTGTGTCCGTGCTGAATTAGACTAAACCTACATTTATCAAAAAAGGATGAACAACAACCGAAATCGCACTTTCTTCCCAGGAATAAAATGATACACTAAATTGCCCAAGGTGACTTCAGTTATTTGAATAGGCAGTTCAAAACTACTTTCTAAACAATACAGTATGTTCAGTGAAGAGTTATTTAGATAATGGATAGTGGGGATTTTCGTATAAAATGTAACAGTAAATGATAATAATAATAATAAAACGTCAAATATCGCTTGTTATAAAATTGTATTCATGACCCACGCATTTTGCACGTATCTATTTGTAACTGTGGCCGGTAGATTGCTGTACTAGAGACATTGCTATTCCTGTTTGGTGTAATTTAAACAAACAAATCTGTTACTTATGGAATGAACGTAACGAAGGTGATCACATCTCCAATTGTTTGCAAGCATACATTATTTTCAGCATAGGATTAAGCAGCCAACCGGTTACACATAAACAGTAGGTACGCTGACCTAAGTTTCGACAGCTACTATGGGTGTCTTGATCAGAATAAATGTTGCTAAATCCATAAACTAATATATAGGACATGAGGTATGACCAAAAACACATTAAACAAGATGACAGTTTTCATGATTAGCAAAGGTTACTGACGCAAAATTATACTGCAAAAAGCAATAGTCAGAATTTGGGGCAGCTATGCTCCTGTCAAAAGTAAATGTTATATTTCACTTTTGGCAGTATCATAACTGCTCTAAATTCTGACTATTGCTTTTTGCAATGTAATTTTGCGTAAGTAATCTTTGTGCGTAATGAAAACTGTCATCTTGGTTAATATGCTTTTGGTCATACCTCATTTTATAGGAGTTATAGTTTTATAGGCGTTAGCAACATGTGTTACGATAAAGACACCACTAGTAGGTGTCGCCACCTAGATCAGTGTACCTACCGTTTATGTGCAACCGGTTGGCTGTTAATCCTATGTTGAAATTAGTATACGGTTGATGAATAACAGCCACGTTCAAAACTCTAAATACACATTATTGTGTTTGCTTCCAGCTGGGCGTTAAACAGGAGACAATATGAGTGGGTATAAACGACAAAACACACTTGAAAAATCTTAGAAGGTGAAAGTGAAGTGAATGTTGGACAAGGGCATCACTTCCAGCGATTGTGGATTCAGCTTGTACTAGTAACTTCTATGTAAGTAATGTGGGTAATTTATATGATGACGAGATCATTGTATATAAACACGATATCGTTCATTTGATGAACAGAAGTCGACATCTAACGGGCCAGAAAATATTTCAATGGCAGAAGTGCATCTGGGTACCTCCTACCTAAGTTTGCTTTCCGCAAATTTCAGAAGGTACTAAAACGCAATGGTTTTAGAGGAAATGGATAGAAGAAAATATTTGGCTGGCCTACAGAAACAAATTAAAGAGTAGATTTTGCAAAGCTTGTGCTGAAAGAAGCAACAATTATGTAAAATTAAGAAGACTGGTGAATGAACCCATGAAAATGTGTAGGAAAGCAACTGGAATTGTACAAATCGTCGAGATAAAGAGTATCACAAGAGAACTTTCTGCATGTGACTGAAGTCAATGAATGGTTTAACAACAATGTATGAGGTTAGGAAGAGAAGAGTGGACGAAAACGTAAAAAAAACTAACCCCCATTATAAAGACAGTACCGTTATGTGGGGTCCAGAATATACCCTTGTGGGGACACAGAGATCGTGGATTATTGCTAGGTGAAGGCAGTCAGGAGATGGACATTGAATCATTGGAATTTACTCCAGAGGAAAACTTTCGTGCTTCACTGAAACCTCGTATGGATGCAGGCGATGAAATATTAATAAACACATGCAGTAGGTGTAAAAAACATGCCAGTTACACCAGTAAGTCAACGCTGACCGATTTAATACATTTCTGTGCTGACGTTATTGTTAAAATTATGATTGACTCCGTAAAGCAATTTTTCACCCTAATAGCAGATGAGACAACTGACGTAAGCATCTCTGAACAATTATCGCTATGCATACGTTTCTTTGGTGTTGAGAGTAGTGTTGTAAGAGAAGAATTTCTGAAATTCATTACTGTTACGGACCTGCCTGATGAAAACTTAGCAAACACCATTCTCCTGAAGATTAAAGCAAATGGCATTGATGTTGCTTCTGGCCAAATACAATCCTATAATGGAGAAATGAATGTGAGTGGTTTAATTTAAAGGAATTATATCCCAGGAACAGTCATTTGCAGTTTGCAGTCACTGTGCTAGTCACAGGCTCAATCTTGCACTAAGCAAAGTATATACTCTAAGCAGTGTACGAATTGCTATGGGTATAATTGGTTCAGTAGCGGACATCTTCAGGGAATCTTCTCAGTGACAGTAAAGAAACTGTGTGAAACACGTTGGTTAGAGAAGCATGATGCTGTTCTGCATTTTCGAGACATCGTTACTTCCCTAACTATTGCGCTACAGGAACTATGTAAAATTCACAATGGAAGCAGTCCTGCACCGATTGCATTTTACTTACTTATTGCTGTCCAGTTATCATAGTTTATTTTAAGTTTATGTGTAATTGCCAAAGTGCTTGGGATAACACTGCAACTTTCTTGAGATCTGCAAGACAAGGAAATCAGAAGAAGTTTCTGAGAAATTTGGCACTGAGATAAAAGTTCCTATAACAACTGCTCTACATCAGAATCGAACCAATGCTCCATCTGAGTCACACAAGAAATACTTTAGAGTGGCAATCCTTAATTCCTTTTCTAGATTTTCTGTGTATTGAACTGGTCTTTAGTCTCCCCAAAGCACACCTTGAAGCAATTGGTCTTTAAAAGAATCTAATACCAAAGTACGTTTCCGATGGGTCCACTGCGGAAGTGTTAAAGAAAGCGGAACTATACAAAAATGTTTTGCCATGTTTCGCTGCTTTGGAAGGGGAGCAGATGATCTGGATTCGGTTGGGAAAAAGAACAAGACCGGAGTCAAAACTGTCCAGCAGTTCTCCTTCAGCTCCTGTCGATTCTACCCATCACTACTAGCACAGTAGAAAAATCATTTTCTGCGCTGCAATGCATAGACGCCTGTCTTCACAGCACCGCAACAGAAAACCGACTGAATGGCTTAGCTTTGATTCACATCAAGAGGAACATCAATTCTACAGTAGAATAAGTGCTAAAAGTCTTCTGCAGAAAATTGAAGAGGGGAGTTAACTTGTAATATTTGTGATAGTGCAATATCTTATACATATATAAAAATGCTTATTTCACTTGCTTAAAATTGGCAGTAAAATTTGATTAAAACAGTTCACTTGATCTTTGTGAAGACCACCTTGATCTTAACATATTGGTTTCCTATCACGGACAGGTACATTGCGCAGCTCTCTGACATGGGTAATTTTTGACGTGACGTTTTGACGGACGTTGTGCCGTCTCCCCCCCACCCCCCTACCCACTCACCACTCCCCCACGACTCTTCTCTGCCACGCCCCAGAAAAAAATATTCTAAATTTGCCCCTGCTTGTGTGAATAGTGTGTGCAGTGATTGGCGGAATTGAATTAACAGTATTATTAAATAACTGCCGTTTACAACAGCATAGTGCACTAGGGACAAACCGAACAAGGTAGCACTGAATTAAACAGACTGTCGTTGTATTTGAGCTTATGGTACTTCTACTTACCATCCGGCCATCCTGATAAATGTATTCAGTGTTTTCCCCAAATTACTTTTGGCAAATCGCAGGAAGGTACCTGCGATGTACTTCCCGTTCGTCTCAAGAGGTCGGCAACCTCTCAGACACTACAGCATCACGGGTTGCATACGCACAAGGCGTTGCCTGTCCAGCCTGCGTAGATCCCAACAGGGACGACAGACGACAGAGAAAGCGCCACCAGAGGTTGGGTTGGGGTGTTTGGGGAAGAAGAGCGGACAGCGAGGTCATTCGCATCGGATTAGGGAAGGATGGGGAAGGAAGTCGGCCGTGTCCTTTGAAAGTAACCATCCCGGCATTTGCCTGGAGCGATTTAGGGAAATCACGGAAAACCTGAATCAAGATGGCCGGAAGCGGGATTGAACCGTCGTCCTCCCGAATGCGCCACCAGAGGTCCTCCGTGCCAGTGACCTATTTCCTTCGCCGTGTCACGTGTGCGGAACTAGATCGACACGAATCCCTTCGCGTTTCGTCTATAGAGGGTGGCGCCATCCAACACCTCTTCAGTTCGTTCCAGCGGTCAGCCAGAGCCCGGTCGGAAGCCGCCGCAGTGGGGCCTACGACTTTCCAGCGATATCACGAGTCGTACATGTCGGCCGATTACGTCGAACGCTAAAAAACTCCGTCGTTTTAGATTATCAGTGACACGGCCCACTACGTTTATTCACTGTGTGTTTCAGGTGTATGCCTGTCAGCCTCTGAGAAGTAGTATTACTTTTTATTGAGAAGAGTTTCGTTTGTTATTAAATCTCTGTGTTGTTATCGTAATAAACTCTTGTTCCTATTTATCTGGGACTTTTTATTTCTTATCAAGCAGCTCCCCGTAAGAGATATAGCAGTTCTGCCACGATCGACTACCTGTAATCTCTCGTCAAACTACGGTAGATCTGTATGTAAATTCCTATGAGTCACATTTTGTTTTGTTCAGTCTTTGTAATACTTTTAAGTGTCCTTATAAAATGATCTATCGATGAATAAAACTGGTACTTACACTAACATTACTACAGTTAGTACTGCTGCTGCGACGACGGTGGCGTACCCTCACTATCTGAGCATTCACATCTGAAACTTCGAGAAGGTACGGCAATAAACCTACTTAATTCCATTTATCACTAACTCTTACGCCACTGAAAGGATGCTTGCCTTTTCACCTTACCTATTGCCCTTTATACAAGCTCCACGTTCAGAGTAGGCACCGTTTTCATGTTGTGTACAAAATAGCTGGGGAAACAACAGTCGCTACACTGCATATGCAAGAGCTGCTCGGAGCCGCGATAAAGGGAAAGACACGCCGGTCCTTGCTAACCCACAGAAGAGGATCAAAACGAACGTTGCAATTGAAAATGCCACCAAATGAGAAATCTCTTTTTGTACAAGTGTTGTCGGTGGCAATAAAAAAATTATCACATTAATTACGAAATTTGATAGATCGAATTGGATGGAAGAAAGTGTTGTGCATAAATGATGCTGTTTGTTTAATAGAGAACACAGGAGTGCCAACCGTCTACAGCCAGCTACAAAATGGTGCTGAAAATGTACGAAAAAATCATGAAAACCGCATTTTCACGGCATGTAATCTAACTTTCTACCTTCATCAAATTTCTCAGTGTTTTACATGATATTGTGATTCAACAATTAGTTCTGTGCTCGTTGGATTCCAAAACTCTCCAGCTGACTGTGTCTCCGTACTTACTTCTTCAGTTCCATGCAGCAGGACGTGGCCAAATAAATAGAATCGTGATTCCTACGCCAATCCGGCGCCGTCTCGACCACCCTCCCCCCAAAAACCCCTCCTCCCCCATGCACCTAAATAATTATAAAAAATGGAGTCAGCCAGAAAGCTTATGTAAGTCTATTGTATTTCTAGATGGACTTCACGTTGCGTTGCTCGGGTACTACGTATTTATTCGAATTTTGTATTGGTCCATCTCCTTTTTCTCCCTCACTCTATTCATCTACTCCTCCCGCTCTCTCTGTCCATCTCCCCCCCCCCCCCCACTTCTCAACTCATATCCTTGTCTTTCCGTTCTTTGTCCATCTTCTCTTCTCCCCTCTCTCCGTCCATCCCCTTTTCGCTACATCCGTCCATTTTCTCCTCCTCTCTTCCTCTTAATTTCGTCCTCTCCCCCCTCACTCATCCTATGTCTTCCATCCCCGGTATCTGTTCATCTCCTCTTTGCTTTCTGTCCAACTCCTTCTCTCCCGTCTCTCTGTCCATGCCGCTTCCCCCCGTCTGTCTATTCTTTTCCTCCGCCCTCCTCCCACCACATCGTTGCCCCCTAACTATCTCCTCCTACCCTTTTCTCCCACCACGTTGTTAATCTCACACCAATAGGGGCTTTGTGGTACTTACCCCCACAGGATTTCTTTACAGATTCTAACTAATATGTGTACCATATTTGGTTGAAATCGTTCTGGGGATTTGCGATGAGCCTGATGCCCACGTACGCACATGTCAAATATATTTCACATGTGTCTAACGTATTTCATACGTATAAAATTAAAATTTCTTGCATGATACGGCCGTTTTTCACTGGTCTCGTTGTTTATGACGTCATATCTCCTGTATTATAGATTGTACAACGATATAATCTCTTATGTACATTCAATGACATATGAGGATATTATTATCTACGAAATGTGTCACGAATATAGTTAGTAGTAAAGAAGTAATATCCCTAAACGTCATGTATCAAGCTGCAGTTTCACTGCACGAACTGCATAACCGTATTAAGCGATAAACTTTTTTCCTAATAATTTTGTAGGGGCCGTCAGGGAGAAACACATTCTTAAAGGTTTTTCAATTATGTGTTACGTTTGTTTCAAGTGTCAGTCTCAAATAATGAATGACTGAAGTGTGGGAATGTCCGCATCGTCGGCTACCTTTTTTTCACACACACCGCCAGCCCTGTAATATGTGGGTGGTAGTTACCCCCACAGCGATTCTTTCCAGACAGTAAGTGATACGTATACTAAGTGCAGCTGATTAGGAGGAGATGTGGAACATATGTGCGTACTATGCGTGGGTATACGACTTCCTCGCGTTCAGTTGCCGTGATACAAAATATATGGCAATTGTTCTATGGCATACATTGTGAACTGCCACTTCCTGGTATCAATTCAGCCACTGCATCCACCAAGAGGCGCCCTCATGCAGCCCACTCGTGGAGGCTGCTTCCAGAACGTGACATCACTCTCAAGTTTTCCTTTTGTACCCGAAAAGTGCAGGGTACCTTTCTAAGGCTGGGTCCAGCTGCCCAGACACAATTCCAAGTCGTATTGTGACATCTTTTCTTTATATCTGTTTAGTAGCTTAAGTCATCCAGAATTCAACTATTCCTAACTACACTCCCGGAAATGGAAAAAAGAACACATTGACACCGGTGTGTCAGACCCACCATACTTGCTCCGGACACTGCGAGAGGGCTGTACAAGCAATGATCACACGCACGGCACAGCGGTCACACTAGGAACCGCGGTGTTGGCCGTCGAATGGCGCTAGCTGCGCAGCATTGGTGCACCGCCGCCGTCAGTGTCAGCCAGTTTGCCGTGGCATACGGAGCTCCATCGCAGTCTTTAACACTGGTAGCATGCCGCGACAGCGTGGACGTGAACCATATGTGCAGTTGACGGACTTTGAGCGAGGGCGTATAGCGGGCATGCGGGAGGCCGGGTGGACGTACCGCCGAATTGCTCAACACGTGGGGCGTGAGGTCTCCACAGTACATCGATGTTGTCGCCAGTGGTCGGCGGAAGGTGCACGTGCCCGTCGACCTGGGACCGGACCGCAGCGACGCACGGATGCACGCCAAGACCGTAGGATCCTACGCAGTGCCGTAGGGGACCGCACCGCCACTTCCCAGCAAATTAGGGACACTGTTGCTCCTGGGGTATCGGCGAGGACCATTCGCAACCGTCTCCATGAAGCTGGGCTACGGTCCCGCACACCATTAGGCCGTCTTCCGCTCACGCCCCAACATCGTGCAGCCCGCCTCCAGTGGTGTCGCGACAGGCGTGACTGGAGGGACGAATGGAGACGTGTCGTCTTCAGCGATGAGAGTCGCTTCTGCCTTGGTGCCAATGATGGTCGCATGCGTGTTTGGCGCCGTGCAGGTGAGCGCCACAATCAGGACTGCATACGACCGAGGCACACAGGGCCAACACCCGGCATCATGGTGTGGGGAGCGATCTCCTACACTGGCCGTACACCACTGGTGATCGTCGAGGGGGCACTGAACAGTGCACGGTACATCCAAACCGTCATCGAACCCATCGTTCTACCATTCCTAGACCGGCAAGGGAACTTGCTGTTCCAACAGGACAATGCACGTCCGCATGTATCCCGTGCCACCCAACGTGCTCTAGAAGGTGTAAGTCAACTACCCTGGCCAGCAATATCTCCGGATCTGTCCCCCATTGAGCATGTTTGGGACTGGATGAAGCGTCGTCTCACGCGGTCTGCACGTCCAGCACGAACGCTGGTCCAACTGAGGCGCCAGGTGGAAATGGCAGGGCAAGCCGTTCCACAGGACTACATCCAGCATCTCTACGATCGTCTCCATGGGAGAATAGCAGCCTGCATTGCTGCGAAAGGTGGATATACACTGTACTAGTGCCGACATTGTGCATGCTCTGTTGCCTGTGTCTATGTGCCTGTGGTTCTGTCAGTGTGATCATGTGATGTATCTGACCCCAGGAATGTGTCAATAAAGTTTCCCCTTCCTGGGACAATGAATTCACGGTGTTCTTATTTCAATTTCCAGGAGTGTATATTCTAAACAATATTATCTCTCAATCGCTTTCCATCTTTTATGTGTAATCTTCGTCTCCTTCTCCGTGTCTACATCCGTGCTATTTCAATGTGCTTTATAATGTCATACCCTGGTAGCAACAGGGATGCCAATACAACCTTACTCCATAGATTAACGAAAATGAAGCACTTGACGCTAAAAATTAAATGAAATAGTTATGTAAAAAACGAATGTTGCCTAGTTCCATTGACAAGTTACAGTAAACTAATAAGATGGTCCCACACTGGGCGCCAAAATGTCATAAAATGGAACAGATAATGCTATTGAACAAAACACTGGTTGCTAAATGAAATAAAATTTCAAACTGGTGACGCAGGAAGACATTTACTTTTACTGTCATCTTTCACATATCATCAATGCAAAACTAAAACCATGGATGATTTTCTGGACAGGAGTTTCACTCAGTAGTTGTGCATATGATGGGGGGACCCATTAACCATTTTGTCTCACCACATTGTCGGAGTTTGTGTTACATGCATGTGCGGGTGGCTGACGTGACGTCAGCGTGATGTGTTGATGCGGTACCGAATTTCTTTCGGTGTCATGTGAACGTTGAATGACAGCTGGAAACTGTTCTCTTGGTGTGTCCAGTGGACATCCGTACTTGCTGAATCCAAAGAGTCAAGAATCAGAAAACAATAAAGATCATCCAACACAGAATTGATGCTGAGGATTTCACAAAGTGAAAACAGACACAGAAATGAGTGCAGAAACCGGATCCCAAGTCTGGAAATATAGTCTGACATGCGTCCAGAACGCAAATTAGAATGTTTTCTGCAAAAGAGCATGCGAATCAGCATGATTCACGACAGTCTACTGAAAGTATCTTCTATAGGACTCTCGAGTCGCTTCAGAATGGACTTCGAATAATATGTGCATAAGGCATAAGGTCTCACAGCATGGACTCCAGGTGATCATAGACTGATTTCTGAATCCTCCGAATGACTGCTCCTAAAGAGTCTGGACTCCAGCTGATCACGAGACAGCCCTACTCAATCTGCAGTGTCACCCAACGAACAATAGACGCTGGGTAACCAGGCCTGTCAATCCTACTTACAGGAAAATAAAATTTACGTCATACAATCAAAACGTGTCTGTGATGCTGCTCTTGCAAAACACAGGAACTCAACGTCAGTATCTCATCTTTCCTGTTGTGGTTACTGCTACTGGTGATCACTAGTTCCCTAGTGACACAATGCTGGTTTCATTTTTTTTTTTTTTTTTGGTGTGGGGTGGGGAGGCAATTAGAATTCCTCCAGCTACTCCATGGTATTCCTGAGCGGTCTAGAAGTCTACAGATTAACTATCACAATACCAGAAGTGGCGGTGTGGGGATAGGGGTATTTAGTGCCCATCTTTTGAAAATACTGTAAAGTATTCATCATCATTTCCTTTATGCCCTTATCCCACTTCAAGTCCTTGTTACCATGGATTTGGCGGTGTTAGTATCAGAGGGTGGCCGGATGCCCTTCCTGTCGCCACCCCTCCCCCCTATCCCCCCCTCCAGGGACAGAATTAGTGTATCCCAGCCATCTGCATCTAGTGTGAGCCATAATATAGTGCGAACGTTTTCACATGTCTGCGAGTCGTGTAACTGAGGCGGAACGTTGCGACCAGCCCGGTATCCACCTAGTAGGATGTGGAAAACCGCCTAAAAATCACATCCAGGCTGGCCAGCATACTGCACCTCGTCGTTAATCCGCTGGGCGGCTTTGATCCGGGGCCGGCGCGCCTGCCTGGGTCCGGGAAGCAGCGCATTAGCGCTCTCAGCTACCCTGCTGGGTTACTGTAGTCTAGTATGGTACTTTAAATTTTAAAACTTCGGAAAAAAATTACTTTTTTAAATGAATTCTTACATACGATTCCGCAACTGTTTTAAGTTTTCCATTGAAACTTAATCCAATTTTTTTAAATATTAGTCGAGAATAAGACTTTTCACAACAAATGTCATGTTCATGATTTCAGGTTCAGGACCATTCTTACACAAGTAGATAACTTTAAAATGTACCATGTGAATGAAAATCTATGACGATTAACGAACTTTTTATTTTCTTTAATTTTTTTGTGGTGGTCATAAAGTACCCGACCACTCGGAGTAAACATCACGAATAAAGCGTTGGTGTGGCTAATGTTGTGCTAAGAGTTAACGTCATATTCTTTACGCTACTTAAACATCAGTACTTATTTAACAAGTATTTTGGTAATAGGAGTTAAACCTGTTTGACTTAAGTTGGTTTTATTAGCTTTTTAAAGCGGTGGCCAGTAAATACCCCCTCCTCTTGGTATTTCACGTTATGGATAATGCGTTGATATTGCTGTGGTTAACAATAATCCCGTTTGTAAAGGGAGTGCCTTTAAGAACTCGCTCAACTGTCAGTTCTTAAAGGGAACACGCCTTTCGGAGCGAAGCAGACACTTGAGTTAAACAGTACCATTCCATCTCCTGTGGTTTAAGTGGAGCCCTTTCTCTGCGAAGTACTGTGTAATTAATTATAAAATAGGACACGTCTTTCAGAGCGAAGCAAACACTTGTGTTAAACAGCACCTGTCCATCCTCCGTGGGTTAAATGGAGCAGTCGATCTGCAAAGATGGTAATTTCTGTTAGAACCGAGTGTTTTTAGGAATATAAGGGATGTACCTGCAAGATGAAATGGGCCGTTAGAAGGCATTAGGATTTCCTAATTTAAGGTTCGATCAAGATATTTCTGGATCTGCTGCAAAAGACACAATGGGTGGGACTACAAAAAAGTACTGCAACTTGTGTCTGTCATCTTTCTTTGTGAGCCGAAATTTCAAAAACCTACCACGCTCTCAAACGTTTACAGTTTGGACCTCCGTGAAGAAGTCAACGTATGTATCCGTGACAGACACTGTCAGCTTCCAGGTCACACTGTCAATCAGGCTAGACGCCGTATTGTTGCAGTATGTCGAAGTGTAGAAGTTTCGGGAAAGCTGCCAGTTTTCAACCAGGGAAATATTTAACCCTCGCAGTGCCAAGTATTTTCCATAGCGTATAATACCGATGGCAAAGGGGTGCTTTATGCCCATCACCAAGAAAACGTAAAGAAGAAAAATGTCCTTAAGTGTGCTTAGCTTTTGTTAACAACACTCTTCAGTAAATCGGTACTGTTGTACAGGGTACAGAACCTGATAATATCTTTCAGCACAGCCTTAGTATTACGAAGGCACTTTTAGTGACCTTTAAACCGAGTGTTACTTAATGACCTTCAAAAAAATAAAAAAATACATGTTTCGTTAATTGTTATTTATTTTCATTCACACTATACGTTTTAAAGCGCTTTAAGACCATCACAAAATATTTAAAGGTACAGATTTCGTTAATTGTTTTTCATTTTCATTCACAACATCCTTTTAATGTTAAGAAATATCCTGAACCTGAAGCTATGCCAATGACATTCGTTACAAAATCTTACATTCACTACAAAAAAAGTTTTCGGTTAAGTTTTTCTGAAAAATTTAAAAGTTACGGAATCTGATGTAACAAATCATTAATAACAACAAGCTTATTTTTCCAAATCTTAAAACGTAAAGTACCAGTATAGCTTACGATAATTTGAAAAGGTCAGAAAGTAACGTCCGCTCCCACACATTGGTATTGCGAGGGTTAGGCATATTGTTGCTTACTCTATGCTACAACTCGATCAGTGAATGTTAAGAAAATCGATAGAAAGTACAGCCACAACCGAGCGTTGGAGTCATTTATGCTGCCGCTCAGGTAACCACAAATCTTCTGCTGTCATTGTAGCGTCATTCGACATAATCTCTCTCTCACTTGCGTTCATTTTCTCACATACACTTATTCTTCGATATTTTCTCTTTTTGACGGAGCAGTGACTGCTGGTCCAATAAACTGTTGAATGGAAAACCTTAAACACGCTTTGTCATTGATTTCAGTGATACGGTGTCACTTGATTAAGTCAGCAGGTGGAATCCGTAACTCAGGGCCTTATTTAGTAAATTTGCTTATTTTAATGTGACTACGACTCTCAATTACGCAGCATCGTAATTTCCCAAACTGACTTTCTCGTGACCCTTTACAGTTATATAGTACATGGAGCATGTCCTCTCTCATAAAGTGAACCAGAAGTCTTGACAGATAAATATATGGCCTTAATAATATATCCTCAACAGTAGGAAGTACTTCATACGTTCGTCTCCGGAAGTACTGTTTTCCATGGGTCTTTGGAGCTCTGTTAATGACTTCTAACTTCCTGTCTACATATTCTCCTAAAATAGCACTAAGTTTGTATCTAAGCATTTTTCTTTGCTAACACACGGCGTTCAGTAACATATGACGCAATATATTGGCAATATCCCAAAAACAAGGAAAAAACATTTGTTGGTATTATTCGAAATCCACCTGTTTATGTCCTCCTCTCCTTTCGTATTTCCCGGACCGATGTTGCTGTCCTTAATCTGTGAGCCTTGTATTTAACAGATTGGCCACGTACGCTGTGCTAGTACAAGGAGTGGGGAAATGCCATCGTCGATGTTACCTGGTCGTATGTAAAGTACACCAGTGGGCAAAAACAGTCAATACCGTCACTGCGCGATAGCGTTGGAAATTTGCCGATGATGGTGCCACTAAAGCGGAGTAATTTCTTCGCGAAAGGAGACGAAGTAAATATTCCAGAGTTCGAAACCAATACATCTCTTAGTATGAGTGACATAAAATTAGGTATCTTAGGTGTTGCGAAACAACTCAAATCACTTAAGAAAGGCATGTCTTCCGGTCCAGATGGTATACCAATCAGGTTCCTCTCAGAGTATGCAGACACAATAGCGCCTTTCTCAGCAATAATATACTACCGCTCACTTGACGAAAGGTCTGTTCCTAAAGACTGGAAAGTAGCACAGGTCACACCGATATTAAAAAAAAATGGCTATGAGCACTATGGGACTCAACTGCTGAGGTCATTAGTCCCCTAGAACTTAGAACTAGTTAAACCTAACTAACCTAAGGACATCACAAACATCCATGCCCGAGGCAGGATTCGAACCTGCGACCGTAGCGGTCTTGCGGTTCCAGGCTGCAGCGCCTTTAACCGCACGGCCACTTCGGCCGGCTCACCAATATTCAAGAAAGGGTCTAGGAGTAACCGACTGAATTACGGACCCATATCACTGACCTCAATTTGCAGTAGGATTTTGGAGCATATACTGTGCTCGAACATTATGAATCACCTTGACGAAAATTACTTATTGATACATAACCAACATGGATTTAGAAAATATAGTTCTTGTGCAACACAGCTAACTCTTTATTCCCATAAAGTAATGAGTGATGTCGACAAGGGATCTCAGATCGATTCCATATTTCTAGACTTCCAGAAGGCTTTTGACACCGTTCCTCACAAGCGACTATTAATCAAATTGCGTGCATGTGGAGTATCGCCTCAGTAGTGTGACTGGATTCGTGATTTCCTCGCAGGGAGGTCATGGTTCGTAGTGATAGACTGCTTTCTGCAAGGTAGTGTCACAGGCCCTGTGCTTTCCTGATTTATATAAATGATCTAGGTGATAATCTGAGCAGCCCCCTGAGATCGTTTCCAGATGACGCTGTCATTTATGTCTAGTGAAATCATGAGACTATCAATTCCAATTAGAAAATGATCTAGACAGAATTTCTGTATGGTGCGACAAGTGGCAATGAGCACTAAACAAAGAAAAGTGTGAGGTCATCCACATGGGTACCAAAAGAAATCCGATATATTTTGGGTATACGATAAATCGCACAAATGTAACGGCTGGCGATTCGACTAAATACCTAGGAATTACAATTACGAGCAACTTAAATTGGAAAGACTACACAGGTAATATTGTGAGGAAGGCGAAACGAAGACTGCGCTTTGTTGGCAGAACACTTAGAAGATGCGACAAACCCACTAAAGAGACAGCCAACGTTACACTTGTCCGTCCTCTGCTGGAATACTGTTGCGCGGTAAGGGATCCTTACCAGTTAGGATTGACGGAGGACATCGGAAAAGTTCAAAGAAGGGCAGCTCATTTCGTGTTATCGCACAATAGGGGTGAGAATGTCACTGATATGATACGCGAGTTTGGGTGGCAGTCACTGAAACAAAGGCGGTTTTCTTTGCGGCGAGATCTATTTTCGAAATTTCAATTACCAATTTTCTCTTCCGAATGCGTAAATATTTTGTTGACACCCACCTACGTATGGAGAAATCATCATCATAATAAAGTAGAGAAGTCAGAGCTCGAACGGAAATATTTAGGTGATCCTTTTTCCCACGCGCCAGTCGAGAGTGGAATGCTAGAGAAGTAGTATGAAAATGGTTCGATGTACCCTCTGCCAGGCACTTAAGTGTGAATTGCAGAATAACCATGTAGATGTAGATGTAGAGTGTCTGATTCGCAAATTTCAGAAACTCTGCGGATGTATCCGCCCGCTAACTTCTTGGATCGCGAGGCTTCGCGTGACTACCAGATCCCGGGGACCGACATTGTCCTCCCCAAAGGCACCGGCGTCGTTGTGTCGGTGACAGGCCTTCACCACGATCCCCGCTACTGGTCGGAACCGCACCGGTTCATCCCAGATCGCTTCAAAGAAGAGAACTCAAGGGACAGACCGAACTATACATTCCTGCCCTTCAGTGCTGGGCCCAGGATATGCATCGGTGAGTACATAGCGTAACACTACCATGAAGCGCACACAGGGTGACAGTTATTGAACTATATGAAATAAAATCGTCATAACTTCCGAACGATTTACAGTACGACGTTCAAACACACGGTTGGCAGCAGACACTGATGGGAGTTAGTATGCGCGTGGTGTAGCGGCAAGGCCACTTTCATCTGGATAGCTTCGTCAATAAGCAAGATTGGAGCATTTTGGGACTGAGAATCAGCATTACGCGATCGAGAGGACATAGTCAGTGTGTGACTGTCTGGTGTGCAATGTCCATTCACGGAATAATTGGAACGGTGACTACCGAGCGGTACGTGGAGGTTTTGAAAGATCGTTTCATCCCCATTACCCAAAGTGACAAAAATTTTGACAGGATGTGGTTCATGCAAGACGGAGTTTGACCAAATAGAAGCAGGAGAATGTTTGATATCCTCGACGAGCACTTTGACGACCTCATTCTGACTCTTGGGTACCCGGGGGCCACAGGTATGGGCCTCGATTGGCCGCCATATTCTCCGGATCCGAAGACATGCGACCCCTTTTTGTGAGGCTATATTGAGGACAAAGTGTATAGCCATAACCCCAAAAACCACTGTTGAGCTGAAAACAGTCATTCAGAGGTTATCGACAGCATCGATGTTCCGACACTTCAGCGGACACTGCAGAATTTCGCTATTCGTCTATGCCACATCATCGCCAATAGTGGCAGGCATATCGAATATGTCATAACCTAAATCCGAATATCTGCAGTGACGTTTACATGTTGAATAAAGTTTGTACGAGCCGTAGTTTCTGAATAATATACTTTTTTATGTAGTTCAATAATGGTCATCCTGTAAACATAAATTTTGTAACTGTGAAAAATACTGCTCATTAAATACACGCCATTTCCTGCATGAGTCTAAATGAGATAAACTACGTCACAGAATTAAGGAATCACTTTTTCGAAATCCTGCAATTCCTACACATTATGACGCTTAAGTTTCTGATGTGCTTCAAAGGTGCGTACAACGTCCTTATGTAATGGTACAAAAGCGTGGCACCCTGCAACCTCACACTGGATTTTACGACGCTTCTAACAGCAAGGTGTAGACACACCTCGGAAGGTCGTGTAACGTTAAGGTGGTTTGATTAAGTCACATAGACACCAAATTTCACCGCAGGTCTCCCTAACGCCATTGCGGACGCGTCACACTATAGGAAGGTCTTCAAAGCCCTACATTTCACTTTTTTTCTTCACGCCTCTGCGATGGAGGCCAAAACCGTGACATCAACTACTGAAATCACGTAGTTTTCTTATGAGTATCCGCGGAAGACATTCCAGATTCACTTTCGCTCAGAATCGGCACGAAAAGGCTCCAGGTGGTGGCGTGAAGGGCGTCAATGGAACCTTCCGTTTCCCTGGGGCGTTTATTGCCTCACATTTCGGTCGAAAACTACAGTTAGAGCTCTATGACCAACAATAAAACGTTCTTCACAGCATTCGAGACCGTTGACGCCCTCAAGCATTTTATCCCTTCTCTAATGATCTTGTGAACCTGCATGTCCATAGAACGTGATGACACCCATTTTTCTCTTGAGTTCAGTTTGGTACCACTAGGGACTGTTGAAAACCATTTGATGAAATAACGTCATACGAAGGAGGAAAGTATTCTTATGTTTTTCGGCACACCTGCTTTGTGTCCTCCTGTGCTATGATCACGGGGGAATGCGGTATTGACTCATGTGTGAATAAAAGGGGAAGGGCCCCCTAAGACCTCCCAGTTCAGAAAAATTGTTGTTGGCACTCACCCATCTTTATTGACAGCCTTAAAAACTTACCTATACAAATAGAACCGGTGACGAAGCTCTAGGAGCTTGCAGGCTGGCAACCCCTTCCACACTGTCGATTCCGGATGGCCTGCTACCAGGTGCAATGGCAACAGTGTAGAGATGGGGGATCCGCTCTTGAACTAATTCATAGAGTTCAATCTTTCAAAGGAGTGAACAATCAGTGATTCAGAAAAAAAGAACGGTAGCTCCAAACGTTTCCCACAGCAGAGAGAGAGAGAGAGAGAGAGAGAGAGACGGAGCATATCAGCAGCGCCTCTGCTGGTCAGAGCACAGTGCACGCCACACAACACAGCCAGCGCCGGCCTCTGCCCTGCTTCTACCTTGGCTGCCTGCATTGTGCAGTGCCCCATTGGATTTTGTGTTTCACATATGCCGTGCCGTCTCTGTGCGTCGTCTGCCGTGTGCACTGTGCAGTGTCTGGCGCAGCTTAACTTCGCATCGCAATCTGTCGGCGATCGTTTCAGTCGCACGTCCTGACCTCTGGGCAGTTGATGCGATCAACAGGACAGAGAGCCACTTAGCGGATAACATAGGAACTACTTGCAAAAACCTGCTCGCAAGGGAACGGACGATTTGTCTCAGAGCGGGTGAGTTCACCGCTCCCCCCCGCACTCGGAAATCGCCCGCTCAACACTCACCCCACCGTCTCGACTCTAGCCAGAGTGTCGAGCAAAGCGACTCGGGTGTCACTCTGGTCTCTGCGGTCTCAGCTCACGCAGTAATACAGCTCACGGCTCGACCTGCTCGACTCAGTGCCACTGCATTGGAGTTCGTTCCCACTGGATATTGTTCTTCGTAGTAATACCGCTATGTATATTACATTATTATGTTATGTATACATCAATTGTTTTTATTTTATTTTTATTTGTTTAAACTGATTAGATTAGGTTCCTGATGACTCCTCTTACTATAGGATTTTTATTATGGACACTCGAATTTACGCTTTAATTACGAGCGAACCGATTAACGTATCGCAAAATGTGATACACCAATATTTTCCTTGTTCTATTCTGCGTAAGGCTATATGCAGCACTTTCGTTTTACAGTCAAATTTATATTTTTTTTTCTTATTCTGGTACGGATTTTGCGATTTTAGGCGTCTTCGAAAGGAAACGTTCACTTTAAAAGTATATGGCTTGCGATGTATTTGTATGAGGTTAATGAAATTTTAATACATTATAGCCAAATATATTGTTAATGTAAATCTCAAGTTACAACATTTTCCGATCACCCAAAAAACCACGATAGTGCAAAATAAATCAATAATCAAAAACTTTGGCATATCGTGGAAATTTCAATAAACAATACAATATTCTTACTCATTATCTGTGTTACTTCAAAATAGGATCAAATAAGATCAAAATACAGGCATAGTACTGGAATAAACCAAGTTTAAAGGGCAATGTGCCTTCCATTTATTTTCTATTGTAAATGAGTGGTGAGTCATGAAAAAGAGCTAATTCATTTCAGGGAGTGAACAGTTCTGATCCAATCTCTGAAAAGAACAGTTTTGCCCATCTCTACAACAGTGTGGCGGTGAAAGAGCAGCAGCGCAGTCCGCCTAAAGGCATCTGGCACTCTCTTCGTGGTACAGATACAGTTTTAAGGTGGTCAAAAATGCGGGTAGATGGAACGGAGTGTTTACCGGACTTGTGGGAATCTTGGAATGATCATTCACCGTTTTATTCATGCAGGTGTCAATGTTACGTCCATTACCCGCTCCTCCCATCCCCGCGCTTCACCCCCTAATCGTGCCACAAGACAATGCGAAGTAGGAGGGATAATAAAGCATAACGCCCCCCTTTTACCGCATTGGATCACCTTCAGATTTTGTCAAATGGTGTTGAACGGTCCCTGGTGGACCCAGCCTGTGCGCGAAAGCTGAAGTTGCCGTCGTGCTGCGCTCAGTATGCATCAGATCACGTTCAATGGGGTCGCTGACTTCTACATCTACATCCATCTACATCTACATCCATACTCCGCAAGCCACCTGACGGTGTGTGGCGGAGGGTACCTTCAGTACCTCTATCGGTTCTCCCTTCTATTCCAGTCTCGTATTGTTCGTGGAAAGAAGGATTGTCGGTATGCCTCTGTGTGGGCTCTAATCTTTCTGATTTTATCCTCATGGTCCCTTCACGAGATATACGTAGGAGGGAGCAATATACTGCTTGACTCTTCGGTGAAGGTATGTTCTCGAAACTTTGACAAAAGCCCGTACCGAGCTACTGAGTGTCTCTCCTGCAGTGTCTTCCACTGGAGTTTATCTATCATCTCCGTAACGCTTTCGCGATTACTAAATGATCCTGTAACGAAGCGCGCTGCTCTCCGTTGGATCTTCTCTATGTCTTGTATCAACCCTATCTGGTACGGATCCCACACTGCTGAGCAGTATTCAAGCAGTGGGCGAACAAGCGTACTGTAACCTACTTCCTTTGTTTTCGGATTGCATTTCCTTAGGATTCTTCCAATGAATCTCAGTCTGGCATCTGCTTTACCGACAATCAACATTATATGATCATTCCATTTTAAATCACTCCTAATGCGTACTCCCAGATAATTTATGGTATTAACTGCTTCCAGTTGCTGACGTGCTATATTGTAGCTAAATGATAAAGGATCTATCTTTCTGTGTATTCGCAGCACATTACACTTGTCTACATTGAGATTCAGTTGCCATTCCCTGCACCATGCGTCAATTCGCTGCAGATCCTCCTGCATTTCAGTACAATTTTCCATTGTTACAACCTCTCGATACACCACAGCATCATCTGCAAAAAGCCTCAGTGAACTTCCGATGTCATCCACCAGGTCATTTATGTATATTGTGAATAGCAACGGTCCTATGACACTCCCCTGCGGCACACCTGAAATCACTCTTACTTCGGAAGACTTCTCTCCATTGAGAATAACATGCTGCGTCCTGTTATCTAGGAACTCCTCAATCCAATCACACAATTGGTCTGATAGTCCATATGCTCTTACTTTGTTCATTAAACGACTGTGGGGAACTGTATCGAACGCCTTGCGGAAGTCAAGAAACACGGCATCTACCTGTGAACCCGTGTCTATGGCCCTCTGAGTCTCGTGGACGAATAGCGCGAGCTGGGTTTCACATTACCGTCTTTTTCGAAACCCATGCTGATTCCTACAGAGTAGATTTCTAGTCTCTCAATTTCCTTAGAGAAAGATTGTTAAGCCCGAGGATGACAGCACTGTCAAAGGTTGCGAACCGTCGGCCTCGTCAGCGAAATGTGTGGAATCAACGCCTTAGGGATACGTGTGGTTTCACTGGCACTCTTCATGCCACCCCTGCTGCCTCTCCTCTGCTTTTTCAGGTCTATGGTCACAAACTTGTAGGTCCTCAGACTACCGGTTTCGGTCAACAATGACCATCTTCAGATATGTTCTATAAATACATGACCTAATATACTGGAGCCATAGTAAATTAGTATATTAAGACTTGGGTAGAAGGTATGTACAATGTACAGGCAGATCTCAGAACCTCGTGAAAGTGTTGCATCCCAAAGAATGTGATGTACCGGATGATAGAACAAGGAAACCTTTTTTCATTGTTTCCAATTTCTGTCAATGTTTGGTGTTATCGTAGGAAACTATCCCAATACTGATTGTACTGCTATAGAGTGCCTACTTGACACCAAATCGATTGTTTCGGATGTATTGATTTTAAGACCCCTGAATTCTTCATGCCAAAGATTTAGTTTAGTTTGTAGATCAATACTGTTCTAAATAGCTTTAATACCCATGGCTGTTGACGGGGATGGACGAAATGAATAAGTCCCGACTATTTGCTCTTGTGTGACTCTGTCACGTCAGACACGACAATAGATCGACACAGCACTATAACGATCTATGAGTACTGGCGGACTAGATTATTTCCAGTGACGTCATGGCGCAAGAGGAGACCGAAGCAGAGGCCAGAGTACTACAGATACGTCAAAACCAAACGTGAAGATGATGTTTTCCACTGAAGTATTCTACCATGTTTGACAGCTCCTCCAATAATTGTAGTTTCACCTGTAGCTCGACGAGCTCTGTGACTCGAAGTCAGGCCTGTTCGACAATTAGACTAGGGACGCTGAAGAAATTGTGAGTCGTCGCGTATAAGTTGTTGCCCATAAACACTCTTATGCTAATGACTTCGTACATCCTTCAAACAGAAAGCAGAAAATGATGTAAAGCCATCGTTCGCAGTTGACTCAAACGCTGGTCGCCAAGAGTGTAGGTATTTCTTATTCAAACGTCCTTTTTATTAAGCTGAAGTTGATCCACCAGGATAGCGAAGACACTGAGATTTAAGAACTTCTTTTTTGCAGTTTTTACACTTTACAGCTTGCTCATCTAGCAAGTTATTCGTTGATGTTTTAACCTAGTTCTGTCAATCTACCCTTTCTTCTCGTCAGTGATCTTCATATGTTCCTCTCCTCGTCGATTCTGCACGGGAGAACCTTCTCATTTCCTATCTTATTAATCCACCTGATTTTCGACACGCTTCTTTATCACCACATATGAAATGTTTCAGTTCTCTTCTTCAACGAATTTCACATCTGACTTTCTTGCAATGCTGTGCTCCATATGTACGTTTTCAGAATTTTTTTCCTAGGATTAAGACTATGTTCGACATTAATAGTCTTCTTTTGGCTGGGAATCCTGTCTTTGCTTGTCCTTGTCTGCTCCTTACGCCATCTTGCTACGTCTGACATGCATTACTTTGCTTCAAAGGCAGCAGAATTCATTCATTCGTCTACATCATGGTCCACAGTTCTGATGTTAAGTTCACAATCAAGTTTCTGATACACCTCCTTCTTTCTTTGCATTGCTCTCTATCCATATTCTGTGCCCGTAATACTGTCCATTCAATTCAACAGCTCCTGCAATTCTTCCTCACATTAAATGTGATGTGTGGAGAGTCATCGTCGAATCCTGACGCTGGTACCGATTCACCATAAAGTTTCATCCCACTTCTGTTTTAATTCTTTTCCGTCACTGCTTCTTCAATGCTTCCGTTGAACAGCAGGGGCGAGAAACGACACCCGTTTCTTTTACATTTTCTTAATCCGTTCGTATTCTTCCATTCTTATTGCTCCCCTTCGCTTTTTTGGGAAGTTTTATAGATGGTGAAGGAGAGGAAACAGTAACATAGTTGCGTTCTTCTTTATGGGGAAGAATTATGCAGCGAAGAAATTGTGTAGGTTCTGTTACAAAAAAATACATGCAAGTTAAATTTATTGTTGTAGAGTATCAGAAAGAAAAATGAAGACGGCAACCTGGTTTGCGTAGACAACGAAATAAGGAATACAGGAGAAACCATGCCACACGAAGAAAAGATAATACGGTAGCGAAGCTAATAAACACCATTTTGACAAGCGAAGTATACCAAAATATGAAAGTAGCAGTGTTATGTTAATGCTGAAAGATATAATGTCGTAATACATCAAGAAAGAAGTCCTCCATATTTATTTTACGAAACTTGGCTACAATATCCAATGATTTACCGCACGTTCTTCAATACTTGTTATTTTACATGTTCGTTGTCCGCTTGGTATGAATTAGTACAATAAAATTATAAGTTTAGCACTTTTTTGACGGCCGTTTACTTACTTTCTGCAACAGTGTTTTGTAAGCATGTTTGATGTACTCTTGCTTTATCAAAAGTTGCAATTCTCGGAGATCTCGCTGCGGATCAGTGGAACAAATACTACATCGGAAATAACCGTAACAAACCGAAGGGATGCTATACAAAGCTGAAATGTCCTCATTGCGTTGTGACTTCCAATCAACATCAAGGTCAATAGAATGCAGTATACTTCCACTGTATAAGAAACAGTTGCGGTGCTGTTGTTGAAAGAAGCTTAACATACTTCAGAACCAATTTTCTGTTGCCAATAGTATGCGAGTCATACCACGTTCTCTTACACAATTTTCATGAATTTAGCTTAATAAGGTGGTGGATGTTCAATATTTTAAGATAAGCCATCGTCTAAAATAACATAAACAAGTAAACAATTTTTACCGATTTTGTTCAACTGCTTTTGTGCAACATTTTGTGATTAGTGAGGACTTTAAGGTGCCGGTATGAAACAGAAAAATAATGACCAACTTAATCACGTTCCCTTTATTGCAATGACCCGGCTAAGCAACATCAGGTTACCGTCAGATGTAAAATGTGGAGAGGTTGACAGTTATCATTGCCAACAGCTCAAGGTAGCCAGTGACTACAATAAAAAAATTACTCTGGGCTGTGCGTTATTCATAAAATTATAGAGTAAGGTCTCTGTTTTCTCTCTCTTGGTGACATAGCGCCGCCATATTTACACTTCTTCCTGATTTTCGACTCCATCTTTGTTTTCTGTTTACCAGGGATGAAAGTTGCTTACCTGCAGGTGAAGATCGGCCTCCTACACATCCTGAACAACTTCGAAGTGTACGCAGTGCCGGCAACGCCAAACACTCTGCGTGTCGACTCATCCAAAATAATCCTCACTCCAGCCGGCGACGTGTTCCTAGGCTTCAGAAGAATCCCTGCGATGTGAAGGCTCGCGACATTCCTCACTCACAAGGCCAGGACAGCAACTATCATGAACTCTAAGGAGCTGTAACGCTTTTTGTTACTGACAGTGCCTTCTATACCATCTTTTCACTTCGGTACCGAATGAGTGGGCTTTCATAGCACTTGATATGAAGCAATCATTTATGTCGGTAGACGATATGTTAAAGATATGTTACTTGTGCATCATTAATGTGTTAGACTCTTCTGTGGAAAATACATCTCTCAATGTATCTGAAATATGAATCAGTTTTGTACTTTTATGACAACACATATCTCCCAATGCAATTTCCTGGAAGATTAAAACCGTGTGCCTATCCGAGAGTCGAACTTGGGGCCTACCGACTGAGCTACCCAAGCACGACTCGAGATCCCCTCGTCAAAGCTTTACTTCTACCCATACCTCGTCTCCTAACTTCCAACCTTCACAAATGCTCTCTTGCGATATTTGCAAGACTAGAACTCCTGGAAGTAAGGACGTTGTGGAGACATGGTTCTCGCACCCGGGTTCCCGGGTACGATTCCCGGCGGGGTCAGGGATTTTCTCTGCCTCGTGATGACTGGGTGTTGTGTGATGTCCTTAGGTTAGTTAGGTTTAAGTAGTTCTAAGTTCTAGGGGACTGATGACCATAGATGTTAAGTCCCACAGTGCTCAGAGCCATTTTTTTGGAGACATGGTTTAGCCACAGTGTGGAGGATATTTTCAGAATGAGATTTTCACTCTGCAGCAGAGCGTGCGTTGGTATGAAACTTCCTGGAAGGTTAAATCTGGATCTTGAAACGTGCTTGGTTAGCTCAGTTTATAAAAAAACTGAGTGAATGATCAACGATGAACTTGAACGGGTGTCAGGATACGTCCTTCCAGAACAAAAAATGGCTCTGAGCACTATGCGACTTAACTTCGGAGGTCATCAGTCGCCTAGAACTTAGAACTAATTAAACCTAACTAACCTAAGGACATCACACACATCCATGCCCGAGGCAGGATTCGAACCCGCGACCGTAGCGGTCGCTCGGCTCCAGACTGTAGCGCCCAGAACCGCACGGCCACTCCGGCCGGCAAGTCCCGAACAAATACAATAATAACGAACAAAACGAGATTAAAAAAAAAAAGAGTTCGTTTATTCTCACTCCGCGCCTCTGGCGACTAGGTTCCCTCTGATCTCGCCACAAGAGCTTCCTTGTTTGACTTCAGTGTTGTGTGAGTCCTTGAGTACGTCGCGTCGTTATTTGTCACTCACTGTCTCGTGTTTATGACTCGAATTTTCCGATGCGACGTCTTGCAGCCTGATGACATCCATGGCTCCCAGGAACACTCCACATACATGCATCTTGCGTGGTTACTCCTACATTCAATGACGAATATCTGAGTGACTTCACTCATGATGATTTATGTCATCTTATTCCTCGGCAGTACAGCACTGCCCTGGATACTTCATTGACAGAAGTGAACGCAGGGCTCGAAATCCGTTGGTTCCAGTGCCTGCACACGTTCTTTATGAGAGATGTAGAATACCTCTTAAGCCAGTACTCTCCACGCTACATCCTTCGAAATAAGCGTTTCATGGGCTGGTTGACGGGTCCTTATTGCTGGGCGGTTAGGCACGCGATCCAAAACCATCTCCTGGAAGTCTGGTGTTTGGGCACGTCTTTGACGGGAACCTTGGCCAGCTATGGTGGGCACGCCCCAGCTTTCGGAAGTTGGTACTTATGGAGGTAAACTTCTTCTAGGCCTGTTGGAAAAGTGTTTTCTGTACATCTGTGCTGCTTTACGGACACTCCACTTTACTGCACTGTACATTAAGTGTATTTCTGCAAACTCTCGTGACGAGTAACGTTCCATCTTTCAGTACGCGTCATTCACTGTATGCAGTAACACACCTCAACATGGACACATCACAAACTGTCTGATGCAATCGGCAACTGACACCAGGGAAAATGGTGTACGTGCGGTGTAGGTTAAAACACCGGTGATATGCTCTGAATTGTGTGCAGTATGTCTCTTTGGTGCTGGGATGTGTTCACTGTTCATTAACCCCTGCCTGTCCCAGTTTACAACATACACCCTCGACCCTCGCGGGAACAATTACTATGAGATATATTGTTGTTGTTTTCGTAGTTTTGCAGTGTACACTGTGTGTGTATGTTCATAATACAGTAAATACGTGTCTCCGACCATTGGTTCCCTGTCTCAGTATAATCAGTTGTGGACCCGCTGTCACTTGTTTCAGTTGGACGTAAAATGTTTGAGACAACTCGTAGAGGGTGAACCAGGACTCCACCGGCAACGGTTCGCTGCTAGTTCGGGGTTATTTTATGAGTAATTTGGTAAAAAGGATGCGTTGTCTGTGGTGGTTCATTACAGATTTCTTTTTTTTTCAATTTTATACACGAGTTACGTTTGTTTCTGCGAAAATATGTTCATAATAATGAAGAAACCTAAACGTACTACTCGAAACAGAGACTAATGCAACGCCTGTCGGTATTATTATATTTTAATTAATTTATTTATTTATTTATGAAACTTTGTTTAAGAAAATTCATTGCATCATATTTATTTTTGGTATTTTTAGTTATGATTTCCACTGGTTTTATTTAGGTTTTAGCTTAAGTTTTTTAAAAGCTAAAGAATATAAGTCTTCAGTTTTAAATAACACAGGAGAGCTAGATATATGTCCCGCAGCGTCGATCTCGCTGATGGACCTACTACTTGTCGGAACTGCTCCTCCTGACATCTCTAAAATGTTTATTTCGCTACGATGATCGTTCGGCACATCTAGGTGCTATGTTGTATGATGCGTATGGATTGATGTGTCTAACTTATTTTATGAACGAAAATTTTATTGCTTCTGAGATATTCCCTCGAAGAGTAATGACCGTGAAAAGATGCAGGTTCGCACTATCATTCAACAATGCACTTCCGATCGATCTACATCACGTCACATCTGAAGAATGTTTGTCAAATGCTTTATTAATTGATAAATCCCTTGAACGGGTATTATTTTCTTGAATTTATTTATTGTTCCATCGACTAACTAAACATTTACAATGGAGCTTAATAGCGTCGCACAATCGTAGCAGAAGCTCTCCAACATAAAACACGTCCGATCTCTGTAATTGCTTGACACTGTCTTCAAATATACATCTTTGGTTGCTTATTCCCAAGAGATACGTCCGTAGCACGGAACGTCCAATTTTCGCAGGCAGTTAATACTACTCTCGGCATTATTAATTTGCAGCATGTAACGGGACTGAAATGATGGTGGGCTGACAGTAATTTGGAGCCCGCGCGTCGGAAACGGGCGCGCTTGTGTGAGACTGCCAGGGAGTGCACCCTGATGCCATCTATTGGCGAAACTGGGAATTAGCGCTGCCTGTCAGACAATGCACTAAGCTCTCAGAGTCAAATGTATTCTTTTTCTTGGTAATTATAAGTTATTACTGTATAATTTAATGTTGTAAAGCGCTAGTAGTAAATTATTATGACTGGTATGGACTCCAGGGTAGTAAATATAAATATTCTTAAATACTAAATGATTTCGGTAAAAAGGTGGTAGGGGAACGCCCCCACTCTTGGTGATACGAGCGTAGCTAGAGGTAGCTGGAGACACAGGGACTGAACAATGGAATGGCCTGGGGAGTGTTGACGTGATCGGATGTGCGTAACTGTGCTCACGCAAAAGTGATTGTGCAACAGCGAAGAGGCGAATATCGTCGCCGTTTTTGGAGTAAAACGCGACGAAGGGTTGTTGAAGCCGCCTTTATGCCACTGGGGCTGATTGTAAGAGTTCCTGTGCCCAGATTTTATGGCGGACGTGCAGTAGCTTATACGAGTGCTACAGCTCATAGTTCCAGCCGCCATTAAGAGCATGAGGCGTGAAGAGCTGCGTTAGCCACATGCATCTCACCACCAGCACCGACACATCTACCCAAGGCAAGACTGCTTGCAATTGTTAAGACGAACTTTGTATACATGTAAAAGGAGAATACCAGTTTTCTTTTATGCAAGTGCAGAGGACAGAATATAGTAATGAGTAAAATTACGACGCATGTTGTTCATTGTAAAGTGTAGTAACCTCAAACATAGTATAGTGAAATCAGACTGAGGCCACCATCGCCTCTTTCATTTACAATTCTTTTGGTTGTAGAATACTTTAGCATATAAGAATGTTGAAAAGAGCAATGGTCACACCAGAATGAGTCGCCTATTTACAGTTACTTAAATTTTTCTGAGCAACCTTTCAAGTAAAGTCACTTAACTAATTCTGTATCAATGGTCCAAAGAGTAATATCCAAAAACATTAAATAAGTTGAAGGATAGAATTTTGTTAACCGAAGTTGCATAACCTGTCTTGGTAGTAATTACCAAGCCAACTCACAGAAATTGAGAGAGTATTTGCTTTGTAGAATCATCTAGAATGATCAGAAATAGTAATATTCAGAATTAAGTTTAAATTCAACTCAAGCCATTTCACTTTGAAACGAGCCCAAAAATTGATTGATTCTTTTGCTCCTTCAGAGCTGGCGACCGTAGTTATAAGTATTTTCAGGAGGATTCGACGGTAAGTCTGCTGCTCTCGTCGTGCTGATAGGATTATCCACTGCTGCTAGCAGTGGTGATTGGATACATAAGCTCACTACCAAGTTAAGTGGGTCAGGTAGGCAGTGTTACCGTGTGAACCGTAGGGCACTGTAGGCCGTGGATCGAACCCGTTCAATCATCACAGCTCTTAGGGAAATAGTCCGGTTAGGAGTGTACTAATCATTAGGTAAATACTGGCGAGTAACGGTCAAAAATGTATACGCAAGTGAATTTAGCAAGGTCCACGTAGCACCTAGTTAATGTGGTGCAATGGCGAGGGTAGGAGGGGAGTAAAAGTGAGCTGAGCTTGTGGCAGCTGTGCTGGATTCAAATATTAACTACGTGAATTCACTACTGCCTCTTACCATTGGGACTGAGCTATTTACAGTTAAAATACGTAGCAGTAAGCGCAAAGGCGTGACAGCTACAAGTCCGTATTGGTTTTATACATACGGAATTGGGAAGTGGGTCATTCCGTCAGTGGAGGGGGTTAAAACAACCGAGTCAGTGGAGAACATACCCCATTTACTGATGGAAAGATTCAGCGGTTCGGTCGCAAGCAGCTCAGTATAAATTTTTCTCCATTTATGATCCACAAACCAGTGCTGTGACGTGTTTGCCGTTGCTTCAGGAGCAGATGCATTGTCGCGCCAGTCTTCTTCTCGAACCCACACACTACGTGCATATCGGTCTATTCTTCATCAGTAAACTTTTCCACACTACTATCAGTTTTAATCTACAACTGTCACGGCTGGAAAAACAAAGCTGTGGCAGAACCGAGCAGCACTGAGTATGGTGTTGAGGAGTGAGAGTAAATTGGGCATCAATGATGTCGGCAGCAGGTACTGTGAGTGAATGGAACAAGATTGTTTTCAAGGACGACACACAGCACACATCCCTGATATTTGTGCTCTGGTGCAGGTATTTTCAGTGCGGAATTGTACTGAACACCTTCCGGAACTCACGAACACAGCCTTTTGAGCCGCATGAACGAACAGAACGAGCTGTGTCTCGAAGGATTATTGCTGGGAGTCCATATCAGTTCCTACAGATTTATGGCCTCCAGGAAGGTCATAATTTGCGAGAAAAGAGGTATTCCAAATTAATACAACACTTCGACCTCAGGAATATAGAACTTAAGTTGGGTGTGACTGTTCAGCGAGCCTTCTTGAAAATGAGAATGACCTGAGCATTTTTTGATTCACATGCTACGCTTCACTCCTCCAGCCACTTACTTAGACTACTACTGGAAAGAGAGAGAGAGAGAGAGAGAGTTCTTTCACACTGTCTACATACATTCTATGTTGGCGACTTCAGATAGTATTCTCTCCCGAGGCCTTCTTTTCCCATACCTGTCATTTTGACGTTTGCATGACGACTGTAATGAGATGTTTGCAAACCACAACAGTCTAGGTGTCGAGCACTTTGTCGACATTCACTCTCTACACATATCAAGAAATACGCTTTCACATACACTACGTCTCACGTTAATTTTCTGTGACCTGTCCTAGAACTAAATTGGTAAACAGTTCGCGTCCCTCAGTTCCACCAAAGGCTTTCGAAAGTCCCACGTATTTCCAATAGAGTTTCTCTCTGCCTCATTACCAGCTCACCACTGGGTTATTGGTTGTAGATTTCCTGGCTGTCCAGTCGGTCGTTACTCCGACAGTCCGCTGCTATCTCTGGATGAAACAAATGATACCTGCTACAAAACTCTAAGGAGGAACCGAAATATCGTTGTAAAACAAAAACTTTCGGAGACGCTTAGAGCACATATCAGATTCGTTATACATGTCCATCCCAGTCTCATCACGAAAATAGAGAGTAAAATAAAGTTAAAACCACGTCGATAGAATTAATGTGAAGTACCAGTAGTGGTAGGAATACAACCTGTTGTACTAACGTGTTCGATTCCGTGTTTGAATGACTGGCTCATTATTGGTGTATTTTAGCTATATCTTTAGATTCCGTCGAGTGAGTTCTCTTGTAATAAGTGTCCACAAGTTATCGTTTAAGACGTTCCTTCAGAGCAGTCTTAATTACTGACAATCAGTTTAACATGGAAATATTAACAGCCAACTGTCACGAAGGCTTTAATCAATTGTCAGAAGAGACAGGTTGTCAGAAGGGACCGGTTGGGGTCCAGCCGCACCTTGGTTGCCGATTGAAATTAAGAGGTTCTTTGCTTTGAAGTAATCCTCACCACTGTCATATTGTTTGTTAATTTGTTTAACCTTTAAGCACAGGTGCGCCTCTTAACCCCGAACCTTTCAACATACAACTTTCAAAATTAAAAGTTAAGTCATTTGTATTGAGTAACTGATTCACTCTTATCACCAACAATGCTCATATAGTTTTCATGTGTTGCAGAAGGGCAGTTAATAACACAGACTGTGTCCAGTGCGGTAGTAAACATTGTTCTTTCACCCGATAACGGGCGGACTGCAGGTCCAGCCGTCTTTTAATCATTGTCATATTGTTTGTTTGTGAAATCTTATGGGACTTAACTGCCAAGGTCATCAGTCCCTAAGCTTACACACTACTTAACCTAAATTATCCTAAGGATAAACACTGTCAGACTGTTTGCTGTTTTTCAATACAGCACTTCAGATTTCTTTTGCAAAGGTTAAAAGCTTATCCAAATTAATGTTTAAGATCAAAGGAATTTAGCAAATTTGTTCGTTTGTTAAAGAAAATATTATACTTAAATGCTTCGATTATCTCTAAAACACAGTTTATATATTGTTAAATAAACGGGTTGCGTGAAAAGAAAGTTATGTTGGTCGTTCCTCCCTTTCACGTTTTCCTTAATTCCAGTAAGTACCAGGTTCAATAGCGGAAAATTGCTCTCAAAAATACGCTTAACTCGTGCATTCAACTTCTAGGCTTTCAGGTCTCTGAAAACACCACCAACTACATGAGAAAGGCAGGAAAACGAACAATGAAGTGAAAACAGTAACTGACAATGCGAATCTTGATCAGAAATTACTGAGCAGTGTAAATGAGGAACTACTAGATCGAGGGAATTTGCATATGATCCTCTGAAAAATGTTGGTGAACAGTTTCAGAGAAAAACAGACACGTTACACAACCACACATTCGCACTTCTTACGCAGTTGCGATTCAAATCGTAGGAGGGACAAGGCTGCACACTCATTAATTAAGAAATCGGGAACTTAATCTACTCATTTATAGATTACAAGCAATTTTTCCCAAAACAGTGGACTCCACTGACAGCGTGACTAAATGCACTACTGGCCATTAAAATTGCAACACCAAGAAGAAATGCAGATGATAAACGGGTATTCATTGGACAAATATATTATACTGGAACTGACATGTGATTACATTTTAACGCAATTTGGGTGCATAGATCCTGAGAAATCAGAACCCAGAACAACCACCTCTGGCCATAATTACGGCCTTGATACGCCTGGGCATTAACAGAGCTTGGATGGCGCGTACAGGTACAGCTGCCCATGCAGCTTCCACACGATATCAGTTCATCAAGAGTAGTGACTGGCGTATTGTGACGAGCCAGTTGTTCGCCCACCATTGACCAGAAGTTTTCAATTGGTGAGAGATCTCGAGAATGTGCTAACCAGGGCAGCAGTCGAACATTTTGTGTATCCAGAAAGTCCCGTACAGGACCTGCAACACGCGGTCGTGCATTATCCTGCTGAAAAGCATGGTTTCGCTGGGATCGAATGAAGGGTAGAGCCACGGGTCGTAACACATCTGAAGTGTAACGTCCACTGTTCAAAGTGCCGTCAATGCGACCAAGAGGTGACCGAGACGTGTAACCAATGGCACCCCATACCATCACACCGGTTGATACGCCAGTATGGCGATAACGAATACACGCTTCCAATGTGCGTTCACCGCTATGTCGCCAAATACAGATGCGACCATCATGATGCTGTAAACAGAACCTGGATTCATCCGTAAAAATGGCGTTTTGCCATTCGTGCACCCAGGTTCGTCGTTAAGTACACTATCGCAGGTCCTCTTGTCTGTGATGCAGCGTCAAGGGTAACTGGAGCCATGGTCTCCGAGCTGATAGTCCATGCTGCTGCAAACGTCGTCGAACTGTTCGTGGAGATGGTTGTTGTCTTGCAAACGTCCCCATCTGTTGACTCAGGGATCGAGACGTGGCCGCACGAGCCGTTACAGCCATGCAGATAAGATGCCTGTCATCTCGACTGCTAGTAATACGAGGCCGTTGGTATCCAGCACGGCGTTCCGTATTACCCTCCTGACCCCACCGATTCCCTGTTCTGCTAACAGTCATTGGATCTCGACCAACGCGAGCAGCAATGTCGCGATGCGATAAACCGCAATCGCGATAGGCTACAATCCCACCTTTATCAAAGTCGGAAACGTGATGGTAAGTATTTCTCCTCCTTACACGAGGTATCACGACAACGTTTCACCAGGAAACACCGGTAAACTGATGTTTGTGTATGAGAAATCGGTTGGAAACTTTCCTCATGTCAGCACGTTGTAGGTGTCGCCACCGGTGCCAACGTTGTGTGAATGCTCTGAAAAGCTAATCATTTGCATATGACAGCATCTTCTTCCTGTCGGTTAAATTTCGCGTCTGTAACACGTCATCTTCGTGGTGTAGCAATTTTAATGGCCAGTAGTGTAAAAGATAATCGAATGGCGGCTTGGAGCAGTTTTCGCGATCACCCAGCGTTTAGGTCATGAAATACACAAGATGGCGAAAATCTGCAGAAGCTCCAGTCATCATTCATTGAAATGAAAGTCAAAGCGACAGTGGCACAGCGGATTACCCATGTTCCCCATGGCCAGAGAGTTGACCGGGCCCTCAGGACAACCAACCTGCGTGTGTACTGGGTGGGATGAACTGACCCTCGCCAGAAAGTCTAAGCGAGCATCGGCTTGTCTGCCTCCAGTTAAGTTGGCTCCAGGAACACTCTGCCGTCGGGGGAAGCACACAGTTGTACGATGTCCAACGAAACAAAACTGCTGAGAGATGCACCCTCGGTATCACTTCATAGCAGTTCTCGGTAGATTTTAATTCGTGACCTACAGTAGAGCGGTATTTGCCGCCATATTCGCAATACACTCGTTAGTTTCCATCACCTTGTAAGCCACCAAGCAATATTAAGTTCAGCTTTAGCCAAGACGTTGGAGGGAATGCTCGTAGAACATCCACCCACGACGAAGCTGGGAATACGTAATTTTCAATGGTAAGAA
Organism: Schistocerca cancellata; assembly: GCF_023864275.1. Classification (NCBI taxonomy): domain Eukaryota; kingdom Metazoa; phylum Arthropoda; class Insecta; order Orthoptera; family Acrididae; genus Schistocerca; species Schistocerca cancellata. Next base: position 89,229,887 of record NC_064634.1, on the reverse strand, counting down.
ACAGCCTCTAGTCATTGATAACGCAAGAGGTGCCACAACCCCTCTCTGTGTGCTCGTAGCGCAAGTCTTGTCAAGGATCATTTCCCACATCTGTGATTCGAATCCTTCGTCTCCAATTTACTGCATCAGTATTCTCTCTAGGAACTGGACTAGTTATCATTAGTTCTCTGGTGTTTCTACTTTTCATACTTCTGGCTTGGCCCACAATAAGCCTACGGATCACGTCCATAGTCTAAACTTGTGGACCGGCATTTTCCCATCTCTCTTCTGTGTACTGAGAGCACCTCACATTTCTAAGTGTTTTCAAGAATATATCCAGCTTTACTTGAGCTATTTGACTGTTACTGGTCTGTAATCTCCCCATGGTCTCTGCCCTAATCAATTTGGTTTATAATTGTGCATCACTGTCTTAAGTACGTTACTAAACGCATTTTTTTTTTTTCAAATTTATTTGACTTCAGTGCAGTAGTCAAGCCATAGTCGCGGTAAATTGCATAATATTTACACTACTAGTTTTGGTGAAGCTCAGTCACCGTTATCAAATATAACAAGTATGAAATAAGTCTTCTGTTAATTACGAGAACCTGAAATGTAATTAACATCTAACCACAACAGTTTTGTCATAGGAAACAATACTGTGAATTTATCATGTTAAATTAAACCTCTTTATGTAACAATGGCAAAGAAGAAACATCACTGAAATTCATCGCTGTGAAGCTTCTGTCTATACCGAACATTAAAATATTTCCGTCCATATGTTGCATTAGGATCGTCGTAGTCCAACTACTGGCACAACGAACCTGACAATCCTTGTATAACTATCCAAATGATCTAATGCATTTACAGCTTTTTCGTCTACACTAAATAATGCCTTTTATTGTCATATACATTCTCTCTGTCTAAACGATATAATATATAACCTATGCCTAGGGCTATGTTTCGTGATCCAGACCTTCCACACCAGGTCACATCTAGTGATAGTCAAAGTATGTTGCTCTTTCACCGTTTGCTATACCGTATTTTGTTTTATATATATTCTTTTCTTTGTGTGAATGATCTACCTTATGTTTGTGAATATTATATACACGAAATACTTGTTTTCAAAATTTAGTTGATGACTTTTATAATCGTGTAACCTACATTACGATGTTTCTATGTGATTACAGACTACTATTATTATTGTTCAAATCATTGGATAATATTGGTCATTTCATTTCCTATTGCTAAATGTACCCAGCGTCTTTTAAGTTATCAGTATTTTGTAACAGATATTTTTGTATGCAAAGTGAAGACAGTAACAAACAGAACGCGTCACTAAGAAGCCATCAGTCTGCACCAGCCCCTCTCCCAGTGTTAATCCATTAAGCACTTCAGGAAAAAGAAATTTAGTATTTCTACTTCAACGGTAATCCTCCTTTTGTATCCAGTATTGTCCCTGGGTGAATCGAGAGATGGCTCTGATTCTTTTAGTGATGGAATGTAAGGTCGAAACTCTTTAGTATTTTTTGTCGTATCGGTACACAAGGATAATGGAATGTAGTCGAATTAAGTCGGGTGATGCTGAGGGAATTAAATTAGAAAATGAAACACTTAAATTAGTAAAGGAGTTTTGCTATTTGGGGAGCAAAATAGCTGATGATGGTCGAAGTAGAGAGAATATAAAATGTAGACTGGCAATGGCAAGGAAAGCGTTTCTGAACAAGAGAAATTTGTTAACATCGAGTATAGATTTAAATGTCAGGAAGTCGTTTCTGAAAGTATTTGTATGGAGTGTAGCCATGTATGGAAGTGAAACATGGACGATAAATAGTTTGGACAAGAAGAGAATAGAGGCCTTTGAAATGTGGTGCTACAGAAGAATGCTGAAGTTTAAATGCGTAGATCACATAACTAATGAGGAAGTTTTGAATAGGATTGGGGAGAAGAGGAGTTTGTGGCACAACTTGACAAGAAGAAGGGATCGGTTGGTAGGACATGTTCTGAGGCATCAAGGGATCACCAATTTAGTATTGGAGGGCAGCGTGGAGGGTAAAAATCGTAGAGGGAGACCAGATTCAGAAGGATGTAGGCCGCAGTACGTATTGGGAGATGAAGAAGCTTGCACAGGATAGAGTAGCATGGAGAGCTGCATCAAACCATCGGTACACAGAATTTTACTTTCACATTCACTGAACGCTTTGGCCTGGCTGTCCTTAGCCTAGTTCTTAGTTCGTTCAGTTTTAGTTTGTATGCAGGGGATTTGGCTACGTTGCAATTTGCGGTACACTTTCTGCACTTTTGGAGCAGCTTTGTAACAAGGTTTTAGAAATGCAATGGGTTCTTGCTTTCCCTCGTAATTCTCGCTCGGCACATAACTGACATAATGTACAATACTATTGAACTTTGTTCATTTAAACTCGGAAAACTTTGTTCATTTAAACTCGGAATTTCCGGTCTCAGGGATGATTAGTCAGTATCAATAGAATTTTCAAGTAATCGCTTCTTGCAGATTCTAATCTTTGCAGGTCTAGCAGATGAAAGCAAACTGCGTAATGAGTGCAATTGCTCACATAACATCGACACTCTCATTTCCTATCAGCCTTATCATCAGAGCAAGGCGTCTCTCGGCATCTATGTCTTATCTTTATGTTTTTCTGTGTTTACCAGAACTCATAACCCTTATCGCATTTGTTGTGTGTCTAGTTTCCTCTTGGACGTGTTTTCTTTCGTGTGAAATTCTGTTTGATCAAAAAATGGTATTTACTCAAAGTTACTAACGAGAAACTGTGCATATGCCATTTTTTATGATCTCTCTCTCCCTTTGGGATCGGCACCAGCAATTACAGTAATTAAAGACACTGCTGTACTTCGTTACAGTAGTAGTAACCAAACATATCTCTCCAAACATACTCAACGTGTAAGGTCAATATGACTCATAGAAATTTAGGATCTGTTCCCAAAAGCGGTTATTGTGAAAACAACGGGTAACAGAATTTTATTTTGAGCTGTTTAGATGTTTTGACGCCTGTTACTTGTAATCCACAGGCTATGTCCAGAGGTATTAAGACTGCCTAGGAAATACATTACCAGACAGAAAATTTCAGGACACCAACTGTGTAGTGGACGTGGATATGGAGCATGTATACTCTTTTCCTTTATAACTGCTTTAGCTCTATTGGGGACACCTTCAGTGAGGTGTCTGAATGTCTGAACTAGGTAAGATGATGATATTGGGACACAGGGAAGGCCAGACCATTCCAGGAATTTTGTTCTCCACAAATCGTTGTCTCAGACATGATTCATTTATTACAACACTGTGCGTTGTCATCCTCTGAAGAGTTCCTCCACAGCACGCACTACACAGTGTTGTAAAATATTTTCATTTCTTTCCGAAATTACAGGTTTCTGAGCCGCTGTAAGTGGAACTACACTTTCCTGTTGGGACGCAAAAACATTACAGGTAACGTTATCTAGACATTCACAAACCCAAATTTTCCCTCGGTTTGTAACAAGGTATAGCGTGATTCTTCATCCTAAATCACTCGTTGCCAGTCATCCACTGTCCAGTGGCGTCCTCAATAAGCATCACTTAGTATTTATGGGAAACCCCCATTCTTTCAGGCTTGTCACCTGGCTGATCTGACCTTTATAATTACGGCTAGAGATCACTCCTCAGGAGCCAGTGATGATTAATAAAGTTACGCAATGGATTGGAATGAAAACGAGATCTGTTACAGACGGCCCTAAGCACTGTATCCTGAGTGAGTCCCACTGAACTTTCTGTCATACCTGCCTCTGGACAAGGAATTCACTGAATATGAAAGTAAAATCATATAGTGCAACATATTCAGTATTTTGTTTTTACATAAACAACATATTCTATCTGGAAAAGGTTGAAAATTCATTAATACCAATTTCAATTCGTGGATGGTTACATTAACGGTTTCAACTAGTTGTTGAAAACGTTCAGAGGTTCATGGGGAGGGCACTTTGGTTATGGGGATTCACACTTGTGGTTAGTGAGTCACGAAAACGTGTGGTAGGCATGCACTGATTGCGATATGTGAGATTCACAGCTAATGAAGAAACATATCTTACTGTGGCAGAGCGACCATTAGCAGGGTCTTCGCATCCATCCAAATTAACAAGTTATGGTGTTTCCCCTTAGCCGGCCGTTGTGGCCGAGTGGTTCTAGGCGCTTCACTCCGGAGCCGCGCTGCTGATACGGTCGCAGGTTCGAATCCTGCCTCGGGCATGGATGTGTGTGATGTCCCTAGGTTAGTTAGATTTAAGTAGTTCTAAGTCTAGGGGATTGATGGCCTCAGATGTTAAGTCCCATATTGCTTAGAGCCATTTGAACCATTTTTTTTCTTGCCCCCTTATGATGCTGCTACTGCAATATAGTTTGTCGTAAACTTGCATGGTTGGTGTCGAACCACAGTGGCATAACTCGTGGTGGCCTTTCACCTCTGCTGGTCGCGCATGTACTCCCCTAGGACTGTCCATCTCCATTTCTACAGGCCCGCACTACAATCCTGAAAATATTTTGGTGGATGCCGGCACGCGAAATTTTCTCTATCGAAGCCAGGATACAAAAAATCTTACTAGATATTCCGAACCCGAACATCTTACCCGAAAGCCCAGATGTCTAAGAAGCGCACTTTTCCATACCTGGTAACAATTTTTCGCACACTTTCACATTTGAGGTCATCAGTCGCCTAGAACTTAGAACTAATTAAACCTAACTAACCTAAGGACATCACTCACATCCATGCCCGAGGCAGGATTCAAACCTGCGACCGTAGCGGTCGCCCGTTTTCAGACTGTAGCGCCTAGATCCACACGGCCACTGCGGCCTGCACCAACATTGGACAATAGCATAATTTTATAATGTCGTTATTCTTTCTCCGTCGTTCCGAAAGAAGTATTGTCCCAATCAACGTCTTTGCCACCCTTCACTGTCCATAAACTGGAACTCAAATCCATCGTTACGAGACACCTAACAGTGGCAGCATGCAGAGGAACTGCGGAAGAGAGAGAGAGCAGACAGGTAGAAAAAACGCACTGACCACCTCAATGAGGGGGATGATTTGTCTTGGGACAAATCGGGTGAAAGTTGTGGACATGCGATTGGCCCACCTCAACGAATCCAGCGGCCTGGAAAGGTTGTCTGCAGATGCGCCCTGACTTGCCTTCTGAAATACGTGGAGGCTCCGTCGTGCTGAAATCGAATGCCGCGTCGTGCAGGCCCGGGAACATTATTCAGTGTGTCCGGCTGAACCTCTTACAGGAATACGAGGTAATTACCACCATCAAGTCGGCTCAGGAGAATGTACGGCCCAATTAATCTGTCTCCGACGATGCCAGCCAACACCTTAAGAGTAAATTTGCGTTGTGACACATGCGTACCTGTAGCGTGATGGTTCACGTCCACGTTGTGAACGTTCGTAACACCCTCGTGTGAGAACGCAACCTCTTCGGGGAAAAGGAACCTCGCTGTGAAGTTTCGGTATGCAGAAAGCACAGCGCAAATCGCATGCGCCTGTTATAGCCCGCCGGCTTTCTGTGACCGAGAGGTTCTAGTCGCTTCAGTCAGGAACCACGCGACTGCTACGGCATCAGGTTCGAATTCTGCCTCGGGCATGGATGTATGTGATGTCCACAGGTTAGTTAGATTTAAGTAGTTCTAAGTTCTAGGGGACTGATGACCTCAGAAGTCCCATAGTGCTTAGAGCCATTTGAACAATTTTGTTACAGCCCCCGGTTGCAGTGCCTTGACGTGTTGGAAATGGAACGGATGTAGTATATCGTTGTGCACAATGCTCCACACGGAGGGTTGGAGGATAACAGTGTTGCGGGATACACCTAGTGTAATTGTTGACGGTGTACGCTCCACCCTTTCGAGAACGCTTTCTTCCACTGTAACTGTCGGTGTTGTTCTTTGGCGACCAGCAACCGTCTAGTGCATATGGAACGAGCCGGTTCCACACAATCAGTGGTGCAGGGTGGCAAATAATGTGCGGACGGCACCTTTCTGTTGGGATATTTCTCAAGATGCAATCGCATGGCCGCACAGTAAATCAAACGCATCTCTGCCGTCTCTAGCTACCCATGTTGCTCCCAACGCTTTCACGGCGTGAATGGCGACTGTCTCCGAGCGGCCCACCTGTGTTTGTATAGCAACGCCCTCTCGTGACTATAGCGCCCTCTAGTGGCCTTTTCGATCCCCGGTTCCTATGTGATTACTGATCCTTGTATGCCCGATGTGCCACGTCAGTTTGTAAACGTTTTTCTGAAGCAGCCATGCAACAGTTTAAAACTGACTTTTTGATGTATTCCGAATTTGTGATTAGAGCTACAGCGTCCTGCCAGCACGAGCGACAGTTTCGTAAGACAGTAATTGCTCCGTAAGAGAGCAATCTGTTTAATGTTGAAAAACGTAAGGCCCAGCTTCTGAAAACCGTAATTTCTCCTAAACTGCTTTTTCATATGACACAGTGATGAATTCGTAAAAGGATTTGCTGATTACTATTTTTCACGCAGCATTGTAAGCACTTCACGGCTAAGTCATCCTTCTCTACGTCAATGTCATGAATGGAGACGGCGAGAAGAACTGGGTTACCGCAGTTTAGATATTTTAGTCAGACATTTCCGACACATTAGAATAAATCAGTGTTCACATTACATGGAGTTTAGTGAAACTAGCAACCATAGCTTCAAGTTCCTGTCACCTTGATCACACCACAGCGTGGCGATGGAATGTTCTGTTGAGTGGTACTTAAGATAGGTAAATAAATTAGTGAAATCAATGTAAAGTGAAGTAGTGATTAGAAAACAGATTAAAAACTTAGTTTAGTTTAGAATAATTACACACTGTCAACCAGCGGGCAGATCAGCAGTGGCAACGGTCGGTGCTTGCAAGTCAGCACGTTCGGGAGAAGCCATCGCCCTCCCCACATAAGCGGAAGCTGTCGATTCAGCCGTTAGGGCATCGCCCGACCGGCTCACGTGTTTCTCAATTGTCACATGTGATCAAAGGCCCTTCCAAGAGCCAATGACCGACGTTAAGAAGATTCCTCAAGAAGCTTTTCAACGTGGCAGAATAGGCAATGACCGTGAAGTCGTTCACCTCCAGTGAACTGAAGTAAATAAATTTGCGAGACGCAGTGGGCCCGACAGTAGTTTTCAGTTCAGTTTCGGTTCGAGTTCAGTCGGCCCTGAAAACTGTTATGCAGGAAGAGACTACATCGTACACAGAAGCACCAAGTCCGCCGCTGTAATGGAATAGCAAGCAGCAGCCTCGCCGCCAGAAGCAGGAGTTAGAAGGTACTTGATTTTTACGTACCCGGGTGACTCGTGAGGACGGGAAGGAGACGGCCTCACATCAGCAGTCACCTGTGAGCTGGGATGAAGATCTGACAGCCGAAGACTGGCAAGCTGGAGTCCGTTGTTCGAGTCCGGGACACTGGCCTTCCCCCGCCACGCCTCTCCACTGGCCAACGCACGACACTGACACGCGGCCGCTTAGAGAAGAGAAACACTGGGACGCCACATGCAAGGTATCACCATCCGATTCACGTCTACGTTAATTAAATGGGCCACATAACGATGCGCGTCTCCAGTCAACTGGGCGAGACGGCGACACGAGATACACACCGCCACGCGTAATCAGACGCAGCCACTCAGGCAGCAAAAGGCTTCGCAAACGACACAGCTGGCGCTCTCCGAGATGGAACATCCAGTAAGATACAGTTGTACGAAACTTTCAATAAAAGTTATCTAATATAAAAATGCTGTTTCATTCTACGTCATACCCGAGCCAAGGAAGAACCCACCCTGCCCACATGGTGTTAGGAGAAAAAAAGTAATTTATTTAGTGTTTTTCACCCTGACATAGTGCTTTAGAATCAAATGTCCTTTGCAGTAATGCACATCCTGACAACTGACTAGCATCAAAAGAGAAAACCCAGTTAAAATTCGGTAGGTCGCTGGAGAGCCGTTAATGACAGCGACAGAAAATGTTGAGACAAAACTCGTTAACATATATATTTACTGGTGTTTTATGTCGCTGAAAGAACCATGACATGAGGCAATGTAGATCTGGTAGTCGCACTAACATGCTGATAAAATTTTGCTCTCACCCATGATTTTCAAAATTTTCATTAAAACACGAAATCCATTAACCAGCTGGACTAGTACTAAGAGCGCTTATTCGTTGGTGGAGCGGATAAGACAGATGGTGCTCTAAGTCCTGTGTTACGAATAGTAAGTTCCGCTAGACGGAGAAGATAAGCAGTTATTAACATCTCACTTAGACAGTGAATTGGCATCACTTAGCTCAAGTAAGATGGGTGCAGAGCAATTATGGGAAAAGTTTAAGCAGATTGTAAATCGCGGTCTGGAGAGCTACGTGCCTAGTAAATGGATAATGGATGGGAAAGACCCACCATGGTTCATTAACGAAATTCGGCAGATGCTGAGGAAGCAGAGGCTGTTGTCATCTCGGTTCAAATGGGAACTCATAAATGACGACAAGCGAATGTTAATACAGATTCGTGCGTCTGTAAAAAGATCTGTGCGTGAAGCATACAACAGTTATCACCGTCACACCTTAGCAAAAGATCTGGCAGAGAACCCGAGAAAATCCTGGCCTTGAGTAAAATCGCTAAGTGGGTCTGACGCTTCCTTTCAGTCCCCGTTGGCCTGTCTGGTGTGGCAGTTGATGATAGTGAAACGAAAGCTGAAGTTTTAAATTTCACGTTCAAGAGATCATTCGCACAGGAGAGTCGTAAAAACACACCATCGTTTGAGCATCGGACAGACTACGGTATGGACGACATATTAATAAGCGTGCCTGTCGTAGAGAAACAAATCAAAGATTTGAAAGCAAATAAAACACCAGCTCCGGATGGAATCCCAGTTCTTACCAAGAGTTCTCTACGGCGTTGACCCCTCACCTAGCTTGCATTTATCGTGAATCTCTCGCCCAGCATAAGGGCCCAAGCAACTGGTAAATGCGCAGGTGATTTCAGTATATAAGAAGGGTAAAAGAAAGGACACTTAAAATTACAGACCAGTATCCCCAACTTTTGTTTGCTGCAGAACCCTTGAACATATTCTCATTTAGAATATAAGCTTATGTGAAGCTTATGTGCACGAATCAGTATGGTTTTAGAAAGCATCGCTCGTGTGAATCTCAGCTTGAGCCGTCGGCACACGGACCGCGCATCGGAACGTTGAGCGTTGAGCGTGCCGAGTTTCTGACGTCACAGCGTGGAGTAGCACGTTCGGGAGTCTTTCCGAACGTGCAGAGCAATATCTGGCATGTCAGATATTCTGAGCGTGCGTCTGAGCGTTGACCAATGAGATGGCACAACACGACCTACGTCACACGCACGCCGTCTCCCTTCAGTACAGAGTTGTAAGACGCCATATTGGCATTCATTTCGAGCTTATATGTACATATGCCATTTCTGAGCACCAGAAAATTGAGAATCACTGGAAAACCCGTTGTTAACTGTGTGATTCATACCAATAAAATAATGAGAAACAACATATTCGTGGCAAAAGAATTAGTGTAACTTCAGTATTATGAAAGGCGGCTACTTGAAGGCAGCGAGACACTGAAGATCCTCCCAAAACGCATTGTTATTGGTCAATTTGTTATAATTAAATTTCAATTAGTAACATATCTACGATTAAGGTTTTCAGCAAGGGTAAAATAATATGTCTAGATGCTATAGGACTGTTTTTGGTTTAGCGTAATGAGAAGCGTCGCTGTCCTGTACTGAGTTGTCTGTTGGGGCCATGGTTCGCGTCTTGACGCTTCTGAATTTTTTCCCCTAACATTCGCGTTTTTATTAGGTTCTGATACTTTATTATTAGTTTAATATAAGTATATACTATAATATTTGATGTTATGTAAATATAAGTTCACCTTTTTTCGAGGGGTGACTGTATTCGATTGGTTTAATCTACAGGACACCTTGCGCTACTTGTATAAATATATTTTGCTCCTTTTTCTTTTACGCTTCGTAATTCACATGCTGCAAAGATTCTGCTAATGGGTAGGAACAGTGATCAAGTTAGACTGACCTTGGGGTTTTACTGAAATGTGGGAATGTTGAAATAATGTTTATCTTATGCGGAGAAGTGGTCCAAATTTGTACCGCACTGTTTGTAATAGAACTTTTATAAGCCTTTGTCCTTATTGATTGGACATGGTACTTTCCTTTTCGTGGACGATGGAGGAAATGTGAGTTTCAATAGAGCTAACATGGGAATCTTACGCGCGCCCGTTGAGTAAACAGTGTGGTTTACGAACTAGAAACATCCCTCAACTGCCGCTGGAGTGCGTTGCGATCGCGTGTAGCACGTTGGGGCCCACGTACCGTATGCACAAGTCGCATCGCTCCTGAGCGTTCAGCAGCACGTTGAACTTGGCACGCTCAACGTTAACGTTCGACAGCACGGTCCGTGTGCCGACGGATTTACTGTTTTCTAGCATGATATACTCAGAACTGTGGGTCAAGGGCAACAGTCAGATGCCTTATTTCTAGATTTGCGAAAAGCATTTGATACAGTGCCCTACTGCAGACAGTTAACGAACGTACGAGCGTATGGAATAAGTTCACATATATGTGAGTGGCTCGAAGACTTCTTATATAATAGAACCCAGTATGTTGTCTTCGATGACGAGTGTTCATCAGAGACAAAGGTATCAACAGGAGCGCGAAACGCAAGTGCGATAGGACCGCTGTTGTTGTCTATACGCATAAATGGTATGGGTGACAGGGTACGCAGCACTCTGCGGTTGTTTGCTGCTAATGCTGTGGTGTATCGTAAGGTGTCGAACTTGAGTGATCGTATGAAGGTACAAGATTACTTAGACAAAATATCTAGCTGGTGTAATGAATGCCAGCTAGCCCTAAATGTATAAAAATGTAAGCTAATGCGGATGAGTAGGAAGATCAAAGCTGTAATGTTCGAATAGATTTGTTACTGGCAGGTACGAAATCGAACAAGGCGTAAGCTATATGGAGATCCTCCGGGAACTCAAATGTAAATTCCTGGAGCTAACGCGATGCTCTTTTCGAGAGATGCAATTCAGAAAATTTAGAGACCTGGCATTCGAAGCTGACCGCCGAACGATTCTACTGCTGCCAACATACATTGCGCCTAAGGACCACGAAGATAAGATTAGAGAAATTAGGACTCATAAGGAGGCGTACAGACAGAAGTAATTGCTACCAGTGTTTGTTCCGCTATCATATAATCATACAATAAAGGATCCTTCTCTCTATGTATTCGCAATAGATTATATTTGTCTATGTTAAGGGTCAGTTGCCACTCCCTTCACCAAGTGAGTATCCGCTGCAGATCTTCCTGCATTTCGCTGCAATTTTCTAATGCTGAAACTTCTCTCTATACTACAGCATCATCCGCGAAAAGCCGCATGGAACTTCCGACACTATCTACTAGGTCATTTATATATATTGTGAAAAGCAATGGTCGCATAACGCTCCCCTGTGGCACGCCAGAGGTTACTTTAACGTTGTATATGTCTCTCCATTGAGAACAACATGCTGTGTTCTGTTTGCTAAAAACTCTTCAATCCAGCCACAAAGCTGGTCTGATATTCCGTGGGCTCTTACTTTGTTTATCAGGCCACAGTGCGGAACTGTATGGAACGCCTTCCGGAAGTCAAGGAAAATAGCATCTACCTGGGAGCCTGTATCTAATATTTTCTGGGTCTCATGAAAAAACAAAGTTAGTTGGGTCTCACACGATCGCTGTTTCCGGGATCCATGTTGATTCCTACAGAGTAGATTCTTGGTTTCCAGAAAAGACATGATACGCGAGCAAAAAACATGTTCTAAAATTCTACAACAGATCGATGTCAGAGATATAGGTCTATCGATTTGCGCATCTGCTCGACGACCCTTCCTGAAGACTGGGACTACCTGTGCTCTTTTCCAATCATTTGGAACCTTCCGTTCCTGTAGAGACTTGCGGTAGACGGCTGTTAGAAGGGGGGCAAGTTCTTTCGCGTACTCTGTGTAGAATCGAATTGGTATCCCTCAGGTCCAGTCAACTTGATTCTGTTGAGTGATTTCAGTTGCTTTTCTATTCCTTGGACACTCACTTCGATGTCAGCCATTTTTTCGTTTGTGCGAGGATTTAGAGAAGGAACTTGCAGTGAAGCTCTCTTTGCTTTCGCAGTAGTTTCCTAAATTTGTTGTTGAAACACCGTAAGTTTTTTCCTGTCCCTCACAGTTTTACTCGGCACGTACCTGTCTAAAACGCATTTTACGATTGCCTTGAACTTTTTCCATTAACACTCAACATTGTCAGTGTGGGAACAGAAATTTTCGTTTTTATCTGTTAGGTAGTCTGAAATCTGCCTTCTATTACTCTTGCTATACAGATAAACCTCCCCCCCTTTTTTTTATAATCCTATATACTTCCATATTCAGGGATGCTGCAACGGCCTTATGATCACTGATTCCCTGTTCCGCGCGTACAGAGTCGTAAAGTTCGGGTCTGTATGTTATCAGTAGGTCCAAGATGTTATCTTCACGAGTCGGTTCTCTGTTTAATTGCTCGAGGTAATTTTCGGATAGTGCACTCAGTATAACGTCACTAGATGCTCTGTCCCTACCAACCGTCCTAAACATCTGAGTGTCCCAGTCTATATCTGGTAAATTGAAATCTCCACCTAAGACTACAACATGCTGAGGAAATTTTGTGAAATGTGTTCCAGTTTTTCTCTCAATTGTTCTGCCACTAACGCTGCTGAGTCGGGAGGTCGGTAAAAGGAGCCAATCATTAACTTAGCTCGGTTGTTGAGTGTAGCCTCCACCCACAATAATTCACAGGAACTGTCCACTTCTACTTCACTGCAGGATAAACTACTACTAACAGCGACAAACACGCCACCACCGGTTGCATGCAATCTATCCTTTCTAAACACCGTCGGTGCCTTTGTAAAAATTTCAGCAGAATTTATCTCTGGCTTCACCCAGCTTTCCGTACCTATAACGATTTCAGCTTCGGTGCTTTCTATCAGCGCTTGAAGTTCCGGTACTTTACCAATGCAGCTTAGACAGTTTACAATTACAATACCGATTGCTGCTTGGTCCCCGCATGTCCTGTCTTCCCCCCCCCCCCCCCCTTTGAGGCTGTTGCCCTTTCTGTACTTGCCCGAGGCCATCTAACCTAAAAAACCGCCCAGTCCACGCCACACAACCCCTGGTACCCGTGTAGCCGCCTGCTGTGTGTAGTGGACTCCTGACCTATCCAGCGGAACCCGAAACCCCACCATCCTATGGCGCAAGTCGAGGAATCTGCAGCCCACACCGTCGCAGAACCGTCTCGGCCTCTGATTCAGACCCACCACTCGGCTCTGTACCAAAGGTCCGCAGTCAGTCCTGTCGACGATGCTGCAGATGGTGAGATGTGCTTTCATCCCGCCAGCGAAACTGGCAGTCTTCACCAAATCAGCCAGAGAGGATTTCCTCCGATCCATAGCGACACACATCATTGGTGCCGACATGAGCGACCACCTGCAGATGGGTGCACCGTGTACCCTTCATGGCATCCGGAAGGACCCTTTCCACATCTGGAATGACTGCCACCGGTGTGCACACGGAGAGCACATTGGTTTCCTTCCCCTCTCTTGCTGCCATATCCCTAAGAGGCCTCATTACGCGCCTCACGTTGGAGCTCCCAACTACCAGTAAGCCCACCCTCTGCGACCGCCTGGATCTTGCAGACTCAGGGGCAACCTCTGCAACAGGACAAGCAGCCATGTCCGGCTGAAGATCAATATCAGCCGGAGTCAGAGCCCTAAACTGGTTTGTCAGACAAACTGGAGAGGCCTTCTGTTCAGCCTTCCGGAATGTCTTTCGCCCCCTGCTACACCTCGAGACGACCTCCCACTCTTCCACGGGTGAGGGATCAGCCTCAATGTGGGCAGTATCCCAGGCAACCACAGCCGTAGTCCGATCGGGGGATGCGTGCGACGAGCTGGCCGTCCCCGACAAACCCCATCCTGACCCCCACAGTGATGCCCATTGGCAACAACCTAAAGCTGTGTGACCGAAGCCAACACTGCCTGAAGCTGGGAGCAAAGGGATGCCAACTCAGCCCGCATCCGAACACAGCAGTCGCAGTCCCTATCCATGCTAAAAACTGTTGTGCAAAGATCGTCTGAACTAATCTAAAGAGTGCACAAACAATTCGACACAAAATTTAAATGGTTATTAAAATAAAAGATTGCCTAGTAAATGCAGTAATGCTGCCACTTGCGCACTGCTGACACACTGCTCGGCGGCAGAACGAGACTACGTGAATTTACACTATTCAGGTATTAAAGCGCGATGCTACAACTCTCAAATACTACAATACGACCGAAGTTTACGAATTAAATAATGCAAGTACCCAAAAACACGCCAAGAAATTAAGAATTAAACTATGTAACAAATAAGTGAGCTAAGAGTATACGACTTGCTGCTGGCAGCTGCTTATCCAACGATGGAGTATAGATGTAGATGTAGATGTAGATGTAGAATTTATGTTACAAGCCATGGTACCTGCTAAGTCATTCTTTGTAATACTATGTCACGTCAGTGGTCAATAAATGTCAGGGAAGAAACATTACGCGATTTTTACCGCAACACTGAACAGTGTTATGAATTGTATGGTCGTAGTCTCATGGCCACGAAATGTGGTGCATCATGAAACGCAGGTCTCAGAATGAAGGAGAAAGAAACTTTTCAACTTTTCACGATGACTGAAAATTCAGACAGACAGCAGAGTCATCGTGAGTAGTAAATTTCATGATCTCATTATATCAAAGTGAAATGTTCCGAGTCACTGCTTCACGCAGGCTGTAATCCCACATGCAATTGAAGATAGCCTACACGTGAATCTCCGTCGCAACAGCAACACAACAACGACGTTATCGTAAACTGATTTATCGCTGAACTCTGTCATATGGCCACCCGTGCTGCACTTTTAGGGTCTCTGACACTTATGAGAACTTCTACGCCTGTGTTATGTACACTTGAAAATGTCCCTTGTCGCGTGTCATACTCTTTGTTATATTTAACTTTCGGCATAATAAGATATTTCAGTCATTTTGTTTGTACACTGGCATTAGCAATTTACGTTTATCATACTGTACGCAAAAGAAAACACGAAACATTTCTTAAAATACTGTGAGGTTATTTAGATTTAAGTGAGCCATTAAAACTCACAACAAGCGTCAATACATAAAGAGTTAACTCCTTTCCAGCTTTATAGCATAATCCGTCCTGATGAATGAACGCTATAAAAGTTTACGGTTCGTATATACACATAAAAAAAGTTTCATATCATCCCGGTTCCCAGAACACCTGAAGATAGAAATTGACTGAGGATATTGTATCACAGACACAGTCCCTTTGACTTTTCAGAGATGTCACTAAACCTGCTCGAAGACGGAGTGAAGCAAAGCGATGTTATTCGATCATGGAGGAGATACAGGGTGACAGGAAATGTCGATGACATGCTTCGCTCAGGCCGCCCAAGGGCTACTACTGCAGTGGATGACCGCTACCTACGGATTTTAGCTCGGAGGAACCCTGACAGCAACACTACCGCGTTGAATAATGCTATTCGTGCAGCCACAGAACGTCGTGTCACGACTCAGACTGTGCACAATAGGCTGCATGATGCGCAACTTCACTCCCATCGTCCATGGTGAGATCCATCACGGCAACCGCGACACCAGGCAGCGCGGTATAGATTGGGCCAACAACATGCCGAATGGACCGCTCAGAATTGGCATCATGTTCTTTTCACCGATGAGTGTGGCATACGCCTTCAACCAGACAATCGTCGGATACGAGTTTCGAGGCAACCCGGACAGGCTGAACACCTTAGACACACTGTCCAGCGAGTGCAGCAAGGTGGAGGTTCCCTGCTGTTTTGGGGTGGCAATATGCGGAACCAATGTACGCCGCTGGTGGTCATGAAATGCGCCGTAAAGGCTGTACGATACGTGAATGTCATCCTCCGATCGATAGTGCAACCATAACGGCAGCATATTGGCGAGGCATTCGTCTTCATGGACGATAATTCGCGCCCCCATCGTGCACATCTTGTGAATGACTTCCTTCAGGATAACGACATCGCTCGACTAGCGTGGCCAGCATGTTCTGCAGACATGAACCCTATCGAACACGTCTGGTATAGACTGAAAAGGGCTATTTATGGACGACGTGACACACTAACCACTCTCAGGGATCTATTCCCAATCGCCGTTGAGGAATGGGACAATCTGCACCAACAGTGCCTTGATGAAACTTCACTAATCAGCCGGCTTCCGGCCAACGCCGTTTCTGTAACATTCTGCACGGTCCAGTAATGTTAATGTGACCACCATTTATGTTCGACATCAACGTGCGATGAGCACTCACAAACGGAAGGTACCAGCACTATCAGTGGAGGGTAAATAAAGCGCGTAAGAGGGATGCAGAAAACAGTGCAGTCATTGTCGTAATGCCATTTATCTGATAACTTGGCGGAGCGGTTAGGGAACACCCAGCAAGAAACAGAAATGTAGACCCAGAAAACAGCCCTGAGACAGTGCGACAGACATAAGAGATCGTATTTGGTACATCTCAAATAAAGACCACGACCCGAGAGCACAGCCGAGCCGGCCACTGACGGCAGTCGGAACACCAGCGACCAGTAATGCTCTCGTAAAGTACACTGCGTGTTAGTGGCACGTAAAGTAAGACTTCAGGTTAGGGCCCTGAAGATGACACATCTGTCTTGCTACCTCGGGGAGGTAGTCTGTGCTTATTTACTGAGTACAAAAAAGTTTGTGTTCTCCCTAACGGCACGTCTTGTCATGGGGGAAGAGAGAGGTCCTCCGCATGAGAGTATAGGGAAGTAATTCCAGTAGTTGTTTCGCCTTGCCTTCCACTGACAATGATGAAATAATAGTGAGGACATTACAACAGCCAGTCCCTGAGGGGTGATAAATCTCCGACGTAGCCGGGAATCGAACCCGGGCCCTTGGCGTAACAGACCAACACGCTGACCACGGTTTTTTTTTTCGACCCAGCCGGGAATCAAACCCGGGCCCTTACGATTGACAGTCTGTCGCACTGACCACTTTTTTTTCCGACCCAGCCGGGAATCGAACCCGGGCCCTTAGGATTGACAGTCGTCGCGCTGACGACTTTTTTTTTTTTGTACTCGAACCCGACTTCTGCTTACATGGCAGAGGCTCTACCCATCTTTTTTTAATTTTTTCCCGCGCATTCCAATTTTTAGCCACTTTTATTTTTTTATTTTTTATTTATTTTTTTATTTTATTTTATTTTTTTTATTTTATTTTATTTTTAGTATGGTCAGGGCGTCTGTGGTGCGGTCTCTGCTAAGATCAGGGACAGGAGATGCAGAGGAACGAGAGAGACAGGAAGCATACTTGAGGCAGCACTTCAGGGTTAAGACTAAAGGTACCCGATCTCGGAGACAGGATGCAGCAGACCCGAGGCAGCACTTCAGGGTTAAGAAGAAGTAACCGATCTCAAAGACAGGATGCAGCAGACTTGAGGCAGCACTTCAGGGTTAAGACTAGAGGTACCCGATCTCGGAGACAGGATGTACTTGAGGCAGCACTTCAGGGTTAAGACTAGAGGTACCCGATCTCGGAGGCAGGATGCAGCAGACTTGAGGCAGAACTTCAGGGTTAAGACTAGAGGTACCTGATCTCGGAGACAGGATGCAGCAGACTTGAGGCAGCACTTCAGGGTTAAGACTAGAGGTACCCGATCTCGGAGACAGGATGTACTTGAGGCAGCACTTCAGGGTTAAGACTAGAGGTACCCGATCTCGGAGGCAGGATGCAGCAGACTTGAGGCAGAACTTCAGGGTTAAGACTAGAGGTACCTGATTTCGGAGACAGGATGCAGCAGACTTGAGGCAGCACTTCAGGGTTAAGACTAGAGGTACCCGATCTCAGAGACAGGATGCAGCAGACTTGAGGCAGCACTTCAGGGTTAAGACTAGAGGTACCCGATCTTGGAGGCAGGATGCAGCAGACCCGAGGCAGCACTTCAGGGTTAAGACTAGAGGTACCCGATCTCGAAGACAGGATGCAGCAGACTTGAGGCAGCACTTCAGGGTTAAGACTAGAGGTACCCGATCTCGGAGACAGGATGCAGCAGACTTGAGGCAGCACTTCAGAGTTAAGACTAGAGGTACCCGATCTTGGAGACAGGATGCAGCAGACTTGAGGTAGCACTTCAGGATTAAGACTAGAGGTACCCGATCTCGGAGGCAGGATGCAGCAGATTTAAGGCAGGACTTCAGGGTTAAGACTGAAGGTACCTGATCTCGGAGACAGGATGCAGCAGAGAACCGTAATTGTATTTGGAGAGAAGGGCTGCACGTTATATAACGAGCAGCACTGACAACTGCATCCACCATACACAGCTTTCACTCCTTCACAATGATTATGGTCAGATTATCCGATGGTACTATCTGGCTAGGTGGAGCGATGCTAGGCATTTTGCAAACCTTAAACTTCTTGTGGGGTTGTCCATGATCAGTGAAGCACTGTTAGTTGCACTTAATTTCTTTTTATCCAGACCGTGTGGTCAGTGGGACTGAGAACTGTACAGAGTACAACATTACTGGCTGTAACTAAATCACCAATTCGTCGATATGATTCCACCCTGAAAGGAATTTAATTTGACGATGACTCTGTGCTGTGAGTAACCTATCGGACTAAATTCAGTTTATAGCAAGATTTGAGTAGCAAGGAAACAGTAGCACAACAAACGGCATTCGAACCAATGTCATTTAGTTACAAGTAATTTATAATTACGCAAGGATTACGGTCGTCAGCCTAAATTAGCAACGCTGTACCGAATGCAGGCACTGTTGACTAGTGGTATTTATTTTTTACTGGAATTCCATTTTGCTTATATGACATGAGACAGTTGTCCACTTAAGCAAGCTATGTGACTGTGGTTTGGCGTGAATAACGAAATCGGAATATTAATCGTTTTTGCAACAACTGTCTCTCAGTAACTTTTGCTATATGTGTTTAAAAGTAGAAAGTAAATGATAATTACAGGTAAATGACTAATAATATGTACATTAATAATGGCGTAGCACTACTAACTTGGACATGAGTATCTTTTATCAGTTTGATTATAGGGAAGTACTGTCACTGGAAAGGTTTTATGATAATTATATTCTCTATTTGTTTTCTCAAGGATCATTCACTTCTGTAACGCACATAGAGCACAAAGGAAACAGGTGATTCCTGAATCCTGATTAGTCTGAATAGTCGTAACCAGTTACTTATTATAGCATATAAATGTTGTAAAATGACAGTTTCACTTCGTTAATACTTTTACTATCCGCAGTATAGAATGTAAAGAGTGGACAAACAAGAATGAAGTGCTCGAATTAAGCAAGGTGGAAGATGGGTATGTAGTCTCTCTCCCATACTGTTCAATCAGTACATCGAAGAAGCAATGGTGGAAATAAAAGAAAGGTTCATGGGTGGAATTAAAATTCAAGCGAAAGTATATCATTGATATGATTCGCTGATGACATTGATAACCCAAGTGAAAGTGAAGAAGAATTAGTTGATCTGTCGAACGGAATAAGTAAATCGAATAAAGACCAAAGTAATGAGAAGGGTCAGAAATAAGAACAGCGAGAAGCTTAACATCAGGATTGCTGGTCACGAAGTAGATGAAGTTTTCTGCTACCTAGGCAGCAAAATAATTAAAGACAGATTGAGCAAGGACAACAAAAAATGCAGAATAGCAATGGCAAAAAGGTCATACCTGGCCGAGAGAGGTCTACTGGTATCAAACATAGGCCTTAATTTGAGGAATGGCCGTTCTGAGAAGAGCATTGAATGGTAGTGGAACATGGACTGTGGGAAAACAGGAACAGAAGTGAATTGAAGCATTCGAGACGTGGTCCTAACGACGAATGTGGAAAATTACGTGGACTGATACGGAAAGGAATGAGAAGGTTCTGCGTAGAATCGGATAGGAAAGAAATACGTGGAAAAAACTCTCTAGTAGAGGGGACAGCATGATAGGACACCTGTTAAGACATCGGTAAATGATTTCCATTCTACTAGAAGGGGCTGTAGAGGGCAAAACCTGTAGAGGAAGACAGAAATTGGAATAAATCCAGCAAATAATTGATAGTAGGTTGCATGGGCTATTCTGAGATGAGGTTGGCACAGGAGACGAATTCGTGGAGGACTGCATCAAACCAGTCTATAGGCTGATGACTCAAAAATACAATAACGGGTCAACAGCTAGCAAGGAGACACAGACATAAATCTATCAGGAGATTTCTATCACGGATTGATTAGTTTTGCCAAGACACAAAAAGAAAAACTCCGTTAACTTCAAACAGTTGAAATATAAATTTTACTACAGACGTTTACAGTAACTGTTCCTTAAACTGACCTTTCAACGTAACTAGTCTGTACCAGTCTGAATGTGCACAGTTTTATGCTAATAGTTTAAATGCTGTACTGACGTGTCAAAAAGAGGGACACTTAAGCAAAACATTTTAGAGCTTTTCCTAGCAGTTGCACTTTGCTGGAACTTTAACTGTCCTGTTGTGAAAAACACGTAGAGTACTCCATAAACAAGGCTCACTGAATAATTATGAAATTGACTATTCGTCAAATTTTATTAAATTAGTTGAAGAACTCAATTACATTTCAGTTCAGAGAAATAGTATATTTGGAAACATTGCAGATTATTATTTGGATAAAAAACGAAATAACCGCTCCATGCTACTATACAGCATTCAGACTTGAGACGAAGATGGTGACTGTCGCGATTTCCTGTTGGTACTCAAAAAGGCGGCATGCGTGTCCATGACTGATGTTGTGTAACAAGCTCTGAAAATTCATTTCTTAGCGTAGCATTTTAGTAGTACAGAGCTAACTAATATGTGACATGCTAGCCGACGACTAACGCTTGCCACAATGGGGACTTGTAGTTCGATAGCCGAATTCACCTTTTCTATTCCCGCCTTGACGATTTCTTTGCAGAGGGACTTCCTTCCATGTCTTAACGGCTATAAGCGTAAGTACCCTATGCATGAGCCAGTATTACAAGTAAAGTTTTAACATTTCCATTCTTCTACAGGACATTTTGTTTAAAATTTGAGCAAAAGCTAATTAAGTTGTCATACAGGCACATATAACGAAAAAGCCATTTACATAGATGCTACATCAAAGAAATGTTTATGCAGATGTCACATTAATTGAAAGGATATAAATAAGCAATGCGTGGAAATTGTAGAGAATTTCGACATTTCGTGTTACAAGGTGACCTTCGTTCGATGCACGGCAGGTTCAGAGATGTTATGTGCTCGGAGTCTGGATGATGTGTTGCCCTCACCATCAGCGTTAGACAAGTCGCTGAAGTGGTGTCGGATAAAGATACTTTTACCCCGTGGACGAATAACACCACATAGGGTCTCCCAGACAAATACTCCATGCCATTATTTCATTCTTTCTCTTCCCCGGACTGTACGACCTACAATCACTGTATATTCAGGTGTTGCTATGTTTCACGCGATTAACTTGTTACGATGACTAACTTATCTGAACCCTAATTATTTTACTGAAAACTTTGCCTAATTAATCAGTGCTATCTGAATCTCATTTATTTGTTATATTTAAATTTCGTTCTTTTCGTGTGTTTATCCCCAGCAAAACCAACCCATTATCCATACCAGTCATTACGATAGGTGAGGGGTGGGGGGGTAAGAGGAATTAAACCAAACTCGTTATGGCTGTTGACTTATATTAATAACATACTTGTTTCAAGAGTTTATGAGTGTAAATATTGTCCAAAAACTGAAGGTAACTTTTAACACATTGTTAGTAGTATCAACGCATTATCTCTACCAATAAGCTGTAGGTACTTTATGACCACCAGCAAAACTTTAAAAAGGCCTACTACTTTCAATGTAGTTGACTTTTATTCACAATATAATTTTTAAAAATGTATTGATGTATAAATAGGCTCCTGAACCAAAAAATATTGAATATGACATTGATCCCTGAAAATGGCATCTACATCTACTACTAAAACAAAAATTTTGGGGTCAATTTAAACTGAAAAATTTGAAATATATATGGAATCTGATAGATGAACTCATTAAAAACGGTAATTTATGTTATTAAGAATTTTACAGTATCAAGAAACTGATTAGATTACAATATTTTCAAACGGTGGGCGTAGAGTACACCTCCCCCCTTCCCCTTAGTATTGTGGGGGCTAATTAAATTTAGTGTTTACCTCATTATTTGACTTGTATACCATGAGAATTATTATAATGAACTTCGACTCACTTGGACCAATATTTTAGTTCTGCGGTTAGGGAATCCCTTTTCCATGCAGTGTCTGATTAATAATTTCGTGAATCACAACACCCAGAGCTCATTTAGTAGGGCCACTTAAATCTGCGGTGCACACTCCGTAATATGGTATCTGAGTTCATTGGGGAGAGATGTACCTCCTAGTTGCCCAGCAGTAAAATCTCGCCAAAACAACAATCACATCTGCTCTATCAAAAAACCTTGTCCTCAGAACAGCGATTTTGACGTCACACGCTATTAGCCCAATTCTGCGTTCCTCTGCCTATGTAGTTAGCCTCGCACCTCTGAGCTTGAGAGGTAAAGCAGGAGCCCCCATGAGTCTAGACTTCACTTCCTGTAGGCCACGCTTTCTGCAACCAGTAGATGGCTATCTTCAAAGGAAGACCACAGAACGTGGAGAGGCCCCCGCATCTCCTGCACTAACCTCCGACCGGACACTGGACTGTGAATCGCACACGGGACGCATGTTTTGGCCCCCATTCAGAGAACAGACAATCCGTGTGGCGGATTCTTGGCCCCATCCGGTCCGTTTGGCCGTCTTGTTCACCGCTTTCCGTTTCATATCCAACGCGCTGTTCACTGGCACAAGCATCAGAAACTTTGCAACCCAGTCAGCCCCTCACCTTGTTAAACCTCCGTTCCCGCGCAGATGACACTCGCCATGCACGTGACTTTCCCATTCTGTTTTGTCTCACTGGGCTCTACTGAATTCAGTCCATTTTCAGTACCTTTCCGTTAAGTCTCAATAATTAGCTATTTTACAGCGATTATTTTGGGTCGTCGGCACAAACGTCTATGATGATATCGACCTGTATCGTTACCTTGATCATAGTTGGCGTCCCCAGGCGTACTTCTTTCGTTTCTCGACTACCACAACGGTCGTTACGTCACTATGATAACTGCGTCCTTTTTCGGTACACATTTCTAAGATATCACGGCAGCTATCTCAACCTTCACGTTGTCAAGGCAACGGCTTCGTTTTAAATTCTTACCGGAGGGCACTGCCAATAAATATACACGGCGTGTACATACACTACTGCCCCTTACAATTGCTACACCACGAACATGACCTGTTACAGACGGGAAATTTAACCGACAGGAAGACGATGCTGTGATATGCAAATGATTTGCTTTTCACAGCATTCACACAAGGTTGGCGCCTATGGCGACACCTACAACGTGCTGACACGAGGAAAGTTTCCAACCGATTTCTCATACACAAACAGCAGTTGACCGGGTTGCCTGGTGAAACGTTGTTGTGATGCCTCGTATTTCCGACTTTGATAAAGGTCGGATTGTAGCCTATCGCAATTGCGGTTTATCGTATCGCGACATCCTTGCGAAACCCAACATTTCAGCAGGATAATGCACGACCGCATGTTGCAGAATATGGAATCGGTAGGTTCAGGAGGGTAATATGCAACGCTGAGATGGATCCCAACGGCCTCGTGTCACTAGCAGTCGAGATGACAGACATCTTATCCGCATGGTTGTAAAGGATCGTGCAGCCACATCTCGATCCCTGAGTCAAAGATGGGGACGTTTGCAAGACAACAACCATCTGCACGAACAGTTCGACGACGTTTGCAGCAGCATGGACTATCAGCTCGGAGACCATGGCTGCGGTTACCCTTGACGCTGGATCACAGACAGGAGGGCCTGCGATGATGTACTCAACGACGAACCTGGGTGCACGAATGGCAAAACGTCATTTTTTCGGATGACTCCAGGTTCTGTTTACAGCATCATGATGGTCACATCCGTGTTTGGCGACATCGCGGTGAACGCACATTGGAAGCGTGTATTCGTCATCGCCATACTGGCGTATCACCCGGTGTGATGGTATGGGGTGCCATTGGTTACTCGTCTCTGTCACCTCTTGTTCGCATTGACGGCACTTTGAACAGTGGACGTTACATTTCAGATGTGTTACGACCCGTGGGTCTACCCATCATTCGATCCTTGCGAAACCCAACATTTCAGCAGGATAATGCACGACCGCATGTTGCAGTCCTGTACGGGCCTTTCTAGATACAGAAAATGTTCGACTGCTGCCCTGGCTAGCACATTCTCCAGATCTCTCACCAACTGAAAACGTCTGGTCAGTGGTGGCCGAGTAACTGGCTCGTCACAATAAGCCAGTCACTAACTAGTCTTGATGAGCTGTGGAATCGCTGTTGAAGCTGCATGGGCAGCTGTACCTGTACACGCCATCCAAGCTCTGTTAATGCCCAGGCGTATCAAGGCCGCTATTATGGCCAGAGGTGGTTGTTCTTGGTACTGATTTCTCAGCATCTATCCACCCAAATTGCGTGAAAATTTAATCACATGTTAGTTCTAGTATATTTGTCCAATGAATACCCGTTTATCACCTGCATTTCTTCTTGGTATAGCAATTTTAGTGGCCAGTAGTGTATTTTAATGGTTTTATCTTGTAATATATTTTTAGCTCTCATTATCTATTTATGTCATAAATACAATTACATTGCATACAATTACTACTCTCTTATTTATTCGTTTTATCGACATCCCATTGTAAGAACGACGTGTTTGCCTGTCACACCAGTGATAATAGATTACACTGCTTCTTCTGCTGTTTTGTAAGTTTGTTTATTTTATTTTAACATAAATGACTACTTGCGTTATGCTTGACAACGTTTTAACATCTTATGTACTCGTACGTGGGCTACGCGAAGTCACTGTGCAAATTGCACGCAGCTGTTGTGAAACTTCTGTCATTGTCAGGTGATGACGTAAGCCATAGTCGGCGCCCCAATTGCTCACTATTTAACCTGTGCCTCCACAGCCATCAGTAAGTGTACGATTGTGGCATCAATCCGAGGAGCCGCCAGCACCAGCCATAGGCGTAAACGCTATAGCCTTTCCCTAGTTTTAACGCCATATACAACAGCAAAGTCCTTAACTTATACTACACCTTTACTTTACCTTATTTTAAGACCAGATGTAATAGTACAGTTTGTAGCTTTGCTGTTCTTACCCTTGCAGGGTCAAAAAATTCTGAGGATGGCTTGTAGATAATCTGAAACCAGTTAATAAAAAAATATTTTTGCTATCTTGACTGTTCATTTTTAAACTCTCAATCCGTTACCTGCACCAAT
Organism: Schistocerca cancellata; assembly: GCF_023864275.1. Lineage (NCBI taxonomy): Eukaryota > Metazoa > Arthropoda > Insecta > Orthoptera > Acrididae > Schistocerca > Schistocerca cancellata. The sequence goes on along the minus strand of NC_064634.1, from coordinate 89,204,351 downwards.
CATTGGCTTTCAGCGACACAGGATTTCACTGTTTATCAAACATTATTATAGCTTGGAGGACAGTTGTCATCCTCGCGAGCTCTACTGCTACAATTTGAAACAAAGTGATTATATGATACTCTACTTTTCCTGAAGGTATTTTAGTTCAGTAGACGCAACTACAAGAAAATGATTTTTTTTTTCACCAGACGCATTTCGCTTTATTGAGGTGAGGCATCATCAGTGGTCTGTCATTTAAGATATTTACAATTTGATTTGTTTTTAAGATAGCAAAACAGTTCGTCAACATAATGATGCTTTTTACTTTACTTTCGCTTAGTTTCCCTCCTACATCGAGCAATGCCTTCTGCTAGCACATCTTTCGGGTTTTTCTTCATAGGCACTGACACTTTTAGTCTAATTTGTAGTTGCTCAGCAGAACTATGCATTTCTTATGTATGTCGCAGCACATTTTTCCGCACAAAACTATTATGTGTTAATTTTTGTGTTGCTAAGTGTATATTGCGTTTGTGTTTTGCAGTGCAGGCAACATAATAATGAAACTAGTTTGTTTTTAACACATATATTTTTTGTATTTTTTTAACTGTATGTGTATAGTTCTATTTAATTTTGTTGCTGTGTATTTAGCCGGCTGGGGTGGCCGAGCGGTTCTAGGCGCTACAGTCTGGAACCGCGGGACCGCTACGGTCGCAGGTTCGAATCCTGCCTCGGGCATGGATGTGTGTGATGTCGTTAGGTTAGTTAGGTTTAAGTAGTTCTAAGTTCAAGGGGACTGATGACCCCAGAAGTTAAGTTCCATAGTGCTCAGAGCCATTTTCTTGCTGTGTATTTATATACTGTATAAGAGTAGCGAAGGACCAGTGAGTGAGTGTATTTTTCAAGTGGGGGGGAGAAGCCATTATGAGTGGTCGTAAGTGTATAGTAGTGTGACTGAATGTGAGTTGGAGGTGAAGGTGAGGAACTAGAAGTGAAATGATATTGGGAGGGGGAGGGGACTGGGTGGAAGAGTGAGAGGGGGTGAAGGAAAGAAGAGGCTCCTTTCTTTTTCATGTAGTTTCTTCAATTAGTAGTGTTTGGTTTATTTGGTCATTGAGCATCTATTTATTTTGTTTTAATCCTCTGTGTATGTGAAATTTCCTTGAAAAGGGAGGAGGTTTCTGTCTTTACTGATTCTTGTGATTTTCATATCATTTTCACTATTGCTTCATCTATAGTATTCTAATTTTAGATGATCAGCAAATATTGAATGGTTTGCACCACATTGAAATTAATTATGTGAGATAATTTTAAACAATAATACCACAGGCCAAGCTATATTGAAAAAGATTTGAACACCGTAAGAGTAAGTAAAGACAAAAATCACCTCCTTTTCCAAGAAAATTTCCACATGTCCAAAGCATTAAAACAAAATAAACAGTTGCTCAATGACCAAATAAATATTCGAGACCCGAGACGACATAAAATGGCTGAAGAAACTACATGAAAAAGGAAAATAGCCTTTTCCATTCTTCACCTTCTCCCACCCAACCCGTTGCCTCTCGGTTTAATTTCACTTCTTGCTCCTCACCTTATCCTCCACCTCAAACTCCATCACACTGCTATACGCTTATGACCACTCATTATGAATTCTCCCCAAATTAAAAAAAAGCGTTCCATCACTATTCCTTCGGTACTCTTACACAGTATGCAAATAGACAGCATCCTAATTAAGTAGAATTACACACATACAGTTAACCAAAATGCAAAAATATGTGTAGATCGAAGACAAAGTAGTTTATATATTATGTTGGCCGCACTACAAAATACAAACACAATAAACACTTAGAAATATAAAAATAAACAGAAAACAATTGTACTCGAGAAGTGTGCAGTGTCAAACATAAGAAATGCATAGTCCTCCAGAGCAACTACAAATTACACTACAAATGTCAGTGCCTATGAAGAAAAAACCAAAAGATGCGCTAGCAGACGATTTCCCCGATGCAGGCGAGAAACCAAACGAAAATCACCATGCGTAGGAAGTAGCATATTGATAACGAACTATTTTTCGGTCTTAAAAACAAATCAAATTGTAAACATCTTTAATCACAGGCTACCGATGCCTCACCCCAAAAAAGCGTGTCAGGCGAAAAAAACACGCATTTACCTGTTGTAATGATGGAACTAAAACGCCCTCAGGAATTCTAAAGCAAGTACGAACATTGCGGCCACACATATGAAGAATGTTACTTTACTGCTATCCTAGGTTTAATCCAGCTTTCATGTGCATAATTTTAGGCGCATCGACACCAATTACAGTCAGTTTGGTTTTTACCTACAATACTTACCTACGAAAAGTAAGTGTACTATATACCTTTAGTGTGTGAAATGAACGTCAAAGGTCAGAACACCAAGCACAGAGTTTTGATGAAGGTTCTGAAAGTGGTATATGTTACTCAGAGAACAAGAATTGCGTAAATGAATGTGGTCATGATGTGGAACTGAACAAGTACTTTCAGAAAATAATGAATATGAAACACATTTACGAAAGGATGGAATAGCTAAATCGAGAAAAATAAATATCCTACCAATGTCAGCATAAGATCTTGTCATATTATTACGTATTTACCTGGACCGAGAAATGAAGCTCATATAACAAAGAAATAGATATTACAAAGTTTCTTTAGGTGAAAATATAATACCCATCAGTGGAACGTAAGCAAATATTTACATCAATGAAGTTCGTAGCAACGTTTCTAAGGAAAGAAATCCTAAAGAAATAGATGTTACAGAGATCTGAGATTTCATTGGTTTACAGTATCTGTGTGAATCTCTGAGACGTTCTACAAAAAAAGAGGTTATCAAATTTCTGAGGTAAGTCAAAGGGCAACGCATTTGAATCATGCTACTTATGCATGAGTGAAAAGCGATTCAGGCTGTGCTTGAGCAGTCTGAGGTTTGATTCTATCCTTGATAGAGGTGCTTGCAGAGAGAATAACAATTTGGGTGGTACCAGAGAGGTACTGGAACTCTTTACGAACAGTCGCCAAAACTATTTATCATCTAGTGTATATACTAATGTATTTTTGTATGAAGTATATTGTGTTTAGATTTTAGTAAAATACTGCTGAAATCATTCATGTATACCTTTCAAAGAGTCCAAATACACTGTTTACATTGTGGATGACACCTATCTCCAGCGAGAGTGATAGTGTCAGGGATTATTACGCATGTAGCGGAGGGTTCATAAAAGAAGGAAATGGTACTTACATAGAGTAAAATACTCCCAGTCACAATAAGAAATACGGTTGCCAGTTTTGCGTGCCGCTTGCTATTTGAAGCAATGAAACTTCGTTGCTGAACAGATTTTCACGTGACAGAAAATAGGACGTAAAACAAACTGCAAAGGTAATCATTCCGATCAGGAGTTTGAGTTGTGGATACAGACAGGAACTTGAAAATGAGACGTAGATGCTGATAAAAGCCACATTTTGATGATAAAGCAAATAGAAATTGAGTGTGTCATTGTTATGTGAGCGTTTGCACAAGTACAGGTTATCTTTATCTAAAACCTACGTGCAGAGATTAGAATGTGCAAGAAACGATGACTTTGAGAGCGCAATTGATGGTGAATTATCATCAAACATTCACCTTTGGACTGTAAGTAGGCTGTTTATGTTTTCTTATTGGCAACGTTACGTAGCGCTCTGTATGAAAATCACTGGCTGTGCTGTGTGCAGTCTGTGGCTAGCTTGCATTGTTGTCTGCCATTGTAGTGTTGGGCAGTTGGCTGTTAACAGCGCGTAGCGTTGTGCAGTTGGAGGTGAGCCGCCAGCAGTGATGGATGTGAGGAGAGAGATGGCGGAGTTTTGAAATTTGTAATACTGGATATCATGAACTGCTATATACATTATGACTTTTGAACACTATTGAGGTAAATACATTGTTTGTTCTCTATTAAAATCTTTCATTTGCTAACTACGCCTATCAGTAGTTAGTGCCTTCCGTAGTTTGAATCTTTTATTTAGCTGGCAGTAGTGGCGCTCGCTGTATTGCAGTAGTTCGAGTAACGAAGATTTTTGTTGAGGTAAGTGATTTGTGAAACGTATAGGTTAATGTTAGTCAGGGCCTTTCTTTTGTAGGGATTTTTGTAAGTCAGATTTCGTTGCGCTAAAAATATTGTGTGTCACTTTAAGCACAGTCATGTATAATTGTTCAAAAGGGGACGTTTCAGGACTTCACCTGTATATTGTATGTGGATAAATCATTCGTTATTTCAGTTTTGGCCATTGGAGCTGGCATGTATTTCTTGCAAGAAAATGTAACGACAGTAAACATGAATTGTACCTGTATGTTATATTCGATGACTTCTTGTTATTGTCTACTAACGCTCTACAACTTTTTCATCTGAAGTGCACGAAACGGAATTAAGTTCAATACTATGAATAGCTCCCAGCTGTTTTGTTTGCCTTATCTTTCACACTGAGGTGATATCGTGGTAGTTTTCATTCGCTAACGAGTACACTTATGCACGTTGCTCCCTGCACATAACATCAAAATTAGCATTCCAGAAATCAGAGCTTTATTTACGATCTATAGACACAGAGGCTGAAACTGTGGATAATTTTGTTACAAATGAAACGGAAAAGTGCATATTGAAACAATTTTTAAATGAAAAGCATGTACTCAACATTTAAAGTTTATAAATTAATTTCAAAACCATTACATAAATAATTAACGATTAATGTAATGAAGTGATGATATTAAAAATGACAAAAGCACTGAAATAATTAAGCTACTGAACTGAGTGTGTTATTGTGGCTATGAATAACTATATTATGGTTTAAAAAAGTAACAAGTAGTTGAAACTAATACATATGAAAAATTGGCACTTTAATTTTAAAATTATAGTGTACAAATAATCAATAAAGTTTGTTGGGACGTTAAAATATATTAAAAAATCTTCTAACAATGAACCAAACTTTGACTGAATTTTCTCATGTTGAGAAATGAGAAGAAACGATCTGTTTTACTTGGTAAAGAACTTTTAATAACCAAGAACATACGCTGCGAACATACGCTGCGTACCAATGTGTGCCGTTGCGGAACTTGTTACTCGGTGCAGATGAACGGTTTACTGATTTTACTGTGTGACTTACAAATGATTGTGCTTAAATCAACCATAAAGCGTTTTTAACCCAGGCAGCTTCGTCTACCTTCAAGGATGCAGTTAGAAAAGATAAACCGACCACTAACCATAAGCTTGATGAGAGCTACTTACAATTTGACTCTACAGTAAAGGCCATTACAGAAACCACTGATAACCTAATCTCCAAAGTGTTGTATGCTAATGCTTAGAAGCACTTTCAATGAAATTGTGAAACGTTCTTTACTAAAACGTCGACGAAGTTCTAACCACTCTGAAAAAACAAAATTAAATCCGTGGCAAAGTTCGTTAATAGTGGAACTAGCTTAGTAAAGACCTCATACGTGGCTAGTTTTAGAACGGCAAACAAACGAAAATTTCACACAACTGCTGAATCTCTCTACCTGCCCACAGGTACACACGTAGTCTGTGCAGTTTTGGGGGATGGTGGTGGGGGGTGGGGGGGGGAAGGGGTTAGGGGGAGCGGCCAATAATCCGACAATATTCGAACAAAGAGAGCTGAAGATAGTCCTCCAATGTCGAAGAAACGTTGTTACTATAACTTCGTGAGGGCAGTTATTTCCCTCTTCAAACAGAGAGGAGTACGGGTGTCAGAAACATGGCACAGTTCAGTGGCATAGCTTGAAAAAGGAAGAAAAATCATTTGGAATAAAATGAATATTTGTTGATTAGGTATAGGTTACATAGGTAAGTAATTATTTGCCAATTAATGCTCCTAGTTGCCAAGTTAGGCGAACAATATATATATATATATATATATATATATATATATATATATATATATATATATATACTTGTCTCGCTGTTTTCGGCACCCTTACTTATTAAATCGTCCCTAGCCTAAGACGACTTCAGTTTTTCGAGATGTTCTACCTCCATCCCCAAATTTTCTGCCTCTATAGACTGCACTGACAAGTCTGAGCCGTTCTTGGCTCTTAGAAGTCCTAAGATAGTTTTTAATCAGTTTTCATTCCTAAAACCCCCTTTCGGCTACTAGAGTCGTTACAGAAAGGGTCAAAAGTAGGAAACATGCTGTTATTACCTCCGGGAAACTGGATGCAAGGCTACTGAATATAATCAGTAATAATTCCGTATGTTCCTTAATGGAATGGATTTTCTGAATTTCAATTTTTAAGCATACTTCAAAAAAAATTGCTCATTCAAATCAAATGATATGTCTGTACTGTATTTAGCAGTCAGTTTTCCTGCTTCTTATTTCATTTCAAAATGATAAGTGTTACCTCGATTGTAACGCTTCAGTGTATTAATAAGGTTACAGAGGCTTTGAAATCTTTGTTTAGTTTGAGAAATTAATAGAACGAAACAGCAATAGTAACACATTGACTTTGAAGTACGATCTCGGGTCTGAAGTTCTTTCATATTCTGATAAGCCATCAAAATACCACTTCGTCATTTTCCGTCTTTTATTTTTAAAAACAGTTGTTACCTCCCACTCTTTTGCTCGGTCTCTGCACTGGGTTTGCAAACCATGGAATGAGTTTTGAATTCTTATTTAGCTCAGCCTATTCAAAACATTACTTCGTAAAATACTAGCTTCCTGTAAGCCATTATTTTCAATGTGTGAAGCCTTAGAAACTTGATTAATGAACTTAAAATGATGAATTAAAAAATGCGACAAGCACTATAGAATCGCTGATCTCTAAAATATTAATTATACTTTTATATTTGTCACGCTCGTCTTTTTTTTAGAGGAAATGAAATTTATCTGGTACAAAGATTTCATTATTGATTAATAATTTTTCTTTAGAGCCATTAAAGTGTAGTGTCTTGGAGACCATCTAGTGGGGCCTACCTTCTTAAGAGTAATTTTATATTTTAAATACTTATCGTTACTCAGCATTTTATGCTATTGCCAAGAAATGTATATATTTTTTCAAATTATCGAAAAAAATGGACACTTCTGGAACAAGTTTCACAGCATCGTTTAAAATTAAATTTAATTCGTGTGCCATATAATAAATATAATCGGCATTTGATGCATAGTCTTTTGTAAGGGATTGTAATCCTACATACGCACCCTACGTAACATTTGGTCCATCTTAACGCTGCCCTCTACATTTTGACAAATGAATTCCATATTCTTTCATAGTATTAAAAATTTCAGCTTGAAGTCCTTCTCCCCTATAATCAGCTACTGATACAAATCCCATAAAGGACTCGCAGATTTTTATCATTTTCTGCTATCGAGACGTGTCGATAAACTACAAAAAGTTGGTCAGTTTTTGATAGGTAACTAAAATAATCGCCAGAAATGGAGATTTTTTCATTTCAAAAATAATATTTTTTCTAACTCATTTTGAATCGTGGGGCTTAAGTAGTTTCTTTCACCTTTTGGCTTTAAATAAATTTCTTTTTAAATAGGATCATAATTCGATAGGAAATGTAAAGTTGACATGAAGTTTCCAGATTCGGAACTATGTCCTTTTAAAGGTAAACTGTACGAATCTAAAGTAATTATGATATTAATAACACGATGCAATACATCTCACCATAAAGTAATGTTACTGTTGATTTCACTTCACTCTAAAGTATCCGTGGTATTACCTTGTTACCATTTATTTAAAGATATAGCGTTAATATGCTGCTGTGAGCTTTCATTGTTAGATATACATTGTCTAACAATGCTTCTAACTGAAACACCGCTAAACAATTCTTTAATTTTTATAATTAACCTTTAATCCATGTCCGGCGAACCCAAATTTTTTCACAGGGCTCCTTGATAACGTGCAACGTCAAATCGGGCTGTGCAGTCTTAAGATAGCTGCGGTGTGGGGTTTGCGAAGTGCAGAAGGTGGATGAACAACGGTACGGTGGGTACACACCTACCCACACAGCACTTTCCTGGCGTGCGGCATGACTGCTATGGTGGAGATTCGACGAGTGATATTTCGTTGAAGCACTTTCTTTGCAGAGTCATTGATATTGATACGTTGTACATTTTTCTACCAAAGAATGTGACATTAAAGTAAGCCGGTTCTGACACAGAAATTTCATGAGTGAGAAAAAACTGACATTTAAAATACATTTAAAATACATTTAAAATACTTCTAAAACTTATACAATTCTGTTACGTGCCCTTGAGGCGTTGAAAAAGTAGTAGATAATGCGCCAGGAAAACGTTTTCACCCATCTAGTAATACCATAAATTCAACTTCCCGGTTACCAAAGCAATAATTCCAACAATAAAATATACACGACGTAACTGATGCTGCAGCGCCACAGAAATTGACTGATGTTTCAGAGCCTTACGAAAAGCTCTAAACATCACCGGCGGGATTCCTTCAGAACATAGGAGGATCGTGAAAATGTGAACAAAATAGTGGTGTACAGGTCATAATTTGGGCCGGAACACGCCGGAACGGCGTTTCGGTCCCTCCCAGGGAAGATTTTTTTGGAACCAAGTGGACCAAGTCTGGAGATTGAAAGTAATGCGCTGATTTTAAAACTTAATCTAAAATAGAATTTGCCGCTGCGCATGCACCGGTGAACGTATAACACTACTGTATGCTACTGCTATACCACAACCTTAAAGTAGGAGACAGGAAGTGAAATAAAACTATCTAGTTAAAGCAATTATGGTATAAAGCAACAGAGCAGTGTTACCCTCTGAGAGGAAGTTTGTTATGTTGATCGTGTTGTACCTAACGGGGTGGCTTATCGGAAATGAAAGTCAGAGTTACGTAAAAATTTGATCTGTACAACCAATATTTTACCTATCTACACTGTTCAAAGAACAAGGGAAACGGTGGCCAGCCTAATTAGGCAAGAGGATGATTGACATTCTTGTTCATGAAATTAAGTATGAGTAACCTTAACGGACAAACACAACCTATATTTTGCCACACGCGAGTGCAATGAACTCTGACACCTGCATATGTTCACGGTTATGATGGGAAGCTAACAGAGCAGAACAAACTATTTGCATAAATATAACAGATAACGAAACACACTATTACTTTCAGGGCTTATTCAAACTAAATGGTCTTTGTAACATTAGTATTAATATTCACTGCAGAATCTTTAATCGGACATAGGTTCAGTATTATTGTTCAAATTTTTTCCTAGCTGACATAAAATTGTAAATGTAGTTCACAGCAGAATTATGAACTGGTCAAAGGTTAAATATCTCTCAACTAAATACTATACTATTTAGAATGAAAGTTAAATGGAATTCACTAACAGGTTACTTCTCACTGCCTTTTGAACAAAGAAATTATTGGTTTCATAAATAGTGGTAAAGGATAACCTGTGGATCTTATTACACTATTAATATGCACTTTCAGTACCCAAAAGAAACAAGTGCTTAACAAGCATCCAACTTTCCACAACTGCAATTCACAACTTTACTGCAGTGAGACACAATGTTGACAAATTTACATGAAACTGACTCACCTTTTAAAATTTACTACAAGCAGCACTATGATCATTAACTAAGCAAAACTTTATAAGCATCAGTTTGAAGTACTTTCAATCTTTAAAACAAACAGCAAATCGTCCTTATTACCACAGTCTTCTACATTCAAGTACATGAGAAAATAGGTGACTTTGAAACTCCAAAAAAACTTTAAATTGGACTGTTTCCATCGCTGGGAGGCTTTCACAAGACTACGTTTACTACCTCCCACAATTTCACTAAATGCACAGTAAATCTGAATACTCTCTTCTTACCAACGATCAAACAACATTATTTGATTAAATATTTGGCTTTGAGGCTTTCATTTTTTTTCAAACTAGGACACTCGGCAATCATAGTTCAAATGGAGAGGAACCTGAGAGGTGTTGTGAAAGGGAAAAAATCAAGGTTGGTACATGAATTCAGTTACCTTATATTTATGCACACTAAAACATCCAATGAGCTGATCCTTCACTGTACATTACTATAGTGCTCCATTATAATGATTGTGCAATGTGGTGGGAGCTGCATATTGGTAGGTGTATTTGCACGCAGAACTGCTGGACTCTGTCCCTTCTTGGTGGCGATGATAGATACCAATTCCAGAATGGTTTCAGCTATTTATCCAACCATCCGAAGCATTGGTAAGCGGCAGGAAAAGCCTCTCTCGGAATCAGCACAATACACAACTTTTACATGGGCAGTGCACAGTTTGGTAGCTCGTCCCAGACTGACTCTTGTTCCACCGTTTCTACGTAGGCCAACCACAACTTGCGTGCGCTACTAAGTTCCGTTCCCGAGGGGAACCACACTACCTCTTACACAACAACATAACTAAGAATCTTAAGTGAAGGTCAGCAGTCTACATAACAGCAAACAATCATTTTAAACAAAACATATCATTTGCACATATAGGTAGTTCTAAACAAAATTATTTAAACAAATTCCAAATATATACCGTAAGTTTTGTCTCCCTCCAATTGGGACAAAGAATTTAAATAACAGGTACACTACATTACATAGAATCAAATCATGACATCAAAGTTTTTACAAAGAAAGAAGTATACATTTTTGTGATATCGATTCAAACACATTTACATAAGCTCAATGTTATAACATTAAACCGAAACAAAAGGCAAAATAAATCAATAGAGCACTAGAGCTATGGTGTTACAAACGTAACTATAATTGTTCTGTGTGTTGCGACAGAGTGTCAGCGATTTGTTTGCAAAAACCATCCCACATTAATATTAATCTGCAATAGTTGAAAAACTGCAAAGTGCGTTGACTGATATCTCTGTATTTTTGCTCTTCCCATTTGTAATCCTCTGTGAGTTTCGTGTATATCGAGAGTTATTTCAGTTCATTCATGTTACACTTTTGCAATGTGTTACTTAGGTACGTATATTGTAGTGTATCTGGTCTGTTTCGATATAAAATGTACCTTTATTTTCTTTGATGAGCTCTTATTTTGTTTCCATTAAGCGTGACAAAGAGAAAAAATTTGCTCAACATTCTTTTATAACCGCTGGGTAACGCATCGTACACTATATGCTGATAAACGCGGCTCCCGAACAACAATACGTTAGAAACGAGTCTACAATGGGTAATTAGCACTTTAGTTACATTTCTTGCATTGATTTCGAAAACAAAATACTGTAACATTGGACTTAATTACGCTTGGGACTGAAAAAGAGTTCGTAATTCGCCTTAACCGAAATTCGTGTTAACCGATAAAATTTACCCTTAGAGCTAATGTATTACTGCCTGGAGTAAATTTTTTTCGCATCAACCATGAGTTCGTATTGAGCGATTTCGCGCTAACGAGGTTAAACAGTAATTCCGTACTTCATTGATTAAAGTTCTATATTATTAAATGTGTACTCTATAAAATCTATATTGACTGATTTTATTTTTCATCACCCTTTCCACACCAGATGTGTTGGCTGGAAGAGACCTCTTCCTGGTATGGGTTCACTGTTGGAAACAAATTTAATGTATCACCATCTTGTTAATTGCGTACGATGAAAATTCATTTAATTGTTACACTTTGCACTATGCGCGCATGCATAATTCTAGCGAACGCGCTTCTCGCATTTATTTACCTGGTGCAATTTGTTCGACTATATGACAGATCTAGCTGCAACTTTTCACATGCCGCTGCTGTCGAGCGACATGCACTGTTGCGCACACTTAATCTAATCCTTTGATTTGTTACCATTATTCAAATAAAATTATATATATTGTACATTTCCACGACGACGTTATGAGTCCTACGTTACAAAGTGTGGGCTAGAATGCTACATAATGTGACCTAAATTATAAAGAAGAAGTATTTTTTCGGTGGAGATAGATAAGTTTTAGTATTTACCATTGCATAGTAATGTAGCTCAAAAAAAAGTGCAAGCAACGTTCCTTCGTTCTGGCTTCAGACGGACCAAACGGCGTGGACCGATTGCCACGTCTTCTTCAATCAAAGGCGTTGTTTGGGTGTGGTATGGGGAAGCATGGGGCTCAGCACGCCGTTTTCCCGAGGGAAGTCGGCTCTTCAGACCTTGGAGACACAGCTTTTCGTTCTGGCAGCTCCTGATTTGGCATAGTGAGACATAGTGGACACCATTCCGCTCCTTCCAATAACAAAAACTCCCTGCCACTACAGGAAATTCTACCAGTGTCCGCTGCACAGTAGCCACCCATGATTACTACTCTGTTACGGCATCACTCACTATTTAACCCAAAGCCAAGAACACGTAGCAAAAATTGGTCATTTTTTCTACTTGGAACTCTATTTCGTAACACGTAGACCACCAAAATTTAGAAATGCAAAATCCAATACGTTAAAAAGAAACACAAAGAAAACCTAGAACTTCACTCAAAAAATGACCTTTAGTTGATAATCGTAGTAACATACGCACCTTGACAACAAATATAATCGTTAAAATATCGTTGCACATGTAGTCACGTCACAACAGAGAAACATAATTAGCGTATACACCAGCCAGTTTCTTCAGTAAAAACAGAAGTACAACTTCAAACAGCCAAGATCACTATTGTACAGCTTTTATTGTGTCGCAGGTAAGGTGATGAGCGGTTTCAGAGAACTACGTTGCCATCAACAGATATTCTGCAGGAAATTTCACTGAATCATGGCTCAATGCATCATACGAGCGTGTACTATGCATTTGGTATAAATTCAGTGAAATTTACTACAGTAGAATTGATGATGGCAACGTAGTTTGCTGAAACCGCTCATCACCTTGAATGCTACATAATAAAATCTGCACAATAGTGATCTTGCCTATTTGAAGTTGTAGTTCTGTTCCTACGTTAATCTAGATCGACCCCTAATTTGACAGTGCCAAGCGTATTTGTTTCTTCAGTAAATTTTAGCTGTGAAGTTGTCACGTCAAGATGTCCACATGTTTCGTCATCCTCTTACAGTTATTTTGGTTTCTTCCTTAATGGTAATTCAAATTGATTTGTTCACTCATTAGACTCTTTAAGCACTTATTGACTAAGCATCATCAGTTGCAGTACTGATATCATTCGAGCACCTGGAACGTTTCGTTATTTTGGCTTTTGTAGACTGAATGAAGGCTTTCCCCTAAGGATGATATTTTCTAGACATTCCGTCAGCAGTTTTTGGGAACCTTTTATCACCTTACGAAGAAAAACGCATTTTCCTTTTTCTCTTGCAGAAGCTGCAATCATTCGCATGGTGCATACATTTGCTGCTTTCATTTCCACATGGTTCTTTGAGACCACTGTTCTAGTCACTGCAAATGGTTTCCCAGCACACTACTCTTTCTTTGACTGATAACTATATTGTTTGTATGGTACAAAGCTGCTCTATGAATATAAACCCTTTTCAGTCAACATTGTGTTGTCTTTTAATTTGTATTGCTCTGCTTCTAGGTGTAGTACCAACGAAAGCGTTCTTAAAGAAGCTTTTTGAGACTTTTGCGATGCAGGATGCGTTAACTAATCATAATCCTTTCAGTGGAAGCCGTGATAATACGAAAATGTAAATCACATCTAGTGAATGACCAGTTCAGTTTGCAGCATGCTTAAGACAGAAAAACAAAACTAATTGTGACAGCTATTGATTTATGATGTTTAGTTTCAATTTGTTATTTGTAACTACGCTCTAGCACATAAATCTAGTTACAGAAATGGGAATTACCCACATTGGCTTATACTTTCTCTGTTCGTACCCTCAACGACTATTTGTTTCAGATGTAAGCTCTACTCCTTCCATCCAAACCAACACATCGGGTGTGTAAATGTATTTTTCCGTCCACTAGTGTTATCTAAATTTCTCAACAAGTGAACACTCATTTGGAAAATTTGTGAGTGTCGATTTAATTCCTGTATGACACAAAATTATCATACTAAATTCGCTTCATTTTTTCTTATCGTTTCCATTTAATAATGACCTGATTTTCAGGTAAGGTGTGATTGCACGTTACTAATGCGTGGTCTTTATTCCAAGGAAGTCGTTATATGCAAAAACTAAAACTAATATCGTCTTTTATGTAATAAATTTCTGTCTTTGCCATCATTGGGGCAGTGATGGAATAGGAAACGCCGCAGTTGTTCACAAGCTATGAGATGAAGTGTCTGCAGCGTAAAATGAAAATTTCAGTTTTGCCCTCGGTTCGAATCTCGATGGAGATAAGCTGTTTATCTCTTCCGTGATGATGTACAATAAGGCAGATGGAAATTCAACGAGGAACAACTTAAGAAAACATCTATATCTTATGGCTTCTCGCTACTTATAGTACTCCATAGTGTTAGGTTGAGAAATATATGACATTGCATGTTTGATTATGGCTGTGTTTTCTGCTTCTGCTGTGATAATGTTTAGTTTCCTGAGAATACATGATTGTGGTACAATAATTTGTTAACAGGTTTTTTACTCCATCTGGCACATTTCTATACTACTTGAGTACGACACAGGACCACACTTAGACACAAACAAATCGAAGTTCCAACTGTGTAATGTCTTAGTACTTTCAGACAATTTAGACACGCACAAATTATCGGTACTTTATGATTTATTAAAATAGACTCTATTCCTAACTTGCAATTCATTTGTGTTAGTGGAGTTCGTATGCTTATAACGTTTTTCCATTACCTCACCTCAGCAGTAAATTTAAGAGTGAAATTAATCATAAAACCATTATACTCTCCCATACATTTTAAAACAGTCTGACAGTGGATAAGTATTTTAGAGATCTCACACTTGTACAAACTTTCTTTTCTGGGATAAGAAATTCGTCAAACCAGTCTATTGTGGAAAAAGAAGATAAAAAAAACGAAATTTAAACTTTTAAATTTCGCGTTTAAGAAATAATTCATGCAGAAAGATGGTACAAACATAGGTTTCAACTTTTGACAACTCCCGTGTAGAGTACATGGTAGTAGGTATCCCAGATGTGGAGAGGCAGTTGAAACAGTTGAAAACAAATAAGTCGTCGGGTCGGGATGGAGCCCCAGTTCGGTTCTGCAGTGAGTACTGTACGGCATTGAACTCTTAACTAGCTTGCATTTATCGCGACTGTCTCCCAGGTGACTGGATAAAGAACGCAGGTGATTCTTTAATGTAAGATCGGACCCACAAAATTACAGACCAGTATCCTTAACATCGTTTGTTGCAGCATTCTTGGACATATTCTCATTTCAGATCACTACATTACCTTGAAACGAAAAAGATTCTGTCCACAAATCACCATAGGTTTACAAAGCATTGCTCGTGCGAATCTAATAATGGTATCGTGTAAATCATGTGTCAGTGACAAGAGGCAATACCCACATTCCTAGACTTTCTGAAAGCGTTTGACGCGATGCTGCGCTGTATACTGGTAGCGAAGGCACGAGCAAACGGAATAGATCTCCACATATGTGAGTGACCCAGTACGTTGTCCTGGACAGCGAGTGTTTATCAGACACAAGGGTGTCGTCAGAAATGCCCCTGGGAAGTAGCATTGCTACTGTACTATACCTTTCACAAATCACTTACCTCACCAAAAATCTCCGTTACTCGAACTACAGCAATACAGCGAGCGCCACTACTGCCAGCTAAATAAAAGATTCAAACTACGGAAGGCACTAACTACTGATAGGCATAGTTAGCAAATGAAAGATTTTAATAGAGAACAAACAATGTATTTACCTTAATAGTGTTGAAAAAGCATAATATACATAGCAGTTCATAATATCCATTCTGTACTCAAAAATCCGCCATCTCATCTCCCACATCCACCACTGCTGGCGGCTCACCTCCAACTGCGCAACGCTACGTGCTGTTCACGTCCAGCTGCCGCTGCCCAACACTACAATGGCAGACAACAATGCAAAACTAGCCACAGACTGCACACAGCACAGCCAGTGATTTTCATACAGAGAGCGCTACGTGGCGGCGGCGTTACCAATATAAGACCCTAAACAGCCTACTTACATAGCCCCCATGGTCCCCACAAAAAATTTTACAATTTGTTTTGGGCAGTGGCCAATAATGATTTGATAAAATTTTTCATAATTACAATAACAAAGAAATCAAATGCACACACTTATTGATACAATGTTGGTCAAAAGCTAAAATTTTCTCACAGTCCATAAAGACAGTCCAGATTGTTCATCACTGTAAAATTGCAGTGTTTTTCTCAAAGTATGAGCAATAAAAGAAAATGGACACGGAAGTAGTGGATTTCCATGGAGTCTTGAAGTAGTGTTTTCCTTCCAGCGGAAAGACAGTGCTGACTCTTGACATGCTGATAGGTAACGGGCCACAACAGAGCAAACCCACAGCAGAGTCATTCGAACTTTTGAAAAATATTGGTAGGTAGGTCATCACAGAGCAGACGCACTGTAGTCCTGGTAGAGATTACGGTATTGGTGGGCCACCAGAGGTGCAGACCCACTGCAGTCCTTGTAGACATAATGGTATTGGTGGGCCATCAAAGGTGTGGACCCACTGTAGTCCTTGTAGAGATGGCCAGCAGCCATCTGTTGTGACTGTGCAGGTGCACAATCACCATTGAAGAGTCTTGCAGATAATATAGCAAGTCTATAACCACCACTTGTGCACTCACAAAGTTTTTGGAATTGTCCTTAGAACCAGCAATGCTGTTATCCAGTCCCTTGCTGAATTATTAACACACGTGCAAACACTAACAGTCCCTACTTCTCACATATTGTCCATATACTATGACCAACAGAAAAGTGTGCAGTGAAATGTAACTAACAAGTTAATAATATGATGAACTGGTGTCAATTACAATTTTATAACATAAGAATACAATTACAAAGGTACAAAATACATAATTAAAAACATAATAATACAGATAACATTTGTAGTAATACAGGCTTTACAAAATAATAGAAATAAACATATACATTAGTGTTACAGGAATTATGACATACGTAAATACATAAAAGATCAGAATATATTTTTTTGAAACATCAACTTTACACATGAGCATTAAAACAAAACAGAATAAATAATGTCTAAGCATATTTACAAGGTAAATTACATATTATTAATGGCAATTATATTTGAGGATAACAGTATTCCTCATCATAGTGAATATAGCTTAGTATTACAAGAAGAAAAACTTCTATGAAGCGACACAGAGACAAGAAGAAAACAAATACACAAGGGTACACAAAAACATAGTGGGATAACACAAAAGGAAAGGACAGGGTTTGTATTCAGTGTAACATTTGGTACTGCAGTCCAACCCAAAACTTCATTCCATAGATTTTTCGTCTTATTTCAACATTTGTTTCCACAAAAAAAATCCTATCCAAGCATGCTTTCTGTATTTATATATTCACATTTTTCTTACATCATTATTTATTTTTCATTATCTTACCTCATCATTAATTTCCAAGAAAATCCCACCTATACCTACTTTCTGTACTTTTTTCGTATAACTTGTCAATGCATTTCTTCCACTTCATCGCAACTCATTCTCTTATATAGTCTACCCCGTCTTAAGCTAACTTAAATCTACTGAGCTCAGATGCTAAATTGAGGGACGAGACAATGCAGCAGCACAAAACAATTAACGCAAATAGAAATGACAAAAAAATGGAAATTGGTGAAGCAACAATATTACAACTAAGATAAGGCACTGTGCAGCAAACAAGAAAAATAAATCAGTAGTAAAACTAGTTTAGAAGAGTAAGACAAATTAAAATTCAGTAGCACTATGCCTGGCAAACAGCAGCAGCAAATATAAAAAATATAAAAAATGTAAAACTTATATCTATACACAACAAAGCTCAAGCAGAAAAAATATTACTGTAAAAATGGCCATGTTTAATACCTATGTCACATCTTAACACTAGAGTGATGCATCACGAGAACTTACACTAGCAGATAAGTTACCAAATCGTAAAGAAATTATTTATGCAATTCCTGTGAAGGGAAATGTCTATTTATGTGCCCTCGTTTTATTCAAAGTAGATCATAAATTTCTTATTGACTGGATGTGTAGGCATAAAATAACTATATTAGTACATATATTAAATTTTATTTTAACCAATGCTGCAGTGCAGCTAGAAACTAGATATTAAAGAAAATGAGCAAATATGTACAAAGGACAGCATGAAACATCATTCATTAGCCATATGGCATTTCATAACGCAGTAAAAATTCCCTCAATTCTAGAGAAAGACGCTTGTCATAATCAGGTGTGCAGATGTAAGCGTGTCGTATTTGTGGTGCTTTCTACAAAGGTATGTCAAAAGCGAGGATAATGGCCTCCCTTTTTTTTCTTTTCTACCTGTGCCTCTGAAAAGGCACGCACTCTAATGGCTTGTTCTCCAGGCGTCTGACACAGCTGGGTGCCCACGACGCACGTGCAGGTGGTCACTTAACGTTCTTACGGAAATATTTACGACAGCAGTTTTCGCTACAGTGACAGTCTCATATAAAAATATTTCACAGGTCAAGAATTTGCGTTAAAAATGTGTAGAAACAGAATCCTATAAATATAACAGTGTCCAAAAAATTTTCGTCGGCATTGTAATACATTCACGCATTTACATACATTTCATAACTCTTAAAGTACGATTCTTGCTTTCCTACATCCTTATTCACAAACCAGAGTACCTAACCACTACTCCTTATTCCTTACCTTATTACACATATACATATTCATCAACACGTCTTCAACAATTCATCATAATAAATACACTCCTGGAAATTGAAATAAGAACACCGTGAATTCATTGTCCCAGGAAGGGGAAACTTTATTGACACATTCCTGGGGTCAGATACATCACATGATCACACTGACAGAACCACAGGCACATAGACACAGGCAACAGAGCATGCACAATGTCAGCACTAGTACAGTGTATATCCACCTTTCGCAGCAATGCAGGCTGCTATTCTCCCATGGAGACGATCGTAGAGATGCTGGATGTAGTCCTGTGAAATGGCTTGCCATGCCATTTCCACCTGGCGCTTCAGTTGGACCAGCGTTCGTGCTGGACATGCAGACCGCGTGAGACGACGCTTCATCCAGTCCCAAACATGCTCAATGGGGGACAGATCCGGTGATCTTGCTGGCCAGGGTAGTTGACTTACACCTTCTAGAGCACGTTGGGTGGCATGGGATACATGCGGACGTGCATTGTCCTGTTGGAACAGCAAGTTCCCTTGCTGGGTTCGATGACGGTTTCGATGTACCGTGCACTATTCAGTGTCCCCTCGACGATCACCAGTGGTGTACGGCCAGTGTAGGAGATCGCTCCCCACACCATGATGCCGGGTGTTGGCCCTGTGTGCCTCGGTCGTATGCAGTCCTGATTGTGGCGCTCACCTGCACGGCACCAAACACGCATACGACCATCATTGGCACCAAGGCAGAAGCGACTCTCATCGCTGAAGACGACACGTCTCCATTCGTCCCTCCATTCATGCCTGTCGCGACACCACTGGAGGCGGGCTGCACGATGTTGGGGCGTGAGCGGAAGACGGCATAACGTTGTGCGGGACCGTAGCCCAGCTTCATGGAGACGGTTGCGAATGGTCCTCGCCGATACCCCAGGAGCAACAGTGTCCCCAATTTGCTGGGAAGTGGCGGTGCGGTCCCCTACGCACTGCGTAGGATCCTACGGTCTTGGCGTGCATCCGTGCGTTGCTGCGGTCCGGTCCCAGGTCGACGGGCACGTGCACCTTCTGCCGACCACTGGCGACAACATCAACAACGCCCCACGTGTTGAGCAATTCGGCGGTACGTCCACCCGGCCTCCCGCATGCCCACTATACGCCCTCGCTCAAAGTCCGTCAACTGCACATACGGTTCACGTCCACGCTGTCGCGGCATGCTACCAGTGTTAAAGACTGCGATGGAGCTCCATATGCCACGGCAAACTGGCTGACACTGACGGCGGCGGTGCACAAATGCTGCGCAGCTAGCGCCATTCGACGGCCAACAGCGCGGTTCCTGGTGTGTCCGCTGTGCCGTGCGTGTGATCATTGCTTGTACAGCCCTCTCGCAGTGTCCGGAGCAAGTATGGTGGGTCTGACACACCGGTGTCAATGTGTTCTTTTTTCAATTTCCAGGAGTGTACATATCATAATAAACATTCCTCAACAGCATAATACACATCGTCGTTTTAATAATAACATCACAACACCTCAGTCAACTCTCAAAATCGTCGTAGCTTCCTCCAATAATTTCAAAACCTAAAAAAATTCTCTGCTCATGTCAAAAGTGTCATCTGCCTCAAACGTACTTTAAAATCATGGTCCCTTACCAAATACATCATTCAAAGCTCTCATAATATCACAATGGGTCCGAAAAAATGTCAACAGTTCATGAAGTACAGACAAAATGCAATTTCGTAAGTGTGATGTTATCCAATGGTGTAATTATGTAACATCTGTCAGTGCCATAGTAAAAAGTTTGTCTCTCTCAGTTAAATGATCAGATAGCTGTGTAATTATGTGTTAGAGAAATGTGGTATCGATGTGTAAAGTTGTGTAAGCAAATACCACATTAGCTAGGGCTCCTTGTGCTTGCCAAACACATGATACACAAAATAAGCGTGTACCCCCCTGAGGATTAATGTAATTATACCCTCAGGTGTTACAGATTACAAGAACGGAATGAAATGTATTACGGAAAACCTTTGTATCATTGTACTTCAAATATCTTTAAAAATAAATGATTTAAGTACAAAATTAATCACTCAAATACGTGTCCTGTAGCGCTAAATGTGCGTCTTGCTGTAAGATAATCTCCGTGGAAGTGTCGTAGTTATCGTCCTCCGAAAGCTAAGTTCTGCAGAAGCCAATGTACTTATCTCATGATACACAAAAGTGAAATGCTTTGCGTATAGATATCTTCGTTATTACGCTTATTGTTGTGATGAAGAATGTACTGTGCTGTAACGTATTGTTGTGCTACGGAAAAGGCTGTCTCATTGTAGCTATACGACAAAAGTTACTACTAAAACATGTTTTACTTTCCAGAATTATACAGAAAAACTGTGCAGATATGAAACAGAAACACCGCAAAAGCAACATTGTAAATTGTCACTCATGAGTAGCGTCGTGATAAAATCGTGTAGCTGTCACATAAACTAACCATTGTCTCAGCTGGTATCTCACAGAAAGTACCTTAAATCCAGAATGTATTTTCAAGTAAACCAAAATGTTGCATTAGAATCTCATTAGCAGTACTGGTAAATGTTCTAAGTATGTGAGCCTTATAGTCGTTACGTAATCGTGCAACTAACAAGCAAGAATGCACACACGCAATAACACTGTGACGTCTGTACACAATAACAATGCATTCGTAATTTCTGTTTAAATAAGTTCTCTTGGTTCTTGACTGGATATTTAACTTCAAACATTGTTGCATGATAACAGTTTCTAAGTGTGCCAATGCATACTATAAATGTGAAGTGAAACGTTTTATGGCAAAGACAAAGTTAAAAAGCAGATTATCTTTCAATAAACGGTTTTACATGTGAAATGTGGTGTAAACCTTTACTCTTCCTAGTACACAGAGTTTCAACTTGAATGCAATTATCATGTGGTATTCGTCCGTAAAGAATACTGGAATTTTGCTCAAGGTTAGCGTCTATGTTATTTTTCCCTGAGCCAGCGGGCGCAAGTGGCTGCCTGCGGTGCAAGTCATTGTCTGTTTCTTTGTTGGCGTGCGTCGTTATTGGGATTAGGAGACCTAACTTCTACAAATTCGCCTTGCCGAGAGTGCCCTGCTCTGTTTGAATCTCGCCAGTTGTGATGCAATTCAGGTCTGTCGTTACGATTATATCTTCTGTCGTCATGTCGGTAGATTCCATAGTTTCTTTCTTGTCGGTCACGTGGTGGAGAATTTCTCCCTGAATTATCACTGCACGGTGGACCGTTGCGTCTGAATTTATTCTGTCTCCCGTGATAATAATAGTTCTGGTTGCCATACTGTCTGTTTCTATGATTGTCTCTGTCATATTCATTACGACGGAAATGCGATCTTTCTCTGTAACTATAACTCTGCCAGTGGTTGTCATATGGGTGGTGTCTGTTTTGGTCACGATTTGCGCTGTAAGAATAGACTTGTCGTGTCCAGTTATTGTTTCTGTCGTCACGGAATTGTGACGGATGTGACCTGTACTGATTGTTTTCCCGTTTTCGCATCCCGCGATTGTCAGTGTCAATTTCCAGTTCTTGTAACAGTCCCTGAAAAGCTTCAATGTCGTCTTTGCAACGTCCTGCTAAAATAATATGTCGTAAATGTTCAGGCAGTTTGATTAAGCATATGCGGATGAGTTCTGAGGGGCTGTATGGGTTTGAAAGATACTGATTCTTGTGCAACATGTCTTCAAAATATTTGACAAGACTGGAAAATTCAGATTGTTCGAAATGTTTCATCATTATGATGCTATTTTTATCTCGGTCTTGTGTAGCTTGAGACCAATATGCTGAGAGGAAGGCATGATAAAATTCTCCTACACTGTGACGATCGTGAATGACCGATCACATTCTTACAGCTGGTTCATTCTCTAAATAGCCACACATAAATTCTAATCTGTGCTCTAATGACCAGTTGGGAGGAAAACAATGAGAGAATTGATGAAGCCACGCTTGTGAATGAATGTCGTTGGCAGAATTCTTAAATGTTTTGAATTTATGTGTAGTAATGAACAGCTTATAGTCAAAATCATCATATCAGCGAGTCGCATGTCGGTCATTGTTACGTCGTGCCGGCGGTTCCATCTCAAAATTCGGTGCACATTGGCAATTGTTTCATAACTTCCGAAATGCCCTGTGTTATTATTTTGTGGCTGTTCCGTATTTCTATGTCCCTCTTCCCGTATTTGGGCGCGAGTGTCCTCTGAAATACGTAATTCTTGTATTACCTGTGTCAGCTGATCTTGTACTTCCCGGATTTCTCTTTGGTGTTGCGTATTAATTTGATTCTGATTTTGTTTGAATTTCCTAATTTGTTCGCACTCTTCTGTGTCATTAAAAACTACTGGTTTTGTGTCATTCAGATTATCATCTACCTTCGTAGATAAATTATTTAGCTGATCCGAATGTTCAGCTACTTTCTCTGATAATGAACTAATTTCCTCCATGTGTCTTTCTGAACCAATTTTCAGAGTATCTACTGTGTCCTTTAAGTTTTCTTGAGTTTTTGAAAGTTGCGTAAACAAATCGGTAGATGCAACTGAGTCAGTTTTAGCTTGCAAGGTCTCATGATTTTCATGAACAATAGTTTGCAGTTCTTTTAAGGCTGCTTCGTGATTCTGTAATGCATTTTCAAGCCGCGAAAAAATAGGTTGAAAATACTCACAAATTTCTGTTTTTACGTCATTACAGACTTTTTGACATTTCGATTCAATGTTATGTAACTCAGTAGTTAAATCTTCACGTGTTTGTTCAAGCTTATGTTCCACTGAGTCTAACTTTTGGAAGCTTTTGTTCCGTTGTGTCTAACTGTTGCTGTGTTTGCCTCTGGTGTTGTTCCATTGTGTCTAACTGTTGCTGTGTTTGTCTCTGGTGCTGTTCCATTGTGTCTAACTTCTGAAGCTTTTGCTGTGTTTGTCTCTGATTTTGTTCCATTGTGTCTAACTTTTGAAGATTTTGTCCCATTTGTTTCTGATTTTGTTCAAGCGTTGTGTCTAACTTTTGTAGCCTTTGTCCCATTTGTTGCATTAACTGTAATAACAGTGCACTGGTGTCTGAAACATGTTCCTCAGTGCTTTTCGGCAGTGAATTTGCACCGGCAACATTCACATTCTGACAAGCGGAAAATGTGTCTTGACTCATTTGAGAAAACGGTGAGAACCCAAAACCTGAGTCTACAGTATTTGCAATATTGTGTTCTGTCATTCCCGATTCCTGAGGCGAGCTGTTGCCGACCGATCGATCGATAATGCTTCCCTGTTCACTACCTGTTTCACTGTCTACTCCATTATTTGACGCCCGCTCCATTTCCCTATGTACAGTTACCAAATTACTACTTTGAATATTTGTTAATTCATTACGTGGTGGCGTTAACACACTGCTTTCGTCTTCACTGTTATTTCTCAGTTTACTTTGGAGCCTAGTATTACGTTTTTCACACGCCATTATTGTCACAATATTGCACACGACAACACAGAAAAGCACAATTTGAAGAGCAAAAGTAAGAGAACACATTAACATAGCACTGAAAATAACATCTAGTTAATTGCAAGCTGCGAAATACTTGGTGCAAATCTACATGCGTGCCACACCTGTTGCACTGTACAACAATGAAAGACTGCAACTACAAAGGAAATTCTCTCTATAATTACGCGCTGGCAATAAACAATAGCTACACTAATTGCACGAACTACAAGAAAAAAATCAGAAGATTCCAGTGAGGTATCCTAGGCTAAGGGTCGTCATATGAAACGTCCCCTTAGAAAAATTATACACGACAATATTTTTAGCGCAACGCAATCTGACTTTCAAAAATCCCTACAAAAGAATGGCCCTGACTAACATTAACCTATACCTTTCACAAATCACTTACCTCACCAAAAATCTCCGTTACTCGAACTACTGACAATACAGCGAGTGCCACTACTGCCAGCTAAATAAAAGATTCAAACTACGGAAGGCACTAACTACTGATAGGCATAGTTAGCAAATGAAAGATTTTAATAGAGAACAAACAATGTATTTACCTTAATAGTGTTGAAAAAGCATAATATACATAGCAGTTCATAATATCCATTCTGTACTCAAAAATCCGCCATCTCATCTCCCACATCCACCACTGCTGGCGGCTCACCTCCAACTGCGCAACGCTACGTGCTGTTCACATCCAGCTGCCGCTGCCCAACACTACAATGGCAGACAACAAAGCAAAACTAGCCACAGACTGCACACAGCACAGCCAGTGATTTTCATACAGAGAGCGCTACGTGGCGGCGGCGTTACCAATATAAGAACCTAAACAGCCTACTTACAGTGTGATTGGGGGTGACGGCATCGTTTATTGTAGGGTCATATATTTCGACTAGATGAGTCCTTCAGATTCTGTTTTCTGTTCCATGACTATTAAATCCTATGGTAGTCTATTGAGCACCAAAGGTCACTCCAACCGTTCAACAGCGTGGATGTGTAGGTCGTATCATTTTATGCGAGATGGAGCGCGCCCGCGCATTGCAAAGCCAGTGAAGGGGCAGCTGTAGAGGCATCTCGGAAATGCTGCCGTCATTATCCTGCGGCATGGCCGTCCGGATCACGTGATCTTAATAAAAAAATGGTTCAAATGGCTCTGAGCACTATGGGACTTAACTTCTGAGGTCATCAGTCTCCTAGAACTTTGAACTACTTAAACCTAACTAACCTAAGGACATCACACACGGCCATGCCCGAGGCAAGATTCGTACCTGCGACCGTAGTGGTCTCGCGGTTTCAAACTGTAGCGCCTAGAACCGCTCGGCCACTTCGGGCGGCGATCTTAATCCGTGTGACCTCAAGTTGTAGGGTTATCCGAAAGATGTTGTGTTCAGTGCTCCAATTACGAATGTAAGTGACAAACAATCCTGTCTAAGGAACATCCGCTACGGAGAATTATACCAGGCTCGATGCTCTGCGCTCTTGGTAGCACACCGCGTCTTGTACTCGTCCACAGTGGCGGTCGGGGTCACAGCACCAAGTTGCACTTTAAGATGGGCGTATAAGAGCCCGTAACCGGTCGTGTGTTGAAAAAAAGAACCTTACAACTGTAGCGGTATTTCCACCCTCTGGAGCTTAGCTGAACTGACGGCACGCATTCTGCATGTGATCCCCGAGTCTCTCCTGTCAGTTAAAACTAAATGTCGTGTGACGAGGGCCTCCGGGTGCAAGTCTTTCGATTTGACGCCACTTCGGCGATTTGCGTGTCGGTGGGGATGAAATGATGACACAACACCCAGTCCCTGAACACAGAAAATCTCCAGCCCAGCCGGGAATCGAACCCAGGCCCTTAGGATTGACATTCTCTCACGCTAACCACTCAGCTCCCCGAGTAGTCGTCGTATTGCGATTCATCTGCTATTTGTAGCCGACCCAGTTTACGTTAAGACGCTTACAGCTCCGTCTATGGGTAAAAGTTTCGTTTTTTTTTTTCAGTTCCATGCCGTTCCCCTTGTATCGCTAATAAACAGTTCAAATTTACGTCATTGTGAGTAATGTGTATCTTTTCACAGCGATTCGAAACTGGAATTTTAATTATGGGCACCTACGTTACGAGTATCTTGGATGTCACGTTGGATTAGCAGTTGTACTGCTTTCCCTGCGTATATTAAACTGAATTTTTCTCTATGACTTGCTTTTCGACCTTGCAGATATTTTAGTTATTTGTTACTAGGATCAGTGCAACAACAGAAACAGATATAAAGCAAAATTGTTTATTACAAAGTTTTAATTGTATAATTTATTGACATATAATAAACAACACAAAAACAACACGGTATTCGTATTGCTGTACTACACGTACAGAAGGGTAGCTCGTACAGATCGAAATACAAGTAACTGCCATCGTAAAGTCATATCAGTCTTCGCAATTACTGCCGTTTCTTTCTGTTAATGGTGAACGGTGTGGCGACTGTTGGCCAGCAGACATTGGAGGATCCTCAAGGTGCGGCGACTTTCCTGAAACGCAGAGCCACTTTCCCAGCTGGAGTTCCAATGAACTTGGAGGGCTCGTACCGCAGACTGCTGGGCGTGTCTGGCGCTGGAAGCACCTCGAAGTTGTTGAGGATGTGGACGAGGCCGAGTTTTATCTGTAGGTATGCCACCCTCATGCCTGGGAACAAGGGAACAAATTTCATTTTCTGCAGACAGCGCACAAATAACATTCATGCTTTTGTTCCTGCACGAAAAAATCTCATATCCGTATTTTTTATTTGAGTGGTGGCACCAGATGCCTCACTATCGACTACATACATAAATAAAGTATAGTCTACATTCGCCTGTTTCACATGAACAGCAACGGCATGTACAGCTACGTACAAGATAAGAAAGTTATAGGGATTGATATACGCTGTACCATATAGGCGACTGTACAGTTTAGATGCCTGTATGTGTCATTCTAGCGGTCTCGTAACCACATCGTCCTCTGCAACATTGCAACGCGTGTTGATCAGAACTACACCTCAACGTTCCTTCATTCACAGGTGCACGTATAGAGGAACAGGAGCTTCGGCGACAACAGCCATTATAAAACTTTTCTTTTTTATCAGTCTTCTGACTGCTTTGATGGTGCCCGCCACGAATTCCTCTCCTATGCTAACCTCTTCATCTCAGAGGAGCACTTGCAACCTACGTCCTCAATTATTTGCAGGATGTATTCCTATCTCTGTCTTCGTCTATAGTTTTTGCCGTCTACAGCTCCCTCTAGTACCACGGAAGTCATTTCCTCATGTCTTAACTGGGGGTAGGACGTCAAACGGGCCAACTTGGAGCAGGAGAGGCACCACAGGACATTACATTTTAATTTACACTGTCTATACTTTTATAAATACATTCATAATACTTTAGTAGCGTGACCAGGAAGGAGTCACGATTCATACTCATAGCAGTGGAAGCTCAAAAACGTAACAAAACACTTTTTTTACATGTGAAGTTTCATCATTTTTTCACTTACTATTGGCTGCATTTGTTGCTATATGTACACTTTTCTTCCTAAGTAAGAGAGATTCTTCGATGACTTTTGCACAGCATACGAACCATTGTTACAGGTGTATGAAACTCTAGAAGTTATTTAATTATGAAAACGTGAATGAACTGTTACATTTTAAACTTCATGTTTAGAAAAAATTCAAGTTTTATAGTTAATTATCTCAATTTTTTCCACAGTTTTTTAATAGAGTTGGAAAATTCTAGAGTTTCATACACATGTAACTACTGTTTGTATCCTATGAAAAATTCATCGAAGAATCACTCTTACTTAGGAAGAAAAGTATACCTATAGCAACAAATGCAGCCAGTAATAAGTGAAAAAATGATGAAATTTCACATGTAAAAAAAGGTATTTTGCTACGTTTTTGAACTTCCACTGCGATGAGTGTGAGTCCTCAATCATTCCTGGTCATGGTGACAAAGTTTTATGAATTTATTTGTAAAAGTATAGACAGTAGAAATTAAAATGTCCTGTGGTGACTCTCCTGCTCCAAGTCGGCCAGTTTGACGTCCTACCCTCCTTAACAGATATCCTAACCCTGTCCCTTCTCCATATCAGTGTTTTGCACATATTCCATTAATCTCCGATTCTGCGTAGAAATTCCTTATTCCTCACCTTATCAGTCCGCCTAATTTGCTACATTCGTCTGCAGCACCACATCCCAAATGCCTCGATGCTCTTTTTTTCCGGATTTCCGACTGTCCATGTTTCACTACCATACAATGCTGTATTCCAGACGTACATTCTCAGAAATTTCTTCCTCAAATTAAGACCGATATTTGATATTAGTATACTTCTCTTGGCCAGGAATGCCCTTTTTGACGTTGCTAGTCTGCTTTTTATGTCCTCCTTGCTCCGTCCGTCATTGGTTATCTTACTGCCTAGGCAGCAGAATTCCCTAACTTCATCTACTTCGTCACCATCAATCCTGATTTTAATTTCTCGCTGTTCTCATTTCCACTACCTCTCATTACCCTCGTCCTTTTTCGGTTTATTCTTAATCCATACCCTGTATTCATTAGACTGTTCATTCCGTTCAGCAGATCATGTAATTATTCTTCCCTTTCCCTGAGGATAACAACGCCATCAGCGAATCGTATCATTGATATCCTTTCACCTTGAATTGTAATTCCACTCTTGAACCTTACTTTTATTTCCATCATTGCTTCTGCGATGTACAGATTGGAAGTAGGGGCGAAAGGCTACATCCTAATCTGCCCCCAGAACAAAGGTCATGTAGTGCAGGTAGAGTCACTAAGGGGGAAGCATTCTGTGGAACTACCAATACAACAGGTGATACTTGGTCGCTAACTTTATTCTTCTCAGGAGTTGTTGTAGGGGACAAATCCTGGAAACCGTCGACGTCTGAAGACGAAGGATCAGGAGGACATTGCGCTGTCGCATATTGTGACGGTGGTCACTAAGCAAGGGGGTGGGGGTGGGGGGGACTCCGCTCCCTCTCCACAGAGGCAGCTCAGTAGGAGCCGCATCGCGAGCAGGAGGGATGCCGGAGGTAACTTCTTCGCCACTTACCGTACCACGGATGGGAGGCATCGTAGCATCGAGAGGAGCAAGGGACACCATCGTTTCGGAGGAGTTTGGGACAGAAGGCACAGCTAAATCCTTACTCACCATCTTGAGTGTGACGTCGCTTGTTTGTCAATGTTACGGGTTCTATCCTGGGGGCAATAGGATTCTGAACCTGTCGCGGAGGTAAAGGTGGACATTCAATTACACGATTATTAGAACTGACTTTTTGTGCATTATGATCTGAAGGAGAAGTAGGTCCGGCTTCGGAAGTGGAAGGAACAAGATCAGCAACTGTCAATTTGCGACGATGCATTAATGACGGTTTTAATACAAAAACCCTCCGCGGGCATTTAGGCCGAACGTGTGTACTTTCATTAAATTGGAAGCAGGTTCTCTCTTGGCAGTATACAGGACACGAACACGAGAACCACACACTAGAAAATGTGATGGAATATAGCGTCTGATATGCATTTCCACGGAACGAATTCCACAATAACACTGTAATCTGTGTTGAGTAGACCGACGTTCACGACGTACGTTTTTCACGTTGCCATATGGAGTCAAAATGTCGTTTAGAAAGTTGTCATCAACCTTCGGTGGATGGTTGAATACTCGAACATTGGTATAGTCAATTTCGGCTTCGGTGAGTGACACCATACTAACAGAATTATCGCGATATTTGAACGGGACTTGGCAACCATGTCGCGACAATAAAAATAAATTTCACGTAAAACACGTACTCGTCAAAATAAGCGGTGTGCACCTGCTCAGAGGTCACATGTATTGTATCGAGAAGCCATTCGTGGGTCTCTAAAGACCCGCGTCAGGTGTACCTCCATGTCTTGCCAATTCGTGCGCTATGCGTTACGAAATACAGGCAGCTTTTCCATTGACAGTACACGGTGGATACGCACGAGGAAAGGTAGGTCACATTCGCTCGACGGCATTCGCCACTGGCATTTCCCGCACTCCTAGAACAAACATTGTGTTACCAAAGAAAAACCCTTCTTGTGCTTGGTTAGCTACTGAATATTTTGTGGTTTTCCCGGTCTGCGTACTTTTGTAGACGACTCTGCTCCATAAAATGGTTGAGAGTAATCACTTTAGATTCTAATTAATTAGTTTTGTAGCTTCTATGATGTCTTTTGTGAGCTATGGAAAAATACACCTCCATCTCATTTACATATTGAAATAAATCCATTTAATTATTCTTTACTCAAATACAATGTCGATACCGACACTCTGAGACTATTAAATTATTGCATTACGTGCTACCAATACCGATACCATAGTATCGAACAAAAATATCAATACTTAAAAAATCGTTAATATCGGAGTCTCGTTTTTCTACACACAATCTGTTGTATGTTATTACCATGGAAATCTTGTAACGTATCTAGGTAAGTTAGGACAATGTAATTATCCCTGAGTCACATAGCACCCGCTATAGTGAAAAGACGTTCGCGATCACTTCTTTAGCGTTTTCAGTCAGTCCTGAAGCTGCGAACGAACACAGTCCAGTGATTCCCGGCTGTTGTTGTGTCCTGCATGCATTTGCGTCCTCACGTCATTGAAAACGCCACAGAAGTGGACACTGAACTGCCTGATCTGGAGATAAGACGAAAACACAGCGATCAGGTTCTTACCTATACACAGCCTCGGTCCCTCGCCGAACGGCAAGAAAGTGTAGCTCGGCCTGTCCTTGGAGTTTTCTTCTCTGAAGCGATCCGGCATGAACCTGTGGGGCTCCTTCCAGTACCGTGGGTCGTTATGCAGGCCAGTCACCGAGAAGATGACACCGGTCCCCTTAGGAAGGACGATGTCCGTGCCCGGGATCTTGTAGTCCCGGGACGCCTCGCGGTCATGGAAGTTGACAGGTGGGTACATCCGCAGCGCCTCTGCAACCATAAAAATGTTGCTTTTTTCTATTCATACACTGACTAAGTCGTTGGAAGACTACAGTTTAATAGTGGGAACAGTGTGGGACATTCATTTATATGCGAACAGGATTCTGTTTTCTGACCTTCGAGTTAGTTCTACTTCAATTTCTTTACTTATACTAATTACGAGTTAGTTTCCCGAAAGAAACGGGTATGATGAAACAGGTATTTGACTGCAGTAATCTGTAAACGTATTAAATGAAATGTGACCGTCAAACTCCTTTCTTTTAGACGTTTTTTGCGGAAACGAATCACCTGCAACCACTGAGAGACTAGTTTCTGTGAACTATTTTCAATACTGATTGTTGTTCGTTTATTATTCACAATCACAACCTCTTATCTGGACATCGAAAATATGCCATATGCTTGTCTATCGCGTGTGTTACAACTACGAGGGACATTTCATAAATAATGGATTGTTTGATGCAACAACAATGAAAATTACTTCAGATGTAGTTGGGAGCTTGATGAAGAAACACCTGCTTTTGTTTTTTCGCCGTGTACTCTACATAAATATGGCGAGAGGTAGAGAATGGACCCAGCAGGAACCTCGGGTACTGTGACTGTTGATCAGAGATCGTACACCAAAATCGAAACTTTACTCGTTCGTCAGAAGCCCCCAGGTGTGTTACGTGAAGTTAGTGGTGAGTTTACAGTGGATTGTAGCGAAGTCTCAAGTTTGGTTAATGTTTTCATCATGGTCATGTGAGAATGGGCCATACTCCTACACCTCGAAGGCCAAAATCGTCAATAGATGAATGACGTGTGAAACTCGCGGCAAATATTCTCGAAGAAGATCGTAGTGCGACTTGTGAGAAACTGTCTGAAACCACGGGAATTCCCGCAACATCATTATTCCGTATTCTGACAAAAGATTTTAAGAAGAGAAACATTTCTGCGCTATGGGTCACACACTGTTTGACTGCCGAAGAGAAGCAGAAACGCCTGGACATTACAACCTTTTTCTAACAACGATTAGACCATGAAGGTCACGGATTCTTGGGTCGACTTTTTGCTATTGATTAAACATGGATTAGAGACTTTGAACAGGAGCTGAAACCACAGTCCAGTGATTTGAGAGCCTTAGGTTCTCCACATTAAAAAATTTCGGCCCCATCACTCAAAGTTCAGGCAAATGATTTTTGCTTATGAATAACAAGGGATCATAACGACATTTAAGAGTCCCAAGTGGAACAAGTGTCACAGCAGCGTATAGTCGCAACTTCATGCAAAATCTGCGCATAAAAATGCACAAAACCCGACATCAGTTGCTCGGCGCTTTCTACCACCGCTACCTGAGCCACTAGACATATCAATAGATGGGATGTCGTGAATGGAAAAATAGCGCTTCAGAGACATTGGGGTTCTGTCACAGGGAAAAAGGACTGTAGAGAGATATTGAAAAAAAATCTGTAAGTAAAAACATTAGTGTGCATTATTTATGAAACGTCTCTCGTAATTACATAATACTACTGCTTGCTGCGTACTAGTACTAGAGAGACATGGGACAAGAAATAAACGCGAAGGAGAAATTCTTACTTTCACAAAAAAACAGGTGTTGGTTCTTCAAACGATTATCCAACTCTAGTACTTTTGTTTGTATTGGTGCTACTTCGGATACAGTCAGGTGTTCCAGGAGGAATGTTCACCATTCACTGATATTACAGGAACGATCATCAGAAGCCAAAAAATCTATTTATCATGTTCTCCAGAACGCCTACTATAAGAGCAATGAGCAGTTGTTCAGTGAAAGAGATGTGTTTCACAAAAGCGAGGGTAAACAATTGCTCATAGCTGCACTTCGCTCATACCCAATCACTACAAGTAGCCCATTCTCTCATTCTTTCAGCCCAACTCATTGTCATTATCGCTCGGCTTATTTCTGTCATTGTCTTCTGTCTCACAGTCCCCTTAGCTCTGTCCTACTCCTACAGTCTCCTCTGACCGTGACTCTCTCTCTCTCTAGCTAATATCTCTCACCCCTTGCTTCCTACTGATGCTGTCTCTTCTGACTGTCACGTTTTTTCTCTTCCTCAAGTAACTGTCATGTACTCTGCCCCTCATTATCACAGGCTCTCACCCACTTCCGCCTTCTCTCTTTATTCCTCCATCCCCCCCCCCCCCCTGGGCACCACAACTGTGGCACTGCCACCTTCAATCCTTCAATCTCTTCTTAACACTCCTCTGCCATTGTCACTATGTTCCACTGGATTCCTCTCATTCTCTCAAATTGCCTCTGTCTTCTTAGCTCTTTTTGTAACACAACCACTGTATATTATCTTCCAGTATGTCTTAATTTTCTGTCTCTTTGCTACTGCCGCTGTCTTCTTCTCTTTCAGCGTAAAACAGCACGTGTATGTTCGCACGCCAAAATTTTTGGGAAAATTTATGAACGTGGTAAGGAAGGTGGAAAGAGGTAGCTGGTATCCTACTTTTAAGTCAGAGTTTTTAAAATAAAGAAGAACATATTCCCATTTTTCCTGCTCTACTAGGAGCATTTTTCCACTGGTTCGCTTCTTTTCCTTCCTGCAGCATGGAATGTAACTCATACGAAAAGAAACGTATTGGTCAGTAAAATTTAGGTATGATGTTTGAAATTTTCACGGCGTACTGTTTGTTCCATAAAAACACGGGAGAACTGCCGTAAGTCAGTAACATCTTGCCACGATATTTCGGCACAAAGTCTTTTGGCCATCTTCAGGTGAGTACAGCTGGAGAAGTACTGGCGAATACGCGCTGAACTCTGCTATTTAAATGGCTATTCCCACGTCCCACCCGGTCTCCATCTCTCCACCCTCCTTACCCTCTCCCAAGGTGGCTTCCGTCAGCTCCCCGTCCCTGATGATGTCCTCCTCCCCTCCATCTACCCCTCCTACCAACTTTGATCCTCCCCCCACACTTCCTGTGTCCTTTCCTTTTGGCACCCTCCCTTCCTTCTCTTCCCTTCCCTTTTCTTTCCTTTACCCCGTCTCCTCCCTCCTCCCCTCTTCCCCCGGGCTTCCCCTCCCCCTTCTTCCCTTCCCCCTATCTCCCCTGCCCTTGGCATCTGCTCTCCCCACTCCCTCTCCCTCTCCCACCCCCCCTACTCCTTTCTTGGCAGGTCCCCGGACTCGTACACGGTTAGTGAACATTCGCGCGCCGGAGATCTACGCCTCGTCTTCTGTGTGTGTCGTCGTTTGTGCTTAAGTGGTTCAGTATTATTCGTTTTTGCGCACCTCTGTTCCCGTGTGACAATATTCGTCTCTGTCCAAGTGTCTGACCGAATTTTATGTTGGACTGTACGCCCGTGAACGGCTCCATGTATTTTAGCAAGTGATTGGCTCTGTTTCTATGTCCACCATGTTTTTTCTCTCGATGTCTTCATTTATCTCTTCTGTGTTTCTCTGAGGCCAAAGAGCGGCGTTGCATGCTGCTGCTGGCCTGCCTGTACCCAGGTTTGAACATAACAATAAAGAAAAAAACAAAAAAAAAAAAGCTCAGCCAGCGCGTCTAATCTCGCGTACGTCGGTTTACACCTCGCTTCGCGTTAGACAGCTTACTTCCTTGTTCTGTGTACGAGTGGACGTGTTTGTTTCCTTGTGACTCTGTTGTTCGATCTTGTTGTATTCGTTCTTTCCTTCGTTGGTCGTGTCCGTCCTCTCCTGTTGTGTTTTTGTTCGCGGGCCTCTCCGCGGGTCCCGCCGCGCTTTCCGTCATTGCTACTCCGCGACCGTCCTGGTCGCAGTTACAACAATAGGGTACGACCACAAATCACAACTGGTGCATGTCCAGGGCACTGCAACCAGTGCGACCTACGTAAATGACGTCCTGCAGCCCGTAACCATACCCAGAGGCCATTTTTCAGCAAGACAATGCATGACAACATGTTGCTGAGCAAACTCGTGACATTTTGGAGTCACTGGATGTCAGCTTTTTGCCCTGGCCCTCCAGATCACCAGACTTATCGCCAATCTAAAATATGTAGGATGTGGTGAAACGACGGGTGCAGCGCTATGATCCAATGTCAACAACCACAGATGAACTTTGGAACCAGATGAATGCGACATGGATGGCTTGCCACAGAACGGCGTTCGCGCCTTATACGCGTCAATGCCATCACGCATGGAACAAGTTATCCGGCCGCATGACGGATACTATGCCTACTAGACAACGAGACACATGCTGAACCAAGATGACTGAAATATTAATCATTCCTGCAGAACATAATTATGTTCATGTCCTGTGAATATGAACGTGTCCTCTAGTAGTTAAGGGTATTCTGTTTTTTGTTTTTTTTCTGAACGCGAGTGCAGTAAAAAGACCATTTTTGCCAGGTTTTTCCGCTGAATCGTGCATGGGCTAATGGTACTCCCATGAGTCTCAGCAAGACTACCGTAGACTACATCAAATGCTAAAAAGAACCAACTGATTTTGTCCATTTCCCCAAGTTGGGGGAAGTATGTAATATACTTCGCCCGGGTACCGCTGGACAGTTACACTATGACGATCCTTCTGCTGGGTATACAAATGGCTATGGGCCGAAGGGCTATCTAGAACACTTGACCCTGAAGAGGTTGAATGATCATCCAACCAGTTGCAAATAAAGATTTATTAGTCCTTGACCGTGGTTTCGATAATTTTTCAAATAATGAAATCATGATCAAGGGCTAATACACCTTTATTTGCAACTGGTAGGCTGATCTTTCAACCTCTTCGGATATGCACAGTTGCTGTTTCGCAGCCTCGTTTAAGATTTTGAAACACTTGACCTATCATTTTATCACCAATACAACAGGAGCTATGAGAACCGGAAGTTCCCGTTTTTGTGCGCGATGTTTTGGAACATGCGATATTGCTGTGCCTGTGTTATTCTCGATTACAATACGAAGTTCCTTCGCACATGCTTTTCCAAAGGAACAGGCACTGCGGTGACTGGAGCTGTTGTGAAACACATTAAAATGTGTTCACAATTGCGAATATGGACAACCATCAGCCGAAGAATGAAATGATGACGATGAAAATTTCTGCGCCAGCCGGAGTGGCCGTGCGGTTCTAGGCGCTACAGTCTGGAACCGAGCCACCGCAACGGTCGCAGGTTCGAATCCTGCCTCGGGCATGGATGTGTGTGATGTGTTTAGGTTAGTTAGGTTTAATTAGTTCTATGTTCTAGGCGACTGATGACCTCAGAAGTTAAGTCGCATGGTGCTCAGAGCCATTTCAACCATTTTGAACCATTTGAAAATTTCTGCCAGGCCGGGACTCGAAACTATATTTTCCTCGTATCGCGAGCGGTCGCCTTACCATTTGGCTAACCGTGAAGACTTTCGGCCAGACCCGAACTATGCGTTTACAACCTGTCCTCGTACATTGCGGATTTTCCCGTTTTATTGCCTGGTGTCGGCAAGGGTTGAATTCTAATAAGCGGTTACAATAGGTTACAGGTTGGGATAGTTATGCAGAAATGAAGAGGCTAGTACAGGATAGGTTGCAGTGCAGACGTCTTCGGACTGGTGACAACGTACGCAAAATGACCCTCCAATACCCTTAACAAAAGCCCAACTGGCGTATCTGAGACGACATTGCATAATGAGAGTTATAGTAGATGCCTTCCGCTTTGTAGTACTCACCGTTGACGACGTTGGTGAGATCCGTCATTTCGTTGAGGGCTTCGTACGTGGGCTGACCGCCGTGCCTCTTCAGCACCTGCCGCACGTGCTGGCGTACCTCTTCCTGCAGCTCCGCGTTCCGCGCCAGCTCGTACAGACAGAAGGACATAGTCGAGGACGAAGTGTCGAACCCGGCGTTGAGGAAAGACATCAGCTGGCCTGCGATCAGCTCGTTCGTAAGTTCTACAGGAAGAAGCACCAAATTAGTGTTACGCTGCAAGGCAAATACACTACAGTCAGTAATGCACATGAATGAGTCCAAACTAATATACAACGAGGCGACAAATGTCATAGCCATATGAACATATACAAATGGCTGCAATATTGTGTATAAAAGACAGAAAAGTACCCGGGTGATACACGTGACAAACTTTACGGAGGGGTTATTCCCGCATGATTAGAATTAATAGTCTTGGAAAGCGATATTGTTGTTGAAGTTAGACGCACGGGACATCGCATTTCGGAAATCGTTACGGAATTCAGTATTCCAACATCCACAAGATCAAAAGTGTGTCGAGAATAACAAATCTCAGGCTATCCTCTTCATTCGTCAAATCACGGGGTCGCGGGTTCGATTCCCGGCCGGGTTGGGGATTTTTCTCTGTCCGGGGACTGGGTGGTTGTGTTGTCCTCATCATTTCATCATCATCAACGTCATTCGTGACACTGGCTAGATTGGACTGTGTAAAACTGGACTGTGTAAACATTGGGACATTTTACAGGCGCTGATGACCGCGCAGTTGAGCGCCCCACAAACCAAACATCATCACCATAACCATCATCAGTCATCAGACAACGCAGTGGCCGACGACCTTCGCTTAACGACCGAGAGCTGCTGCGTTTGTGTAGAGTTGTCATTGCTAACAGACAAGCAATACTGCTTGAAATAACCGCAGAAATCAATGTCGGACGTACGACGAACGTATCCGTTAGGACAGTGCATCTAAATGTGGGAGGTAATGGGCAATGGCTTCAGACGACCGATGTGAATGCCTTTGCTAACAGTACGAAATCGCCTGCAGCGCCTCTCCAGGAATCGTAACAATATCGGATGGACCCTAGACGACCGGGAAACGGTGGTTTGATCAGATGAGTCCTGATTTTAGTTGGTAACATCTGATGGTAGGTCTCGAGTATGGCGTAGACTCCACGAAACCAAGGACTCAAGCTGTCAACAAGGCACTGTGCCAGGTGGTGGTGGCTCGATAATGGTGGGGAGTTTGTTACGTTGGATGGACTGGGTTCTCCGTCGAACAGAACGGATCAATGAGTGTAAATGGTCATTTGCGGTTACTTGGAGCCAATTTGCAGCCATTCATGAACTTAACGTTCCTAAACAACGATGAAATTCTAATGCATTTCACCGTGCCACAGTTGTTCGCAGTTGTTTTGAAGAACATTCTGGATAACTGGAGCGAATGATTCGGTCTCATAAATCGCCCGACATGAATACCGTCGAACGTTTATGGGTCATTATCGATAGGTCAGTTTATGCGAAAATAGTGCACCAGCAATACGTTTGTAATTATGGACGGCTGTAGAAGCAGCTTGTTACATATTTCCGCAGGGGATTTACAACGATTTTTTGCGTCCCTGCCACGTGGAGTTGCTGAAGTATGCCTGGCAAAAAGAGGTCAAACGTTATATTAGGAGCTACCCCATGCTTATGAGATCTTAGTGTGTTTCCTGCAAGTGATGAGACACAGCTTACAAGAAGTTAAGGAAAATGTTCTAAACCGTCTAGTACAACTGATAAATAATTCTTTACTCACTGCCGGTTTCTGTCTTCAGATTATCTGCAGGGATCTCACGTAAAACTCTTTACAACGCTCCACGGTAATTTAAATGTTGCGTAAATGAATGTAATCGTAGACGGCCGCGGTAGCCGAGCGGTTCTAGGCGCTCAGTCCGGAACCGCGCGGCTGCTGCGGTCTCAGAATCCTGCCTCGGGCATGGATGTGTGTGGTGTCCTTAGGTTAGTTAAGTTTAAGTAGTTCTAAGTCTAGGGGACTGATGACCTCAGATGTTAAGTCCCATAATGCTCAGAGCCATTTGAACCATTTTTTTTTTTCAATGTAATCGTAAATCGAAAACAAGGTTACTAAATTATAAAATTGTAACTTACTGAGTTTTTTATCTCCTGCCTTCGCTTTCTCGTTTGCAATATCTTCTTTAGAGTCCTCGTCATCAGAAAGTCTGTCTTCCTTGATTTTCAAGAGTAGATCAACCACATCGTTCCGTACGATGCCGTGTTCTTTCCGGTGCTCGATGAGCTGTGGATAGAAGTAGTGCATTTATAGTGCACAACAGGTAAAATTATGAAAACACTGGTCATTACTTCGCCTAGCAAATATGCAATCAATTGAATCCATGTAATTCCAAATACAACTCTCAAACATTTTTGGTGCATATATGCAGACAGAAGTGACGGATGAAGATTTGTACGTAAGCTAGGTTTCTCCCGCCCGTTAGGCAGATGCGCTACCCTATCACTCCTTCCTCCTCAATCCAAATTGCCATCCATTCCTCATGCCACTTGGTATTCTCCCCAAACTCGAACAGCATCTTAGAGGTTCTGCAGCTGTGCCGAAATATCATCTTAGCATCGGAACAAAACGGGGGTCCTGCTTGACAACCAGGAATAGGTGCATTAATCAAATGAATCTATGTGGTTCCAGCGACATTTTCAATTCTCAAAAATTGGTGACGGAAAACCCCAGTAATGGTGTTGGAGTTTAGGGGGAATACCAAGTGGACTGAGGAGTGAATAGAAATTTGGATTGGGGAGGGAGACGTGCTGGGGTAGTCATCTGTCTCTAAGCTGGTCATAGGTTGTGTTCCAAAAATGTACAGCGTAGAGACAGAAATGGCGACACTTTCTGCAGGACCTGACCATCATTTTGCAGAACAATACTCAAGCACGTACAGTGCAAGCTGTTACTGATTTGTTTGCCTGATGGGGCTGCTAAGCGCTATACCATCTACTTTACTCCTCTGAATTAAGCCCTCGTATGTTCAAGTCGATTTCTAAACTGAAGGAAACATCACGACATTCGCTTCAGAACTGCTACAAAGTCATCGGGTAATAGACCGTGCCGCTCAAACTGTCAACACAACTGACACTGCAATGTGGTGACTACATTGAAGGTCAGTAAAACTTTGCAACACCTATCTGTTCTGTACGAGCTGTAAATAAATAGTTGCCACTATTAAAGTTCCAGCCCTCATAAAATGTAAGAGCCAACCGGTTGCACACGACGATTTTAAAAACATATTAACCAGGTTTCGACAGCTCTAAGACTATCTTCATCAAAATGGTAAAAGTTACATTAATTCACGTGATAACTTTTAGATTTTCAGCAATAGTGCTGTCGTCAAATAACGTGTTCCACGAGTCAAGAATATATATATATATATATATATATATATATATATATATATATATATATACAGGGTGTTTCAAAAATGACCGGTGTATTTGAAACGGCAATAAAAACTAAACGAGCAGCGATAGTTAAACACCGTTTGTTGCAATATGCTTGGGACAACAGTACATTTTCAGGCAGACAAACTTTCGAAATTACAATTTTCAACAACAGATGGCGCTGCGGTCTGGGAAACTCTATAGTACGATATTTTCCACATATCCACCATGCGTAGCAATAATATGGCGTAGTCTCTGAATGAAATTACCCGAAACCTTTGACAACGTGTCTGGCGGAATGGCTTCACATGCAGATGAGATGTACTGCTTCAGCTGTTCAATTGTTTCTGGATTCTGGCGGTACACCTGGTCTTTCAAGTGTCCCCACAGAAAGAAGTCACAGGGGTTCATGTCTGGCGAATAGGGAGGCCAATCCACGCCGCCTCCTGTACGTTTCGGATAGCCCAAAGCAATCACACGATCATCGAAATATTCATTCAGGAAATTAAAGACGTCGGCCGTGCGAAGTGGCCGGGCACCATCTTGCATAAACCACGAGGTGTTCGCAGTGTCGTCTAAGGCAGTTTGTACCGCCACAAATTCACGAAAAATGTCCAGATAGCGTGATGCAGTAATCGTTTCGGATCTGAAAAATGGGCCAATGATTCCTTTGGAAGAAATGGCGGCCCAGACCAGTACTTTTTGAGGATGCAGGGACGATGGGACTGTAACATGGGGCTTTTCGGTTCCCCATATGCGCCAGTTCTGTTTATTGACGAAGCCGTCCAGGTAAAAATAAGCTTCGTCAGTAAACCAAATGCTGCCCACATGCATATCGCCGTCATCAATCCTGTGCACTATATCGTTAGCGAATGTCTCTCGTGCAGCAATGGTAGCGGCGCTGAGGGGTTGCCGCGTTTGAATTTTGTATGGATAGAGGTGTAAACTCTGGCGCATGAGACGATACGTGGACGTTGGCGTCATTTGGACCGCAGCTGCAACACGGCGAACGGAAACCCGAGGCCGCTGTTGGATCACCTGCTGCACTAGCTGCACGTTGCCCTCTGTGGTTGCCGTACGTCACGTTCCCAGTCCGTTGAAATTTTTCAAACAGATCCTTTATTGTATCGCTTTTCGGTCCTTTGGTTACATTAAACCTCCGTTGAAAACTTCGTCTTGTTGCAACAACACTGTGTTCTAGGCGGTGGAATTCCAACACCAGAAAAATCCTCTGTTCTAAGGAATAAACCATGTTGTCTACAGCACACTTGCACGTTGTGAACAGCACACGCTTACAGCAGAAAGACGGCGTACAGAATTGCGCACCCACAGACTGCGTTGTCTTCTATATCTTTCACATCACTTGCAGCGCCATCTGTTGTTGAAAATTGTAACTAGTGTAATTTCGAAAGTTTGTCCGCCTGAAAATGTACTGTTGTCCCAAGCATATTGCAACAAACGGTGTATTTCTATCGCTGCTCGTTTAGTTTTTATTGCTGTTTCAAATATACCGGTCATTTTTGAAACACCCTGTATATATATATATGATCATATTCTTGACTCGTGGAACACGTTATTTTATATATATATATATATATATATATATATATATATATATCACTGTTGCTGAAAATTTAAAAGTTAAAATTTGTTATGTGAGTTCATGTATCATTCTGCTGAAGATAGTGTTAGAGGTATCGAAAGCTGCTTAGTGTGTTTTTAAAAAAGTTGTGTGCAAGCGGTTGCCTCCACAAAATGTTTAAAATATCAAAACGAAAAAGAAGTTTACGATGTATGGAAAGATGTACAATACACAATACGTGCAAGAGCCGAGATGGCTTCATAGGCCTGACAGTTATACAGCTCTCAGTCAAAGAGGCATAACGCAGGGATACAGTCTTCCTCCCTTAATGATGAACCTTTACATCGTACAACTAGCGGTCAAAATCAAAAAAAGAAAACAATGTCCAGAAGATGAATTCAAAGTGAAAGGAGGGAAGAATTACAGGACTTGTTAAAAGAAATGAACAGCTTAGTGTAAGAAGTGGCGTTTCTTGCACGACGAAATCAGAGTAGGATAAATGCCGAAATAAAGAAATGTAGGTTTTTGCCTTCTGGAAATACTCCTATTTAAGTAAACTGGTAGTGTGTAAGTACGAACCTTTCCTGTGTTCTGCACAAAGTAGTCCTCTACTTTCTTGCTGCCAGCCCGGATATGGAGGAAGGACATCAGCTTAGGAGCGAAGAAAAGTAATGTCGTTAGCATCCGTCCCACCAGATTCTCTCTGAGGATATCCCGTAAATTTACTCGAAGCAGAGAGTTGGGGTCCTCCAGAGAGCCAGCGTTGACGCCCATGAAGATGGAGCAGACCACGTCCGTCGTGTATCGCGCCATGACGTCCTTGAGCTCGACTGCGCTGCCTTAGGGACACGTGGAAAAGAAACAGTATATATATAAATAACGTTTTCTTCACACGCACGCTGCATGCTAGACGACAAATGGAGTTCTTACAACAATTAACCACATATCACTAATCATTATCCACTTATCTGGCAACCCTCCAGCAAAATACTATGTTCTTCATAGAAAAAATTATGACATGTCTGAATAAATACGAAGGGTGGGTTATTATTATGCAGAAGCCGTGAACGAGTATCTCGAAAATGGTGAAACTGCTTGTACGTTCCCGTGAGCACCCATGGAAAGAGGTAGGAGGGCTAGGGGCTAAATGGTTGGACTTCCACGACTCTTCACGGATAGTAGAGTTCGGA
Source organism: Schistocerca cancellata (assembly GCF_023864275.1). Taxonomy (NCBI): domain Eukaryota; kingdom Metazoa; phylum Arthropoda; class Insecta; order Orthoptera; family Acrididae; genus Schistocerca; species Schistocerca cancellata. Next base: position 89,161,310 of record NC_064634.1, on the reverse strand, counting down.
GGTTTGTCTGCTCTGTATAGTAGGCTGGATGGTGATCAGTGGCAGTTCTGACGAAAGAGCACAGTGCTGGCGCCCGCACAAGTGTTTCGGGACACAACGTTCATCGTACATTGTTAAACGTGGAGCTTCTCAGCACACCACCCTTAAGTGTTGACATAATGACGTCATCATTAAGACGGCAGTGGGCATGGGGCGATTGGGATCCGACTGTCGATCAATGGAAACGTGTCGGGTCTTGGAGTGAATCACATTTCTGCAACACTAGGTCGAGGGTCGTCTCCACAAACGCCTTCATCGATGTGGACAGTGGCTCGAAACGTGCAGCGCCGCACGGAGGCAGGCTGGTGTGTGAGCAGTATTTTACTGCGGGAGACATTCTTCTGCTCTTGCATGGGACCTGTGGTAGTAATCGAAGATACTCTGACAGCTGCGAACCACCTGCAGCTCTTCACGTTTGACGTCTTTCCCGGTGGTGATGCAGTATAACTGTCAGTATCTCGGAGCCAGAACTGTACTACAGTCGTTTGATGATAATGTAGTGAACTCACGTTGATGTCTCAGGGACCAAATTCGCCTGATATAAATCCTATGGGCATATGGGTCGCTATCCGCAAATCAGCGGCCTGTCATTTACGCGAACATGACCTGAGGATAAACATAGAACGCCACATATGTCCACAAACCTATCAACAAACTGTAGGAACACTGGCACGCAGAATCAGTGATGGATTTCGTCCCAAAGACTGGCAAAAATGTTATTAAACAGGTGATCATAACGTTTCCGCTAATCACTGTGTGTAGATTCGTTTGTATGACTTGTTCTCTGTCCGTGTTCGAAAAGATACCTTCCCTGAACCAACCTTTACATTTGCTATAAATTGCCTCTTTTATTACACCTCTGCCATTTAATTAAAAAAAAAAGTTTGCAGTAGAACATTTGAGAATAATGGCTGCTACAGCGAGGTGTCAGTAACAGGGGATAAAGATATTACTATGCTATGTACATTACAGCTGCTAATGAAAACTGCCATTGAATGACTGTTATGTAGATGTTCCACTTAATTTTATATTAAAACCTGTGTGAAATAGCTTACTGCAATATAGCTCCTACACCGTAGGGGTAAAGGGAAGGGGTAGGGGTGGGGAGAAGAGGTAGCGTCGTCGGCAACCCTGTTGTTTTTCCACCATTTGAAGGTGTATTATTGGCAGTTTCTGAATTTGCTGACATATTAAATTATTAAAGTGACCTATTTACTATATGCGGTAAAATCCATCGTCATTTATTCGTAAGACATATCGGCACTATCACCGTAGATATGACAACACTTCGGAGCAAAGGGGGGAGGGAGAATTTGGAAGCGTTCACTTTCTAAACTTCCACAAAATACAGCTTGTGACAGAAACTTCATAACAATGCTATTGGAGATTTCTCTAATTTTTACCTATCTTTAAAGAAGTACAAGAAATAACATAATACAAAGTGACGATTATGCGTCAAAAGTTTCTTCTGTTGGCTTGAAATGTATTAACTATTCAGTCTGAAAAGAAAAGTTCGTTACCTTTAGAGGCTTCGGTTTCAAGAAGACGAGTCAGGTTCTGTCCAACTTCATTTACGAGATGAAACATGAGCTTGATTTTGCCAGAAGTGAAAGCTGGACTTAGAACAGTACGTAATTTCTTCCATCTGTAAAGAAACAGAAATCGTATAAACTACCAAACGCTTTTCTAGAACAACATAATTTCAAAATCTAGAGATATCTGATAAGAACTTAGATGTGCACAAGCAGCTACAAGTATTTATTGGGCAACTAGTACTGATTTAGTATCAGCAGTACGGTAGTCATAGTTCCTTCTTAAAGACACCTGGTAGTTAACAGTATTGCTCACTACAGTTGACAGTCTCAAAGCACGGAGCTTTAAAGTGAAAAAGACATTAAATAATAATAATAATTTGTCTTTAAGGTATACTATGGTGGCAAAATTCATGGGATACCTGCTGTATCGTGTCGCACCTCCTTTTTCCGGGCTTAGTGCCGCAACCCCACGTGGCATGGACTAACTCGAAGGCCCCTGCAGCAATAAGGAGCCGTTGTGCCTCTATAGCCGTCCATGACTACGGAAGTATTGCCGGTGCGGGATTTAGTGCACGAACCAATCTCTCGATTATGTTCCATAAATGTTCGATGGGATTCCTGTCGCTGATATGGGTAGCCAAGTCATTCGCTCGAAATGCTCAGAATATCCTTCAAACTAATCAAAATATCCACGGGTGTACTGCCGGTCTACAGTGTCCAACGGGCACAATATTTCGCACCAATGACGACCTCATAAACCGTGACTGTGGCTATAATCTTAGCAAGGCTTGGGAACCAGCGATTGGGTTAATCAAGAGTAAATCGAGCAAACGTATAGTTGTGATGACCACGGCGGACAGAGCCATCACACCGACGTCATCTCAGATGCCGTCGCCATCTGTTCCACCGCGCGACCCTGGCGCGGGGCGCGGACGGCGGAGGGAGTGCGCCGCGGGCGGAGGGTATTTAAATCGGCCGCCGCCGCGACCGAACCCAGTTTCCTCTGAGCAGCCACAGCGTACGGATCTTCGTACTGGCACGTACACAGGAGCTCAGTCCGTCAGTTCACCTGATGATGGCGACATGTATGATCGCCGAAATATTGTGCCCGTTGGACACTGTAGACCGGCAGTACACCCGCGGATATTTTGATTATCAAATACTCCGGGAGGAATTCAAGAATCACATCCTTCAAACTAATCGCGAGCAGTTGTAGCACTGTGACATGGAGCATTGTTATCCATAAAAATCCGATCGCTGTTTGGGAACTTGAAGTCCATTAATGGCTGCTAATGACCTCCGAGAGGCCGAACGTAACTATTTCCACTCAATGATCGTCTCAGCTGGACCGGAGGACCCAATCCATTTCATGTAAGCACAGCCCACACAATTATGGAGCCACTACAAGCTTTCACGGAGCCTTCTTGACAGCTTGGCTTCGTGGGGTCTAGGCAATATTGGGGCCCTACCATCAGCTCTTACCAACTGAAGTCGATACATCCTACCAGGGCACGGCTTTAGAGTCGTCTAGGGTCCAAATGATATTGTCACGGGCGCAGGAGAGATTGTGCAAGCGATGTATAGCTACACTCCTGGAAATGGAAAAAAGAACACATTGACACCGGTGTGTCAGACCCACCATACTCGCTCCAGACACTGCGAGAGGGCTGTACAAGCAATGACCACTCGCACGGCACAGCGGACACACCAGGAACCGCGGTGTTGGCCGTCGAATGGCGCTAGCTGCGCAGCATTTGTGCACCGCCGCCGTCAGTGTCAGCCAGTTTGCCGTGGCATACGGAGCTCCATCGCAGTCTTTAACACTGGTAGCATGCCGCGACAGCGTGGACGTGAACCGTATGTGCAGTTGACGGACTTTGAGCGAGGGCGTATAGTGGGCATGCGGGAGGCCGGGTGGACGTACCGCCGAATTGCTCAACACGTGGGGCGTGAGGTCTCCACAGTACATCGATGTTGTCGCCAGTGGTCGGCGGAAGGTGCACGTGCCCGTCGACCTGGGACCGGACCGCAGCGACGCACGGATGCACGCCAAGACCGTAGGATCCTACGCAGTGCCGTAGGGGACCGCACCGCCACTTCCCAGCAAATTAGGGACACTGTTGCTCCTGGGGTATCGGCGAGGACCATTCGCAACCGTCTCCATGAAGCTGGGCTACGGTCCCGCACACCGTTAGGCCGTCTTCCGCTCACGTCCCAACATCGTGCAGCCCGCCTCCAGTGGTGTCGCGACCGGCGTGAATGGAGGGACGAATGGAGACGTGTCGTCTTCAGCGATGAGAGTCGCTTCTGCCTTGGTGCCAATGATGGTCGTATGCGTGTTTGGCGCCGTGCAGGTGAGCGCCACAATCAGGACTGCATAAAACCGAGGCACACAGGGCCAACACCCGGCATCATGGTGTGGGGAGCGATCTCCTACACTCGCCGTATACCACTGGTGATCGTCGAGGGGACACTGAATAGTGCACGGTACATCCAAACCGTCATCGAACCCATCGTTCTACCATTCCTAGACCGGCAAGGGAACTTGCTGTTCCAACAGGACAATGCACGTCCGCATGTATCCCGTGCCACCCAACGTGCTCTAGAAGGTGTAAGTCAACTACCCTGGCCAGCAAGAACTCCGGATCTGTCCCCCATTGAGCATGTTTGGGACTGGATGAAGCGTCGTCTCACGCGGTCTGCACGTCCAGCACGAACGCTGGTCCAACTGAGGCGCCAGGTGGAAATGGCATGGCAAGCCGTTCCACAGGACTACATCCAGCATCTCTACGATCGTCTCTATGGGAGAATAGCAGCCTGCATTGCTGCGAAAGGTGGATATACACTGTACTAGTGCCGACATTGTGCATGCTCTGTTGCTTGTGTCTATGTGCCTGTGGTTCTGTCAGTGTGATCATGTGATGTATATGACCCCAGGAATGTGTCAATAAAGTTTCCCCTTCCTGGGACAATGAATTCACGGTGTTCTTATTTCAATTTCCAGGAGTGTATTAGCAAAGGCACTCTCGTCAGTCCTTTGCTGCCATAGCCCACTAACGTCAGATTTCGCCACACTGTCGTAACCGATACGTTCGTTGTATGTCGCATATCGAGGTCTGCAGTTACTTCATGCAGTGTTGCTTGTCTGTTAGCACTGAGAATTCTATACAAACTCTGCTGCTATCGGTCGTTATGTGAAAGCTGTCGGACACTGCGTTGCAGGTGGTGAAAGGTAATGCCTGAAATTTTGTGTTCTCGTCACAGTCTTGACGCTGTGGATGTCGGAATAATGATTTCCCTTATGATTTCCGAAATATGTTGTCCCCTGCGCCTAGCTCTAACTACCGCTCCGCATTCAAGGTCGGTTAGCTCCCGTCGATCGGCCATAAGCACGTCGGAAACCTTTTCACATGAATGACCTGAGTACAAATGACAGCTCCGTCAACACGTTGCTCTTTTATACCTTGCGTACGCGATACTACCGATATCCCTACATTTGCAAAAAGCTGACCCATGTTTTTTCACTCAGTGTAAAATTTTAGTTGCAGTTCGTGCACACAGAAGTTTTTTTTCTTTTTTTTATAATTTGTGTGCTACTTGTCCCTAACAGTCTACGAGTACTGAACGTTTTGAATCCTGGAAGTGTTATATAACAAGTGGCTTTGATTTAAAAGAAAGTAAACGTAACATCGACGATAACGTTGATCATGTAAGGGTGCTACAACCAAATGCTACTCTTTTAAGCAGGTACTTTCAACGTGACGGAGCCCATTACAAATTGCTATAGCCTTGTGACAGATGTGCACTCTATACTCAAATGCTGTTGTCATTCTTTTAATCAGCTCAGTTTAAAAAGAAAAAAACAAGATTGTGGTTTCAGATTGTGTATTACTCCTAATATTAACACCATTCTAAAAATTAGAGACTGTATTATATTGCTGGCAGTATGCAGACACTCGACCAAGTCCGTATTAGAGACAACATGAACATAGTAGAGATTTTTCGATGAAACTCACCCAGGACCGTGTTGGCCAAAAAGCGACATGCCAATGACCGGGTCGGCAACAGGATCGATTTTCGCGTTGGTGGCGTAGAAGGTGGAGAAGTCTGTGGACATTATGCGCCCCACAAGCGCTGGGTCCTTCACCATCAGCAGCGGCTGGTCGAACGCGAACATGCCCATGAAGCGGGCGTCACCAGCCATGTGGTAGCACTCCAGCACTGGTTCCCCCATGTGCTTCCGGCCGAGCACCACGCTGCCCATGTTGCCTACGAAGGGAGTGGGCTTCCAGTAAGGGATTCCCAGCTTTTTCCAGTAGCCGAAGTTCCGCGTCATGTACCAGTACAGCAGGGGTACCAACAGCAAGACTGCGTCCAGCAGCCAACTGCCCGTCATCAGCGTCATGGTTTAGATGCTTTCCAGTTTCGATACCTGTCAAGCAAAGATATAGTAGCTAAGCGGGAGCTTTAGTACATTTGAGAGAAGTACGTTTTAGTCTTAGTGATATTCCTAACACTATACGATATTCAGTACTTGTTAAGAATAATTGTGCAATGTTCCTTCGGACATGCATGTATGCATGTCCAAACGAACAATGCATCATTCTTCTTAACAACACAAGCACTGCAGTATCGTATTTATCCACCGATACGAGGCGGAGACTTTCAACTAAAATGTCCTCCCCCGTACGGGAATTACTGAATGTGTGTACGAGTGCAGGAAGTTGGTCTTTGGTCATAAGTCATGTACGGATAGCCAAAGCATTTGACGTAACCACTCGCCCACAGCGGAATATCTGGGTTCGAGTCCCGGCCTGGTACAACTTGGTGTCGAGACTCCTTTAAGCAGTGATGGTTGTCCCGTATTCGCAACTGCGACTACATTTCATGTATGTTTATAACAGCCTGAAGTAAAACTCGAAGTTAAGACTATGCGAAAAAAAATTTCAACGTAATGTTTAATCTGTTAATGAAGTCTCGTTAGTCTAAACAGTTTCCTGTTGGACTGAAGTAATAGTTACTTGTATACACACATTTTTTCTGTACTGTCGTAGTGCAGTATGCGAAAATATCTCATTTGGCCGGTGAATTTACATTATTAAGGGTAACTAAAATTTAAATGCATATAAAGCAAAAGCTAATGTTGAAAGTTGTTGGGAAATCGATACAGCTGCCTTCCTCCTCTTTGTAGATGCTACGTAAGCTGCAAGAATAACAATTCTTAATGTAAATTGTTGTTGACCTTCCGATGTCAGTAACATGTTTGGGTACTGATTTCAGCTTCAACCTTTATGTTACCGTTCCAAAATTTTGAAATATTCCAACTACTTTGTCGATGGCAACATGATAACTCTTTAGTTGTACGGTTAGAAGCACATACAAATACAGGGCTATTATAAATGATTGAAGCGATTTCATAAATTCACTGTAGCACCATTCATTGACATATGATCACGACACACTACAGATACGTAGAAAAACTCATAAAGTTTTGTTCGGCTGAAGCCGCACTTCAGGTTTCTGCCGTCAGAGCGCTCGAGAGCGCAGTGAGACAAAATGGCGACACGAGCCGAGAAAGCGTATGTCGTGCTTGAAATGCACTCACATCAGTCAGTCATAACAGTGCAACGACACTTCAGGACGAGGTTCAACAAAGATCCACCAACTGCTAACTCCATTCGGCGATGGTATGCGCAGTTTAAAGCTTCTGGATGCCTCTGTAAGGGGAAATCAACGGGTCGGCCTGCAGTGAGCGAAGAAACGGTTGAACGCGTGCGGGCAAGATTCACGCGTAGCCCGCGGAAAATTGGCTCATGCCACAACTGGAGACCGACAGCGCCGACTTCATCTGTCAACAGGATGGTGCTCCACCACACTTCCATCATGATGTTTGGCATCTCTTAAACAGGAGATTGGAAAACCGATGGATCGGTCGTGGTGGAGATCATGATCAGCAATTCATGTCATGGCCTCCACGCTCTCCCGACTTAACCCCATGCGATTTCTTTCTGTGGAGTTGTGTGAAAGATTCAGTGTTTAAATCTCCTCTACCAAGAAACGTGCCAGAACTGCGAGCTCGCATCAACGATGCTTTCGAACTCGTTGATGGGGATATGCTGCGCCGAGTGTGGGGGGGGGGGGGGGGGGGGAACATGATTATCGGCTTGATGTCTGCCGAATCACTAAAGTGGCACATATCGAACATTTGTGAATGCCTAAAAAAGCTTTTTGAGTTTTTGTATGTGCGTGCAAAGCATTGTGAAAATATCTCAAATAATAAAGTTATTGTAGAGCTGTGAAATCGCTTCAATCATTTGTAATAACCCTGTATAATGCGAATGGTTACAGTATCATCTAACAAGCGATCTGCTTACTTGTTAATGGTTTGATACGTGTGTACATATCCAACGCATTGTATTGCAAGTCTAAATGCCACTCAGATAAACATTTGATATTAGATAAATTCTTTTTTTATTCAGAAACCCTTAAACTTCCACAATAATTACATGGGGACATTTGCGAAAGGGCTTCATTTGGAACTATGGGGAAAGTATTGATTTTCATATGATTCCTTTGATTTGATGTTATCTGTCGGACAGAACACGGGGCGTTTCTTTCTTTAACGTTGTTATTACAGATTCAGTCATTTTGGTATCCTTATGTACTGCAAACATTGACGAAGCGGAAATTTACTGGGAACTGTATGCAATGCTGGACCGTGATTCGAACCTATGACCTTTGCAATTCTCCGGCATGTTGCTCTACCAGCTAATCTAGGTAAGGATGACTCACAACCGGCCAACAAAGCTTCACTTCGCCCAGCGCTTCACCTCCTACCTTAAGAAATTCACAGAAGTACGCCTACATAACTTTCGGGACCACCACTCCCAGAAGAACGGAGATTGTGCAGAAATACACAATGTGATCTAAAGTATCCTGACACCCACAAAAACATACGTTTTTCATATGTGCAATGTGCTGCCACCTACTGCCATGGACTCCATATCAGCGACCTCAGTAGTCATTTGACATCGTGAGATAGCAGAAAGGGGTGTTCCGCGGAATTCACGGACTTTTAACGTGGTCACGTGTTTGGATGTCACTTGTGTCATACGATTTCCACACTCCTAAACATCCCTAGGTCCACTGTTTACGATGTAATAGTGAAATGGAAACGTGAAGGGACACGTACAACACAAAAGCGTACAGGCCGATCTCGTCTGTTGACTGACACAGACCGCCGACAGTTGAAGAGGGTCGTAATGTGTAACAGGCAGACACCTATCCAGACCATCACACAGGTATTCCAAAGTGCATCAGGATCCACTGCAAGTACTATGACAGTTAGGCGGGAGGTAAGAAGACTTGGATTTCATTGTCGAGCGGCTGCTCATAAGCCACACATCACACCCGTAAATGCCAAACGACGCCTCGCTTGGTGTAATTAGCAACATTTGGCAATTTAGCAATGGAAAAACGTTGTGTGGAGTGACGAATCATGGTACAGAATGTGGCGATGCGATGGCGGGGTGTGAACATGGCGAGTACCCGGTGAACGTCATCTGCCAGCGTGTATAGTGCCAACAGTAAAATTCGGAGGCTGTGGTGTTAGGGTGTGGTCGTGTTTTTCACGTAGGGGTCTTGCACCCCTCGTTGTTTTTCATGGCACTACCACAGCATAGGCCTACACTGATGTTTTAAGCACATTCTTGCTTCCCATTGTTGAAGAGCAATTCGGGGATGGCGATTGCATCTTTCAACACGATCTAGCACCTGATCATAATACTTAGCCTGGGGTGAAGCGGTTACAGGACAAAAACATCCCTGAAATAGCCTGGCCTGAAAAGAGTCCTGGCCTGAATCCTATAGAATATCTATGGGATGTTTTGGAACGCCGACTTCGCGCCAGGCGTCACCGACCGACATCGATACCTCTGCTCAGTGCAGCACTCCTTCAAGAATGGGCTACCATTCCCAGAGAAACCTTCCCGCACCAGATTGAACATGCGCCTGCGAGAGTGGAATCTGTCATCAAGTCTAAGGGTGGGCTAACACCATATTGGATATTAGGATTAACGATGAAGGGCACCACGAACTTCTAAGTCATTTTCAGCCATGTGTCCGGACACTTTTGATCACATAGTGTAGCTTAGCCAGGATCTGGACAGCTAAATGTGCGCTGATCAGAAGCCTTCGTGTAGATTGTGCCGATGTTCCGAACCGGGATCCGATTCTGAGACATCTGCAAAAGTTCGAAACTCAAGTCCCAGCACCGCCGCGTGGTTTTAGTCTATTTGAAAGTTTTAAATCGGCACACACTCACAAGAAAAGTGGTAATTCACTCTGGAAACAGTTGACTAACCCCAGGTACGAACCGGCATCAGCCACAACGTTATAAACAGCCACATTGTTTCAAATCAGCTTGCTTTCCGCTGTAGAGTTGAAATTCGTCCCAGAACCTAGTGAAGTCTTCAATTTATAGTACCCACGTGTATCATAGCTGTATTTCATTATTTCCTACTAACAAATCGTACGTCACTCTACACAGTACTCCGTTACATACACACCACCATATTTAACAGTGAGAAATGGAAATCCGTGAGCCCCTTTAGAGAATAAGATGAAAAATTAATAACACAAGACAATTAATGTGTTAAAATCGGGATACATCAACACAACAAGGTTCCCACTTCATTTGTGCCGTGCTAATGTCTACAAGGCTCGTAATCACAAGTTCGTAGATTGTCCTTCGTACAACGGTGATACTAGCGTTGGATTGCGATTGCAGGAGAAGGTTGTCGCCCGATGTGCTCGTTGGGTTCTGATTTATTTATGTAGGCCTCAAGCTCGTTGTAGCGTAAATTAATGTCCTGTGATGTCAATTTCTGTAGCGTAATTTTTATTCAAAATTATATTTGTGTGATGTCTTGCCATTGTACTTGTAAGTAAGGCTGCTGACGCTTGCACGTAACACAACTGCATCATTTCACACAACTGTAACGTATAATTTGCTGCTGTGCTTTCGTAACTCATGTACGAGTGTGCAGTAGTAGAACTGCGTCTCAAGTTCCGGCAACAAACTAAGCAAGCTCTCCCCAATTAAGTTCTGAGATCGTTCATTATGTCAGGAGTCCCTCATGGAATCCGAGAACAAAGGATATAGAGCATCACCTAGAAAGTACACCTAACCTAGAATAGTTATTAAAAAAGCACGAAAACCACACAAACTTGTAAGTGGAACACTTTTGGTCAGTCCAAGAGGCAAATACCAAATTTTTCACTACTTATTGTACCAAAATCATCATGAAGGGTAAGTAAAAGTCTTAAGAATCTCATCAAACTCTGTGGGTACTGTGGCACAACAATTTACGTTTAGCTCTTGTACATACTGCACAAAAACCGAGAAGGAAACATGTAAATGCATGCATAGTTTTTGGCTTCAAATATTCCTGCACAAACGAAAATCAACGAAAGCTATGACCATTCAATGCTTATATCACTACGAACAAAAGTGACTTAGTTATCAGTATGTGAATGAGCAGAGATCAAACCCCAATGATACCGAAGTTCGATATGGACCCCATATCGGTTGATAAGTAATCTTAAGTATAGATTAAACAGCACTTCTTCGGAGGAGCACTGACAACGTATAGAACTCTCCCATCCTACAAGGAAAGCATTACAATTGTAAAATTACCAAAAGTTATGTTTGACCTGTGCTTTAGATAGTATTACTACTCAGGGACCATATACGTTGAAAGCACCGATGATGGCTGTTAATCAGTTAAAATCGATTTGCGAAAGTAAATAAAGAAAACATCATTTTGCGACTGGTTGCTGCTTATTTGGAATTTTATGGTTTACGGTCGCTGCACAACTTGGGAACCATATGGAGCCTACCATTCATTACAATTCTTTTAAAAACTGCCCTCCACATCACTTAACTCTCTGTTCAGTAGAATTTTTCAACTAAGCCGAAATGAGGTAAATTTAACAAAAAGTATTTCTTCACGACGAACAACGCATGTACTACCGAGCTTTCCTTATGTAGGTGGCTCATGTTACCACGCACGGAGGGAAGCCAAGAATCTTTACAGGCATGTACATCCACAGAAACAGACGTAACTCCGCATCCGCCTCAGCGAATTCTGATGAGACCATTGCTGTACCAATTACCAGTTACAGTTAAACGCAGATTCACATAATTCGGAAGATGAGACAGTTATGAGTCAGCATGTCACCCAGTGGAAACTGATGTAGTATCGAATCAGAATTTTACAAATCCTGGTGCAAAAATTGTTAACTAATTCTCAGTACAGAGAAATCTAGCGTTTCGCACTCCACGAAACGGAATAATGTCATAACGTTTGACTAGACGCCACTAAACCACAACTACGTATAATCACTCCTATCGCACAGATATGTGCAGCGATGCGAAGCGGAACGGTTATGAGTTCAGGTTTAAAAACCAGTGATAGTCTGCGATTTATGTTCCGAATACTACGAAATCCTACGCTTGTCTACGAAAAAGAATGCTTACGAAACACATTTGTCTCCGTGGAAGCGTGTGGGACTGAAACAACACCGAACACTTAGTTAACACCAAGAAGGGCAGAGAGAACAGGCCCCAAGTTCGATTGTTTGACGGCACTGTCTTGTAGAAATTATGATATTAGTACTGGTAGCTGTTCTTCCTCAGCTGCTACGGAAATTATTTCTGTTGCTAACCAAACTCGTTTCAACAAATTATTTTGAATTTTCTCTTTAGTCTACGAAGCGAATAAAAATGTATAAATAGCTATATATATTTTGTCATGAGGTGAACACCATTTTTGTGTAAAAAATATGCATATAAAGTCAAGCTAAAATGTTGCTCTGAAGCACTTTGTACCTCAGTACAACATATTCACGGCTAAGCGAACCAGTATTTCTTTTTATTTTACCTGCAACCGCTAAAAATGCCTAAATTAACCAGGGGGAACCTTATTGTTGCCTAAGGATTTCAACAACATAAGACGAGTAGAAAACCAGAGCACTATAATAACAGTGTCAACATATAGGCTATTCACATATCGCTAAATCGTACTTACACAATCCCAAGCAGCCGGTTACAGGGTGGAATGAAGCCGCTACGTAATGTTCCCACGGAAAGTGAGGGAATAAGATAAGGTGATCAACACACAAAGCTATAAAGCAAATAAGATAGAATTCATATTTCCCTCCGTCCTTTACAATTATTTTCGGGATACAGAAATTGGAAAGATCTTGGAAAAGTCATTAAAGATTTGACGTATTGTGGCAGACCCACAAATTGCACTGAGATATAAAATGAACCGTAGATGGATACTATGTGTCATTTCCGGCAAATGACGAGTCGGAACCATGTGTATTATTCAGTGAAACTTATATCCGTATTTTAAACACTGGATACAGGTGTGGCTCGAGTAACACACACATAGAATTGTCATGACAGAGGAATGACAGGTCGATAAATTATTTACGTTTGCATTGTAAACAGAGTATGGTATAATATGAATTAATATAGAGCCACTTGCAGTCAGACACAAAAGTATTAATGGCGAATTCTGTGTAGACAAGAAGAGAGTTGTTGGAGCTGACTTACCGCCAGTAGCAGAGATTCGCAGCGGACTGTGTTTTCGCAGTCCCTGGCCTTCTCTTATGTGCGATTCTGCGGTAGCCGATAACCTTGGACCCCACCCCTGGGGCGTTACGTAATACTGCTCGCGTGTCCAAGTGTTCTGAACCAATAGTGACCAAGCTTTTCAGCATATGCGTCGCAGATCGCAGATGGAGATAAAGGCCATTGCCCTGATAACAATATTGGGGCTTCCACCAGCAGCGAGTATTTAATAAAATGTCTCTTGATAAGATGTGACAGTTGAGCTATGGACTAGATTCAAGGAGCGTAACAGAATACTTTTATTATTTGTTCTCTTAGAACCACCCGTTTTTAGACCCAGTTATGTCTTAAATCCTTCATTCGGTCCCAGAAGAGAAAAGTCAGTTTTCAGGCTGAGACAGATATCCTCTATCTTCATAAATTTATTATTGAAAAATGAATCGAGTCTCCAGAACCCGTTGTGGTGCAGTATAATTTCATTTATAACTGAAAAATAAATCGAGTTTGCTGAACCCGTTATGGTACAGTATAATGTCAGTCTCAGTCACTCACAGAATAAGGATACTCGTCGTAAATGTTCTTGGGCTACAATTCATGTTGTCTCGGGAATCAGATGTCGAATTCATGTGGACTGCTAAAATCAGTGGTGAACGTGGTCATTATTTGAGAAGGAATTGCACTTTACATATCACCTATTATGTTGATGGACAGTCATTGTCATACGACTACACTAAAAAAAAAGAGTTTTACGCCTACAGATGTCACAATGATACCGTCTAACAGTTCCAGCAACCTTAATAAGGAGCTCAGTTCGGCAATGAAGAGCGTGCACATGAGCCTCCAGATACGTCATATCCAGCTGAAGGGACACATTGATGAGTAAATGCTGTAGAATGGCCAAATTTGGGAGGATGTTGGGTGATGATACTCATCAACTGTTGGTAATAGTCTCGCTTCCTATCGTTTTAAGTGGTAAGAGTGCACTGAAGGCCTCTACGAGGGGGAAGACTCGTCTGTTGATATGATAGAATAAGAAACAGGAATTGACAGGGAAGAGATACGAGATTCATAATTTAAAAGAGCTTTGGACGGCTTAAGCTCAAATAACGCATAAGGGATAAATAACGTACGACCGGAATTTCTAAAATAATTGAGAGAAGTGCAAACATAACGACAATTACGTTGATGTCTAGAGTATATGACACTGGCGATACATCATCTGACATTAGAAAGAACATTATCGATACAGTTCCGAAGACAGCAACAACCGACAAATGTGAGAATTATCTCACAATCAGTTTAACAGTTCACACGTCTAAGTTAGTACCGAGTATAGATTTAAGTGTCAGGAAGTCGTTTCTGAAAGTATTTGTGTGGAGTGTAGCCATGTACGGAAGTGAAACGTTGACGATAAATAGTTTATACAAGAAGAGAATAGAAGCTTTCGAAATGTGGTGCTACAGAAGAATGCTGAAGATTAGATGGGTAGACCACATAACTTATGAGGAGGTATTGAATAGAATTGGAGAGAAGAAAAATTTGTGGCACAACTTGACTAGAAGAAGGGACCCGTTGGTAGGGCATATTCTGAGTCATCAAGGGATCACCAGTTTAGTATTGGAGGGCAATGTGGAGGGTAAAAATCGTTGAGGGAGACCAAAAGATGAATACACTAAACACATTCAGAAGAATGTAGGTTGCAGTAGGTACTGGGAGATGAAGAAGCTTGCGCAGGATAGAGTAGCATGGAGAGCTGCATCAAACCAGTCTCTGGACTGAAAACCACAACAACAACAACGTATCCAAGTTGCAGACAAAGTAATATACAGCAGAAAGAAAAAGGAAACTGAAAATATGTTAGATGACGGCAAGTTTCGCTTTAGGAAACTGAAGACATCAGATACCTAGTTCTGGCATTGCGGTTAATAATGGAAGCAAAACTGAAGAAAAATCGAAGTACTTTCATAGGATCTCTCGATCTGGAAAAAGCGCTCGACAATGTGTAATGGAACAATATGCTTGAAGTTCTCAAAAAATAGGGGTAAGCTGTAGGTAAAAGCAGGTGACGTACAATATGTACAAGAACCTAGAGAGAATGATAAGAGAGGAAATGGAAGAGCGAAGTGCTCTGGTGAAGAGGTTGTAAGGCAGGGATGTAGTCTATCGTCCTTTCTGTTCAATCGAGAAGGAAAGAGGAAAATAAAAGGAAGTTCCAAGAGGCTTATTAAAATTCCGGGTAAAGAATATCAGTGATAAGATTCGCTGATGACATAGCTGTCCTCAATTAAAGTGAAGAAAAATTAGAGAATGTGTTGAATAACAGAATGTGATGAATGGAATGAACACTATAATGAGTATATAATATGGATTGGGAATAAATCGAAGAAAGATGACATTAAAACGAATTATCAGAAATGAGAACATCGAGGAACATAACCTCAGAATTTGGAAGCACGAAGAAGACGAAGTTAACGAATTCTGCTACCTTGGCCGCAAAAAAAAAAAAAAAAAAAAAAAAAAAAAAAAAAAAAAAAAAAAAAAAAAAAAAACCATGGTCAGAGCAAGGATGATATAAAAACTGACTACTCTGGAAATGAGGGTATTCCTGGCCAAGAGAAATCTTAATCTGAGGAAGAAATTTCTAAGGATGTACGTTTGGAGCACATGTTTATATGGTAATGAGAGTGTGAGAAAATTGGAGCAGAAGGAAATCTAAGCGTTGGAGACGTGGCGCTGCAGAATACTGTTGATGTTCTCTGGAGAACCGGGAAGGAAACAAACATAGGGAAAACACTAACAAAAAGAAGGAGCAGAGTTATAAAAGATCTGTTAAGACATCAGAGAATAACTTATATGATACTAGAGGGCGCTATAGAGGGCAAAAACATCGTCATCCATCAAATAATTAATGAGATAGTTTGCAATTACTACTCTAAGATGAAACGGTTGGCACGGGAGAGGAATTTGTGGTGGGCCGCATCAAACCAATCAAATAAATGGTGACTCAAAATAAAAATAAAGAAGAAGGGCGGCAGCTTTGTCAGGTCACTCGCCGTGCTGAAGGTCTGTGGACACGGCTGTTGTCTCCTTGAAGTGTGCACAGTATGCTCGTCATGGAGCTGTGGATCGAAGTGAAATAACTGTCCCCGACAATACTCAAATTAACATCCTAGTTATTCCAATCTCAGTCTTCGCCTACAGCTTTCTATCCTGTGGAGCTTCCTCTAGTATCGTGGAAATTACTCCCTGATGTCTTAACGTATGTCCTATCATCCTGTCTCTTCTTCGTGTTAGTGTTTTTCATGTGTTACTCTCTTTTCCGATTACGCTGAGAACTCCTCGTTTACGTATCACATAAGTCTGCATTACTTTCGACATCCTTTTACTGTGAAACATATCAAACGCTTCGCTCCTCTACTTTTCCAGTGTTCCCATAGATCTTGATTCAGTGCTACGCAATGACGTCCTCCAAACCTGCATTCTCAGAATGCCGATGCTGGACTCAATTAGAGCGTTTATGCTAATAATGCCATCTTTTATTGTGGTGCTCTGTTTTTTGTTTCCTCCTTGCATTAGCCGTTTTGCGTTATTTTGCTTCCAAAGTAGCAGGATACTCTAACTTCGTCTACATCGTGACCGCCAGTTTTCGTGTTAAGTTCATCGCTAACCGGAATTTTGCTAGTCCTCATTCCATGTGTCTTTGCGTCTTTGTGTTTACTCTCAAACCATGGTGTTCATTAGACTGTTCTTGTTCTTTGTATCATTCAAGAGTACTGCTGTTCGCAAGCACGGCAGTACTGGTGGTCTCACTAGAAGGACAGTGATTCTTCATTCCTGAATATAATCCGGCTCCCGTTGTAGGAGGTCACCATAAGTTTCTTTCATAAACTAGCGTCCGGATATTTTTTGTGATCCGCAGCTGTGATGTAAAATTCCAAGCCTCCCGATTGAGGGTCTGTCAAAGAACCTGTGTTCTGTCATATCGAAAACCTTGTTTGATCAAAATGGCCCAGCGGTAATAATCTTATTTCTAAGATCGTGCACGTTTATAAGATTAGGACGTCCCGCGTGTTTCTCGATCGAAGAAAAAGTAGGATGTAAAACTGGGAAACGGGAGTTCTGTGGTGCCGAAGGTACCACTGCCAAAAAGGCTGATATATGGAAAGTAAACATTCTTGCTTTACAACTGAAATGCGCAGATTGGTAAATATTTGGTATTATCACTGGTTTTGTTGGTTCGTTGTCCAGCTTCTGTTTCATTTGGTCTATCCCATTTTTCCAATATGAACTAAAAGCTTAGACAGTCGTGTCACAAAAATCAGAAATGTAAGTCCATTAGTGTATGTTGTTTGTTTTCATCAGTCGTCTGACTGGTTTGATGCAGCCCGCAACGAATTCCTCTCCTGCGCTAACCTGTTCATCTCAGAGAAGCATTTGCAACCTACGTCCTCAATTATTTGCTGGTTGTATTCCTATCTCTGTCTCCCTCTACAGGTTTTGCCCTCTACAGCTCCCTCTAGTACCATGGAAGTCATTCCTCCCATGTCTCAACAGGTGTCCTATCATCCTGTCCTTTCTCCTTATCAGTGTTTTCAACGCATTCATTTCCTCTCCGATTCTGCTCAGAATATCCTCATTCCTCTTCTTATCAGTCCACCTAATTTTCAACATTCGTCTGTAGCACCACAAGTCAAATGAATTGATTTTCTTCGGTTCCGGGTTTCCCACAGTCCATGTTTCACTACCATATAATGCTGTACTCCAGACGTACATTCTCAAAAATTTCTTCCTCAAATTAAGGCCGATATTTGATATTAGTAGACATCTCTTAGCCAGAAATGCCCTTTTTTCCATTCATAGTCTGCCTTTTATGTCCTCCTTGCTCCGCCCGTCATTGGTTATTTTACTGCCTAGGAAGCAGAATTCCTTAACTTCATATACTTCGTGACCATCAATCCCGTTGTTAAGTTTCTCGCTGTTCTCATTTCTACTACTTCTCATTACCTTCGTCTTTCTTCGATTTACTTTCAATCCATACTCTATAATCATTAGACTATTCATTCCATGTAGCAGATCATGTAATTCTTCTTCACTTTCACTCAGGATGGTAATGTCATCAGCGAATAGTATCATTGATCCAGAATGAGATTTTCACTCTGCAGCGGAGTGTGCGCTGATATGAAACTTCCTGGCAGATTAAAACTGTGTGCCCGACCGAGACTCCAACTCGGGACCTTTGCCTTTCGCGGGCAAGTGCGAAAGGCAAAGGTCCCGAGTTGGAGTCTCGGTCGGGCACACAGTTTTAATCTGCCAGGAAGTTTCATATCAGCGCACACTCCGCTGCAGAGTGAAAATCTCATTCTGGAAACCTCCCCCAGGCTGTGGCTAAGCCATGTCTCCGCAATATCCTTTCTTTCAGGAGTGCTAATTCTGCAAGGTTCGCAGGAGAGCTTCTGTAAAGTTTGGAAGGTAGGAGACGAGGTACTGGCAGAAGTAAAGCTGTGAGTACCGGGCGGGAGTCGTGCTTCGGTAGCTCAGATGGTAGAGCACTTGTCCGCGAAAGGCAAAGGTCCCGAGTTCGGGTCTCGGTCGGGCACACAGTTTTAATCTGCCAGGAAGTTTCAGTATCATTGATATCTCGTATCATTGATATCTTTTCACCTTGAATTTTAATTCCACTCCTGAACCTTTCTCTTATTTCCGTATTGCTTACTCGATGTACATATTGAATAGTAGGGGCGAAAGGCTACATCCTTGTCTTACAACCTTTTTAATACGAGCACCTCGTTCTTATTAGTCTCTCTTGGCTTTTGTTTATATTGTATATGACCCTGACCCGTCTCTCCCTATAGCTTACTCCTACTTCTCTCAGAATTTCGAACATCTGGCAGCAATTTACATTGTTGAACGCTTTTCCGAGATCGACAAATCCTATGAACGTGTCTTGATTTTTCTTTAGTCCTCCTTCCATTATTGACCTCAACGTCAGAATTGCCTCTCTCGTGCCTTTACCTTTCCTAAAGCCAAAGTGATCGTCATCTAGCGCATTCTCAACTTTTTTCTCCATTCTTCTCTATATTATTCTTGTAAATAACTTAGATGCATGAGCTGTTAAGGTGATTTGCGATAATTCTCGCAGTTGTCAGCTCTTGCCGTCTTCGGAATTGTGTGTGTGTGATGCTTTTCCAAAGGTTAGACGATGTGTCGCCAGACTCATACTCTCTTCACACCAACGTGAATAGTCGTTTCGTTGCCACTTTCGCAAATGATTTTAGAAATTCTGATGGAATGTTATCTAGCCCTTCTGCCTTATTTGATCTTAAGTCCTGCAAAGCTCTTTACATTCTGGTTCTAATACTGGATCCTCTGCCTCTTCTAAATCGACCCCTGTTTCTTCTTCTATCACATCAGACAAATCTTCCCCCTCATAGAGGCTTTCAGTGGTCTCTTTCCACCTATCCGCTCTCTCCTCTGCATTTGACCGTGGAATTCCCGTTGCACTCAATGTTGTCACTCTTGCTTTTAATGTCACGGAAGATTGTTTCGACTTTCCTGCATGCTGAATCTGTCCTTCCGACAATCATTTCCTTTTCGATGTCTTCACATATTTCCTGCAGCCATTTCGTCATAGCTTCCCTGCACTTCCCATTTATTTCATTCCTCAGCGACTTGTATTTCTCTATTCCAGGGTTTCACAGAAAATTTTTGTACTTCCTACTTTCATAGATCAATTGAAATATTCCTTCTGTTACGCATGGTTTCTTCGCAGTGACTTTTGTAACCAGACAGTGTGGACTTCTATAATATTTGGTGGATCCTCAAATTGAACTTTAGTCAATTTATTTCGCAAGGTGGTGGTAATGCTGTGGCACTTGGGTCTCTTTGGTCTCTTTGGTATGAAGTTCCCACTGAATACAGCGACGGGCCGATCTACTGCAGCCACGAAGTACTAAACGGATGCAAGTCCCCACTTACGAGGAAAACACGACCTGACTTCCCAGAAACTTCGCTCAGTGGAAGAGAAGTCAAAAACAAGAGAATACGAGTCTCGACCTGCCCACAGATACTAGAGTGCTTCTGAGAGAACAACGGTAAAAGTTTTTGACGTAATTTAAATGCTATTTAGCGTATTATGATTACAGCCGAAATGGGTGACACAGTGGCTAGGGTCGCGGCGTCTTGTATTTGCTAACCATGTTCGAAATCCAAGTATTGTTTTCATCTTATTCCTTTCACATAGGACGACACGTCACAGACGGCCAGCAGCAGTTTATGACGCGGCAATTGAACAAGTTCGACAGTCTTACATTCGTAGTCTATGTAAATCAACGAGATGTACCGAACCGAATGCGCCTAGTGTTACACAATGTATTACAGAAACGCCTTTCATTTGGGCCATAAAAACTGGCGCAGTCGCAAGCTTTAAGAGAAAGTGGCACGGAAATAACGAGCAGAATTTTGTGTAGAAATATTGAATGAAATGCAGACTGAACATGATTGTCGTAACAAAACTGCTTTCAGTGACAAAGTAATCTTCGATACCTGCGGTAAAGTGAATCGGTATAATGTTCGGATATGGAGTGAGCAGAAACCACGTCACGTAGTTAAACCTATACAGGTCTTTCATAAGGGAAATGTTTTTTGTGCTGTAAGGTGTAAAAAGATTTACGGTACTTTCTTTTCAGTCGAGTCTAAAAGGCATGTCGTGTCTTGACATGCTTGAAAATTATCTAATGCCTCAATTACAACACTATATAGGCACAGAGTTTATTTTCCAGCAAGATGGGCACCACCACATCATCATTGTGAAGTTGTCGTTTATCTCCATAGGAATGCGCCGACTAGGATTGGACATGATGGAACAAAACCCTGACCACCAGGCTCCTTGATTTAACCCCAATTGACTTCTGAGTATATAGTTACATTAAAGACAGTGTTTGCTCCTCCGCTCGCGGGAAACATCGACGACCTGCGACAACAGATAACAAGTAGTTGCCACCATACATCAAGACTTGCCTCAGAGTATTTGGCAGGAAACTTATTACAGATGGGACATTTTTCGTTTTGCATAAGGTAGCACATGTAACTAATACTTGAAGATATACTGCATTCAGTGCTGTATCAAACATTTCTCTAAGTTATTCATCTTTTTCACAATTAAAGGCTACTTTTGTATAATTAAGCGGGCCGAAGTGGGCGAGCGGTTCTAGGCGCTACAGTCTGGAACCGTGCGACCGTTACGGTCGCAGGTTCGAATCCTGCCTCGGGCAAGGATGTGCGTGAAGTCCTTAGGTTAGTTAGCTTTAAGTAGTTCTAAGTTCTAGGGGACTGATGACCTCAGAAGTTAGGTCCCATAGTGCTCAGAGCCATTTTTTTTTGTATAATTAATTTATAAACACATTGTAATTTGTCAATTTATAGTTTTAATGGCAAGTACAATATTACCTGACAAAGCTGGAAATGTATTCTCATAATGTGCTAAGGCTTGATGTTAATTTCATTTGGCTCACTGAAGTATGTATGAGCTCATAGTTATTAAAACGAAATTTTTCATGATTTATTTGACACATAGTACCATAATTATTAATTGTCTACGTCAGTGTACAAACAGACTTACAGACTTCGTTGCTCCAGGCGTCGAATATAAAGAAGACTACGAGACTCTACAAGTGAGATGGTATAATGGGCGTAACACGAGCGGTCGCTGCGGTTACAACGATACGATCTAGTAAATATCAGAAATCCTGAAAGTGAGACAAAGACGCCCACGAGACGGCGTTCAGCAGTGAATCAGTCTGCTACGATGTGGCTGTTGTGTTGCCGCAGTCACGGCGGTTCCGTAACTAAGCTATCTGAGGTTATCTACAACAGTCGCCACGCGTAGAATACGGCCTGCTCAAGCAGTGACTTGCAGAATGTTGGGATCAAAATACCACGACACTTGCTATTCAGGGCGATTCAGCTGAATGCTGATACGTCAGTCATTGTGAAAAGGCTAAAATTTTCTTCCTCGGTCATTCTGAGGTTAGCGTTCTAGTATGCACGACGTTTAACAGGCATGTCACTGCATCCACAAAACTCGGAAAACCGTTGAATGTTGGAATAAAATCACATAATGTTTGTTCACAGACATTTAACTGAGATGGCCACGATACTTTGAAGAAAGAAGTGGTAAGTGCTAAGCGTATAGCACAATTCTGTACAAACAACTGCACAGAGATAATTTTAAACCTTCACCGAGGCTTTAAACTGCAAATAAATTAAACTGCGCCATTACACATGGGACCGTCTGTGTAATGTTGGCCGTGTGGTACTATGGAATCGCCGGCCGGAGTGGCCGTGCGGTTCTAGGCGCTACAGTCTGGAGCCGAGCGACCGCTATGGTCGCAGGTTCGAATCCTGCCTCGGGCGTGGATGTGTACGATGTCCTTAGGTTAGTTAGGTTTAAGTAGTTCTAAGTGCTAGGGGGCTGATGACCTCAGAAGTTAAGTCGCATAGTGCTCAGAGCCATACTATGGAATCAACAACGAGTGAGGATAGGCCCTTAGAGGAAACGAAGAGAAACTATCTCCGAAATTGTGTGTTACTACGAACTGGATCGACCAAGAATGCTCTGTGATTAAGGTAATGAACAATCAGCGAAGAACTACGTGTTTTGAGCTTTACGATATTTAGGTCTGTAATTTACGCACGATTCCAAACTGAATCTGTTACGAAAGCCGCAGCTAGTTCACTAATTATTTATTTCGCTTGACAAGATTTAGGCCTACGGGCCTCCTCTTGCATCTATCCAGGCATCGTTAGTGAGGCTAGAATGTGCTTAATACAGCATGTCATCCACGTCCAATACTTCTGTTACTCGATTAAAGATAACCTCTTTGTGCGTAACGTCACTCTTTTCACTTTCTTTGCTTATTTGGATATTTGAATTTCATAAATATGTTTCACAGATCCAATTCTTTCTGGGTAAAGATCATCACTGCAGATGTATCACTAGATTAGACTGAAGAATCACAAACCAGTAAATTAGCATTTTATCCAACTTCAATATTACATGCAGACTGTAACAAATGTCTCGGAGAGGTAGTTGATGGGATTAGGAGAATCAAAGTGATCGACATATGTTGACCAACACTGAAAGTTTTCTAGCGGCTACCCACTTCAACCTG
This sequence comes from Schistocerca cancellata, assembly GCF_023864275.1. Lineage (NCBI taxonomy): Eukaryota > Metazoa > Arthropoda > Insecta > Orthoptera > Acrididae > Schistocerca > Schistocerca cancellata. The sequence goes on along the minus strand of NC_064634.1, from coordinate 89,137,926 downwards.
TAAAATATGACCTCTGTAAGACTTAAGACAGTTTCAAACTCAATTACACATGCCAACGTCGTTCCCTCCTCGTGTCGCCTCTATTGTCTTAGATGTATTTCCCCTAAAGACAGTGATGTTTGCTACTTTATGTTGGCAGCAACCGTCACAAGGAAGCCGGTAGTTGCGCAGGGGGGGGGGGGGCTACGTTTTCAGTGAGTGATTATACGCCACAGTTTCTTTTAATCTGGATATAACAATAACACCACAGAAACATTGTAATCCGCTGAAATTGTTGACATCCAACGTGTCATACCGGCAGGTACTCGTGTACCGTCGAACAGACTTGGAGATCACTAATCAAGACTGAAGTGCGTATAGAAACAATCAATTATTCAAAGGTAGGGAGGACCCTCATTCTGAAAAAGCTAGCTGTATTACAATGGCGACGTAAACAAAACAACATCGTATTACACATATTCTTTTATAGCGTCCCGACGCCAATATGTAATAATAAAATTTTTTGCAAGTGAAGAAAAAATACAAAAATGTCGTGTGACCGTCAAATCCGTAAAATGAGTGTTTTATGCGAACAATTACGAAAATTAGTAGTTTAAAGACACAAGGACAGTGATGATGAGTTTGAAAAATAAACGATGTCATTGTGCCGATAAATGTTTATCTGTGGTCTTAAACCGAATTATATATCACATAATCGTAGTTTTGAGAATTACAGAATTGTCTGTAAATGTGTGAATGCCTCACGTGTTCCAATATTTCTACGTAATCCAAACTGATCCTCCTCGAGGTCGGCTCCTACATTTTTCCATTCGTCTGTAAAGGATTCGGGTTAGTATTTTGCAGCCGTGGCTTATTAAACGGATAGTTCGGTAATTTTCACATCTGTCAACACCTGCTTTCTTTGTGACTGGAAATACTATATTCTTCTTGAAGTCTGAGGGTATTTCACCTGTCTCTTACATTTTGCTCACTACATGGTAGAGTTTCGTCAGGGCTGGCTCTCCCAAGGCTATCAGTAGTTCCAAAGGAATGTTGTCTACTACCGGGGCCTTGTTTCGGCTTAGGTCTTTCAGTGCTCTGTCGAACTTTTTTCGCAGTATCGTATCTCCCATTTCATCTTCATCTACATCCTCTTCCATTTCCATAATATTGTCCTCAAGTACATCGCCCTTGTATAGACCCTCTATATACTCCTCCCATCTTTCTGCTTTCCCTTCTTAGCTTACAACTGAGTTTCCATCTCAGCTTTTGATATTCATACAAGTGGTTCTCTTTTCTCCAAAAGTCTCTTTAATTTTCCTGTAGGCAGTATCTATCTTATCCCTAGTGAGATATGCCTCTACATTCTTAGAGAGGACATCAAAAGCAGTATAGCACTGGTGAAAATGGCATCTATGCTCAAGAGAAGTCTTATAGTATCAAACATAGGCCATACTTTGAGGAAGACATTTAAGAGACGTTTGGAGTACAGCATTGTGTGGCAGGGAAACAGGGACCGTGAGAAAACCGGAACAGAAGAGTATTGAAAATTAGTTGGACTGATAACTAACGTAAGGAATGTAGAGGTCGTGTGTAGAATAGGAGAGGAAAGGAATATTTGAAAAGCCCTGACAAGGAGAAGGGAGAGGGTGATAGGATATGTGTTAAGACATCAGAGAATAATTTCCATGTGAGTAGAGGGAGTTGTAGACGGTAAAAAGCTTAGAGGACGATAGAGATTGGAAAACATCCAGTAAATAATTGAGGGTGTAGGTTGCAAGTGCTTCTTTGAGATGAAGAGGTTGGCACCTTAGAGGAATTCGTGGCGTTCATCATCAAACATGCCAGAAGACTGACGACTAAAATCAAAAGAAGTTTTGTCCACCTGCCATAATGATGGTGATGACCTCAGTCTAGTTATAATGGGCTCTAAATTGCGAAAGAGCTAGAACACTTCTTCGATACTGTGGAAAAAATCTCTTCTACTGCAAGCTCTTTGATTTCCGTATTGTGAGAGGAGATAATATACGCCAAAACCAGGAAAAAAAATGTCGAGTAAACATGAGCTCCATAGTATATACCTTAAGAGCTAGCAACAATTATTCAACAGAAAGGCGTGTTTCACATTAGTGAAGATGAATGAGAGCTCATAGCTCTTACGTACTCATCTTACAGATCATGTTTATTGGACTTTTTTCCTTATTTTGTTCCGTACTACCACCTCTCAAACAATTGAAAGCAAAGAGCTTGCAGTAGAATACATCTGTTTCACAGTCTCGAAGATGAATGAGTTCTCATAGTTCTCAAGATGTGTATTTTACAGCTCACATTTACTGAACTTAAATGCTTCGACTGGTCGTTCCTGCCACAGCACTCACTCATGACCACTCCTCCTCGAACTCCCTGCGTGTCTGCACTTCTGGACAGACTGATCAGATTCCGTTGATATCGTTCCACGCGCTGTAACAAGTAGGTAGTTTAAATCATTTTGGGTCGTAGGAACTTGCACATAGATCTCATTTATAATCTTCCCGCAGAGAATAAATTCGAGTTAATTGAGGCGAATGTGCAGGCCAACTGGCTTCACATACTATCCAAAAACCAGGAAACAAGATGGATGAGTATTTTATAATCATAAGGGTGTACTGAGTGTGGCATCCGACGTGCTGTTATCACACTCACCGAAGTTTAAGTGGTACTTTCCGTTGGGGGGCCGACAGAAATTTTACACATCTTTATCGTTCAAGTTGGTTCAGTGCAGTTAGGACCACAAATTATACGTGCGAACTATGTTGACACTGGGCGCGTTGTCCGATTATTTTATTTTACAGGTACAAAATTTAGGAACATGAAAACGAAAGTGTGTTTAATAATACAGCATTTTTTGTGAAGACATTAACCACCATGTCATTCAATTTTCACAAGCTAACGAGTTAGAAAATCAATTAGTAGAAAAGTGCAACCTTATAGTCATACTTAAGATCTGTTTTAAATCTTTTTTTTTTTTTTTTTTTTTTTTGGTGATCAGTCTTCTGACTAGTTTGATGCAGCCTGTCACGAATTCCTCTCCTGTGGGTTCGCACGTGCCCCCGTAGAAAGTTCGAGTCCTCCCTCGGGCGCGGGTGTGTTTTTTTTTCTTTACTGTAAGAGTGTTAGTTAGATTAAGTAGTGTGTAAGCTTAGGGATCAATGACCTCAGCAGTTAGGTCCCGTAAGACCTAACGACAATTTTCCATTTTTCCGCTACTATGACAATCTCCTCATTTCAGAGTAGCACTTGCAACCTATGTGCTCGATTATTTGCTGGATTTATTCCAATCTCTGTCTTCCTCTACAGTTTTTGCCCTCTACAGGTCCCTCTACTAGCATTGAATTCATTCCCTCATGTCTTAACAGATGTCTATAATCCTGTCCCTTCTCCTTATCAGTGTTTTCCACCATTCTTTTCCTCTCCGATTGTGCGCAGAACTCCTCATTCCTCATTTTTTAAGTCGACCTAATTTTCGTCTGTAGCAGCACATGTCAAATGCTTCGATTTTCTTCTGTTCTGGTTTTCCCACAGTCCATGTTTAACTACCATATAATGCTGTACTCCAGACGTAAATCCTCGGAAATCTGAGGAAGAATTTCTTCCTCAAATTAAGGCGGATATTTGATATTAGTAGATATCTCTTGGTCAGAGATGCCCTTTTTGCCATTCCTAGTCTGCTTTTGATGTCCTCTTTGCTCCGTCCATCATCGGTTATTCTACTGCCTAGGTAGCACAATTCCTTAACTTCATCTACTTCATGACCATCAACCGTGTTGTTAAGTTTCTCGGTGTTCTCATTTCTACTACTTCTCATTACCTTTGTCTTTCTTCGGTTTAATCTCAATCAATACTGTGTACTCATTAGACTGTTCATTCCGTTCAACAGATCATTTAATTCCTCTACAGTTTCACTCCGGATAGTGATGTCAGCAGCCAATAGTATCATTGATATCTCGTATCATTGATATCCTTTCACCTTGAATTTTTAATTCCATTCCTGAACTTTTCTTTGATTGCCTTCATTGCTTCCACGATGCACAGATTCAACAGTAGGGGCGAAAGGCACATCCTTATCTTACACCCTTTTTAATATGAGCCTTAGTTCTTGGTCGTCCACTCTTGGCTGTTGTATGTATTGTATATGACCTATCTCTCCCTATAGCCTACTCCTACTTCTTTCAGCTTTTCGAACATCTGACACCATTTTACACTGTCGAACGCTTTTTCCCGGTCGACAAATCCTGTGAACGTGTCTTGAATTTTTTTAGTCTTACTTCCACTATTAACCGCAATGTCAGAATTGCCTGTCTCGTGCCTTTACCTTTCATAAAGCCAAACTGATCCTCATTTTGCGCGTCCTCAATTTTCTTTTCCATTCTTCTGTATATTATTCTTGTAGGCAACTTGGATGCATGAGCTGACGTGCTGACTGTGCGATAATTCTCGCATTTGTCAGCTCTTTCCGTCTTCGGAATTGTGTGAAGATTATTTTCCGAAAATCAGATGGTATGTCGTCAGACTCATACATTTTACATAGCAGCGTGAAAAGTCGTTTTGTTGCCACTTCCCTCAATGATTTTAGAAATTCCTTTGGAACGTTAAGTCCTCCGAAGCTCTTTTGAATTCTAGATCGCGTCCTGTTTCTTCTCCTATCACATCAGACAAATCTTCCGCCCTCATAGAGGATTTCAACGTATTCTTTCCACATATCCGGTCTTTCCTTTGTATTTAACAGTAGAATTCCCGTTGCACTCTTAATTTTAGCGCCGTTGCTTTGAATGTCACCGAAGTTTGTTTTGATTTTCCTGTATGCTGAGGCGGTCCTTCCGACATTCATTTCTTTTTCAATGTCTTCACATTCTTCCTGCAGTCATTTCTTCTTATCTTCCATGTACTTCCTATTTATTTCATTCCTCAGCGACTTTTATTTGTCTATTCCTGAGTTTCCCGGAACATTTTTGTACTTCCTCCTTTCATCAATCAACTGAAGTATTTCTTCTTGAACAGGGTATCCGCTATTACTAAACTGAAACTATGTATTTACTAATATCATCACAAGTCTGACAGTTCAAAGAATTAAATTAATCCTAGTAATAGATACTTTTGAGTTCTTCATATCGTCATTGTCCTTTGATTTTTACGTGTTACAAACAAAGAAAATCTCCACGTTCTCATCCGGGTGTCCCATTCGATCGCGGACGACCGTCTTGTCATAATTTGCCGGTGGCGTAATTTAAAAACGACGTGTAGGGCACTGTGTCAGTACACCGCTCTCCCAGCTGTTGCCGGCTTTCTAGACCTTGGAGCTGCCTACTTCTCATTCAAGTAGCTCCTCAATTAACCTCATCAGGCTTACTGGACCCCGTAAGAGTTCTTCACCAACGAAACAGACGCAGCGGTACCGTGAATATGGGTCCAGCCTGAAGCAGCCGTACTTACTGCCCACGGATGTAGGGAGGGGGATTTTCATTTTACATACGCAGAAGGAAGGACGTCATAGGTCGTGTTTTAGGTTGTGGAATATCTTCCATGGCAGTAGAGGGAATTGTAAGGGGTAAAAACTGTAGGAGGACACATACATTAGAATATATTACAGAAATAATTCAGGAATTTTTCGTGTAATTTTTATACTGAGACGAAGTCCGCCTGCTTAGCTTGGGTGGTAACCGGTTCGATTCCCTACCGGGTTGGAGATTTTCTCCTCTCGTGGACTTATGCCTGCTTCAACTGTACAGTAATCACAATTTGCTAAGTCTTTTAATTTTAACACATGTATTTATTTTGCTGACAGGCGTGTGACCAGCTCTTAATCTATTAATATTGACAGTTTCTTTCCATTTAAGGTCAGAATATATGAACTGTGGGGTAGGAGTAATGTTTGGAGTCAATTAACCAGTCCCTATGGAGATAACGTCCTCATTACATAACGACGGCCATTCGCTTTTTGCCTTAGTGAGGTCTGTGTCGCTGGCCGGGGTGGCCGAGCGGTTCTAGGAGCTACAGTCTAGAACCGCGCGACCGCTACGGTCGCAGGTTCGAATCCTGCCTCGGGCATGGATGTGTGTAATATCCTTAGGTTAGTTAGGTCTAAGTAGTTCTAAGTTGTAGAGGACTGATGACCTCACAAGTTACGCCCGATAGAACCATTTGAACCATCTGAACGTCTGTGTCCTTTTCTTTTTTTGTGACGTTAGTCCTCTTACAGGTTTGATGCGACTCGCCACGACTTCCTATCTTGCGCCAAACTTTTCGTCTCAGTGAAACGAAATGAAATGAGCGTATGTTATCGTTGGCCGGGGGGCCCCGCCCGGGTAAGTTCGGCAGCTAAGCGCAAGTTTTAGTTCAGGTGACGCACATTGGGTGACCTGGGCGCCGGTGATGAGGATGAAATGATGATAACACAACACTCAGTCCACGAGAGGGCAAAATCTCCAACCCGGCAGGGAATCGAACCCGGGCCCGTTGTACGGGAGGCAGGAGCGTTACCACCCAGCTAAGCAGGCGGACTTTGTCTCAGTATAACAATTACATGGAAAATTCCTGAATTATTTCTGGGATACATTCTAATGTATCTGTCCTCCTACAGTTTTTACCCCCTACAATTCCATCTACTGCCATGGAAGATATTCCACGTTCTAAACTACGACCTATTAAGTCCTTCCTTCTAGTAAGAGTTTTATATTTTTTTCCCTGCCGATTCTGCGGTAAACCTCAGTTCTAATAACTCGACCCTATTTTCAACATCGTTGCGTAGCACCATATCTCAAGCGCTTGGATTCCCTTCTTTTTTTTTGCTTTGCTCTGAGTACGTGACTCTTTTGTTGACGATGCTGTGCTCCAGACAGATTATCTGAAATCTCTTCTTCAGTGTAAGGCACATGGCTGAAACAAGTGGAGCCGTTTTGGATGGGGACGAGAATGTTACGCCACCAGTTCTCAAACGTATGATATTTTTAACACATCTTGTTTCGTGACTACGTTATCTCGTTGTCAAGTGCTATAAAACAAGGACACCAATCAATAAATCGCAATGATACACACACTGAAAACAATATTTATATCTGCCTCTAGTGTAACGTACCATAAAACTTCTATGCCATTAAGTGCCGTCAAAAGTGAAATCCCACCAGCAACATGCACTGTCGAACGCTAAATTCTTCCTACAATATTTCAGTAAGCTTCAGTAAGGTGCAGAATAGCTTCACTTCGTCTACTTTCTCGTTCCAAATTTTGATATTAAGTTTCTGACTAACGTAATTTCTGCTACTCCTCATTATTTCCGTCCTCCTTCGGATTTCTCTTAGTCCATATTTAGCGCTCAGCAGATTTTTTGTTATATCCCACTTGGCAGATAAAATTTCACGAGAACATCCGGCCGCAACGAAAACAACCTTTGTTTTAATGATTTCCACTCCAACCCACGTATCATATCTGTGGCACTCTCACCACTATTTCGTGACAGTACAAAACGAGCTTCCATTCTTTCAACCTTTTCGAAGTCCTCCATCGATCCTATGTGATGCGGATCCCACACCGCACAGCAACAGTCTAAAAGATGACTTACAACCTTAGTATAGGCAGTCTCATTAGTAGACCTGCTGCATTTTCTCAGTGCTCTGCGAATAAAGCGAAATTCTTGGTTTGCTTTTCCCACAACACTGTCTCTCTGATCGATCCACTTACGGTCTTCGTAAATGACATCCCTAAGTATTTACTTGATTAGGTTAGTGTGATATATCGTGTAATCGAAATTTACCTGATTCTCTTTGTTACTCATGTGGATGACTTCACACTTTTCATTATTTAGAGCCACTAACACTTCTCGCACGAAACGGATATCTTATCTAAAACGTTTTGCAATTTGTTTTGATCATTTGACGACTTTATAAGACGGTAAATGACAGTATATTCTGCAAACAATCTAAGAAGGCTACTCAGCTTGTCTTCTAAATCGTTTATGTAGATAAGGAACAGTAGAGGGCCTATAACACTAACTTGGGGTACGCCGGATATTACTGCTGTTTTATTCGGTGATTTTCCGTTAATTACTACGAACTGTAAACTTTCTGCCTGGAAAACACGATTCCAGTCTCACAACTGAGACGATAGTCCTTAAGCCCGCAATTTGATTAGAAGTCACTTGTGAGGTATGGTACCAAAAGCCTTATGGGAAATCTAAAAGTGTGCAATCAATTTGACATCTAAAAACGTGAATCAGTTTGAACGTTATTTTCTGAATCCGTGTTTGCTGTTTCTCAATAAACAGTTTTCTTCAAGATAACTCATAATGTTCGAACACAGTAAGTGTCCCAAAATCCTACCGCAAATTAACTTTAGAGATATGGGTCTGCCAGCCTGGCTGGCCGAGTGGTTCTAGGCGCTACAGTCTGGAACCGCGCGACCGCTACGGTCGCAGGTTCGAATCCTGCCTCGGGCATGGATGTGTGTGATGTCCTAACGTTAGTTAGGTTTAAGTAGTTCTAAGTTGTAGGGGACTGATGATCTCAGAAGCTAAGTCCCACAGTGCTCATAGCCTTTTGAACCACTTTTTTTGATGTGGGTCTGCAATTCAGCGGATTATCCTTGTTTCCTTTCTTCGGTATTGACGTGACTTGTGCAACATTTCAGTCTTTAGGTACGGATCGTCCAGCGAACGGTCGGTTGCTAAATATGGGGCTATTGTATCAGCATACTATGAGAGGAACCAGATTCGAATATAATCAGGACGGGAGGCATTGCCTTTGTTAAGTGACTTACGCTGCTTTGATTCACTGAGAATACCTTCTTCTAAGTTACTCAAGTTGGCAGCTGTTTTGGAATATTTACGTCTTCTTTCGTGAAGGAATGTCGGAACACCGTATTTAGTAACTCTGCTTTAGTGGCTCTGTCACCACTAATTTCACCATTGTTATTATGCAGTGAAGTTGTTGATTGTGTTTTCCCGCAGATGTATTTTAATATAACTTAGAGATCTTGTGTTTTTCTGCCGGATTTCGAGACAAAGTCGTGTGAAAAGTATGAAAAATTATTACATTGGAGCTTACGCTACGGTTAGAGCTTCTGTAAACCGCTAATGTTGAGGGTTTTGCGTTCCTGACCTGTTTAGTGTACCACGGGGATCAGTAAAATGACTTATATATTTACTTAGCATGTTGTTGTTGTTGTTGTTGTCGTGGTCTTCAGTCCAGAGACTGGTTTGATGCAGCTCTCCATGCTACTCTATCCTGTGCAAGCTTCTTCATCTCCCAGTACCTACTGCAACCTATAACCTTCTGAATCTGTTTAGTGTATTCATCTCTTGGTCTCCCTCTACGATTTTTACACTCCACGCTTCCTTCCAATACTAAATTGGTGGTCCCGTGATGTCTCAGAACATGTCCTACCAACTGATCCCTTCTTCTAGTCAAGTTCTTCCACAAATTTCTCTTCTGCCCAGACCTATTCAGTACCTCCTCATTAGTTCTGTGATCTACCCTTCTAATCTTCAGCATTATTCTGTAGCCCATTTTGAAAGCTTCTATTCTCTTCTTATTTAAAGTATTTATCGTCCAAATTTTACTTCTATACATGGCTACACTCCATAAGCTTAGTATATATATCTGAATTTCTCATCTATTTCTCTGAACCGCATCTGGTCTACGCTTACAATTCAGAGAGGAAACAGTGGAGACTCTGTCTTAGGAAAGCCTCAAGCGAACCTTTATCCACTTTTTAATTAGATATATTTTTAGTTTATTTTTGTTGGGTTTGGATGTTCTGGTATTCAGTTTCGCTACAGCAAGCTTGTGGTCACTAACACATGTATCCATAATGATCCTCCGTGTTTGCTCAGGATTATTTGTTGCTAGGATGTCGAGTATGTTTTCGAAACCATTGGCAATTCGAGAGGACTCCTGAACTAATTTTTCAAAATGGAAATGAGTGTTTCGGGGGCAAGTCCGGCCTCCTTGGTGCAGGTCTTATTACATTCGACACCACACTGGGCGGCCTGCGTGCTGGATGGGGATGAAGTGATGATGAAGACAACACAACACTCTGTCCCTGAGCGGAGATAATCCCCGACCCAGCCGGAAATCGAAACCGGGACCGTAGAACGGGAATCCGTCATAGGACGGCAATTCGTCACGCTGACCACTGAGCTATCGGGGCGACATTGTTCAAAAGAGACTTCTGTCTCTAAGCTGGTCGTAGGTTGTGTTCCAAAAATGAACAGCATAGAGACAGAAGTGGAGACACTGTCTGCAGGACCTGACCATCATTTTGCAGGACAACGCTCAAGCACGTACGGTGCAAGCTGGTACTGATTTGTTTGACTGGTGGAGCTGCTAAGTGCTATACCACCTTCTGCACTACCCTGATTTAAGACCTCGTAAGTTCCACTCGATTTCTAAACTGAAGGAAACACTTCATGGCATTCGCCTGAGAACTGCCACAAAATCGTCGGACAATAGACCTTGCCGCTCGAACTGTCAACACAACTGGCACTGCTAAGAGTATCCTACGACGTACACATCGCTGGCAACGGGTTATACACAATGCTGGTGACTACTTTGAAACACGTATATATCTTGTACAAGCTGTAAATAAATAGCTGTCACTATTAAAGTTCCAACGCTCGTATTTAAATGACTTGACTGTGTCAAGCATGACACTTTATTCCAACATTGCAGGTTTGATCTTCCTACTCATCCGCATTAACTTAACGTTTTTCAACATTTAGGGCTAGCTGCCGTTCACCACACCAACTGAAATTTTGTTTTAAGTCGTCTTGTATTGTCCTACAGTCTGTAATCTCCCCCTGACTTATCGACCATAATGACAGTTAAAAATTTAACCGCGTGTACCTAATGGAAATTTGGGAAAAGCAATCGTCACCGAAGGTAATCTGTCGGTAAAGAGGGAGGAAAGGGTTACATGTAAATGAAAGGAAAAATGTAAATGAAACTGGTAAATTAATTTTGAAAAGGGGTAAAGTTAATAAAGAATATAAATGTGCGGTCGTCACGTTAACAAGTAATTGGCGCAAATTAGATATTTGCGATTTGGGGAAAATTACGGTAGCCAGTCCTATGGACAACTACTATAATATCTGAAAAAGAAAGGTTATTGCACATATAATTAGCACTAAAAGCGTTGCAACTGAAGGTTGACATGTGTAGTGTGAAAACTGAAAGTTTGTCAAAAGTAATAAATTTCGCTACACTCTGACTTAATTTAGCAGAAGAATTAATACAACCGGAAAATCGAAAGTTAATTTAGTGACTGAAGTTAATAGTGAGCTTTCTTTCTGAAGCACATCGAAATTCAGTAAAATACGGTTAGTCTTGGACTACCTCAACAATCATTTCAAAAGCTACTTGAATCTACGAAATTTAGAAATAAGAGATTTAACTTTTAACTTGAATTAAATGATTCTGAACAGTTAACAATAGTAAAATTTAGTATGTACCAAGCTGAGGTGCAGTCACAGGTAAGCTAAAATACGGTAACAAAACTCGCACTCTTAATTTGTGCTTGTGTAATCTAAATATTGTAGCCAGCTATGAATACCTTAACTGAACTTTGAAATTAAAGCAGTGAAATCGAATGATGCTGGCGTTTGAATTTCAACGACACTCGGGTTCATTCCAGAAAAGGAAGGGACCCTGCTTGGTAATGCAATTGGGACAATGAGCAACAAAGGTTCATGCTACGTTGCTGTAATTTAGTTATGAAAATGGAACAGTTTGAAAAGCTGAGGTCTGCCATACAGTTCTAAAACTTTACGTGCTTCCAGTCTTCCTTGTTGGCTGATTGAAGGTTTGAAGCCGTCGATCGAGGAGGTGGCGACAGTCACTCATTGTCGGTCGTCGCTGTTGCAGAAGCTGGATATTGGCGCGCCTTTTTCTCGACACGGTCACCAGGCGAAACGGGCTCTTGATGTGTGCCAGCAAATGCTTCCCGTCCGCGACACGTGTCAGAAACTATCATAGCAAGTCGAGCAACCCCGAAAGCGCGGCAACTCGGGGGAGCATCACACAACACACCTGCTCCACTGCACCACCCCAGTCAGACTCTCCCTGCCCGCGCTCCATGCGGCAGAGTTAACACTACCAAAGATCCTCAACACTGGTTCTCCACACGACCTATGGAATTATTCGTTCGACAGCATAGTTTTCCCTAGGCCACACCCAGCGTATAAATACAAATCATGTTCACAAAACAAACCATTTATACATCGACATAAATGCATATATATACAAATAGTAAAACAATTACAATATACAAAGACACAGAAATGTTATATCTTCACGTAACAAAAGAAGGAAAAATCTATAGTACAATAAATGGAAATAGGAGGATATGCATTTCCGGCGTTACAAGTCACTCAACCTCGACACCTTACCGTACACCACTGCATCTTCAGCAAACAACCACATACTGCTGCCCACCCTGTCTGCCAAATCGTTTATGTATACAGAGAACAACAGGGTTCCTGTCACACTTCCATGGGGCACTCCTGACGATACCCTTGTATCCGATGTACACTCGCCGTAGCACCACCATTTACTCATTACGACCACGAACAACCCTACGTTGCACTTTAGCGATGTCGATACATTCATCACCGTACACAGCTTTTATTCTTTAACGGGTTTCACTGACATAGTTACGTTACACACTGCCATTTTACGCGCTACAATCCGGAGCCCTCTAGCGACAGAGGGTTGCAACTTGCACCAGCGAAGAGGGAGAATCGGCCGAGTAATATGCACGACACGTAATGCCGTAACCAAACCTGAGGAGAGAAGAAAGAATGCGGAGGCATTACCTTTCAGTATTCCCTCGTACTCGTTGTGGATAACCGCAGATGACTTTCTGGTCGTCACTGCGTGTGGAAATTTAATGCTACTGGAGAATATTCTGAGTGGAGGTGCTAAGCGATATCTCAACGTTTCAAAGTCGCCTGTGGCAGCATATGACGTTCGATACCCCCTGGTATCACTATTTCGTCACAGTTACGTTGGGAAGACGATTGCGCTAATGTTGCTTTATCAGTTTGGTAGTCATAGAGTGAATAATGAACACGAGCTAATCACTTCATTAGCACCAAAATAGTCTAATAAGTAGTACTGTAGTAAATACGAAACTGACGTTGCACTTGCATATATTCTAAGACCTCACCATGCACCGCGATGCTGACGGCGGTAGTATGCGTTTCATCTTACAAAGTGTTTTGTTCTTCACAGTGTACAATGATCTGGACAATTTCCATTGAAAGGGACAAATTAATGGCGATCTCAACTCGAACCTTGAACTCGGAGACTTAATCGAGTTGAGTAGCGGTATACCAGCTCTGTGGGTATAACTAAAATCGGTGTTCTATTTTTAATTTGTCGCAGGCCGTAACGATTCCCAGTGCCTAAGAATGCGTTTCCTTAATACTGATTTTTACCATTTGTAAAGCTTCCTTCTAAACCTTTCGAGAAAGAATCTATGGTCCAAACGCGGCCGTCTAATTCCATCCACAGAGTTCTATGCGCCCTCTGCAATACCGATGGTTGATCTGCAATTGAAGAGACACATGATACGGATGGAAACAGTTGGAATAACGCTGGACTGACTTATTAGACAAACAATACTAATTTCTCTGCAGCTAACATATGGTTATAAGTAACGGAAGTGAGAACACCTACAATGCTAAAAGAAAAAAAGTTACAACGTCTATCTTCATACTAGCCAAATTTCGTCAAAAGCTCAAATTTCTGTGCTACTCGCTCCCCTCCCCTCTTGAAGCTACATCTTCGGTAATAGATACTCTTATTCTTAATGCAATACGAGTGAATATTAAATCATCCCAGTTAAGTGAGCCGGTATCATAGAGAAATATTCGTCCAGAATGGTGTTTGCAATAATGGGTACACTTTCTCGCACGTAATTTTTTTGAGTCGTCAGTCTTCTGACTCGTTTGATTTCTCTACTGTGCCAACCTCTTCATCTCAGAGTAGCACTTGCAACCTACGTCCTAGGCTGTCTGCTGGATGTATTTCAGGCTCTCTCATCCTCTATAGTTTTTTCCCTCTACGACTCCGTCTAGTACCATGGACGTCATTCCCTCATGTCTTAACAGATGCTCTATCATCCTGTTCCTTATTTTTATCAGTATTTACCACATATTCTTTTCCTCTACGATTCCACGCAAAACCTAATAATTCCTTAACTTACCAGTCCGATTAATCTTCAGCATTCGCCTGTAGCGCCACATCTCAAATGCCTCGATTCTCTTCTGTTCCGGTTTTCCTACAGTCCGTGAAGTCCATGTTTCACTACCACTCAATGCTGTGATACAAACGTAATTCTCAGAAAGTTCTTCTTCAAATCAATGTTTGATCCTAACAGACTTCTCTTGGCCAGGAATGCCCTTTTTGCCAGTTCTAGTCTTATTTTAATGTTCTCCTTGCTCCGTCCGTCATTGGTTATTTTCTCCCTATCTCGTTTCTACTACTTGTCATTGCTTGCTCTGTTCGATTTACTCTCAGACCACATTCCGTACTCATTAGACTGTCCATTCCATTCAGCAGATAATGTAATTCTTCTCCACTTTCAGTCAGGATAGCAATGTCACGAATCGTATCATTGGCACCCTTTCACTTTGAATTTTAATACCACTGCTGAACCTTTGTTTTATTTCCATCATTGCTTCTTCGATGTACGAGGTGCATTCAAGTTCTAAGGCCTCCGATTTTTTTTCTAATTAACTACTCATGCGAAATCGATGAAACTGGCGCTACTTCTCGACGTAATCGCCCTGCAGACATACACATTTTTCACAACGCTGACGCCATGATTCCATGGCAGCGGCGAAGGCTTCTTTAGGAGTCTGTTTTGACCACTGGAAAATCGCTGAGGCAATAGCAGCACGGCTGGTGAGTGTGCGGCCACGGAGAGTGTCTTTCATTGTTGGAAAAAGCCAAAAGTCACTAGGAGCCAGGTCAGGTAAGTAGGGAGCATGAGGAATCACTTCAAAGTTGTTATCACGAAGAAACTGTTGCGTAACGTTAGCTCGATGTGCGGGTGCGTTGTCTTGGTGAAACAGCACACGCGCAGCCCTTCCCAGACGTTTTTGTTGCAGTGCAGGAAGGAATTTGTTCTTCAAAATATTTTCGTAGGATGCACCTGTTACCATAATGCCTTTTGGAACGCAATGGGTAAGGATTACGCCCTCGCTGTACTAGAACACGGACACCATCATTTTTTCAGCACTGGCGGTTACCCGAAATATTTTTGGTGGCGGTGAATCTGTGTGCTTCCATTGAGCTGACTGGCGCTTTGTTTCTGGATTGAAAAATGGCATCCACGTCTCATCCACTCTCACAACCGACGAAAAGAATGTCCCATTCATGCTGTCGTTGCGCGTCAACATTGCTTGGCAACGTGCCACACGGGCAGCCATGTAGTCATCCGTCAGCATTCGTGGCACCCACCTGGATGACACTTTTCGCATTTTCAGGTCGTCATGCAGGATTGTGTGCACAGAACCCACAGAAATGCCAACTCTGGAGGCGATCCGTTCAACAGTCATTCGGCGATCCCCCAAAACAATTATCTCCACTTTCTCGATCGTGCCCTCGGACCGGCTTGTACGAGCCTGAAGTTGTTTCAGTTTGTTGTCACATGATGTTCTGCCTTCATTAAACTGTCGCACCCACAAACGCACTTTCGACACATCCATAACTCCATCACCACATGTCTCCTTCAACTGTCGATGAATTTCAATTGGTTTCACACCACGAAAATTCAGAAAACGAATGATCGTACGCTGTTCAAGTAAGGAAAACGTCGCCATTTTAAGTATTTAAAACAGTTCTCATTCTCGCCGCTGGCGGTAAAATTCCATCTGCCGTACGGTGCTGCCATCTCTGGGACGTATTGACAATGAACGCGGCCTCATCTTAAAACAATGCGCATGTTTCAATCTCTTTCCAGTCCGGAGAAAAAAAATCGGAGGCCTTAGAACTTGAATGCACCTCGTACAGATTCAACAGCAGGGGCGAAACACTACATCCTTGTCTTACGCCCTTTCTAGTACGAGCACTTCGTTCTTGGTCGTACACTCTTATTATTCCCTCTGTGTACCCATCTCTCTCTATAATTTACACCATTTTTCTAAATATTTCCAACATCTCACACCGATTTACTTTGGCGAACGCTTTCTGCAGGTCGACAGATCCCATGAACGTTTCTTGGTTTTCTGTAGCCTTGCTTCCTTTATCAACCGCAACGTAAGAATTGCCTCTCTGGCGTCTTTACGTTTCCTAAGGCCAAACAGATCGTCATCTGAAACATCCCCTATTACCTTTTTCATTCTTATGTATATTTTTCTTGTTAGCAACTTGCATGCTTGAGCTGTTAACCTGAGTGTGCAATAATACTTGCACTTGTCACCTCTTGCTGTCTTTGGAATTGTGTGGATCATATTTTTCCGAAAGTCAGACGGTATATTGCCAGACTCATACATTTTATTCACAAATTGCTGTCTTTGGAATTGTGTGGATCATATTTTTCCGAAAGTCAGACGGTATATTGCCAGACTCATACATTTTATTCACCAACGTGAATAGTCGTTCTGTTGACAGTTCTCCTAATAATTTTAGAGATTCTGTTGGAATATTATGAATCCCTTCTGCCTTATTTGTTCCTAAGCTCTCTTAAGTTCTGTTTCTGTTACTGGATCCCCTATCCCTTCTAAATCGACTTCTGTTTCTTCTTCTATCACACCAGACAAACGTCCCCTCGTACAGACCTTCAATGTACACGTAACTTGAAGCAGATGAAACTGCTTTGGTAGGCAGGTTTTCATATGACAATAATGATGACATTACACAAACTGAAGAGATAAGCGCTGGGATCAGGTAAACAGAGAGAACCTGGTAAATGAGACATAGATAACGAGACACGCTGTGTGGTAATGATAAAGCAAAAAGGAAATGAGAGTGTCATCGTTATGTCAGCGTTTCCACACGTGCAAACTCTGCTTTTATCCAAAAGACATGTGCAAAGGTTACAACCTGCAAGAGATGATGACTTCCAGAATACTATTCACTATGAACTGGTATCAAACATTGATCTTTGAGAATGAAAATGTTGAGTATATGTGTATAAAGTTGAAAATATTCTACAACACACCTTAGACTGGTATGTACCTATCAAAAATTGAGATGAATGGTGAAAACCCGTTGTGGACCGACCGCCGTATTAGAAAGATGCTTTGAAAACAAGGAGAGCTTCATCACAGATTTAAAAGTAACCACATGCCTGTATATACATACGGCAGTGTCTTGACTGACTCTCACTGACTAACTCTTCATCACCCAGAACAGACCGCTAAGGACAGAAACTAGAAACCTGGAGAAAGTGTTGATCTTATACACAGGTGTTGATTAAGGAGGTATTTTTCGCAAAACAGGCGAAGAAATTTTTTTTGAAAATATTTCGCTACTAGGGCAATTTTAAAGGTAGAACTGTGGAAACGTATTTGTTTTGTCAGTCAGAAGTTAAGAAATGGATTTCAGCGTCTTTCAAAATGTTGAACCAATGGGGGTGAAATAGTGGGTGGAACACTTTTTAAAATAAGTCATTATTAGAGAACTACTAGAGCATTTGTAAATCTACATACAAGAAAAATGATACTTCTCAGCTAAAAATCAAAAATAAGTATTTAGTGTTTCTGGCCATTCTGACGCTAAGGGAGAGCAACAGGAAATGAAAAGTTTAATGAGAATATTTCACAATGAAAGTACTTTTTAAGCGAAATCTACAAAAATTTGATTTTGCCTTCTCAGCTACAAATAAAAGATTACATGTTTCACTGTTTTTGGAAATTCAACCCCTAAGGGGTCATCGTTCAGCCCAAACAACTAATGACAGAAACTCGTTATTTGGAGGGGATGTTGATCTTATACTGAGGCATCGTTCATTAAAAGCCAGTTCGTAAGAGGGTGAAGTTACGGATTAACACGTTTTGAAAAATGTCACTATTAACATAGTTTTTAAGCTAGAACTACAAAAATTGGTGTTCAATTTCTCGGCCAGACAAAAAAAAATACGTGTATCTGCATTTTTGGAAATTTAACCGCTAAAGAGTTGAAACAGGATGAAAATTGTTATGAACATATTTCCTTGCGTTTAAACATATTTCTAGCTGAATCTATAAAAACTAGTGTTTGACTTTCAAAGAAATATGTGTTATGGGATGAAAGTTTATATGGAAATCACATTAAGAACTCAAAAGGCAGCTGACTCTAGCTATTGAGATCACTTTTAGATCAGAAGTGTTTCCGGAAAAGCTTATGATTTTATGGTGGGAATTAGCGCGAAAGTTTTAGAAAATGTTGCCTTCTGTGAATTACATAAAAATTCGATTAAAGGAAAACTAAGTATATCGGTACCAGACCATGCAGTCTAAATGAGGGAAGCAGCAGGCATTAATCTGGTATGAATTAAAACTCAATAAACCCAGAGTTATTAAGGAGACAAATGGTGAACGTTCAAGGAATTTCAAAGTAAAATACTAATGATGTGGCAAAAAAGTTTAAAAATTCGTTCACCTAAATCACTATCAACTTTTCATAATTAACACGTTTCAAGCTTAATCTATAACCGCTTGGGGACGTTTTACTGTGCAGTATCTGATTTCGACATCTGTTTCTGACCACGATGTAATACAGTTAGAATATTCCTGTATTTCCAGACCTTTTGTAGTTATATCCCCTCGATTTGCGCATTTCGAACTGTGTAATCGCTACTACCGGACGAAGTTTATCTTAGAATCTTTCTCCTCTCCTATTATCGAGCTCATGATCTCCCATAATTCTATCCGCTAACTTTCACAGATTACTGTGTTCCAGTCCCCCACAATTATTAAACTTTCATCCCCTTTTGATACTGAATTGTCTTATACTTAATTGCCTTCTTTCCGTTTCCACTACACTCGCCCCTCATTATATCTTGACCAAAATTCAGTATTTGCTTTTTCAGTCTTTCTAGCTTCCTTATCACATTCAGACTTGTTATCCTTTTTTGGGTTATTCCAGGTTTTTCTGGTTGTTACTTCCCTCTTGACAGTTCACTCCTGGAAATGCCGATGAAGGATGAAACACTACGGTCACACTCACTTAAATATTCTCTCCTTATGGGTGAAGAAGAGAGCAAATTTGGGTTTTGTTGTTCTACAATAATGGTATCTCTCGACATACTTACTATTGACAGTAGTAAGCAAACTTAAATTTTTGCACAAGTTAGTGACACAAGATACAAAAAATGTTTGGCCTCCACTGATGATGAATTTTATACGAAATTTAAGTAGACTTTATGATCTAGACAATTTTGTTAACTAGAAAGATACTGCCTTAGATCGTAGTGATGGTAAAATAATTATGGTGGAAAGCACGAACGATGGACCACTCGAGATACTCTATACAGTGAAGTAGTAATAGTACGAAAACCGCACGGGCGAATACACTTGTTCACTGCTGCTGCACCGGCCGGAGTGGCCGTGCGGTTCTATGCGCTACAGTCTGGAGCCGAGCGACCGCTACGGTCGCAGGTTCGATTCCTGTCTCGGGCATGGATGTGTGTGATGTCCTTAGGTTATTTAGGTTTAATTAGTTCTAATTTCTAGGCGACAGATGACCTCAGAAGTTAAATCGCATAGTGCTCAGAGCCATTTTTGAACTGCTGCTGCTGGTGGTGAGCAATGCCAGTGTTTATTGTTAATATTGCAATGAAATTGACGTTGCAAAGTTCTTTGTACAAAATACGGTCAGACAGATTAAAAATCTATATACGACAAACCAAAAAACCATCATTAGTGAGAACAGTCTCGAGGCTTCCATCGCGAGATATGCGACATAGCGAGACAAATGAGTCCTACTTTTAAATAAAAATAAAAATTAGGTAGGATTGTAGTAGAATCTATGGAAATTCTTGTACCGATTGTTAAATATGAGCCAAATTGGGAACTGCAGCAGCGAGAAAATATACTGAAAATATCCCGATATCCTCTTACAAACAACAAATTGTCTAAGTTGCTGCATTGAGTAGTAAACAGAATTTTTAGTCAGATATTACAAATTTATATATCTCAGCAGAATTTGATGTTTCTAAATATATATTTGTTACATTTCAGAAAAATCGAAAAAACAATAAGTTGTTGATTGGTAATTATTTGATTATGTTGAGCTATGCACAATTCCTCTCAAGAGAGGAAGAAATTAAGCCCTTCCGCAAGATATATCGACCTTAGTTCCACCAGACAATTACATGAAGGCTTACGATACTTTCCTGAATTTAAACGGATTATGCAAATGAAAGGCGATGTTTCTATAAATCCATATAATTTCCTAAGGAACAACCCAATTTATGTTATAAATACGACTCATAGAGTGTATGTAGTTGCCGCTAAAGAGACAACAATAAAAGGTTTCATACTAAAATTCCAGCAGATACCATTGCTTATGTAATTATTTATGGCAAAAAAGAATCTCACATATGATGCACAGTGCATGATATTAAGTGAAAGGTTTTAAACAAAATAGATTAAAAATTTTCTTGTGTCAATTAGAAAACGATTTCTATAAATAGCTCTTTCACGTAGATTACACTGTTGTTGTTGTTGTGGTCTTCAGTCCTGAGACTGGTTTGATGCAGCTCTCCATGCTACTCTATCCTGTGCAAGCTTCTTCATCTCCCAGTACCTACTGCAACCTACATCTTTCTGAATCTGCTTAGTGTATTCATCTCTTGGTCTCCCCCTACGATTTTTACCCTCCACGCTGCCCTCCAATACTAAATTGGTGATCCCTTGATGCCTCAGAACATGTCCTACCAACCGATCCCTTCTTCTGGTCAAGTTGTGCCACAAACTTCTCTTCTCCCCAATCCTATTCAATACTTCCTCATTAGTTATGTGATATACCCATCTAATCTTCAGCATTCTTCTGTAGCACCACATTTCGAAAGCTTCTATTCTCTTCTTGTCCAAACTATTTACCGTCCATGTTTCGCTTCCATACATGGCTACGCTCCATACAAATACTTTCAGAAATGACTTCCTGACACTTAAATCTATACTTGATGTTAACAAATTTCTCTTCTTCAGAAACGCTTTCCTTGCCATTGCCAGTCTACATTTTATATCCTCTCTACTTCGACCATCATCAGTTATTTTGCTCCCCAAATAGCAAAACTCCTTTACTACTTTAAGTGTCTCATTTCCTAATCTAATACCCTCAACATCACCCGACTTAATTCGACTACATTCCATTATCCTCGTTTTGCTTTTGTTGATGTTCATCTTATATCCTCCCTTCAAGACACTATCCATTCCGTTCAACTGCTCTTCCAAGTCCTTTGCTGTCTCTGACAGAATTACAATGTCATCAGCGAACCTCAACGTTTTTATTTCTTCTCCATGGATTTTAATACCTACTCCGAATTTTTCTTTTGTTTCCTTTACTGCTTGCTCAATATACAGATTGAATAGCATCGGGGAGAGGCTACAACCCTGTCTTACTCCCTTCCCAACCACTGCTTCTCTTTCATGCCCCTCGACTCTTATAACTGCCATCTGGTTTTTATACAAATTGTAATTACACTAGCTGCCTGAATTTTTAAAATCGGCTGAGAAATGAACAAAAATCGATCTATCCAAGGACCTCAGCGGTAGCCGTTGTGTAGCTCCTGCTTCTAGCGAGATCTCACGGCTGTCTGAACTCACCAGTAAGTGGGGGCGGCTGACATTGCACTGCTTCTAGATATCAAATCCGACATTCCGCTTCGCTCCACCTGCTCATCTCCGTCTCTCTTGCTCACTATGGCTGTACTCTTCACACAGCAGCTGACAACTTCATTATCTAATGGAGTTTTAAGTGCACCATGTGTGGAGTGAAATAGCCATTTGGCAAACGGTTTTCTGTCTTTGTTTCTGTATGACTCACCGTCATCTGTAGGTGGATGTCAGAGTGTCCTAAAGAAGGGGTAGTGAGTTTTAGAACGAATTAAAGGAGCGCTTCCGTTAATTCAGAAGTCGCAATGATGCTCAGAAGTTTGGAGGCCGGAAGCTCGGTTTGTAGGTATACCAAGTGAAAGATGTTTGATAGGGAATATTTTGCAGTTTTTTAGAGTGTGGCATGCCACACTCTGAACAAATTTTTTTCTACAATAGTGGAGCTCTTACTCAAAAAGCACAATAATTCCAGCAATCCCAAAATGTTTTAAAAAATTAGTAAGGGGGAAATAATGTTCTGTATAAGATCGGTGGATGCGAGTATTTTAATACTATATAGGGAGAAATTATTTCTTCAGAGCTTATTGAATATTATAATGTTATTTCTTCACGCCAGTCATCCGGCACCTCTAGCCGTGTGAGTATGCGTACATAACAAGGTCCCCACTCCTACAACGCTGCGATAGTCGTAGCAACAGCCAGTTGTGTCGCCTCTACACCTCACGCATTGAGATCTCTGAATACGACACACGGTTAATCAGTGCCAACCTGACGTCGGCACGAGCCACACCAGCACACACTTTTGGGAACTAAGCAAAAGCTGAAATTTCTTGACAGATTAAAACTGTGTGTCGGATCGAGACTCGAACTCGGGACCTTTGCCTTGCCCGGGCAAGTTCTCTACCAACTGAGCTACCCAAGCACAACTCACGACCCGTCCTAAAAGCTTCAGTTCAGCCAGTATCTCGTCTCCTACCTTCCAAACTTCACAAAAACTCTTCTGCGAAACCCCTGTATTTCATTAGCTGTCCAACTGCACTCAGTCTTTGGGAACTGTGTTATTTCATCAAACGCAGCTCTTATTACAGGAGCAGCCAAACTTACCTCATTGGGTTCAGTAATTTGTTGCACAACAGGCAAGTGACTATTTTCACATACTTGCCCTACCAGCTCATGAGCCATGGTTTTAGCCTCTATCTTTCATCATTGTAATTACCTTAATGCAAGCAACACAAAGTATCAATCCACACTCAATGAATCAACCACACTCTACTACCAAAAGTTAGCAGGATGGTTTGGATGGGCAGTTTAAAAGGGTGGAATCGATTGATTGTGCTCAGGTTAACAACTGAACATTTATTCACTTGTGTAATGTATGTCAAGATCAGCAGTTTTGAAGGAACACTTAAATTGCAAACAGCAAATAGTTTTAAACACACTGATTCAATAAGATTCTAAATCATTTACTAGCGCAAGAATTTAAGCATTAGCATTGTGCTACAAGTAATTCATATTTTTACTAATTTTTTAAAGAAATTAAGTGTTTAAAAAACACTCTCTAACAGAATTACTTAAAATGACAGCTGTTAATTTAGTTTAAAATGCTTCAAAACTTCAATTTCACTGTACTGTAAAGAAACACAAGTTGATAATAACAATTCATAAACACATCGGTACCTTGTCAGGATTTACTTTGACATACGTATATCAGTAGATTCTAGATCATAAAACTATAAGGAAATGTCACAGACTACCGTGAAACAACTCAGCATTCGAAACAGTATAGCAGTACTATCTACAAGTCTAAGAAGCCAGCTGTGCATGAACAATGTGTACTCATAGAAAGTTTGTCTTTAGACAACAACATGTAGTGAGCAGTGAGATTCATAGGAGCAGTATAAGGTAGAATTAGCCACTACTATGAATGACACAAACAGACAATGTCTGACAACATCCGTGAACAAGTTTTGACTAGGCTCTGTCGGAATACAGTCTGTAAATTATAACTAGAAAATGGCGGTATTAGCACACCAAATCACAGTACCTCCTTGTATCTGCAGGATACATAAATCACAACCAGAACCCACTCCGTGTGTCCTACACAGTAATCGCTGCCATAGCCTCATGCCTCCAGATTCCACAATACAACAGGCACCAGATTACTCAGTGTGTGCGGCTTGGCTCATAAACAAACCGCATTGAGAACGTGCAGGAACGTTCTTCGATAATGAACGTGTAACAAGCTTTTCTAGTTGCTCCATACATGCACCGTCCGACTGACCAGTTTCGTGTTCCCATTCTGGCCAGATAAAGTGAGAGAAGCACCTGCAAGTGTATTACATACACTCCTGGAAATTGAAATAAGAACACCGTGAATTCATTGTCCCAGGAAGGGGAAACTTTATTGACACATTCCTGGGGTCAGATACATCACATTATCACACTGACAGAACCACAGGCACATAGACACAGGCAACAGAGCATGCACAATGTCGGCACTAGTACAGTGTATATCCACCTTTCGCAGCAATGCAGGCTGCTATTCTCCCATTGAGACGATCGTAGAGATGCTGGATGTAGTCCTCTGGAACGGCTTGCCATGCCATTTCCACCTGGCGCCTCAGTTGGACCAGCGTTCGTGCTGGACGTGCAGACCGCGTGAGACGACGCTTCATCCAGTCCCAAACATGCTCAATGGGGGACAGATCCGGAGATCTTGCTGGCCAGGGTAGTTGACTTACACCTTCTAGAACACGTTGGGTGGCACGGGATACATGTGGACGTGCATTGTCCTGTTGGAACAGCAAATTCCCTTGCCGGTCTAGGAATGGTAGAACGATGGGTTCGATGACGGTTTGGATGTACCGTGCACTATTCAGTGTCCCCTCGACGATCACCAGTGGTGTACGGCCAGTGTAGGAGATCGCTCCCCACACCATGATGCCGGGTGTTGGCCCTGTGTGCCTCGGTCGTATGCAGTCCTGATTGTGGCGCTCACCTGCACGGCGCCAAACACGCATACGACCATCATTGGCACCACGGCAGAAGCGACTCTCATCGCTGAAGACGACACGTCTCCATTCGTCCCTCCATTCACGCCTGTCGCGACACCACTGGAGGCGGGCTGCACGATGTTGGGGCGTGAGCGGAAGACGGCCTAACGGTGTGCGGGACCGTAGCCCAGCTTCATGGAGACGGTTGCAAATGGTCCTCGCCGATACCCCAGGAGCAACAGTGTCCCTAATTTGCTGGGAAGTGGCGGTGCGGTCCCCTACGGCACTGCGTAGGATCCTACGGTCTTGGCGTGCATCCGTGCGTCGCTGCGGTCAGGTCCCAGGTCGACGGGCACGTGCACCTTCCGCCGACCACTGGCGACAACATCGATGTCCTGTGGAAACCTCACGCCCCACGTGTTGAGCAATTCGGCAGTACGTCCACCCAGCCTCCCGCATGCCCACTATACGCCCTCGCTCAAAGTCCGTCAACTGCACATTCGGTTCACGTCCACGCTGTCGCGGTATGCTACCAGTGTTAAAGACTGCGATGGAGCTCCTAATGCTACGGCAAACTGGCTGACACTGACGGCGGCGGTGCAAAAATGCTGCGCAGCTAGCGCCATTCGACGGCCAACACCGCGGTTCCTGGTGTGTCCGCTGTGCCGTGCGTCTGATCATTGCTTGTACAGCCCTCTCGCAGTGTCCGGATCAAGTATGGTGGGTCTGACACACCGGTGTCAATGTGTTCTTTTTTCCATTTCCAGGAGTGTATTTGACTTAGGCCTTAGTGACAACGCACGCGTTGTTTTGTTAATGTCTTGTGGTCATTGAGGGTATTAGGCGCCCCCAACAAAAGTTGTGCTTTTGCTGTTGACAATGTGATCAGTTCCTGTATTGTACTTCTGGAAACCGTTATTTCAGCTAATTTAAAAAATTCAATAATATACTGAATTTTAAAGAAGCAGCAGTCTTGCTCCCAACAGTCCCTCACGCGCCATGGATCATGGTCCCAACCGTCAGCACATTATGAGCTCAGGGGTAATACTGCTACGGCTTCCATGCATTTTGCAACGTATTGGGTGCTGGATGATTGGATGTCACGGTGGTTTCTGGTACTCTATTAGATCTGTGCCTACTGAGATTAACAATGAATTTCCTAATATTTTCAAGATATCGGTACACACACACACACACACACACACACACACACACACACACACACACACACATATATATATATATATATATATATATATATATATATATGAAGTGCCGGTATGTAGGTACATAATGTCGAATACTGTATGCTGTATGTCGAATGTGAAAGCATGCTCTATATTTTCCAATTATATTTTAAAAAGTGCCCCGATTCATTGCATTTGAGCAGAAGTAGAGCTTTAAGAGGTTTCTCTGGCTCATCTAGAACGGGATGTGAGGTTTTGCTACCTGAACAACACACACCAACCGTTTCTCCCTTCCATATTAAGGCATTATGGTGCCTACATTCTTGATGCATCACCTTGTAATGACTAATTTATCATTAAGATCGTCGGGTTACAAATAATAATCAAATGCAGCCTCACCATAACCTCTCACGTTCCACATCTGAAGGTGCTACTCTCTGTATGTCGTACAGCCTTTAAATGACGTCGACATTGTAAGTCTTCAAGGGTCTTGTAAGCTTTAAGAGACACTTGACGCTCAGCGTCTAAATTGCGACAGGCTTGTGACTGTTCGTCATTGTGGCTCTTAGGCCACTTGGCGTTCTGCATCCGAGTTCCGGCAGACATGAGGTTTCTCTGCGGGTTCTCGATTATAAGTAACTTCCGAGGGTTGAGCTCCTTTTGTACTATACGCTAGATATTTGTGGTGCGCTATCTGCCTCTGAAGCTATAAATTTAACTACATATAAACTGTGCTAAACTCTTGAAGGATACTCAAAGAGCAAGCCTAACCTAACTAAATCTCAACCGCTGCAAATCTCAAAGCCCGCTACTAAGTTTTTGGTGATGTAGGAATAAACTAATGTATATGCTGTTGTTCAACGTGAAAGTAAAAAACATAGATTTAACGACACGTGCTGACTAATTCAGTCGCATAAACGCTTCGCTGCCAACTCGGATTCTAATGAGAAGCGTACAATTAGGACGAGAGTACTGAATGCTTTTCAGCAATAGTATTCCGCGGAAAGGTTTTGTTATTACAAAGTACCTCTCAACATCCTCATGAAGTGACACCTATCGGCTGAGGATGACAAGGCGGACAGCCGATACCGTTACGCATTTCGAGGTCTGGATCGAACGGAGTTAGTCAATTAGCCACCTTATAGAGTTGTACTGTAAAGTGTTTAAGAATTGTTCATTTATTGCTCAATATTTCCAAGGAAGATGAAAATTTCAAAACCTGCTAGTGTCAAAAGTAAGAATGGAACCTATCTTGATTTTTCAGATTTGCAAAAGTATAGTTATCCCATCGGATATTATGAAACTTTGTACCTTCAGTCTTTTCAGGTATCAGATTACACAAACAAAATAATGGTTTTATGTGTAGTCAACTTTATTTGAGGAGATAGTGGGCAGTGTGGACGCGTACAGTGTGGAGACATCCCCAAGTGGATAGTAAAGGAGCCAAAATTGCCTCGCCTGAAACTCACAATGACTGGCAACATTTAATCGCGGCTGAGGTAGCATGAATAACGAATTTCGCACCACCCGAGCTGAAACACCATGACTAGCGAATTTCGCAAAATGGCAACTGAAACAGCGTTGATAAAAAATTTCTCACAGTTCTGGTTGAAACAGCATGAATATCGAATGAGGAGCCATCCCTACTCAAATGTAATCAACAAGCAATTTACATCTGTGACTACCACAAATCTGAAATCTTGTAGCCACAGTCGCAAGTGAAACACCTTAGACGTGAATCGTAGATTCGTGTGCATTAGTGAATGATTAGAGGTGCGACCGCTGCTTCGCTCGCGTAAAATAAATTTCTGCATTGACTTTCTATTTTTATGTTGTTCACAAATTGAACACCTTCCAAACTTTTCACCCTAGTTAAGGCTATAGAAGAATGATCTTTTCCGAATGTACTTTTGAACAAAAGGGGAATCTGATAGATGGAGTCCACGTTTTTTGCTAACCATGCCTTTGCGTTGTTGTGGGGATATTTTGATAGAAACTATGATCTTGTAACACGTATTTCTTTATACTTAACCGAGAATTAAAATACCATCTCTTATGGAGATATTTCTATAGAAAATTCCATCCTGTAACACATATTTCTTAATATACCTAAACCGATAACTGAAATACCAGTTTTCATAGATTTAGCTTTAAAAGTTTTTTTAACGTAGCTGAATATTTTCTCAAAGGTTTCAATCCATATTTTACCAAAGATGGGTTGAATTTCCAAAATCACGGAAACACCTCTTTTTTAATTTATGACCGAGTGGACAAATACTAGTTTTGCTAATTTTCATATATGTAGCTTTAGAATGCTTTAGTACTTCTTCAGTAGTGATCTATTTTCGAAACACTTTCACTCGCTGTTTCAACCTCTTAACGGCTGGATTCACGAAACACTGAACCGAATTCGAGTCTCGGTCCGGCACACAGTTTTAATCTGCCCGGAAGTTTCACTGAACACGTATTTTTTTCTTTATTTCTGACTGAGAAACCTAATATCAGTTTTCGTATTTCAAGCTTCAAAATTTTCTTATAGTGATGCATTTTCCAAAAGCCTATCATCTGCTGTTTCACCGCGTTCGGAGTGTAATTTCGAACGATCCCTTCTTAAACGATACCTTCAGTATAAGGGCCACACCCTCACAAATTTCAACTTTCTATCCTTAGCTGTTTGGATGATGGGCGATGATGAGTCAGTGAATCAGTCTGGCAATATTTCATCCTCCGTAAGGGTTGAATTTTCAAAAAGAGTGAAACAAGTATTTTTCATTTCTAATCGAGAAGGTAAACAACAACTTTTAAAGTGAAACTTCTTGGCAGAATAAAACTGTGTGCCGGACCGATACTCGAACTCGAGACCTTTGCCTTTCGCAGGCAAGTGCTTTACCAACTGAGCTACCCAAGCACGACTCACTCCCCCTCCTCCCAGCTCTACTTCTGCCAGTACCTCGTCTCCTACTTTCCAAACTTTACAGAAGCTCTCCTGCGAACCTTGCAAAACTAGCACTCCTGAAAGAAAGAAAGGAAGTTTCATATCAGCGCACACTCCGCTGCAGAGTGAAAATCTCATTCTGGAAACAACTTTCAAGGATTTAGCTTTCAAAATGCTTTCGAAAGAAATATTTTCATACTAAGTTTCACCTCTGTATCACCCTCTCAGGGGTTGAATTTCAAAAACACTGAAATGCTTGATTTTTGTTTCTGACAGAGAAGCCAAATATGAATATTCATAGCCATAGCTTCAGAAATGCCTGCGTAAATTAAATATTTCCATGAAAACTAACCCCCACAGGAGTTGAATTTCCCGAGTCTGTGAACCACTTACTTTTTGTATTGACTGAGATGCAAAATTCAGGTTTTCATAGTTTTAGCTTTAAAAATGCTTTCATAAATCATCTGATCCCTATTTCTCACCCTTATGGGTTGAATTTCCAAAAACAATGAGACAATGATAAACCGATAACACATACAAACAAGCTTCAAATAGAAGCTCCACTCTTTTTCATGTACATAATGAAGGAGGACCTCGATTTATCGAAAACCGTATTTTTTTTTAATTTCCGCACTCCCTCCCCAACAGCAAAACGTACACATTTGTTACCACCAAGTTCAGTCATACATGATGAAGTGTTATTCCGAAGACACACTCTTCGGTAATAAGCTAAGAATTACTCTACATTAATGTAGAGTGTCCGATAAATGCCTGCATCAATGCTACTTGCCATGTTGGGTTGTTTAATAAATCTTTTCCAGATAAATATATTCTGAACGAAGATTCTACATATATTCTTCAGCATATACATGTCCACTGAAGAGCCAAAGAAACTGGTACACCTGTCTTATAAGGTGTAGGCCCCGCGAGCACGCAGAAGTGCCGCAACAGGACGTGGCATGGACGCGACTGATGTCTGAAGCAGTGCTGGAGGGAACTGATACCACGACTCCTGCAGGGCCGTCCATAAATCCGTAAAAGCACGGTGAAGTTGGAGATCTCTTCTGAACAGCACATTGCAAGGCATCCCACTTATACTCAATAATGTTCATGTCTGGAGAGTTTGGTGGCCAGCAGATGTGTTGAATCTCAGAAGAGTATTCCTGGAGCCACTCTGTAGCAATCTGGACGTGTGGGGAGTTGCATCGTTCTGTTGGAATTGCCCATGTCCGTCGGAATGCACAATGGACATGAATGGATGCAGGTGATCAGACAGGGTGCTTACGTACGTTTCACCGGTCAGAGTTGTTTCTACACGTATAAGGGCCTCCATATCATTCCAGCTGCTCACACCTCATTCTATTACAGAGCCCCCACCAGTGTAAACAGTCCCCTTCTGATATGCAGGGTCCATGGATTCATGAGCTAGTCTCCTTATCCATACACGTCCATCCGCTCGAGATAATTTGAAAACGAGAATCGTCCGACCTCACAACATGTTTCCAGTCATCAACAGTCCAATGTCGGCCCAGATGATTCAAAAAGGTTTGTGTCGTGCAGTCATCAATGGTACACGAGTGAGCCTTCCACCCAGAAAGCCCATATCGATTATGTTTCCTTGAATGATTTGCACGCTGACACTTATTGATGGTCCAGCATTGAAATATGCAGAAATTTGCGGAAGGGTTGCACTTCTGTCGAGCTGAACGATTCTCTTCAATAACCGGTGATCCCGTTCTTGCAGGATCATTCTCCGGCAACAGTGAAGTCGGAAATTTGATTTTTTACCGGATTCCTGATATTCATGGCGCACTCGTGAAGTGGTCGTACTGGAAGATCCGCACTTCATCGCTAACTCAGAGATGCTGCGTCCCATTGCTCGTGCGCCGACTACAACACCACGCTAAAACTTACTTAAATCTTGATAACCTGCCACTATAGCAGCGGTAACCGATTTAATAACTGCGCCAGACACTTGTTGTTTTATTAAAGCGTTGCTGACCGCAATGCCATATTCTGCCGATTTACATACCTCTGAATACGCATTCCTATACCAATTTCTTTGGCGCTTCAGTCCATATATACTTTTTATTTTATGAAAACTAAAATGAGTTTATGTGGTTTCTTACATTTGTAATATATTTTTTCAAGGTGTAATCTTTTCGGTTTAATCGTTTTATTTGAAATTGATTGTATTTAACTGTTGTAACATTATTCTAAATCTGTAGAATAATGAAGAAGCACAGAATTATTCGGGTTAAAAAAAATGCTCAATGCACTTTGATTTTGTGCACCAATCATATCGAACAGTTACATCACCATTTCATCGTACATGTTTGATTTTAGTATTAACGATGCCACATGTTCTGCTGTTAGCTAAATGTCGAAAGGAACTTCGTTGCAAGATAAATATTCACTCAGACGTATCAAATAGTGTCCATCGCCCAAATATGTATCAGTTGCTTGCTCATCTGAGATCTCCGTCTGTAATTGACAATTGGTGAGCCATACCACGTTAGACGTTTTCGACAAGGCATGGAGACTGTTAGATGGTGGTGAGCTACACTCTAAACAAAGAGAACGATTAAGAAAATGCAAATAATTTCCGCAGCAGCTCCGATTCGCTGTCCCGTCATATCACTCTCAATGTTGAAACCTTTCGAAGGGTATGGGGCCAGCGTGTCCTGCGGCTGAGGTGGGAACACTGTTTTAATCGAAAACGTTGGACGTCCACGTAGTGATGTACTGCAGTAGCGAGGCATCAGTTTTATTTTACACTTTCACTTTTCAAGTAATGTCCGCTTTGCTCCTCACAGTGCCTACTTTTACAATAGATACTCCGTTTTTAGTTCAAATTCTCTAAATACGAAAAATCAGTAAACAGTCACTTTTCACAGTACTGTCCATATATCCGATGTAATTCGCAGTCTCTCTTCATGCACAATAAAGCTGATAACTGCTCGGAACCGCGGGACTGCTGCGGTCGCAGGTTCGAATCCTGCCTCGGGCATGGGTGTGTGTGATGTCCTTAGGTTAGTTAGGTTTAAGTAGTTCTAAGTTCTAAGGGACTTATGACCTAAGATGTTGAGTCTCATAGTGCTCAGAGCCATTTGAACCATTTGATAACTGCTCACTTCGTAGCTTCAGTAAATTCACCGTCAAGGCATATTTGCAATTTGCGATATCTGGTTCTTTCATGCGCTTACGATGTCTTGATTGTTCTATAGGTCAGCGTCGCTTCACAGCTGAATTTTTCACTCTTGAATCTTCTTTCTTGTTGGCTTCTTCCTCGCACTCTTTCCCACTTGCGTATCCCCTTCTTTGCTGATACTTTCTGAAGTTATATCTTATTAATATTCAGTATTTTACTGTGAAAAATGCTAAAAAGATAGGCTTGTGGAAACTTTGCTCTCTGCTCGTTTCTGCATCATCAAATTGAGGAGTAGGAGGATATTAGTGTTTAACGTCCCGTCGACAACGAGGTCATTAGAGACGGAGCGCAAGCTCGGGTGAGGGAAGGATGGGGAAGGAAATCGGCCGTGCCCTTTCAAAGGAACCATCCCGGCATTTGCTTGAAGCGATTTAGGGAAATCACGGAAAACCTAAATCAGGATGGCCGGAGACGGGATTGAACCGTCGTCCTCCCGAATGCGAGTCCAGTGTGCTAACCACTGCGCCACCTCGCTCGGTATCATCAAATTGCTTCCTCCTCGTCATCAGCGTATTTTCTCCACGACGTAAAACCTTCTAGCTATCGTCACAGAAAACTACCTCCCTTTCCTAGAAATTATCATTCTTTCCACTAATGAAACGGCACACCCCTTTTATCCATCATCACATTACCAAGTCGCACCATCGACTGACTTCTTTCATTTGCCACTCCATCCTTAACAAAGTTTTGCACAGGTAAAACGTTTCGTGCCAGACCAAAGAGTTTTCTGTACATATAGACTGCATACAGTTAGAATAACCTGAATCATCACAATGTTTTTGTGGGGCACATTAAAATTCTTTTGCATTTAAATTCAATTAAAAACAAGGATGAAATTGAAAGATAACCGCCCGTGGTTACTATTTTTAACGAATTAACCGGGTTTCAACACCGCTAGCAGTGTCTTCCTCAGAATTTAAATCAAAGAATGGTCTTTAACATTGTCACAGAATTATGACTAAAAAAAGATGATACAGAGTATATGTACAGAATCATCGTGAAAGACTGGCAGTGCTTATATGTCATTATAAAATAATAATTGTGCCAAAAGGGGATTAGTCACGAAGACATTTAAGATAAAAAATTGTGACAACGAGCCACTAAGGACTGCTCGTTACTTACGCGGTTACAGGTTGCAACGTGCACCACAGGTATAAGCACTGTACGTAGCCTTCAAACTGGCGTATGTCACAGGGGTGCGTTCCAGGAAGAGAGCTGCCATTATGTTTCTATTGGCGGAGAACCAGAGCATCCCTGGCATTCCTAGACGCTTGCAGAATGTCTGCAGAGACCCGGCAGTGAACAGTGATCGATGGCTCCGACGTCAACCAATAGAGTTGGATTGCGTTGTTTTGGGGAAGGAGACCAGACAGCGTGGTCATCGGTTTAGGGAAGGAAGTCGGCCGTGCCCTTTTGAAAGGAACCATCCCGGCATTTGCCTGGAGCGATTTAGGGAAATCACGGAAAACCTAAATCAGGATGGCCGGATGCGGGATTGAACCGTCGTCCTCCCGAATGCGAGTCCAGTGTCTAACCACTGCGCCATCTCGCTCGGTCAACCAATAGAGTGATACCACGCAGATATACAGGCCCCCCCAGTAAGGTGGCGTAAGGCCGTCGCATTGACCGGAGATTATGTTAAAAAGTATTGTTTTGAAGCCAAAAGAACGTGGAATAATATGATGCACTTGAAACATGAATAAGATATGCACAGTATCTTTATCTAATTACTAAAAATCTTCGAGTGTGTCATAATGGTGGCCTTTAGTCATACAATAATGTACATTCCAAATGCTGATGTATGCATCATACTTTCCGTCAGTAGTTTTTTTTTTTTTTTTTTTTTTTAGATGAGAAGCAAAACCTGTCTATGTAGCACTGTCGTTACGATATTTTCTAAAGCGGATATAAAACTACCTGTCTGTTTCAGCTTTCTAAAATTTCCTGCTGGGGCCATATATTGCTTTACACAGGTGACCACACTAACTTGTTATAAGCTACTGTTTCTTTATGACATACTCTGTTTCGAAGTTGATTGTCAGTACCGAGGCGTACTCTCAATTAAACTGTGAGGAAGGAGGGAGCAATCTTCTTTAATGCTACTAACCTCATTTCTGTGTGTGTGTTTGTGTGTGTGTTTCCCGTGTCTATCACGTACATTGCTGTATTTAAAAGTGGTCACTACTGGCCATCATTACCTCCTCCGCGTCTGACAAGCTACTGTGCTTATTAATAAAAGCAACAAATTTCCCGAATCAGTCTACAGTGACTGTAGGTATGTAGTCTAAATGTCGTTCAGAGAACAGATGCCTAATGTCGTCTCACTTCAGTAGTTCTCCCCCTATCAGCTGATGGCGGAAAGAACTCTAACCACAGTGACTACTCCTATTTACTTTGGACAGTTAAAAGAGCGTTTGAAAGGACGCCACCAACTGTCCCTTGCGCAAAGTGAGTGTACAGTGTTGCGCTAAGCAAGAGTTCTTCTTTCAGGAACTGACTGGTAGAAAAATTTCTAAAATATGAGAAACAAATAGAAGCTGCACCATCTTCTCTGAAAGATAACGGACAGTAATACTCTTGTTAAAGATATCATGTAAATATTTGTTTATGTGAATCTTCTAATTTTTATGTAAATCTTCTAATATTTCATGTTCCATATTTATTTAAAAAGCAAACCCTTTAAACTGAAAATTTTAACTCCAATGTTCCCTGTTGATATTTTAATGTAAAATGAGCAGGAAAATCCATTGTCGAGTTTTGTTTGAAAATGTTTGGTTACAACAAAGTTGAAAATGATTTCAGCTACTTAAAAATGGTTGAAATGGCTCTGAGCCCTAGGGGACTTAACTTCTAAGGTCATCAGTCCCATAGAACTTAGAAATACTTAAACCTAACTAATCTAAGGACATCACACACATCCATGTCTGAGATCGGATTCGAACCTGCGACCGTAGCGGTCGCGCGGTTCCAGACTGTAGGGCCTAGAACCTCTCGGCCACCCGGCCGGCAGTTCAGCTACTGTTTCACTTGCTTCCAAGAGTAAACATTTACTTTGTTCCAAATCTTTGTCACAAAATTAAATATATGGTGATGGGAAACACGTGCGCTGCAAACATGAGAGTTAGCGCCGGAGACAGGAGCGAAACAAATTTGCTGCGCCCTCCCTTCGTTCTCCTCTATTAAGCCAAACGTCCGAGCTGCTGGCCTCGGAATACCAACTTGGTACTGTGCAACAGCATACTGAGAAATATGCCAACCTAAAATCATGTAATATGTTACAAAAATGGTTCAGAAACGGATAAACGTACTTATTCTCGAGTCTGAATTTCAGTAGGATAAGAATTCCAAAATAAATTGATATGTTACACTCCACATAGATGAGATTCGAAGATATGAGTTTGACGTTTTAATAGTATGTGTGTTTTGGTATAAAAATATTGTGTAGCAGTTCTGTAAAGTTATGTTAAATTTTTTGCAAGCTGCTGACGTTTTTCAAAAACGTCACATGTGCTTAATCTTGAAACTACTTAGTAGTTTGAACAGTTATTGTAATGTAATGAAATACATAGTATGGAAAATCCTTTAGTATTGCGTCAGTATTTTACAATTATTTAAGGGTCGTAAATTTTGGCGTAGGATTTAGTAAATAGCGTGAGATAAGCTACCACTCAGATATGAGTATCTATATACTACAGCACGATGCTATAGCTATAAAAAGATGAAGACGTACCATTTTTCTGAGGAATTAATTTATTAGTAAATGTACAGCGACGATCGAAGGTATCGTTCAGAAGACAAACACCAATTAAAATTCTGTGTAAGAGAAGCTATATTTAGTGAAAACGAGAAACATATCATGTTTGTGAAGATCTGTCTATTACAGAATAAATTAGAGTGGAGTTATAAGCTCGACTAGAAAAGAGGGTTCAAATGGCTCTGAGCACTATGGGACTCAACATCTCAGGTCATCAGTCCCCTAGAACTTAGAACTACTTAAACCTAACTAACCTAAGGACATCACACACACCCATGCCCGAGGCAGGATTCGAACCTGCGACCGTATCAGTCACGCGGTTCCGGACTGAAGTGCCTAGAACCGCACGGCCACCGCGGCCGGCGACTAGAAGAGTTATTTGAACTTCTATGCTGCAAGAGTTATGCTTTTCGGGCATAAGGTTAGGTACGGTGGCGGGTAAGAAGTGAATGGTCTATCTGGTGTACGGAGAGAGGGTATAATTATAAGCAAACCCGTTACATTGTTCAGTGACAGTATGCAGCAATCGGTCAGTGAGATGTTTAATACAGAATGTCCAATTAACGTACAACGAGGTGCGTTCGATAGGTAATGAACACATTTTCTTTTCACGCTAATTCCGTCTGAAAAAATGCGCAGATTGTTGCGGGACATCGTGGAATATTCTCGTTTCTGCTCCTATAGTTTCATGAAGTTCTGATTGGCGGAAGCCTTCATAATGGCATATGAAACGGAGGTGCATTCCATGAAGGGAGCTGCTATTGAGTTTCCGTTGGCGGAGAACCAGAGCACCGCAGAATGTTTACGGTGACCCGGCAGTGAACCATAATCGATGGATAACCATGAAACACCTCCCTGCTCAGCTGGACTCATAAAACTGTGCGCACCTGAGGGGAGCTCGGAGAACTTCACTGGACTTTTCCTCCTCATGTACCCCACTGCGCGGATCTCGCACCTTCCGACTTCCGCCTGTTCGGGCCAAAGAGTGAGGCACTCCGTGGGAAACAGTACAAAGCTGACAGGGTGGTTATTGATACCGTAAGAGCTGGGTCCGACGTCGACCAATAGAGTGGCACCATGCCGGTATACAGGCCCTCCCAGTAAGGTAACGTAACGCCGTCGCAATGAACGGAGATTATGTTAAAAAGTAGAGTTTTTTTAGCTAAAAGAGCACTACTTATTGAACGCCCCTCGTAACTTTCAAAAGTTTCTTGCTTCTGAGTATTGACGAGTGCAGGGAAAACCCATTAGATGAAATGTTAGTGTTTGTGTGACAAAAAGAAAATCTGTGTGTATGCATTTTTTCCTCAAACATTGGTTAAATGATTTCGGTAGCTACTTCATCACAGTCTTGCAGTTCCAAGTAAGAGTTTCCTTTCAGCTATGGAGAACTGGAATTTTCGGCTACTGGAATGCAGACTACAGGTACCTCATTCACGACTATTTCAGAGTACCTGACACAGCAGTTCATTGACCTTGTTGGGTTCCGTACGGTATGCTGTAGGACGAAACGGAAAACCATAACGTTTACACTAAATCGCGCGTTCCCCCTCCCCCCACAAACACATTTTTACAACAGGCTCTCTGTTGAAGCAGAAGACGAGACCGTGAAATACCGACAGATATGCTGCATCAAGGATGAGAGGAAAATCTTACTTCTCCTCCAGAGTGAACCGATGGTTTTGGATCAAATGATTGTTACTAAGTATTTTGTTCCACAAACATGAGTCTGAAATGGTGAAATCACTGTAGACGTCGACAACAGTCGCGGTAAACCATTCTAACGTATACTGACTTTCAAGAATCCTGAATTTCATAATAGCTTTCTCGATTGAGGGGAAAGCGTAAAACTACAATTGATTTTCATCATGACTCAGCTGTCAGAGGGAAGCCCCATTGAAGAAATCAGCTGAATCGTTATGAACTGTGAAAACTCGTGGCTGGCAATAAAGTGCCGTCGTCACGCTCAGACAGCTACTAGGACAGGTGACTTTGCTATGTGCTGTGTACGTAACCGCGGTGACCCCAGATAACAGGCTTGAATGCCTCTCTAGTGGAGTCCCGATGAAAACATTCTGATCGCACGCCTCTTACGCATGTCTGGTCGGCAGTAAATTATCGTCTGTTTCTCAGCTGTTTTAATGCAGCTCAGCCGTGCGGTCTAAACGTCTTGTCACGGTTCGCGTGGCTTCCTCTGTCGGAGGCTCGAGTCCTCCCTCGGGCATGGGTCTGTGTGTGTTGTCCTTAGCGTAAGTTAGTTTAAATTAGATTAAGTAGTGTGTGAGTTAAGGGACCGATGACCTCAGCAGTTTGGTCCTATAGAATCTTACCACAAATTTCCAAAGATTTTAACGCAGCTCAACGATGCTGTAACATATGCTCTGTGGTTTTGTACTACAGTTTGTATTAATAACATTGTTACTTTAAGAACTTGTTCTTCATGATACTGCGTGTAGCGTCTTAAATTATTCGACTTATCTTTCTACGTGAAGATGAGCTATAGCGACTTCTAAAGATTACAAATGTAACAGTACAACAGACAGAGGAAGAAGCAAATTTGTTCCATAATACTAGCTGATTGCAACTAGTGTTCATGGTGCTGTCAAGGTAGGGGAATAAATATGGTAAACAATCTTCAGAGTCAAACGGTTTGCAAGTTTTGCGTAATATTTCTGAAAAAGCATGCAGCAGAAAATTTCAACGACCGTCGACGATGAAGTGCTGACACACAAGCCCAAAACTGTTGGCGAGGGATCAATAAATTCGTTGTAATTTCTTTTAATGACACAGGTATTCGCTAAACACGAATGTGGATGGGAAGCAGATTGATTCGCAAAACATTTTCAGAAAAATTTTTTCTAGGAATGTTTCAGCGTTTCTTTCATGCACAATATAATGCCAACAAAACTAGTTGCTTCATCCCAAATTACTATTTTACGTATTTATAGTCAGAATATTTCACATAGATTCTCTCGTTCCTTCACAGAATCTCCCGACCTGTGTGTACCTGTATGGACGAAGCCGACTGCCAGAGGAAATTTTAATCGACCTTGCTGAAATACGAAATCTTAAACAGGTGTATCTTACATTTGAACATAATTACATTAAAAAAAGTACTGATGTTAATTGTAAACAGTGTTTAGTGCATTATAATTTTTATTTCATAACTCAATCTAAAGTTTTGGTTTCTGGGTGATGAAAAGACTTTTGCTGACATAGGCTGCGATAGTAATACTTATCTCAAGCAAAATCAACACGTATTAACCACAACATGTGGTTAATTCTTTGCCCACTGTCATATTAAAATCAAAATTAAACATTTAGGAGTTGTTGTAATAATCCCTATGATTGCCTAATGTCTAAATTATGTGAAATGCTGTCCGTACTCAACTGTATATCCATTTGGGAGTCAGCTAGACGCTTCTGGATATATAGAAATTTTTTAACCGGCTTTAGAACTCTTTCCTTACGAAAGAATGAAGGAAGTGGAGAGTTTAAGATCTCGTCGGCGTCGTAGTGATTAAGAGAGAGAGAGAGTTATAAGCTATAACTAGGAAAATAAGTCATTCACATCTTTTTCAAAGCTGGTGTTATCCGATTACGTGAATTTACAGAAAACCTGAATCTGGATGGTCGGACGAGGATTCGAACTGTTGTACTCTAGGATACGAGTCGTCTTACCTCACTCGGTTACAAGGCTCCAAGGACGAAAACGGACTTCCAGTAATCCTGGGCCATGTTAACAGCCTGTAGTACAGGGTGGGACAAATAAAGTTGGCCCGGTTAAACACATACGATTGGAAATGAATGTTCGCTACGGAGCAAGTGTCCATTGAGCCGGCCGAAACTTGGAGCACATTTGCACAGCTTTGACGCCTGACACAGCTGTTAGCAGAGGTCAGTTAGGTCGAGACCCTAGCTGGTCACTCAGGTCATCTGACCTCTCAGAGTCGGCCGTTGTGGCCGAGCGGTTCTAGGCACTTTAGTCCGGAACCGCGCTGCTACTACGGTCGCAGGTTCGAATCCTGCCTCGGGCATGGATGTGTATGCTGTCCTTAGGCTAGTTAGGTTTAAGTAGTTCTAAGTCTAGGGGCCTGATGACCTCAGATGTTAAGTCTCATAGGCCTCAGAGCCATTTGAACCATTTTTGAACTCTGAATGTGCGATTACTTTGTGTGGGAAGCCGTCAAGTCAGTGTATCGCAACATCCCACACAGTCTTCAGGAACTGCAGTAGAACATTCCGGATGAGACTGTAGCAATTGCAGCAGTCCAGCTTCGATCCGCATGCAGCAACCTGCTGACCAGAGCTCAAAAGTACGAAGAGATGAATTTGCTCACTGTCAACATTTGCCGTATTTAATTGTAGCATGGAACTCAGCTCTCCCGATCACTTGTATTTGTCCCACTCTGTATCAGGAGCAATCAAAAAGTTTCCGTTTGAGGGCGTCGCTGCAGCGACCATCCAACGTAGCGAGACTCTGATGCGGGTACATAAGAACCAAACATAAGCACCGACATGTAGGCGAGGTATCAGTGTGGAATATTTGTTTTCGAGATGGTGCGGTTGATGCGGAAACCTTTAACTATGGCGACTACATCACCAAATGCATCCAAACAGGACCGTCGTGTTGTTATTCTCTTCTTGGTTGCTGAAGGGTATACTGCGGTAGACATACATCGGAGAAGAAAGAGTGTGTATGGGCCACGTCTATGGAAAACCATCTTTGTGAAGTGGTGTGGCAAGTGCAGCTACTACTTCATGATAACTAACGTCGCCATACTGCAAATGTAAGTCAGAAGTTACACGTACTCCAGTGGGAATCATTCGAGCAACGAATCTATGGCCCTGATCTCTCACTATGTGATTATCTAGCCTTCAGTCCATTAAAAAGGGCCTTGAATGGTCGACGAGTATGTGCAGCAGGTATTACGGAATTCTTCACCCAGCAAGAGACGGTGTTTTACCAAACGGATATATTCACACTGGTACGACGGTGGAATGGCTGCGTCAGTCCTATAGCCCACCGATTCTGGACTGTGCAAGTGGTTCAAATGGCTCTGAGCACTATGGGACTTAACTGCTGAGGTCATCAGTCCCCTAGAACTTAGACCTACTTAAACCTAACTAACCTAAGGACATCACACACATCCATGCCCGAGGCAGGATTCGAACCTGCGACCGTAGCGGTCGCGCGGTTCCAGACTAGCGCCTAGAACTACTCGCTGGACTGTACAGTCTGCACATGACGCCTTGCGCAGATATATCCTCCCTTACGCAATATGTTATCCTCAAAGTATCTATTAGTGCCGTATATCCTTGGATACATCCTCCTACGTGCGTCTTCCATGCAGACATCTGTCCACAGTAAGTCGTACTACACTGGGCAACAGAATTAACTAATTACTTTTTCTATACACTGTAATTGGCTGATATTGTGACGCATAAGTGTGAAAATTGGCCCAAAGATGCCTACAGCCTTCCACAGCAATGGTGCAAAACCGTGGCCCCATGCGACGTCACACTCGAGATCAGCCATGTTTAAAACTGCACAGCAAGGTGTCGACACATGCTATAGTAAATCCAAAACTCAGAGGTTTATGTAAGCTGTAAGGTTGCTTCATGATGTCGCTTTGGCACCAGATTTCGGACCAATTTTTGGCTGTGCCACCGTGGTCATGTTACACTAGAGAAATGTCGTCACAGTCCCTCTTACCTACATTTCATCCCAGCGTTGAAATCACGTAGTTTTGTGATTGGTGCCATGCAAAACGTTTCAGACAAACAGCCTTCAAAATAGACACGAAAAGGTCTCCGGGTATGGCATAAACGACGTTAAAGAAATCAGTCTTTTCCCTAGGGTGCTTATTCCCACATATTTCGGAGTCGGGAACCAAAGTTCGCAGTGCGATGGCCAACAAGAAATCAATGTTGACAACCCTCCACTATGCTGACACCTTCGCAAGTTTGAACGCTTTTCTAAGGACATTGTGGGGATGGATTCTCGTTGAACGTGGACACACACCTTCGGAGTGCCGCCTGACTCGTGTGCGGATAGGAAACCCTAGGCAGCGTTC
The DNA here is from genome assembly GCF_023864275.1 of Schistocerca cancellata. Taxonomy (NCBI): domain Eukaryota; kingdom Metazoa; phylum Arthropoda; class Insecta; order Orthoptera; family Acrididae; genus Schistocerca; species Schistocerca cancellata. The sequence goes on along the minus strand of NC_064634.1, from coordinate 89,095,994 downwards.
AAAACCATTTTACGAAATTTGAACGTGATCCGAAGCAGCACATGGTACTTACGCTTTCTCTGCCGGCCTGTTTTCAACCCTTCTGTGGCGTGATGACGCGGGAGCATGAGATTAACATGTGCGTTAATAAAATGGCAAAGGTTCCCTCGAAGACCACACAGGTCGCCAACACACTCGGTGTCACCCGTGCGTCTTTGCTAAGGATAATACAAGTGTTCTGGGTGGTTATAATAAAAGTGCAGCTATTCAAGGAGGTACAGTGTGGGCTGCAGCTATCGTACGGCAGCGAAACTAAGTAGATATGCTCAACGTTGATGAGAAACCAATTAACGCTGGTAACAACTGGTTCCAACTTTGTCCACCAGGATCAAATCTGGCGCTGTACAGCATCTCCTCAATGTCTCCGGTGTTCATATTTTAAAAAATTATGTAAGTGGTAGTTACCAAGAAAATCAACATTATGCATTTCTCACACTTGTTTGACGTTCTCTGCCCGAGCCCTGTTAAAGATGGGAACATTTCTCTGTGTTTTTCTGGCATTCACAGCACCAGATTTGCAACCGCTGCCCACAATCGGAATTAATTTCTTGTGCTAATCGGTTCCTCATTAACATATTAGAATATCGGCCACGTTTCAGTGAATACAATAATTACAGCCCACATTGGATAACTGCGAGAAGCTGCACTTTAATTATATCCACTCAGTTCTTGACAAACATTTTAATACGAGGGCTGTTCAGAAAGTAAGCTCCGATTGATCGCGAAATGGAAACGACTATGATAATCCGATAAAGCTTTGCACAGATGTGTTGGGCAGTGTCTCTAGTATGACCCTAGATAGCATCACGTCACTCCTCTCATTTCTGAGCTCACAGTGATCGCGTAAAGTTGTCTAGAGAATAGTGTCTCCCGCCAAGTACGAGGACCTGGGGAGAAATTTCGCCTGAAGCTATACAGCCAACATTACATAACTGTCGTGCAGTTTCTTCTACAAGGCAATATTCTCAGCCGCATTCTGAAGGGGCAATGAAGATGCTCCTGCATCGTTTTCAATTGGAAATGTTTGACTACCCACAATACAGCTTGTAATTGATTCCCCCTGCGTTTCATTTCTGCTCACATGAACCGCTGGCTATGAATACAACATTTTGGCACAGAAAACGAGCTGTAGGCCAGCGTAGAGAATTGGCGGAAAGCACTGGCGGATGTCGTTTATGATGAGGGTATTGGAAAGTTGGTACAACCCTACGACAAATGTCTTAGTCAGAACGGCAACTACGTAGAGAAGTAGCTGGATGGTGTAGCTAACTGTTAAAAATAAAACATTTCGAATTTTCAATGTGGTTCCCATTTCGCGATCAATCGGAGCTTACTTTCTGAACAGCCCTCGTACATAATTTGGCGGCTTCTCTAGAATCTGAGGGTTAGGCAACCCGTTCGACACTCCTTGGATGGAATTCCCTACTATCAGGCGCTAGGGCAGCCATGCTGCATTGCTATCGAAGTTTCTGACAGGTAACATTTATAACGTGATCAACGAAGCTGCGTGGGTCGCACAAAGGCTGTTGCCGAACTGAGAAGACTTCGAAGGAGACTTTTGGCGTTTCATTTACGAACATCTTAATGTTGCAATCCCTTGATCGCGTCACAGGAGCGTGGAAAAGAAGACGGCAGAAAAAGCGTAAGTAGCCTGTGCTCCTTCGAATCACATTCAAAGTCCGTCGTATGGTTTTAAACGGTGCATCGTGGTTCCTACCTGTACACGAGTCGAGATGCACTCGAAAAGTGTGTGCTCATGTAAAATGAAGGCCCAGCCCCGAAAAGGTTCTGAGGAATGCGCTGAAATGTCAGAAGATGTCAGCAGTGTGAAGAGTTGTCATCAACGTCTCCTTGTTGCTTACCGCTCTGCGTGTTGTGGTTTTCGATCGGCAAATGTATAAGAGCAGACGTGCTTTTATGACAACCCTTTTAGCCTCTTCATGTCGAATATGAGCGATCTTGTGTCTGAAATGTTTTCCACGGTGACACATCACAGAACTGCATGATTTCAAAGCTGGATGTTGCTGTTCTGACTTCCCTCACAGAGACGCCAGAATAAGTGGTGAAACTTGGGGAAACGGGGATGTGACGACCTTTCCACCACGTAACGCGTCCACGTTGGTGTTGGGCAGAATTTTGGTGAAATCTGGTGCCCATCTGGCATCATTAACGTACCTTATAGCTTACCTGAACCTCTGAACTGTGGGTTTATTTTTGCATGTGTCGACACCTTGCTGTTTGAAGTACTTGCGATCCCAAGGATTAAGTCGAAGGGTGCCACGGTTTTGCACCATTACAGAGGAATCTTGTACGCAGCTTTGGAGCAAATGTTAAACGTGTGTGGTAATGGGAGATTATTATGCAGTTTCGAGAAAGTGGTGGTTTCATTTCGTTGCACAGTGTAGAACCATGTAGAAAAGATAATATAGATGTATCTTATACATTTTATGACAATAAATTTATTATTTATTATTGTTTCATTTACACGTTTTATCTATCTGTAACTATTTGAATACTCTGGAATTCACAATTAACTGCCTGGCAGACTGAATGTTACTGGTGTCATTACGAACTTTGTAGAGATAACTGAACGTAATAGATGGGATTCACGGCAAGTTATAGCTGGGAAGGTGGGTTTGGGAGGAGGGTGACAGGGATAACGAATAATAAATTGTGCCCTTATCGTCCTCCTTGCGTCCACAGCTGATCGCTGGATTTGTATCTGCTTTAACAACGAAGCAGAAAATGACATATTTTAAAAACTACGAATGATTTTATGGAAGTAGTACGCAAAATGTCCCTCAGTACCGTACGTATAATGAAAAGCAGTCCCTGAAAGATTTATCAACACGTAAACAGCTCATGTTTTGGGGGAAACGCACTGCTGCCTATCACGATGACTGCCTACTGATTGCGCGCCGCTGAGGCAGCGTGAAAAGAGAATTCGCGCTGTCGCAGCAGAGAAAGCATGAGATGCAATTTTGTGTCATGTGCATCGCGAAGTAAAATTCAGGGTATCAGCGCCTTACTTGGGCAACAATATATGGTTGGTGGTTACACATAGTCATGTGGAGATCAAAGTGTTTGATGAAAGACATTTCTCCACGAAATCGGAATAGCCTCGTATAACAACCTGTGGTGGTAAAATGTCATATAACACATGCTCAATCTATCTTTAGAAATGTTTATTTTTTGTTATCACTTTTACGAAGAAACTATGAAACACTCTTGCGTCACTAAATACGTAACGAAAGTCCGTGATTGAGGAACAGACATTAACTGTATCTCACAAACAGTACGTGTAAGGCAGAAACAAACGATGTATTAAGATTCTGAGAATTCTGGCTACTTACTTTTGTTCCAGCACTCGATCGCTGAGGAGGTACATGCCGTCGTTTTGTGTAACATCCGATGCATCGTATCACAGTAATTGCATTCACGCTTAGTGGTCTCTGCAGTTAATGAGGAAACCTTGCTAGCTTCCTACTTTCTTTTGTAATCAGGACTTTAATACGAAAGCAAGTTAATGTTTATCAGAACACAGGGAAAGTTGTGATCTAAAGAACAATAGGTTAATTCATTCTTAACATCACAAATAAAATGCCAAAAGAAATGTCATGCTAACATTTTTATTTGACAAACGCTTTCACTAATATGGAGTATATGGTGAACAAGTGATCAGCTGGGGATCGACCCACGAAACTAACCAGAACACTTATCGCTGTATCTGACTTCATACACGTGAATCCGGGGTATGGCTCAAAAACTGCGCCACAATGAAGCATCTGTACTCCACTATTCCACGAAGAAAAATATGGTTCCAAAGAACAGGGTGCTGGGAAGCATATATTGAAGCCCTACACTGTAGCAGCGAATACTTTACCCTCGTGGTGGTCAGGCCAGCACACCACAATGCGTTCGGCGACTGAAGTCATGGACGGCAGCAATATGTTATTAATGGCGCGCACCCGAAAAATGCAAGTACACGGTCTCGTTTTCGGATAATTCGGAACGCAGGTATTTCCCTATGAGCCTCTGAAACCCTGGTGGTTTCCAGTGTGCAGGTGGACCTGTTTGCTGGTCTGTCAAACCAGTTTGACTCCGTGCCAAGAGTATGCGTGACGGAAAATGTCAAATGCTTAGGCTGCCAATTCAAAACAAATAAGTGCACCAACGCATCACTCGTCGTGTGCGTGATAGTCGAAGCAGTACCTCTGATTGTTCAGGTGGTGACTGGTACAGGCTCTAAGTGGTCACTAGCAAAGGGCACAAGTTTCACCACTTAGGTAACGACCTGCAGTTCTTTACTAGCCAAGCTCCAGTATAAGAGTGTCCTCCTCTCTTTCTCTCAGCTTTCCTCGCTAGCTTAGTAGCAAAGCACATTTACATCTTACACAACTCTCACTTTAGCACAAGCCAATCACGAGCTGGAGCAGCCCATTCGAAGATGGGAGTCTGCCCCTTGCTCTGCATACACAGATTTGACCAATCAGAGACTTTAAAGTTAACTGGGAGAAAAGGAAAAAAGATTCAGCTTCGCGGCCTCTTTCCTACGCGTTTACCCCATGTCCTATGCTAAAAACATGACCTAGATGGAACAACAGCCCTCCATAAAGAGATCGATATCTCCCCTTTTACGTCCTTCCCGAACTTTCAAAAGAACGGCCATAAGCTCGCTAAATGCCTCGTGCCTTCTAAAATATGTTTTGTAACAGAGTCTAGCCGTCTGGGCGACAGTGCCCTGTCACACAGAAGTTCTCAGAAAGCTCACAGTTGTCTCATCCGCTTCCTGCCTAAAAAGGGCCATCCTCTGCTTTATCGCCCTTTGCAATGCGCTGCTCTTTGCAGCAGCGACCTCTCGGCGCTAGTCAGCCTGTCTGGACGATTCCGCCAACAGACCGGCGATATCCAATGTGTCTGCTCAATGATAATGTGTAACTCAGCAGTTTGGCCCATTCTCTGCTTTATTTCCAGTCCTTAATGCTCTGTCCTTCGCAGCGGCGACTCCTTGGCGCTAGTCAGCCTACCCGGATGCTGCCGCCGACCGACCGGCGCCATCCAACGTGTCTTCACAATGAGACCGTGGAACTCGGCGGTCACGCTTTTACTGCAGTCGCGTAAATCGGACCCCTATTCATTTAAATGTAGGTAAAGCTTACTGCTACTCCTTCACTAGTCGACACAAGCAAGAGCATTAACTACTTCACACCATTTCATCATGATGTATGAAGTCAGATGTTCTATGATGTATGAAGTCAGATCGTATCCAGGTATAGCAACCAAGTAATAAAGATCAACTTCCCTAAGAACATTACGCAGCATAGCACCATGTTAGAAGTGAGAGCGCCTTGCAATTTTTCAATCTTTTATTGACTTCAGATTAATTTTATTTGAAGATCTTATATTTTTCAGGTATCTATATCAGGTAATTGTGCACACATGGTTTGAAGGCGAGTGAAAAGTTGCTTATCACGTCATGTCTTTTAAGTATTTTAATCTAAACAAGTGGAACCTACAGATCTATATTTACAATGTCCCAATTGGGTATTTATTGCACCTTTATAAATGGAAGTCAGTACAGAATTTTCAAGGTCAACCTGAGTTCAATCAGCGATGATACTGAATAACTGCCAATGTTTTCATATGGAATGGATGTGGGATGGTTTAAGAATTTCAATAACGGTATTGCAATATGGTAGGGATAAAAGTAACGGATTCACAGGTCAGTATGTATTAACGTGTCTGATTGGCAGTTACCGTTTAGCCAGTGCCCATGTATTTGCTGACGTATGAACAGTTCAGATGAAACATAAATAGGATAGGTCAAAAATCACGTGTTACTGTCCATCCCCCTACATTACTTCACCAGGGATACGTACTTTCAGCTAGACAACGCACCTTCACATATATCTTAATTGCAGCGGAGAGGTTCCACGAAGCGTCCTTGAACAGGACACTATGTAACCGACCACCGAACTCTGATGATTACTTCCTCTTGGTGCGGTGTTGGTTAACGACAGGGGTGTGCGATGTTCCTATTAACTTCGGTGCGAAGCGTGAGTCTGTTCAGCAGAATGGTAGGCTAAACAGAGAAGTAACACATGGTAACAGCACACATCTAGTATGACATAAAGTCTACTCCGTGAAAAACTTCCAATATTACCTGCCTACAACAGAATTATTACGAGAATGCTGCAGTGCAGAAAAAGGTAGTAAAAGAGTTCATCGAATATGTAACTGCCGAGCGGTCTAAGGCACTGCAGTTATGGACTGTGTGGGTGGTCCCGGCGGAGGTTTGAGCCCTCCCTCGGGCATGGGTGTGTGTGTTTGTCCTTAGGATGATTTAGGTTAAGTAGTGTGTAAGCTTAGGGACTGATGACCTAAGCAGTTAAGTCCCAAAAGATTTCACACACATTTGAACATTTTTGAACGGGTAATTCCGTGTGAAAAAGGAGACGATAATGTTGTAATCATGTGTGATGCGATAATAAGGGCGGAAGGGAAGAAACAAAATTGTAAAAATGAGTGAGGAGAAAGCCTAAATAGTTCTGCGGGAAAGTTCAGGTAGTAAGAGCGAATATGCTTGGTATACCTTGGAAGGGCTCGACATACGGGAAGATTGCATCTGAAATAGAGTTGCATCATAGTTTAGTAATTACGGAGAGTGTACCAAAGTTTAAAAGACGCTTCCGGAAGAACCAATGTGGAAAGAAGTAGGATGCTAAAGCACTAGGGCATGATGAGATGTATTCGAAGTTCGCTGGCAGTATAGATACTGTGATAATAAATACCACAGTGAGCAGTTTAATTGAATAGGGACAGACATCCGCGAAAACGGCGATCCCGGAAAAGACAAACATAGCTACAAGGAAGCCAGCTACGAAGAAACTTGGGGAAACAAATAATCGACGATAGAAAGCGGTATAAGAATTCATACAGAAACAGAGGGCACTTACGAATGAAATAAATATGAAGAGCAGGGAACCCAAGGGGAAATTGCAGGAAAAAAATATGATGATATCGAAAAAAGAAATTGTTGTCGGAAAGACTGGACTGGCCTGTAGACAAGTCAAAACCATCTTAGATGAAATTAGAACCATGGTCACCATAATTATAAATGCAGTCTTTAAGTACGGATCTTCCAACGAACGGTCGGTTGCTAAATATGGCGCTATCGAATCAGCATACTATGAAATGAACCAGATTGGAATACAATCAAGACGGGAGGCCCTGCCTTTGTTAAGTGACTTAAGCTGCTTGCATTCACTGAGAATATCTTCTTCTAAGTTACTTAAGTTGGCAGCTGTTCTTGAATATTTACGTCTTCTTTCGTGAAGGAATGTCAGAACACTGTATTTAGTAACTCTGCTTTAGTGGCGCTGTGACCAATAATTTCACCATTTTTATTACGCAGTGAAGATCTTGACTGTGTTTTCCCGCAGATGTATTTTAGTAGGACTAAGAGATCTTGTGTTTTTCTGCCAGATTTAGAGACAAAGATCGTGTGAAAAGTATGAAAAAGTATTACATTGGAGCATACGCTACAGTTAGAGCTTCTGTAAACCGCTAATCTTGAGGGTTTTACGTTCCTGGCCTGTTTAGTGTACACGGGGGATCAGTACCATGACTTATTTATTTACTTAGCATGTTGTTGTTGTTGTCGTGGTTAGATGCAGCTCTCCATGCTACTCTATTCTGTGCATGCTCCTTCATCTCCCAGTAACTACTGCTACCTACATCTTTCTGAATCTGCTTAGTGTATTCATCTCTTGGTCTCCCTCTATGATTTTTACCCTCCACTCTTCCCTCCAATACTAAATTGATGGTCCCGTGAAGTCTCAGAACATGTCCTGCCAACCGATCCCTTCTTCTAGTCAAGTTGTTCCACAAATTTTTCTTCCCCCCAGTTCCTTTCAGTACCTTCTCATTAGTTCTGTGATCTACCCTTCTAATCTTCAGCATTCTTCTGTAGTACATTTCGAAAGCTTCTATTATCTTCTTATTTAAAGTATTTATCGTCCATATTTTACTTCTATACATGGCTACACTCCATAAACTTAGTACACTCCTGGAAATTGAAATAAGAACACCGTGAATTCATTGTCCCAGGAAGGGGAAATTTTATTGACACATTCCTGGGGTCAGATACATCACATGATCACACTGACAGAACCACAGGCACATAGACACAGGCAACACAGCATGCACAATGTCGGCACTAGTACAGTGTATATCCACCTTTAGCAGCAATGCAGGCTGCTATTCTTCCACGGAGACGATCGTAGAGATGCTGGATGTAGTCCTGTGGAACGGCTTGCCATGCCATTTCCACCTGGCGCCTCAGTTGGACCAGCGTTCGTGCTGGACGTGCAGACCGCGTGAGATGACGCTTCATCCAGTCCCAAACATGCTCAATGGGGGACAGATCCGGAGATCTTGCTGGCCAGGGTAGTTGACTTACACCTTCTAGAGCACGTTGGGTGGCACGGGATATATGCGGACGTGCATTGTCCTGTTGGAACAGCAAGTTCCCTTGCCGGTCTAGGAATGGTAGAACGATGGGTTCGATGACGGTTTGGATGTACCGTGCACTATTCAGTGTCCCCTCGACGATCACCAGTGGTGTACGGCCAGTGTAGGAGATCGCTCCCCACACCATGATGCCGGGTGTTGGCCCTGTGTGCCTCGGTCGTATGCAGTCCTGATTGTGGCGCACACCTGCACGGCGCCAAACACGCATACGACCATCATTGGCACCAAGGCAGAAGCGACTCTCATCGCTGAAGACGACACGTCTCCATTCGTCCCTCCATTCACGCCTGTCGCGACACCACTGGAGGCGGGCTGCACGATGTTGGGGCGTGAGCGGAAGACGGCCTAACGGTGTGCGGGACCGTAGCCCAGCTTCATGGAGACGGTTGCGAATGGTCCTCGCCGATACCCCAGGAGCAACAGTGTCCCTAATTTGCTGGGAAGTGGCGGTGCGGTCCCCTACGGCACTGCGTAGGATCCTACGGTCTTGGCGTGCATCCGTGCGTCGCTGCGGTCCGGTCCCAGGTCGACGGGCACGTGCACCTTCCGCCGACCACTGGCGACAACATCGATGTACTGTGGAGACCTCACGCCCCACGTGTCGAGCAATTCGGCGGTACGTCCACCCGGCCTCCCGCATGCCCACTATACGCCCTCGCTCAAAGTCCGTCAACTGCACATACGGTTCACGTCCACGCTGTCGCGGCATGCTACCAGTGTTAAAGACTGCGATGGAGCTCCGTATGCCACGGCAAACTGGCTGACACTGACGGCGGCGGTGCACAAATGCTGCGCAGCTAGCGCCATTCGACGGCCAACACCGCGGTTCCTGGTGTGTCCGCTGTGCCGTACGTGTTATCATTGCTTGTACAGCCCTCTCGCAGTGTCCGGAGCCAGTATGGTGGGTCTGACACACCGGTGTCAATGTGTTCTTTTTTCCATTTCCAGGAGTGTATATATATCTGAATTTCTCATCTATTTCTCTGAACCACATCAGGTCTACGCTTACAATTCAGAGAGGAATGAGTTGAGACTCTGTCTTAGGAAAGCCTCAAGCGAACCTTTATCCACTTTTTAATTAGATATATTTTTAGTTTATTTTTGTTGGGTTTGGATGTTCCGCTATTCAGTTTCGCTACAGGAAGATTGTGGTCACTAACACATGTATCCATAATGATGCTCCGTGTTTGCTCAGGATTATTTGTTGCTAGGATGTCGAGTATGTTTTCGAAACCATTGGCAATTCGAGAAGACTCCTGAACTAATTTTTCAAAATGGAAATGAGAGTTGGCGTCACTGGCCCGGAGGCCCCTTGCGGGGCAGGTCCGGCCGCCTTGGTGCAGGTCTTATTACATTCGACACCACATCGGGCGACCTGCGTGCCGGATAGGGATGAAGTGATGATGAAGACAACACAACACCCTGTCCCTAAGCGAGGAAAATCCCCGACCCAGCCGGATATCAAAACCGGGACCGTAGAACTGCAATCCGTCATAGGACGGCAATTCGTCACGCTGACCACTGAGCTATCGGGGCGACATTGTTCAAAAGAGACTTCTGTCTCTAAGCTGGTCGTAGGTTGTGTTCCAAAAATGAACAGCATAGAGACAGAAGTGGAGACACTGTCTGCAGGACCTGACCATCATTTTGCAGGACAACGATCAAGCACGTACGGTGCAAGCTGTTACTGATTTGTTTGACTGATGGGGTTGCTAAGTGCTATACCACCTACTGCACTACCCTGATTTAAGACCTCGTAAGTTCAACTCGATTTCTAAACTGAAGGAAACACTTCATGGCATTCGCCTGAGAACTGCCACAAAATCGTCGGCCAATAGACCTTGCCACTCGAACTGTCAACACAACTAGCACTGCTAAGAGTATCCTACGACTTCCACATCGCTGGCAACGGGTTATACACATTGCTGGTGACTACTTTGAAACACATATATATCTTGTACAAGCGGTAAATAAATAGCTGTCACTATTCAAGTTCCAACGCTCGTATTTAAATGACTTGACTGTGTCAAGCAGGACACTTTATTCCAATATTGCAGGTTTGATCTTCCTACTTATCCGCATTAACTTACCTTTATCAACATTTAGGGCTAGCTGCCATTCACCACACTAAGTGAAATTTTGTTTTAAGTCGTCTTGTATCGTCCTACAGTCACTCAACCTCGACAACTTACCGTACACCACTGCATCTTCAGCAAACAACCACCCTGTCTGCCAAATCATTTATGTACACAGAGAACAACAGCGGTCCTGTCACACTTCCCTGGGGCACACCTGACGATATCCTTGTCTCTGATGTACACTCTCCGTAGCACCACCATTTACTCATTACGACCACGAACAACTCCACGTTGCGCTTTAGTAATGTCGATACAATCATCACCGTACACAGCTTTTATTGTTTTACGGGTTTCACTTGGAGGCACGTTTCCTGCCGTTGGCAACTCGATTACAGCACGCTGTGTCTCACGCTCTGACATAGTTACGTTACACACTGCCATGTTACGCGGTACAATCCGTAGTCCTCTAGCGGCAGAGAGTTGCAACTTGCGCCAGCGAAGAGGGAGAATCGGCCGCGTAATATGTACGACACGTAATGCCGTAACCAAACCTGAGGAGAGAAGAAAATTCGGAGGCATTACCTTTCACTATTCCCTCGTACTCGTTGTGCATAACCGCAGATGACCTTCTGGTCGTCACTGCGTGTGGAAATTTAATACTACTGGAGAATATTCTGAGTGGAGGTGCTAAGCGATATCTCAACGTTTCAATGTCGCCTGTGGCAGCATATCACGTTCGATTCCCCTTGGTATCACTAGATCGCCACAGTTACGTTGGGAAGACGATTGCGGTAACGTTGCTTCATTAGTTTCGTAATCATATAGTGAATAATGAACACGAGCTAATCACTTTATTAGCACCAAAATAGTCTAATAAGTAGTACTGTAGTAAATACGAAACTGACGTTGCACTGGCATATATTCTAAGACCTCACCATGCACCGCGATGCTGACGGCGGTAGCATGCGTTTCATCTTACAAAATGTTTTATTCTTCACAGTGTATAATGATCTGGACAACTTCCATTGAAAGGGACAAATTAATGGCGATCTCAACATGAACCTTGAACTCGGAGACTTACGAATCGAGTTGAGCAGCGGTATACCAGCTCTGTGGGTATAACTAAAATCGGTATTCTATTTTTAATTTGTTGCAGGCCGTAAGGATTCCCAGTGCCTAAGAATGCGTTTCCTCAATACTGATTTTTACGATTTGTAAAGCTTGCTTCTAAACCTTTCGAGAAAGAATCTATGGTCCAAACGCGGCCGTCTAATTCCATCCACAGAGTTCTATGCGTCCTCTGCAATACCGATCTGCAATTGAAGAGACACATGATACGGATGGAAACAGTTGGAACGCAAGTTGTGAATAACGCTGGACTGACTTATTAGACAAACAATCCTAATTTCTCTGCAGCTAACATATGGTTATAAGTAACGGAAGTGAGAACATCTACAATGCTAAAAGAAAAAAAGTTACGTCTATCTTCATACTAGCCAAATTTCGTCAAAAGCTCAAATTTCTGTGCTACTCGCTCCCCTCCCCTCTTGAAGCTACATCTTCGCTAATAGCTACTCTTATTTTTAATTCAATAGGAGTGAATATTAAATCATCCCAGTACACTTTCTCGCACGTAATTTTTTTGACACATCAGTCTTCTGACTCGTTTGATTCCTCTCCTGTGCCAACCTCTTCATCTCAGAGTAGCACTTGCAACCTACGTCCAAGGCTGTCTGCTGGATGTATTTCAGGCTCTCTCATCCTCTATAGTTTTTTCCCTCTACGACTCCGTCTAGTACCATGGATGTCATTCCCTCATGTCTTAACAGATGCTCTATCATCCTGTCCCTTCTTTTTATCAGTGTTTACCACATATTCTTTTCCTCTACGATTCCACACAAAACCTAATAATTCCTTAACTTACCAGTCCGATTAATCTTCAGCATTCGCCTGTATCGCCACATCTCAAATGCCTCGATTCTCTTCTGCTCCGGCTTTCCTACAGTCCGTGAAGTCCATGTTTCACTACCACTCAATGCTGTGATACAAAAGTAATTCTCAGAAAGTTCTTCTTCAAATCAATGTTTGATACTAACAGACTTCTCTTGGCCAGGAATGCCCTTTTTGCCAGTTCTAGTCTTATTTTAATGTTCTCCTTGCTCCATCCGTCATTGGTTATTTTCTCCCTATCTCGTTTCTACTACTTGTCATTGCTTGCTCCCTTCGATTTACTCTCAGACCTCATTCCGTACTCATTAGACTGTCCATTCCATTCAGCAGATAATGCAATTCTTCTCCACTTTCACTCAGGATAGCAATGTCACGAATCGTATCATTGGTACCCTTTCACCTTGAATTCTAATTCCACTGCTGAACCTTTGTTTTATTTCCATCATTGCTTCTCCGATGTACGAGGTGCATTCAAGTTCTAAGGCCTCCGATTTTTTTTCTAATTAACTACTCATCTGAAATCGATGAAACTGGCGCTACTTCTCGACGTAATCGCCCTGCAGACGTACACATTTTTCACAACGCTGACGCCATGATTCCATGGCAGTGGCGAAGGCTTCTTTAGAAGTCTGTTTTGACCACTGGAAAATCGCTGAGGCAATAGCAGCACGGCTGGTGAATGTGCGGCCACGGAGAGTGTCTTTCATTGTTGGAAAAAGCCAAAAGTCACTAGGAGCCAGGTCAGGTGAGTAGGGAGCATGAGGAATCACTTCTAAGTTGTTATCACGAAGAAACTGTTGCGTAACGTTAGCTCGATGTGCGGGTGCGTTGTCTTAGTGAAACAGCACACGCGCAGCTCTTCCCGGACGTTTTTGTTGCAGTGCAGGAAGGAATTTGATCTTCAAAACATTTTCGTAGGATGCACCTGTTACCGTAAGGCCCTTTGGAACGCAATGGGTAAGGATTACGCCCTCGCTGTACCAGAACATGGACACCATCATTTTTTCAGCACTGGCGGTTACCCGAAATTTTTTTGGTGGTGGTGAATCTGTGTGCTTCCATTGAGCTGACTGGCGCTTTGTTTCTGGATTGAAAAATGGCATCCACGTCTCATCCATTCTCACAACCGACGAAAAGAAAGTCCCATTCATGCTGTCGTTGCGCGTCAACATTGCTTGGCAACGTGCCACATGGGCAGCCATGTGGTCGTCCGTCAGCATTCGTGGCACCCACCTGGATGACACTTTTCGCATTTTCAGGTCGTCATGCAGGATTGTGTTTACAGAATCCACAGAAATGCCAACTCTGGAGGCGATCTGTTCAACAGTCATTCGGCGATCCCCCAAAACAATTATCTCCACTTTCTCGATCATGTCGTCAGATCGGCTTGTGTGAGCCCGAGGTTGTTACGGTTTGTTGCCACATGATGTTCTGCCATCATTAAACTGTCGCAACCACGAACGCACTTTCAACACATCCATAACTCCATCACCACATGTCTCCTTCAACTGTCGATGAATTTCAATTGGTTTCACACCACGAAAATTCAGAAAACGAATGATTGTACGCTGTTCAAGTAAGGAAAACGTCGCCATATTATGTATTTAAAACAGTTCTCATTCTCGCCGCTGGCGGTAAAATTCCATCTGCCGTACGGTGCTGCCATCTCTGGGACGTATTGACAATGAACGCGGCCTCATTTTAAAACAATGCGCATCTTTCTATCTCTTTCCAATCCGGAGAAAAAAAATCGGAGGCCTTAGAACTTGAATGCACCTCGTACAGATTCAACAGCAGGGGCGAAACACTACATCCTTGTCTTACGCCCTTTTTAGTACGAGCACTTCGTTCTTGGTCGTACACTCTTATTATTCCCTCTGTGTACCCGTCTCTCTCTATAATTTGCACCATTTTTCTAAAAGTTTCCAACATCTCACACCGATTTACTTTGGCGAACGCTTTCTGCAGGTCGACAAATCCCATGTACGTTTCTTGATTTTCTTTAGCCTTGCTTCCTTTATCAACCGCAACGTAAGAATTGCCTCTCTGGCGTCTTTACGTTTCCTAATGCCATACAGATCGTCATCTAAAACATCCCCTATTATCTTTTCCATTCTTCTGTGTATTTTTCTTGTTAGAAACTTGCATGCTTGAGCTGTTAACCTGAGTGTGCAATAATTCTTGCACTTGCACCTCTTGCAGTCTTTGGAATTGTGTGGATCATATTTTTCCGAAAGTCAGACGGTATATTGCCAGACTCATACATTTTATTCACCAACGTGAATAGTCGTTCTGTTGACAGTTCTCCTAATGATTTTAGAGATTCTGTTGGAAAATTATGAATCCCTTCTGCCTTATTTGTTCCTAAGCTCTCTTAAGTTCTATTTCTGTTACTGGATCCCCTATCTCTTCTAAATCGACTTCTGTTTCTTCTTCTATCACACCAGACAAACGTCCCCTCGTACAGGCCTTCAATGTACACCTAACTTGAAGCAGATGAAACTGCTTTGGTAGGCAGGTTTTCATATGACAACAATCATGACATTACACAAACTGAAGAGATAAGCGCTGGGATCAGGTAAACAGAGAGAACCTGGTAAATGAGACGTAGATAACGAGACACGCTGTGTGGTGATGATAAAGCAAAAAGGAAATGAGAGTGTCATCGTTATGTCAGCGTTTCCACAAGTGCAAACTCTGCTTTTATCCAAAAGACATGTGCAAAGGTTTCAACCTGCAAGAGATGATGACTTCCAGAATACTATTCACTATGAACTGTTATCAAACATTGATCTTTGAGAATGAAAATGTTGAGTATATGTGGATAAAGTTGAAAATATTCTACAACACACCTTAGACTGGTATGTACCTACCAAAAATTGAGATGAATGGTGAAAACCCGTTGTGGACCGACAGCCGTATTAGAAAGATGCTTTGAAAACAAGGAGAGCTTCATCACAGATTTAAAAGTAACCACATGCCTGTATTTACATACGGCAGTGTCTTGAATGACTCTCACTGACTAACTCTTCATCACCCAGAACAGACCGCTAAGGACAGAAATTAGAAACCTGGAGAAAGTGTTGATATTATACACAGGTGTTGATTAAGGAGGTATTTTTCGCAAAACAGGCGAAGAAAAATTTTTTGAAAATATTTCGCTACTAGGGCAATTTTAAAGGTAGAACTGAGGAGACGTATTTGTTTTTTCAGTCCGAAGTTAAGAAATGGATTTCAGCATCTTTCAAAATGTTGAACCAATGGGGGTGAAATAGTGGGTGGAACACTTTTTAAAATAAATCATAATTAAAGAACTACTAGAGCATTTGTAAATCTACATACAAGAAAAATGATACTTCTCAGCTAAAAGTCAAAAATAAGTATTTAGTGTTTCTGGCCATTCTGACGCTAAGGGAGCGCAACAGGAAATGAAAAGTTTAATGAGAATATTTCACAATGAAAGTACTTTTTAAGCGAAATCTACAAAAATTTGATTTTGCCTTCTCAGCTACAAATAAAAGATTACATGTTTTACTGTTTTTGGAAATTCAACCCCTAAGGGGTCATCGTTCAGCACAAACAACTAATGACAGAAACTCATTATTTGGAAGGGATGTTGATCTTATACTGAGGCATCGTTCATTAAAAGCCAGTTCTTAAGAGGGTGAAGTTACGGATTAACACGTTTTGAAAAATGTCACTATTAACACAGTTTTTAAGCTAGAACTACAAAAATTGGTGTTCAATTTCTCGGCCAGACAAAAAAAAATACGTGTATCTGCATTTTTGGAAATTTAACCGCTAAAGAGTTGAAACGGGATGAAAATTGTTATGAACATATTTCCTTGCGTTTAAACATATTTCTAGCTGAATCTATGAAAACTAGTGTTTGACTTTCAAAGAAATATGTGTTATAGGATGAAAGTTTATATGGAAATCACATTAAGAACTCAAAAGGCAGCTGACTCTAGCTATTGAGATCACTTTTAGATCAGAAGTGTTTTCGGAAAAGCTTATGATTTTATGGTGGGAATTAGCGCGAAAGTTTTAGAAAATGTTGCCTTTTGTGAACTACATAAAAATTCGATTAAAGGAAAACTAAGTATATCTGTACCAGACTATGCAGTCTAAATGAGGGAAGCAGCAGGCATTAATCTGGTATGAATTAAAACTCAATAAACCCAGAATTATTAAGGAGAGAAATGGTGAAGCGTTCAAGGAATTTCAAAGTAAAATACAAATGATGTGGCAAAAAGTTTAAAAATTCGTTCACCTAAATCACTATCAACTTTTCATAATTAACACGTTTCGAGCTTAATCTATAACCGCTTGGGGACGTTTTACTGTGCAATATTTGATTTCGACATCTGTTTCTGACCACGATGTAATACAGTTAGAATATTCCCGTATTTCCAGGCATTTTCTAGTTATATCCCTCGATTAGCGAATTTCGAACTGTGTAATCGCTACTACCGGACGAAGTTTATCTCAGAATCTTTCTCCTCTCCTATTATCGAGCTCATAATCTCCCATAATTCTATCCCCTAACTTTCACAGATTACTGTGTTCCAGTCCCCCACAATTATTAAACTTACATCCCCTTTTATACTGAATTGTCTTATCTTAATTGCCTTCTTTCCGTTTCCACTATACTCGCCCCTCATTATATCTTGACCAAAAATCTGTATTTGCTTTTCCAGTCTTTCTAGCTTCCTTATCACATTCAGACTTGTTATCCTTTTTTGGGTTATTCCAGGTTTTTGTGGTTGTTACTTCCCTCTTGACAGTTCACTCCTCGAAATGCCGATGAAGGATGAAACACTACGGTCACACTCACTTAAATATTCTCTCCTTATGGGTGAAGAAGAGAGCTAATTTGGGTTTTATTGTTCTACAATAATGGTATCTCTCGACATACTTACTATTGACAGTAGTAAGCAAACTTAAATTTTTGCACAAGTTAGTGACACAAGATACAAAAAATGTTTGGCCGCCACTGATGATGAATTTTATACGAAATTTAAGTAGACTTTATGATCCAGACAATTTTGTTTACTAGAAAGATACTGCCTTAGATCATAGTGATGGTAAAATAATTATGGTGGAAAGCACGAACGATGGACCACTCGAGATACTCTACACAGTGAAGTAGTAATAGTACGAAAACCGCACGGGCGAATACACTTGTTCACTGCTGCTGCACCGGCCGGAGTGGCCGCGCGGTTCTATGCGCTACAGTCTGGAGCCGAGCGACCGCTACGGTAGCAGGTTCGAATCCTGTTTTGGGCATGGATGTGTGTGAGGTCCTTAGGTTAGTTAGGTTTAATTAGTTCTAATTTCTTGGCGACAGATGACCTCAGAAGTTAAATCGCATATTGCTCAGAGCCATTTTTGAACTGCTGCTGGTGGTGGTGAGCAATGTCAGTGTTTATTGTTAATATTGCAATGAAATTGACGTTGCTAAGTTCTTTGTACAAAATACGGTCAGACAGATTAAAAATTTATGTACAACAAACCAAAAAACCATCATTAGTGAGAACAGTCTCGAGGCTTCCATCGCGAGATATGCGACATAGCGAGACAAATGAGTCCTACTTTTAAATTAAAATAAAAGTTAGGTAGGATTGTTGTAGAATCTATGGAAATTCTTGTACCTATTGTTAAATATGAGCCAAATTGCGAACTGCAGCAGCGAGAAAATATACTGAAAAATCCAAAAATCCCGATATCTTCTTACAAACAACAAATTGTCTAAGTTGCTGCATTGAGTAGTGAACAGAATTTTTAGTCAGATATTACAAATTTATATATCTCAGCAGAATTTGATGTGTCTAAATTTATACTTGTTACATTTCAGAAAAATCGAAAAAATAATAAGTTGTTGATTCGTCATTATTTGATTATGTTAAGCTATGCACAATTCCTCTGAAGAGAGGAAGAAATTAAGCCCTTCCGCAAGATATATCGACCTTAGCTCCACCAGACAATTACATGAAGGCTTACGATACTTTCCTGAATTTAAACAAATTACGCAATTGAAAGGCGATGTTTCTATAAATCCATATTCTTCGAATCCTGTTTTGGGCATGGATGTGTGTGAGGTCCTTAGGTTAGTTAGGTTTAATTAGTTCTAATTTCTTGGCGACAGATGACCTCAGAAGTTAAATCGCATATTGCTCAGAGCCATTTTTGAACTGCTGCTGGTGGTGGTGAGCAATGTCAGTGTTTATTGTTAATATTGCAATGAAATTGACGTTGCTAAGTTCTTTGTACAAAATACGGTCAGACAGATTAAAAATTTATGTACAACAAACCAAAAAACCATCATTAGTGAGAACAGTCTCGAGGCTTCCATCGCGAGATATGCGACATAGCGAGACAAATGAGTCCTACTTTTAAATTAAAATAAAATTTAGGTAGGATTGTTGTAGAATCTATGGAAATTCTTGTACCTATTGTTAAATATGAGCCAAATTGCGAACTGCAGCAGCGAGAAAATATACTGAAAAATCCAAAAATCCCGATATCTTCTTACAAACAACAAATTGTCTAAGTTGCTGCATTGAGTAGTGAACAGAATTTTTAGTCAGATATTACAAATTTATATATCTCAGCAGAATTTGATGTGTCTAAATTTATACTTGTTACATTTCAGAAAAATCGAAAAAATAATAAGTTGTTGATTCGTCATTATTTGATTATGTTAAGCTATGCACAATTCCTCTGAAGAGAGGAAGAAATTAAGCCCTTCCGCAAGATATATCGACCTTAGCTCCACCAGACAATTACATGAAGGCTTACGATACTTTCCTGAATTTAAACAAATTACGCAATTGAAAGGCGATGTTTCTATAAATCCATATAATTTCGTAAGGAACTACCCAATTTATGTTATAAAGAGTATGTAGTTGCCGCTAAAGAAACAAAAATAAAACTTTTCATACTAAAATTCCTGCAGATACCATTGCTTATGTAATTATTTATGGCAAAAACAATCTCACATATGATGCACAGTGCATGATATTAAGTGAAAGGTTTTAAACAAAATAGATTAAAAATTTTCTTGTGTCAATTAGAAAACGATTTCTATAAATAGCCCTTTCACGTAGATTACACTAGGTGCCTGAATTTTTAAAATCGGCTGAGAAATAAACAAAAATCGATCTATTCACGGACCTCGGCGGTAGCCGTTGTGTAGCTCCTGCTTCTAGCGAGATCTCACGCCTGTCTGAACTCACCAGTAAGTGGGCGCGGCTGACATTGCACTGGTTCTAGATATCAAACCCGACCTTCCGCTTCGCTCCACGTGCTTATCTCCGTCTCTCTTGCTCACTATGTCTGCACTCTTCACACAGCAGCTGACAACTTCATTATCTAATGGAGTTTTAAGTGCACCATGTGTGGAGAGAAATAGCCATTCGGCAAAAGGTTTCCTGCCTTTGCTTCTGTATGACTCACCGTCATCTGTAGGTGGATGTCAGACTGTCCTAAAGAAGGGGTGGTGTGTTTTAGAACGAATTAAAGGAGCGCTTCCGTTAATTCAGAAGTTGCAATGATGCTCAGAAGTTTGGAGGCCGGAAGCTCGGTTTGTAGGTATACCAAGTGAAAGATGTTTGATAGGGAATAATGAGCAGTCTTTTAGTGTGTGGCATGCCACACCCTGAACAAATTTTTTTCTACATTAGTGGAGCTCTTACTCAAAAACCACAATAATTCAAGCAATCCTAAATTGTTTAAAAAATTAGTAAGGGGGGAATAAATGTTTTATATAACATCGGTGGATGCGAGTATTTTAATAATATATAGGGAGAAAATATTTCTTCAGAGCTTATTCAAGATTATAATGTTATTTCTTCACGCCAGTCATCCGGCACCTCTAGCCGTGTGAGTATGCGTACATAACAAGGACCCCACTCCTACTACGCTGCGGTAGTCGTAGCAACAGCCAGCTGTGTCGCCTCTACACCTCACGCATTGAGATCTCTGGATACGACACACGGTTAATCAGTGCCAACCTGACGTCGTCACGAGCCACACCAGCACACACTTTTGGGAACTAAGCTAAACCTGAAATTTCTCGACAGATTAAAACTGTGTGTCGGACCGAGACTCGAACTCGGAACCTTTGCCTTGCCCGGGCAAGTTCACTACCAACTGAGCTACCCATGCACGACTCACTACCCGTCCTAAAAGCTTCAGTTCTGTCAGTATCTCGTCTCCTACCTTCCAAACTTCACAAAAACTCTTCTGCGAAACCCCTGTATTTCATTAGCTGTCCAACTGCACTTAGTCTTTGGGAACTGTGTTATTTCATCAAACGCAGCTCTAATTACAGGAGCAGCCAAACTTACCTCATTGGGTTCAGTAATTTGTCCACAACAGGCAAGTGACTATTTTCACATACTTGCCCTACCAGCTCATGAGCAATGGTTTTAGCCTCTATCTTTCAACATTGTTATTACCTTAATGCAAGCAATACAAAGTATCAAGCCACACTCAATGAATCAACCAAACTCTGCTACCAAAAGTTAGCAGCATGGTTTGGATGGGCAGTTTAAAAGGGTGAAATCGATTGATTGTGCTCAGGCTAACAACTGAACATTTACTCACTTGTTAGTAATGTATGTCAAGATCAGTAGTTTTGATGGAACACTTAAATTGCGAACAGCAAATCGTTTTAAACACACTGATTCAATAAAATTCTAAATCATTTCCCAGCGCAAGAACTTAAGCATTAGCATTGTGCAACAAATACTTCATATTTTTACTAGTTTCTTAAAAAATTAAGTGTTTAAAAAACACTCTCTGACAGAATTGCTTAAAATGACAACTGTTAATTTAGTTTAAAATCCTTCAAAACTTCAATTTCACTGTACTGTAAAGAAACACAAGTTCATAATAACAATTCATAAACACATCGGTACCTTGTCAGGATTTACTTTGACATACGGATTTCAGTAGATTCTAGATCATAAAACTATAAGGAAATGTCACAGACTACCGTGAAACAATTCAGCATTCGAAACAGAAAACAGCCAAACAGTATAGCAGTACTATCTACAAGTCTAAGAAGCCAGCTGTGCATCAACAATGTGTACTCATAGAAAGTTTGTCTTTAGCCAACAAAATGTAGTGAGCAGTGAGATTCATAGGAGCAGTCTAAGGTAGAATTAGCCACTACTATGAATGAGACAAACAGACAATGTATGACAACATCCGTGAACAAGTTTTGACTAGGCTCTGTCGGAATACAGTCTGTCAATTTTAACTAGAAAATGGCGGTAATAGCACACCAAATCACAGTACCTGCTTCTATCTGCAGCATACATACATCACAACCAGAACCCACTCCGTGTGTCCCACACAGTAATCGCTGCCATAGCTTCATGCCTCCAGATTCCACAATACAACAGGCACCAGATTACTCAGTGTGTGCGGCTTGGCTCATAAACAAACCGCATTGAGAACGTGCAGCAACGTACTTCGATAATGAACGTGTAACAACCTTTTCTAGTTGCTCCATACATGCACCGTCTGACTGACCAGTTTCGTGTTCCCATTCTGGCCAGATAAAAGGAGAGAAGCACCTGCAAGTGTATCACATATTTGACTTAGGCCTTAGTGCCAACGCACGCGTTGTTTTGTTATTGTCCTCTGGTCCTTGAGGGTATTAGGCACTCACCAATAAATGTTGTGCTTTTGCTGTTGACAATGTGATCAGTTCCTGTATTGTACTTCTGGAAACTGTTTTTTCAGCTAAATTTCAAAATTCAATAATATACTGAATTTTAAAGAAGCAGCAGTCTTGCTCCTAACAGTCCCTCACGTGCCATGGATCACGGTCCCAACCGTCAGCACATTATGAGCTCATGGGTAATACTGCTACGGCTTCCATGCATTTTGCAACGTATTGGGTGCTGGATGATTGGATGTCATGATGGTTTCTGGTACTCTATTAGATCTGTGCCTTCGGAGATTAACAATCAATTTCCAAAAATTTTCAAATATCTTATTTACTTCCTGTTACCTGAAGCTTCGCTGGGATATCGGTACTTTTGTTATAATTAGTGATGGTGAGTAAGTATACCAGCAATTTTTCTAGATGTCTGCGTATATAGTGCTGTAGACATACACACACACACCCACACCCACACCCACCCACCCACACACACACACACACACACACACACACATATATATATATATATATATATATATATATATATATATATACTCCTGGAAATTGAAATAAGAACACCGTGAATTCATTGTCCCAGGAAGGGGAAACTTTAGTGACACATTCCTGGGGTCAGATACATCACATGATCACACATAGGCACATAGACACAGGCAACAGAGCATGCACAATGTCGGCACTAGTACAGTGTATATCCACCTTTCGCAGCAATGCAGGCTGCTATTCTCCCATGGAGACGATCGTAGAGATGCTGGATGTAGTCCTGTGGAACGGCTTGCCATGCCATTTCCACCTGGCGCCTCAGTTGGACCAGCGTTCGTGTTGGACGTGCAGACCGCGTGAGACGACGCTTCATCCAGTCCCAAACATGCTCAATGGGGGACAGATCCGGAGATCTTGCTGGCCAGGGTAGTTGACTTACACCTTCTAGAGCACGTTGGGTGGCACGGGATACATGCGGACGTGCATTGTCCTGTTGGAACAGCAAGTTCCCTTGCCGGTCTAGGAATGGTAGAACGATGGGTTCGATGACGGTTTAGATGTACCGTGCACTATTCAGTGTCCCCTCGACGATCACCAGTGGTGTACGGCCAGTGTAGGAGATCGCTCCCCACACCATGATGCCGGGTGTTGGCCCTGTGTGCCTCGGTCGTATGCAGTCCTGATTGTGGCGCTCACCTGCACGGCGCCAAACACGCATTCGACCATCATTGGCACCAAGGCAGAAGCGACTCTCATCGCTGAAGACGACACGTCTCCATTCGTCCCTCCATTCACGCCTGTCGCGACACCACTGGAGGCGGGCTGCACGATGTTGGGGCGTGAGCGGAAGACGGCCTAACGGTGTGCGGGACCGTAGCCCAGCTTCATGGAGACGGTTGCGAATGGTCCTCGCCGATACCCCCGGAGCAACAGTGTCCCTAATTTGCTGGGAAGTGGCGGTGCGGTCCCCTACGGCACTGCGTAGGATCCTACGGTCTTGGCGTGCATCCGTGCGTCGCTGCGGTCCGGTCCCAGGTCGACGGGCACGTGCACCTTCCGCCGACCACTGGCGACAACATCGATGTACTGTGGAGACCTCACGCCCCACGTGTTGAGCAATTCGGCGGTACGTCCACCCGGCCTCCCGCATGCCCACTATACGCCCTCGCCCAAAGTCCGTCAACTGCACATACGGTTCACGTCCACGCTGTCGCGGCATGCTACCAGTGTTAAAGACTGCGATGGAGCTCCGTATGCCACGGCAAACTGGCTGACACTGACGGCGGCGGTGCACAAATACTGCGCAGCTAGCGCCATTCGACGGCCAACACCGCGGTTCTTGGTGTGTCCGCTGTGCCGTGCGTGTGGTCATTGCTTGTACAGCCCTCTCGCAGTGTCCGGAACAAGTATGGTGGGTCTGACACACCGGTGTCAATGTGTTCTTTTGTCCATTTCCAGGAGTGTATATATATATGTGTGTGTGTGTGAAGTGCCGGTATGTAGGTACATAATGAATGTGTACCTGTTATTTTACTGTATGTCGAATGTGAAAGCATGCTCTATATTCTCCAACTATATTTTAAAAAGTGCCTCGATTCATTACTTTTGAGCAGATGTAGAGTTTTAAGGGGTTTCTCTGGCTCATCTAGTACGGGATGTGAGGTTTTGCTACCAGAACAACACACACCAACCGTTTCTCCCTTCCATATTAAGGCATTATGGTGCCTACATTCTTGATACATCACATAATGATGACTAATTTATAATCAAATTCAGCCTCACCATAACCTCCCACGTTCCACATCTGAAGGTGCGACTCTCTGTTTGTCGTACAGCCTTTAAATGACGTCGACATTGTGAATCTTCAAGAATCTTGTAAGCTTTAAGAGACACTTGACGCTCAGCGTCTAAATTGCGACGGGCTTGTGACTGATCGTCATTGTGGCTCTTTGGCCACTTGCCGTTCTGTATCCGAGTTCCGGCAGACATGAGGTTTCTCTGCGGGTTCTTGATTATAAGTAACTTCCGAGGGTTGAGCTCCTTTAGTACTATACGCTAGATATTTGTGGTGCGCTATCTGACTCTGAAGCTATTAATTTAACTACATATAAACTGTGCTAAACCCTTGAAGGGTACTCAAAGAGCAAGCCTAACCTAACTAAATCTCAACCGCTGCAAATCTCAAAGCCCGCTACTAATTTTTTGGTGATGCAGGAATAAACTAATGTATATGCTATTGTTGAACGTGAAAGTAAAAAACATAGATTTTACGACACGTGCTGACTAATTCAGTCGCAAAAACGCTTCGCTGCCAACTCGGATTCTAATGAGAAGCGTACAATTAGGACGAGAGTGTTGAATACTTTTCGCCAATTGTATTCCGCGAAAAGGTTTAGTTATTACAACGTACCTCTCAACATCCGCATGAAGTGACTCCTATCGGCCGAAGATGACAAGGCGGTCAGCCGATACCGTTACGCATTTCGAGGTCTGGATCGAACGGAGTTAGTCAGTTAGCCACTTTATAGAGTTGTACTGTAAAGTGTTTAAGAATTGTTCATTTATTGCCCAATATTTCCAAGGAAGATGAAAATTTCAAAACCTCCTACAGTGTCAAAAGTAAGAATGGCACCTATCTTGATTTTCAGATTTGCAAAAGTATAGTTATCCCATGCTATATTATGAAACTCTGTACCTTCAGTCTTTTCAGGTATTAGATTACACAAACAAAATAATGGTTTTATGTATAGTCAATTTAATTTCAGGAGATAGTGGGCAGTGTGGAAGCGTACAGTGTGGAGATATCTCCAAGTGGATAGTAAAGGAGACAGAATTGCCTCGCGTGAAACTCACGATGAGTGGCAACATTTGATAGCGGTTGAGGTAGCATGAATAACGAATTTCGCACGACCCGAGCTGAAACACCATGACTAGCTAATTTCGCGAAATGGCAACTGAAACAGCGTGGATAAAAATTTTCGTACAGTTCTGGTTGAAACAGCATGAATATCGAATGTGGAACCATCCCAACTCAAATGTAATCAACAAGGAAATTATATCTGTGATTACCACAAATCTGAAATCTTGTAGTCACAGTCACAAGTGAAACGCCATAGACGTGAATCGTAGATTCGTGTGCATTAGTGAATGATTAGAGGTGCGACCGCTGCTTCGCTCGCGTAAAATAAATGGCTGCATTGACTTTTCTATTTTTTTGTTGATCACAAATAGAACACCTTCCAAACTATTCACCCTAATTAAGGCTATAGAAGAATGGTCTTCTCCGAATGTGCTTTTGAACAAAAGGGGAATCTGATAGATGGAGTCCACGGTTTTTGCTAACCATGCCTTTGCGTTGTTGTGGAGATATTTTGATGGAAAGTATTATCTTCTAACACATATTTCTTTATAATTAACCGAGAATTAAAATACCATCTCTTATGGAGATATTTCTATAGAAAATCCTATCCTCTAACACATATTTCTTAATATACCTAACCGATAACTGAAATACCAGTTATCATAGTTTTAGCTTTAAAAGTTTTTTAACGTAGCTGAATATTTTCTCATAGGTTTCAATCCATATTTCACCAAATATGGGTTGAATTTCCAAAATCACGGAAACACCACTTTTTTTACTTATAACCGAGTGGTTAAATACTAATTTTGCTAATTTTCATATATGTAGGTTTAGAATGCTTTAGTACTTCTTCAGTAGTGATCTATTTTCGAAACACTTTCACTCGCTGTTTCAACCTCTTAACGGCTGGATTCACGAAACACTGAACCGAATTCGAGTCTCGGTCCGGCACACTGTTTTAATCTGCCCGGTAGTTTCACTGAACACGTATTTTTTTCTTTATATCTGACTGAGGGACCTAATATCAGTTTTCGTATTTCAAGCTTCAAAATTTCCTTATAGTGACGCATTTTCAAAAAGCCTATCATCTGCTGTTTCACCGCGTTCGGAGTGTAATTTCGAACGATCCCTTCTTAAACGATACCTTCAGTATAAGGGTCACACCCTCACAAATTTCAACTTTCTATCCTTAGCTGTTTGGATGATGGGCGATGTTGAGTCAGTGAATCAGTCTGGCAATATTTCATCCCCCGTAAGGGTTTAATTTTCAAAAAGAGTGAAACAAGTATTTTTCATTTCTAATCGAGAAGGTAAACAACAACTTTCTATGTGAAACTTCCTGGCAGATTAAAACTGTGTACCGGACCGAGACTCGAACTCGGGACCTTTGCCTTTCGCAGGCAAGTGCTTTACCAACTAAGCTACCCAAGCACGACTCACACCCCGTCCTCACAGCCTTACTTCTGCCAGTACCTCGTCTCCTAATTTCAAAACTTTACAGAAGCTCTCCTGCGAACCTTGCAAAACTAGCACTCCCCAAAGAAAGAAAGAAGTTTCATATCAGCGCACACTCCGCTGCAGAGTGAAAATCTCATTCTGGAAACAACTTTCAAGGATTTAGCTTTCAAAATGCTTTCGAAAGAAATATTTTCATACTAAGTTTCACCCCTCTCAGGGGTTGAATTTTAAAAACACTGAAATGCTTGTTTCTTTCTGACTGAGAAGCCAAATACGAAAATTCATAGCCTTAGCTTCAGAAATGCCTGCGTAATGAAATATTTCCATGAAAACTAACCCCCACAGGAGTTGAATTTCCAGAGTCAGTTAACCATTTACTTTTTGTATTGACTGAGATGCAAAATTCAGGTTTTCATAGATTTAGCTTTATAAATGCTTTCATACTGAAATATTTTCATAAATCATCTGATCCCTATTTCGCCCCCTTATGGGTTGAATTTCCAAAAACAGTGAAACAATGTTACACCGACAACACATACAAACAAATTTCAAATAGAAACTCCACTCTTATTCTTGTACATTATTAAGGAGGACTTCGATTTATCGAAAACCGCATATTTTTTTCGAATTTCCGCCCTCCCTCCCAAATAGCAAAACGTACACATGTGTTAACACCAAATTCAGTCATACATGATGAAGTAATAAGCTAAGACTTCCGCTACATTAATGTAGAGTGTCTGATAAATGCCTGCTTCAATGCTACTTGCCATGTTGGGTTGTTTAATAAATCTTTTCCAGATAAATATATTCTGAACGAATATTCTACATATATTCTTCGGCATATACATGTCCACTGAAGAGCCAAAGAAACTGGTACACCTGTCTTATAAGATGTAGGCCCCGCGAGCACGCAGAAGTGCCGCAACAGGACGTGGTATGGACACGACTGATGTCTGAGGCAGTGCTGGAGGGAACTGATACCACGACTCCTGCAGGGCCGTCCATAAGTCCGTAAAAGCACGGGGGGGTTGGTGGTCTCTTCTGAACAGCACGTTGCAAGGCATCCCATTTATACTCAATAATGTTCATGTCTGGAGAGTTTGGTGGCCAGCAGGTGTGTTGAAACTCAGAAGAGTATTCCTGGAGCCACTCTGTAGCAATATGGACATGTGGGGAGTCGCATCGTTCTGTTGGAATTGCCCAAGTCCGTCGGAATGCACAAAGGACATGAACGGATGCATGTGATCAGACAGGGTGCTTACGTACGTTTCACCGGTCAGAGTTGTATCTACACGTATCAGAGCCGCCATATCATTCCAGCTGCTCACACCTCATACTGTTACAGACCCCCCACCAGTGTAAACAGTCCCCTGCTGATATGCAGAGTACATGGATTCATGAGCTAGTCTCCTTATCCATACACGTCCATCCGCTCGAGACAATTTGAAAACGAGAATCGTCCGACCTCGCAACATGTTTCCAGTCATCAACAGTCCAGTGGCGGTCCAGATGATTCAAAAAGGTTTGTGTCGTGCAGTCATCAATGGTACACGAGTGGACCTTTCACTCAGAAAGCCCATATCGATTATGTTTCCTTGAATGATTTGCACGCTGACACTTATTGATGGTCCAGCATTGAAATATGCAGAAATTTGCGGAAGGGTTGCACTTCTGCCAGTGTTGGCTTCTTCCCCGCACTCCTTCCCGCTTGCGTTTCCCCCTTCTTTGCTGATACTTTCAGAAGTTATATCTTATTCAAAATTAGTATCTTACTGTGAAAAATGCTACAAAGATAGGCTTGTGGAAACTTTGCTCTCTGCTCGTTTCTGCATCATCAAATTGCTTCCTCCTCGTCATCAGCGTAATTTTCTCCACGACGTAAAACCTTCTAGCTATCATCACAGAAAATTACCTCCCTTTCCTAGAAATTATCATTTTTTCCACTAATGAAACAGCACACCTCTTTTATCCATCATCACATTACCAAGTCGCACCATCGACTGACTTCTTTCATTTGCCACTCCCTCCTTAACAAACTTTTCACAGGTAAAACTTTTCGTGCCAGACCAAAGAGTTTTCTTTACATATAAACTGCATACAGTTAGAATTACCTGAATCATCACAATATTTTTGTGGGACACATTAAATTTCTTTTGCATTTAAATTAAATTAAAAACAAGGATGAAATTGAAAGATAACAGCCCTCGGTTACTGTTTTTAACGAATTAACCGGGTTTCAACACCGCTAGGAGTGTCTTCCTCAGAATTTAAATCAAAGAATGGTCTATAACATGGCCACAGAATTATGACTAAAAAGGATGATACGGATTATATGTACAGAATCATCGTGAAAGACTGGCAGTACTTATATGTCATTATAAAATAATAATTAAGCCAAAAGAGGATTAGTCACGAAGGCATTTAAGATAAAAAATTGTGATGGCGAGCCACTAAGAGCTGCTCATTACTTACGCGGTTGCAACGTGCACCACAGGTAGAATCACTGTACGTAGCCTTCAAACTGGCTTAGGTCACAGGGGTGCGTTCCAGGAAGAGAGCTGCCATTGAGTTTCTATTGGCGGAGAACCAGAGCATCGCAGGCATTCATAGACGGTTGCAGAATGTCTGCAGGGACCCGGCAGTGAACAGTGATCGATGGCTCACAAACCTCTCCCTGCACAGCAGGACTCACACAAGTTTGCACAACTGAGGGGAGCTCAGAAAACTTCATTGGACTTTTCTTCCTCATGCACGTTACACCCCTGATCTCGCACCTTCCGACTTCCGCCTGTTTGGCGCAAAGAGCGAGCCACTCCGAGGGCAGCAGTACATAGCTGATGGGGAGGTTATTGATACAGTAAGGCGTTGGCTCCGAAGTCAACCAATAGAGTTGGGTTGGGTTGTTTTGGGGAAGGAGACCACACAACGTGGTCATCGGTTTCATCGAATTAGGGAAGGAAGTTTGCCGTGCCCTTTTGAAAGGAACCATCCCGGCATTTTCCTGGAGCGATTTAGGGAAATCACGGAATACCTAAATCAGGATGGCCGGTCGTGGGATTGAACCGTCGTCCTCCCGAATGCGAGTCCAGTGTCTAACCACTGCGCCATCTCGCTCGGTCAACCAGTAGAGTGATACCACGCAGATATACAGGCCCCCCCCCCCCCCCAGTAAGGTGGCGTAAGGCCGTCGCATTGACCGGAGACTATGTTAAAAAGTATTGTTTTGAAGCCAAAAGAACGTGGAATAATATGATGCACTTGAAACATGAATAAGACAGGCACAGTATCTTTTTCTAATTACTAAAAATCTTCCAGTGTGTCATAATGGTGGGCTTTAGTCATACAATAATGTACATTCCAAATGCTGATGTATGCATCATACTTTCCGTCAGTAGTTTTTTTTTTTTTTTAGATGAGAAGCAAAACCTGTCTATGTAGCACTGTCGTTACGATATTTTCTAAAGCGGATATGAAACTACCTGTCTGTTTCAGCTTTCTAAAATTTCCTGCTGGGGCCATATATTGCTTTACACAGGTGACCACACTAACTTATTATAAGCTACTGTTTCTTTATGACATACTCTGTTTCGAACTTGATTGTCAGAACAGAGGCGTACTCTCAATTAATCTGTAAGGAAGGAGGGAGCAATCTTCTTTAATGCTACTAACATCATTTCTGGGTGTGTGTTTGTGTGTGTGTTTCCTGTGTCTATCACGTACATTGCTGTATTTAAAAGTGGTCACTACTGGCCATCATTACCTCCTCCGCGTCTGACAAGCTACTGTGCTTATTAATAAAAGAAACAAATTTCCCGAATCAGTCTACAGAGACTGTAGGTATGTAGTCTAAATGTCGTTCAGAGAACAGATGCCTGATGTCGTCTCACTTCAGTAGTTCTCCCCCTATCAGCTGATGGCGGAAAGAACTCTAACCACAGTGACTACTCCTGTTTCCTTTGGACAGTTAAAAGAGCGTTTGAAAGGACGCCACCAACTGTCCCTTACGCACAGTGAATGTACAGTGTTGCGCTAAGCAACAGTTCTTCTTTCAGGAACTGACTGGTAGAAAAATTTCTAAAATATGAGAAACAAATAGAAGCTGCACCATCTTCTCTGAAAGATAACGGACAGTAATGCTTTTGTTAAAGACATCATGTAAATATTTGTTTATGTAAATCTTGTAATTTTTATGTAAATCTTCTAATTTTTCAAGTTCCGTATTTATTTAAAAAGCAAAACCTTTAAACTGAAATTTTTAACTCCAATATTTCCTGCTGATATGTTAATGTAGAATGAGCAGGAAATTCCGTTGTCGAGATTTGTTTGAAAATGTTTGGTTACAACAAAGTTAAAAATGTGTCTAAATCATGATTTCAGCTACTCAAAAATGGTTCAAATGGCTCTGAGCACTATGGGACTTAACTTCTCAGGTCATCAGCCCCATAGAACTTAGAACTACTTAAACCTAACTAATCTAAGGACATCACACACATCCATGTCTGAGGCGGGATTCGAACCTGCGACCGTAGCTGTCGCGTGGTTCCAGGCTGCAGGGCCTAGAACCGCTCGGCCACCCGGCCGGCATTTCAGCTACTGTTTCACTTGCTACCAAGAGTAAACATTTACTTTGTTCCAAATCTTTGTCACAACATTAAATATATGGTGATGGGAGACACGTGCGCTGCAAATATGAGAGCTACCGCCGGAGTCCGGAGCGAAACAAATTTGCTGCGCCCTCCCTTCGTTCTCCTCAACTAAGCCAAACGTCCGAGCTGCTGGCCTCGGAATACCAACTTGGTACTGTGCAACTGCATACAGAAAAATATGGCAACCTAAAATCTTCTAATATGTTACAAAAATGGTTCAGAAACGTATAAACGTACTTATTCTCGAGTCTGAATTTCAGTAGGATAAAAATTCCAAAATAAATCGATATTTTACACACTACATAGATGAGACTCGACGATATGAGTTTGACGTTTTAATAGTATGTGTGTTTTGGTACAAAAATATTGTGTAGCAGTTCCGTAGAGCTATGTTTAATTTTTTGCAAGTTACTGACGTTTTTCAAAAATGTCAGATGTGCTTAAACTTGAAACTACTTAGTAGTTTAAATAGTTATTGTACTGTAGTGAAAAAACATAGTATGGAAAATCCTTTAGTATTGTGTTAGTGTTTTACAATTTTAAGGGTTGTAAATTTTGGCGTAGGATTTTGTAAATAGCGTGAGATAAGCTGCCATTCAGATATGAGTATCTGTATACTACAGCACGATGCTATAGCTATAAAAAGATGAAGACGTACCATATTATCTGATGAATTAATTTATTAGTAAATGTACAGCGACGATCGAAGGTATCGTTCAGAAGACAATCACCAATTAAAATTCTGTGTAAGAGAAGCTATATATAGTGAAAACGAGAAACCAAATGTAAATATCATGTTTGTGAAGATCTACTACAGAATAAATTAGAGTGGAGTTATAAGCTCGACTAGAAAAGTTGGTTCAAATGGCTCTGAGCACTATGGGACTCAACATCTGATGTCATCAGTCCCCTAGAACTTAGAACTACTTAAACCTAACTAACCTAAGGACATCACACACACCCATGCCCGAGGCAGGATTCGAACCTGCGACCGTATCAGTCACGCGGTTCCGGACTGAAGTGCCTAGAACCGCACGGCCACCGCGGCCTGCGACTAGAAGAGTTATTTGAACTTCTATGCTGCAAGAGTTATGCTTTTCGGGCATAAAGTTAGGTACGGTGGCGGGTAAGAAGTGAGTGGAGTATCTAGTGTACGGAGAGAGGGTATTATTATAAGCAAACCCGTCACATTGTTCAGTGACAGTATGCTGCAATCGGTCAGTGAGATGTTTAATACAGAATGTCCAATTAACGTACAACGAGGTGCGTTCAATAGGTAATGCAACACGTTTTCTTTTCACGCTAATTCCGTCTGAAAAAAATGCGCAGATTGTTGCGGGACATCGTGGAATATTCTCGTTTCTGCTCCTATAGTTTCATGAAGTTCTGATGGGCGGAAGCGGCATGCGTAGCCTTCATAATTGCATATGAAACGGAGGTGCATTCCATGAAGGGAGCTGCTATTGAGTTTCCGTTGGCGGAGAACCACAGCACCGCAGAACGTTTACGGTGACCCGGCAGTGAACAATGATCGGTGGGTAACCATGAAACACCTCCCTGCACAGCTGGACTCATACAACGGTGCGCACCTGAGGGGAGCTCGGAGAACTTCACTGGACTTTTCTTCCTCATGTACCCCACAGCGCGGATCTCGCACCTTCCGACTTCCGCCTGTTCGGGCCAAAGTGTGAGGCACTCCGTGGGAAACAGTACACAGCTGACCGGGAGGTTATTGATACCGTAAGAGCTGGGTCCGACGTCGGCCAATAGAGTGGTACCACGCCGGTATACAGGCCCTCCCAGTAAGGTAACGTAAGGCCGTCGCAATGAACGGAGATTATGTTAAAAAGTAGGGTTTTTTTAGCTAAAAGAGCATTACTTATTGAACGCCCCTAGTAACTTTCAAAAGTTTCTTGCTTCTGAGTATTGACGGGTGCAGGGAAATCCAATTAGATGAAATCTTAGTGTTTGTGTGACAAAAAGAAAATCTGTGTGTATGCATTTTTTCCTCAAACATTGGTTAAATGATTTCGGTAGCTACTTCCTCACAGTCTTGCAGTTCCAAGTAAGAGTTTCCTTTCAGCTATGGAGAACTGGAATTTTCGGCTACTGGAATGCAGACTACAGGTACCTCATTCACGACTATTTCAGAGTACCTGACACAGCAGTTCATTGACCTTGTTGGGTTCCGTACGGTATGCTGTAGGACAAAACGGAAAACCTTAACGTTTACACAGAATCCCGCGTCCTCCCTGCCCCCCCCCCCCACCCACACACATTTTTACAACAGGCTCTCTGTTGAAGCAGAAGACGAGATCGTGAAAAATTGACAGATATGCTGCATCAAGGATGAGAGGAAAATCTTACTTCTCCTCCAGAGCGAACCTATGGTTTTGGATCAAATGGCTGTTACTAAGTACGAGGGCAGTTCAATAAGTAATGCAACACATTTTTTTTCTCGGCCAATTTTGGTTGAAAAAACCGTAAATTTCTTGTGGAATATTTTCAAACATTCCCGCTTCGTCTCGTATAGTTTCATTGACTTCCGACAGGTGGCAGCGCTGTACGGAGCTGTTAAAATGGCGTCTGTAACGGATGTGCGTTGCAAACAACGGGCAGTGATCGAGTTTCTTTTGGCGGAAAACCAGGGCGTCTCAGATATTCATAGGCGCTTGCAGAATGTCTACGGTGATCTGGCAGTGGACAAACGCACGGTGAGTCGTTGGGCAAAGCGTGTGTCATCATCGCCGCAAGGTCAAGAAAGACTGTCTGATCTCCCGCGTGCGGGCCGGCCGTGCACAGCTGTGACTCCTGCAATGGCGGAGCGTGCGAACACACTCGTTCGAGATGATCGACGGATCACCATCAAACAACTCAGTGCTCAACTTGACATCTCTGTTGGTAGTGCTGTCACAATTGTTCACCAGTTGGGATATTCAAAGGTTTGTTCCCGCTGGGTCCCTCGTTGTCTAACCAAACACCATAAAGAGCAAAGGAGAACCATCTGTGCGGAATTGCTTGCTCGTCATGTGGCTGAGGGTGACAATTTCTTGTCAAAGATTGTTACAGGCGATGAAACATGGGTTCATCACTTCGAACCTGAAACAAAACGGCAATCAATGGAGTGGCGCCACACCCACTCCCCTACCAAGAAAAAGTTTAAAGCCATACCCTCAGCCGGTAAAGTCATGGTTACAGTCTTCTGGGACGCTGAAGGGGTTATTCTGTTCGATGTCCTTCCCCATGGTCAAACGATCAACTCTGAAGTGTATTGTGCTACTCTTCAGAAATTGAAGAAACGACTTCAGCGTGTTCGTAGGCACAAAAATCTGAACGAACTTCTCCTTCTTCATGACAACGCAAAACCTCACACAAGTCTTCGCACCCGAGAGGAGCTCACAAAACTTCAGTGGACTGCTCTTCCTCAGCCCCGATCTCGCACCGTCGGATTTCCGTATGTTTGGCCCAATGAAGGACGCAATCCGTGGGAGGCACTACGCGGATGAAGAAAAAGTTATTGATGCAGTACGACGTTGGCTCCGACATCGACCAGTGGAATGGTACCGTGCAGGCATACAGGCCCTCATTTCAAGGTGGCGTAAGGCCGTAGCATTGAATGGAGATTACGTTGAAAAATAGTGTTGTGTAGCTAAAAGATTGGGGAATAACCTGGTGTATTTCAATGCTGAATAAAACAACCCCTTGTTTCAGAAAAAAAATGTGTTGCATTACTTATTGAACTGCCCTCGTATTTTGTTCCACAAACATGAGTCTGAAATGGTGAAATTACTGTAGACGTTGACAACAGTCGCAGGAAACCATTCTAATGTATACTGACTTTCAAGAATCCTGAATTTCATAACAGCTTTCTCGATTGAGGGGAAAGCGTAAAACTACAATTGATTTTCATCATGACTCAGCTGTCAGAGGGAAGCCCCGTTGAAGAAATCAGCTGAATCGTTATGAACTGTGAAAACTCGTGGCTGGCAATAAAGTGCCGTCGTCACGCTCAGACAGCTACTAGGACAGGTGACTTTGCTATGTGCTGTGTACGTAACCGCGGTGACCGCAGATAACGGGCTTGACTGCCTCTCTAGTGGAGTTCCGATGAAAACATTCTTATCGCACGCCTCTTACGCATGTCTTGTCGGCAGTAAATTATCGTCCGTTTCTCAGCTGTTTTAATGCAGCTCAGCCGTGCAGTCTAAACGTCTTGTCACGGTTCGCGTGGCTTCCTCTGTCGGAGACTCGAGTCCTCCCTCGGGCATGGGTCTGTGTGTGTTGTCCTTAGCGTAAGTTAGTTTATGTTAGATTAAGTAGTGTGTAAGTTAAGTGACCGATGACCTCAGCAGTTTGGTCCTATAGAATCTTACCACAAATTTCCAAAGATGTTAACGCAGCTCAACGGTGCTGTAACATATGCTCTGTGATTTTGTACTACAGTTTGTATTAATAACATTGTTACTTTAAGAGCTTGTTCTTCATGATACTGCGTGTAGCGTCTTAAATTATTCGACTTATCTTTCTACGTGAAGATGAGCTGTAGCGACTTCTAAAGATTACAAATGTAACAGTACAACAGACAGAGGAAGAAGCAAATTTGTTCCATAATACTAGCTGATAGCAGCTAGTGTTCATCGTGCTGTCAAGGTAGGGGAATAAATATGGTAAACAATCTTCAGAGTCAAACGGTTTGCAAGTTTTGCGTCATATTTAGGGAAAAGAATGCAGCTGAAAATTTCAACGACCGTCGACGATGAAGTGCTGACACACAAGCCCAAAACTGTTGGCGAGGGATCAATAAATTCGTTGTAATTTCTTTTAATGACACAGGTATTCGCTAACCACGAATGTGGATTGGAAGCAGATTCATTCGCAAAACATTTTCAGAAAAAGTTTCTCTAGGAATATGTCTGCGTCTCTTTCACGCACAACATAAAGCCAACAAAACTTGTTGCTTCATCCCAAATTACTATTTTAAGTATTTATAGTCCGAATATTTCACATAGATTCTCTCGTTCCTTCACAGAATCTCCCGACCTGTGTACACCCGTATGGACGAAGCCGACTACCAGAGAAACTTTCAATCGACATTGCTGAAATACTAAATGTTAAACAGGTGTATCTTACATTTGAACATAATTACGATTTTTTAAAAATAGTGATGTTAATTGTAAACAGTTTTTAGTGTAGTATAACTTTTCTTTCATAACACCAACAAAATTTTCTGTTTCTGGGTGATGAAAAGACTTTTGCTGACTGTAGGCTGTGATAGCAATACTTACCTCAAAGGAGGTAAGTTGTCTTCTTTTGCTTAACAGTTTCATTGAGAGCAAAATCAACACGTATTAACCGCAACATGCTGTGAATTCTTTGCCCACAGTCATATGAAAATCAAAATTAAAGATTTATGAGATGTTACAATAATCTCTATGGTTACCGATTGTCTAAAATAAGTGAAATGCTATCCGTCCTCAACTGTATATCCATGTACGAGTCAGCTAGTCGCTTCTGGATATATATAAATTATTTAACCGGCTTTAGTCCTCTTTCTTTTACGAAAGAACGAAGGAAGAGGAGAGTTTAAGATCTCGTCGGCGTCGGAGTGATTAAGAGAGAGATATAAGCTATAACTAAGAAAATAAGTCATTCACATCTGTTTCAAAGCTGGTGTTATCCGATTACGTGAATTTACAGAAAACCTGAGGCTGGATGGTCGGACGAGGATTCGAACTGTTGTACTCTAGGATACGAGTCGTCTTACCTCACTCGGTCACAAGGCTCGAAGGACGGAAACGGACTTCCAGTAATCCTGGACCATGTTAACAGCCTGTAGTACAGGGTGGGACAAATAAAGTTGGCCCGGATAAATACATACAACTGGAAGTGAATGTATGCATACGGAGCAAGTGTCCATTCAGCCGGCCGAAACTTGGAGCACATTTGCCCAGCTTTGACGCCTGACAGAGCTGTTACCAGAGGTCAGTTAGGTCGAGACCCTAGCTGGTCACTCAGGTCATCTGATCTCTCAGGGCCGGCCGTTGTGGCCGAGCGGTTCTAGGCGCTTTAGTCCGGAACCGCGCTGCAGCTACGGTCGCAGGTTCGAATCCTGCCTCGGGCATGGATGTGTATGCTGTCCTTAGGCTAGTTAGGTTTAAGTAGTTCTAAGTCTAGGGGCCTGATGACCTCAGATGTTAAGTCTCATTGGCCTCAGAGCCATTTCAACCATTTTTGAACTCTGAATGTGCGATTACTTTGTGTGGGAAGCCGTCAAGTCAGCATCCCACACAGTCTTCAGGAACTGCAGTAGAACATTCCGGATGAGACTGTAGCAATTCCAACAGTCCAGCTTCGATCCGCTTGCACCAATCTGCTGACCAGAGCTCAAAAGTACGAAGAGATGAATTCTGCTCACTCTCAACATCTGCCGTATTTATTTGTAGCATGGAACTCTGTTCTCCCGATCACTTGTATTTGTCCCACTCTGTATCAGGAGCAATCAAAGAGTTTCCGTTTGAGGGCGTTGCTACAGCGCCCATCCTACGTAGCGAGACTCTGATGCAGCTACATAAGCACCGAACATAAGCACAGACATGTAGGCAAGGTACCAGTTTGTTTCCGAGATGGTGCGGTTGATGCGGAAACCTTTAACTATGTCGACTACATCACCAAATTCATCCAAACAGGACCGTCGAGTTGTTATTCTCTTCTTGGTTGCTGAAGGATATACAGCGGTAGACATACATCGGAGAAGAAAGAGTGTGTATGGGCCACGTCTACGGAAAACCATCTTTGTGAAGTGGTGCGGCAAGTGCTGCTACTGCTTCATGATAACTCACGTCGCCACACTGCAAATGTAAGTCAGAAGTTACACTGACTCCAGTGGGAATCATTCGACCAACAAATCTATAGTCCTGATCTCTCACTATGTGATTATCTAGCCTTCAGACCATTAAAAAGGGCCTTGAATGGTCGACGAGTATGTGCAGCAGGTATTACGGAATTCTTCACCCAGCAAGAGACGGTGTTTTACCAAACGGATATATTCACCCTGGTACGACGGTGGAATGGCTGCGTCAGTCCTTACGGCAATTTGGCCTCAATAGCCCACCGATTCTGGCTGTACAAGTGGTTCAAATGGCTCTGAGCTCTATGGGACTTAACTGCTGAGGTCATCAGTCCCCTAGAACTTAGACCTTCTTAAACCTAACTAACCTAAGGACATCACACACATCCATGCCCGAGGCAGGATTCGAACCTGCGACCGTAGCGGTCGCGCGGTTCCAGACTAGCGCCTAGAACTGCTCGCTGGACTGTACAGTCTGCATATGAAGCCTTGCGCAGATATATCCACCCCTACGCAATCTGTTATCCTCAAAGTATCTATTAGTGCCGTATATCCTTGGATACATCCTCCTATGTGCGTCTTCCATGCAGACATCTGTCCACGGTACGTCGAACCACACTGGGCAACAGAATTAACTAATTACTTTTTCTGGAAACTGTAATTGGCTGACATTGTGACGCATTAAGTGTGAAAATTGGCTCAAAGATGCCTACAGCCTTCCACAGCAATGGTGCAAAACCGTGGCCCCATGCAACGTCACACTCGAGATCAGCCATGTTTAAAACAGCACAGCAAGGTGTCGACAGATGCTAAAGTAAATCCATAACTCAGAGGTTTATCCCAAGCTGTAAGGTTTGTTCATGATGTCGCTTCGGCACCAGATTTCGGACCAATTCTGGGCTGTGCCACCGTGAACATGTTAGAGAAATGTCGTCACAGTCCCTCTTACCTACATTTCATCCCAGCGTTGAAATCACGTAGTTTTGTGAGATTGGTGGCCGTGCAAAACGTTTCAGACAAACAGCCCTTCAAAACAGACACGAAAAGGTCTCCGAGTATGGCATAAACGACGTCAAAGAAATCAGTCTTTTCCCTATGACGCTTATTCGCACATATTTCGGGGTCGGGAACAACAGTTCGCAGTGCGATGAGCAACAAGGAATCAATGTTGACAACTCTCCACTCTGCTGACACCTTCGCAAGTTTCAACGCTTTTCTAACGACATTGTGGGGATGGATTGTCGTTGAACGAGGACACACACCTTCGGAGTGCAGCCTGACTCGTGTGCGGATAGGAAACCCTAGGCAGCATTCAAAACCATTTTACGAATTTTGAACGTGATCCGAAGAAGCACATGGTACTTACGCTTTTTCTGCCAGCCTGTTTTCAACCCTTCTGTGGCGTGATGACGCGGGAGCATGAGATTAACGTGTGCGTTAATAAAATGGCAAAGGTTACCTCGAAGACCACACAGGTCGCCAACACACTCGGTGTCACCCATGCGTCTTTGCCAAGGATATTACAAGTGTACTGCGTTGTTATAATAAAAGAGCAGCTATTCAGGGAGATCCAGTGTGGGCTGCAGTTATCGTATGGCAGTGAAACTAAGTAGATATGCTCAAACGTTAATGAGAAACCAATTAACGCTGGTAACAACTGGTTCCAACTTTGTCCACCACGATCAAATCTGGCGCTGTACAGCATCTCCTCAACGTCTTCGGTGTTCATATTTAAAAAAATTGTGTAAGTGGTAGTTACTAAGAAAATCAACATTATGAATTTCTCACACTTGTTTGACGTTCTCTGCCCGAGCCCTGTTAAAGATGGGAACATTTCTCTGTGTTTTTCTGGCATTCACAGCACCAGATTTGAAACTGCTGGCCACAATCGGAACTAATTTCTTGTGCTAATCGGTTCCTCATTAACATATTAGAATATCGACCACGTTTCAGTGAATACAATAATTACATGCCACATTGGATAACTGCGAGAAGTTGCACTTTAATTATATCCACTCAGTTCTTGACAAACATTTTAATACATAATTTAACGGTTTCTCTAGCACCTGAGGGTTAGGCTACCCCTTCGACACTCCTTGGATGGAATTCCCTACTATCAGGCGCTAGGGCAGCCATGCTGCAGTGCTATCGACGTTTCTGACAGGTAACATTCATAACGTGATCAACGATGCTGCGTGGGTCGAACAAAGGCTGTTGCCGAACTGAGAAGACTTCGAAGGAGACTTTTGGCGTTTCATTTACGAACATCTTAATGTTGCAATCCCTTGATCACGTCACAGCAGCCTGGAAAACAAGACGGCAGAAAAAGCGTAAGTAGCCTGTGCTCCTTCGAATCACATTCAAAGTCCGTCGTATGGTTTTAAACGGTCCATCGTAGTTCCTACCTGTACACGAGTCGAGATGCACTCGAAAAGTGTGTGCCCATGTAAAATGAAGGCCCAGCCCCGAAAAGGTTCTTAGGCAAGCGCTGAAATGTCAGAAGATGTCAGCAGTGTGAAGAGCTGTCAACATCGGCTCCTTGTTGCTTACCGCTCTGCGTGTTGTGGTTCTCGATCGCAAAATGTATAAGAGCAGACGTGCTTTTATGACAAACCTTCAGGCCTCTTCGTGTCGAATATGAGCGATCTTATGTCTGAAATGTTTTCCACGGTCACACGTCACAGAACTGCATGATTTCAAAGCTGGATGTGGCTGTTCTGACTTCCATCACAGAGGCGTCAAAAGAAGTGGTGAAACTTGGGTAACCGAGGTTGTGACGACCTTTCCATCGCGTAACACGTCCACGTTGGTGTTGGGCAGAATTTTGGTGAAATCTGGTGCCCATCTTGCATCATTAACGTACCTTATAGCTTACCTGAACCTCTGAACTGTGGGTTTATTTTTGCATGTGTCGACACCTTGCTGTTTGAAGTACTTGCGATCTCAAGGATGAAGTCGAAGGGTGCCACGGTTTAGCACCATTACAGAGGAATCTTGTACGCAACTTTGGAGCAAATGTTAAACGTGTGTGGTAATGGGAGATTATTATGGAGTTTCGAGAAAGTGGTGGTTTCATTTCGTTGCACAGTGTAGAACCATGTGGAAAAGATAATATAGAAGTATCTTATACGTTTTATGACAGTAAATTTATTATTTATTATTGTTTCATTTACACGTTTTATCTATCTGTACCTATTTGAATACTCTGCAATTCTGTATGTTACTAGTATCATTACGAAATTTGTAGAGATAACTGAACGTTTGACGGCAAGTTATAGCTGGGAAGGTGGGTTTGGCAGGAGGGTGACAGGGATAACGAATAATAAATTGTGCCCTTATCGTCCTCCTTGCGTCCACAGCTGATCACTGGATTTGTATCTGCTTTAACAACGAAGCAGAAAATGACATATTTTAAAAACTACGAAGGATTTTATGGAAGTAGTACGCCAAATGTCCCTCAGTACCTTACGTATAATGAAAAGCAGTCCCTGAAAGATTTATCAACACGTAAACAGCTCATGTTTTGGGGGAAACGCACTGCTGCCTATCACGATGACTGGCTACTGTTTGCGCGCCGCTGAGGCAGCGTGAAAAGAGAATTCGCGCTGTCGCAGCAGAGAAAGCATGAGATGCAATTTTTGTGTCATGTGCATCGCAGAGTAAAATTCAGGGTATCAGCGCCTCACTTGGGCAACAATATTTGGGTGGTGGTTTCACATAGTCATGTGGAGATCAAAGTGTTTGATGAAAGACATTTCTCCACAAAATCGGAATAGCCTCGTATAACAACCTGTGGTGGTAAAATGTCATATTCCACATGCTCAATCAATCTTTAGAAATGTTTATTTTTTGTTATCACTTTTACGAAGAAACTATGAAACACTCTTGCGTCACTAAATGTGTAACGAAAGTCCGTGATTGAGGAACAGACATTAACAGTATCTCACAAACAGTACGTGTAAGGCAGAAACAAACGATGTATTAGGTTTCTGAGATTTCTGGCTACTTACTTTTGTTCCAGCACTCGATGGCTGAGGAGGTACATGCCGTCATTCCTCTGTAACTACCGATGCATCGTATCACAGTAATTGTATTCACGCTTAGTGGTCTCTGCAGTTAATGAGGAAACCTTGCTAGGTTCCTACTTTCTTTGTAATCAGGACTTTAATAAGAAAGCAAGTTAATGTATCTTAATTGCTGCGGAGAGGTTCCACGAAGCGTCCTTGAACAGGACACTATGTAACCGACTTCCCCTTGTTGCGGTGTAGGTTAACGACAGGGGTGTGCGATGTTCCAATTAACTTCGGTGCAAAGAGTGAGTCTGTTCAGCAGAATGGTACGCTAAACAGAGAAGTAACACATGGTAACAGCACACATCTAGAATAACATAAAGTCTACTCCGTGAAAAACTTCCAATATTACCTGCCTACAACAGAATTATTACGAGAATGCTACAGTGGAGGAAAAGGTAGTAAAAGAGGTCGCCGAATATGTAACTGCTGAGCGGTCTGAGGCGCTGCAGTCATGGGCTGTGTGGGTGGTCCCGGTGGAGGTTTGAGTCCTCCCTCGAGCATGGGTGTGTGTGTTTGTCCTTAGGATAATTAGGTTAAGTAGTGTGTAAGCTTAGGGACTGATGACCTAAGCAGTTAAGTCCCTAAAGATTTCACACACATTTGAACATTTTTTTGAACGGGTAATTCAGTGTGTAAAAGGAGACGATAATGTAGTAATCATGTGTGATGCGATAATAAGGACGGAAGGGAAGAAACAATTTCGTAAAAATGAGTGAGGAGAAATGCTAAACAGTTCTGCGGAAAACTTCAGGTAGTAAGAGCGAATATGCTTGGTATACTTTGGAAAGGCTCGAGATACGGGAAGACTGCATCTGAAATAGAGTTGCATCATAGTTTAGTAATTACGGAGAGTGTGCTAAAGTTTAAAAGACGCTTCCGGAAGAACCAATGTGGAAAGAAGTAGGATGCTAAAGCACTAGGGCATGATGATATGTATTCGAAGTTCGCTGGCAGTATAGATAATGTGATAATAAATACCACAGTGAGCAGTTCAGTTGAATTGGTACAGACATCCACGAAAACGGCGATCCCGGAAAAGACAAACATAGGTACAAGGAAGCCAGCTACGAAGAAACTTGGGGAAACAAATAATCGACGATAGAAAGCGGTATAAGAATTGATACAGAAACAGAATCCACTTACGAATGATATAAATACGAAGAGCAGGGAACAAAAGAGGAAATTGCAGGAAAAAATGTGATGATATCGAAAAAAGAAATCGTTGTCGGAAAGACTGGACTGGCCTGTAGAAAAGTCAAAACCATCTTAGATGAAATTAGAACCATGGTCACCAAAATTATAAATGCAGTCGGAATTACACTGTTATTCACAGAGAATAGGTGGAGAGAGACCGGTATGAGAGTAAGAGATTGTCTGACGACGTGACTGAGAAGGAATTTACAATCAATTTGAAAGACATACGAGCTTAATAGAGACGGAATTTATTAGAGCTATGGAAGGCTTCCGAAGAAATAGGACAGAAGGGGTAGATAGAATTCCTTCCGATTTTCTGAAATCGTTGGCATACGTGGCAACCACGTGACTGTTGAAACTGTTGTGTAGAGTCCATGAGAGTTTAGACGTACCATGAGACTTTCGGAAAAATATCGTTCACATAATCACGAAGATACCAAGGGCAGATTAATGGCATACCTATTGCACAATCCGTTTAACTGCTCATGCATCTATGTGACTACAAGAATAGTATTAAGAGAATGGAAATTTAAGATGTTGTATTAATGAAACCACTGGTCTTGCTTTATAGGATTTATTTAAATTATCAATCACACGTCCACAAGCTAATCGGTTTTGAATTTATTAAAGACTCCTATTATTACTAGGCTAATTACTATTTAGCTCTACAGGGCCTTTATACTGAAATGGTTCTCCACACCACCTAGTATTGACTTCTATGTGTGTGAGTAACTGTTTGTTCACTGTT
Organism: Schistocerca cancellata; assembly: GCF_023864275.1. NCBI lineage: Eukaryota > Metazoa > Arthropoda > Insecta > Orthoptera > Acrididae > Schistocerca > Schistocerca cancellata. Next base: position 89,051,389 of record NC_064634.1, on the reverse strand, counting down.
GTGGGTAAATACATACAGCGTACACAGGGCGGTGTGTGAAACTGATAGCGATTACACTCTTCCGCTGTTGTAGAAATCTGCTCCAGATGCTGCAGATACCGTGTTGAGCTGAAAGTGGTAACCAAAGTACGGAGAAATATTCTTCGGGGCTCTGTTGCATAGCAATCAGATTGCTTTCAGTTCTGAGAAATGTCCAGTTACTATTGTGGATTTGAATGATCCATGAAGTGACTTCTTTTCCGAAGAAAACATCGAACTATTTCACTAGAACTGAACGCTCCCGTCGGAACTGTTCTCAGCTGTGGGATATTAGTAGATCACAATAGCAGTATATCGCTGGGTGTATAATAAGACGTACCTTCTTGAAATGAACAATATTTTTATTGTTCTATTAACTGATTTCCTTCCATATGCACTTATATTTTACAATATGAATCACAAACTCGCAATGGCGTCGATTTTTACATCACAAGAATGGCTCTCCTCTCCACAAAATTACTCTTAACCAGAACAAAAAAAAAAAAAAACTATATCCTAAGAATAATTATGTGAGCGCTGACCGCCACAGAGTAATAAACAATATCTTTGTCTCTCTCTCGCACTGTCACAGCAAGTTACGCTGCATGATACATCATATATGCCCCTCTTGTGGACGAACGTTTTTGGGCAAAAACAAACACGAGCGTTCACACAACACTATATCGATGATTGTTTATGACGCTGTATTAAAGTCCACTAGAGTATTAATGTCCACTGTATTTCTTATGATATTTGGTATTAGTGAATGACTATCTAAATGTAAATTATAGATTTGGTGCATATACTGCTGACAAAGGCTGTTCTGAATTCCTGATGCAGCATATATGCATAGCTTACATGCTGCTTTTATTCATTTGTCGAGGATGGCATGAGATGTGATCAGAAACCCTTTTCATCATCACTCAAAGCTTCTGTCACTCGCCTTGGGATGTCTCAAACGGATAATCTAGCCATTCGGCCAAGCCCCACAAAGGAAAACCAAGGAAAACCTCGGGGTAGATTTACCATCCTCGTATTTCTCATTTGCAAAGATAATTAATTGAATTACAATGGAAAATAAAAAAAATATTTACAATATGGATTTTTTTTTTTTTTTGAATGAATTTAAACACTGTTCACAAAAGAAACACAACACTGTTAATCTTCTGTGTCTTGAGGTGAACCGTCGACGCGTTGATTTACGTCCATCTACGATTCCCTTCTATCAGTCATCTCCGGGTAACTGATTGCATTCTATTCCCATTTCACTGTCTCCTCGTGGGTATTATGGTTTTCCGCATACGGTTAACATGAAAATAAGAGTCAGTGTAAGTTCCGTGGAAAAGGTGTTTGATCTATGCTGAGCTGAAATAGAATCTAAGATTAAAGTTCTTTCTAATTCTCTGTCCTGAATTCGAAATATTCGGAAGTCGTAAGGTGTTCTTCATTTCTATCAACAACCCTAGAATGCACTATACACAAATCCAACTGGAGCTGCCGTGTCAACTTATGCTCGTCATCTTTCAGATGGACTTTAACACTTGTTGATGTGCTTGTAACTGAAAGGCATTCGCTCAGTTGGTAACTTCGCGAGCAACAATTGATACAACATAATTTACATACACAGGTATGTTACAACAATAGTACAATTTTAAAGACAATGTTCATCACAAAAGATTGAAACAAAGTGATATGCGTCCTTTTAAAACTGAGAACGGGTTACCCCTTCCGAACAGCATGACTTCAGCTCAGCGAGTAAAAAAAACAAATACAAACATACATTGAGATTGTTAAATTGACATAAGAAAAAAATATCTTGCCATAGACCAGATTCATTTGAGTTACTAACCCATGGTCATTATGCATCTACATCTACATCTACATTTATACTCCGCAAGCCACCCAACGGTGTGTGGCGGAGGGCACTTTACGTGCCACTGTGAAACCTGATTGAAGTTACTATCAACTAAATAAAAATTAAAAAAATTTTAAAAGAAATCATTCATACTATAGCTAAATTCTCTGTATACTGAAAAGAAAACTTATCTTTACAGTGGAAAACAAATACATAATGCCAGCATATCTCTCGTACATTATGCCTGAAAAGAAAAACTAACTACTAAATTGCAAAAAAAAAGAAACTATCCTAAGTATGATTCATAGGTATAATGAAAATTTTGTAATCAATATTATTTGATAAGAATAGTATTTTCAATCTTCAGAATCTTCAGTCATCATGAAATTGCTTTAACAAGTGATGAGGATACATTCCTTTCACCCTTCCATTCTTCACATCCTTCAAAACATAAGTTCCTGGATGGGGTATTTTGGTAATCACAAATGGTCCTTGATACAGTAATTGCCATTTTGTGTTCTTCCTCTGTATAAGTGAAGCCTTAGGATGAGTTTTTACTAAAACTTGGTCTTTCACTTTATATGTTTTTATTTTTCCAAGTCGATTGTCAAAATATATTTTCCTTTTTCTTGCCTTGTCCATTATATTAAGTAAGGATTGTCGTACTTTATTTTGTAGGTCTATTTTGTTAATAGCTACTTTTCCTGAAATTTCCTGAAAATCGTGAAGATAATCGATCCATTTGGGTTGCTGGTTGTGGCAATATGTTCTCATGAACCGGTTTAATTCACGAAAAATTCGTTCCACGGGATTCGCCGAAGGGTGGTACACTGATGTTAGAATTTGTTTTATATCACAACTGGCTAATGTTTGCCTCCAACGAAATCCAGTGAACATTGACCCATTGTCAGAAAGAATAGCCTCTGGTTTGCCAACCTTGACTATATAATCCTTGACCAGCTTCTTGGCTATGGATGCAGCAGTAGCTGATTTTAATGGATAAAGTTTGACATACTTAGTAAATATATCAAGAAAAGCTACAATATATTTGCATCCTCCCTTTGATGATGGTAGAGGACCACAGACGTCGACCGAAATGATTGACAGCGGTTTAGTGGGTATAATAGGATGTAGGAAATCTTTCACACAAAAATTTCCTGGTTTGGCTAGCTGACAAATTTTACATTTCCTTAACTGTCTGTGCACTTTCCTGCGAATGTTTGGGAAGTAGCAATATGCTTGAATCTTCCGAGCACACTTTAATACTCCAAAATGTCCCCAAGTGATGTGCGTGTGCAAAATTAAGTCATTCTCATTCTTCTCGGGAATACACACCTTCCAATTATCTGAATCAAGATGCCCTTTGAAGAATAAGACGTCGTTCTCAACTTTGTACAGTCTCTTCAGATCATCGTTTCCAGGCTTTGCTAAAGTTTCCTTTATTGCATGCCAACGAGGATCTTCATTCTGCAGTTTTTCCATGTTCTTACACATGTCAAGAAAATGTTTCCTATATATTCTATCAGTCATTATAAGAACATTAAATTCGGACGGATTGTCCGTGATGTTGATAGTTGACAAATCTCCATCTGGCATTCTAGACAGTGCATCAGCGATGAAATTATCCTGTCCGCTTACGTATTTAATTTCAAATTGAAACTCTTGGAGTGAGAGCGTCCATCTTGCTAATCTTGGATGTAATAATTTACATGTTTGCAAAAAACTTAACGCTTTGTGGTCACAGTATACTGTTGTCTTCGCTCCATATAAGTAATAGTAAAATTTCTTAAATGACCAGACAACGGCCAATGCTTCCCTTTCGGTAGTCGTATATGTTCTTTCACAAGCAGTTAAGAGTCGGCTAGCAAAGGCTATTGGACAGAAAGTTGATTTTCTGTCTATCATCCTTACTTGGAAGAGGCATGAACCTATTCCAATTTCCGAAGCATCTGCCATTAAACCGAATTCTTGGCTCATATCTGGATGATATAATATTTGTGAATTGACTAAGGCATGTTTTATTGCTTCAAATGCATTCTGACATTGTTGCGTCCACACCCACGGACTATTTTTGCGCAACAAGCTGTACAACGGTTCTGCATTAATAGAGTGGTCGTGAATGAAACGCCTGAAGAAAGAGACAACTCCGAGGAAGCCCTTTAACTGCTTTTTTGTTGTTGGAAGTGGAAAGTTTTTGATTGCCTTTAGTTTCTCGGAGTCCGGTAAGATGCCTTTTCCATTTATAAGATGACCCAAAAATTTGATTTTATCTCGAGCAAAGTGGGACTTTTGCAGATTTGCGGTTATGCCTGCTTCCTTGAAACGTTCTAACACTCTTCTCAATAAATCAACGTGCTCCTCCCATGTGGTCGTAGCTATGAGCATGTCGTCCACAAACAAAGTTAAATTGCTTCGAAGTGCAGGTCCCAATGCATAATCTAGAGCATTTATAAAAACTCCTGAGCTCACGTTTAACCCGAAAGGTAAAACCTTAAATTGATAGCTTCTACCTGCATGTACAAATGCGGTGTACTTTTTTGATGGTTCGTCTAGAGCCACCTGCCAAAATGAACTTCTCAAATCAATATTTGTTAAGCATTTCATCCCCTCGAACTTTTGAATTAGCTCATCGATATTTTCCGGATGAGTTCGCACGGGCACGATAATCTTATTTATCTGCCGTGCGTCTAGCACGAGACGAACTTTTCCTCCCTTTTTCGAGACAACATGAAGCGGACTACAGTATGGACTCGTCGAAGGTTCGATCAGATCCCATTCAAGCATCTGGTGGATTTCCGCATCAACTGCCTTTCGTTGGTGCCACGGTACTGGATAAGAAATACGGCAGAAAACTTGGTGTGGTATCACATCTAAATGACATGTGTATCCCTTGATTACACCAGGTCTTTCTTGAAAGACTTCATGATATTCCTGTAGAAGATCATATAATTGCTTTCTTTGGTGTTGTTGCAAATATTCAGGTTCTTGTACCTTTTCATATACCGTATCTTCAGGGTTTAAAACTGGTTGCAAGTAATTAATTTGGTAATACCGTACAGGTTTGCTATGTATCCACTTTATTTGCAGCTTTCGTCCCTGACAATACTTTCCATGGGTACTATATTCCCTGAGAAGATTCACTTGATGTTTCTGATCCATTATTGTAAAACTGGCACGGCCTAGAGATAAATCGATATGCCAATTTCTCTCTCTAAATTCATCTATACCCAGGATACAGTCCTCAACCAATTTTTCTATTACAAGGAACGTGCAATTTATAGCTACATTTCCTATATCTAACTGGAGTTGAGTCTGCACTTTAACCTGAGAAGACTTATGACCAGTAGGACCTACAATTCTACAACATTGAACAGGAAAAACCGGTGGATTTGCTTTCTGGAGTATTCTTTGAAATAACTTCTCAGAAACGACATTTACTGCTGCTCCTGTATCTAAAGTAACTTGCACAGTAATGCCTTCAATTGCCGCCTGAATTTTCGCAACAGGTTCAGTGATATGTTCCTCTTGACAAGGCATCATATCTTTCTGAAGTTCTTCTATTAATAATTTGCCATCATTGTACCGAAAGAAATTGACGCTTGAATTTTCGCCCCTGAAAACTTCCTCGACTGCACCGTCGGGGCTTCTGACAGTCGAGTTTAGTTTGACGATCGTCCATTATTAGTAGATCTCTGCTCCGTTACGTCGGTTATTATTGGTGGTTGATTTCTCCATTCATTTGCATTATCATTTGGTATCCAACCTGAAGTTTGTGGTTGGTTGTGATATTCTTGGGTTGGTTGCTGATATCGGCGTTTTTGCTGATAATTCCCTTCTTGATAGTATCCTTTCCTCTTTTTATTATTCTTCCTCCATTTCCGTTTATATGTTTGTTCACATTGTTGGTCATGATTACACTGGTCGGGATTTTCGTTACCAAATTTCACGTTTTTCTGGAAATAATTCACCTGTGGGTTTGGTGAATTGTGTGCAAAAGGTTTGTTTCCATACTGTTTGTTGTTACTATTATATTTGTTAGGTTGGTAACTTGGCTGGTTATAGCGCACACGTGATTCTTCGAACAGAATGTCTATTGAATCCAATGTGGCTAGAAAATCTTCCACATGTTGTTCAGGCACATGTAGAAGTTTTTCCTTAACTTCAAGTGGAAGTTTGCCCTTTAATATTCGAATGACATCCTGCGTCGGGATTGGTTCATTCCAGTATTTACTTTTATTTATATACTTCTCGAAATACTTTCTTAAAGATCCATTTTTGAAAGAAAAAGGTTGTGGGTCAAAAACTTCCTTACGTAGTCTTTCTTGTACTCCCTTATTCCAGTATTTGTGCAAGAAAGCGCGTTCAAATTGGTCATAATCTTGACACCAATCGGATGCTTCTGACGCCCACATCGATCCATCTCCATGTATGAATCCTGCAACGTACATAATTTTTTGTTGCTCAGTCCACATTTGCGGCAATATCCCTTTAAATTGCTTGATAAATACCACGGGATTGATCGACTTCCTTTCGGGAATAAATATCTGGAATTGACGATATTTAAGCATTTTTTCTTCATTCATGGTCACAGGTGTATTCTGGTGGCTACTTCGCGGCGAATGATAATCTCGATCATCTGTTTCTGGTTGATTACGTAAATATGCACCAATACATGGATATTGTTGCATGGATTCGGTTTCACTGGTTTCATCAGGAATAATGTCTGCCTTTGATAAACTGCAAGTAGTATGTGCCCCTCTAGTATTAACTAGACCTTGCTGGCATGCTTTTAATGTATTTTCTATCTTTGCTTTCCAAGCAGGAAATTCATCTCCTATATTCTCCTTAATCTCTTTAACTTCTACCTTAAGTTGTTCTTGTGCAGCTTCGTTGTTAACTTGCACGTTAGAAACCGTTTCTTTCAAGGTTTTGTCAACATAATTTGGCACTGTCTCGGTTTGCTCTTTCGCCCAATCTTCAATGTCCTTAGAGAATGCGATCTTATGTTCATTGAAAAGTTTCTCTATGTGTTTCTCGCCTTCGAGACTGAGAGTGTCTATCCTCCGAGTAAGCTCAATGACAGCTTGCTCGTTATCGTGCTTAATTGTATTCACGTCTTGCGCAATAGTGTTCTGTACATGAATAACTTCCTGCACTTGATGATTTAGTGTATCTTGACGACATAAGATGTCTTTGTATTTGTTTGTTAATTCCTGATACTGTTGTTCTTGTGTAACTATGAGTTGTGCCTGACTGGTAATCAAGTGACTCTGCTTTGTTTCCAAACTCTGGAATTTTTCAGTAATCTTATCATTTATTTCTTTTAGTTTATTAGATTGCTCCTGAGCCAAATTAAATTGCGCACTCTCCAATACTTGGAATCTACGATTCACGTCGTTTGCAAAATTAGATTGCGATGTTTCCAATGCCTTAATCCCTTGTGTTATGACAGTCAAACTTGACATCAGCTGGGATAACAAATCGGTATTCTCAGCAATTGGCGATTGCACTGGGCTTAATGAGGATTGTACCGACACAATTTTCGGTACAGTGATTTCGTTTTCGCACGCGTCTGTGTCAGAGATAAAATTCATGTTGTTTGTTGGTTGCTGCATATTTCTCTGGACTTCTTTCGACATATGAATGTCGGAACTAGCAACCGTTTGTGTCGACGGCGTGAGCGCATTAATTATTGCTGGTTGCTCAGCCGTAATCGACATATCTCTAACTACGGCGGTATTAAATTCTGTGGCACTAGTTGACGATGCATTCACACTATTTAATTCATTTTGTGGCATTGTGATGCGTGCTTGCTTATTGCCTTTGAACATAGATCTAGTTACCACCATGTAAATGAGCAATTGACAGTTTCTCCTCTAAATAAGTTCTACAAAAGTGACTATTGAACTTTTACACACGCAAAAAAACGTTAATGTCCTAATGCTGTCAATGTACACTTTACAATGTGACACAAACACAGTACATAGATAACACATAAAATATTGTCTTACTATATCTACTGAAATACAGGAATTCTAGTAAAAGTAATATAGCAACACTATTTATACTTAGAAAATTAATAGCTGAAAGGTAACTAAATGCATAAATGCTCAAGAAAGCTAGTAATTCAAATGTTCTGGCCTTTTTGAAGTTTCTGCTCGGCTGCTGGGACGGCGTACTCGTTCTCTTCACAAGATACTCCCGCACGTTCAGTTAGCATGAAACATACAAAGGACCATAATGTAGTTACTCTATAAAACTAGACATATATACACACAATGAAACATTAATTACTAAATTACTAACATGGTTATATTTCATGTTCACTATGACTGTTGTATCAGGATCGTGTCCTGTCTAACGGTAGACATTTATAAAGACTCCTATTATTACTAGGCTAATTACTATTTAGCTCTACAGGGCCTTTATACTGAAATGGTTCTCCACACCACCTAGTATTGACTTCTATGTGTGTGAGTAACTGTTTGTTCACTGTTGTGGATAAATACATACAGCGTACACAGGGCGGTGTGTGAAACTGATAGCGATTACACTCTTCCGCTGTTGTAGAAATCTGCTCCAGATGCTGCAGATACCGTGTTGAGCTGAAAGTGGTAACCAAAGTACGGAGAAATATTCTTCGGGGCTCTGTTGCATAGCAATCAGATTGCTTTCAGTTCTGAGAAATGTCCAGTTACTATTGTGGATTTGAATGATCCATGAAGTGACTTCTTTTCCGAAGAAAACATCGAACTATTTCACTAGAACTGAACGCTCCCGTCGGAACTGTTCTCAGCTGTGGGATATTAGTAGATCACAATAGCAGTATATCGCTGGGTGTATAATAAGACGTACCTTCTTGAAATGAACAATATTTTTATTGTTCTATTAACTGATTTCCTTCCATATGCACTTATATTTTACAATATGAATCACAAACTCGCAATGGCGTCGATTTTTACATCACAAGAATGGCTCTCCTCTCCACAAAATTACTCTTAACCAGAACAAAACAAAAAAAACTATATCCTAAGAATAATTATGTGAGCGCTGACCGCCACAGAGTAATAAACAATATCTTTGTCTCTCTCTCGCACTGTCACAGCAAGTTACGCTGCATGATACATCATACGTGGCAACCACGTGACTGTTGAAACTGTTGTGTAGAGTCCATGAGAGTTTAGACGTACCATGAGACTTTCGGAAAAATATCGTTCACATAATCACGAAGATACCAAGGGCAGATTAATGGCATACCTATTGCACAATCCGTTTAACTGCTCATGCATCTATGTGACTACAAGAATAGTATTAAGAGAATGGAAATTTAAGATGTTGTATTAATGAAACCACTGGTCTTGCTTTATAGGATTTATTTAAATTATCAATCACACGTCCACAAGCTAATCGGTTTTGAATTTATCAGAAATCATATTAAAACCATGACTTATCACATGGTGAACAGACGACGGAGTAGTCTCAGAGGACACCGCTGGTAACTGCTTCTTACGGTCAGAACTGATTAGTATGTTAATTATCTTATAGATCGCTGGTGGTTTCCAACAGTGTTCTCAAAGATGGAGGAACTGTTGGATAACTGTCAATTTGGCTTTCGGAAGGGCAAGTGCCTTAGAGGGGCAGTTCTGACATTGCGCTTTATAATGGAAGCTATACATAAGATAGATAAATAACGGAAAAAGCGTTGGTCAATGTAAAATGGCGCCAGATGCTCTAGATCTGAGAAAAATACGATTAAGCTGTAGGGGAATACTGTTTATACACAGTGATCAGCCAGACCATCATGACCATCTGCCTAAGAGCCGGTATGTCCAATTTTTGGCAAGGATAACAGTGACAGGGAAGCAATGAGGCCTTGGTAGGCCGATGGAGGAAGTTTCTCCACATCTGCGCATACAGGTCACCTAATTCTCGTAAGTTCCAGGGAGGGGACGATGAGGTCTGACGCCACGTTCTCTCAAATTTCATATGCGCTCCATCGGATTCTGATATGGCGAGCTTGGGGGGGGGGGGGGGGCAGCACATCAATTAGAACTCGTCACTGCGTTCTTCGAACCACTCCATCACACGTGGGGCCTGTGACATAGCGCATTATCTTGTTGGAAAGCCACTGCCGTAGGGAAATACGATAGTCACGAAGGAGTGTATGTGTATGCAACCAGAGTGTGATACTCTGCGTCATGGTGCCTTCCACGAGCTCCACTGGACCCATGAATATCCCCAAAGCATATTGGAGCCGTCGTCGTCTCCATCCCTCAGTACAGCTGTTCCCCAGGAAGACGACGGATTCGCGTCCTCCCGTCACCATAATGCAGAAGGCTTCGTCATTCATCAGACGGAGCAAAGCTCTGCCACTGCTCCAACGTCCAGTTCCGATGGTCACCTGCCCACTTCTGACGCGGTTTCCGATGTCATGGTGTCAACATTGGCACATGCGCCGGTCGTCTGCCGCGAACGCCCATTATTAGGAGTGTTTGGTGCATTGTGTGATCAGACATACTCTGCTTGGCAGTAAAGTCATATGGCAGTTCGCCACCTGTCCCGTTTTACCAGTCTGCCAGCCTACGACGTCTGACAATTGTAATGAGGGGCGACCGCCCAACCCCACGACGGTTCAAATGGCTCTGAGCACTATGGGACTTAACATCTTAGGTCATCAGTCCCCTAGAACTTAGAACTACTTAAACCTAACTAACCTAAGGACATCACACAACACCCAGCCATCACGAGGCAGAGAAAATCCCTGACCCCGCCGGGAATCGAACCTGGGAACCCAAGCGTGTGAAACGAGAACGCTACGGCACGACCACGAGCTGCGGGCAACCCCACGACGTCTGGACGTGGTATCACCGTGGTTTCGCCACGTGTTGAAGATCCTCACCGCAGCACTCCCGGAAACCCGACTAGTCAAGCAGTTTCCGAAATGCTCGTGACGAGACTCCGCACCGTCACAGTCTGCCCTCAGTCAAACTCAGATAGACCGATCAGTGATATTACATGCACCGTGTGTGTGCTGTAACCTGGACTGTTTTTATCGATGGTACGTTCGTTGTTGGAATGTTCTGGCTAATCAGTATACAGTATTTACAAGAACCAAGAGGAAACATTAACAACGGAAGACCGGTAACGATGTGCTCATATTACGAAGAATCTCAGATAGTTAGGCACTCTTTTGCCCTTTCTATTCAATCCATACACTATTCAATCTACACATGGAGGAAAGAGCGATGTAAATAAAAGGATGCTTCAAGACTTAAATAGAATTGAAATTCAGGGTTAAATGATATCAATAATAAGATCCGCTGGTGACATTGCTGTCCTCTCTGGACATCTGAAAAGTGAAACCAGGGGGGCCCCTGTTTCTCTTCCTTATGTTTATATTCGCAACAATCCTTCAACGCAACACACATTCTGTACTTAAAGAAGCCTAATAAAAGATATGGTAAACATTTTTGTGGTGGGATTGAAAGTAGGTCCCACAGACATTTCCTAATGTGTAGGCATTCTTTCGGTGAAATTCTGGCACAGCGGCTGTCGTAAGAGCTTTGCTGGGGCCGTGACCTTAACAACATCTGCGCCGTGCTACAGATTATCAGACACGCTTCGTCACTGTAGCAGTGTTATGCAGCGTTGTCGAGGAGTGGGGGGTATCAGCTGCTGCAAAATGGTACATAAAGGCCAGTAATCTGTGGCAACTCGACACAGTGAGGATCCCTCACCAGAGCTGTTCCAGTTGGTAAGTCTCCTAACTGTGTCTTTCATTACTCTGTCATTACACTTTTACATTTTTAATTTTCCTGTCTTGCAAATGTCCCATGCTCAAAGTAACGAAATCGGCTGCTTCTTATACCACATGTAATGTTATTTATTAAATGCACCATAAGTCAATATGACGTACAAATAGCATTTAGCAAGTCAACATAGTTTGTGATTTTACCTCTATACTTCAAACATTTTAGCCAATATGCCCCTGCTTCTCCTGTGCGCTAGTTGCCCTTATGCACAACTTCTGATATAGTCTTCAACAAACCCGTGATCAGCAGCACATCTTTTTTACGACATATTCTCTCTTCATACGCCGACGACTTTTCCTCTCATAAGTCAGGTGACTGGCTCCAGTTTTGACGTATTACCGATGTGTTCAAAGGACACTACAGAATCATCTACTGTTTATGGAGAAGGCTAACCAATGCTGCGTTTTATAGGCAGAAAAATCTGAAGACGCAGTGCACTCCAGTGCCTACAACACACTTATCTGTTCTCTTCTAATGTAGTGCTGCGTGGTGTAGGTTCCTCACAAGATACGAATGATGGAGGACTATGAAAAAGTTAGAGAAAGGGTAGCCCGTTTAGAAATGGCGTGAACTAGAGGTGAGAGTGTTATGGATATGTGAGCTGGGATAACAATCCTTAAAACAAAGGCGTTTCTCTTTGAGGCGACATGTTTTCAAAAATTACACTCCCGACTTTCCCCTTAGAACATGAAAAAATTACTTTACTTTCGCCTTCATAGGGAGAAACGACCATACTTATTAAATACGAGGGATCAGATGTCACACAAAAATATTTAAGTGTTTATTTTTTTAGTGGGCTGTTAGAGAGTGCAATGGTTGTCAAATATTCTGTAACTGGTCCTATGAACACTCTTCTAAACACTTAAGCGTGAATTGTAGGGTAGTCATGTATATGTAGATACCTTCAATATCATGATTTATACCAAAATGATGTAATGATTTATAACACTAATCTACAGTTTTCTCAGATCTACAACAGTTACAGTTTAATGCTAATTTTATATGGTTGCTGCTAGGTGCTGAAATTATAAAACATCCACGTCATGACGCTAGTGACGGGCAGTTGGCTTTTGGATGCTGCATTGCTGTTGGTACCCCTGCTTTACTGGTACGCGACGCGGAACTTCAACTACTGGAAGAAGCTGGGAATCCCCTACATGGAGCCCACACCTTACGTTGGCAACATGGGCAGCGTTGTGATCGGCCAGAAGCACATGGGGGAACCAGTCTTCGAATGCTACCGCAAGGCCGGAAATGTTCCCTTCATGGGCATGTTCGCCTTCGACAAGCCCATCCTCTTGGTGAAGGACCCCGCTCTCATAGGACGCATCATGAGCACCGACTTCTCCACGTTCTACGCAACCAATGCTAAGATCGACCCAGCGACTGATCCGGTCATTGCCACGTCTCTTTTTGGCCAACATGGCGCAGGGTGAGTATCTTAGAGAACAGACACACAGCACGAATTGTGTGCAAAGATGAAAATTTTCCAAACTTGTACTATTTTCAGAGTAAAAGATGCCCATGCCCCTCTACTTTGTTCCCTCCTTTTCTTCTCTCTCTGTTTTTGCTGGGTAAGTACCGAAGAATACTTCCAATTCCTTCACATTTATTCTTTTCCGCTATTTTTCCATCATGGCTATTTTTTCTGTCTTCAGAGTACCTCTCACTTGTTCTCTTACTGCATCTGCGTTGTAATCCCTATAAATCTAATACAATCCTACCCAACTTCTTTCTGCTGTTTCTTTGGTTTTACTTAGCATTTTGCCATAGCTTGCAGGATTCAACTTGTTAATTTTCTCTGAGAGATAAATAAAGATCTTTTTGTGAGAGTACTGTTATTCATTCTACATAAAACTCCGAAAAATATTAATTTTCTTTTCCTTATTGATTCCAGTAATTTTTTGAAATAATTCTTCTTATTTTTCAAATCTCGTTTCTCCTTCCTTACGATTTTCTCTCTAACATTTTTAGCGTATCTAATATGTATAGCTCACGTGCACACAGTCATTCTAGTTTCACTGAATTCCCTCATTTAGTTTTATTACATTTTTGATGTAGTCGCTTTTTACTATAAATACTTTTTTATTCGACCATTCATATTAAGACATTTATTGCCCAAAGAAAGAAAATATAATGCTAAAATGTTTCATCATTTGTGTCGAATTTTGAGCTGTGGTAAATGTGGCACAACAGCAAGTATCTATAAAGTAGTGCCGTATTTATGTGTATCAGTGGGTAATGTGTCATCAGCTATACCTGTTCAACACAAGTCCCAAGACATTTGTCGAAGCTTATGTTTAATTCACAGTTAGACAGAATTTTAATAACAAGCCAGAACGCCTATTTGTTGGACCAACAGTAAGGGAAAAGTTATTTAGGTTTATAAGACGAGATTAAATATTTTAACTGAGGTACGCTAAGCCACCACATGAGAAAAAAACAAGATTTTGTTGTTTTGTTTCAGGTGGAGGAAACTACGTACTGTGCTATCCCCAGCATTCACTTCTGGCAAAATGAAGCTCATGTTTCACCTAGTGAACGAAACTGGACAGAAACTTGCCCATCACCTCGATTCCGCAGCCTCAAAAGGTATGGTCTCCTAGTGTTCAGAAAAAAATTTATACATATTTTTAAATGAAACAGATAAATATTTGGTGCTAATGGACACTTCACTCCTTCACTGTAGTATAACTTTACTTACCACCTTTCGCATAAATTTATCGTTTTCTTCTCAGTTTTAATGGTAAAAGGCAATAAGCATAGATTTGTAAACTACGTGATGTGTTTGTGCTTTAGGCACAGCAGTGGAACTGAAGGACGTCATGGGCCGTTATACGACGGACGCGGTTTGCTCCATCTTCTTGGGGGTAGACGCTAATTCTCTCGAGAACCCAAAGTCTCCACTGCGAGAGCACGTGCGGGGAATCTTGAGAGATACCGTCGTTGGAAGGATCGTCACCACGCTGGCGTTCTTCGCTCCACAGATCCTGTCCACACTCCGTATCCGACTTGGCAGCAAGAAAGTAGAGGACTTCTTTGTACAAAATACAGTTAAGGTATGCACTAACCATTCAGATTCATTTAAATACTAACCATACAAAAGGACAGCAGCATTTATTTGTTGTACTTATTAAGGGTGCTGTCTACAGTAACTCGAAGTTCATCGGAATCGATGTGTTGTACCCTGAATATATTTTTTACGTAAGAGTTAGTGCAGGAGGGTAAAAATGTTGATTTCTCTTATTACGTTGCAATACAAATAATACAATGAAAACTAAACTCGAAATAGACGAAGGAAGTGGTAAGGAAAAATTTAAATAAAACCAGCACAACTTTTTTGGTGTAAACGACCACAATCAGTAATGTACTGAAAGAAAATGAGAAATAAAGGCTAAGCTACAATTACCAGTGTAAGAGCTCAAGTGTTTTGATGTCGGAAGTGGAGAAATAAGTTGGTCATCATATGTGGTGACACAGAGTATTTGATAGTCAGCTGTCTATTCAACGCACAGGGACTATATTTTATCTACAAAAACATTAATCGGAGAGGGAGGAGTGCGCACTATATGTAGTTCAGTAAAATGGGATCAAATGACTCAGCGGTAATGTTGTCATTTACTTAGGTAATATATGAGGGGAAAAATTATAAACGTAGAGATTCTTATACCAGCCCCTGGATTTTATGTAGCAAAGATAATGTTCGGGTCTGGCACTTGTTTGTAATTAAATGTCGATATTTTTGTGTTCATAAGGATATTAAATTCAGCTTCAAAATGAGGTCATAACGTGGCGTATATGACAGTGGACATAGTATTATTTGAGGATCATATAAAATTAGTTCTTGCTCTGTTGTGTCTCTTAGAGTTTGACGGTGATTGATCCTCTGATTTGAAAGTACTGTGTTTGAATCTACTATTTGGCAATTTTTGTGGTGTGTATATGTAATGAGTAAGGAGACATAAAGGCTTCATATACCTTTTCTAGGCGTTTCCTTACGACTTGTCTGAAAGCCAATGTCTAGATGCATTATTAAGTATACGAATGATCAGACGACTTGATTAATCGTTTTCTATGCCATGGGAAATTAAGAGATGCCTTACGAAAACCGTAGATGCAAAAATAGAGTGCCCGGGAAGAAGTATCTCTTAATTCCATGTCAGAATCTTACTCTGCAGAAAAATTCTGCGAATTATACGAGTGGTGAGTAAGAGTCACAAGATGAGAGCAAAAGGAAAATTCTGAAGCAAATTTCGGTAGTGTGCATCCGCGAAGATCCTTCGGAAACTAATTTGCATCTTATACTACAAAGGCAGATATAGAGAACATGACTGATATGAAAGCAAACTACAAGAAATATATCACGCCCTTCCGCTAACACATAGTTAATTTAAATAAAATTTATTACCGCAACATGATGTGAATATTAAACAATTTCTTAAGTAAGACGTGTTTTCTTATCTGTTCACGAACTTGAACGTTTTAAAAGATTTAATGATAGCCATTAATTTTGTGCGTTCACAAGTTTAGTGACACACTTATTATCGGTACCGTGAAAGAGGCATATTTAGGCTCACATCTACATCACGGTGATATCCACTGTAAAATATTTGAATTTAACTTGGTTTAATACTTTACTCAGAAATAAAATATTCATTTTATGTTGTTAATTTTTTCCTCAGGTCTAGTGAAACTAGTTCTTTTAACACGCATCTTTTGTCCACAGCTGATAGAACACCGGAAGGAAACTGGCATTCTTCGGAACGACGTAATTGACATGCTCACGAAAATTAAGGAAGAACAGGCAGAGGGCGATAAAGAACAACTCAGTGAGTAGAATATCTGTTTCCTCAAATTTCAAGATGGCCGTTTGATTTTTTCAAGGTGATAATTATGAGTACAGCTGTTTACGCCCCAAATCGATAGCATAATGTAAAATATTAAATACGGAAAAAGCCAACTGAGTTGAATTTTCTAAAGACATACGGTGATGATGAATTTTGGTTTGTGGGACACTCAAATGCGTGATCATCAGCAGCACCAGTACAAATTCCCAACATTTACGCAGTCCATCTCTTGACGTAGTCCAATCTAGCCAATGTCACGAAAGATCATGATGATGATGATGTTGATGATGAAAATATGAGGACAAGACAACCACTCAATACCCCGGATAGGGGATATCCACAACCCGGCCGGGAATCGAACCCGGGACCCACAGAAAAGACAAACTTTGAAGACACGTTTACATGATTACGTTTCTGTCTTCCTTAGATCTACCGCGATGTTTATTTAGGCCATAAAAGGAATACGAATTTATCGATTTTCAACGAAAATAGTATTAAGATTAGTAGGAAATTTTACGGAGTTCAATGGTTAACAGTGATTGTCCAGTGTAACTTGGCGAGGGCCTTTTCTAATGGTTCCGCAACGACACGTAACATCATCATCGATGGCCTATAGTGTCTAACGCCAGATGCAAGTATCTTCACGTCGTGGAAATTCACCAGGCGACAACGTGGAACTTGATGCCATCCTTGACCGGTTTCTTTCCATCTGCTGCAGTCTTCCGGAAGCTCTTCTCACTTGTCGCAGTTCATACTAAATGCGTTCATATCGCGCTTGAGGCAATATTTAAAGCACAGTGCGGGTCATTCACGGCGTCCCTGCCTCTCTGAGTAGTGTGCGTCGGAGAAGTCGGGGGTGTTCGGTGCGATGTAAGTGTCTTGGCCAAAGCAGGCGACTTTGCATAACAGTGGCGGTAGTACTCAGTAGCTTCTCAGAATTCAGGACCATCTCATTTGTCACATGGTCCCTCTATCTTGTGCCTGGAATGTTTCCTAAACACCGTAGATAAATGGCGTTAGACTTCTTGTTTAGCTTGCGATGTCCAAATCTCGGCAGCATCCAAGATGGTGCTCAGCAAGCTTCCTTGATAGAAGAGTATTTTTGTGGTCACCGTAAGGTCTTTATTGTTTCATACCCTTGTGAGTAGCTTGCCAAGTATTCGCCGCTTTGTCAATACTTGCTTTTATTTCGTCGTGAAGAAAAACATCTTCTCAAACTAGCGTGCCGAGGTAGGAATATGTCACCTGGACTCCGCAAGGTGGCATCTAATCTCGTGGCAGGCATGTCCGTTTATGGTTGAGCCATAATCACACTCAGAGACGCAGACAAGAGTTTGGATGTAGCAACGTGTTTATCCGTATGCCTCTCAACCTCGTCGTGAGTATGTACTACGAATGCTGCTTCTTCAGTGGATAATAGGTTGCTTACAAGTAATAGTACATGGATCTGAATGTCGAGGTGCTAATTTCTCCGTCATCACAGGCATGTTAATTAATGTCCAGATTTGTTTCGCTGAAAGTAACTTCGACAAGTATCGAAAAGAATATACCAATCAAAGTAGGTCTCTGTACGCAGCATCACGAACTTCTCTTTGCAT
Source organism: Schistocerca cancellata (assembly GCF_023864275.1). Taxonomy (NCBI): domain Eukaryota; kingdom Metazoa; phylum Arthropoda; class Insecta; order Orthoptera; family Acrididae; genus Schistocerca; species Schistocerca cancellata. The sequence continues at coordinate 89,033,259 of NC_064634.1, read as the reverse complement.
AACAAAACTATGTGATGTCCTTCCTCGATTCTGGTAAACAATATTTTCCTTGAATTCATTCCCAGTAAACAGCATATCTCATTTAAAAATTATTTATAAGTTACTCCAGTGGAGAGTTTTTATCCTCGACTGTGACGGCGTGTATTGTTGCAGAGCTGACGAACGAGATCATCGCAGGCCAGCTGATGTCGTTCTTGGCTGCTGGCTTCGACAACTCGTCTTCGACGCTGGCCTTCGCCCTGTTCGAGCTGGCGTGGAACCAGAGTCTGCAGGAGGAGGTGCGCCAGCACGTGCGCCACGTGCTGAGCAAACACGGCGGCCACATCACGTACGAGGCTGTCACGGAGATGACGGACCTCACCAACGTCGTTAGTGGTGAGTGCTACCTAGCAACGGGTACCCCGAAATCATCTTCTTGAAACATGTTTCCACTAATTTACCGGCATGCCCCAAAAACGTTTCACAACACAAAAAATGTTTTTGGTGTACCCGCACCACGGCTGTTCGATATCAGAAGCCACAATGATTAAGTTATCTAGGGACCTGTTGCGTGCTTTTCCATTTGACTGTAAAATCTTTTTCACCAATGTGGAGAAACCTTACAACACGACTATAACTCATTATTATTCACTACTATTGTTTTTGATAACACATTACGCAGAGTAAACCTTCATGTGTTTGTTTACTTAATTACGAGCTGTGTCGTAGACACAAAGAAGGTAGATTGGAAAGAACTGCCAACCACTTGCAGCATATGATTTTATTACACCTTGACCGTGGTTTCGACAGTTCTGTTCATCGGTTTTATATACAAATAATTCGACATTTTGTATGGTAGAGCCGTATTATGACTGCAGAATAAAAACTGCAGGAAATATTTACAAATAATTTTAGTGAAACGTAGTTACGTAGAATCATATACTATCAATGGCCGATGTGGGAGTCATTTACTCTATCTAGTAAATGTATGTCATCCACTTAATCACCTTATAAAATAGTTACTTAAAAGTAGTAGCTGTCTAATATAAGGTTTTTAAAATGCCACACATTTGACAGTGGATCCAACGATGTGTTGTTTCCCGTCTGAAAGATTAGTGTATGTATGAGATTTAGAATAAAACGTCGCATCGGATCCTGCAAACCGTAAGAATGCCATGTGCATAGCTGTTGACATATGCTGATGGCCTATGAGTAGAGGCACTAGAATTAGGTCACGTCTGGTAGGTGGCGCTTCTACGAGTCCTGTACGCGTGTAGCTGCAATGAGCGGCGTGTGTGATTTCACAAATACATATCCATTACTACGATTAAATTGTTAACATAAAAATGAAAAAATTTGAAAGGGGGGCGGGGTAAGAAATGTGCCATGATGTCGTATGGCTTTGTCAGTGTAAACTGATCAGCCACTACATTATGACCACTCACCTAGTAACAGGTGTCTCCACCTTGGGCACGGACAACAGCACCGACGAGTCGTCGCAAGGAAGAAGTGAGGGCTCGGTAGGTCGCTGGAGGCATTTGGCAGCACATCTGCACACACAAAAGCAGTGTGCGATTTGCAGGGGGGGATGTGGTGGATTTACCCCCCTCTGCATCAGACCATCCCGTCCTCTGGTTTTAGTTTATGCATCCCAACCTGGGATAATTATTTCCCACGCACTGGAGTAAAACTTTACATATAATGTAAATTTGTGGAGCCAAACACTGAGAGTTTTTAATAAGTCTTACTATTAACACTATTAATATGTTTCAGTTTTCTATCATCAGAATGAGTACAACTTTTCACAAATGTGCCTCTACGTCTTGAATTCCCCTCGTATATCTGTACCTGTATGTAGATGATTTTGTAAATAAGCTTTACCTATAATGTACTTTTAAAGATATAACAAGGGATGGCTTTTCTGATAATGCATTCGCGTCAATAGTGAGTTTCGGCATTAACATCTATTTATAAATAGCTGTTTAACCATGCGTAACGCCACGGTCCAAGCTAGTCACATATATATATCTACTAACCCCCTAAGACATCCCCCCCCCCACTAGTAGAAGCACAAATCGCACCCTGCACAAAAGTCACCTAATTCCCGTAAATTACGAGGAAGGGAGCGATCACCTCTATGTCAGGTACTACCACATTGCAGATGTATTCGATCGGGTTCAGATCTCATGTGTTGGAGGATCAGCACAGCTGCTGGAACTCGCCACTGTGTTCCTCCAACGGAAAAACTGCAATTATTAGAAGATTAGTGCCAACTGAGAAAAAGAGAAAAGGGGGGAGGGGCAGAAAGTCGAATAGATCGTCACTTGGTTAAGTATCATGCACTTAGTTCGAATTGCAGACGTCGGTCCCCTCGGTAATAACACGACCTTTTCTTCTTTTCAGAGACGCAGAGGAAGTACCCCACAGTGAATTTCCTGAACCGCGAGGCGTCTCGCGACTACAGGATAGAAGGGACGGACATCGTGCTGCCCAAGGGCACCGCTGTCTTCGTGTCGGTGGCCGGTCTCCACTCCGACCCCAAGTACTGGAAGGAGCCGCTCAGGTTCTGGCCCGACCGCTTCAGGGAGGAGAACTCCAGGGACCGACCGAGCCACACGTTCATGCCGTTCGGCGAGGGCCCCAGGACGTGCCTCGGTGAGCACCCAGACACTGGTGTTTCCGCTTCCAACTGCGTCTTTGTCGAACAAAACGCGAGTGTGTTGTCGTGTATACGGTACACAATCAAAAAGCATTTTATACAGGGTACCTCAAGTCCTCCCCGTAAAGCTTTGGGATCTTACTTGATCACTGCTCCTACCCAGCAGCAGAATCTTTTCAACATGTGAATTACGAAGCGTAAAAGAAAAAGGAGCAAAATATATTTATACAAGTAGCGTAAGCTGTCCTGTACATTAAGGCATTAAGCCAATCGAACAAAGTCACCCCTCAAAAAAAGGTGAACTTATATTTACATAACATCAAATATTATAGTATATAATTCTATTAAACTAATAATAAAGTATCAGAACCTTATAAAAACGCGGATGTTAGGAAAAAAAATTTGTAAGTGCCAAGATGGGAACCACCGCCCCAAAGAGTTCAATACATGACAGTGACGCTACCAATTACGCTACACAAACCCTACGTCGTTTTCAGCTAATCATATTGTATTACCCATTGCTGAAAACCTTAATCGTAGATATGTTGCTAATTGAAATTTAATTATAATAAATTGTACCAAGAACAATTCGTTTTGGGTGGATCTTCAGTGTGTCACTGTCTTCAAATAGCTTACTCTCATAATACGCAAGTTACAATAATTCTTTTGCCAAGAAAATGATGTTTCTCATTATTTTATTGGATCGAAGCACACAGTTAACAACAGGTTTTGCAGTGATTCTCAGTTTGCTGGTGCTCAGAAACGGCATATATACATATAGGCTTGAAATGAATGCCAATATGGCGCCTCACAACTCTGTACTGAAGGAGGACGGCGTGCTTGTGACGTAGGTGGCGTTGTGCCATCTCATTGGTCAACGCTGAGACGCACGCTCAGAATATTTGACATGCCAGATATTGCTCTATACGGTCCGCCCCCGGTAGCTGAGTGGTCAGCGCGACAGACTGTCAATCCAAAGGGCCCGGGTTCGATTCCCGGCTGTGTCGGAGATTTTCTCCGCTCAGGGACTGGGTGTTGTGTTTTCCTAATCATCATCATTTCATCCCCATCGACGCGCAAGTCGCCGAAGTGGCGTCAAATTGAAAGACTAGCACCAGGCAAACGGTCTACCCGACGGGAGGCCCTCGTCACACGACATCTCTCATTGCTCTATACCTTCGGAAAGACTCCCGAGCGTGCTATACCACGCTATGACGTTAGAAACTCGGCACGCTCAACGTTCGGATGCACGGTCCGTGTGCCGACGGCTTTAGGTTTCGTAAACCTCTGCGTGATAGGGAAAGCCTCTTGTGTAGCGCCTGTCGCTGGAGTTTGTTCAGCATCCCAGAAGCGCCCTCTCCATCACTGGACGATTTGCAGGAGGAAGTGTGCCACCCTTCATTTGATCTCCTCTTTTGGAACCCCTAACTAATAATTACCCCAGACCAATACCGCTACGAATAAATTGTGACTGTTCCAGTTTCCGTAGGGCATTTGATTTTCCTACCATTAGTTCCGCGTGGCCATTCCCTATTAGCATGTTCGAAATGTTTACCTGTAGGTATTTTACGATTATTGCGGTTTTCCACTCATATTTCCTGAATACTGTGATCGAACAGCTGTGGTTCTCTTTGGCTATTTATGAATAATTCGTAAAATTTTTAACTGTGGGGACAAGCGACTGCCCCTGTCCTCATCATCGACGCTCACCAAGTCTTCTTGCATTTCGGTACAGATTTACGCCAGACGTCCTAAAATATCTTCCATAAGAAAATCTGACGTTCCCGAACATGTACGTCTTGTATTGACGCTTTCATTGATTAGTAGCTTCCGTGAAAGAAATATTGGTATGAGCACATGTTGCCAAGTTCTACACCTACATCTTACTTCGAAATTCATCTAATGATGTGTGACGGAGAGTACTTCTCGCACCAATAACTGATTCCCTCCCACCACCACCACCACCGCCTATCCTGTTCCACTCGTGGATGACGTATGGCAAGAATAACTGTCGGTATGCTTTTGTGTCTATGTGCGAGGGGGAAATATATTGTCCGACTCTTCTCGGAAAACGCTCCAACTTTCAAGAGCAAACCTATGAATCTCAGTCTGGCACCTGCTCTTCCTACTACGGTCATTCCACTTAAGGTCGCTTTAGATAGCTACCTATAGATATTTTACGGTAGTTACTGTTTCCAGCAGTTTCTCATCAACAGTGTGGTTGTACAGTAGTTGCATTGTTTTCCTATGTAGACGCAATACGTCACATTTACTTATGTTCAGGATCAGCTACCATTCATCAGTCCCCTGTAGCTCATTTTGTAAATCGATACTCTCTTCTGGCTTTGCTCCTTTCTTATAGATAAGCACACACTCTTAAAAAAAGCACCAGACACTATGTAGATAATTTATATTCATTTTAAACAATAATGGCCCTACCACACTTCCTTGCGGTAATCCGGAACTGACCCTTACATCTGTCGATTTTGTTCCGTGAAGAGCGACGTGTTGTGTTTGGAATCCAGCTGTAAAATGGTCCTTATCATAAAGTCAGGAAGTATTAAATTAAAAACTTATTTCTCTAAAAATGTAGATAACCTAATTCCTAGTTACATTTCACGTCCTGTGAAACGAGGAGTCAGTGCTATTCAAACACTATTAACGAACAAAGAACTGAGTTATAAAAAAACTACTTGTAAGACAGTGAGGAGAAACGAAGAATGAATACTCTATTAGTGTCATGGGCTATAAGTTGTCTGTGGATGTTTCAAGAGGTATAGTCCCCTTCAAAGGTAGCCCAATGATGGCTCCAGTAGCTGGGTTCGAGCCCTGGCAGTTATAAACACGAGGTGTAGAGCACTAAGGAATAAAGGAGTGATGAGTCACTCGAGTAGGAAATTGTCATTGTGAATTTAGATCCTACAAAGTAACTCCCATGACAGTAAGAAGTTCGGTATGGGTAAAAACAAGGGGATGTACAGTTCTCGTAGTCCGATTCTCTACTACTCCTCTTCTTCCCACTAGGTTGTAGTGGTGCTTAATAAATGGCCGTGGTTATCCGTCCGTTTGTCTGGGCCGCTATACCTATCGACCAGATCTATTTAAATCGAGTCCTGTGCGTATGTATTTTAATTGACTAAGTATTATTTAATAAGTTCATATCCAGAGATTAATGAAATTTCAGTTGTTATGACTAGGGAACACATTATAATAGCGTTAGCACGTAAGGTCTTATCATTGTATATGTCACATAATGTTTTCTCTTTATTATGAATAACCCCCTTATTTTGCCTTTCCAGGTATGAGACTCGCGTACATGCAAGTGAAAGTGGCTCTCGTGCACATTCTCAACAACTTCGAAGTGCACCCTGCGCCTTCCACACCTACCAGTTTGAGTTACAATCCATCCAGGTTTGTCGGAACTCCAGCTGTAAATGTGTCCCTACTCTTCAAGAAACCCACCTCTTTGTAAACGATAGCTGCCTGCAGGATACAGGCTGCGACATCACTGACCTGGAATCTCAATGCTTTTATCATATAGGCAGAGCGATCACAGTATTTCTATGTTGAACCAAACAGTATAACTGGTTCAAGTATTTATTTGTGTGTATAATTCGGATACTTCTCCTTATCCAAGTATTGTATTGTTATCAGTTATGTATATTTCTACGACGTTTTGTAATAAAAGCTTCTGTTAAATTCCTCTTACACGCTCTATTTCCATCCTCAGTTGTACCACGTGTAAGTGAATAGCCTTTCCTTGTGTGGGTGTTATCGTAAATTCGAACCTGGGAATGTGAACTGACAGCCTAAATGTGCTACTGAGATCAAAGCAACATCACTTACATGAAATTGAAAAGAATCCTGTAGGTGTTTGAAAACCGATCTCATTCATAAGAAAATAAACAAGCAAACCAATAATGTCACCTTCGGTTGATTTCGTCAGTGCGAACTGTTTGAAGAAAAAAACCTAACTGTATAAAAAACTGTAATGTCGACCTGCATAAAAATGAAACCTGAAACACACGAACATTTCTGCAGTGACATATGATACTGGTAAAATAATGAAACTGAAGGGGCCAAATTTGCGGAAAAGAAACGGAACATTAACCCTTTTGAATTTCACCTGCAAAATGAAACACTGGCAGAAAGAGCAACACAGGAAGACACCACAAGAGCTAAAAAACTACTGCTAAAAACTAACAGCAGTTGGTCCAGAGAAATTTGGATCATAATCTTGATACAGAATGCCAATGAGACACCTGAATCAAGCATTAAGTACTGAAATTTTAGTTAGGAAGGAACTTATATAAAAAAAGGAAAAGGCAATTACAGACTCTAATAGGAAAATTCATTTAATCTGGAACTTCCGTGGTACAGTAAATTAACTCAGAAGATCAATGAGTGGAATAATTACCAGAAACTCACCTGTGACGAGGGTGCAGTGGGCCAACGATACAAGTCTACATAATCGAAAATAAACTTTCTACCTCATCAAATATATACCTTCTTCAAAATCTCTTTTAAGTCCCTGTGCTATCTGACTACTGTTCTGAGTCCTTATTCGTCCTCGTACTAAATGTGGAACTTACATAATTCCAAAAGTTCATCCATGTATTACACTGTACACTCAACGATCCAGCCAGCTGCACACCGCAGCTATCCACTACTGACTCTCATTGATTCTACGGCTCCAAACTGCTGCCATCACAGACGCAGATACTGTTGCCTAAAAACTGTTTCTCTGAGCACAATTCATCAAATATGTCATTTTCCTTTACAAATATTAACGCATACAATAATATCATAAAAACAGCTATCTTACACATGTTTTGTTGATTTTCGTCTTTCATCCTATTTGCACGTCGTTGCACTGTATTAATTATAGTTGCACTGGAACGGAAGTGAAACAATCTAACGTGTCATTTGTCGCCAAGTAGCAACCTCTAAAGTTATATCACTGTGTGGTACTTACCTTCGAAAAATTATTGTTCAGTGTTTCGTAATTCAAATACCAATTGCGACAGCAAAAATTTCAGCTTTGTTCTTGTCAATAATTAGTAATTGCGTTTGTAAAAATAAGATAAACACGCTGTATATTAAAGTGAAATATACAAGTAAAATCTTCGATCATGAATTGAGCCTGGTTTCTAAGAAAGACACTTACGTCTTATGTTTGCAGCCGTGGCTAAATATGCAGAGAACACAAACACAACGTGATCGTGATCGCCCTGCATCTCTCCACATTCGCACGCCAGCGTGGCTCTTTGTCCCATCCAGAAAAGATGTGACGGGTAGGTCCTATGACCGGTCAGAAAGTGCGTCAGTGTCCTTGTTGGTTATGGATGTTTTATTTTTAGTCTGTCCCTGAAACTGGGGCGCCAGCTGTGAACCAGCCTACCTGTTTCTTCACCTAGCCAGTATTCCTGCCTTAGGTCCAATGTTCTCTCTTTAAGTTATTTTGCGTCGTGTGCGGGTGCGCCTCATACATCCTTTGCTTCTGCATGCAGCAGTGTGCTGCTTCCCGTCTGATGGACAAGTACAATGGACGTATTATTTGAGTGCAAGGTTTCTGTTCCTTCGGAAGAACAGACACCACGCAGATCCAGTAACTCTGAAACACTATGCGTAAACTGAGGGGGGGGGGGGGAGGAGGATGACTGCTATCAGCTGCGGCGGGACACTATGTGAAATCAGTGGCGACGAGCGAAAATGTGTACCGAACCGGGTTCGATTCTGTACAAATTTTCGCTCTCCGTCGCTGATTCCGCTTAATGTCGCACCGCAGCTGATGCAGTGGTCCCCCTTCAGTTTACAATGGACGCAGTGCGATGATCTTCAGTAGCGCACTCGTGGGAGAAGTGGGGTAAGCACAGGTTGATCTTAGTAAAACACTTGTCTGCACCCTCCGCACGGCCACGACAGGCCTCAACACCGTGAGTCTGTGGCCCCGGACAGGAGCCATACCACACAGTAGCCGTTAATACATTATTATGGTATAGTGTGATAATGTCTGGCGAGAGGTGAAACGTGTTTTGACAAATGTTTATCAGTTTGTTTAGCTCCTTAACTGCACGTTATGCTGCGTCATCGATGTGAGGGGCAGAGCTCCTAAGTTCATCCAGGGTTATTCCAGGACACTCGCCCTCCGATTCACGGCGAACTTGTGTATTGCTTACTCGTATATTTGGATCTCCAGTCAATTTTCCTTTTAGCTATATGCATCTAACTCTAGGTGGGAATTTCCACTCACAAGGAGGAGAAGGTCATCACCGTATGCTATCACATTCGCTATCAAGGGACCTTGCTGCAGTTGGTATAGCAATCGTTCCATGTCCAACTCCCACAACCCTAGTCAGAGCACTGACACTTGTGGGCACCCTTCTGTTATTACTTCAGAGATCTTGGTACTTAGAGATGATAAGCTGCACCACCTATTTTTCACAGTAGCTCCTGAGACTTCCACACGTCGGTCCCAGACACAGCATCTCCCGCTAATGGGAGAAGAGCGAGGGCTCCTCAAAGTGAGTCAGGGGCCACTGTTGTCGGCCATCATTCCCAATGCATGCCTGCATGGCGACTAGAGTCACGTATCGGCCGCCAGCGTGAGCGCTTCCGAAGACGATCATCCCGCCCGGAAGCTGAAATGCCAGTTCATACCATGCAGGGGTCGATGGGTTGTCAGTCTTTTCAAACAGCTTGCCCATTATGTCTGGCATACAGATGGGTCTGTAACATTTGGACTAGGCTGGCTCTTGATTATTACTAACTGAGGTACGAGGACTATCCACAAAGTACATTACGTTTTGGAATTAAAAATAAATAAATTATTGGAAATTTTTTTAATTATATACGGATGAAAGCCACACTTCAATACCACTTTTCTACATAGTTGCCATTTAAATTAAGGCACTTATCGTAGCGATGGACGATCTTGGAAATTCCTTCGTCGTAAAATTCGGAAGCCTGCGCCTTCAACCACGTGGTTACTTCTTCTTGAAGCTGTGCGTCGTCATCAAAACTCTGCATAGCCAACCACTTCTTCATTGCTGGGAATAAGTGGAAGTCGCTCGGTGCCAAGTCGGGACTGTACGGCGGATGAGGAAACAACTCCCACTTAAAAGATTCGAGTACTTCACGAGTGGCATTTGTCGTGTGGGCCCGGGCGTTGTCGTGAATCAGCAAGATCTTTGAGCCCAACTTTCCCCTGCGCTTGTTTTGTATTGCAATTCTGAGGTTGTGCAGAGTTTGGCAATAGCTTTGAGAGTTTATTGTAGTGCCTCTGTCCAGGAAATCCACAAAAATCGTATTTCTACCGGGTTACTGATTAACCACGTGGTTGAAGGCGCAGGTGGCCGAATTTTACGACGAAGGAATTTCCAAGCTCGTCCATCGCTAGATAAGTGCCTTAATTTAAATGGCAACGATCTAGAAAAGTAGTATTTAAGTGTGGCTTTCATCTGTATATAATTAAAAAAATTCCAATACCTTATTTATTTTTAATTCCAACATAATGTACTTTGTGGATAGCCCTCGAATTTTCTAGATGGTCAGAAACTTGTTACATAGTCTAGAAGCCAGCAAGGGTGTAAGGTATTTACTTCAATCGTCAGTCCATCAGGTATGGGGGCCCTCCTCATTTTGCTCAGCACTTTTTCCACAGAGAATGGGAGGACGCAGGTGTCTGTACGGTATCCTTCCTTCGACCCTTATTTTAATTGGCCATGTTCTTTTGTGTGTGTTTCCGGATTGTCGTCCAACAGCAGAGAGTGAAGCAGTATCCCTCTTTCTGTCCTGAAGTGGAAAACCCCATTAGTGCCTGTATCTTTTCACGCATGAGCTTAGAGAGCCTGCCCCACAGACCTATGGCCAGTTGGCCCCGTAAAAGTGTTTCCCATCCAGTCAGCCTCACTTCGCTCAGTTTATTCCAAAATCTGTTCAACAATTCTCCGTGACTTCGGAGCCCAATCGTACATTCCTTCCAGATTACGGAGCTGTGATATTGTTTCCGCGTTTTTCGGACAAACTTACGGAGCTCAGCTATCTCTGCAGACCATGGCGACGTAAAGGCCCCGATGGCACCTCTCCTGCTTGGTAAGGCAGTTTCCACCGGCTCTATTACTGCACGCTCTAGATCTCTGGCAAGCAGTTCTCCGGCAAGTACGTCCCTCTGGCAAGTTCGGCAGTACACATGCTTCTAGCATGAGGCCCCCCACAAGTTTTATTACAGCTCGTTTGTATTTCCCACCCGTGGGCCCAGTGACGTTCTCTATGAGACATACTTATCCCGATAAGTTTTTGGTCTCTCCGGGTGACCTGTTTGATCTTCTACATACCACCCATAGATATTGTTGTTAATTCCTTGGCTGCAAAGGGAGCGTCAACATTGGCAGCTGCACCCAATCGGTCTCTAAAGGTAGGCAGGTTCAAAAGTTCATTTACGACTTGCAGTGCTAGCGCCTTTATTATCTCTTCCAATTTGCGCCCATCCTCATCTAGTGTGTCACGTTACCACAGGCTAGACTTAGTGTTTACATCAGCTGTTATCAGGACTTTCCACTGGAGAACCCTTACAATGTTTGACAACTGTGAGTTTCTACATTGCCTCTGTAATGAAAGAATATGTTTACTACATACACAATTCCAGGGTTAGTATTGAACACTACCACAATTGTGTGCTGATTGCAGAACTGTCTGATTTTTGTTGCTCTTATAGATCTACTCGCTATTATATAGCCGACATTGGCTGCTCACCTTCTCTTATCTGCTGCCAATTTACTGCAGTAGAAGGGATCCAACTGCTAGTAGTCTAAAGCTCTTGTACACACAATATGTAAAAGTTGTACTCCTCGACTACCTGTCTTAGTTCCTGGGTTACTAGTCTACTACACACCTGGTTTATGCGACTTATTTTGGCCATTTTCTTTTTTATTAAAGTATGACATCCAGGCCACACTTTCGTGTTGTCGAATACTGTTATGCCATATGATCTGCTGCTTGACTGTAAATACCATCCAGGTCGTACACTTCACCCCATCTTTGAAAGATTTGTTTAAGTAAAACCTCCAGTTCCTCTTTTGTAGCTGGGAGATTCATTGATGTCAATAGAGTCTTTCCATCGCTTCCATTACTGGCAAAGTGACTTGTTGCCCATTAGAGTGCCCTAGAAGCACCAAGTGCCTCGAGCCCCTCACATCTAGTGTTTACAATCCTGACGTATCGCTCTGGATTGGACATCTCCAAAGCACGGAGAGCTTCTACAAATGGGTCTATCCGTACAGCGATTTCCACCGTTTGGAGGTGCTTATATGCCTCCCCAATTTTTTAGTGCCCTCAACACGTTCTTTCGAAATGTACTAGGCAATTTAGACATTTTTCCCTTCGTGCTTAATCATTGTACTGTATAAATTTCTGCTTGAATTCGCGACTAGGGGAATTACATGTTTTACCTCTTCTTTTACACGGGATATAAGCTGGTTGCTCATGTAAACACACACACAAAAAAAAAAAAAAGAAACAGAACACCAAAGGACTGGGACACGGCACAGTAAAGTAAAGTGCAAGGTATGGAACGTTCTGCGGCAGTAAGGGTAATTAATGTCTGTAAGATACTTTACATGGGAAAATATCGTTTGTCGTAGGACGCCAGGGTAGAATAAAGCTTCCAGTCGGCCTTACGAAGCTACCAAATGGGTTTTACACGTCGGTGGAATAGGAGGCAGCAATTGGAGAGCACACAGTAAATGGTCAGAGATAACGTACCACCGAAGACGACGGGCAAGCCGGACTGTACAGAAAGAGAGGTCCAAATGGAATTAAGTGAGCATGGATTCTGAAAGGAACGCACACGCTCCAGTGTTAAGACAGATGGGGTTGAGTTGACTGAGAAGGTCAACCAAGAGAGCACACTGCAGACGGGTTCTGGAAGAGCCCCAAAGGGGGATGGTGTGCAATGAAGTCACCAGCCAGCAAAAAGAAGTGAGAGAGTTGACCAATAAGCTGGAGGAAGTCTACCCTGGTGACACCAGATGACGTGTCACAGAGAAAAGTGAAGCGAGCTACAGAAAGGGGATGGGGATGCTACCATGGCACTGGGCGATTTGACAAATACAGTACTAAACTTGAGGTCTCAAGTGCGCATGACCATGTTCTTTGTGGAGCGAGATAGAGCAAGAACGGTACTGTAAGCGCCAGATGGTAAAACGCAGGACTTCCGACTAGCCAGCAACTTGCAGTCAGCACGGTAAAGCACTGTGTTTTTCCTTCACTCGGATCTCCTGGAAGGCCTGCTCATCAAGATACACGGGATTTTGGCAGGGTGAGGCTGCATGGTTGCCATTGCAACTGATGCAGCAGGAAGGAGGAGGGCAATCGCCCTCGTAATCATACCTACCACAAGTAACACATCTGGCCGTGTTTCGACAGGACAGTCGAGTAAGGCTGTAATGTTGGCACTAGAACATCGCATCAGGTTTGTAACGGAGGATCGACTGTGTGCTTTGATCTTTATCCAAAACTGGCTATCGGATAACGTTGACATGTTCTGGACACCAAATACCCCGGATTTGAATCCCCTCGACTACTTTGTTTGGAGCTTAGCCGAAAGTGTTATCATTAAGACGAGGCACCCCATTGACGCATCTCTACGACCGGTATCGAAGCAGCATGCTCTAATATGGACACCGCTGTTTTAAAGAGTACATGCAATCACTTCAAGGCAAGACTGGAGGCGGTCACTGGGACTAGAGGGGGTTACATTGAGTTATGCTAGACTTGAAAGGTACCACTACTTACATATAAAAGGTTTTCCATTTTCATTTGTATTTTGTTTCAATAAATTTGCTTACAAGAAAAAGTCCACTTTCTGGATTTAAGCGCCGCAGCCTGTGTACCTTACTAGGAGCAATGTGCACATAAATGACCTTTTAATATTATTGCACCTGATGATGCCAGCGAAATTCTTCTTAACATCATGCTTATTAATATAGTAGTGGACAACATCATAAGGATCGTTCACCAAGCATCAACAACATATGATATGTAAACAATAGCATCTGTGCATGATATGACGATATGGGAAAAAGTGGACAGAAATAGCCAGAGCATTTAAATATCTGACTGGGAGTAATTGAAGAAGCAGTCATGGAAAAAAGTCACTCTTCGATCAGAGCCTCTTTTAACATCTGTAGTGGAGAGGGAGGCGGAAATCTGCTCTGTAGTCTGCCCACCAATACCGCCCAAAAGGGTTCGACAATGTTCAAGTGCGGGGACTGTCTGGGCAGGGATATTGCTGCAGTTCAGTTGCATGCTCCTCATACCACTATTGTATTGTCCTGGCTGTGTGAATGGGTCCATCATAGTCTTGAAATATGGCTCATTGTTCGGGAACAACATATGAATCATGAAGTGTACCTAATCACCTAAAATGTGCCGGCCAGGGTAGCCGAGAGGTTCCAGGCGCTACAGTCTGGAACCGCGCGACCGTTATGGTCGCAGGTTCGAATCCTGCCTCGGGCATGGGTGAGTGTTATGTCCTTAGGTTAGTTAGGTTTAAGTAGTTCTAAGTTCTAAGGGACTGATGATCTCAGAAGTTAAGTCCAATTGTGGTCAGAGCCATTTGAACCTTTTTTGAACCTAAAATGTACACATAATTGTTGGCTGCAGCACTGCCTTTGGTAGTAATGATGGAACCAGCAGAATACCATTATTGGCTGTCCACACCATCAGACTTCCACCTATCTGCTTAACCGTTGGAATTAAGCTGTCATGACTGTAGGTTTCTTTTGGAGTTCTCCAGACGTCAACCCGGCCCGATGCAGGAAATAACGACAACGTTGACTCGTCCGACCATATGACGTGTTTACACTGATCGACCATACAAGATTTATGGTCTTGACATCATGTTTTACGCCTCTTTGCGTGGTTGTCGTCACTAGTGGTTTCAGTATAGCAGCTCGTCCATGAATATTCGCTTTATGTAGTTCTCGGTGGATAGTGTCGATAGATACGGGGTCTAGAAGATGACTATTGAGCTCTGCAGTCACTTTAGCGGCCGTAGTTTTGCGACGTTTTGACACAATTCGTGTTAGCGTACGACGATCTTTGCCTTTTAGTTTTGATTGGCGCCCACTATTACGTTTACATGATGATATCTTTCCATGTTTTGTATAGGCTGTCATGACTGTTGAAACAGTTGCTCTTGAAACATTCAATAAGTCGGCTGTCTTGGTTAATGATGCTCCAGCTATTCGGGACCCCAAAACCTGCCCTCTTGGGAACTCAACCTCTGAATGTAAATAGGACGTATGCATTACTTGTAAACAACTTTCACTGATGCCTTGCCCGTACTGAACAACCACAGTCCAGTGCGGCACCTACCCTTACCAGCATTGTTAACCGTCAAACACAACCACCCCATTACTACCACCGTTCGCATTATTTTGCCTATCCGCTGTATTTATGTAGACCATTACTACTGGAGAGTCAAGAAATCTTCAGGTTTCCCTTAACAAGCAGTCCGAGGGCATTCTCCTATAATGATTTTTATGTTTTGAATTTCGCCATATTCGTACGACTGCGTCGATTTTTTGCAGCATTTGTGCATGAAAAAGGCACGTCTACCATGTTGGATTCGTATTCTGTTCAGAGTCCACTAGGTTTTACGTGGTAACTTAAAACCCGGAGGCTTTTGGGTACTATATGGAGTTTCGTTACTCTGCCTTGTGGTCCATTGTTGACCAGACTTTAGTCAATCTGAAATAATCCTCTGTGACTGTAATACCCGTTTTGATAGGGGGCTTTGTGGATCGAAGGTGGCTGTGGGTAGTGTATTCAATGTCCCCATGTATTGGTAGGGTATTGTTGCTGATGATCTTCTTGTGAGTGCGTTTATGCAACGCAAATTTTTCGTTGGTATATGGTTCATTACTGGGAGCTATTCTGTAGGAGCAGATCTGATGACTCTTACGATCATTCTTGTTGTGTTATTAAGTTGAGCGTCACTTTTTTGAGTGTGAGGACTGTTAAATCACACTGACGCACAGTATTCAGCAGTTGAGAAGACAAGGTTCAGTGCAGATGGGGGTAGGACAGAGGATGGTACTCCCTATGTTGTTCCACAGAGTTTTTGTATAATATTGTTCCTGAAATGTAACGCGGGGATGGTTTTTCTTAAAGGTCGTAGAATATCGTACACGTACCTTTGTGCTGTAAGGGAGACGCGAATGACAACGAAAGCGCTCCTTCTGGAAAATGAAATGGCACCACACACCGTCACTTCTGATTGTCATTCAAGTTGGTATCCCACGTTTCGGGAAAGTCCAAACACGGTTTCGCTTGTCATCGGGGCTTGCTTAGAACTGGGATTTTCACGATTTTTTTAGTCATTAGTCATCTGACTGTTTTAATGCGACACGTCTTTGCCTGGGAATGTCTTTGGCTGGAGATGAATTGTCTTCAGCGGTGGATCCCGTTTTGAGTTGAGCCTTGGACAACTGTGGGATATAAACCTGATTGTTGCCCAGCATACATCTCGTCAACTAGGAGTGATAGCCGGGGATCCATTTGTTTTTATAGCGGGAAACCTTTGGTTGTCATCTGCTGTACCTTCATCACAAAGCGTTATGTATCTTCTCCGTCCCGTTTTCCTTGCCCTTTACAGCAAGCTATCCTTGGTTTATATTTCTGCAAGATAGTGCCCGCCTGCACGCGGCGAGAGTTTCTGATCCTTGTGAAAACCTCTTTGGACAGCAAGGCCACAGGATCTCTCCCCAGTTGAGAACATTTGGAGTACAATGGGCAGGGTTCACCAGCCATCTCGGGCTTCTGACGACCTAAACGTGCCACTTGGACAGAATTTGGCACAATATCCCTCAGGAGGATATCCAACAACTCAATCAATACTAAGCCAAATAACTACATGCTAAGGGCCACAGGTGGACCAACACGTTGTTGACTTGCTCAATTTGTGATGCTCTTTCTCCAGAATGAATCATCCAATTTTTCTGAAACCAATTTTTTGTCTGTACATCTACATTCGTCTACTACTTTCCGTCCCATTCGGATAATTCCTTCTGATGAGTCCCTTTTTTTTTGTCTTAGGGTGTATCTCTCCACGGCTCCTTCGAGAATTTTATCATGCTTGTGTTTTCTTACATCTATGGTCGTAAAATGTTACATACCTATAGAAAAACAATCTTTGTAAAGTTACAAACACACGCTGACGTTGTGTGGACGTTTAGTGTTTCGTTTTCTGAGGATGGCCTAGAAACCTGGAAACTAGTACTACTTTCTATTTTTAGCATTCAGTCTTGTGACGGACTGAATGCTGCTCACCACGAATTCCTGTCCGGCACTAATATCTCATCTCCGAGTTGTACTCGCACCATACATCATCGATTATTTTTTGGATGTTTTCCAATTTCCGTCTTCGTCTGTAATTTTTAAGGTTTACAGCTCCCTGTAGTTACTTGAAAGTCATTCCATGATGGCTCAACACATGTCCTATGATCGTGTACTTTCTTCTTTCAGTGCTTTCCATAAGTTCCTTTCCTCGCCAATTCTACGGTGAACCTCATCATTCCTTCCCTTATCAGGACACCTAATTTTCACATTCATCTCCAGCGACACATTTCCAGTCCTTCGATTCTCGTCTGTTCCGGTTATCACACTGTCCACGATCCACTACCATAGAAAGCTGTGCTCTAGAAGTACATTCTCAGAAACTATTCATGAAATTAAGGCCTATGTTTGATACCAGGAGATTTCCCTTGGTCAAGAATTGTGTTTGATACTCTGCTTTTTATCTCTTCCTTACTTTTCTGTCTGGGTTATTGTACTGCAAGCTAGCAGAATTCCTTAACTACGTCTACACTGTCATCACCAATTTTGGTGTTAAGTTTCTCGTTATTCTAATTTCTGCCACTTCTCATTGTATCTGTCTTTTTTCTGATTTATTCTCTGTCCATACTTTGTACACATTATACTGTTCCATTCAACATACCCTTTCATTCTTCTTCAGTTTCAGTGAGGTTACCTACGCCAGCAGCGAATCTTATCATAGATATCCTCTAACCCTGAATTTTTATCGCATTTCCGTAGTTGCTACTCAGCTGTATAAATTAAGCAGTCGACACGACTGAATCCCTTTCTTACAATCTTTTCAATCTGAGCAATTTGTTCTCGGCCTTCCCGTCATATAATTCCCTCTTGGTTCCTGCACACGTTGTACACTACGTAGGGCACCTGGCGTAGCTTAGGGAGCAATATGAGTCTGTGTGGTAGTTGGAATAAAAGGATAAACTTTAAAATACAAAAGGTAAAAAACGTATTGATTACAAATTCTAACTATTTTTAATTCTTATTAAAGTACAAGAGGTAAAAAAAGTTATGGAAAGCAATTTCTAATTATGTATAATATTTGTTTGTAAACAGCATTTTTCGTTTTCTTAACCAGGGTATATATGTACAAATTTTTCGAATTTCCTATGCAGGAGTCTTTGACGTCGATTTTAAAGTTTGTCCTTTGGCTCTTTTTTAATTGAAAAACAGTGGGCTAATTTGTTTGAAAATTGCAGCCTTTTAAACTGGAATGGCTGTTAGTTAGAGATCAGTGGCACCCTGGGAGTAAATAGTCTATGTCCTTTGTACTTTCCAGTCATGATGATGATGTTATTTGATAGCTGTTTGCCGATCATCCTTGTTCCATTACGTAATTTTGGTGACCTCAGATTTGAGAATAGTATGATCGGAGATCCAATTTTAAGTCGAAGGCCGGCCGCGGTGGTCTAGCGGTTCTAGGCGCTCAGTCCGGAACCGCGCGACTGCTACGGTCGCAGGTTCGAATCCTGCCTCGGGCATGGATGTGTGTGATGTCCTTAGGTTAGTTAGGTTTAAGTAGTTCTAAGTTCTAGGGAACTGATGACCACAGATGTTAAGTCCGATAGTGCTCAGAGCCATTTGAACCATTTTTTTTAAGTCGAAGGCAGCGTAATGGCATTCCTGGTAATTGAAAAAAATTTAGAAACTCTGAAGTTAGTTCACACTTTCGTCAAAGTTTACCATCGCGTCGATCAATTTGTATTTTCCCTCTTCACCGGCAATTTTCTTTTGAACATTAAAGCTAGTATCGTCGACAATATTATTTTTTATTGCCAAAATTTTCCTTGAAAATTATCGGTCCGGATAGTAAATCTGTGAATAATTTTTGGATAAATTTGGTCGATGAGTTCGCTTTCAGCAGTGGCTACGGTTCATAAATCACTTTTGAGTTTAATCAAACCGGTCGTCTGGTCAGCATAACACATTGTGTAGTTCTCACATCTCACTATTTATACATTCATGCTGATAAGCTACGTATGTTCTGCTCGTATATATGCCATAGCCTATTTGTAAAAGTTGTTGAGAAAAATATGCTTTTGTTTAGTCTTTCGATAGTTACACTCTCATATTTTTGTTAGTCGCAAAATTTGTATTTGTGGACAGAGATGATTTTTTTTAAAGTATGAGTTGATCTCTTCTGCTAGTGTTGAGTTGGGGATAAGAAGAAGTGTATGTCGAAAATCTCCTGAGAGTATGAATAGGGCTTCTCTCATCACTTCAGTGTTTCCTCTCAAGTCTTGTAGTTTTCTATCCACGGCTTCGAGTGATTTTTTTATGTACGTTGTGTATTCCTCCCAGAAGACTATTTCAGCTTGCTTTAGAAGTTCACCCTGTCGAGATGCTCTTGAGATTTTACTCACCGGGAATTGTTCTTCGACTATATTCAAAGATAGTTGTAAGGCGGAATGGATAGTTCTTCTTTCTTCCATAAGTGTAGCTGTAATGCGAATTATGCCAGTGCAAGTGCTATGTGTTGTTTTTCACGTATTTCCGACAGCATTAGACTTCTTAGAAGCGTTTTGCCAGTGCCGCCTTGTTCATCCAAGTAAATAATTCCGCCAGTGTTGTCGACGATCCGGTCCACGTTGTAAATTTCCTTTCAACAGTCGTTGAGGAGCGTTTTTTTGTGAGCAATGTGAGCAACGCATTGAAGTAGTTCGTTGATGTTATATCTTATTTGCTTTGTAATTTTGAAGTTCAGCACGTTGATAGCATCTTTTCGTAGTGCTTGTATCGCAAGTTGTAATAAGGTCTGGTAGTTTATAGCTTTACCTTCTAGGCGAATGAGTATTTTATTGAAGATGTCTATGAATTCTATGGTCAGTTAAGGGTAAAATTGTCGGATGGGTAACCGTCTACAGTCAGGAGATGTGTGAAACTTAATGGTCCTTGTATTTCGTGTAGTAACATCCGGAGTTAGAAGCATTCGACGTTGTTCGGATGTACGTTGTATACTTGGCCTAGTTAACTAGCTTTCATGAGTCCTGGGTGATCTTCTACAGGAAATTGTTGAAAACTTTTCCTTGTGTTTCATTTATAATAGGTAGGAACGTTGATATATAGTAATGTTTACGCCAACGGATCCGTTT
Organism: Schistocerca cancellata; assembly: GCF_023864275.1. Classification (NCBI taxonomy): domain Eukaryota; kingdom Metazoa; phylum Arthropoda; class Insecta; order Orthoptera; family Acrididae; genus Schistocerca; species Schistocerca cancellata. The sequence continues at coordinate 89,013,153 of NC_064634.1, read as the reverse complement.
GGCACACTTGGTAAAAAACTGTTAATGTTGTGTTCTGTGATGGTTCGCTTGAAGTTTTTCTGGTGGTGTCTTTTGTGAAGTAAACTCTCCGTCCGTTCTCCGAATGTACTGCTAGATGTTGCATAATTGTTTCATGTTCGTGTATGAGAAAACTGAAACTTCGCAAAGCTGCTTCTTTACTGTTGATGTATCTTCTCATTTCGTACATGAGGATCTCGTCGTTCCCTTTTGTGTTGTTTGCTGTCTTTGGCTATTTGGAATACTACTACGTTACTGCCTTTGTTCACATACTTATAGGCATATTTGATGAATTTCACTGAATTGCAGTGTCCTGCGCGTACGTGTGCTTGGAACGTTTTGGGAAGTAGTGTGATATATGGTACTACCCATTGATTATCTATTTGTAGTGCGTTGTTGCCTGGTATTCGTAATTTTGGCGTGAAGCCACGGTTTTTAGATGATCATCTTCTGTGTTTGGGATAGCCATCAACTCCGGTTTGCGTGTCGTTCAAGTGCGGTATTCGTTTTTTTTTTTTTTTTACATCACTCATGCATGGCGAATTGGGGTTTAATGGCCCACATAGTGTCCGTGGTCATGTTTTTCACTACTATGTCGTCCAGTTCCGGATCTTCTTGTGGACTGGGAAATTGAGCTTGGATGATTTTGCTGATATCCACGGGATGGATTCTGTCATATAGCCATATGAGATTGTGTGAATGAGGCAGTCCTCGTTTTAGCCAGTCGATTGTGTACATCCATTATCTAACGGTTCCAAAGACATAGTATTATGTGATGATTTCAAGAAATCCCACTTGTTTTTGTCGGAAAACTCGGGCTATTACGTCGTGTCGATGCATGGGGGCTTGTCCGTATGCCTTTCGATTTCTGGCCACGACGAGTTGCATGTGAATGTTATGCGTAGGTAAGGTCATTCACGCTTTTTTAAGTAGTTCATGGCATCTTGAGTGTACTCATGCATGTTCCTCGGACTTCCTATGTATGATGAGGCTAGGATTACCATTATTTCAATGTTGTCAATGTTTCCGTCATTTCTGATTGCTTCCGTGCATAGTTTCTTCTGATTTAGTCTTATGTAAAGCTTCTATTTTCGCGTACATATCTACCAGGAATTGTTGGAATAAGCGGCGAGTGTTGAGAATGTGTTTGTATGTTTCATTGTCTCTGATTAACAAGCGGTAAGCATAGAACTCCTTGGAAGTGAATTTTTTGTTCGTTTCTACACTTGTTTCAGGTTGGATTTCTTTCGCATTAAAATGAAAGCTGTCCTCTCCGTGCAGAAATATTAATGGTTATTCGAGGGAATCATGTGAACGGATTGTCCCTGCAATGGGTTGTGGTCCTTCTCTATTTCGTTGTGCAATCATATCACGGCTTATGTTTTCATTGTTCACAATTACGATGGCGACTTCGCCCATCTGAGGTGCATTAAATCGACGTTCGTGATCTCCAGGTGGTCTTTTGTCGGCTCGAATTATAACTTCACAGTCATCAGAAATCATTCGGTCATGTGCTGTTTCGTATATGTAAATCAGTTGTTTGTATTAGTGTAAGATCCTCTGCACATCTTGGACTACTTTTCGTCTGAGTCCACTGGTATCTGAACATCGTTGATCTTTTCCTGTTTCTTCATTTCCGATGAACTACACTCGCAGAAATTTACAGTTTCTTTGCGTAGTGGTAGTATTGATCCCATGTTGGGATAGATTTGTTCTTGGATGGAAAAAAACATAATCGATTTCACCTCTGTTACTTTTCATCGAAGGGACACCGAAAGAGGTTATTTGGAAACAGGCGTTGTACGCTTGTATATTTTGAAGAAAGTGTTTTGACAATGAAGTTTCCTCGGTCATACAAAGAAAATAAATCACGCGGAGGTGCTTGCAGTGGTGGTAATCGAATTTTTCCATTCATGCAAAAGCATCCTGGTATTTCTCTACTTAATTTTTTCGCTTTGCAAAATTGGCAGATGTTATCCATTTTTCCTATTACGACATGTTTGTATTTGTTATATTCTTTAATCTGGTCGTAGTGGAATGCTTCAATTTTAGGTTGTACTCTTTACTTGCCCTCGTCCGCGCTTTCGTAGAGTGATATTTTCATTGCTGACTTGAATTCGCAGTCTTTTATTACAAAATTGTGTCGCAATTCTTGATTCTTCAGTCCGTTCATTTCGTTGACTTCGGTTTTTCTGCTTAAACACAGTGCTCAATGTCGTTCGTTTTGAGCTTAAACGTGCTCCCTGTGTTTCGTGTGTTTCGTATGTTCGCTGCCCTTTTTATTTTCCCTGGTTTGCCTCGGAACTTTCAATATCTCCTCCTCTTTTACGTTTGAGTATTGTCTAAATTATAAATGAAATCAAGTTTTTATTGTCATATACAATAAGTACCTTTTATACACTTCTCACACTTTATTTTCGTTTTATATTGTCTCCTTATCTCTTTGGCTACTCACACTTCACTGTTTCTTTTTATTTACTACCTGCGCTACCTTTTCGGCTTCTCCCTTAGTCACTGATAAGAAACTGACGTTCGAACGCACGACAGGTCTTGCTTTCTGGTTTCTGTTGTTGCGGTCTTCCTTCCAAAGACTGGTTTAATGCAGCTCTCCATGCTACATTATGCTGTGAAAGCCTCTTCATCTCTGAGTACCTATTTCAACCTACATCTTTCTGAATCTGCTTAATTTACTCAACTCTTGGTCTCCCTCTACGATTTTTACCCTCCACATTTCCCTCCAGTACTAAATGTGTGATCAATTGATGCCTCAGAACTTGTCCTAACAATCAATCCCTTCTTCTAGTCAAATTGTGCCACAAACTCCTCCTCTCCCCAGTTCATTTCAGCACCTCCTCATTAAATATGTGATCTATCCCTTACTGGCTAGCCCCACCAGTGGCGAATTCTAGAATGTACCAAAAAGGCTTCGAATGGTCCATAATGTTCCAGAACAATCCACAATACTAGAGACTGTTCTGCAGTGTTCCAGAATGATTTTGGATCTTTCGAGATGTTCCCCAACACTTTGGAACCTTTCAGAATGTTCCAGAGTATTTCCAAACATTCAAAAACGTCCCACATCATTGTCCAACATTCCGTAACATTGTTGTATAATGTTCTTGATCACTCTCCAATGTTGTGGAATGTTCACGAATACTCTCCAGTGTTCAGGAATGTTCTAAAAATTTCTAGCGAGCGAAACTTCCCAGCCCTTACATCTCCTAAAGCACGCCCTTTTGGCAAAAACTGTATTCTTCTTCAGGGATGGGGAGTAGAGTGCTACCACACCATATCGCTGTCTTTATCGTATTCGGACTCGTTTCTAAGTTTTAGTGCTATGTCACATTGTACACTTACTTTTACAATATATATTTACTACCCTTCTTTCCTATAGTTGACTCATATTAAACTTAGAGTTTCGAACATCTTGCACCATTTCGAGCTGATGTATGCATTTTCTAGTTGACAAATCCCTATAATCTTGCACTGATTATTTTTCACTCTTCCAATCTATTACTAAGCGTTCCATCTGAACTACCTTTGTGTTGCCTTTATCTATCCTAAAACCAAACTGATAGCCATCTAACAGATCGTCGACTTCATTATTCAAATATCGTCTCAATTTATGTATTTAGAAGATCAAGCTCTCATCTTCATAATAACTGTACAGGAATTTCTAAAAGATTACGTTATAGATGCATCAGTTTCAGAAATTCATGTTCAGTTATTGTGAAGATGAAAGCTTTATCTTTGAAACCCGTAAATCATAGAGTTTTTTAAACTGTAAATAGCTGGGTAAGCTGATATTTTTAGATTTATTTTTGCAAAGGAGACCTCATATTCATTGTGGACGAAATTATGGTAACAGGTTGGATGCATTAGCTGTTAGGATGAATGTGTGATACTTCTCGCTGTTATCTGCCCTTCTATCCTGCCAAATGTGTGGATGATATTTTTCTGAAAGTCTGTTAGCACTTCGCCAGTGTCATAGATTCTTCATATGTCCATAATGTTTGCTTCTCAGTTTCCCATTTATATCTGTTCCACATTCACTCCAATATCTTCTTCTGACACATCATCAGACAAATCTTCTCCTTCAAAGAAAGGGATGGGTGTTGGGAATCCCCCAGAGAGGTAGAGGTGGAGGAGAAGAAGGGGGACAAGGTGTGCATTTCTCAGAATGATGGATTATCCCCTGGGGTTGATAACTCAATTATCATAACAAGAAGTAAATACAAAGGGAAGGGGGATAATAAGCCTTGAAATGTATACTTGCCCCTCAACGTTTGAAACCTGCACAAACAAAATGCACCAGAATATACATTATCCTACTACTGTTGTAACAGGATGGATTAGTGTGTTAGTGACTATTAAATGACCTATTGCACTTAGAACCTCATAGAGAGAAACTACAGTGATTGCAGTGGAAGTACTGCATCTCTGGGTTTATCTCCTGTGATATCATTCTTGCCATAGAATGATGTGCAGAGACAGGTAAGGTGCCACCAGGGTGAGCGAGAGACAGTGAGAGTCAGGGTAGTAACAGGGGTCATTTCCTGGGAATGTAGTAGACAGTGTCCTTTACAGGGTGAATAGTGAACTCACGGTGGAGTGACAGAAGGAGAACAGGGCTTCCTGCAGATAGCTAGGCAGTCACCACGATGGCCATGGACCTACAGACAACGGCAGTACACGGGAACTCAGTCACTGTGCTAAAAACGCAACAGCCTCTGTTCTTGAGTAGTCAAATCAGTGGGCTCTTAAAATGTGTTGTGAGGATTTTCAGAGAATCAATCAGCTAATCTCAGTGTGCTAAAGCTTTAACTCTGACAGCATATGACTTTCTTAGAAAGCGTTCCAAAAGCACAACCGGTTGTGACTATTGCGTGGCAGATGTCTCGCCAAGATGACACTGGCAGAGTTGGATGTTTTTTCCCCCCTCTTTGTTTTCTCACGATGTCGGTAAACGACGGAGAAGCATTGTCTGACGTTGGTTAACTGCCTGAGACATAGTTTCTGAGTTCCTCTTTTTAGGCTGAGAGGAGCGGCAGAAAAGAGTGGGGAAGTGTTTTATGGAGCCACTGGAGGAAATCATGCCTTGAAATTTTGGGCATGCGAGAGACAGCCACCTGGCTGTGGTGGGGTGGGGGGGGGAGTGTACTTTTTAAGATATTCACTACACTCATTCTATTTTGAACACTGGAGTGCGGTGGTTTGTGAGTCAGCATTACGCATGGACATTCGGGAACTACATTTGGAAGTGGACAACATACAATGTAGGCTTCCACAGGCGGTACTGTCTTCATTTAAAAGTTCAGGGCTGATAGGAAGTGGTCGATGTATAAAAAAAAAAGAAGAAAAGGGGAGAGTTTTATACGTCGTCCAGGCCTATAAGCCTGGAAGTTTTAAGTGGAGACTCAGAAGTTCACACACCTGACTGGCAATGACAGGCGGCCCCTAAAGGTGAGACTACTACTGTTCGAAACATTAAATGTGTACGCAGTTCCGAATATGGACGACCATCAGTTGTATGATGCAATGAAGACAATGAAACTTTGTGCTGGACTGGGACTCCAAACCGGATTTCCCGCTTATCACAAGTGATCCTATCCGAGCACCACTGTTGGCCAGACCTAATCTTCCCTATGTCTACAAACTGCGGACTTGCCGGTCGAAGTGGCTGTGCGGTTCTAAGCACTGCAGTCTGGAACCGCGAGACCGCTATGGTCTCAGGTTCGAATCCTGCCTCGGACATGCATGTGCGTGATGTCCTTAGGCTTAGTTAGGTTTAACTTGTTCTAAGTTCTAGGGGACTAATAGCCTCAGAAGTTTAGTCCCATGGTGCTCAGAGCCATTTGAACCACTTTGAAGAAACTGCGCTCATAATCTCATATATATGTATATATTCCTGTACAGGGGAGAGTCGCTTGGCCGGTGTCGGCAAATAAATACGATAATACGATATTATTTAGAAATACGATCCAATGTAGTAACTTTCATGGAAGCAGGAAACCCCCTTTCGATCGTTCTGATGCAGTAATATCCTTCTCTTCATTGTCGTCTTCATGACTTGTGTTCACTACTTACTTGTCATCTAACATCGCGACTTCATACCAGTCATAATGAACACTGGTAACCGAATTCTCACCCCCATTCATCTCAGAACCTTGCCTACAATTAGTTACAGATATTAACGTCACCATCAATGTACAGCTTGAACCGAAAATGATAGTAATAACTGCTTAAACCTAGCAATTGTGAAATAAATTATAAATGTATTTTACTCATTGATTTTCCATTGTTAATTTGTGAATCACGTATCGATAGGTAGGAGTACTAGAAAGTTAATTGAGACCCACGCGGGGTACAGTGCTTAGAGTCCGATACGTAATCACGTTTCATTAAGCTCCGTCACTCAACTTAATTGGATTCTGGGCAGTCATATGTTTCCGTGCTCCTATAGGTCAGATCATTCATGTGAAAGTCTAGGCGACGCGTGGATTATCGCACGCCACGTTGAACATTATTCGTGAAGTCACGTGTGAGTTCCAAAACATGCAAACTGCTACCAATAAACCCTACACAGTAGATACCTGAATGTAATTCTTACCACGAAAAATGTATGCCAGGACTAACAAACAAGGTGAATTTCAATAAATAATGTCAGTGCTCACTATCCCTAGAATAACTGTAGGCAATTTGCTTACCCCTCGTCTTGTAAAGAAGTAGCTGTCGTCCCTATTGGTCTCTTCTCCTCTGGGTTCAGGCTCTGATGTGCGTAAACAAAGTGGCAAATAAAGGATTCCATGCTGTTAAAAATGAAATTACGGAGTACCAGTATGCCACAGGATTTTATGTCTAGTTATAGAAGCTAAAAGTGAAGAAAAATATTCGGAGAGCCATTCTGCGTTTAATATTCATAACAAGATTCCCGATCATTTATCGTAGTTCCAGATGACCGCCAAAGTTCACCAAAATGCTTCACACGATCATAGAATCAACACGGGGTGCCATAAATATGTTTTTCAAAGTAACTTTAACAATTAATTCCAGCAACTTTAACAGTTAATTCCAGTTAATTTAGCCTTTCCAAGGAGTTGCCACCTCGGATACCTTATATTAGCACAACATCGCACAAATACGTCATCCGAGGACATCTTTCAAAAAACTCATCCCTCTTTACATGCGATCAGACTTTATACGCCGATTCAGCAATCACCTCCTTGGAAACTGGTCTTTGATTAGTTTGAGCTACTTTAGCAGCGTGGCGCCTGCCCTCTGCGGGCTCATTCGTGATTATTCCAGCATTTCGTGGATCACTGAGTGATATTGAAATTATTGTTAACAAGTTCTCAGTGTAAATAACATCATCAGCATGGTTGAAGCTGCATAACTATATGTAACAGTAAATATAAAAATTGAAAGGCCCTCATCGTGGCTCCTAGCGTAGTAGATGAATCCCCACTGTCTCTTTCTGCTCCAGTATGATAAGGTCTCGCTCACCCGGCCGTTCTCACACTATGTGACCATCTGGCGCGTCGTTTGATGAAACTGCCGTATACAATTTTCCTATACTATGCATTAGAACATAGCAACGAAAATATAATAAACACGGACAAGGATGTGATATGAACACTATAACGTGTTGGTTCATATGAAACCATGAAACAAATATTAATGTGAAACATCAACATCGCATACCTATGTAATTAGTTTATGTTCCTCCAATTAGCGACGAAATTTTCAATAACCGAATTTGTTCCTCTTAGGCTAGAACTTCACTATAACCTCTTCATGTGGGTGTGTATTTAGAGCCAATAGAGCATGAATACCTATGGAGAGAGGCTATTATACTTTACACGTCACCAATATAAAGCTGAAATTTCTGACGTGACCTTAGCTTAACGATATTTATTTAGATTTTGCATTAAGACAGAAACATTAATGTAACATATTTAATGGCATCATTCCAGTATGGGGACCGTATACAGAGAGTAACATGAAATATAGAAGGAAACATTTGAACAGCCAAGATCACTAATTATAATGTTATTTTGATTTGCCGAAATCGGCAATCAAAATACAAATATAATTAAATTACAGTAGTTCAAAAAAACAACGTCTTTTGAATGCTGCGCTTTAAGTATTTCTTTATTTATTTTGTGCGCCAATACGCATTTCGCGTTAGTTACAAGGCGTCTTCCAGGGACGTCCTGAAATATTAAACGATAGTTTTCGTTTGCACATACAGGTTAACTTTTCACATACGGGTATAGGTTATAGATTTCAAACAATATGTTGAGGCTTTTATAACAAAATGGGCAAATACTTACATATCAACATCTAACTCAGTATTTTGAAGCCAAACCGCTTTCTCTAAGGACTCAAATTGGTTGAAATTTTGCAGTTTCCCATTTGGTCACTGTTTTTAACAAATAGCACTTTAACTGCCGTTTTTGTCTGTATAGTGTCATTCATTTCTTTAAATGTTGCGAATTTTCTGAGTTTTTTTTCTGTGTCTACATGTGTGATGTGTGCTGATGGAAGTTCTGTCTGTGTGTGTTTGTGTGTTCATCTGTATTTTTTCCATGTACATTTCTTTATTTATTTTCTTGGGAGACAAATGGGATTTGTGGTCATCTGTTTGAATTACTGTCTGTTACGTGATCGATCAGAGAGTAATTATATTACTTAGTCATTTTGTAGTATCTTCCCTTCAGCCACTGTTTTGTACATGTGGTAATTTTCTTGTAAATTTAGAATGTGTGTTTCTTTATTTACTCTGTTTTGACGTCTTTTTCTTTTGCAATGGACTTGCGATTATTTTCGTAGAAATTAAGTAGCTTGTCCCATATTTCCATACTCTGGTGTGTTCTTTATGCCAGGTGTCGAATGCTCTGCTGGTTGTCCAGCGTATCTTCCATGACATGTGTTACATTGCAGGTGGTATATTCCTGCTTTCTGGTAAGTGTCTACGCGTTTTGTTATTTTTCGTATGTGCTTTTGGAACGAACTGTCTGTTTTGAATGCTACGTTTACGCCCAGTCTTTGGAAAATATTTCTTATATTATGTGTGAGTTCTTGCTTGTAGGTCATTTTGTACGGTATTGAATCTTCTTTCTTGCTTTCAAAGCATTTTTTTGCATTTTTGTTGTTCTGATACTGTATGTGCTTGTTTGTGGTGGTGCTTTGTTGTGAAGCTGTTTTTGGCTGATTGTGTGTCACATTTATTAACTGTATCTGTCGTACAATTTTTTTGTTTAACTTTATACCTAGATTACTATTGTAGCCATTGTTTGTCGCTATTTGTGCGATTATGTCTCATCTGACATCTGTTTTATGGATTTAATTTCAATTTCTTAGTGCTATTTTGTGAAATGAACTGTCTTATTTTGTCAATGTAGTGTTATTTGTCCATTACAACTGTATTTCTTTGTCTGCGTTTTCATTTTGGAGATTCTTTCCGAGTTTATTGAGTGTTACGGATTCCGTGTTTTTATCGTTTTTTTTTCGTTCCACTTTTTCATGCCTGTTTTAATTTTATGTATTTCTTTTTCATCAGTTCTTTTGTTAGCCCAGTGTTTACTTTTTGCTATTTTCATATTGTTCCTCCTGTTTTAGAAAAACGATCCTTCATATTCTTCATCTACTTTTGCTTTCGCATTACACTTTAATCCTTTTCTAATAGCTGTTTTAGTTCATTGTTTAGTTGTGCGGCTGTGAGCTTCTTCAGTCTTGAGGAAATTGGTGTGTGCTTAGGTTCTTTATGGTTCACATTTGTATATTTCGTTCGTTGTCTCATGATCTGTTTTATCTCTTTCTTATATTTTTCTTTAATTTCTTTCATGATACTGTCTGTGTAACTTTCAACCTTACCGACCAGTCTACGTTATGTATTCCACGGTTTTATGGATTTTGAGATGTAGTCTTCTGAATCTGTAATTATCGATTTGGTTGTTCCAGTTTTTCCCTATATTTCGCTTTAATGTAACAAGTGTTTATCTTATGTTAGACATTTATTTATTAATAAGAACTATGTTAATATTTTTACTGCAGTGCTTGCTACACGACAAGTGAAGCAAAGAACAGTTACTTGTCACAGATAAATGCCACAAAGTCAGATAACTTAAGTTGACGAAAAAGAACCTACTTTCGAATTCGGATTCTCAGTCGGTATATATTTCTACTTTGTGGTAAGCGATATACTAATGATTTTGAAGACTGCAGACACTTTGTCAGAGAATAAGACATACGTGTAATATTTCACATAATATGTCAGTGTACAATGAGTTCGTCGTGTATCTGAAAATAACTCTTAAGATTGCTTCACTTCCGTTCTAGTGCACGTTTAATGCAGGGCAACGACAAGCATATTAGATGAAAAACGAAATGCAACAAAACGGTATACAACTGAGGACGGAAATAAAGGGTATAACCCATGTGGAGTTAGCAGTTTAACAGAAGATTTTATTACAAAACATCGAAGAAATACACACGACTGAAAACTATACAATACTTGGATCCGAATAGCAGACAGAAATAAATGTTTCAAATATAATTAGACGCAGTTATACTGTTAAGTTCAACTCAGGAATACTTTGATCACTGTGCCTAACTGATGAAAGCAGATTTCAGGTAAATGACGTGACAGCCCGAAACCTTGCAGGCCGCTGGCCGTTATGAAGAGGTGGCTTTCTTGAAGAGTAGGGTCACATTTACATCTGGAGTTCCAACAAACCTGGATGGATGGTAACTCAAACTGGTAGGCGTCGAAGGCGCTGGGTGCACTTCGAAGTTATTGAGAATGTGCACGAGAGCCACTTTCACTTGCATGTACGCGAGTCTCATACCTGCAAGGACAAAACAACGAGATAATTGACAGTATTAAAGAGCACAGTATGTATTACGTAAAGTGAAACGACCGTAGATACTAACGCTACATACCATTATAATGTGTTGCCAGGTCATAATAGTCCTCTCTGGATATGAGTTTACTAAATAACAATCCTATGGTACCTGATCTATGTTTGTCTTACTCGGTTGAAATAGATACACACTGGACACGAAATAAATAGGACTGGTCGTCAGATGTAGCGTCCCAGCCAAACTGACGGATAGCCTCGTCAATTTATTAAGCATCACTACAATTCAGAGCGAAGAAAAGGAGTATTAGAGAATCTGAAGACGAGAGCTATACATCCTCTCGTTTTGTGTCCATACCGACTTTATTACTGTGATGGAAATTACATTGGAGCGTCGAAATTAACAGTGACTTCTTCCGACTCGATTGATTCATCACTCCTGTATTCTACAGAGCACTGCAGCTCGTATTGATAAGAACCAGGACTCGAAACCGGGGACTGAAGTGGTCGTTTGGCTTCCTTCGAAGCAGACTAAACCTCATGAAACATCTGTTCTCAGTGACACTAATATAGTGTCCATTCTTTGTTTCTGCTCACTGCGAAGGGAGTATTTTTTAATAACTGTGTTTCTTGTGCTTAAACGGTGTTTAAATAGCACAGTGTCCTCGTTTTACAACATCTATGATGTAGTTGAGCAATAGGATATTTACATTTTAGAAAACTAAGTTTCTCATTTAAAGAGATATGACTGAATGACTGTATTCAAGACTCAGTTGCAGACAGAACTCGACACGTCGCTCTTAACGGAACAAAATTGACGGATGTGAAGGTAATTTACGGATTACTCCAAGGAAGTAGTAAATAATCGTAACCGTTTAGGATGTAAATAACTGATATACTAGAAAGCGTCGGATACGGTTGGCTGTAGGAGAGCAACAACGCAAGAAGATAGTTTCGATTTGCAGAATGACCCACAGAGAATTAATGAGTGGTACAGGCTCTGGCAGTTGAGAACGAACGTAAATAAATGTAACATATTGTGCATCCAATGGAAAAGAAAGCCAATACTGTGCAACTACACAACTACACTGTTGGTGGGAAACTGCTGGAAACAGTATCTGCCGCAAAATATCTAGGTGTAGAGACCTTTCCTGGAATCACCACATAAAACAAATAGAAAGAAAAGCAAATGCAAGACTGAGATACATCGGTTTACTATAAATATTTCAGGGGATCACTTTCAGGGAAGAGTCAGACAATATGGTAAAATTTGGAAATTTGTGGTAAGTTCCTATGAGACCAAATTGTTGAGGTCATCGGTCCCTAGGCTATGCATACTAGTTAATCTAACGTAACCTAACTTACGCTGAGGACAACACACACACATCCATGCCCGGGGGAGGACTCGAACCTCCGACGGGGGCAGCCGCGCGAACCGTGATAAGGTGCCTGAGACCTCGTGGCTACCCCTTCGGTGAAAAATATAGTACTTCGTCCCACATGAATCTCGCGTAATGATCAAGACGAGGAAATTCGAGAAATTAGAGCGAATACAGGGATATAGCGACATTCATTCTTGCCACTTGCGATTCGCGGGTGAAACTGGATAGGGTGTGTTAATTGTAACAGAAGTACTCTCCGCCACACACCGTTATGTGTATTTTGAAATATGACGTAGATGTAGAGCTCGATATCATGTGGTCATACCAAATTACTGGTCAACGGAGATATTAAATGTAGGTCTTCAGAAACATTAGCCTATCTTGTAAAAGTTATTAAAGAACGTCGGCTGCGAGGCTGTTAGGAAACGCAAGAAGAGTTGGTGTGGGTCGGTAATTGGAGCAGGGATAGAAAGTTGACCCTACAGTTTAAAAAAGTGCAACATATTGCGTATCAATAGGCGAAGAGACCCAGCACTGCTCGAGTACAGTATTTTACGAAAACTCAATGGAAACAGGAACAATCTTAAAATTGCTACAAGTAAATATCTTGGGCGATCTAATGGAGAATGACTACATCGAAATAGTTGTAGGGAAAGAAAACGCCAGGCTGAAACTGACTGAAACAGCGAAATATAATTCTTTCACGACAGAAGTGACTTGGAAAGCCGCCGCTCGATTGGTTCTGGAGAACGGCTCATAAGTCTGGGATGCTGCTCACTTTGTGGATACGAATGAAAGAGAGGATATGAGTCTCACGGAATCTCCAAGTACGCGAGGGAGCGCTACGGAGATGCTCGGTGTAATGCAGTGGCAGACGCTACAAGAGAGGCGTTCTGTATCACACAGGCGTTGTTACAGTTACGGGAGCGTACGTTCCAGAAGAGTCAAGCTACGTGTTATTTTCTCCCGGACACGTGAAACGATCGCTATGAGAAGATCAAATCAAAGAAATTAGGGATCGTACGGGCGTTTATCAGCAGTCGTTCTACTTTCCTTTCTGGAGTGGGAGCAGGGTAAAGAGTAATTATAGTGGTACCAGAAGTACCCTCGACTATACACTGTTAGATCGCTATATGAGTACAAACATAGGTACAGAGTCTGTATGCAAAGCAAATGACTTCACAGAATGCCTGTGGAGAAGTGGCTGCCCATTCTTCCTCAAAAGCCGACCCCAGAGGAGGGAGTGACGTTGGGCGTTGCGATCTGGAGCGAAATCAACGTTGTGACTCGTCACGAATGTGTTGGATTGGGCAGCGGTACGGACACGAGCACGTGGGGCCATTCCATTGACGTAGTCGTCCACAAACTACTGACTCACAGATGCTGTTCTCTGATAGGGTGCAATGGCATGCTGACAATTCTGATTTCTTACCATTCCTGGACTGTAAGCACTACGCAATGCTGCAAAATCATATCCTTCAGCATTTAGCGTTTTCTTAAGCACAATAAGGGGACCACACGATAACAACGAAAAAGACCATGTCCTCAGAACTTCACTGTCGACACTATACATTACAACAGCTAACCTTCTCGAGGTGTTCGCCGGACTGAAACTGTGCTGAAGGGTACAGCGTGATTCGACCCTGTATATCATTCGTTTCCCAGACATCTATTGTCTAACGACGTCGGTCTTTACACGAACTCAAGAGTCGCTTGAGTGCTGAAACTTATGGCTTATGAGGAGCTTCTTGAGCATTATATTACATTATTTTAAATTGCATACTCGTACTGGGCTCCTAATACCTTCCGCTGATTTCTTTCGTTTTCTACAACCACCCTCTACGGTGCATATCCCTCAGTAAATGTCGTCCACCTGGGCTTGGTTTAGCTTTCATTGTTCCTTCGCGTTCCCGTTTCACAGTATTCACAGTTACGTTACCAAAAGTCGACAAGAGCAGCCCTGAGGACATGCAATGTCCCTGGTGGATTTCTTACTCAGGTGACATCCGTTGACTAGTCCACCTCAAAATCCATTCATCTCTCTTACCCGACGCTTTCTGCTGTTACAAATCCTGTACTGGCAATACTCCCCGCCTCTTCTGATGGTGGCGGGCCCACTTCTCATGGCATCTATTGGTCAACTCCTCATTACGTGGCGGTCTGCAGAATCTTTGATCAGCTACTGTATTCTTTTTTATCCTTCCCATATGAGGAGAGACAGTTTGACACGCAATGCTCGACAGGGTGTTCGTCTTCTAATCCCTCAGTATACCTTACCATTATTTCTTGTTTATAGCACTGATGTCACTGGTTGCAACAATCGCAATAGCCTAGTTTGTGTCTATTGCAGTTAACATGAGATTTCTCTTCGATTTCACAAACAGTGTTTAGCAGTGCATATTTATGCCTAAATCGATGGTAATCATCTTGTAAGACCTGTATCTCTAGCAGTATAATAGCGTGTGTCCGCTTTATCGCAGGTTTTGAAAACGTCTGTTACTAGTGTAAGCGAATTCCAGCACTGCGTAGACTTGCTCAAGGAACAACGCACCCTAATCGATGTGAGTAGATAAAGTCGAATTGGACGTACGGCTAAAGATTTCTAATGATTTATGACTCCCGATTGGTTCCTTCTAGGATATGGCAGGAATGTTGAGTGTGTAATAGAAGGAGATTCCCGCAATTACTGATCCATTGCCGCACATTGAGCAACGCTATCGCCGTTTAGCAGATACTACTGCTAAGACCGAATACCTGTTGAAAATTTATCAAGGGATGCCTGTAATGATACGTAGACTATTATTATTGGTATTCACTTCACAATTACACGCTTTTCATACGCCTGCTACGTAAAATGCGTATCAGAAAGACTATTTGCTTTAAAAACAAATCATTCTGTTCCCTATTGTTCTTCAAACGCCAAAAGTTTATGCAGAGGTGCTAAGTACAGGGTATAAAATGTTAGTATGATTGTGTGTTGCATGTTAGACAATACACTTGCGGTCGCGTTCTCGCTTCCCCAGCACGGGGTCCCGGGTTCGATTCCCGGTGGGGTCAGGGATTTTCACCTGCCTCGAGATGACTGCGTGTTCGTGTTGTCCTCATCATTTCATCATCATAATGAAAGTGGCGAGATTGGGCTGGGCAAAGGTTCGCAATTTGTACGGGCGCTGATAACAGCGCAGTTGAGCGCCCCACAAACCAAAACATCACACACTCGCATGTTGTTCGACAAAGACGCAGTTGGAAGCGGAAACATCAGTGTCTGGGTGCTCACCGAGGCACGTCCTGGGGCCCTCGCCGAACGGCATGAACGTGTGGCTCGGTCGGTCCCTGGAGTTCTCCTCCCTGAAGCGGTCGGGCCAGAACCTGAGCGGCTCCCGCCAGTACTTTGGGTCGGTGTGGAGACCGGCCACCGACACGAAGACAGCGGTGCCCTTGGGCAGCACGATGTCCGTCCCTTCTATCCTGTAGTCGCGAGACGCCTCGCGGTTCAGGAAATTCACTGTGGGGTACTTCCGCTGCGTCTCTGAAAACAAGAAAACTCACCATTAGCGTGGCCGCCGTCTACAGCGTATGCTTGGTCATGATTCTTAACAAGTGACAATCTAACCCCGCCTAATCTCTTTCCCTAATTTGGACTCGTCTTTTAATATTTGCAGTTTCTCCGTTCTAGGAACACAGGGGCGAGTTCTAGTTGATGTTCTGGCCCCCAAACTCACCAGATCTGAACCTGATCCAACACATCTGAGGTGTGGTTGAATGTGGCGTCAGAGGACATTACAGCCCTCCGCATAATTTGCGGGAATTAGTTGACTTGTGTCTTCAGGTTTGGTGCCAGGTACCCACCGAGGCCTCACTGCTTCCATGCTAAAAGGCGTCTATCCGAAACAAAGGTCGACACACGGCTATTCGGTGGTGGTCATAATGTTCTGTCTGATCACTACATATCGATAATATTATCATTTAGCGTTTTTGCTTGACACTCATTACATATTACGTGTTCAGGCTGGAGTACTTGTCGTCCATTTCTCGAATACATTGTAAATAGGTCTCTTTGTATACCTGAGCCTCCAAGCTCTTTATAATCCGTAAAACTTCATGGCACAACTTTATTCCTCTCCTCTAACTCTTTTCACTTTTTGTTAATTTGTTAGTTCTAGTAACGAATGTGTACTCGTGAAATCACAGACGCTGCTCATTGCAGCTGCACGAATACAGGACGCACGGAAGCATCGCCTGCCAGAGGTGACCAAGGACTACTGTCTGTGCTCTAAGGCCATGCGCATGTGTCAATAGCTATGCACGTGGCATTCCTACGCTCTGCAGGATCCGATGCCACGTTTCGTACTTAACGTCATATACACAAATCTTTCGTCACATTGTTGGATCCACTATCGACTGTTAGATATTTTAAAATCTTTTAAGAAAAAATCCCATAGCAGAGAGCTACTATTTTTAAATACTCGTAATATGTTTTATATGGTTGATGACACATATATCTCCTAGGTGGAGTCAACGACTTACACATCGAGTATAGAAAATGTGATTCTATTTGACTATATTTCACAAAAATTATTAGTAAACATTTCCTGCAGTTTTGACAACGGCCTTGCCGCAGTGGCTACACCGGTTCCCGTGAGATCACCGATGTTAAGCGCTGTCGGGCGTGGTCGGCACTTGGATGGGTAACCATCCGGGCCGCCATGCTCTGTTGCCATTTTTCGGGGTGCACTCAGCCTAGTGATGTCAATTAAGGAGCTACTCGACCGAATAGTAGCGGCTTCGGTCAAGTATACCATCATAACGACCGGGAGAGCGATGCGCTGATCCCACACCCCTCCTATCCGCATCCTCCACTGACGATGACACGGCGGTCGGATGGTACCGGTAGGCCACTCGTGGCCTGATGACGGAGTGCTTTTTTTCCCTGCAGCCAGTTTTGTGGCTGTAATGTTACCACGTCTCTTCTACACAAAATGTCGTATGTTTCGTTAATAGGTACAACACTTTCTGAAGAAGACAGTTCAGAACTGTCGAAACCACGGTCATGGTTTAATAAAGCCGTATAGTAAAACTGGTTGACAGTTATTATTATGTGTACAACATAGCTCGAAATTAAGTAAACAAACACATGAAGTATTGCTCTTCCTAATGTGATGGAGCATGCTATCGAAAACAATAGCAGTAAATAATAATGAGGTGTAGACGTGTAGTATGATTTTTCGCACATTCGTGATAAAGTTATTATAGTATAGCCAAATGGAACAGCACAAAACAAATCCCTAGATAACGTAATCATCTTGGCTTTTGATACCGAACTGCTGCAGTGCGGATGCACCGAAAATGACGTAGCCAAGTGTGGTTAGTTCTATAGCAACCTCACTGTGTTTCAAAATTATTGACGCAAGGTTATTTACTTCCTGAGATACTTTGACTGCTGTGAACAAATTGAATTGGACGTAGTGCGCAGTAGTTTTGCATACTTGAAAATAATTGCACAAAAGAGATCAGCGTCTAGACACGCTGAAGTCTAAACCAAGAAGAGTCGAAGTATAGATTTTTTTGTGAGGTCTTCTCCTCAGACACACACTATATAATTAGAATGTCTTATCTTTAATACTTTTTTATATTATGATTCATCTTTGGCTCATGCAGCAAAATTAGTGGAAACATGTTTCAATAAGGTGACTTCTAGTGTACCCGTTGCTAGGTAGCACTCACCACTGACGACGTTGGTGAGGTCCGTCATCTCGTTGACCGCCTCGTACGTGATGTGGCCGCCGTGTCTGCTCAGCACGTGGCGCACGTGCTGGCGCACCTCCTCCTGCAGACTCTGGTTCCACGCCAGTTCGAACAGGGCGAAGGCCAGCGTCGAAGACGAGTTGTCGAAGCCAGCAGCCAAGAACGACATCAGCTGGCCTGCGATGATCTCGTTCGTCAGCTCTGCAGCAATACACGCCATCACAGTCTAGGATAAGAACTCTCCACTCATTAGTACGCAGAACTATGTTACAGATAAATTTTATATCTTATTTTTTAATGCTCGGACTAGCAAATTAGTGACTGATTGCTGGGAATTAACGCCGTGAATACTTTATTTTCCACAACAGCAGAAGCACATCAGATCATTCTGTAATGCTACGTTGGTGTTGGGTTGGGTTGGGTTGGGCGAGGAGACCAAACAGCGAGGTCATCGGTCTCATCGGATTGAGGAAACACGGAGAAGAAAATCGGCAATGCCCTTTCAAAGAAACCATCCCGGCATTTGCCTGGAGTGATTTAGGAAAACCTATATCAGAATGGCCGGACGCGGGACTGAACCGTCGTCCTCCCGAATGCGAATCCAGTGTGCTAACCACTGTTGATGCTATGTATTCGGCCCTACATTTCTTTGAGTATTCTTTTCATCAGCTGTTAAAGCTACTTTCGGCGAAATAAACCTGGGCATTCATTTACATACCAAAGCTGACGCGTAAGTTTGCATCTCGCTACTCAGATCCATGCACTATCTTGAGAACTTCAAGCAACCTATTACCCGCTGGAGATGCAATGCACAATATTCGTACACACAGTCAAGACGACTTTCAAAGGGTTATGGATAAATCGTCTGCTACATCCAAATTCATCTCTACGACTCTGAAAGTGAAAACGGTTATTATGGCTCAAGACAAACGGATATGGCTGCCGTAAGATTAGATGCCTCCTTGCGGAATCCAGGCGACATGCTCTTCTACCTCAGCTCACTATGTCAGAAGATCTTTTCCTCGACGACGAAGTAAACGCGAGAATTGGCAAAGCGGCGAATACTTGGCAAGCTCGTCACAGGAGTACGGACCAACTCTCGCACTGGACTTAGCAGTGACCAAAGAAACTGCCTGTGTAATGAAACTCCCTGGCAGATTAAAACTGTGTGCCGGACCGAGACTCGAACTCTGGACCCTTGCCTTTCGCGGGCACGTGCTCTACCAAAGGTAGGAGACGAGGTACTGGCAGAAATAAGGCTGTGAGCACGGGGCGTGAGTCGTGCTTGGGTAATTCAGTTGGTAGAGCACTTGCCCGCGAAAGGCAAAGGTCCCGAGTCCGAGTCTCGGTCCGGCACACAGTTTTAATCTGCCAGGGAGTTTCATATCAGCGCACACTCCGCTGCAGAGTGAAAATCTCATTCTGGATGCCTGTGTAATGTTACTAGAATCTTCCCTTATGGAGCGTAAATCATTGCTGATGATGTTGCTCGTATCATTGCAGAACTCTTACAACGGTCCATCATCAAGTTATCCTGAAGAATCACTCTTAGATATTGGACTCCGTAAATTTTCCAATGTAGCTTGAGATTATTTGCGTTTAAAAATGACTTAATCTTATTGATTTTATGGCACAATGAAATATCCCAGGGAATCTAAAGAAGACCGAAACATAAAGACTTATACATTTTTGCACTCTGTATACTGTCTTTGGAAAACTGTACTTACCTGTCTTTACTTTTGAAATTCATATTTTTAATTGTGTTATCAATCTAACGTAAGTAAAGGTAGCCATAATTATCGCCTCCGTAAAATCTAACTGCGGTCATGAAACTTAGGGAAACAGATGCTGTACTCACTGAGTTGTTCGTTATCACCCTCTGCCTGCTCGTCCTTGATCTTCGTGAGCATGTCAATTACATCGTTCCGCACAATTCCCGTTTCCTTCCGATGCTCTATCAGCTGTGGACAAAAGATACATGTTAACAGAGCTTATTTTCCAGGGCCTCAGGAGAAATGATCCATAAAGCGACTACGTCTTTCTGAGTAAATTATTGAACTAATTTAAATTCATTTATCATGAAACGAAAACCAATGTGATGTACACCTGCGACTTGTACCTACGCCTTGACAAAAGTAATGAATTGTGCCACTTTTTCTTAACTTTGAGAGCCCATAAAATTAGTTCTTATCACGAAGACCGGTAAGACAATAACGTTCTTTAACAGATGACAAAATAGGTGTTGCTTTAGGAATTGTATAAAACTCAAATCGACTTACGATAATGTAGTTTTTTTCAGAATGTGTATGTTGGTGAAAATATGTAACAAACTTGTAGTTTGTCTTCATATCCCTCGTGTTCTGCATAAATATCTTTATATAATAAGACTTTGTTTGATTTCTGAACGATCTTCACGGATGCACATTTCCAGAATGTCTTCAAGACCTTCTTTTTGCTCACATCAGTCGAACGAGGAAGGTACTGTTGTATCTCACGTAGCACGTAAGTTTCATTAAATCTGTTACCATTGACTCCTACTCACCATTTGGATAACTCATTTGATCAGAATTTTTCTGCAGGGTAAAAATCTGGCATGCCATTATGGGTACATTTAGGTGAGGCGTGTACAAGATACTTCTTCCCGGAAGCAGCCCTTTTCCATCCATCCTTCCCGGGTGATATCACTTCATTCCCCATGGTGTACAGGACAATCAATAAGATCGCTTTATCTGTGGTATGCTTGGAAAGAGCGTGTAGATACAGGCTTTTAGGCAAGTACTACAGCACCCCCTACACAACATACATGAATCCTCTGTGTCTCACATCATGTAAAAACCAAAAGAAGCTTTCGAAGTAATAAATTCGAGAATGATAATATTCAACAGATGAATGAATGTCACCGTCGAAAAGACGCAACACACAGAGACCTAGCTTGGGATGTTCCTCAAATGATAGTAGTCCCACTGCCACATACATTATGTTACGCCCACATTTTACCGCTGAATTTACTAACCTTACGAAAACAAATCTCGAATTTTAACTATAAAAAAGTACCAGAATTCGTCATTATCTTTCCTACATAAAATCCAAAGGCTGGTGTACCAAATTCTAGGTTTATAATTTTTCCCCTCAAATATTACTTCAGATATAAAACATATAAATAAATTGCAACTTCACCGCTGGCTGTTTTGATCCCCATTTACTGAACTGCGTACAGTGCGCAGCCTTCCTCTCAGATTAATAAGTGGTTATAAATAAAATCTAGTCCCTGAGCATCGAGTAGACAGTCGACTATAAAATACCTTTCGTAACCACACATAAGGACCAACTCATTTCTTCCATGCAACAGCAAAATACTTTATCCCGTGTACTTTTAACTGTAGCCTAGCCTGTATTTCTCCTTCTCTTCCGGTACATAATTGATTATGATCTTTTACATCAAAACTTTCACGCTAGTTTTAATCTGCTTTCTCCTTAACTCCTTCAGTATTTTCTTCCATTTTGTCTTTAGTTCTTATTGTATTATTTGTCTTTGCAAGGAATGTAATAAAAATCAATATTTAACCTCATACATTAACTGTCGTTTAATAATATGTATGGGGTATAAAACATCGATTTCAATCAACTTCGAAACACTCTAGATAAACCCTCCTGAATCTCTGTAAGTGCCGCGAGGAGTGGCCGCGCGGTTTAGGGCGCCATGTCACGGACTGCGTGGCCCCTCCCGCTGGAGGTTCGAGTTCTCCGTCGAGCACGGGTGTGTGTGGTGTTGTTCTTAGCATAGGTTAATTTAATTTAGTTTAAGTAGTGTGTAAGGCCAGGGACCAATGACCTAAGCAGTTGGGTCCCTTAGAAATATACACACATTTGAACATTTTTCTCTGTAAGTCTGTTGGAAATAGTTCGCCATACCCTGTGCAACTACGGATTAAAATATTAAGTGGCTTGTTCGACAAAATCGTAGTGCCGAATGCTTGAATCAGATCATAATGAACCTGCAAAACAAATAAATGCTGCTGTCCTTTTGTCTGATTAGTATTTAAATGAATCTGAATAATTCATGCGTACCTTAACTGTGTTTTGTACAAAGAAGTCCTCTACTTTCTTGCTGCCAAGTCGGATGCGGAGTGCGGACAGGATCTGTGGAGCGAAGAACGCCAGCGTGGTGATGATCCTTCCAACGACGGTATCTCTCAAGATTCGCCGCACGTGCTCTCGCAGAGGAGACTTTGGGTTCTCGAGAGAGTTAGCGTCCACACCCATGAAGATGGAGCAAACGGCGTCCGTCGTATAACGGCCCATGACGTCCTTCAACTCCACTTCAGTGCCTAAAGTACAAATACAACAAATATTTTACAAATCTACTTTTATTAATTTTTACCATTAAAACCGAGAATAAAACAATAAATCTACGGAAAAATTCTAAGCACAGGGTCACTTCGTTACATTAGTGGAGTGAACACTGGCCAAAAATATTTTTTGTCTTTCTCTTAGAAATATCTTTGTTAGTTCGTTTGAACACAAAAAGACCAAACCTTCTGACGCTGCGGACTCAAGGTGATGGGCTAGTTTCTGCCCAGTTTCGTTCACAAGGTGAAACATGAGCTTCATCTTGCCAGAAGTGAATGCTGGGGATAGTACAGTACGTAGTTTCCTCCATCTGAAACAATACAACAAAAACATATCTTTTATTCTCTCATTTACTGACTTATTGTCTCTCAGTTAGAAATTATTTAATCTCGTGTTACAAACACAAACCCCTTTTCCTGAGTATTGCTCGATAAAGAGGTCTTTAGATTTGTATTTGTTAATAAAATTTTAGAGAATTGTGAATTAATTATAAGTTTTCACAGGTGTTTTTGAACATGTGTTGAACAGGTATTGCTGATGGTACTTCACCCATTGGTATATATAGACACTGGAGTAGTTTATAGATACTTGTAGTTGCCCAATGTAAAACACAGCTCAAAATTCAGCACAATTACTGACAACTTTAAGCATTCTATTTCGTTTCTCGGGGTATAAATGCCTGAATAGAAAGGATGGAATAAAAAAACTTTTAAAGTATCTAGGAGCGTATCAAAAGTGTAATAGCGGTATATTACAAGAGGGTAGTGAAACCAGAAGGCATCTGTGCAGGTGAAATATATATTATATACATAAGCTAAAATATTAGAGAGAAAACAGAGGGAGGAAGTGAAGGGATCTGAAAGTTTAGAAGACGTATACAAAAAAAAAGGAAACAATCGATCCAGTAAGTAAAAAACAACTGACATATTTTGGATTACCATATATAATGAATCTCTGCCAAAAGAAGCAGTAGCATGTATCATAAGAGTAGAAGAACCAACAGACAGAGATAAGAGACGGATTATGTCAAACTTACAGGCATTATAAGGCAGACGCAGTAAGAGAACATGTTTGGAGAGGTGTGAAGAAAGACAAAAGGGTAATGGTAAAAAAGTAAAGGAAAAATACCAGAAAATAACAAATGCAGAGGAATTGAATTTGTGATGTGGTGTCTATCTGGTGAAAACAAGGAATAAAAATGAAGGGAAGACATAAAGTAAAGGAGCATAGCCTTTTTTACTCTGGAATAATACACGGTGTCCATCCACCTGCCTGTTCCGCGAGATACTCACCCAGCGCCATGTTGGCCAAAAAGAGATGTGGCAATGACCGGGTCAGTTACTGGGTCGATCTTAGCGTTGGTTGCGTAGAACGTGGAGAAGTCGGTGCTCATGATGCGTCCTATGAGAGCGGGGTCCTTCACTAAGAGGATGGGCTTGTCGAAGGCGAACATGCCCATGAAGGGAGCGTCTCCAGCCTTGCGGTAGCATTCGAAGGCTGGTTCCCCCATGTGCTTCTGGCCGATCACAACGCTGCCCATGTTGCCAACGTAAGGTATGGGCTTCATGTAGGGGATTCCCAGCTTCTTCCAGTAGTCGAAGTTGCGCGTCGCGTACCAGTAAAGCAGGGGTACCAACAGCAACGGCAATGCAGCGTCCAACAGCCAACTGCCCGTCACCAGCGTCATGGCGTGAATGTTTTATTACTTCAGCACTTGGCAGCAATCATATAACATTAGCATTAAACAGCAGATGTCGTAGACCTGAGAAAAGTATGGTACAGTGTTAGAAATCTTCACGTGATTTTAGAGTAGATCACTATATTGAAATTATTTGCATCTAAATATACATGACTACTCTGCAAATCACTCTTAAGTGTTTGGAAAAATGTTGATAGGACCTTTCCCAGATTACTTCACAACCATTCCACTCTCCAATAGCCCATAGAAAAAAAAAAAAAACAAAAAACAAAAAAAAAACTTAAATCTTCTTGTGCGACATGTGATTTCTCGTGTTTAATTACTAACCTCATTTCTCCTTGTGAAGGTGGAAGTCAACAAAATATTTTCACGTTTTTAGGGGAAAGTCGGCGACTGGAATTTTTGAAAGAATATAGCCGCAAAGAGAAACTCCTTTGTTTTAATGACCGTTAGCCAAGCGCGCATTTCTGTGACAGTCTCTTCTAGTTCGCGCTAATACGAAACGAGAAACCCGTCCTTTAACTCCTCCTGAGTCCTCCGACATTCCTAACTGGGGAGGAACCTATAACATACAAATTTACTCTAGAAGAGGACGGACAGAGTAGTGTGGGCAGTAGAGATTTCGCCTCTTCTAAGTGTTCTGGCAATAAAACGCCGCATTTTGTTTGCTTTCCAAAAACATTTTTGCATGGCCATTCGAATTGAAGTTGTTGGCTAGGTAATTAATTAAAGCCTGAAATTGGTGTGATTTACCATATAACCGAAATCGAAAGGGTTCCTTTCAGCACTCGTCTGATGGATCGTGCGCCTTTCATTGTTTCCAATCGATTGCTGCGTTTCGCACCGTACAGATATCTTGTGTAAATCATTTTGCAATTCCTTTTGCTCTGCTAAGGCCTTTACTAGACGTAAACGACGACTCATCTGCGAAAAAGCAAAGAAGATTCTCAGATATTTTCCTGAAACTTTTGCACAGATTCGGAACAATTTCCCGTCAATGAGATCAATTACTTCGCTTGAATAAGAACAAGAATGACATCGTCTTAATCCTTGCTGCTTTTGTGTCAGTAGTGTGTTTTTTACGAGGTATTTCGTTATAGAGAACACAGTAAATCTTGCAGTATCCTACTGCAAACCGATATGATTGGTATGGGTCTAAAATTCTTCTTTTCTGTTGGTGTGACCTATGAGAGTTACCGTTTCTTAGATGCGGATTATTCCTTGTGCGAGCGCTAGTAATAGAGTTAAAAATGCAGCTATTTCATCAGTATACTCCAAAAAGTAACTAACTGGTATACTATGTCCGTCCAAAAACTTGCCTTTACTAACTAAAATTGCTTTGCTACTTATGTAATACTCACGATGACAGCTGTTCCTGATTCGAGTTTTCGAATATTTACTGCACCTTCTTTGGAGAAAGAATTTCGGAAAACACTGTTTCGTAAGTTCAGTGCCATTGCTATTACTCTGGTGTACTTTACATACAGTCAGAATCTCTTAAAATTTTCTACCAGATTTCGATGAATATTCGTTGTGGTTGCTGCTGAAGCATCTCGCATTGATTTTCTCACTGAAATTTGAGCTTATGCAAAACATCGATAAGTATAGATATATTGGTCCGTCTAAATCTCGCACCTTTTTAGTTGGTACTGCAACAGTGTCCTCGCCTTTAATGTACTCTAGAGAATCAGTTCCGTTCGTTATTAATTTACTTGATACTACATCTGGTCTACAGTTACATAGTTGGTTTAGAAGGGTTGGTGATTGTTTCTTATGAAGGCATCAAGTACATTTTTATCAGAATTTTTAAATAGGCATTACTTCTTGTTTATTTTTTTGTGGATTTGCATGATACAGTATTCAGTAATCTGTATTCAGTTTCGCTGCAACATGCTTATGGCCACTAATACCTACGCTCAAAATGTTCAAATGTGTGTGAAATCTTGTGGAACTTAACTGCTGAGGTGATCAGTCCCTAAGCTTACACACTACTGAACCTAAATTATCCTAAGGACAAACACACACAGCCATGCCCGAGGGAGGACTCGAACCTCCGCCGGGACCAGCCGCACAGTCCATGACTGCAGCGTCCTAGACCGCTAGGGCTAATCCCGCACGGCAATACCTACGCTCGTCAGGATTATTTGAGGTTAAGAAATCTAGTATGTTGTTGCTAATTCAGTGGACTCCTGAACTATTCAACATAATTTTTGGAGGAAACATTCAGTATAATTTCGGACGACTCTTTATATCTGCCAACGCCTTCACAGATTTACTCGAATTTTTTAAAATATATCTACGGTAGATAGAAGTCGCCATGAACTACATATAACATGTGAGTCGGTACTTACTCGAAATGAGGCTCATATTGTGCTTGAGCCTCCCCGAAGCTATTACATCTGAGTCTGGGATCGGTAAAAGGAACGGACCGTCAGTGTGGTGTTCTACCTTTAAAATATGTGTCTTATCCTCAGATATATATAGTTTGGGGCACAATAATGGGAGTGGAGTGACAGCCACACACAGACATTATATTTGCATATTAATACTTGTCATGTAATGTGTTGTGGGTTGGCAGGAGAGCCAACACCTGGTATGAAAGGAAGCCGAAAGGCACGCGTTTTAGCTCACGCGGGCTGGCGTGAGGTCTGGAACAGGCCAAGGAAATTCGACTTTAGAAAAACCAACGTAGCTGGTGGAATACTTAACTTTAATCCATTAATGACTAGCGTCGCTCTTGACTGTACATGACTCAGTATCAATAGTAACTGGTAATGGCGCCTTGCTAGGTCGTAGCAAATGACGTAACTTAAGGCTATGCTAACTATCGTCTCGGCAAATGAGAGCGTATTTTGTCAGTGAACCATCGCTAGCAAAGTCGGTTGTACAACTGGGGAGAGTGCTAGGAAGTCTCTCTAGACCTGCCGTGTGGCGGCGCTCGGTCTGCAATCACTGATAGTGGCGACACGCGGGTCCGACGTATACTAACGGACCGCGGCCGATTTAAAGGCTACCACCTAGCAAGTGTGGTGTCTGGCTGTGACACCACATAATGTATGAATGAAAGAGATTTATCTCGGTTCCACTTTTGATTTATTTTAGATGGCGTGATCGTATGAGTGAAGCGTTAGTGAAACCTGTAGAATATCTAGTTAGAAGTTAACGAATTGGCCCCCTAGTGCAGTGGTTGACAATTTTGTTAGAAATGTAAAGTTATGTGCTTGATGAGACTTCGTAGTGGCCTTTGATTACATCGTAATAAGTCATAACCGGAGCCAGTCACACCACACTCATACCAGAGTGAAAGACGTTGGGGTATGAAGGAGGAAACGTAGTAAATAGGCTGTGCGACTGACCACAGGTTTATGGGAGATTACATCAGAAGTGGTACAGAACAGCAGCTAACACACACGAAAAGAAAAATCTGAAAACCGAAGCTGAAAATTCTGAGGTATGCTGGCTAAAATGTTTGAGGTATAGAGGCAAAAATCACAAACTATATTGACTTGCTAAATGCGGTTTGTACGTTACATTCACTTACGGTGCACTTAATAAACAACACGACAGTATACGAAGGAGTCCATTTGGTTAACTTTGAGGAGAGGATATTTTCAACACAGGAAAATAACAATCTAAAACATAATGATAGAGCAATGAAAGGCACTGCCAGTCCTTAGCGGACTTACCTACTCGAACAGCTCTGGTGAGGGATCCTCACTATACTAAGTTGTCGTAGATCACTGGCCTTTATGTACCATTCTGCAGCAGCTGATACCCCCCACTCCTCGACAACTTTGCACAGCACTGCCATAGTGACGAAGCGTGTTTGATAATCCGCAGCCGACCGCAGACGTTCTGGAGGTCACGGCCCCAGCAAAGTTCTTACGACATCCGCAACGGCCGAATTTCACGTAAGGAATGTGTACACAATAGTAAATGTGTGTTTGGCGTACTTACTGCTTAACCTATCTTTTGCCTATATAAACATAAGTATCACAAGCACGACTTCCATGGTCTCACTTTTCAGATTTTCAACTAGGATAGCAGTGTCATCAACGGATCTTCACATTTATATCCTCTCTCCCAGAATTTTACTTCTATTAATTCGACTCTTGAATCTTCCTTTTTTCTCATTGCTTCTTCGCTAAACAGACTGAATCGTAATGGCAACTGCAAGACTGCATCCCTGATCACACACTCTTCTTAATATGAGCACAGCGTCTTGGTCTTTCATTCTTAATCTCCAGTTATGGTTCTTGTAAATACTGTCTTTGCCTATGCCTTAATTACGTTTTTCTCAAAATTTCAAGCAGCTTGTACCATTTTACATTGCCAACGCTTTTCCAGATCGGTAAATGAACGGTTACTGCTTTTTCCTCAGTCTAGCTTCCTTTATGTTGCAATGTCAGAACAGCATCTCTGGTTCATATTCCTTTCCGAAAGCTAAAACGATCGTTATCTAATACACCCTCAAATTCCTTCCCCATGTCGCTGCAGGCTATTTTTTCAGAAACAGGGATGGATGAGCCGTTAAGAGGACTGTGCGGTAGGTCTCGCAGTTATCTGCTCTTAGTGTCTTCGAGATTGTGTGAATGACATTTTTCCGGAAGTATGATAGTGCGTCTCAAGTCTCACGGCGTGTTTGATCAGTCACTTGGATGCCACTTTCGCCTATTATTTCAGAAATTCCGGAGATGTTTTATCTTTCCCTTCGGCCGTAATTCTTCACAATGCTTCCAAAGATCTGTTGCGAGGGCTGTTCAGAAACTAAAGTCCAATCGGTCGCGCAACGAAAACCAGAGCGAAAATAAAAATTTTTTATTCGCGACGGTTAGCCACACCTTCCAGCTACCTCTTCAAATAGTCGTCGCTCCGACTAGGACATTTGTCGTGCCGTTGTACAAATTTTCCAGTACCCTCGTCACAGAGAGCAGCCGAGTGTGCTTTCCGCCAATTCTCTACGCTAGTCTGCCTTCCCTTGTTTGTGCCGAAATGGTGTGCTCGTAGCCAGCGGTTCATGTGAGCAGAGATGAACAACGGAGGGAGCCAATTAAGGGCTGTATTATGGGTGATCTAACACTTCACATCGAAAAATCTGTGGGGGTGGCTTCATCGCCCTTGCAGAATGTAGCCGAAATTTCTTTTGAAGATCCACATACTTTGCGGGAGAAATTGTTGCTTTAGGCATTTCTGCATCACTTTGCGCTCTGAACCGAAGAGAGCGACGTGAAGCGGTCGACGGGCACACTAAATACACTTCCCAACACATCTGTGCAAAGTTCCGTCGGATTTTCACAGTGGTTTCCATTTCGCGCCTAATCGGACCTTATTTTCCGAATACGCCTCGTAAATTCAGTTCCTAGTAGTTATTCCACTCTGCCTTGTATATTGACTACAAATTCCTCCTCACACGTGTCATCAGACTAGTTCTTCAACTCGTACAGCCGTCTCTCCATCCGCCCTGTGCGGTTTGCTGTGAATTCCGATTGAAATCATGGTGATGATGTTCATGGTTTTACTTTCACCGAGGACTGTTTTCGACTTTTTTGTATGCTGGTATTTCTGCACAATAGCAAGTATTTCTTTTTTCCGTATCTCCACATTTTAATGCAGTTTCATCTTTGCTTACTATCACTGAAGTAACTTTCTATTAGCACATCTAAGTGAATTAGCTACGATCATTGTTACGGAACACACATGCTTCTTTCTCTCTCTGTTCTACTGTTACTTTTGTAAACTGAATAACTCGCTGCATTTTATCTTTACGTACAAAGAAATGTCGGATATTTCAAAATGCAACACACAAATCCTTGAAGGGAAAGCTCTTAAAGTAACAATGGTTGAGCCTGGCGCGGCTCGTGTTCATGCCGTTTGTTGCTTGTCATCTTGTCTTTACGGTACTGTCGCCTCGTTTCCTATTCGATCTACAGGCTGTCACTAAGTTGCTGGTTTGCTTGCGCGTGAGTCGCAGCAGCGGCGCTTATGGATAAGTGCACTCTCGTACTATCTCTTGAGCTACCGCTAGTATTTCCAGGTCGTCTCATATCGGAGTTGGGTCGGGACGCAGCACCAGTGAGGTCCGGACAGCCAGTACTTGCCGACCGCTGGCGACACACAGGCACAGTCCGACGGAAGGAGACTGGAGAGGGAACGACCGGTGGTTGGTCGTCTGGTCGGTCGTATCACTGCGCGACGTGTATTTGGTCTGTTGACCGTTTCTGGGCCTCGTCAGATGGTCATCTCGCCGGACGTGGCTCGGTTCCTGCCTTGTGCAGATATGTCGGGTGCCCAGTGGGCAGGTCTTCCTACTGCGTGGTTGGATCCGAGCCAGTGTGCCGAGGTCGCCTTGTCTTCGAGTTCCGAACGGACATCAAGGGAGTCGGGATGGAGCTGCAGTGAGCTCCGGAAAGCCATGACTCGCCCGGTCGTTTCCGAGACGCATAACTTGAGTGCGGATGGGCTTCGTTGGTCCTTCGGCCAGTCGTCCCATCTGACGACGTGTATATGGTGGCCGACTGCTTATGGAAATTCTGTGTGTTGGATGGTTGGGTTGTTTGGGGGAAGAGACCAAACAGCGAGGTCATCGGTCTCATCGGATAAGGGAAGGATGGGGAAGGAAGTCAGCCGTGCCCTTTCAAAGCAACCATCCCAGCATTTGCCTGGAGAGATTTATGGAAATCACAGAAACCTAAATCAGGATGGCCAGACGCGGTATTGAACCGTCGTCCTCCCGAATGCGAGTCCAGTGTGCTACCACTGCGCCACCTCTCTCGGTACTCTGTGTGTGTCGACTTGTGGTTTCTCCTTGTTGTTCTACAGTGATTGGTTTTAAGATTGTCTGAGTTCTTGGTGCAAGAGTTTACGTGGAACTGTGTGTAGGTTCTGTGATTTCCACGGAGCAGTTATGAATGCTGTCTGCGTACTGGAGTAGGCAGTCGGTCGGTTGGGACAGAGCAGCGAGTGTGTGTTTCCTCGCCGTGTTGATGCTGTCTGGTACTGCATGTAGTCCGACAGCCTTTGGTGTTGTTCATATTTTTGAGTGGTTATTGTGCCTTGGCTGTTTTTAGACGCCAATTTTGAAGACGGGTAGTGCTGCTGGCATCATCGTCCTCGGCTGATATTTTCCTTTGTCGTGCCGTTGGTCGGCGGGAGGGAATTGATTACGTTGTTGGTCGGTCCTTCAGCCGTCCCTGAGTCTGGTTCCCATCTGATTACGTAATCTTATTCTTGGCTGCCTATCTCACCTAACCTTACGTTGGAGTTACCTTCTCAGGTCGACCCTTGGAGCACTTCTGAGCACCACCTGTTGTTTTGGATTGTGGTTTTCTTTTAGTC
Source organism: Schistocerca cancellata (assembly GCF_023864275.1). Lineage (NCBI taxonomy): Eukaryota > Metazoa > Arthropoda > Insecta > Orthoptera > Acrididae > Schistocerca > Schistocerca cancellata. The sequence goes on along the minus strand of NC_064634.1, from coordinate 88,981,762 downwards.
TCAAGAACTGTTCGAGGCCTTCAGCCGTCTATGGTTCAAATGGCTCTGAGCACTATACGACTTAACTTCTGAGGTCATCAGTCGCCTAGAACTTAGAACTAATTAAACCTAATTAACCTAAGGACATCACACACATCCATGCCCGAGGCAGGATTCGGTCGCTCGGATCCAGACTGTAGCGCCTAGAACCGTCTATTAATTTGGTTTGTTTTAATGTTAAGATAAGGCCTTCAGCTGTCTTAAATTTAAACTTTGATTATTCTTGCCTAAACTAATTTTTTTTCTTAAAAAAAGTGGGTTTATGCCTATTGGAAATCCTTATTATTACCTGGGACTTAAGCCTTGAGTTGTTGTGTGTTCAGTATGTGGCCTTCAGCCGAACTCTACGTAAAATATTTTAAACTAAGGCCTTCAACCGTGTTTATTCATTAAGGCAATTTTAATAATTTGTATACGGCCCTACAGCCATATTGTTTTTGAATGCTTTTAAGGGCATGTGTGGTTAAGTGTTTCAGGAAAATAAAGTTTGTATGTTTTGTGCAACTGACACTAACTGATTTTAGTCCCTTTCCACAATTATAACGTGATCCGCTCTGTCCTGCGAAACCAGATTTCAATGGCATTAATACAAACCGTAGTGTCAAACAACAGAGGAGGTGTTACAGCGCCGTTGAGCTGCATTAAAACAGCTGAGAAAGAGACGACAATTTAGTGCCATCAAGACATGCACAAGTGGCGTGCGATAAGAATGTTTTCATCGGTACTCCACCAGAGACGCAGTGGAGCCCGCTATCTAGGGTCACCGTGTTTACGTACACAGCTTATTACAAAGTCATCTGTCCCAGTAGCTGTCTGAGCATGACAACGGTAGTTTCCTGTCAGACACGTTATTTTACAGTTCATGAGGATTCGGCTGTTTTCCTTAACCTAGCCGCTGCTGACAACTGAGTCATGATGAGCATCTACAGCTACCCTTCTGCCAGAATCCATAAAACTCGCATGAAAATTTTGAGTTTGGAAATTGTTTCAGTCTATGTGACAACTGTTTCCTCCGATTGTTGGTAACGTATGCGTTCCATTCATTATTTCAGCTATATTCCTGTGGAACAAAATACTTTGTAAGTTGCGTCTGATACATAATACAGGTTCACTCTAGAGGAGACGAAGAATTTTCCTCTTACCATTGACGTCACTTCTCTGTCGATTTATCCCCAAGCCATTCTCTTCTTCGACAGAGAGCCTGTTGTCAAAATGTGGTGAGGGGGGGTGGTGGTGGAGGGGTGGAGAGATGGAATAAAGGTTTAGATTTCGGTTTTCTCCTGCACTAAATTTACCAGTATGCAACAAGGGTCTGTTGGGTAATCTAAAACTGCACTGATGGAAAATGTATCCCAGCACCAATAAGAAGTTGTGGGACGTAAACGAAAGATAATGAACACACTTCTACGTCTGAAAGACGATGTCTACTCTAATTTTGCACCAGTCGCCTCATAGGGTCACTATGAGGATGCATATCAAGAGTGCTTTAAATACGCACTGTAACTGTCGTTAGGGTTAGTTATCTTTGAGACTGGACATCGTGAGTCGATGTCATACAAAAATGGCTTTAATGCGGAAAAGACGCCATTATTAACACTTTAGTTTGAAAGAGGTCGTTTAACAATGCTGTGAGAAGGCTTCGGCGATCTGCGATACTGCAGAAACACTTGACAGGAATGTAGTCACCATGCATGACCATTGTGAGCAGTGGTCACGAGAAGTTACGGTGCCAGGAGGACTGGACTCTAGACGACCATTATCGGGGGGAAAGGCCATCACGCTCGGTCTATGGCTGTGAAGCATCGTACTGCATGTCCGCCCCCGGTACCTGAGTGGTCAGCAGGACAGAATGTCAATCCTAAGGGCCCGGGTTCGACTCCCGGCTGGGTCGGAGATTTTCTCCACTCAGGGACTGGCTATTGTATTGTCCTAATCATCATCATTTCATCCCTATCGACGCGCAGGTCGCCGAAGTGGCGTCAACTAGAAAGACATGCACCAGGCAAAGGGTCTACCCGACGCGTGGCCCTAGCCACACAACATTTCATCGTACTGCATCTGCAGCAGCAATTTGGGTGGACGTTGGCACCACAGTGACAAATCGAACAGTTACAAATCGGTTACTTCAAGGATAATGGGCGTTGGCACCACAGTGACAAATCGAACAGTTACAAATCGGTTACTTCAAGGATAATGGGCGTTGGCACCACAGTGACAAATCGAACAGTTACAAATCGGTTACTTCAAGGATAATGGGCGTTGGCACCACAGTGACAAATCGAACAGTTACAATTCGGTTACTTCAAGGATAACGGGCGTTAGCACCACAGTGACAAATCGAACAGTTACAAATCGGTTACTTCAAGGATAATGGGCGTTGGCACCACAGTGACAAATCGAACAGTTACAAATCGGTTACTTCAAGGATAATGGGCGTTGGCACCACAGTGACAAATCGAACAGTTACAAATCGGTTACTTCAAGGATAATGGGCGTTGGCACCACAGTGACAAATCGAACAGTTACAAATCGGTTACTTCAAGGATAATGGGCGTTGGCACCACAGTGACAAATCGAACAGTTACAATTCGGTTACTTCAAGGATAACGGGCGTTAGCACCACAGTGACAAATCGAACAGTTACAAATCGGTTACTTCAAGGATAATGGGCGTTGGCACCACAGTGACAAATCGAACAGTTACAAATCGGTTACTTCAAGGATAATGGGCGTTGGCACCACAGTGACAAATCGAACAGTTACAAATCGGTTACTTCAAGGATAATGGGCGTTGGCACCACAGTGACAAATCAAGCAGTTACAAATCAGTTACTTCAAGGATAATTTACGTTGGCACCACAGTGATAAATCGAACTGTTACAAATCGGTTACTTCAAGGATAATGGACGTTGGCACCACACTGACAAATTGAACAGTTACAGATCGGTTACTTCATGCATAATGGACGTTGGCACCACAGTGACAAATCGAACAGTTACAAATCGCTTACTTCAAGGATAATGGACATTGGCAATATGCTTATAAATTGAACAGTAACAAATCGGTTACTTCATGGATAATGGACGTGGGCAACACAGTGACAAATCGAACAGTTTAAAATCGGTTACTTCAAGGACAGGTCTGAGCCAGACGACCTGTAGCGTGTATTCCACTGACCTCAAACCACCGAAGTTCGTGACTTCAATTGTGTCAAGTGATAGCTCACTGGAGAGCTGGGTGTAGGTCTGTTGCGTTTTATGAAGAAAGCTGCTTCTGCCTCAGTGGCACTGACTGCTGTGTGCTGGTTAGAAGGGGACCACTTGATGGTCTGAAACTAACGTCACCTGGAGTTATGGTCTGGGGTGCCATATCGTATTACAGCAGGAGCACCCTCGTGGCTATTCCACATTTCCTGACTGGAAATCTGTACGTCAACCGGGTGCCTCGACCTGTTGTACTGCCTTTCGTGAACAGCATTTCAGGGGCTGTTTTCCAACAGATTAACGCTCGCCCACGTACCACTGTCGTAACCCAGCATTTTTAGGGAGTGTTGACATATTTCGTTTGACTCGTCAGTCATCCGATCTCCGACTCCAACAGAGCGGCTATGGGACAACTCCAGCGTCATTCACAAACAGCGTTAACTATCCCTGTATTGGCCGATCAAACGCTACAGGCATGGAACTCGTTCCAACAAACTTACATCCGGCAACTCTACAACACAATATACGTAAGTTAGCTTGCTTGCATTCAACATTCAGGCAGTTACAGCTTTTACAGATGCACCGAGACTTCACATTTGCAGTGGCTTAACTTGGGCCCACATTAACCTGCCGTCATGCAATATTAACCACTTCAGTACGTCATCTAGACAAGTATATTCCCGAAATTTTATTAATTATTTTTTAGTGCTGCTATTTTTTCCGTCGATGTTTTGTATTTTTCTGCACACAGGAGGAGAAAGAGTTCCTTGTGTACCCTGTAGTGATGTCGCTAGGAGTGTCATCATATATGTTTGAAGAGGTCATTTTAACACCACTAGATGCCGGGACATTGTTCTGGATTGTTGACTTCGATTATCACGTACAAAGAGCAGGCGATGCACATCCCCCGTGACTCCACGTTCACAAACAGGAGACTCAGCAGGAAGAATGTGGTGTAGGCGCTGTCGGAAGCATGCCTGACTGAATTTCAATCGTTCTATACTGGATACAATCTTTCTACTGTAACAGCTCTACGTGCACCGAGGTTTGCTTGGTATTACTGTTGATATACTGGTACTATGTCGAACTTATGATTTCGAGGATTTTGCGCATTTTATCTGGCTTGTTCGTAATGAATGTAATGATAAATTAACTGAAAAATTTTAGAAATATTCGGCTGGAGAGGTTAACAATGTTTTGTACATCACGGAGAGACGAATTCGCATCCACTGCCCAAAACCCTATGAAATTCCACATACGTTATATTCATAACTGAGTACTCAAATGTTTTGAACATAAAACTGTTTGCTGTCTTTTGTGAAAACTAGGGTTTTTCGGAACTGCCCTGTGCTGCTGGTACTCCCCTATTGGTCCGCTCAGCTAAGAGAGTGTAAATTTTTAATATACAGAGAGATGACAAAACTCATGCCATGCCTCCTAACATCGTGTCGGGACTCATTATGCCCGGTGCAGTGCAGTAACTCGACGTGGCATGGACTCAACAAGTCACTTAAAGTCTCCTGTCGAAGTATTACCTCTATAGCTGACCATAACTGCAACGTGTTGCCCGTGAAGAATCTTGTGCAAGAACTGACCTCTTGATTATGTCCCATGAATGTTCGATGGGGTTCCTGTCGGGCGAGATGAGTAGCCAAAACATTCATTCAAACTGTCCAGAATGTTCTTCAGACCAGTGGAGAACAACTTTGCCCCGGTGACAGGGTGCTTCGTTATCCATAAACTTGTTTGGGAACATGAAGTCCATGAATGGCTGTAAATGGTGTCCAGGTAGCCTATCGTAACCATTTCCAGTCAATGTTCGACTCAGTTGGACTAGGGGACCCAGTCTACTCCACGTGAACACAGACCACACGATTATGGAGCCACACCAGCTTGCACAGTGCATTGTTGACAACTTAGGTCGTTGGCTTCTTCGGGTCGGCGTCGCACTCGAATCTTACCATAAGCTCTTACCAAATCTGATCGGAACTCATCTGGTAAGGCCACGGTTCTCCAGTCCCAAAGTGTCCGAACGATATGGTCACGAGCCCAGCAAAGGCGCAGCAGGCGATGTTGTGCTGTTAGCAAAGGCACTCGCTTCGCTCGTCGGTAGCTATAGCCTATTTACGCCAAATTTCGCCATACTGTCGTAAAAGGTACTTCCATCTTAAATACCAAATTTATATCTGCGGTTATCTGACGCAGTGTTCCTTGTTTTTCAGCTCTGACAACTACACGCAAAAGCCGCTGCCTCGCTCGTTAAATGAACGCTGTGGACCACTGCCTTCTCCGTGGTGAGAGATAGTGCCTGAAATTAGGTATCCTCGGCAGACTCTTGACACTGTGAATCTCCGTATATTGAATTCTCTAACGGTTTTCGAAATTGAGTGTCCCATGCGTATAGTTCCAACTAGCATTCCACTCTCAGACTCTGTCAGTTCACGTCGTGCTGCTTAATCACGTCAGAAACCTTACAACATGAATCACCTGAGTACAAATGACAGCCCCGCCAATGCGCTAACCTTTTATACCTCGTGCACGCGATATTACCGGCATCTGTATAAGCGCATGCCCTTATCTAGTAATTTTTATCACCTCGGTCTACGAGAAAGGCCTAGTGTACAACTAATACTAACTAGGCCGCCCGGTTAGCCGTGCGATCTAACGCGCAGCTTTCCTTATTGGGAAGGAGCGCCTCGTCCCCGGCACGAATCCGCCCAGTTGACTTGTGCCCGGTGAGCCGGTCAGTCTATGGATGGTTTTTAGGCGGTTGTCCATCTGCCTCGGCGAATGTCGGCTGGTTCCCCTTATTCCGCCTCAGCTACACTATTTCGGCGATTGCTGCGCAAACAAGTTCTCCACGAACGCGTACACCACCATTACTCTACCACGCACACTCGTCAAGTGAGAGATGTTCCCTGGGTGGGGGGGAGGGGTCCACCGAGGGCCGAACCGCACAATAACCCTGAAACAGTGGTCTGGTGTGGTGCGGCGGAGGGGTGACGTGCACTGCGGTAGTCGTCGTGGGGTTGTGGGCCACTGCGGCTGCGGCGGGGACGGAGCCTCTCCGTCGTTTCTAGGTCCGCGGTTAACATACAATACAGTACTAACTAGACTACATGTGACAGAACTGATACACCTACTAAGAGGCAAAGCACGTGACACCTAAGAATGATTCTACGTTTATGTACGACAACGGTTACGCTGTTTTTGCAGTTGAGCATTGGGAGAAAGTTCGATATCTGGTGATGAACAGATTTGTAGTATGGGAAATTAATGATACTGATCCTTTGGATTTGAAGTGCTGTTACCTTCCTTTGACATTTGAACCACCATACTCAGCTATCCATAGGTTTGTCTACAGCTAAGCTTTCATACTGGAACGTTGTCATAGGTGACACAAATGAATAGTGATGAACAGAAATTCGAGGCCTGATCGGGGATTGAACCGGAGCCTTCTTCAATCTGTAGTCTTATGTTTCAACGCTGAATTACGCAATAAGTGTTAAAAGAATGTCAAAACATAAATTTACACAAAATGATAAGTTAAGCGGAGTTCAATGTCGGAACATAAACTACACTGCAAAACTTGATCATCAGAACACCAACAAAATGGAAACCAAAAGAACTTAGTCATAAATACCTCCATAAAATTTCGTTTAGGTCATCAAGTGTTCAAAATATTTAGCGTCTGCAGCAACATATGCTTCCGGTCGTTCTTGCGAGCACTTCTGTACAGACCTATCGGATTCCGTTGATATCGTTGTATGCGCTGCAACAGTATGATACTTTAAATCATTTTGGGTCGTAGAAACTAGAATATATACATCTATGGCCTTACCTCAAACAATAAATTCTAGTGCAATTAAATGAGGTGAACGTGCAGGCCAGTCAGCTTCACGTCCTATCCAGCAATTTGATAACAGATGGAGGAGTGCTTTCATAAACCCAAGCGAGTAGTCAGCGAGAGGGTCGTCGATAAGGAACCACATGCAATACATCGTGGAATGTCAAGTGGTACTTCCTGTTGGAAAGGCGGTATAGCTTCGCTAACGAAATTTTGGACACCTTTTACCTTGTCACTGAGGTGAGGGTTAGCTACATATTCTCAAAACGTGACATTCCACTGCCTCCGTTGTTATTTGTTTACGTATTTTATTTTAAAGGTACAAAATTCGGAAACATGAGTGTTAACTAGCTTCTGTTTACTTAGCACACAGAACCGTTAGTGCCTCCCCCACATAATTTGCGAAACGGCTACGTTTCGAGGAATTAGAACTAGTACAGGTGCTTACCGACAATCTGTCTTCCCATGCACCATTCGCGACTGGAACTGGGAAAGTGATCAGTCAAAAAAATGGTTCAAATGGCTCTGAGCACTATGGGACTTAACATCTATCGTCATCAGTCCTCTAGAAGTTAGAACTACTTAAAAGTAACTAACCTAAGGACAGCACACAACACCCAGTCATCACGAGGCAGAGAAAATCCCTGACCCCGCCGGGCATCGATCCCGGGAACCCGGGCGTGGGAAGCGACAACGCTACGGTGATCAGTCAGTGGGGGCAGAAGTACCCACCCCCGCACACCGTCAAGTGGCTTGCGGAACACTGATGTAGGCGTAGAAAACTTCAGTTTACAGTTCACCATTACTAAATAGTGGTGTGACTTCATGCCTAAAGGCTCCACCGAGATCTCTGCAAGGTACCGGTACTACGAGATCCTCAGAACGTATACGAAGACAGTAACTTGTTCTCGAAAGAACAGTTACTGTTGATGGCCGTGCAGCTTTTCCCTGGAATAAATGATCATTAACTGAAAACCTCAGCTGCCGACATGTGTTGTTGATATACCTCGATGTGGACAGCTGAAAATGTGTGTCCCGCCCGGGACTCGAACCCGGGATCTCCTACTTACATGGCAGACGCTCTATCCATCTGAGCCACCAAGGACATAGATGAATAGCGCGACTGCAAGGACTTATCTCTTGCACGCTTCCCGTGAGACTCACATTCCCAACTGTCCACAATTCTACATATGTATTGTACCTTATAGACATAGCTGCACGGTCATCAACAGTAACTGTTCTTTCGAGAGCAAGTTACTGTCTTCGTATATATAGTTAAAGGCAATCCAGCCACTGACCTTCGTCTGTGCGAATGCGCACAGGTTGCCCAAACTCTTACGGGAATCGCCAAAGCGTGCGCGAGTAATGAGTGGGTGGGCAAATGTCTATAAGGTACAATACATACGTAGAATTGTGGACAGTTGGGAATGTGAGTCTCACGGGAAGCGTGCAAGGGATAAGTCCCTGCAGTCGTGCTATTCATCCGTGTCATTTATCCTCAGAATGCTTCTGGACTTGCCTCACGTTTCTGATTTGGGAGTCTACCTGACCATGACGTAATTCAGTTGCATGCTTCTCTTCGTCTTGTGATTTTTGAACAGTATATTCGCTATTACTGGCTGAAATTTATTGCAGAGCTCAGTTACTTATTGTAGTCTGTCGTGCATATCACCAAGCCCATAATCTCAAAAATATTTTCAATTCCTTTACCTGTTGTTCAAATGGTTCAAATGGCTCTGAGCACTACGGGACTTAACATCTATGGTCATCAGTCCCCTAGAACTTAGAACTACTTAAACCTAACTAACCTAAGGACAGCACACAACACCCAGTCATCACGAGGCAGAGAATTTACCTGTTGTTGTTGTGGTCTTCAGTCCTGAGACTGATTTGATGCAGCTCTCCATGCTACCCTATCCTGTGCAAGCTTCTTCATCTCCCAGTACTTACTGCAACCCACATCCTTCTGAATCTGCTTAGTGTATTCATCTCTTGGTCTCCCTCTACGATTTTTACCCTCCACGCTGCCCTCCAATGTTAAATTTGTGATCCCTTGATGCCTCAGAACATGTCCTATCAACCGGTCCCTTCTTCTTGTCAATCTGTGCCAGAAACTCCTCTTCTCCCCAATTCTATTTAATACTTCATCATTAGTTACGTGATTTACCCATCTAATCTCCAGCATTCTTCTGTAGCACCACATTTCGAAAGCTTCTATTCTCTTCCAGCCAAACTATTTATCGTCCACGTTTCACTTCCGTACATGGCTACAATCCATACAAATACTTTCAGAAACGACTTCCTGAGACTTAAATCAATACTCGATGTTAACAAATTTCTCTTCTTCAGAAACGCTTTCCGTGCCATTGCCAGTCTACATTTTATATCCGCTCTACTTCGACCATCATCAGTTATGTTGCTCCCCAAATAGCAAAACTCCTTTACTACTTTAAGTGTCTCATTTCCTTTACCTACCAGAACGATTCCGTTTCCAATAATTATTAGAGTATCGTTTCTTTTAAATATTCTCTGACCTACTACAACTTTTGCTTCTACTGCTTATGATATTAGTTAATCTGAGATATGCTGTGTCCCTGTCCAACTTCTTTCAAAGCCACATAATCTCATGATTTGAGGAAAATATTAATTTGTTGTAGGACATGTAATAATTATACGCTGTGTAGATTTATTGAAACAATCTGCATCTAAATCCGACAGTCGGTTCAAGACTTAAGTGAATTTTAATCGGTTGGGGTTAGGATGCGTGGAGGGTAGTGGCAATCTTGTTCGGCCAATTGACACTCGAGATTCACCCGCGGAAGACTAGAATCTTTCTTCAAATGTTTCACGCAGCCTTTTAGTCTAGCTCTCCTTCACTTTGTGTTTTTAAATTTCCCTGAACACTTTTGTGCTTCCTTTCTCCATCGACCAACCTAAATATTTCTTCTGTTACTCATGATTTCTTTACAGTTACCTTCTTTCTACCTAAATTTTTCTTTCCAACATCTGCGATTGCCCGTTTTAGATTACTCTTCAACTGTGCTGTCCACTGAGCTACTCCTTATTACTGTATCTGTAGTCTTAGAGAACTTAAAGCGTATATCGTCATTCCCTAGGACATCCGTATGCCACGTCTTTGCGTATTGATTCTTACTGACTAATGTCTTTAGCCTGCTCTTCATCACCACTATATTGTGATCCGAATATCTGTTGCTGGGTATGCCTTACAATCCAATATCTGATATCGGAATCTCTGTCTGACCATGAGGTAATCTAACTGACATCTTCCCGTATCATCTGGCCTTTTCCAAGTATACATCCTCCTCTTATGATTCTTGAACAGAGTATTCGCTACTACCAGCTGAAACTCGTTACAGAAAATTAGCCTTTCTCTTCTCTCATTCCTTGTCCCAAGCTCATATTCTCCCGTAACCGTTTCTCTTACTCATTCCACTACAACTTCATTCCAGTCAACCGTGACTATTAGATTTTCATCTCCCTTCACATAATGTATTACCTTTCAATATCCTAATACACTTTTTCTATCTCTTCATCTTCAGCTTGCGACGTCGGCATGTATACCTGAACTACTTTTGTCGGTGTTGGTTCGCTGTTGATTCCTATAACAACAATCCTGGCAATGAACTGATCACAGTAACACAGTCTCTTCCCTATCTTCGCATTCATAGCGAACCCTACTCCCGTTATACCATTTCCTTCTGCTGTCAATATTACCCTATACTAATCAGACTGTAAATCCTTGTCTTCTTTCCATATCATTTCACTGACCCCTACTTTATCTAGATTGAGCCTTCGCATTTTCCTTTTCAAATTTTCTAGCTTCACTAACACGTTCAAACTTCTGACATTCCACGCCCCGTCTCGTATAATGATATCCTTTCGTTGGTTATTCAATCTTTTTCTCATGATCAACTCCCCATTGGCAGTCCCCTCCCGGAGATCCGAATGGAGGACTACTCAGGAATCTTTTGCGAATGGAGAGATCATAATGACACTTTTTTAATTACTGGCCACAGCATCTGTGGATACACGCTGTGTGTCTTTAATGTAGTGGTTTCCACTGCCTTCTACATCCTCATGTCATTTATCATTGCTGATTCTTCCGCCTTTAAGGGCAGTTTCCATCCCCAAGGACAAGAGAGTGTCCTGAATCTCTGTCTGTCCCTCCGTTGTCTTGGACAAGGCCGTTGGCAGAACGAGGGTGACTTTTTATGACTGAATCCTCGGCCAACAGTGCTGATTATTAATCAAAATTTTAAGCGGTTGTGGGTTTCGAACCCGGGACTGAGGACGTTTTGATTGATAATCAAAGACGATAGCACTATTTTTTAATTATTTTATTTTTATTCTAATGAAGCTCTTTTCTTCTTTTTTTAAGCAAGTTATGGTTTAAGTAAACAAATATCTTTATTTGTACAAGCATAAATACAGCATAAAGGTCTTCATTACAGCGGTACCGGTGTAAGACTTTACACTGGAATAAGGCGTGCTAAAATATTTATTAACAAGGTATGGAAAAAATAATAGCAATACTACTGATAGTAAGCTAAGGGTTGTGAGGCCGTAGACAAAGAGGGAAGAAGGCAGGGACACGAGAAGACTTGCTGGCATCCCCCTGCTCTTCATATGGGCGTGGAGGCACAGCGGCCAGTAGGCAAAACGCGAGGCCTGGCCACCGTGTCTCCGGCACCATTACTGGGAAGAAGCACCCAAATGGAGGGTAGAAGCCGAAGAAGAGTGGATGGTAGAGTTTGGGGGAGCGGTCGGAGTGCACTCGCATAGTGCGTAAAAGAAAGGGGCGCGTGTCCATGAGCCTACTCCGCTGCGGGTACAACAGAGAAATGAAAAACGTGTAAAGCATCCACATTTGTCAGACCTTACATGAGCTTCATAATTACAATACAGAATAAAACCCGCAGAAAATAACTCTATGTTGTTAACAGGAAGCAGTTGTAATAATCTCATGTACCGAATAAGAAAACAATATCTACCCTTATAACGACAGGGGCATGCGTAAATGAGATAAAGTGAATGCAGTTAGTAGGCGGACTCCGCACGTCGCTAATGGCACTGGGAAACTAAATTAACATTAACAAAAGATGGCCCAGTTGCAGCGCAGAAAGAAATAAGGAGAGAACGATGTAATACCTTTTAAATAAACACAGCTGAGACCATGGGTAAGTGGCGAGACAGCATTAAGGCTAGCGGCGACCCGGCAAGAAAAATAAAAATTCACCTATAATGAGGAAAGCGGTTGGCTGAAGCCATGCTCTGTGACATAGGAGACACACAGTGGGGAGAGTCACGTCATATAAAAGCATTTTCGAGAACTAAATTAACAGAGCTCTCTTGTCTCGCAGCCAGCCACACCTGTGTGTGGACCGAGCGAGGTGACGCAGTGGTAGCACACTGGACTCACATTCGGGAGGACGACGGTTCAATCCCGCGTCCGGCCATCCTGATTTAGGTTTTCCGTGATTTCCCTAAATCGCTCCAGGCAAATGCTGGGATGGTTCCTTTGAAAGGGCACGGCCGCCTTCCTTCCCCATCCTTCCCTAATCCGATGAGACCGATGACCTCGCTGTTTGGTCTATTCCCACAACCAACCAACCAACCTATGTGTGGAAAAACAGATAAGATGTTGAGACTTTTATGTCTGCGAAGTGAGGGCGACACGCTTCACATATCGTTGTAAAGCGGTAGTTCATATTCTGGCAGGAATTGTTGTGGGCAGAGCATTGTGCACGTCACTCCATCCCTTAGCAAGTGTGCAACAGCCATTATTTCGACTAGGGAAAATTTAACGTTCTGCGGAACGCAGGAAAGTTGAGCCTGAGTGATTCAGTCAAGTCCAGAGTAGGGAATTAGCGTTTCAAACCCAGCACAGAGGCACCGCCGCCGCAGTTCCCGATTGTTAAGGTACCAACGGGCATTAGGCGACATGAAATGTTGAGTCGAAAGTTTGATCACTCCAATCTACGTATGCTTTGAATATAGAATTTCAAGAGTTGAATACTAACATACTTTCCATTGGGTACATGAAAGTTTGATTAGTATAAAAGATAAAATTTCATTCTCCATGAACTGTGTCCATTGAACAGCTACGACAATGCAGATGTAATTTTCACTGATGAAGATTTTATTGTTTTGCTAGTTGTAAGATTCTCATGTATAAAGATTTAACTATCACATATTCAATGTCTAAATGTTAATCATTTTGTTGAGAGATCAAAGTAACTGAACTTGCTTGTTGTGTATCACTTGAACCGTGAAAGCAGTGATAAATTAAATGAAGAATGCAAAGGGTAGAGGTAATGTGATTTTAGAAAGAATCACAAACTCTCATTTCTATCATTTGTGCATTCTTGTTATGTCACAGCTGAATTTCTAATTAATTTGAGACAATACACACCTAACATTAGCGGTATTACAGGGCCAAAATTAATAGCTATGTAGAATGTTTGTTTCCTGGTCTTGAGAAGACAGTAAGATACGTGCGCGATCACAAAATAGCTTTACCCACCAGAACCTTATACAAAATGAATACACGTTACAAGCTTGAGTGCAAGATGGCAGCGGGGGGGGGGGGGGGGGAGTGTCTTCCTTGTGTGGTACCATCCAAGTGAGTGGTGTGACATAAAGATCGCTCGAAGGTAATTGGCAAGAAGGCGCAGGTGCGCGGTCGGTGCTCGACGTCATTATGGGTTGTTTGTAAGTACTGCCAGAAGTCAAAGCATGATTTATCGTCTTCATTATACAGCTAACTGGTCGTCCATCGCCTACCAATACAATCATATGATTTTTGGTGGCGGGGAAACGCGCTGACGAGCCAAAGAAACTGGTACAACTGTCTAATATCGTGTAGGGACCCCGCGAGAATGCAGAAGTGCCGCAAAACGACGTGGCATAGACTCGACTAATGTCTGCTGCAGAGAACTGACACCATGATTCGTGCAGGGCTGTCCATAAATCCGGAAGAGTACAAGCGGGTGATCTGTTCTTAACAGCACGTTGCAAGCCATTCCACATATGCTCAATAATGTTCATGTCTCGCGAGTTTGGTGGGCAGAGGAAGCGTTTAAACTCATAAAGTTCCTGGAGCCACTGTGTAACAATTCTGAAAGTGTGCGGTGTCACGTTGTCCTGCTGGATTTGCCCATGTCCGTCGGGATGCACAATGGACATGAATGGACACAGGTGGTCAGACAGAATGCTTACGTAGGTGTCACTTCTCAGACTCGTACGTAGACATATCAGGCATCCCATATCACTCCAGTTGCACATGCCACATTCCAATACCGATCCTCCGCCAGCTTGAACAGTCCCCTGCTGATATGCAGGGTCCATGAATTCATGAGATTTTCCCCATACACGTACATGTTCATCCGTTCGATACAATTTGAATCGCTGGCCGGAGTGGCCGTGCGGTTCTAGGCGCTACAGTCTGGAACCGAGTGACCGCTACGGTCGCAGGTTCGAAGCCTGCCTCGGGCATGGATGTGTGTGATGTCCTTAGGTTAGTTAGGTTTAATTAGTTCTACGTTCTAGGCGACTGATGACCTCAGAAGTTAAGTCGCATGGTGCTCAGAGCCATTTGAACCACAATCTGAAACGAGACACGTCCGACGAGGCAATATGTTTCCAGTTGTTAACAGTCCAATGTCGGTGTTGACAGGTCCCTGCGAGGGGGAAAGCTTTGTGACGTGCACTCATCACGGATACGTGAGTGGACCTTCAGATCCGAAGGCCCATATCGATGATGTTTCGTGGAATGGTTTGCACGCTGAAACTTGTTGATGGCCCAGCATTGAAATCTGCAGCAGTTTGCGGAAGGACTGCAATTTTGTCACGTTGGACGATTCTCTTCAGTCGTCGTTGGTCCCGTTCTTGCTGGATCTTTTTCCGACCGCAGTGATGGAGATTTGATGTTTTAACGGATTCCTGATATTCAGATACACTCATGAAATGATAGTACCTGAAAATCCCTACCTCATCGCTGCCTCGATGGTGCTGTGTTGCATCGCTCGTGCGCCGACTTACACCACGTTCAAACTCACTTACATCTTGATAACCTACCTTCGTAGCAGCAGTAACCGATCTAACAACTGCGTCAGACACTTGTTGTCTTGTATAAGTGTTTCTGACCGCAGCGCCATATTCTGCCTGTTTGCACATCTCCGTGCTTGAATACGCCTGGCTATGCTAGTTTCTTTGCCGCTTCAGTGTAAGTATGATAAGGATAGATAAAAGTCCATGGGTCGATCGAGCCTGGCGGAAAGAACTGTCTACCCAGTTTCCAGACGCCATTGATGGCATCAGAAGTCAGGTGGTGGGCATCGTCATCCACTAGGTGGCAAATTGAACAAAGTGGAGTGTCCGGCAATTCGATTGCGCGAAGGCGTTAATTTGTGGCGAATTTTCGACGTGGTACCACGTTGCCCGGATGTTTGAGGGCAGGAACCGCTGGTGGACATGACGTCAAACCGTGTCCACCGTGTCGACGGATATTTTAGTTGGACGCTGTTGCTAGATATGCACCCCAGGTAATGAAGCAGTGGGGTGAAACTTCCTGGCAGATTAAAACTGTGTGCCCGACCGAGACTCGAACTCGGGACCTTTGCCTTTCGCGGGCAAGTGCTCTACCATCTGAGCTATCGAAGCACGACTCATGCCCGGTCCTCACAACTTTACTTCTGCCAGTATCTCGTCTCCTACCTTCCAAACTTAACAGAAGCTCTCCTGCGAACCTTGCAGAATTAGCACTCCTGAAAGAAAGGATACTGCGGAGACATGGCTTAGCCACAGCCTGGGAATGTTTCCAGAATGAGATTTTCACTCTGCAGCGGAGTGTACGCTGATATGAAACTTCCTGGCAGATTAAAACTGTGTGCCCGACCGAGACTCGAACTCGGGAAAAGGCAAAGTTTCATATCAGCGTACACTCCGCTGCAGAGTGAAAATCTGATTCAAGCAGTGGGGTGTAGAAACCTTTGCATGGAGGAAGGCGCTTGCTCGGTAAGTGAGCATAACTCAAGTCGACGATGAAATCAGAAATGTGCGTCAGAGAGTGCTTGATTTGGCCTACTGGTACTGTGGCGATATTTCTGCGGACATAAGTACGTCCAGCTGATTGCGTGAAGGGGAGGCGGCCCCGTTCCACTGCTTGAGCATGGTGGGAAAATACAGAAACGACACTCGGAGACGCACATTGGCGAGGCCTACCAATACCCCCCCCCCCCCCCCCCCGATCGCGGGGAGAGGGTGAATGTTTCGTAACGGACATTAACGTAAGTACCAGCCGTAAGAAAGTATTCGAAAGCAAGCGCTCTGGATTCTGCGTCCAATAGTTGATGTCAGTGGGAGTACTTGTGCGATGTCGACCTTTTTTGGACACCACATATTCATTGAGGTATTGGATGCGCTGCATAGAATCGAGTCGGCATTGCCGTGCGGATAATTTGGAGAGTACCCCGAAAATTGATGCCAGCGGAGCGGCGTACAGTGAAAGTGAAGTAAATACCAAGGTATCGTAGTTTCTGTACGCATGGGAGAGGTCGTCGTGTGGGTGGCAGCATCCAGAGGGCATTGCCGAGTATTTATCCACGTCAGGGTAACTGCCCGCTGCAGTTCCGTACGTTGACATCAAATCAAGAATCATTTGTGTTTCACTCCTTGTGCGGACTGAGAGGGAGTCATATGACACCGAAAAGTGTGCTGTCGCAAAGTGGGACTAGAAAGGTTGTTCGTCAGGCTTCCGATGAGTCGCTTCAGAGTTCAGCATAAAGTAGCGTCGAAAGTGGGCAACCCTGCTTTATGGAGGACCGGATGATCACTGGTGCTGTCACACAACCACTGATTGAATCAGTGATTCGGCACTACCGTACAGGCGCCGGATAGTATCAATAAATGCGGTTGGAAAACCCATTGGGCTAATTACTGAGAGCAGAAAACCATGCCGAACCTTGTCGAATACGCTGTCAAAATCAATGGCAACCACTACGATGCGGAGTCTGCATGCTGCTGCCAGTGAAATTAAATCACGAGATACTCCTGTGGGCGTTTGTATGTTAACTGAGACACCCGGAGTTGTCCTTTTAGACTGCAAGTAATAAGCGGCCTAGATGGCTTTTATTTATATTTAAAAAAATACAGTGACAGTAGACTGATTCAGGAAAGTTGTTCCCTTTATTCATAAGCACAGTAGCTAGTCAGACGCGGAATAAATAATAATGAATAAGAAATAAATAAGAGTAGGGTTATCAACTTAAAACTTCAATATAGAAACAAATTGTTACACAAAGAAACAGTAATTCATAATTAATTAGTACGGTCAGGTATGCAAAATAAAATATGGAGCCCACATGAAATTTTACAAGGGCCAAACATGCAGAGCTCCAGACGTCCGTAGTAGTTGGACAGATTTTGTTTGACACATTTAAAAAGATGCTGACATCAAATAGGGCGCATAGATCAACTTTATGACGACTGTCAATAAATGAAGGGATGGGTGGGAGAACGTGGTATACTACATTCTCCTGACATCGCGTTTTCTTGTGTACGCGAGAGGTGTTAAGTCCATTCTGCTTTGTCTCAATCTGTGGTAGGTCTCGTAGACATCTTTAAGCTCGCTGGCATGCAGAAGGAGCGAGTGTCCACTGGACGAACGTGGTATGCAGTCGAGACAGGTTTGATTCAGAGTCAGTGGCCAGTGCTGAGGTCATGGCGAGCAGCGAGAATCGCCTGAATGCTGCTGTCAGTGATCACGAGAGTTTGAGAAAGCGGCAAAGGGCTGTAAATGTATTAGAGCGGAAAGATAAGAAGAGTAAAATCCTCAGAGACAGTGGGAAGTCTTATGAGAACAGACAAGGAAAAAGTATTTTCGCTTAGGCTGCAACGGTTAGTGTAGTTACTCCTCCATGACATTATTATTGTATTTCGATACCAAAATATTTGTACATAGTGTATGTAGGCTGTTTAGGTTTTTATGTTGGTAACGCCACGTAGTGCTCTGTATGAAAATCGTTGACAGCGCTGTGTGCAGTCTGTGGCTGGTTGGACTCATTGTTGGAATATTCGCTAGTGTAGGCTCCAAAAAACCTGTGTCATATATGTTAAAATCATATCGTGACAAGTTTTCAGAAAGTTGCCCATGGTGAAGAAAGGAAGTTGGTGATTTTGTTAGACCATCCTGTTGATCAGAACAACAACTGGTGCTCTTTTGTCTAAAACTAACATGGTGAGACCGTGGCTGTGTACAATTATGTAGATTGATTCTTACAAAGAAGAAGACAGCAACCAGCCACTATTATTAATGCTGTTTATTTCAGTAAATAGCGCTGCAACCGGCTTCAAACTGACAAGTTCATTATTTGGCCTTGTTTTCTACCTTAGGGCACCAACACATCAAGAATATTTCGCTACAGTGGGAATAGATAACTGACGATTATGTAAAGTACATCTTGTTAATCTTGTGAACAGCCGTCTGATGATGAACTTATCAGTTCAAAACCGGTGATGGCACTATTTACATAAATAAATAGCATTATTAATAGTGGCTGGTCGCTGTCTTCTTCTTTGTAAGAATCAACCTGCATAACAACTGGTGAATTTAAATGACATGATTTCACACAGCTTACTGATCTCATACAGTAAATGATTTTAGAGTAGACTGGGGCGGCAGTGAGTATTTGGAGGGAGGAAGGAGGCGTGCAAGCGTAATCCGTTAAGCTGTGTGAACCGCTGTGTCTAGGTGGTTTAGTGGAGCAAAAGACCCTGGTTCGATTCCCGGTCTTTGTATAAATTTTGACTCACCCCTTCAGTCTACGTACAGAAAATTGGTGCATTGTTTCGTCATATATGTAGTTGATGTGCAGTAGCTATTTTACAGAAATACGCTAGAAATTTGCCATAGCTTCTTACCGTGCGACCGGGACTTTGCCCTCATTGAGTGTCATAAAAAGCTTTTTACACTTATGGTTCTTGAAGACTGGAGACATGTGAATGCAAAATCTAGGATGAAAAAACGGTTCTCTGTGACGGAGAAGAGCGAACACGACTTCGAAGACTGTCAGTGCAAGACGGCTGGACTAAAATAACCCAAAGTGAAAATAACAGATTTTATGTGGCTTAAAATGTCCCGAGATGACCCTGTTTCACTATACGGAAGGTTATCACAAGATATTCTGCGACCGTGGAATTCTCATCAAGTGTTTCCACAGACTTATGAATTACTTGACCCTGATCACCTACTGACCTTATAACAAACGTTACTCCCTATCAGCAAAGAGAAAAAAGTGGGTCTCTTAGATAAGATTCAGTTCGTGGACATACAAGAACATCATAACTTATACCGAAAAAAGTACTCCGAATCAATCGGCTATGCGTTCCGTTTTTGCCTTGAAATTTACTCAGTTGATGGACAAATAAGAACAACATCATATTCACAAGAGTGTTCTATCTGTAGTGCGTTTCGCTTTCACGTGGGATGCCTCACATGTGTTTGTTAATGTGTATTGTTCAATACCGTACAGCACGTTTGTAAAAATACATGTCTGATTTGGAAACAGTTTTGCGTTATTGTATGATTCCTTACCCCTTCCTACAAACGGCAACATCCCACAGAGGTCAGTGGAATAACGAGGTATGTGGCGGTGCAGCGCTCCCTAGCTCGAGCCACATAAATACGGAATAAACACGCTTCCTCTAATATCACGAAACGTGACATATCACCTTCTTCCAGCCGTCCATTCACATGGCTAAAGCGCGTCATTTCGACAAACTTGAATAACTACAAATGTTTACTAATTAAAAGAAAGTAAGGAACATGACAAAATAAGATATTAATTTCCATATTAATGTATGTATCCAAGAATTTTACTATTTGTTACGATGTCTCCTTTCCATTTGTCTTTACTTTGTTGCGGTTCCTTTCGCCGCTACCTGTACTTGTCTAATACAAGTTTTATTTCACTTCTTTAATTCGGGATTCCAACACATCATACTACTGCACACGGTTTTGGCTGCAAAACGCTATTATTCAACACAATCTCCGTTCAATGTGACGTACGCTGCCTTATTTGGAAGGCACTCTTATCCGCGTGGTACCACTGTAGTGGTTGAGCCACTGTGTCTTCGCTTGTCAGTAACCTCCCCGTCAGCCTTGTACTGTTTCCTGCGTAGTGCATCCTTCATTGGGTCAGACAGCTGGAAGATGGAAGTGTGCGAGATACAGTCTGTAAGTTGGATAAGGAAGAACAGTCGAATGACCTTTTTTGAGCTCCTCTCGGGTGCACAGAAGAACACAAACTTAGCTCTAAGCAGCGAGGTCTTTGACTGTGAGCCGTCGACCACCTGGAACGAGGGTGTCCGCACATTGCGCCATTGCAAAAAACACAGCTGTATGCTGCCGGTCGGCACCCGGATTATCGAACAGGTTTGCACAAACTTGTTGTGATGATGACAGAGGTCTCTCCCAACGACTCTACATCTACATCTTCATCCATACTCCGCAAGCCCCTTCTATTCCAGTCACGTGTTGTTCGTGGAAAGAAAGATTGCCGGTATGCCTCTGTGTGGGCTCCCATATCTCTGATTTTATCCTCATAGTCTCTTCGCCAGATATACGTAGCAGGGAGCAACATACTGCTTGACTCCTCGGTGAAGATATGTTCTCGGAACTTCAACAAAAGCCCGTACAGAGCCACTGAGCTTCTCTCCTGCAGAGTCTTCCACTGGAGTTTATCTCTCATCTCCGTAACGCTTTCGCGATTACTAAATGATCCTGTAACGAAGCGCACTGCTCTCCGTTGGATCTTCTCTATCTCTTCTATCAGCCCTACCTGGTACGGATCCCACACTGGTGAGCAACATTCAAGCAGTGGGCGAACAAGTGTACTGTAGCCTACTTCCTTTGTTTGCGGATTGCATTTCCTTAGGATTTTTCCAATGAATCTCAGTCTGGCATCTGCTTTACCGACGATCAGCTTTATATGATAATTCCATTTTAAAACACTCCTATTGCGTACTCCCAGATAATTTATGGAATTAACTGCTTCCAGTTGCTGACCTGCTATATTGTAGCTAAATGGTGAAGGATCTTTCTTTCTATGTATTCGCAGCACATTACACTTGTCTACATTGAGATTCAATTGCCATTCGCTGCACCACGCGTCATTTCGTTGCAGATCCTCCTGCATTCCACTATAATTTTCCATTGTTACAACCTCTCGATGTACTACAGCATCATCCGCAAAAAGCCGCAGTGAACTTCCGATGTTATTTATGTATATTGTGCACACCTGAAAGCAATTTTACTTCGGAGGACTTCTCTCAATTGAGAATGACATGCTGCGTTCTGTTGTCTAGGAACTCTTCAATCCAATCACACAATTGGTCTCATAGTCCATATGCTCTTACTTTGTTCATTAAACGTCTGTGGGGAACTGTATCGAACGCCTTGGGGAAGTCAAGAAACACGGCATCTACCTGTGAACCCGTGTCTATGGCCCTCTGAGTCTCGTGGACGAATAGCGCGAGCTGGGTTTCACACGATCGTCTTTTTCGAAACCCATGCTGATTCCTATAGAGTAGATTTCTAGTCTCCAGAAAAGTCATTATACTCGAAGATAATACGTGTTCCAAAATTCTACAACTGATCGACGTTAGAGATATCTTTTCGACGTCCCTTCTTGAAACCGGGGATGACCTGTGTCCTTTTCCAATCCTTCGGAACGCTACGCTCTTATAGAGACCTACGGTACGCCGCTGCAAGATGGGGGGCAAGTGCCTTCTTGTACTCTGTGTAAAATCGAATTGGTTTCCCATCAGGTCCAGCGGCCTTTTCTCTTTTGAGCGCTTTTAATTGTTTCTCCATCTCTCTGTCGTCTATTTCGATATCTACCATTTTGTCATCTGGGCAAGAATCTAGAGAAGGAACTACAGTGCAGTCTTCCTCTGTGAAACAGGTTTGGAAAAAGACATTTAGTATTTCGGCCTTTAGTCTGTCGTCCTGTGTTTCAGTACCATTTTGGTCACAGAATGTCTGGACATTTTGTTTTGATCCATCTACCGCTTTGACATAAGACCAAAATTTCACTGCAAGGTCTCCGTTAACATTCTACAACCATATGAACGCGTAGTATCTTTCTTTCTGACGTGTCTGAAAGAACCGGCACCACGCATATAGTTAATTCGCCACGATGGGCAATGAATCCACCACCTTCAGTGTGGATACGCATTTACGTCTGCCCTCCTGCGACAGTCTCAAAGTAGCCATCATGGTGGACGTGGACAGGGAATGTCAGTAGATGAAGCTGGATGGGAATGTGGGTCGGCCGGGAAGCGTGCCGACGTAGTCGACGCAACTGCGGTAAACGCTGTGTCCGGGTGCCAGCTACCTAGTAAGCAGGAGATCCCGTGTTTGAATCCCGGTCCCGCTCATATTTTCGCTCGCCACCGCTGATTCCGCATAAAGATCCGATCTAGCTGCTGTCGATAATCCCCTCCCTTTCCTTGCCTTCACCCCCTCACCCTCCACCATAAATTTACATAACATCCTACAAGCTAATATGAATATCTGCGATGCTGTGATTTTCCGACAACAGAAACTGAATGACAGTTCTCTGGTTGGAAAGTACCTTCGTCACAGACGCCGTTTTGTATAGCGCCGAACTTATCGTAACTTCATGGAAGTATAGGGACTGAAGAGGAAATATTTCACGATGTCCACAAAGAATTCCTCATTTTTCCAATCGAAATTGGCCGAGAAAAAATGTGTAGCTTTATTTTCCGAATGCACTTCGTAGTTCAGTAGTTGTGGATCAAGTGTGTAGGTGAGTGTCATTTATCCTCCTTTTAGAGTGTGCCTACGCTATCTGTCCTAGTAAATACGTAATTTTAAATTAGTTTCAATTTTGAGATGGCTTTATCTCACAATGCATTTTCACCGATTAACTACACATGTAATGATAATTGTATATAATTTGTACATCCTTAATTCTTTTTTTGGTTGGTTTTAACTGTAAAAGAAATTTAATGTATTCTGCAAATACTTTTTAATGTTTTAATGTTTGTAAGCATATTCTACGTAAAAAAAATTCTTCGATCTGGTAGGAAAAGTTTTATCTCAGGAAATTTTTTGTTAGAGAGGAAGTGAGAAATGAAACGGGTCAGTCGATTCTGGAATTTAGTAAGGTAATGATGGTTGGACAGGGAGCGTCTTTTAATTGGTGGAAAGAGTGATAATTTCGAGGAACGGCAGGAAGTTTCTTTGTGATGATAGCGAGAAAGTTTTATGTGGAGGAGAAAATTACAGTAGTGAGTTGGGGAAGCAGTTTGATTATGCCGAAACGAGCAGACTACAGAAGTTTCCAGAAAGCTACCGTTGCAGCGTTATTTGCTGCGAAGTTCTAAGTTTTCAAAAGAGACACGGTTTCTGAAGTTACCAACGAAGATGAGGAAACGCATTTGAGAAAGAATGCAATGCGGAAGACAGCAAGAAAGAGCATTCGATAGCTGAAAATCAGGCTGTGAATCGACGAAGAAGAATACAAGAATTAAGACAACGAAAGTACGCGAAAGAACCAGTTGTCACGAAACGCAAGTACACTATGTGATAAAAATCATCCGGACACCGCCAAAAACATACGTTATTCGTCTTGGGTACATAGTGCTGCCACCTACCGCCAAGTACTCCATATCAGGGACCTCAGTAGTCATTAGACATCGTGAGAGAGCAGAATAGGGCGATCCGCGGGACTCATGGACTTCGAACGTGGTCAGATGATTGGGAGTCACTTGGGTCATACGTCTGTACTCCTAAACATCCCTAGGTCCACCACGTCTGATGTGATAGTGAAGTGGAAACGTGAAGGGCACGTACAGGACAAAAGCGTGCAGGCCGACCTCGTCTGTTGACTGACGCAGACCGCCGACTGTCGTAAAGTGTAATACGCAGACAACTATCCAGACCGTCACACCGGAATTCCAAACTGCATCAGGATCCACTGCAAGTACTATGACAGTGAGGTAGGAGGTGAGAAAACTTGGATTTCATGCCCGAGCGGCTGCTCATAAGCAACACACTTCACGCCGGTAAATGCCAAACGACGCGTCGCTTGATGTAAGGAGCCTAAATATTGACGATTGAGCAGTGAAAAAACGTTTTGTGGACCTACGAATCACTGTACACAAGGTGGCGATCCGATGGCAGGGTAGAGGTATGGCGAATGCCCGGTGAACGTCATCTGCGAGCTTGTGTAGTGCCAACAGTAAAATTCGAAGGCGGTTGTGTTATGGTGTGGTCTTGTTTTTCACTATCACAGCACACGCCTACACTGATGTTTTAAGCACCTTCTTGCTTCCCACTACTAAAGAGCATTTCGGGGATGGCGATTGCAAATGGTTCAAATGGCTCTGAGCACTATGGGACTTAACACCTGAGGTCATCAGTCCGCTAGAACTTAGAACTACTTGAACCCAACTAACCTACATACTCCATGCCCGAGGGAGCATTCGAACCTGGGACCGTAGCGGTCGCGCGGTTCCAGACTAAAGCCCCTACAACCGTTCGGCCACTGCGGTCGGCGGCGAGTGCACCTTTCAACACGATTGAGCACCTGTTCACAATGCGCGGCCTTTGGCGGAGTGGTTAGACGACAATAACATCCCTGTAGCTTGCCTGAATCCTTCAGAACACCTTTGGGATGTTTTGAACTTCGTGCCAGGCCTCACAGACGGACATCGATACCTCTCCTCAGAGCAGCACTCTTTGAAGAACATGCTGCCATTCCCCAAGAAACCTTCCAGCACCTGATTGAACGTTTGCCTGCGGAAGTGGAAGCTGTCATCAAGGCTAAGGGGACTTGTAAGTCATTTCAGTCAGGCGTCCGGATACTTTTGATAACATAGTGTATATGATGAACTCGCTGAGACAGTGTACTGAGGAATTATCAGATTTATTTTGGATGAGGAGACACTGTTGACTACGTAGGTAATATGGATGGTGCTCTGAAAAGTTTATGGCCATCTTTTGAATTTAGAGAATTTGAACTGTAAACGCACTGTCTGTTATAAAATTAAATGCCGTGAAGACCGAAGCACACATTACGTAAAAAGTGAGAGTTTAAAGCAAAAGTGATACCATGCTACTGAGTACATCACTAGGTGGGCGTCCAGTGTTTGTACCTCAGTCCCAGGATACACAAGTCCATTTCCGTTCAAAGAGTTTCAACAGTGAGACTATCACGGCGAGACAGCGAATCGGCGCAGCAGCAGGAATTATTTGCATTTTTTAAATTTATATATTTTTTTACTATATACCAACATCTTACCATCTCCATGTTTGACCGATAACGCCTGATGCAGCAGGGCTCCACCAGTTGTTAGCTGGTGCAGAAGATCTCAGCTGAGCAAGAAACTGATACGTATATGGGCGATGGATACTGTTTCATACATCACAGTAAATATTTATTTTGCAACGGACATTTCGTGAAACATTAAATAAAGCTAGACAAATGTAAAAGACTTTGAAGATTAGAGACAGTTATCCAAAAGAACCTTACTTAAGCTAAATACGGTCTGGTTTCACGGAAACACAGATTTCTGTTGCCGCTAAATGTATTAGTCAACACCGTTTCAGCTGGAAGTGAAATATAAACATCATTACAGGAGATACGACAAAGTGATTGCTAAACAACTCATGCCCGTCTACAACCCAACGCTTCCACCATATGGTGACTCGCGTGATACCGCTTCACAATATTACCAATATTTCATCCTGTATTTACCAATGCTAAACAAATCGCTCCTGTCTATGCCTCAGCGTCCCCACTACATGGTAAGTAGCAGTACATACTTTTCGTGACACAGTCAGTGTCCATCCCGGGTTTTCCATTGCTTTGCTTTTACGAAACCTTCAAATGGCTGTAAGCACTATGGGACTTAACATCTGAAGTCATCAGTCCCCTAGACTTAGAACTACTTAAACCTAACTATCCTAAGGGCATCACACACATCCATGCCCATAGGCAGGATTCTAACCTGCGCCCGTAGCAGCAGCGCTGACTGAAGCGCCTAGAACCGCTCGGACACAGCAGCCGGCTTACGCAACTTTACACTGCTTACTAACAAAGAGTTTTATTTACTTTGTTAGCACTCGGTAGTGTTGTAATTTTCAAACAGTTTTATGAACATGCCCACCTACCACAGTTCAGGTCTCCTCCCCCCCCCCCCCCCCCCCTTGTAGGGAAGCAGCATACTCACGCCATATAAAATTCACATCAGTCTTTCCATTGTGTGCCAGCCTAGTCCGCTGTAACTAGCTCTGATGTCATAAATATTGCGCAGTACTTTAAAATGAAGCAAATAACCTCAAACGTTTCTAGCATGTCAGGAGTAATACAAAATCAATATGTGTTGGATATCAGTTCAATAACTTTAACCATTTCGAAATTTGGATGTTTTTCTGTGAAAATCATTGGCGCAACAGAAAAGAGCTAGAAACTTAAAAATTTATATTTAGATTCCTTTTGCATAATAATTTAGTAGAAACAGTATTCTGGATATCACAAATTAAAATTTTAGTTGAAATTCTTGATTTTCTGGTTTTTGTCTTAGAAATTAAGGAAGCAAGATAGATTAAGTAGGTGAATAAATAAAGCTTAAATTTAAGTAGAAGGGAGATCCGCTATAATCATAAAAATGTGAGAAGTTTCAACAGAATAACTATAAAACTATAGCTATAGCATATCTCCAAAGAGCAGGTTCAGAGCTCGTCTACTGCGTGTGGTGTAATTAAATTAATTCTCTCGCCCAAAATATTTGACTTAGCCATGTCAGACTTTTATTATGATTACTTACTTGTGTGCTCATTGCACAATTAAATTGAAAGCTTCATCGGCTATCAGCAAAGGAAGCAATGATTTATTCGATAACTTGAAGTGGTGTATTACTAGTGTAACTAGGCTGTTTATGTTTTCTTATCGGCAACGTTACGTAGCGCTCGGTATGAAAATCACTGGTTTTGCTGTGTGCAGTCTGTGGCTAGTTTGCATTGTTGTCTGCCATTGTAGTGTTGGGCAGCGGCAGCTGGATGTGAACAGCGCGTAGCGTTGAGCAGTTGGAGGTGAGCCGCCAGCAGTGGTGGATGTGGGGAGAGAGATGGCGGAGTTTTGTAATTTGTCATGAACTGCTATATATATTATGACTATTAAAGTAAATACATTGTTTGTTCTCTATTAATATCTTTCATTTGCTAACTATCCCTATCAGTAGTTAGTGCCTTCCGTAGTTTGAATCTTTTATTTAGCTGGCAGTACTGGCGCTCGCTGTATTGCAGTAGTTCGAGTAACGGAGATTTTTGTGAGGTAAGTGATTTGTGAAAGGTATAGTTTAATGTTTGTCTGGGCCATTCTTTTGCAGGGATCTTTGATAGTCAGATCGTGTTGCGCTAAAAATATTGTGTGTCAGTTTAAGCATAGTCTTGTATAATTTTTCTAAGGGGACGTTACATATGTCGACCCTTAGCCGAGGATACCTCACTGGAATCTTCTGATTTTTTCTTGTAGTTTGTGTAATTAGTGTAGATTTTGTTTGTTGCTAGCGTGTAATTGTAGAGAGAATCACTTTTGTAGTTGCAGCCTTTCATTGTTGTACAGTAAAACAGTTGTGGCATGCATGTAGATTTGCACCAAGTATTTCGCAGCTGCAGTTAACTAGATATTATTTTCAGTACTATGTTAATGTGTTCTCTTATTTTTGCTCATCAAATTGTGCTTTTCTCGTGTGAAATATTGTGACAATAATAGCGTGTGAAAAACGTAACACTAGGCTTCAAAGTAAACTGAGAAATAATAGTGACGACGAGCGTAGGTTATCAGCACCACTGGGTAGTGAATTAACAGACATTCGAAGTAGTAATTTGATAATTGTGCATAGGGAAATGGAGCGGGCGGCAAATAATGGTGTAGACAGTCAAACAGGTAGTGAACAGGGAAGCATTATTGATCGATCGGTCGGCAACAGCTCGCCTAAGGAATCCGAAATGACAGAGGACAATATTGCAAATACTGTAGACTTAGGTTTTGGGTCCTCACCGTTTTCTCAAATGAGTCAAGACACATTTTCCGCTTGTGAAAATGTGAATTCTGCCGGTGAAAACGCACTGCCAAAAAGCATAGAGAAACAGATTCCAGACACTAATATATTATTATTGCTATTAATGCAAAAAATGGAACAAAATCAGAAACAAAAACAGCAACAGTTAGACACAATGGAACAAAATCTTCAAAAGTTAGACACAATGGAACAAAATCTTCAAAAGTTAGACACAATGGAACAACATCAGAGACAAACACAGCAACAGTTAGACGCAATGGAACAAAATCTTCACACCACGCTTGAACAAACACGTGAAGATTTAACTACTGAGTTACATAAAATAGAATCGAAATGTCAAAAAGCCTGTAATGACGTAAAAACACAAATTTGTGAGCATTTCCAACCTATTTTTTCGCGTCATGAAAATGCATTACAGAATCACGAAGCAGCCATAAAAGAACTGCAAACTATTGTTCATGAAAATCATGAGACCTTGCAAGCTAAAATTGACTCAGTTGCGTCTACCGATTCGGTTACGCAACTTGCAAAAACTCAGGAAAACTTAAAGGGCACAGTAGAAAGACACATGGAGGAAATTAGTTCATTATCAGAGAAAGTAGTTGAACTTTCGGATCAGCTAAATAATTTATCTACGAAGGTAGATGATAATCTGAATGACACAAAACCGGTAGTCTTTAATGACACAGAAGAGAGCGAACAAATTAGGAAACTGAAACAAAATCTGAATCAAATTGATACGCAACACCAAAGAGAAATCCGGGAAGTACAAGATCAGCTGACACAGGTAATACAAGAATTACGTATTTCAGAGGACACTCGCGCTCCAATACGGGAAGAGGGACATAGAAATACGGAACAGCCACAAAATAATAACACAGGACACTTCGGAAATTATGAAAGAAATTGGCAAGGTACACCGAATTTTGAGATGGAACCGCCGAAACGACGTAACAATGACCGACATGCGACTCGCCGACATGATGATTTTGATTATAAGCTGTTCATTACTACATGTAAATTCAAAACATTTAAGAATTCTGCCAACGACATTCATCCACAAGCGTGGCTCCATCAATTCTCTAATTGTTTTCCTCCCAACTGGTCATTGGAGCACAGGTTAGAATTTATGTGTGGCTACTTGGAGAATGAACCAGCTGTAAGAATGCGATCGGTCATTCACGATTGTCACAGTGAAGGAGAATTTTATCATGCCTTCCTCTCAGCATATTGGTCTCAAGCTACACAAGACCGAGTAAAGCATAGCATCATAATGATGAAACATTTCGAACAATCTGAATTTTCCAGTCTTGTGAAATATTTTGAAGACATGTTGCACAAGAATCAGTACCTGTCAAACCATACAGCCCCTCAGAACTCATTCACATTTGCTTAATCAAATTACCTGAACATTTACGACATATTATTTTGGCAGGACGTTGCAAAGACGACATTGAAGCTTTTCAGGGACTGTTACAAGAACTGGAAATTGACACTGACAATCGTGGAACGCGAAAACAGGAGCACAACAATTACAGATCACATCCGTCACAATTCCGCGATGACAGAAATAATATATGACAAGGCTACTCTTTCAATGTAAATCGTGACCGAAACAGACACCACCCGTATGACAACCGTTGGCAGAGTAGTAATAATTACAGGGAAAGATCACCTCTCCGCGGTAATGACTATCACAGAGATAATCAGAGAAACAGACAATATGGGAACCAAAATAATTATTATCAAAGGAGACAGAATAACTTTAGACGCAACGGTCCAACACGCAGTTACGACTCAGGGAGAAATTCTCCACCACGTGACCGACAAGAAAGAAACTATGGAATCTACCGACATGACGACAGACGATATGATCGTAACGACAGACCTGAATTGCATCAGAACTGGCGGGGTTTAAACAGGGCTGGGCCCTCTGGGCAACGTGAATTTGTAGAAGTTAGGTCTCTAAATCCCAATAACGACGTGTGCCAACAAAGAGACAATATGCAATGACTCACACCGCTGGCAGCCACAAAACGTACTTATGAAACTGACGACGCAGCTGCCGTAGCTAGTAATTACGTAAAAATGGAAGACATTAGGGACATCTTACTCCAGGAACACGACATAAAACATAACAACATTGCATATCCTGTGATTCACATTACTGTAAATGACGTAAAATTTATGGCAGTACTTGACTCTGGCAGTCCCGTTTCAGTAATTAGTGAAACAGCTTTTAGCAAGTGCAACAAATCGAACGATTGCCCCACACTTCCGTTATGTAAGATTAAATTACAAGGTGCAATCTTTGGAAAAAATGTAGATGTACGCCAATAAACCAACTTAGAATTCTTTTGTCAAAGCCACAGCTTCTTTATGAACTTTCTTGTTGTTCCCTTATTGTCGACGGAAATTATACTGGGGGTAGACTTTTTGAATGAATACAAAGCAATCTTAAGCTTTCACGATGCTGAAATAAGTTTAGAGAAAGAAGGTAAGTCAATAGCTTTGAAATTTGAAGATTGGTTCTCAAACCATGACGAGGAAATTAATCGGCTTTGCCTTCTGTTAGACAACAGTTCGGAATTTTCTACGGAACTAGACACTAACAATCACTCTGCAAGTACTGACAGGGATGATATCGACGGCATGTTTGAAATTAATGAGTTAATTCATAATAAAATTAAAACAATTGAGAATTGTAATGACACTGATAGGCAGGACCTTTTTGAGATTTTACAAGCACATTCCACAGTTTTTACTCACAAAACAGGAACAATCAAGGGATTTCAATACCAATTTCGTGTTCGTGAGCATACTAAATTTTGTTAGACCATACGTAATTCCAGCACGTTATAGGGACTGTGTTAGAACAGAAATACAATCTATGCTTGACGAGGGCATTATTGAGCCTGCAGTAAGCTCATACAACAATCCGTTACATGTTGTTGAGAAGAAAAATGGATCGATCAGGCTTGTCTTAGATTCGAGACAAATCAATACTATCATTATTCCTGAAACAGACAGGCCGCAGATGATGGAAGAACTTCTTCAAAATTTTAATGGTGTAAATGTGTTGTCTTCCATTGATCTCAGATCCAGCTTTTATCAGATCGAACTTCATCCAGAATGTAGAAAATACGTAGCTTTCCTTTGTTTCGGCGTTTGTTATCAGTTTCGAAAACTTCCTTTTGGTTTGAACATTTCTTCGGCAGCATTCATTCGCGGGCTAAATTCCATATTACCTGAGTTCTTAAAACGTCACATCACCTTATATGTGGACGATATTCTGATAGCAGAAGCCTCATGGGAACAACACAATCGCATCCTCAACAGCGTGTTACATATTTTTGCAGAATATGGAATTACAGTTAACTTGGAAAAGTCTGAATTCGGTAGGACAAAGGTGAAGTTTTTGGGACATATTATTTCTTCTGAAGGCATTCAGCCGGATCCTGAAAAGTTAGAAGCAATCAGAGCCATTCCAGTTCCATCCACAAAAAGACAAATCCGCAGTTTTCTAGGTCTCGTAAATTTTTACCGTCGTTTTCTGAATATGCAAATTCTAGTTACAGCAAAACTTTGTTCTCTCACTGGAAAAAATACTATTTGGAACTGGGACGAACAAGCACAGTTGGAATTCAATTCTTTGAAAGAAGCGTTACTTCACGCGTCAATACTAGCTCATCCAGATCTGTCACAAGATTTCTGCCTTAGCACAGATTCTTCTAAGGTCGGTCTTGGTGCCCACTTATTTCTAGAAGCCATTGAAAATGACACTACTGTTCAGAAAACCATTGCTTTTGCTAGTCGAGTGCTAACAAAATCTGAAAAAAATTATTCCGTTACTGAATTAGAAGCTTTAGCTATCGTTTGGGCATTTAACAAATTCCGTTTCTTTCTTTCTGGTAAGCACGTAAAAGTATACAGTGATCATCGTGCATTACAATTTCTTATGTCTTCAAAATTAAATCATGACAGGTTAAAACGTTGGGCATTGTTTCTGCAAGAATTCCGCTTCACAATAGTCTACATTCCCGGCAAGGAGAACATTGTTGCGGAGGCGCTGTCACGCGCACTGCTGGGCTTGAGAAAAGTAACACAGAAGGCAACCTCGAGAAAAATTTCAGTATTCTTTACATTCAGAAAGTCGCCTTTGAAAACTTCATCACCACATCTTTAAAGGACATTGCTCATGAACAAGATAAAGATCCGATTTGGAAAGACATCAAGAGCAAATGGCATGAAAACACACACACACATATTCGGCATTATTATTTGGTTAGAAACAACATACTGTTCAAACGCTGCACTGTTGATGACAAGCTATGGGTACTTGGCATTCCAGACGATTTTGTTAATAAGCTCATTTGGTACATTCATTTCAGGTATGCACATTTTGGCCCACGAAAATGTTATCATATTCTTCGAACGACTTGTTATTTTAACAATATGGAAAAGAGAATTCGAAGAGTCTTGTCTATTTGTAAACTTTGTCAAAAGGCGAAACCATCTACTATCTCACATCGTGCTCCGTTGTTTCCTATTATTCCTTCTAAATTAAAAGAATTTGCTGCTGTTGATCTCTTGGGACCCCTTGTCAGAACATCGAATGGATTTTCGTACGTTCTAGTCGCTGTTGAACTTACTTCAAAATTTGTTTCTTTCACTCCGTTACGTAAAGCCACTGGACGGTCTGTATCCAACGCCTTTGTTAAAAATTTCTTACGTGAAGTTGGACACGTTAGTAAAATCATTTCAGATAACGGACCGCAATTCAGATCTGCTGTTTGGTCACGCATGCTTCGGAATCATAAAATCAAACCTGTTTTTATTTCATTGTACTCACCACATTGTAACCCGTCTGAACGGATTATGAAAGAAATCAATAAGCTTTGCAGACTTTATTGTCACAGAAATCATCAGCATTGGGACAGATATTTACACTTATTTCAAAATGTGCTGAATGAAATGCCTCATGATTCCACTGCTTTACCACCTACTCTTGTACTAAAGAATGAAGAACCACCGAACAGAATCAGAGAGCTTGTACCTTTCCCGAATACATGTAAACTTCGACACAAAGACATAATTGATTTGGCTCTTAAAAATATAAAATCTGCAGCAGACAAAAGGAAAAAACTACACGCTAAAGCAAATGCAAAGAAATTGTATATTGGTCAGAAAGTTCTCATTAAAGCTCATTCATTGTCACATAAGAAGAAACAACAGAGTCACAAATTCTTTCTAGTTTACAATGGACCTTACAGAATCCGACGTATACCACATGATAATTGCGTTGAAGTTGAAACTCTGCGTACTAGGAAGAGTAAAGGTTTACACCACATTTCAAATGTAAAACCGTTTATTGAAAGATAATCTGCCATTTAACTTTGTCTTTGCCATATAACTTTTCACTTTACATTACTAGTATGCTTTGTCAGACTTAGAATCTGTTTGCGGTGTTTCTGTTTCATATCTGCACAGTTTTTCTGTATTACTCTGGAAAGTAAAACATGTTTTAGTAGTAACTTTTGTGGTATAGCTACAATGAGACAGCCTTTTCCATAGCACAACAATACGTTACAGCACAGTAATTTCTTCATCATAACAATAAGCGTAATAACTAAGATATCTATACGCAAAGCATTTCACTTTTGTTTATCATGAGGTAAGTACATTGACTTCTGCAGAACTTAGCTTTCGGAGGAAAATAACTACGACACTTCCACAGAGATTATCTTACAGCAAGACGCATATTTAGCGCTACAGGACACGTATTTGAGTGATTAATTTTGTACTTAAAACATTTATTTTTAAAGATTTTTGAATTACAAAGAAAGTTTTCCGTGATATATTTCATTCCATTGCTGTAATCCGTAACACCTGGGGTATAATTACAATAATCCTCAGGGGGGTGCACGCTTACTTTGTGTACCATGTGTGTGGCAAGCACAAGGAGCCTTAGCTAATATGGTATTTGCTTATACAACTTTACACATCGGTACCATATTTCTCTAATACATAAATTACACAGCTATCTGATCATTTAACTGAGAGAGACAAACTTTTTTATTACGTCAGTGACACATGTTTACGCAATTACAGAGTTGGATTACTTCACACTTACGAAATTGTATTTTGTCTGTACTGTGTGAACTGTTCATATTTTTTCGGACCCATTGTGATATTATGAGAGCTTTGCATGATATATTTGGTATGGGATCACAATTTTTAAAGTACGTTTGAGGTAGAGGACACTATTGAAATGAGCAGAGAATTTTCTTTAGGTTTTGAAATTATTGCAGAAAGCTACGACGTTTTTGAGATTTGACTGAGGTGTTATGATGTTATTTTTACGACGACGATGTGTATTATGCTGTTGAGGTATGCTTATGATCAATAAGCTGATGTTATATGAGGAATCTGATTATGCTATGTAGTTATTATGATGAAATATTGAAGACGTGTGGATGAATATGAATATGTATATGTGTAATAAGGTAAGGAATAATGAGTAGTGGTTAGGGACTCTGGTTTGTGAATAACGTTGTTGGAAACCAAGAATCGTACTTTAAGAGTTATGAAATGTGTGTGTATATGCGTGAATGTATCACAATGCCGACGAAAATTTTTTGGACACTGTTATATCAATAGGATTTTGTTTCTACAGATTTGTAACGCAAATTCTTGACCTGTGAAATATTTTTATATGAGACTGTCACTGTAGCGGAAACTGCTGTCATAAATATTTCCGTAAGAAAGTTAAGTGACCACCTGCACGTAATGTGTCATGGGCACCCAGCTGAGAGGTAGTCGTCTGACAAAAGAAAGCCATTAGGTGGAGAAAAAAAGAGGCCATTAACCTCGCTGTTAACATACCTTTGTAGAAAGCATCGCTAATATGACAAGCTTGTTACTTGAAAACATATGATTACTCGTACTTTGTGCTACTTACTGAAATGCTTATGAATTGATGGGAAATATTCATACATCTGCACACCTGATTATGACAAGTGTCTTTCTACGAGAGTTGAGAGCTACTGACTTACGAAATGCCACATAGCTATTGAATGATGTTTTTATGCTTTGGTTTGCGTAATTGCTTATTTCATTTGATACCTATTTTCCAGCTGTGTTGCAGCATTGGTTTTATAAAATAAACTTAAATGCATCTGCTAATGTGAACACTTTCTGTCAACAGATTTATTAAATAATTATTTTCTGATCCACATTCTTCGAAAAAGGAGCTCTTGGAATGGAGAGAACAATAAGAAGGGACTAACAACAGTAACTGCATCTATAATTTTCTTTTGAAGTACTTGGTATTTTTTTGTATAATAATTTGTGGTGCACCACCTTAATTACATAGACATTAAGATGTGATTATACATTTCCTTTATATGCATTGTTGACTTTAGTGTACTATTTTTTCTGCTTGAGCTTTCTCATGTTTAGATATAAGTTATTAAGCTAGTTTTACTACTGATTTATTTTTCTTGTTTGCTGCACAGTGCGTTATATTAGTCGTAATATTGCAATTGTTTGCCTATTTAAAATTTTTTGTCATTGATGTTTGTGTTAATTGTTTTGTGCTGCTGCATTGCCTCATCCCTTAGTTTAGCATCTGAGCTCAGTAGATTTAAGTTAGCTTAAGAGGGGGTAGCCTATAATAGAATGAGTTGCGGTGAATTTGAAGAAATGCGCTGAGAGGCTATATGAGAAAAGTACAGAAAGCAGGTATAGATAGGACTTTTGGAAATAATGAAGAACGAAGCGAGATCTCCGAGAAGTAAAGATAGTTTTGTTTGCAAAATACTGCAGTAAAATAAACCCTGTCCTTTCCTTGTATTATTCCGCTATAAGTTTGTGTACCCTTGTGTATTTATGTTCTTCCTGTCTTTATATGTTTATCTGATAAGACTTATGTTGTACAATTTTTCCAGTACTAAGCTATATTCACTATGATGAGGAATACTGTTATCCTCAAATATCATTGGCATTAATAATATGTTATTTACCTTGTAAATATGCTTAGACATTATTTATTCCGTTTTGTTTTAATACTCATGTGTGAAGTTAATGTTTCGCAAGTTATTCTGATCTTTTATGTATTTACTTATGTCATAATTCCTGTAACACTGATGAATATGTTTATTTCTATTCTGTTGTAAAGCCTGTACTACAAATGCTATCTGTATTGTTATGTTTTTAATGATGTATTTTGTACCTTTGTTATTGTATTCTTATGTTATAAAATTGTAATTGTCGCCAGTTCATCAAATTAATTAACTTTTAAGTTACATTTCACTGCACACAGTTCTGTTGGTCATAGTATATGGACAATATGTGAGAATTAGGGACTGTTAGTGTTTGCACGTGTGTTAATAATTCAGCAAGGGACTGGATAACAGCATTGCTGGTTCTAAGGACAATTCCACAAACTTTGTGAGTGCACAAGTGGTGGTTATGGAATTGCTATATTCTCCGCAAGACTCTTCAATGGTGATTGTGCACCTGCACAGTCGCAGCAGATGGCTGCTGGCCATCTCTACAAGGACTACAGTGGGTCTACACCTTTGCTGACTCACCAGTACCATTATTTCAACAAGGACTGCAGTGGGTCTGCACCTCTGGTGGCCCACCAATACCATACTCTCTACCAGGACTACAGTGGGTCTGCTCTGTGATGACCTACCTACCAATCTTCTTCAAAACGTCGAATGACTCTGCTGTGGGTTTGCTCTGTTGTGGCCCATTACCTGTCAGCATGTCAAGAGTCAGCACTGTCTTTCCGTTGGAAGGACAACACTACTTCTTCAAGACTGCATGGAAATCCACTACTTCCATGTGTACTGTCTTTTACTGCTCAGACTTTGAAAAAAAAAAACACTGAAATTTTACTGTGATGAACAATCTGGACTGTCTTTATGGACTGTGAGAAAATTTTAGCTTTTGACCAACATTGTATAAATAAGTGTGTGCATTTGATATCTTTGTTATTGTAATTATCAAAAATTTTATCAAATCATTATTGGCCACTGCACAAAACTATTTGTAAAATTATTTGTGGGGAGCATGGGGGCTATGTAACTAGGCTGTTAATGTTTTCTTATCGGCAACGTTACATAGCGCTCGGTATGAAAATCACTGGCTGTGCTGTGTGCAGTCTGTGGCTAGTTTGCATTGTTGTCTGCCATTGTAGTGTTGGGCAGCGGCAGCTGGATGTGAACAGCGTGTAGCGTTGCGCAGTTGGAAGTGAGCCGTCAGCGGTGGTGGATGTCGGGAGAGAGATGGCGGAGTTTTGTAATTTGTCATGAAATGCTATATATATTATGACTATCAAGGTAAATACATTGTTTGTTCTCTATTAATATCTTTCATTTGCTAACTATCCCTATCAGTAGTTAGTGCCTTCCGTAGTTTGAATCTTTTAATTAGCTGGCAGTAGTGGCGCTCGCCGTATTGCAGTAGTTCGAGTAATGGAGATTTTTGTGAGGAAAGTGATTCGTGAAAGGTATAGTTTAATGTTTGTCTGGGCCATTCTTCTGCAGGGATCTTTGATAGTCAGATTGCGTTGCGCTAAAAAAGATGATGGCCCCAGTTCTCTCCAGACGCTGATTAGCGCACCACCTGTGCCGGGAGTCGCGTCGCGTCGGTATCGTTGATATAAACCGCCTCGGATGCAGTAATAAGTTACTCGTGATACGTGTAACCATGAAATCGTTTTCGATTGAAGTGTTAATTTTGGGATGACGTTAATGATCTATCTTTAACTTTCGGATATCGTTTTTTCACGTGCCGCTGCAGGACAGACATTCTACCATTATTGGCGTGGCGTTTGATGGACATTATCATCAAATTATGGCGAGCATTCGCTTAAACATTTAATTTTAACAGTTATAGTGGCATCAGCGCATTAGACTCTGAACTGCTCTGCTAGTTGGATTGTGTGGATACTTTTTGGTCTGTGACTTTCAGAAAATAGTGAACATTTTAGAGAGAATGGTTTTTGATTATGAATCCCAGACAATCTCCTAATTCCTCAGAGCTATAAGCTGTAGCTATAAATGTATTTCTCAGATGAAGTGGGCACTAGGAATTCTAATTACAGGCTTCATGTTTTGCTAATCGCTTTCTGGTTGCCAATATTGTACTTAGAGAGCCAGTGTTTAGAACAGCAAACAGCATAAATACAAAACATTTATACAATTATTCCACCTGCCACCCCACCCCCTTCTCCCTCCTCCCACACACACACACACAAACACACACACACACACACACACACACACACACAAATGAAAGGAGAGGGTGATGATACGGCCCCATACCATACAACAGAAATTTCGTAATAAACATTATATGCAACCGTTTCCTTCTGATCTTTAATTTCACATCAAAGTGGCTCAGGAATTACAATGACAAGGTTTCTTGCGGCAGTAATTAAGTAACTTTTTGTAAGGTGCAGGGTTTCGTGTCAGTTGGCACTAAAGGTAAAATATTCTGCGTTGTTGGGCCGCGTCGTATTTTCTTCTAAAATAATGACGTTTCGACCCCTCTGCTGGGATCTTCTTCAGGATATTTTGGTGTCCACTATTGCTAGAACATAAGATGCGCTCTGACAACGCAGAATATTTCAACTTTAAGTAATTTTTTGTTAGTTTTAACTTTGAGAATTCTTTTTATCACAACCAATTCTATATTGCGAATTTATTTAATCATGTATTTGCATTTTGACTGTTACCAGCTTTATAACGTTACGTAGTTAAGTATAGCCGTTCGTTACAGTAATCAGAATGCAGAGATGTTTCCGTTCGTGTCTGCACGGCTCTTCAGTTAACGAGATAGTATATGACGTACTGAAGAACGCATAGTTGTGTACAGAAGCTGTTTTGATCCATAACTTCCTTTTTACAGCGAATCTTTCTATTTTCTTAAGCAGGTCACCTGACAATGACCTCTTAATTAGCCGAAATCGGTAGTGATACCGTCTGTGTCATCTTGTAAATTCTTCTGTCTTTTCTCTCGCCGGCCGAAGTGGCCGAGCGGTTCTAGGCGCTACAGTCTGGAATCGCGCGACCGCTAATGTCGCAGGTTCGAATCCTGCCTAGGGCATGGATGTGTGTGCTGTCTTTAGGTTAGTTAGGTTTAAGTAGCTCTAAGTTCTAGGGGACCGATGACCTCACAAGTTCTCAGAGTCATTTGAACCATTTTTCTTCTCTCTCATATTTTAAGTGAATTTGTCTTGTCATCTTTTTCGTGTCTTCCAAATTAAATCACATCGATATATGGCGAGAGGAAATACCAAAGGTAAGAACTCTGATGAGCAATGAATAATATGTCATCTGCCTGTATCAGGACGCTGTGGTGTAGCACGGCTGCTCGGATCAAGAGCTTTGCCGACGTACCTTTGTGTTTCTGCAAATTTGAAGTCCAAACGCATCTCCATCTCCTGTCGAACGTACCTGACCTACCCACAGGATAGCTAATTGCATGTTTCATCCCTGCTTGCGAAATTTGAGTACGAAAGCACTACGAAAATAATCCCACGCTAAACTGATTACTCTCGCAAGTTCACCACAAAAAAATTTGGTAAAATCTGGATGTACTGTTGAGGCGCAGTGTCCACCACTTTCGTAGGCGTTTATTCGTTACAGCAGTGGCATGAGGTACCAAATGCGTAGATCAGATTCACGGTGCACTCGCGAACATAACTTTGGGCTCTCGGCCCCAAACTACCGACAAGCAAGATCAGTTACGTACGCCAGAGGCCCACAATAATAATCTCCACTATTCTATTTGAAATTGTGCCTACCACGCGAATCTCGATGCGACAAACCACCAGGATAATTTCGGAAATGCTGACACTTTTGCAATGAACTAAAATCTTTACCGGTAGCCAGCAAACGGCCATCTGCGTCGCTAATTACTCAACACTGTCACAGCACAAAGCGGAAAAATACAAAGACAGGCAACTTACTTGCATTGTAGCAACAGCTTCGCGACTGGCAAAAGCCTTGCACATCGTCTAAGTTTCAGATTATGCCCCAAAGCAAGCAACACAGTCACCAAACAAATTCGCGTCCCATTCAACAAATTCATTTCCCACCTGACTCGACAACATTATTTATATAATACGATGCTTATTTTGTCATAAACGCAGAGCCGCCTCGCTATACGAGAGCTCGCTTCAGATCCCACCGGCGTTCTTCCTGAACGGTGATGCGTCCTCCTGTCTGTTACGCCACCAGGGCGAAAATGAA
Source organism: Schistocerca cancellata (assembly GCF_023864275.1). Taxonomy (NCBI): domain Eukaryota; kingdom Metazoa; phylum Arthropoda; class Insecta; order Orthoptera; family Acrididae; genus Schistocerca; species Schistocerca cancellata. Next base: position 88,941,270 of record NC_064634.1, on the reverse strand, counting down.
GTCATGCTAACAAGGAACCCCTTGAATCCGAGGTCCCAAATTCAGCATTTAGTAAACATCATCTGAACGTGTTGTGTCAGTAATTATGACAGGAAAAATATTTGCTGCTGATGACTCATCATGTGCATCAGGAAGGCGACCGAAAATGGGTGTCCGCGAGTCTACGAGTTGCATGTATTACACTTCACAAAATGAACATCGTCGACATTGAAGAAATTCAAAACAAACCCTTAATCTACTCCTTGAACGCGAAAGAAAAAAACAGTGATCACTAAAGCTCGCACTGTATAGTGGAAGGCCTACATTTTGGAGGTTACAAACAAATCCTGGACGTTCACCTAGGCATAAACTCTTAAAGAATGTACACAGAATCATATTGGTGGAACAGAGTGATGAAAACTGATGGAATGTGACGGCATACAACCGAGTGTGAAACGCTCTGCCTCTCAGCTAATCGTGAAACAAGGTTCCTTTAAGCTGTAGGTGCAGATAGTGCGATAATATAGTTTATAGGCAAGGACGAACAACTACCCAGAGGCTGAATTCGTCCAGTGGTTCTGGGTGGTATGAACTGCAATGTCACACACTTCTCCGGTGGGATAGTCTGCTCTTAAGGAGTATATTTTTATACTTAGCCCAGGAACCAAGTTAAAGCAAATTATATTGATCTGCTGTTGGCCCAGAACAGTGCTCATACTTTAGTTGTAGTTCTTTTACTCCCATTTATCCACTCTAGCTTTCTGTGACGTAAATATTTTCT